>NC_058091.1:177472500-178722500 GCF_020171115.1 Neogale vison
ATATCAGACATGCTAAAAGCGTGATTTATAAAACACAATGTGGAGCAATGAGATGATGTACAAATCTTTCATGTAAGTCTGGGTCAAATACTGACCTCCCAAATGATACTGGTAAAGAATATAACAAATATTCAAGATAAATGTAAGCGTTTAGAAAGGAGATAATACAGTAAGACAGATAAATTTGAAAATTTAAAAATAGTGAAATAATAGTGAAATAATGAAGAGCGAAGTAATATAAAATAGTGAAATAATAACTACTTAAAATAGTTTGTTAAACTCTACACTTAACTAATTTTACCGTCTTTTTTTTTTCTTTTAAAGATTTTATTTATCCATTTGACAGAGGGAGATCACAAGTAGGCAGAGAGGCAGGCAGAGAGAAGGAGAGGAGGAAGCAGGCTCCCCGCTGAGCAGAAAGCCCGATGTGGGACTCGATCCCAGGACCCTGAGATCATGACCCGAGCCGAAGGCAGCGGCTTAACCCACTGAGCCACCCATGCACCAATAATTTTACCATCTTAAGACAAAGTATTATCTACTTCACTGGTGCTAGATTTAAGACACAGATATTTCACATTGTGCAAATTATCAGAATAATCTATTCCCAAACACCTGGGAGAAAAATAAATTATCAACAAAGAATGTGGCCACAGATAAATAGGCACCAATTTTAAACCTAAATAAAATACCCAAGCAGAATTAAATTACAAAACTGTAAACTCAATCCTCTGCAAAATAATAATAATAAAAAGAAATTATTAGTAAGACCTTAATTTAATAGATATTGAAGTTTAAAAGGAATCAGAATGAACTGCACTGGTAACCAGTATTTTTGGATATCAAAAATATACTATCAAAGTCATATATACAAATAACCCCTATTTTAATCACATCTGAGCACAAAAGCTTTAAAATGTAAGTATTAATATATAGTTGTAGAATCTCACTTACACTTCAAAGAACACAAAGACATATATACATGTATATGTATGTGTGTGTGTGTGTGTATACATATAGATGTCATGACTTGTGTTTTACAATTTCATGTTATAGGGACAGTATTCTTGAGAAGACCATTGGGGACACCTGGATGGCTCAGTCGGTTAAGCGTCTGCCTTTAACTCAGGTCAAGATCCCAGAGTGCTGGGATCCAGTCCTGTATCAGGTGGCCTGCTCAGCAGGCAGTCTGCTTTTCTCTCTCCCTTTGCTTGCTACTCCTGCTGCTTGTGCTCTGTCTCTCAAATAAATAAGGAAAATCTTAAAAAAAAAAAAAAAACACCATTAATGCTACAACAAATGGATAGTATAACTTTTTTTACCGGCATTAAAAAAATTATCAAAACCTATGGAAGTTCTGAGTTTTGCATCACTTGAAAGCCAGAAAGTTAACTGCCAGATTCGCTTTCTTTTTTAAATTTTATTATTATCTTTTAAATTTTTAATTTGATAGAGCGGAGAGCATGCAAGAGTAGGGGGAGGGGGAAAGAGAGAGCGAGAAGCAGAAATGTCACTGAGCAGGGAGCCCAATGCAGGGCTGAATCCCAGGACCCCCAGGGATCATGACCAGAGCCAAAGGCAGACCCTTAACACCACTGAGCCACCCAGGCACCCCTAGCTAGTCTTATGAATGATGGCAGAAGATACAAGACCTGTGGGATAGCAACAAAGGATTTTATTACCTACAGGCAGAGAAGACAACAGGGTTCTGATATTCACATATGGCCCCTTGGCTTCTTATGTGCTACACAGCAGAGGCACAGCTGTTCAGCTGGATGCTGTGATGGCTAAAAGTTTGCTTTAGGTTAAGTCAACCTGGAATCCCAAATTCAATTACTAGTCACACAAGTTTATCCATAATGATAAGGAAAAGGCTGATGATCTGTTGATGACAAACAGCCCAGTGAAAGCCCACTGTGGACCAGGCTCTGCTCTAAATGTTTATCATTTATCATCTAAAGAAATTTTCACAATCACACCAAGATTTACGATCTATTGAGCTATTCCCAGACTGGATGGCATAAGTTAAGCAGAAGGCATAATTAACTTACGTTTATAGAAAACGAATCCTAGAAGCCTGGTGCCAGAGCTCAGACTTGTGATCACTCCACTAAGGTCCCTTTTTGCATGAAGAAGTGACCTCTGGTTTGGAATCTGGAACTCTGAGAGAAAACTGGTCAAATTTCCCTTTCAAAGACTTAAACCTACCCCAACAGGTAATGATCCCTCATTGGAACACATGGGATGGACAAATTTTGCTACTGTATTTTAATAACATATACTGAGAAACACATGCAAAAGAAATTTTACATTTGCAGGGAAAGAATAGGTAACATTTGCAAGTTTTGTGTAGAGCTGTTTTTCTCTGTTAAGCGTCTGCCTTTAACTCAGGTCAAGATCCCAGAGTGCTGGGATCCAGCAACAGTCCTTCCACCAGCAACATCAACAGGATGCAGTTGCATCCTGAGTGCAGTCCTTCCACCAGCAACATCAACAGGATGCAAGTTTCAGGTCCCATTACTACTGAATCACAAACTCTGGAAATGTGTCCCTGCTAACTATGTTGTACACTCGGGGTGTTTGTGATGCATGCTAATATTTAAGAACCACTGTTGGAGAACACCCTAGCTGGCTTCAAAAATAGGAAAACCAAAAATAGGAGGAATCGGGAGGGAAACATACATTATGAAAATGGGGAAATTGATTGAACTACTTCAGACAGAATTGTTCTTCTTTCTCCTCTTTCAATAATTTGGCTTCAGGAATATTCTGGTAAGTACACATTTTCCCAAGATGGAAATTTTAAGGTTTTTTTTTTCCCCACCCCTGTCGAGAAGTGAAATGACACCAAAGGCAATCCCTACAGATGTGAAATTGAAAATGGCCAGTACTCTCTCATTTACCCCACAGTCAAGCCATGAGCTAGCAAGTCCTGCCTAGAGTCACAGCAGTTCCAGCCAACTTTCTATGCTTTGCTCTAAAACATTTGACAAGCCAAACCCTGAGTGAAATACAAGTAATAAAGGCATTTGCAGACTTTGAAGTTCTCCAAACACTCTCTTTCTTAGAAAATTCCTGAAAGTTTTACTCCACTAAAGCAATAGAATAGACCCAAAGACAGACAGACCAGGGATCCATCAGGCCTAACTTCTACTAAGAGCACTGAAAA
Organism: Neogale vison; assembly: GCF_020171115.1. NCBI lineage: Eukaryota > Metazoa > Chordata > Mammalia > Carnivora > Mustelidae > Neogale > Neogale vison. The sequence goes on from NC_058091.1 coordinate 177,475,670, forward strand.
TATATCCCATGAGTATATTCATGCAGATATGGCAAGTAACTATTCCAGATTGTTTCTCAGAAAGAAAGGACTGTAGTTGGAATGCTTCAAAGGAAAACATGAGGCTGTTCATCTGATGTTTCAGAATATGTGAAGAGTGGCATTCAGAGAGATTTTTAGTTCTGTTGAATAGTCACACAAGAATTCCTGAACTAGAAATGGAAAAAAATGCCTGAAAAAAGAAGTTGTAAACAGAAACAGAAGACATGTAATTGTTACAATTACATGTCTTCTTAGGGAAGAAAAATTATAGAGCTGTAATAAATAATCCTGATTTAGTCAAATCAAGATATCACCTTACACCAGTTAGAATGGCCAAAATTAACAAAACAGGAAACAACATGTGTTGGAGAGGATGTGGAGAAAGGGGAACCCTCTTCCACTGTTGGTGGGAATGCAAGTTGGTGCAGCCTCTTTGGAGAACAGTGTGGAGATTCCTCAAGAAATTAAAAATAGAGCTTCCCTATGACCCTGCAATTGCACTCCTGGGTATTTACCCCAAAGATACAGATGTCGTGAAAAGAAGGGCCATCTGTACCCCAATGTTTATAGCAGCAATGGCCACGGTCGCCAAACTATGGAAAGAACCAAGATGCCCTTCAACGGATGAATGGATAAGGAAGATGTGGTCCATATACACTATGGAGTATTATGCCTCCATCAGAAAGGATGAATACCGAACTTTTGCAGCAACATGGATGGGACTGGAAGAGATTATGCTGAGTGAAATCAGTCAAGCAGAGAGAGTCAATTATCATATGGTTTCACTTATTTGTGGAGCATAACAAACAGCATGGAGGACAAGGGGCATTAGAGAGGAGAAGGGAATTTGGGTAAATTGGAAGGGGAGGTGAACCATGAGAGACTATGGACTCTGAAAAACAAACTGAGGGGTTTGAAGTGGCGGGGGGGTGGGAGGTTGGGGTACCAGGTGGTGGGTATTATAGAGGGCACGGCTTGCATGGAGCACTGGGTGTGGTGAAAAAATAATGAATAATGTTTTTCTGAAAATAAATAAATTGGAAAAAAAATCAAGCCTTCAAAGCAAAAGATTAGAGAATTTGTTTGCAAAAATGGAACTAAAAGAAATCTGGGAATTTTGTGCATGCATATGTACACATAAAATGTTTAAGCAAATATTATAAATAATGGATGATCAAACATGGATGTGTTAATTTATCTATTAACCTAAAATTTTATAAAGATCTGCAAAAGCATATTATCCCAACATATGGCAGCAAGTACCCAAAAAAAGCTAAAAGGATTGAAAACAATTGCTTTTTTAGAATAAAATGTTAAGATTACTTTCATAATTTTATATAAGATAATTGTTTATTTTTTAAAGAGCGGGACTGGGGGGAAGAGAGAGGTAACATAGCAGAGGACTAGGGGACTGAAACGACATCAGGTTACAGGAGTTTGGCTAGATAGTTATCAAACCACTCTGAACACCTACAAACTAAACAGGTGATAGAAGAGAAGAAGAGCAGCAATTCTAGGAACCAAAAATTGACCACTTTCTGAAAGGTAGGACATATGGAGAAGTGAATCCAAAGGGATGGGAGGACAGACTATGGGGGGAGGGGCCAGCTCCCAGCAAGCAGTGAAGCAGTGGAGCACAAAATGGGAACTTCTACAAGTTTGCTCCACTAAGGGACATTGCTCCAGAGGCTCAGTGGGGGTGGAGCCCCCACGGGGACAGTGTGATCTCAGGACCTGTAGGTCACAGAAAGACCGGGGGTGTCTGAGTGTGGCAGAGCTCCCAGGTATTGGAGTAGGGAAGCTGGCTAGAGAGGCGGAGCCAAGGAGGGGGCTTTCAGCTTGGGGTTACCTTAAACCATGATCTGAGCCACAGTTGGGTCACTGCTCTTTGAGCAGGAACCCCACAAGTGGCAAAGTGGCAGATCTGGGGAGACTCACTTTCCTCTAGAGGTGCAGCATGGCAGGGATCAGCTTGGTTTGGAGACTGCAAAGGGGGCCGTGCACCAGAAAGAAATGCTTGGACATAGGCTGGTAAACCCAGACTGGGGCCAGAGACCAGGGAGATGGAAGGGATTGACTGCTTTTTTCTGAGGGCGTACTGAGAAGTGGGGTCCTGAGCTCTCAGCTCCTCCAGGCCAGAGATTGGGAGGCTGCCACTTTCATTCCTGTTCTACAAAGCTGTAAGGAAAGTGTTCAGGGAGCAAAAGCTCCTGAGAGTGAACTCTAGTAGATTACTTAGCCACGACCCTGGGAAGGGCAGCACAATTCTGCCTCCAGCAAAGACATTAGAGAAACAAGGCAACAGGCCCCTCCTGCAGAAGATCAGCAAGGACAACCAGCCAAGACCAAGTTCACACATTAACGAGAACTGCAGAACTTCAGAGCTAGGGAAAAGCAATGCATGGAATTAATGGCTTTCTCCCCATGATACTTTAATCTTGCAAAGTTACATTAATTTTTTTTTAATTTTATTTTTTTCTTATTCTAAACTTTTCCTCTTTCCTCTTTTAATGTTTCTTAACTAGTTTATCTTAACAATACCTTTATTAAAATTTTTTAAACCATTATTATACGCATATTTTATCTTTCATTATATTTAACTTTATCTTTTGTATACACACAGGGTTTTTTTTTTTCCTAAAAAATTGGGATACCATTACTTCTTTTTTTTCTTAATATTTTATTTATTTATTTGACAGAGAGAGATCACAAGTAGGCAGAGAGGCAGGCAGAGAGAGAGAGAGAGGAGGAAGCAGGCTCCCTGCTGAGCAGAGAGCTCGATGCGGGACTCGATTCTAGGACCCTGAGATCATGACCTGAGCCAAAGGCAGTGGCTTAACCCACTGAGCCACCCAGGTGCCCCGGGATACCATTACTTCTAATAGATCAAAATATGCCCTAAATCTAGCACAGGGCATATTTCTAGTCTCCAGCCTGAGCACATTCCTTTTTTTTTCTTTCTTTTTCCAACCAACTTATCAATTCCTTTTTCAGAATTTTTAAAAATTTTTCATCTTTACCATCATATTTCATCCCTTCATCGTGTTTATCCTTATTTTTGTATATATATATATGTTTTTCTTTCTTTAAAATTTTGCTATGTAGTTTTTATAAGAGATCAAATACACACAAAATCAAATGATCAAATGGGTGGCTCTGTTCTATTCACCAGTCATGTATGTATGTGTGTGTATATATATATATATATATACTTTTTTTTAGTTTATTTTTATCCCTATTCTTTCCCCCCCAGTTTGGGGTCTCTTCTGATTTGGTTAGCATACATTTTTCTGGGGTCTTTCCCACACTTTTTGTATTTTATTCTCTCATTCATATATTCTTACCTGGATAAAAGGACAAGGTAGAAAAACTCACCACAAAAAAAAAAGAACAATAGGCAATACCAAAGGCTAGGGACCTAATCAATATGGAAATTGGTAATGCAATCCATATCAAAATACCATCAATTTTTTTTCAAAGAAATAGAATGTATAATCCTAAAATTTATATAAAAAGAGAAAAGACCCCAAATAGCCAGAGGAATGGTGAAAAAAAAGCCAAAGTTAGTGGCATCACACTTCCAGTCTTCAAGCTCTATCACAAGGCTATAATCATCAGGACAGTATGGTACTGGCAAAAAACAGACATATAGATCAATGGAACAGAATAAAGAGCCTGGAAATGGACTCTCAACTCTATGGTCAACTGATCTTTGACATAGCAAGAAAGAATGCCCAATGGAAAAAAAGACAGTCTCTTCAACAAATGGTGTTGGGAAAATTGGACAGCCACATGCAGAAGAATGAAACGGGACCATTTCCTTATACCACACACCAAAATAGATAAAAGACCTCAATGTGAGACAGGAATCCATCAAAATCCTTGAGGAGAACACAGGAAACAACCTCTTCAACCTCATCCACAGCAACATCTTCCTAGATACATTGCCAAAGTCAAGGGAAGCAAGGGCAAAAATGAACTATTGGGACATCATTGAGATCAAAATCTTTTGCACAGTAAAAGAAACAGTTAAGAAAACTGAAAGACAACTGACAGAACGGGAGAAGATATTTGCAAATGACATATCAGATAAAGGGCTAGTATCCAAAATCTATAAAGAACTTATCAAACTCAACACCCAAGGAACAAATAATCCAGTCAAGAAATGGGCAGAGGACATGAACAGACATTTCTGCAAAGACATCCAGGTGGCCAGCCAGACACATGAATAAGTGCTCTACATCACTCGGCATCAGGGAAATACAAATCAAAACCACAATGAGGTATCACCTCACACCAGTTAGAATGGTTAAAATTAACAAGTCAGGAAATGACAGATGTTGGAGAAGATGTGGAGAAAGGTTCCTCAAAAAGCTGAAAATAGAGCTACTCTGTGACCCAGCAATTGCACAATTTACTCTAAAGATATAAATGTAGTGATCCGAAGGGGCACGTACACCCGAATGTTTCTAGCAGCAATGTCCGCAATAGCCGAGTTATGGAAAGAAACTAGATGTCCAACAGCAGAAGATAGGATAAAAAGGAGTGGTATATATATACAATGGAATACTATGCAACTATCAAAAGAAATGAAATCTTGCCATTTGCAACAATGTGGATGGAATTAGACAGTATTATGCTGAGTTAAATACGTCAATCAGAGAAAGACAATTATCAACTGATCTCTCTGATATGAGGAATTTAAGAGTTAGAATGGGGGTTTCCGGGGTATGAAAAAACAATTGAAACAAGATGGGATCAGAAGTGAGGTAAACTATAAGAGACTCTTAATCTTACCAAACAAACTGAGGGTTGCTGGGCAGTGGGGGGATAGGGAGAGGGTCATTGGGTTTTGGACATTGGGGAATCTATGTGACAAGGTGTGTGCTGTGAAGTGTGTAAGCCTGACAATTCACAGACCTGTAGTCCTAGAGCAAAGAATACATTATGTGTTAATAAAAATAATTTTTAAAAAGGGGGGGGAGAGGGAGTAAGGGAAGGAGAGGGATAGGGAAAGAATCTTAAGCAGGCTTTATGCCCCTCACAGAAACCCACTTGGGGCTGGATCTCACAGCCCTGAGATCAAACCCCGTGGCAGAGCCCAACTGTGGAGCTCGATCTCATAGCCCTGAGATCAGGAAGTGATCGAAATCTAGAGCTGGACTCTAGCTGAATGAGCCACCCAGGCAACCCTTTTCTTTTCTTTTTTTTTTAAGAAAGTTATTTTAAATTACTATGATTTACTTTGATAAAAATAAAATTTACAGTTAAAGTAAGGATTAAAGCAGCCAGATCTCTCATTAAAATAATAATAAAGGGGAAAAATATTTAACAGGGCTTAAAATATCAGGCAGTGTGAATCAGTGATACTTGACAGGAAATTAATTAAGGAAACCCTAAAACTGCTCCAGCCTACATCCTAGAGGAAATTTCAAGGACAAGGCAATGGGAGGGAAACTCTAGGGAAAGTCTTCTGGAGTCCCTGAAGTTGAGGCAGGGTTGGCAGTGAAAGGAATCCAGCGAACCATAAGATTGTAAAATATAAGAACAAGAGAAGAGGCTGCACAGAGAGGGGAGTCTGAATTTATTCAGAAAGCCCCATTCAAATACTGAGCTGAGTACAAATAAGGGAATATATGTGATGAACTTAATCAATATTAGCAAAAAGAAAAAAAATTACTTTGAAAGTATTAGAGGGAGGAAAGTTTGTAGTTGACACAGCGTTGCAAACAATTCCTATACCTAAAAGCTATAGTGGAATATTCATCAATATATGGGCAATGATTGGAGTATAAACTTGTCTTTCCTTAATAGTAGGAAGGGGATAATTTAACCCTACAACCCTACAACAAATGTAGCTTTGGTTCCACCTAACAAAGTTTAAAGGTGAGGCCAAACAGATCAAAGTGTTTCCAGGTAATATAATCTTATCCTAGGAAAACATTCTACAATATGTATAATATTGATTTAAATATTCAACAGTCAATGTATAACATTTACAATGCTGATCTTCAAACAAAAATTATCAGGCATGCAGCGATGCAAGAAAATAAGACACATATTAATCAACACTGATCCAAAAATCACACCAAACTGAAGGTAGATTAGTAGATAAGGACATTAAAATAATTATACTAGTAATATTCCATATGTTCAAGGAACTAAAAAAAATATTGAATAAAGTAGAGACATAGAACATATTTTTTTCCCAATTTATTTATTTTCAGAAAAACTGTATTCATTATTTTTTCACCACACCCAGTGCTCCATGCAAGCTGTGCCCTCTATAATACCCACCACCTGGTACCCCAACCTCCCACCCCCCCACCACTTCAAACCCCTCAGATTGTTTTTCAGAGTCCATAGTCTCTCATGGTTCATCTCCCCTTCCAATTTACCCCAAAGCACATACCCTCCCCAATGTCCATAACCCTACCCCCCTTCTCCCAACCCCCCTCCCCCCAGCAACCCACAGTTTGTTTCGTGAGATTAAGAGTCACTTATGGTTTGTCTCCCTCCCTATCCCATCTTGTTTCATGGATTCTTCTCCTACCCACTTAAGCCCCCATGTTGCATCACCACTCCCTCATATCAGGGAGATCATATGATAGTTGTCTTTCTCCGCTTGACTTATTTCACTAAGCATGATACGCTCTAGTTCCATCCATGTTGTAGCAAATGGCAAGATTTCGTTTCTTTTGATGGCTACATAGTATTCCATTGTGTATATATACCACATCTTCTTGATCCATTCATCTGTTGATGGACATCTAGGTTCTTTCCATAGTTTGGCTATTGTGGACATTGCTGCTATAAACATTCGGGTGCACGTGCCCCTTTGGATCACTACGTTTGTATCTTTAGGGTAAATTCCCAGTAGTGCAATTGCTGGGTCATAGGGCAGTTCTATTTTCAACATTTTGAGGAACCTCCATGCTGTTTTCCAGAGTGGTTGCACCAGCTTGGATTCCCACCAACAGTGTAGGAGGGTTCCCCTTTCTCCGCATCCTCGCCAGCATCTGTCATTTCCTGACTTGTTGATTTTAGCCATTCTGACTGGTGTGAGGTGATATCTCATTGTGGTTTTGATTTGTATTTCCCTGATGCCGAGTGATATGGAGCACTTTTTCATGTGAGACATAGAACATATTAAAGAGACTCAAAAATCACACATGTTGAGATAAAATCTTAAAAAAATACACTGGATGGGATTTACAGCAGTTAGACATAGCAGAGTTCTTTGAATTTTAATTTAACTTTAAAAAAAATTTTTAAAGGTTTTACTTATTTATTTTACAAAGAGAGAGAGAGAGAGATCACAAGTAGGCAGAGAGGCAGGCAGAGAGAGAGGTAGAAGCAGGCTCCCCACTGAGTGCAGTGCTGGATGTGGGACTAACTTCCAGGACCCTGAGATCATGACCTGAGCCAAAGGTAGAGGATTAACCCACAGAGCCACCCAGGCACCCTGGATTTTTAATTTTAAAGATAAAAATAAAGCAAACTCTTCCTAAGTCATGCTATCAGCAATGGCAAACATTTTTAAAAATCCATGCCACATTAAAAAAAGTTACATGGTTTAAAAAATAGTGTGGACTTAAAATGAAGGCATGATACTATAATACAAATAAGTGTTTTATAAATGGACACAATTTTCACCATGCAGGAAAACTAAAGAGCTCTCCCTATTACACCAAACAGAAATTTTCCATACTTAAGTCACTCTGTGGTAGCCATTGTAGAAAGTAGTAGACTTTAAAAAAAATTATTTTGTTCTGTACTTAACATTAAGTATACTGGAAGTGAGGGGGAAAATAAAGATAAGCATGAGGAGGATTTTTAATTTCAGAACCAAATATAAGTACACCTTTATAGGCAAATGGGAAAAAATCAAGTTGATATAATCTAAATACATATTAGAATTATTAGTCATTGTAAAGGAAATAAGAATAAATAGCAGATGTCAAAAATGAACTTGGGAGCATATAAGAAATTTTTTTTTCTTTGCCCATTTAACAAAATCTACTATGGAACTCTTTAATATTTATGACTTTGCAGAATGCATGCTATATTCCAGTTGCTAAAGAAATATGCCAGTTGGTTGCAAATATCAGATTGATAAAAATGGTATATTTTTAAACAGCTAAGAATTCTTTAAAATCCATTATTTACATATGATTTAGCTTCAAATAAGCTGTACTAAAAATTGAAAATGAATGAAAAAATATTTTGAATATTTTGTGCCAAGTCCCTAACCCGAGTAATGCATGTCCCACAAGAGGGAATAGAGGGAGCATAGCAAAAGCTTTGAAAACTGAACTGACATTGAAACCATCACCCACATATAATGATACAAAACTTGCACTCTGAACTTAGCATTTGCACACAAAAATATAAAATACATTTGCCAGAGAACTTTAATAGCACTGAGAATCTTTCTCTGTAATACTTAAAATATATAAGATACATCCTAAATTACCCAATAAACAAAGACCAGAGAGTATGATCAACTCTCAAGAGAATGGGTAACCAACAGATGCCCATCTAAGGATGACAGTGATGCTGGAATTTTCAGGAAAAGACTTTACTCCATCTACTATTAACTGTGGTTAATGAGGTAAAGATTAACTTGGAAGGAGTGGAAAATGACAGTATTAAAAAGACTGACAAGCAATAAGAGCCAACTAGAAATTTTAGAACTGAAAATTACCATATCCTAAATTATAAAAATTATGAATGGAGCCAAAGAGCAGGATGGCAATGACAAAGGAAAGAGTCAATGAATGTGAGGGCAGATAAACAGAAATTCAATCCAAAAAAGGGAAAGAACAAAATGTTAAAAGAGTGAACAGAGCCTCTGACAACTGTCAAATAATGTCAATAGCTCTAATATTCAGGCCATTGGTGTCCCAGAAGGAAAGAAGAGATTAGTGCAGTAAATATCTCAAGAAATAAGGGCTAAAGATTTTTCAAATTGTGTAAAAGACAAATTTACCAATTCAAGAAGCTTGTGCATGAAACATTTAAAACATGCACAGGATCTGTATAATGAAAAGTACAAGTGCTGATAAAAAAACAAAAACAAAAAACCTCAAGGGAGGATTCAAGATGGCATAGTAGCAGCAGTCTGAGATGAGATCAGGTTGTAGGAATTCTGCTGGACATTTATCAAACCACTCCAAACACCTACAAACCCAACAGGAGACTGAAGAGAAAAAGAGCAGCAATTCTAGAAACAGATAATCAACCACTTTCTGAAAGGTAGGACATGCAGAAAAGTAAATCCAAAGCGACAGAAAGATAGGGATCAGTCCTCGGCAAGCAGAGGAGGAACGGAGTACAAAATTCTAACTTTTAAAAGTCTGCTTCACTGAAGGACATTGCTCCAGAGGCCTAGTGGGGGTGGAGCCCTTGTGGGGACATTGTGGTCTCAGGTCCCATGGTGTCACAGAAAGATTAGGGTTGTCTGAGTGTGGCAGAGCTGGCAGATATCAGAGCAGGGAAGCCAGCTACAGAGACAGAGCTGAGGAGTGAGCTCTCAACTCAGGATTACCTTAAACTGTGATTGGCACAGTCAGGTCACTGCTCATTGAGCAGGGAAACCACAAGAGGCAGATCCAGGGAGACTTACCTTCCTTCTCTGGAGGCAGGAATCTGCTGGGTTTGGAGACTCCAAATGGAGCTGTGTGCCACAGATGGAGGCATTCGGTCATAGGCCGGGTGAGCTTGGAGCACGATCAGAGACCAGGGAGACAGGAGTGGTTGAGAATTGAGCACTTTTCCTGAGGGTGCATGCACTGAAGAGTGTCATCCGGAGCTCTCGGCTATTCCAGGCCAGAGATTAAGAGGATGCCATTTTTATTTCCCTTCTTCAGAGCTCTATGTAAAGCATTCAGGGAACAAAAGCTCCCGAGAGCTAACTCGAACACATAATGTAGCCCGGCCCCTGGCAGGGGTGGCACAATTCTGCCTCAGGCAAAGACATTTGAGAATCACTACAACAGGCCCCTTCCCAGAAGATCCTCAAGAACATTCAGCTAAGACCAAGCTCACTGATCAAGGAGAACAGAAGGAATTCCAGAGGAGGGGAAAGCAAAGCATGGAATTCATGGGTTTCTCCCCATGATCCTTTAGTCTTGCAAAGTTAATATATTTAGTTTTATTTTTTTCTTATTCTAATTTATTAAACTTTCCTCTTTCCTCTTTTAATGTTTACCTAGTTTAACTTAACAATACACTCTAAAAATATATTTTTAAACCTTCACTATTATAGTCATTTTTATCCTTCATTGTATCTAACTTTATTTTTCATATACATATAGGGTTTTTCCTTTAAAAAAAATTTGGGATACAATTTCTCCTAATAGATCAAAATATAGCCTAAATCTAGCACAAGGTGTTGTTCTAGTTTCCAGACTGAGCAAATTATCTCCACTTTTTTTTTCTTTTTTGAACCAACTTCTTATCAATTCCTTTTTTAGATTTTTTTAATTTTTTTATTTCATCTTTACAGTCATATTCCATCCCTTCATCGTGTTTATCCTTTTTTTGTATACATTTAAATTTTTCTTTCTTTAAAATTTTGGTATGTAGTTTCTTCTAGGAGACCAAAATACACCCAAATTCAAGTGAGTGACTCTGTTCTATTCACCAGTCTAATATATATACCTACACACAGTTAATTTAAAAAAAATTTTTTTTAGACTTTTTTGTACCCCCTTTCTTATCCCCCCAGTTTGGCGTCTCTTCTGATTTGCTTAGCGTACCATTTTCTGTGGTCTTTGCCACCCTTTTAGTATTTTACTCTCTCGTTTATATATTCTTAACTGGAAACAATGACAAGGTGGAAAAACTCACCACAAAAAAAAAAAAGAAAGAAAGAACAAGAGGCAGTACTGAAGTCTAGGGAGCTAATCAATATGGACATTGGTAACATGTTAGATCTAGGGTTCAGAATGACGATTGTCAAGGTGGTAACTGGGCTCGAAAAAGGCATGGGAGATATTAGAGGAACCTGTCTGGAGAAATAAAATACCTTTCTGAGAAATAAAAGAACTAAAATCTAACCAAGCTGGAATCAAAAAAGGTATTAATGAGGTGCAATAAAAATGGAGGCTCTTACTGCTAGGATAAATGAGGCAGAAGAGAATTAGTGATAGAGAAGAACAAATAACAGGGAATAAAGAAGCTTAGCAAAAGAGAGACAACTACTGGACCACAAGGGGAGAATTCGAGAGATAAGTGATAGTATAAGAGGAGACAATAACAGAATAATTAGGATCCCAGAAGAAGAGGGAGCAGCACAGAAGGTATATTGGAGCGAATTATAGTAGAGAATTTCCCTAATAATGGCAAAGAGAACAACCATCAAAATCCAGGAAGTACAAAGAACCCCTCCCCAAAATCAACCAAAATAGGCCCACACCCTGTCATCTAATAGTAAAACTTATGTCTTAGCAAAAAAGAGAAAATCCTGAAAGCAGCTCAGGACAAGAGGTCTGTAACATACAATGGTAAAAATATTAGTTGGCATCAGACTTATCCACAGAGATTTGGCAGGCCAGAAAGAACTGGCATGATATATTCAGGGCACTAAACAAGAAAACCATGCAGCCAAGAATACTACATACAGCTAGGCTATCATTGAAAATAGAAGGAGAGATAAAAACCTTCCATAACGTACAAAAAAAAAAAAAATATTGTAAACACCAAACCAGCCCTACAGGATGTGTTGAAAGGGTTCCTCTAAGCAAAAAGAGAGCCTAAAAGTAGTAGACCAGAAAGGAACATAAACAATATGCAATAATAGTCACCTTAAAGACAATACAATGTCACTAAATTCATATCTTTCAATAGTTACCTTAAATGGACATGGGCTAAATGCCCCCAATCAGAAGACATAGGGTATTGGGATGGATTAAAACAACAACAACAACAACAAAACATCAATATGCTCTCTATGAGAAATTCATTTTAGACCCCAAGTCACCTCCAGATTTAAAGTAAGGGGGTGGATAACAATTTACCACGCTAATGGACATCAAAAGAAAGCTGGGGTGGCAAGCCTTATATCCAATAAATTGGACTTTAAGCTGAAGACTATAATAAGAGACAAAGAAGGACACTATATCATACTCAAAATATCAATTGAACAAAAAGATCTAGCAATTTTAAATATCTACGCCCCTAACATGGGAGCAGCCAATTATATAAACCAATTAATAACAAAATCAAAGAAATACATCAATAATAATATGATAATAGTAGGGGATTTTAATACCCCCTCACTGAAATGGACAGATTATTCAAGCAAAAGATCAACAAGGAAAGAAAGGCCTTAAATAGCACACTGGACCAGATGGACATCACAGATATATTCAGTACATTCCATCCCAAAGCAACAGAATACACATTCTCTCTAGTGCACATGGTATATTGTCCAGGATAGATCACATCCTGGGTCACAAATCAAGTCCTAATCAGTAAGATCTTCATATTTTGGACCACAATACTCTGAAGCTGAACTCAATTACAAGAGGAAAATTGGAAACAACCCAAATACACGGAGGCTAAAGAGCATCCTACTAAAGAATGAGTGGGTTAACCAGGAAATTAAGGAAGAATTGAAAAAATTCATGGAAACAAATGATAATGAAAACACAATGGTTCAAAATCTGTGGGACACAGCAAAGGCAGTCCTGAGAGGAAAATATATAGAGATACAAGCCTTTCTCAAGAAACAAGAATGGTCTCAAGTACACAACCTAACCCTATACCTAAAGAGGCTGGAGAAAGAACAGCCAAAAAAGCCTAAACCCAGTAGGAGAAGAGAAGTAATAAACATCAGAGCAGAGATCAATGAAATAGAAACAAACAAACAACAACAAAACAGTAGAACAAATAAACAAAACTAGGAGCTAGTTCTTTGAAAGAATTAATAAGATTGATAAACCCCTGGCCAGACTTATCAAAAAGAAAAGAGAAAGGACCCAAACAAATAAAATCATGAACGGAAGAAGAGAGACCACAACCAACACCAAAGAAACACAAACAATTATAAGAACATATTATGAGCAACTCTACACCAGCAAATCTGACAATCTGGAAGAAATGGATGCATCCCTGGACATATGTATAAACTACCAAAAGTGAACCAGAAAGAAATAGAAAACCTGAATAGACCCATAACCAGTAAGGAGATTGAAGCAGTCATCAAAAATCTCCCAACAAACAAGAGCCCAGGGCCAGAAGTCTTCCCAGGGGAATTCTACCAAACATTTAAAGAATGAATTCCTATTCTCCTGAAACTGTTCCAAAAAATAGAAATGGAAGGAAAACCTCCAAACTCATTTTATGAGGCCAGCATCACCTTGATCCTAAAACCAGACAAAGACCCCATCAAAAAAGAGAATTATAGACCCATATCCTTGATGAACATGTCATGAAAATTCTCACCAAAATACTAACCAATAGGATCCAACAGTACATTAAAAGGATTATTCACCACAACCAAGCAGGATTTATCCCAGAACTCCAAGGTTAATTCAACATCTGCAAATCAATCAATGTGATACAATACAAAAATCAAAGAAAGAACAAGAACCATATGATACTCTCAATAGATGCTGAAAAAGCATTTGACAAAGTACAGCATCCTTTTTTGATTAAAACTCTCCACAGTGTAGGGATAGAGGGTACATACCTCAATATTATCAAAGCCATCTCTGAGCAACCCACAGCGAATATCATTCTCAATGGAAAAAAAACTGAGAGCTTTTCCGCTAAGGTCAATAACACGTCAGGGATGTCCATTATCACCACTGCTATTCAGCATAGTACTAGAAGTCCTAGCCTCAGCATTCAGACAACAAAAAGAAATTAAGGGCATCCAAATCAGCAAAGAAGTAGTCAAACTATCAATCTTTGCAGGTGATATGATACTTTATGTGGAAAACCCAAATGACTCCACTCCAAAGCTGCTAGAACTCATACAGGAATTTAGTAAAGTGTCAGGATATAGAATCAATTGACAGTAATCAGTTGTGATTCTATACAGCAACGACAAGACAGAAGAAAGAGAAATTAAGGAGTTGATCTCATTTACAATTGTACCCAAAACCATAAGATACCCAGGAGTAAACCTAACCAAAGAGGCAACGAATCTGTATGCAGTAAATTATAAAGTACTCCTCAAAGGAATTGAAGAAGACACAAAGAAATGGAAAATGGTCCACACTCATGGATTGGAAGAACAATTATTGTGAAAATGTCTATGCTACCTAAAGCAACCTACACATTTAAAGCAATCTGGCATTAAAAGTATAGATTGCTCTAGTCAGCATAGACATTTTAACAATGTTTATTCTTCTGATCCAAGAGCACAGAACGGAATGGTCTTCCATCTATTTGTGTCTTCTTCAATTTCTTTCATGAGTGTTCTGTAGTTCCTCGAGTACAGATCCTTTACCTCTCTGGTTAGGTTTATTCCCAGGTATCTTATGGTTCTTGGTGCTATAGTAAATGGAATTGATTCTTTAATTTCCCTTTCTGTATTTTCATGGTTAGTGTATAAGAAAGCCACTGATTTCTGCACATTGACTTTGTATCCTGCCATGTTGCTGAATTGCTGTATGAGTTCTAGTAGTTTGGGGGTGGAGTCTTTTGGGTTTTCCATATAAAGAATCATGTCAGGGCGCCTGGGTGGCTCAGTGGGTTAAGCTTCTGCCTTCGGCTCAGGTCAGGATCTCAGGGTCCTGGGATCGAGTCCCGCATCAGGTTCTCTGCTCAGCGGGGAGCCTGCTTCCTCCTCTCTCTCTCTGCCTGCCTCTCTGCCTACTCGTGATTTCTCTCTGTCAAATAAATAAATAAAATCTTAAAAAAAAGTCATGTCATCTGCGAAGAGAGAGAGTTTGACTTCTTCACTACCAATTTGGATACCTTTTATTTCTCTTTGTTGTCTGATTGCTGTTGCTAGGACTTCTAATACTATGTTGAACAAGAGTGATGAAAGTGGCCATCCTTGTCTTGTTCCTGATCTCAACGAGAAGGTTGCAAGCTTTTTCCCATTGAGGATGAAATTTGCTGTGAGTCTTTCATAGATTTGATGAGGTTCAGGAATGTTCCCTCTATCCCTATACTTTGAAGCGTTTTAATCAGGAAAGGATGCTGGATTTTGTCAAATGCTTTTTCTGCATCAATTGAGAGGACCATGTGGTTCTTCTCTCTTCTCATATTAATTTGTATCACATTGATTGATTTGCAAATGTTGAACCATCCTTGTAGCCCAGGGATGAATCCCACCTGATCATGGTGGATAATCTTTTTAATGTGCTGTTGGATCCTGTTGGCTAGGATCTTGTTGAGAATCTTAGCATCCATATTCATCAGTGATATTGGTCTAAAATTCTCCTTTTTGGTAGGGTCTTTGCCTGGTTTGGGGATCAGGGTAATGCTGGCTTCATAGAAAGAGTCTGGAAGTTTTCCTTCTGCTTCAATTTTTTGAAACAGCTTCAGGAGAATAGGTGTTATTTCTTCTTGGAAGGTTTGGTAGAATTCCCCAGGGAATCCATCAGGTCCTGGGCTCTAGTTTTTTGGGAGATTTTTGATCACTGCTTCAATCTCGTTATTAGATATTGGTCTATTCAGGTTGTCGATTTCTTCCTGGTTCAATATTGGTAGTTTATATTTTTCCATGAATGCATCCATTTCATCTAGGTTGCTAAAGCAATCTGTATCAAAATACCATCAATTTTTTCAATGAAATGGAACATATGATCCTAAAATTTATATGGATCCAGAAAGGACCTGAAATACCCAGAGGAATGTTGAAAAAGAAAGCCAAAGTTGGTGGCACCACAATTCCAGACTTTAAGCTCTATTACAAAGCTGTCGTCATCAAGATAGCATGGCACTGGCACAAAAACAGATATATATCAATGGAACAGAATAGAGAGCCTGGAAATGGACCCTAAACTCTATGGTCAACTAATCTTTGACAAAGCAGGAAAGAATGTCCATTGGAAAAAAGACAGTCTCTTCAACAAATGGTGTTGGGAAAATTGGACAGCCACTTGTAGAAGAATGAAACTGTACCATTTCCTTACACCACACATGAAAATAGACTCAAAATGGATGAAAAGAGCTCAGTGTGAGAAAAGAAGCCATCAAAATCCTTGAGGACAACAAAGGCAACAAACTCTTTGATCTCAGATGCAGCCACTTCTTCCTAGAAACATTGCCAAAGGCAATGCAAGCAAGGGCAAAAAGGAGCTATTGGGACTTCCTCAAGATCAAAAGCTTTTGCACAGCAAAGGAAACAGTCAAGAAAACTAAAAGACAACTGAGAGTATGGGAGAAGATGTTTGCAAACACCATATCAGATAAAAGGCTAGTATCCAAAATCTATAAAGAACTTATCAAACTCAACACCAAGGAACAAATAATCCAATCAAGAAATGGGCAGAGGACATGAACAGACATTTCTGCATAGACATCCAGATGACCAGCCAGACACATGAAAAAGTGTTCCACATCACTTGGCATCAGGGAAATACAAATCAAAACCACAATGAGAAACCACTTCACACCAGTCAGAATGGCTAAAATTAGCAAGTCAGGAAACGATAGATGCTAGTGAGGATGCAGAGAAAGGGGAAGCCTCCTAAACTCTTTTTGGGAAAGCAAGCTGGTGCAACCATTCTGGAAAACAGAGTGGAGGTTTCTCATAAAGTTCAAAATAGAGCTACCCTATGACCCAGCAATTGCACTGCATATTTACCCTAAAGATTCGAACGTAGTGATCCAAAGGGGCACGTGCACCTGAATGTTTATAGCAGCAATATCCACAATAGCCAAATTATGGGAAAAAACCTAGATGTCCATCAACAGTGAATGGATAAATAAACAGTGGTATATATATAGAACGGAATACTATGTAGCCATTAAAATAAATGAAATCTTGCCATTTGCAATGACATGGATGGAACTAGAGGGTATTATGCTGAGTGAAGTCAATCAGAGAAAGACAATTATCATATGATTTCCCTGATATAAGGAATTTGAGAGCAAAGTGGGGTCTGGGGGGTAGTGAAAGGAAGAAATGAACAAGATGGGATTGGGAGGGAGACAAACTATAGAGACTCTTAATCTCACAAAACAAACTGAGGGTTACTGGGGGAGGTGGGAAGGGAGAGGGGCATTGGGTTATGGACAATGGAGAGGGTATGTGCTATGGTGAGTGCTGGGAAGTGTGTAAGCCTCACAATTCACAGACCTGTACACTTGGGGTTACTGATACATTATATGTTAATAAGTGGGAAAAAAAGGTAATTAAAAAAAAAAAGCTCAAAGGAGACCGAAATATAATAAGTATAAATGGGGACACATATAATATTCATGGTTTGGAATGCCTAGCATATTAAAGATGTCAGTTCTTTGATCTACAGATTCAATATAAACCCAAGATTTTTGTGCATACATGTACTGGCTTATGTTAAAATTTACGTGGAAACACAAAAGGACTTAGAATGGCTAAAACAGTTTCAGAAACATCAAACTGGAAGAACCATACTGTCCACTTTTAAGACTTATTCAATATCTATAGCAATCAATACAATAGCAAATCAATATCTAGACACACAGATCAATGGAACCTGAAATAGGGAACTAGAAAATGATCCACACAAATGTGATTAGATCATTTGGGGGCAAGATTACAAAATCAATTCTGTGTTGGAAGAACATCCCTTTTTTAAAAAAATATTAAAGATTTTATTTGAGAGAAAGCAAGCATAAGCAGGGGGAGGGGGAGGGCAAAGTGAGAAGCAGGTTCCCTGCTGAGCAGGGGGCAGGATTGGGGCTGGATCTGATCCTTGGCATCATGACTTGAGATGAAGGCAGGCACTTAACCAAACGAGACACCCATGTGCCCCAAGGAAAAGCTCTTTTTATAAAACAGTATTGGAACAAATGGACATCAGGGACCATAAATTATCCATCTAAACCTCATACCTTGTATAAGAATGAACTCAAATAGATCATAAATATACATGAAAAATGGAAAGGCCTAAAAATTTTGCAAGAAACACAGAAAATCTTTGGGACTTAGATTTAGATAACAAGTTTACAAGACATGACACCAAAAGTGTTATCCATAATAGAAAATAGTTGATATATTTGGCTTCCTAAAAATTGGAATTTTTGCTAGGCCTAAGACCCTGTTAAGAGGACAAAAAGACAAGCCACCAGAAGAGAGAGATTTGCAAACCACATAACCAACAGGTAACTGATACCTAAAACATATAAATCACTCTCCAAATAATAAAGCAACCTAATTTAAAAAGAAATACAAGACCTACACACACAGTTCACAAAAAGGAATTTGCAAATGTCAATAACATGAAGAGAGATATTCAACATCCTTAGTCACAAGAAAACACGAATTCAAACAACCACAAATAACTACTGCATAGCACTTAAAATGGCTTAAAAATACTTATATCTATACTTATAATTATATTAATACATTATACTAATACTTGTAATGTATAATACATTATACTAATATTTATACTGTAACACCTTTAGGCATTACACTAGGAGGAAGCAACCTGATATCCATATAAAAACCTTTGCACGAATGTCACAGCAGCTTTTTAGTCATGAATGGCCAAGGACCTTAGAACATGGGATGTGTCGCAATGCTCTACAGAGTTAAATGGAATACTCCTCAGCAATAAAGTAATGAAGTATCAGTGTATTCAAACAATTTGGCTGGATCGTAAGAAAATTATGCTTAGTGGAAAATGCCCGTCTCAGAAGTTGACATACAGTATGATTACATTTCCATAAAATTTGTGAAATGAAAACACTACAGAGATGGAGAACAGAAGTGGCAGTCAGGAGCTGGGGCAAGGGACAATTGGGAGGTGGGGGGATGGTGTCCATAAAGACCAGCCTCAGAGAAGTGCTTTGTGATGACAGAATGTTTCTGTATTGTGACTGCAGTGATATGTATATAATTCTATACAAGGCATAAGATGGCATGGAATTATAAAAACAGACAAAATATGAGCACACACAGAAACAGTACCATCTGAGTAAGGCCTGCAATGTGCTTAGTTGTTTTGTTCCAGTCAATTTCCTTTGTTTGGTAATGAACTATAACTATGTTGAAGAAAAGGGGGTGATGGGTATACATGGGACTTCTCTGATGAGTTTTACCAAAATTAAAAACTTTTTTAAAAAGCTCAGCATATCTCAAACAATATTTTTAAAAAATCCTACCCAGACACATCTTACTCAAACTACTGATAATCAAAGGTAAGGAAAGCAAATACCAAAAATGAATGAATCTTTTGAGTAGCTAAGTAATGTGTTTTTACCCTCATCTCATTATCCTCCCCACTAGTATTACTTTAGTATTACAAAATCCATTTTTAAGACAGAACATTGACTCAGAAAGTCTGCAAATTTGCTAAGTGGCAGTAAGAGATAAAATCCAGTTTGACTGTTTTGAAGTCTGATCTTTTGCTTATACACCCAAACATTTTTCCTGCACCTTCCTAATTAATCAAGGATATAGTATACCTACTGAGTTTAAGTATATCCCTTACTGTTTCAGTATAAAGTCAGAGGAATATAATATTATTTCTTTCTAGGCCATACTGTTTCAATAAATAAAACGGAAGAAATGATCATATTGAAGCTAATTTGCATCCAAATTAAGGGACATTAGGTTTCAAACAACAGTAAATGACTCAGGTTAATGGAAACAAAAGAATTTATTGAAGGGTTGGTGGAGATGCTTAGCATATTAAAGTACTAACTGAAATGGCCAGGTCATCCAAAAAAGAAGAACTGAAGGAGTGCAGTGCAGCCTCACAGACTTTAATTTGGGTTGCGGACAAAAGATCACTCACCAGGAAACTGCCCAGTCTCTAGCTCCTGTTTCAATTGTCTAAGCTATCAGTACAGACTGTTCTAACACAGGTCCTACACCTAGGTAAACTATGGAAGCCAAGTGTTGAAGTAAGGACTTCACTTGGCTAGTCTGACTTCCTTGCCCATAAATTTGGCCAGAAAGTGAAGACACTATCACAGGAAGAAGGATAAAGAACTAGGCAGATGAAAGCAAAAACAATTATAATCCTCCTCTTGGCTTCAATGACACACAGGTGCACATAAACTTCTTATATGTCCATATCCATGGGGACAGCTTCACTATGTCTGAGATATATATATAGAGATAAGGAAATACATGTATAGGCATAGGTATATACAGGTTTGTGTATATATACATATATAAACTTATATAAACCTGTATATACCTATGTAAATATGTATGTCCCAAATGCCATATAGCTGTCATGAACTTCTGAAACATGCACTTCTGAAAGTGTAAAGCTAAAAATTATAAATGATCCCATTTCAAAGTTGAACTATTTTAATTTTCCTTATATTATTTGCAAACTATAAAGAACACTTGAAAATTTCCCTGTTTCTGAACTTCTGATTGATTATGGCAGAGTGACAAAAGAAAAATTAAAAATTTATCTTTGAAAAGGCACAATGAAGTGTAAGTGACTTGCAAATAATTGAACATGCAAATTATATTTTTCAAAACTTGGTGTCTTTTATGCTTCTAAAATTAAGCTTAAGGCTGCATTATGACTTCTGTGACACCCTCGTGTACACATATTTGATCATCCATGATGATTTATTACATGTTCCATCCTCTCTCCTGTGACTGTATAAGAAGTATTTGCACACCTATGTGTGCCCAAGCTCAGAGAAGCCAAGTGGGGGGTTTTCTTTGCTTTTGTTTCATTTGTGAAATAGCTTTTTCTCTCTCAATAATAAGAATGTCTATCTGTCAGCCAGATAACTGTGCAAGTGAGTAAGTTAAAAAAGATAAGGAGAAGGGTGTATGTTCATATAAAGAAAGGGATATAGAAAAATAAGTATAAGTTAACAGAGACTACAGTGGAGCAAATGTATGGGTGCAAGTGGAGGGGAGGAAGAATATGGATTACAATCTGGACCATTGATATTTGGAGTGTTCAGGCACATATTCATAGATAGAAGGTGTGGAGGAGTAAAGAGTAAGGGCCGGGCTGGAGAGTAAGACCTGTAAGCCAGGTCTTCAAACCTACAGTAAATCAAGGGACTTGAGAAGCTACAAGTAGAAGACAAACGGAGGAAAGAGATCAGAAATATCCTTTTAGATCCTCTGTCAAGCTAACAGTCTCCTTCCTTAAGTTCTGCCAAGCTGTCGTCAATCTTCTTATTCCACCAGCCAAAGCTCTAGGAAGGTATCATGGCCTGATCACAGTACTAACATCTCTCTACCTATACTGCCCTCTTCCCAACAAGGCAATCTTGAAGGGATTTTCAGTGGTGCCTGCCTCCTGGCAGGGTGGGGAGGGTCAGCAGGAGTTATTCCACGGGGCTCCTGAGTGCCCAGTAATTCCCAGCATTCCTTGGACTTCTCATGGCTCTAGGCGGATATTTTCTCTAGAGCTGGGCACCGCATTTTACCAGGTCAACTGGGAGCAGCTGCAGAGTATCAGGTATATGTATCTTCAGCCAGCCATCCCTAGATGCTAGGGGGGCTTAGGAGAACTTCTGTGCTCCCATCAGACTGCAGGGTGTGCTGGACACCATCATTTGAAATCTCTGGGCCAGTGGGTCTGTGAGAAAACCAAAACAGGGAAGGAGATCCTTTCAATGAGGAAGGCAGCTTTTCTTATTTTACTGATATACATTCATTCACTCTATGTGATTCAAAAAATTTAAGGCAATTCCCAGGTTCCATTATGACTCTTGGACCCTAGAAGAAGAGCCCTTCTTTCTAAGATAGACTCTCATTCATTGTGGTACAAAGCTGGTTTTGCTAGTCTTTGCAGTCTCATCTGTTTAACCCCTCTACTGATCCCTTAGAACAAGGCACTTGATGCTATAACAAAAATAAAGAATAAGATGCAGGAATCATAAACCTTCATAAAAGGACATGGGGATCCTCAAGAAAGCAACACATTAAAAGTTGCCAGAAACTGGGGTGCCTGGGGGACTCAGTTGGTTAAGCATCCAACTCTTGATTTCAACTCAGGTCATTATCTCAGGGTCATGAGATTGAGCCCCAAGTCTGGCTCTGCACTGGGTGGGGAGCCTGTTGAAGACTTTTTCTCTCCCTCTACTCTCTTCACCTATTTGCTCTTGCTCTTTAAAAAAAAAAAAAGTTGCCAGAAATGGTCCATGACAGAAGGGTAACCTCTATCCCTATCTCTTTCCAGTTGCTTCTGACACTTTAAAGGAAGCAGCCAGAACTACTGGCTCCAAGTACATATCAAGGGGAAAAGAAAAGGAATCCTCTGATTATAACTCTTCAGCAGGTCTTCTAGGTATGAAACTTAGAATATGACATCTGAGATCTCACTCTCACCCAGGAAAAGGGCAGGACTGCATCTAGCCTGCATACCAACCCTTCTTCCAGCAGACAAAGTTTGTCTCTGAATTGCTCTGCACCCCATGGAAAGGGAGGCAGGCCAAGGGATGTGACTCCCATGACATTTGGTTAATCTAGGAATGGTGGGCCCGGGCTTCTCAGCCCTGCTGAACTGCTAGTCAGGTCTTTACTCCTGTCTCCTCAAAGGGCATAGAAAGGAAGCAATCTCCTTAATCTGTCGTCAAGCAAGCATTCTACTTCCAATTATGTATTCCTCTGAAGGAAATTATTCAACACAGTTATCCTGGAACCTTGGGAGGCATCTCCAGCAGAAACCTGAGTCCCAAGAACACTTGAGACGTTCTCTTACTCCTAGGGCCCTCACCTCTTCTACAATCCGGCCCCCAGCAGTTTCCCCTTCCAGTAGGTCTTCTTTTTTCAGGTAGAGATGATATGTGAGTGGTCATTGCTCTTTAGTTTGTATGAGACCATCTTGCAGTTCTGCATGGTGTGATCTGCCTTCTTCTCCCTCCTTCTTGGGAGAGCAGTGGAGATAGTTGAAAGGGGTTGTCTGCTCCTGGTGGTGGTGTGCTGGGAGTGGTGGTAGTGGGAGATGTGACACATAAATAAAAATGGGTCCTAGGGCTGCTTAGAGAAGATGAAGCCCTTCTCAGTAGAGTCTGGCCTACTCTACTGCTTCTCCTGGAGTGGATGGAAAGAGTTCTGTTTATTTGTATGAAGACAACTTCAGGCCAAAATTTTTCTCTTTCCGGCATCTATATGCCAGTATTCTTAGTATTCTTTGTCTGCCTACTCTTTTCCTTCTCTACCCTTTTCTTGCTCTTCAGCAAAGTCAAGGTCAGATGGAAAGTATGGCAGCTGAAGCCCTCACGGACTCCATGCTTCACGTGTTCCTGGAGGACCTCCAAGCTGGGAAAGACCCGGCAGCAGGCCATGCACCTGAAGCCACTATCCGGGGCCACGAGCCATTCAGGCGTCTTGGCCCTGGGATATTCTTCGGCAGCTGGAGGCACTGGTGGACTGTCAGCCTCCTTCCCTTTCTCCTGCTTTTCAGCTGTCAGTCTGGATGCACTGACACTTGGTGGCTCATCAGAAAAGGTCTTTTTTTCTTGTTTTGGTTTTTTGGTGGGAGGCTCCAGGCTTTCCTGCTCATCATCGAAGACAGCCACCCCCCTTTTTGTTCTTACATTTTTATAGTATATATTAATGGATGGTTCCTCTTCTGAGTTTGCTGAGGACACAGAAGGCTTAGGATCATCAGCCACATGGAATGGAAAGGAGTTATAGAGAAAGGGTGAGGAAGTCTCACTTTTCGTGGAAGAAGAAAAGAGCTGATCTGTTTGAGGAACTCCTAGGGAAGAAAATTACAGGTGTAAGACAAATAGAATAAGTCCGCGGTATCTGGAGGAGGCGAGATGCCCATGAGATTATTCCTATGTAGACATGTGGAGCCTAAGTATATACACATGTGATATTTCAGAATTCTCTGAATGCTATACTTTGAGGTGTGTACATGGTCTAACTATGTGGGAATGAGGGTGTGGTGTGTCTTGTGGAGTTGCAAGTATGTTTTGGGACTCATCTGGTGAGTGGTTGGTTTTTTCTTTCTTCTTCTTTTTTTTTACTCAGTATTTTGTTTATTTGAGAGACAAGAGGGGTGGAGAGAGAGGGACAAGCAGACTCTCTGCTGAGCATGGAGCCTGATGCAGGGTTTGATCACATGACCCCGAGATCATGACCTGAGCCAAAACCAAGCGTTGGCTGCCCAAATGACTGAGCCACCCAGGAGACCCTGATGAGTGTTTCTGATGATGGTGCAAGGTGACGGCGGATGAGTGTGTGCATGCGTATTCCACAGTGTGGCAGAGCATATGAACAAGTGCGGGACTGGTGCCGTTCCTTGTCGTGAGACAACAGGACTTAGAGTGTTGTTACCAGAAGTGACCTGAACTCCCCGAAGATGCAGCTCTGTGAAGTGCCAATGTCTTCGTGCATGACGTGGCACGTGGATGAGTAAGGCTCTATAGGAAAGTGCACCCCTCTCAGGGTGTACCAATTTTCCACAATTTGGCTTAGTGTGAGGTAGTTAAACCGGGTGATTGGTGTGAGGGGATGTAAATTCCGTATGGCATTGGTGTGTAAATGGGTGAGTCTGATTGTGTGAAGGAGTGAGGGTATGGGGGCATAGCTGCGCCCTCACATACAAGGGAAAGGGAAGATTGATGAAGAATGAAGGCATGTCTAAAAGCAAAGGGAAGGAGAAATGGGACCATAACTGGTAGGAAGGCAGACAGATGCAGGAGTGTGTGTGAGGAGTTCATGCTCACCTGAGGGGGAAGACTATGATGAAAGGCCCACACCAGCACAGTGCTCTTCCCGACCCCCAGCTGTCCCAGTACTCTCACGAGTAACTGGGTCCTAACCCTGGAGGCACATTCCCATTTGTCCCTCTGCAGAGCCTTCAGTCTTAGTGCCTCTGCCCTGAAGCCCTCTTCAGATTTTTAAGTGGAGACTTAAATAAGAGGGCTTGGGCTGAGCAGCTCAGTTGTACCTCCCATCCATGCTCAGACCCCACCTGTGTATTTCCCTTACCATCCTCATTAGCACGAATGATCTGAGATAAGGACGAGAAACAGGAGAAGTACTCTGAGGCAGAGGATTGTTGTTTTGCTGCCTCACCACCAGGGGGGACCACGGCAGAGGACGTAGGAAGGGGTGCATCCTCCTTGGTTGCCCTCTGGAGTTCTGGTGAATGGAATAAAAATAAAACAATATATTGAGATGCGGCATCTTCTGGAGGCTGTATCCTCTCAAAAGAGCCACACTGAGTGAACACTCTAAGTTAGACAACATTACCACACATGACATTTGCTCTCACAGAGCAAGTGTCTGAGTGCTATGCTTTGAGGTGTGTACATGGTCTAGCTATGTGGGAATGAGGGTGTGGTGTGTCTTGTGGAGTTGCAAGTATGTTTTGGGACTCATCTGGTGAGTGGTTGGTTTTTTCTTTCTTCTTCTTTTTTTTTTTATTCAGTATTTTGTTTATTTGAGAGACAAGAGGGGTGGAGGGAGAGGGACAAGCAGACTCTCTGCTGAGCATGGAGCCTGATGCAGGGTTTGATCACATGACCCCGAGATCATGACCTGAGCCAAAACCAAGCGTTGGCTGCCCAAATGACTGAGCCACCCAGGAGACCCTGATGAGTGTTTCTGATGATGGTGCAAGGTGACGGCGGATGAGTGTGTGCATGCGTATTCCACAGTGTGGCAGAGCATATGAACAAGTGCGGGACTGGTGCCGTTCCTTGTCGTGAGACAACAGGACTTAGAGTGTTGTTACCAGAAGTGACCTGAACTCCCCGAAGATGCAGCTCTGTGAAGTGCCAATGTCTTCGTGCATGACGTGGCACGTGGATGAGTAAGGCTCTATAGGAAAGTGCACCCCTCTCAGGGTGTACCAATTTTCCACAATTTGGCTTAGTGTGAGGTAGTTAAACCGGGTGATTGGTGTGAGGGGATGTAAATTCCGTATGGCATTGGTGTGTAAATGGGTGAGTCTGATTGTGTGAAGGAGTGAGGGTATGGGGGCATAGCTGCGCCCTCACATACAAGGGAAAGGGAAGATTGATGAAGAATGAAGGCATGTCTAAAAGCAAAGGGAAGGAGAAATGGGACCATAACTGGTAGGAAGGCAGACAGATGCAGGAGTGTGTGTGAGGAGTTCATGCTCACCTGAGGGGGAAGACTATGATGAAAGGCCCACACCAGCACAGTGCTCTTCCCGACCCCCAGCTGTCCCAGTACTCTCACGAGTAACTGGGTCCTAACCCTGGAGGCACATTCCCATTTGTCCCTCTGCAGAGCCTTCAGTCTTAGTGCCTCTGCCCTGAAGCCCTCTTCAGATTTTTAAGTGGAGACTTAAATAAGAGGGCTTGGGCTGAGCAGCTCAGTTGTACCTCCCATCCATGCTCAGACCCCACCTGTGTATTTCCCTTACCATCCTCATTAGCACGAATGATCTGAGATAAGGACGAGAAACAGGAGAAGTACTCTGAGGCAGAGGATTGTTGTTTTGCTGCCTCACCACCAGGGGGGACCACGGCAGAGGACGTAGGAAGGGGTGCATCCTCCTTGGTTGCCCTCTGGAGTTCTGGTGAATGGAATAAAAATAAAACAATATATTGAGATGCGGCATCTTCTGGAGGCTGTATCCTCTCAAAAGAGCCACACTGAGTGAACACTCTAAGTTAGACAACATTACCACACATGACATTTGCTCTCACAGAGCAAGTGTCTGAGTGCTATGCTTTGAGGTGTGTACATGGTCTAGCTATGTGGGAATGAGGGTGTGGTGTGTCTTGTGGAGTTGCAAGTATGTTTTGGGACTCATCTGGTGAGTGGTTGGTTTTTTCTTTCTTCTTCTTTTTTTTTTTATTCAGTATTTTGTTTATTTGAGAGACAAGAGGGGTGGAGGGAGAGGGACAAGCAGACTCTCTGCTGAGCATGGAGCCTGATGCAGGGTTTGATCACATGACCCCGAGATCATGACCTGAGCCAAAACCAAGCGTTGGCTGCCCAAATGACTGAGCCACCCAGGAGACCCTGATGAGTGTTTCTGATGATGGTGCAAGGTGACGGCGGATGAGTGTGTGCATGCGTATTCCACAGTGTGGCAGAGCATATGAACAAGTGCGGGACTGGTGCCGTTCCTTGTCGTGAGACAACAGGACTTAGAGTGTTGTTACCAGAAGTGACCTGAACTCCCCGAAGATGCAGCTCTGTGAAGTGCCAATGTCTTCGTGCATGACGTGGCACGTGGATGAGTAAGGCTCTATAGGAAAGTGCACCCCTCTCAGGGTGTACCAATTTTCCACAATTTGGCTTAGTGTGAGGTAGTTAAACCGGGTGATTGGTGTGAGGGGATGTAAATTCCGTATGGCATTGGTGTGTAAATGGGTGAGTCTGATTGTGTGAAGGAGTGAGGGTATGGGGGCATAGCTGCGCCCTCACATACAAGGGAAAGGGAAGATTGATGAAGAATGAAGGCATGTCTAAAAGCAAAGGGAAGGAGAAATGGGACCATAACTGGTAGGAAGGCAGACAGATGCAGGAGTGTGTGTGAGGAGTTCATGCTCACCTGAGGGGGAAGACTATGATGAAAGGCCCACACCAGCACAGTGCTCTTCCCGACCCCCAGCTGTCCCAGTACTCTCACGAGTAACTGGGTCCTAACCCTGGAGGCACATTCCCATTTGTCCCTCTGCAGAGCCTTCAGTCTTAGTGCCTCTGCCCTGAAGCCCTCTTCAGATTTTTAAGTGGAGACTTAAATAAGAGGGCTTGGGCTGAGCAGCTCAGTTGTACCTCCCATCCATGCTCAGACCCCACCTGTGTATTTCCCTTACCATCCTCATTAGCACGAATGATCTGAGATAAGGACGAGAAACAGGAGAAGTACTCTGAGGCAGAGGATTGTTGTTTTGCTGCCTCACCACCAGGGGGGACCACGGCAGAGGACGTAGGAAGGGGTGCATCCTCCTTGGTTGCCGTCTGGAGTTCTGGTGAATGGAATAAAAATAAAACAATATATTGAGATGCGGCATCTTCTGGAGTCTGTATCCTCTCAAAAGAGCCACACTGAGTGAACACTCTAAGTTAGACAACATTACCACACATGACATTTGCTCTCACAGAGCAAGTGTCTGAGTGCTATGCTTTGAGGTGTGTACATGGTCTAGCTATGTGGGAATGAGGGTGTGGTGTGTCTTGTGGAGTTGCAAGTATGTTTTGGGACTCATCTGGTGAGTGGTTGGTTTTTTCTTTCTTCTTCTTTTTTTTTTTTATTCAGTATTTTGTTTATTTGAGAGACAAGAGGGGTGGAGGGAGAGGGACAAGCAGACTCTCTGCTGAGCATGGAGCCTGATGCAGGGTTTGATCACATGACCCCGAGATCATGACCTGAGCCAAAACCAAGCGTTGGCTGCCCAAATGACTGAGCCACCCAGGAGACCCTGATGAGTGTTTCTGATGATGGTGCAAGGTGACGGCGGATGAGTGTGTGCATGCGTATTCCACAGTGTGGCAGAGCATATGAACAAGTGCGGGACTGGTGCCGTTCCTTGTCGTGAGACAACAGGACTTAGAGTGTTGTTACCAGAAGTGACCTGAACTCCCCGAAGATGCAGCTCTGTGAAGTGCCAATGTCTTCGTGCATGACGTGGCACGTGGATGAGTAAGGCTCTATAGGAAAGTGCACCCCTCTCAGGGTGTACCAATTTTCCACAATTTGGCTTAGTGTGAGGTAGTTAAACCGGGTGATTGGTGTGAGGGGATGTAAATTCCGTATGGCATTGGTGTGTAAATGGGTGAGTCTGATTGTGTGAAGGAGTGAGGGTATGGGGGCATAGCTGCGCCCTCACATACAAGGGAAAGGGAAGATTGATGAAGAATGAGGCATGTCTAAAAGCAAAGGGAAGGAGAAATGGGACCATAACTGGTAGGAAGGCAGACAGATGCAGGAGTGTGTGTGAGGAGTTCATGCTCACCTGAGGGGGAAGACTATGATGAAAGGCCCACACCAGCACAGTGCTCTTCCCGACCCCCAGCTGTCCCAGTACTCTCACGAGTAACTGGGTCCTAACCCTGGAGGCACATTCCCATTTGTCCCTCTGCAGAGCCTTCAGTCTTAGTGCCTCTGCCCTGAAGCCCTCTTCAGATTTTTAAGTGGAGACTTAAATAAGAGGGCTTGGGCTGAGCAGCTCAGTTGTACCTCCCATCCATGCTCAGACCCCACCTGTGTATTTCCCTTACCATCCTCATTAGCACGAATGATCTGAGATAAGGACGAGAAACAGGAGAAGTACTCTGAGGCAGAGGATTGTTGTTTTGCTGCCTCACCACCAGGGGGGACCACGGCAGAGGACGTAGGAAGGGGTGCATCCTCCTTGGTTGCCGTCTGGAGTTCTGGTGAATGGAATAAAAATAAAACAATATATTGAGATGCGGCATCTTCTGGAGTCTGTATCCTTTCAAAAGAGCCACACTGAGTGAACACTCTAAGACAACATTACCACACATGACACTTGCTTTCACAGAAATTAAGTGATTTTCTCAGTAGAAACGTCTAATATTAAGGTGAGTTTACGTCTTAAAACTTCGCTTACTCCAAAAGAGAAATAAATAACAATGATGAAAATGTTTTTATGGTGGATGCCCATAATACTGAGTACCTTGCATGTGGGATTTCTGGAGATGTGTAAAGAACACTGAACATGTAGAAAGAACCATGTCTGTGAAACAGTATGGAGTCACTAACGTTGGGTATTTTCAGCTTGATTTTCCTCTTCAGAAACTGTCTAATTAGGGACTATGGGGTACAAGTTTTATGAAGAATTCTGCGTGTGTATCTACCTACTTCTATGTTGGTGTCTATCTATACATACACATATATGTAGAGAGAGGATAGATAGATATAATGATATTATAGATATAGACAAAATAAATTTTCAGGGATTCCTGGGAATCCTGGTGCTGGAGATGTTCAAATTAAGACTTCACAAACTTTCCCCAAACTCCTCTTCCAGAATTGTATTTCTACATTTCTCTTAGATTTTTAATCTTCCCATTCAGATCCTTTAAGAGAGTCTTCCAAAGAAGACAGGGATCCTGACATGGTACATTTCTGCCTATTATTTAAAAACAGAGACCTTGGGCAGTCCTTGAGCAAAGGGGTCATTTATGGCCATAGCTGAGCACGGGCACTTAATTCTAATTTTGAGTTAACATGCTGCCTCACCTCCCTGCCTGATTCCCCCTCAGCCCTACCTCTCCCCCACCACAAACCACAGTGAAAGAGCTTGTCTGCAGACACACAGGAGTATTGTGAGATTGCATCTGCTGCCATCTGGCCATGGCCTTGGGCCAACCCAGAGGGTCCAGATAAAACATCTTCAGATGTGTTTAAAACTTCTGAGAAAGAGAAGGAAGAGCAGACAGGTGACTTTTTTTTTTCCTTCACTAAACATTCAAGAAATAGCGTGTATAATAACCCACACGACACTTGTCCCCATGAAGATTATAGTCCAACTTCT
The DNA here is from genome assembly GCF_020171115.1 of Neogale vison. Classification (NCBI taxonomy): domain Eukaryota; kingdom Metazoa; phylum Chordata; class Mammalia; order Carnivora; family Mustelidae; genus Neogale; species Neogale vison. The sequence goes on from NC_058091.1 coordinate 177,506,240, forward strand.
GTTCGAAGTTCTAAAATCTAGGTATCTAAAAACAATTTCTGGAATGAAATGTCTGGTTACCTCTGAAAGCCTTATGTTGTTTTCTGCCATGGATCAGAGGCTCAAATTCTTGCCTAGTACATGGTAAGGCGCCTGCACTCTGACTATTCTGTTTACCACAAGAATAAATTTGGAGCATGTCAGTAAAGGTCTTTGGTCTGCCAGCTGTGCTTTATGATATGAAAGTCCTGTTGCTTCCTGGGAGGGTTCGAATTTACAGGAAGGAACTGACCGACTTCCACTGCTGCTCTTTGGCCTCCTCTTTCAGGTACCTGGGTCGGACCTTACCTGAGGGCTCTGCTGCACAGCTCTGCAGGACCAGGAGACTCTAGTAGGATCCCCAAGGCTGACTCCAGGCCACACCTCCCCACATTGGGCACAGCTCCCCTCCGAGGAGCTACTGACTGCCAAATGGCTCAGCTGTCACTTGGCCCAGTTGGTGGTGTCACCCTCCTCACATTCCCACACACTGTTCTGTTTAATTTTTGCATCTGTACTCACCGTACACATAAGCCTACCTCTAAACCTTACCAATGAACAGCGAAATTCTAGGCTGTTGGTTATTTTCCTGGTAAAATATGTGTATTTCTAGGATCATCTCGAACTCTGCCATGAATTTAAACATATCACAAAAATCACCCGTTAGGCATTCTTCAAAGAGCTGGAGCAAATAATCCAAAAATTTGTATGGAATCAGAAGAGACCCCGAATCGCTAAGGAAACGTTGAAAAACAAAAATAAAGCTGGCGGCATCACCTTACCTGATTTCAAGCTTTATTACAAAGCTGTGATCACCAAGACAGCATGGTACTGGCATAAAAACAGACACATAGACCAGTGGAACAGAGTAGAGAGCCCTGATATGGACCCTCAACTCTATGGTCAATTAATCTTCGACAAAACAGGAAAAAATATACAGTGGAAAAAAGACAGTCTCTTCAATAAATGGTGCTGGGAAAACTGGACAGCTATATGTAGAAGAATGAAACTCGACCATTCTCTTACACCGTACACAAAGATCAACTCAAAATGGATAAAAGACCTCAACGTGAGACAGGAATCTATCAGAATCTTAGAGGAGAACATAGGCAGTAATCTCTTCGATATCAGCCACAGCAACTTCTTTCAAGATACGTCTCCAAAGGCAAAGGAAACAAAAGCGAAAATAGACTTCTGGGACTTCATCAAAATCAAAAGCTTCTGCACAGCAAAGGAAACAGTCAAAAAAACAAAGAGGCAACCCACGGAATGGGAGAAGATATTTGCAAATGACAGTACAGACAAAAGGTTGATATCCAGGATCTATAATGAACTCCTCAAACTCAACGCACACGAAACAGACAAACACATCAAAAAATGGGCAGAAGATATGAACAGACACTTCTCCAATCAAGAAATACAAATGGCTATCAGACACATGAAAAAATGCTCATCATCATTAGCCCTCAGGGAGATTCAAATTAAAACCACATTGAGATATCACCTTACACCAGTTAGAATGGCCAAAATTAACAAAACAGGAAACAACATGTGTTGGAGAGGATGTGGAGAAAGGGGAACCCTCTTACACTGTTGGTGGGAATGCAAGTTGGTGCAGCCTCTTTGGAGAACAGTGTGGAGATTCCTCAAGAAATTAAAAATAGAGCTTCCCTACGACCCTGCAATTGCACTCCTGGGTATTTACCCCAAAGATACAGATGTCGTGAAAAGAAGGGCCATCTGTACCCCAATGTTTATAGCAGCAATGGCCACAGTCTCCAAACTATGGAAAGAACCAAGATGCCCTTCAACGGATGAATGGATAAGGAAGATGTGGTCCATATACACTATGGAGTATTATGCCTCCATCAGAAAGGACGAATATCCAACTTTTGTAGCAACATGGACGGGACTGGAAGAGATTATGCTGAGTGAAATCAGTCAAGCAGAGAGAGTCAATTATCATATGGTTTCACTCATTTGTGGAGCATAACCAATAGCATGGAGGACAAGGGGCGTTAGAGAGTAGTAGGGAATTTGGGTAAATTGGAAGGGGAGGTGAACCATGAGAGACTATGGACTCTGAAAAACAGTCTGAGGGGTTTGAAGTGGCGGGGGGGTGGGAGGTTGGGGTACCAGGTGGTGGGTATTATAGAGGGCACAGCTTGCATGGAGCACTGGGTGTGGTGAAAAAATAATGAATACTGTTTTTCTGAAAATAAATAAATTGGGAAAAAAAAAAAAAAAAATCACCCGTTAGTTTTTCTTCCTCCTAATCTACATTTCCAAACTCAATGTTCAGGAAATAGGTCCATTTTTGTTCCTTAGAAATTAACTCAAACATATTACATCTCCTCCTTGGTTTAAAAACTTCAGGGAAGCTTATAACTCAATTTTTACTTCACAAAATGCACCTACTTTGTCTCTTAGGTCACTGGAGAGTGTCTGATAGGTCATGTTGGTTTAGGAATGAGACAATTCAGTGGGGGTGGTGTATTTTCTAGGGACTTAGTATGTGCGCCATGTTTGTGAACACAGTCTGATGTGAGTATGTGTCTGTCACGTTTCCTCAACAATTTTATGTAGAGACTGTAGAGGTGACATGGCCATTGCATGTGAAGGTAGCATGAGAGTCGTGGGTGACACTGCAGCATCCTTCTAGAGACGTACATCAGTATGTCTTCCCTTTATCATAAGTGATCCGTGTGTCACATTATTTATAATTTCTATAACATTAATTTTCACTTCTAAAACTTTAGGTTTTTAAAAATTTTTTTTCTTGGTAGTGTTTTATGACTTTACATCTTTATTAATTGTAAACATTCTTATTTACCATCCCTATACACTGTTCAATTAAATGATCTTCTTTGATGTTAAACCTTAATGTTCACTATGTTTGCAGAACCTTCCTTAGATTGTGTGCTTTGTAGTTTTAGACTGAGTTCACATTCAGGAAGTCATTACCATAGGACCCTTAATGTGGATGACTATCAATTTGAAGCTTTTACGTATTCTGCAGTTTGATATTTCTAGAGTACTACAAGCTATGGTTTCATTTTACATTTATTCTTCCCTTTTAGGTTTAACTGACACTACACAAATTGTGAATACTGTGCCTATGAATTCCACTTCTTCCCTCAATAAGTGATATCTTCCCCACAATGTAGGCACACAATTCCTCTCTACCCACTAAAAGTGAAGTGTTTGTAATGAGTTCCTATTGAGGGTACAGAAACAGGAGACTCATATTCCCAAATCAGGGCAGAGAATAAGATTATAACTGGGCCTCATGTGCACCTTTCTCCCTCTGGCTTTGGAGAGATGCTGAGCAGCATGTCCATAGGTCTATTCAGACTCCCTCTTCCCTCATCTGCCTAGACTTGAAATGCCCTTCCTTTCTCCTTAAGAGAATGAGGAGTAACAGGTGAAGTATTCTGATACAGGTGATACACTTTTTGCCTCATGGTCTGGAAGACTGTCTTCTAAAGAGTGGCCAGGTTGGGGATAATGTGTGTGTAACTTTGATGGTCCTAAAAAACTGAATAAAAGTCATAAAAACTGCTGGTCCCATTCTGTTCCGCTCTTACACTCTTGTCCCTATTCTACTTTCCCCACTCTCCCCACCCCCCATGGAAATATTTATTTTGCCCTAAATAATTATCTTTAGTTTGGGCAAAGAATTGGCCTATTACACTATCCTGTCTTTCTGTCTGGATGCTGCTACCATGGCTCCTGATAGTCATTCATTCTGGTTAGGATTTTCAGTAACATTTGCCTTCCTTCCCATTTGCTACACTTTTACCCTCTGCGTTCTGAACTCCAAGAGATTTATAACCTCAAAGGAGACAAACAAGTTTTATTTTTGAAGAACATATCCTCATTGTTATGTCAGCGTTTCTGTTGCCATGGTAACCAAGCTCACTGCTCACTAGATAACTGTTTAATAATACCATCATTTCCTATGGGTGTGTCTGATACGTGTACTGGGCACCTGTTGGATCATAATGGTGTGATGGATGTAAGGTGCTTTGTGTGTAAGTTCCTAACACGTTGGTTCAAACAGGGCCAGGGCCTAATGTGTAACTGCATTGGTGTTTGTGGATCTGAATATGGGGTGAATTTTGTGTGACTGAGAATGGTATGCATGCTTTATGTGTTTTAGTTTTGCACGTATCCACATGTGTAGATTCCTCATCCTGTGACAACGGATTTGGGGGTGTATATGTTGTTGCAGGATTTAGATGTACCAGATAATTATTAGGAATACTGTCTTTGAGAGTAGAATTGGTGTATTTGTGTCATCTAAGGGAATAATGAAAACATTAGAGGATGTAAAAGTCAAAAGTTGTAAGAGAAAGAATATATGAGCTTTGAGACTGTGTAAAGATCTAAAGGAAATGGAGGTATAGAGAAGACTGTGTAAGAAAATATAAATGTATGTGCATATATATAATATTAAATTTCACAGATTTAATGATGAAAGGAACTAGACACAAACTATACATTGTATGCTTCTATGAAATTTAAAAACAGGGGTAACTGATCTAGAGTTTCAGAAGTCAGAGAAATCGTCACTGTTTTTATGGTAGGGACAACCACATGGCATAGAGAATTCAGAAGCATGTGGAAGATTACAAGAAATTGAATAATGAGGATGAGGAGTGCAGAGGGTTTGTAAAGGGATGAATGTCAGAACACAGGCTACCAAAGCACATGAAAGGGATGGGTCTCAGACTGCATGTCTCTTACTCCACCCTAAGTCCAACTCTTGAGAATCTGACCGCTTCTGGCCTACTTAAAGCTGTTAGTACTTTCACGCCTTCCTGATAACATAAATGCTTTGGTGGTTCACACTGACATACCCTTCCATGTTTCTCTGCTAACATTCTCATGCCCAGACCCTATCCCAGCATTTCTTCAAGAAAAAGCGCTGCTCTCTGCTGATCTTTCTGGGATTACTCCAGTCCTAGTAAGGACTTTTCCCTGGCAACTGATGGTTTCTGTTGATCATGGAAGAAGACCAGGCAGCCTTGTATCAGGCAGCCTTGTATCAACTGATGGGCAGGTCAACACCCACAACGCCTGACTGCTCTGTTCACTTCTGATGGCCACACATCCACCCAGCCCAGCACCCAGTACCCAGCAACAACCCCCAGCAAGGTGACAGTCCAACCCCCTCTGCCCCCACTACCGCAGCGCTCAACACGCCTCAAACCCTGATGGAGGGAGCGCCTCATGCCCACCCTGTCTGCGTCGGGGTCTGCTGTGCTTTATAGAAGTCTTGTGTAGAAATTTGACATGGTTGGTGTTTTTACTGAAAGCCGAATAGAAGAAGGTAATTTGGCTGTGCAGTACGTCACAATTTATTCAACACACTCTCCTTACCAGCACCAGTGAGCTTGTTTTCTAAAGAGTTGCTGGAGAAATACTCTGAGGAAGAAGATGAAGCCTTCTTTGTCGTCTGGACTGAATTTGAGGCTGCTGCCTTTTGTTGATTCTCCAGATCTTCTTGTAAATTCAATTACACAAAAATAAGAGAGATGTGGTCCACGTTAGCTTATCCACCCATAAAGCAAACAAGGAGAGTCCACAACGTGAGATGTTTAGTGAACACACATGGCCTCCATTTTCATGAAGAGCCTGATATGGTTCATTTATTGTGTTTATATCAGGAGTAGCTGGCTTTGTATAAGCCGTGCTCTTCGTAAATAGAACAGTAAGTGCAAGCTATCTCCTTTCTACCTGGACATACTACTAGACTGCATTTATTGACAACTCTTGTAGCAGTTCTGACCATGTGGTTAAGTTTTCTGAACTGAGCAATGAGTGGAATTGACATGTGCCACTTCCAGACAGAATCATAAACACCTCCTCTATGTCCCTCCACACGTTTCACTTTTCCAGCTAAGATGTGGATCACCCAGCATCTATTTGAAAAACCAGTCTGAGGCGTTTGAAGTGGCGGGGGGGTGGGAGGTTGGGGTACCAGGTGGTGGGTATTATAGAGGGCACGGCTTGCATGGAGCACTGGGTGTGGTGGAAAAACAATGAATACTGTTTTTCTGAAAATAAATAAATTGGAAAATAAAAAAAAAGAAACCTCCTGTTAATGAAAACAAAGTCTCCATCAGCCCAGGAGACTTGCCCTACTATACTCTGAATTGTTACATAAGCAAGAAATAGATTTATTCGTGTTAGCTTCAAAGACCAGATCTACTCTAGCTAATGAAGCATGGATATAATGTGTTTTTGAGACACAAATAATTGGACCTGGTACAGAGTAAATGGACAATTATGTTTGATAATAATTACCTTTTCCTGGGGTATTAATGTTCTATACATGTACCTATGTGAACACATGGTTGTGAGTGCATGTTTACTTTACACTCAGGAACAACTCTCAACATGCACGAATTTTACTGAAGGTGAATTGCAGACAACCTCACTTCCCAGAAACCCCAAACATTATTGGAAATACCAAGTTATCCACCTGGAGTAGGAGACACCACTTGGAACTTTGGGGTTAGCTCTGATCTGTCCCCCTCCCACCACTGAACAATGGTTCTGACTCACAGCAGTTACCTGTTTACTTTTAATCTCCATAGTAACCAGAACTCTTTCACTTTTCCGTTTCTTCAGAAAGAAACAAACTACTTCCTCAATTTAACTTATCGTTAAACAGCGGTGTGCGTGTGTTCTGCCCGTTCCTTACAATTCACGTAGGAGCCCCACACTCATTTTCTCATCCTCTGAGACAAAACAATTTTTTTGCTTCTGAGTAAATAAATTCTCACCTTATACTCTCATCCCTGTACAACCAGTTTTAAGTGCTTTTTAAAAGTTATTCCTCACCTCCATGAGTCACATTTTCTTCTTCATTAACAGGAGAATGTACTACTAGAAAACTTTTAATAACATCATATGCTTAACTGATGCCCTTAGGCAGAAATAACATAAAGGAAAACAATTTTCAATAAAACTTGTACTCATCAACCACCATATGATGCAGTAGCCCAGGGAGACATGTATAGATGGCACAGGTCCTCAGCTGCAGAGACAAGGATTTGAACTTTCTCTACTCTCAGACCACCTGAGTCCTCAGAAAGACCAGCATAAACACATCTTTCCCTCTCTTCCCTCTTCCTCGCCCTTTCTTTAGAGGCAATTCCTTCTTACCTTATTCTCAGGGAACATGCTTAACACATACCTCTTGACTTTTTGGCATTTGGGGGGGACGATGGGCTTTCCAGATGTTTCCTTTTTTGTTTCTTCTTCATGATTCACCTCTTCAGCGAGGGACTCCAGACAGTATCTTTCTCTCTGAAATTCTACTTTCAAAAACTCAACTTATGATAACAAAGAATCAAACCAGTACGATCAAGAACAACAAATCACTTGAGAAACTACTTTCTCACTAGACCACTGTCCTGACCAGCACTCAATATACCATCAAGGGCTATTATGATGTAAGTCAGCATCACTATTCTATGACCTAGAGATTACATCATTGCATCCCAGGGGCCCAGCTGGTACTCACAGGACTGAAGGACTGCCACAACCAACAGACTAGAGCAATTGTGTCATCCAGTGGAAACTATCCTCAACTTGAATTTGTATAACTTGCGCTTGATATCCAAACAAGAGAACAGATGACTTGGATTAAACAAAGAACATTCCTTTGTGTCTTCAGTGACCACATTACTAAGTCTCCCCACAGAGAAGATAAGGTTGTACCTGAGAGAACTAGGCTTAGAACCATGCCTGAATGATAGAAAACAGTGTTAGATGTTATTAGTAATACTATGTAACTTATGTGAAACAGTTACAGCTGAAGTATATATTGTGTAGGCGTGTATTTGAGGACGTAATTCTATAGAACCCTAAAAATACACTCAATTTCCCCCACTACTGGGAATAGTCTCATGTATTTTTACAACAAGCCACTCTTTTGCTACTCTTTTACTAATTATTTTCCCAGAGGTTTGGGGAAAGAGAAAGCCCCTGAATACATTCCCTGGCCCTCATAATGAGTCCTGTTCTTGACAAGCCTGAAGGTCTCACTCTCTAGGCTTCTGTTCCAGGTCCCAGTCTGTGTTGTCTGGAAACAGCTGGGCTCTGTGCAGGGTCTGAACATGGTACAGGTCTGGGTTCCATCCCACCACCCATCCACCATTGCATACACCCCCTCCCTTAGGGACAATCTGCATTTACTGCCACTTTATCAGCTGTACTAGGACCAGGCCACGATCTATAGTCTCCTTCAGTCTCCGTTGGCTATAGTAGGAGCCGCCTCTATACATACCCTTCACTAACTAGGGACTCAGCCTTTTAGAGCCACTGAATGGCAGGCACAATCACCCAGAAACATTCAGCCTTGTTAGCTATCAGAAAAAAATGAAAATAAAAATTAGATGCTATTTTACATGGACCCACTGGTAAAAAATTAGGTCAAACTATACAAAGGATTATAAGGATACAGGTTAAAAAAAAAAAAAGAATCTTCATGATCTAAAATGTCTTATGCAGCCATGTGGAAGAACAGTTAGTCAACTTATTACAAAATTAAATAAGCATCTAACCCATGACCTATAATCTCATTCCATAAAGAGATTGTTACAAGAGTTATACCTATGCCATTATCTATACTAGCAAGGAGTTGTAATTTTAGTTTAGTTTAGTTTCTAACTCAAGAGGAATGGGCAAACATAGTATGGTAGGTACATATGACAGAATTCATTCCTAAGGAGAGAAGTCATGCCCCTTAAAACACATGCCCACAGAGCAGGGCATCAGGAAGGGATTGACAAACAGAGATAAAAAGAACATATAATCAATGAATAATCACAACTGCTTCCTTGACCAGGCTAGTGGCTAAGGAGAATTATGAACTTAATAGTCAATACTCTTAGGAAAGGGAAAAAAAAGAATAATTTCACCCACAAGTAAAATGGTTCAGATGATGTCCAGATCTAAGAGAAAGAATTGTCCTAAGGATCCTTTACTGTATCCATGTCCTATTTCTGCTATAGTAAAGTGGAACAAATTTAGTGGCTTCAAATACAAATTTATTCTTACAGTTCTGGAGGTCAGAAGTCCCATCCGGGTCTCAGAGCCTGAAATCAAGGTGTTAGGAGGATCGGTTCAGTCTCGAGACTCTAGAGGAGAATCAGTTCTTTTCCTTTCCAGGCTTTAGAGGCCGCCTGCATTCCTTGGCTCTAGTTCCCTCCCCTCGTCTATAAAACACATCATGTCAACATCTGCTTCCATTGTATCTGCTTCCACTGCTTCTCTGGTGGATCACTCTCCTACCCCCCTCTTCTAAGGATTCTTTCAATTATACCAGTGCCACACAGGTAATCCAGAAATAATCTGGATCTTATCTTCAAAATCCTTAACTTGCTCCCTTCCTGAAGGCCCTTTTGACACTTCAAGTAACATATCCAAAGGCTCTAGGGACTGGGGAGTGGACATCTTCTTCCAGGGCCAGGGTGAGTGAATATTTCAGCTACCACAGCAAGACAAAGACAAAGGATGTCTGAGGAAATTCCCACCTATAGTAAAATATGATGAGGTAAGAATATAAATCCCAAATCAAACAAGAGTGATAGGGGCAGAAAAAGGCACAGTCACTGTATAAACACACTGAGTAAAACAAAAACAGGAAAAATAATGCAACCACCCCCAGTTTGAAATTAAACACAACCCAAGGAATAGAAGAATAATTACATGAGAAGTCCTCATGCTACAGAATTTAAGCAACTAGATTCAACAAAACAAGAGCTCCAGGACAAGATGACAAGTCAATGCAAAGATATAAAAGGGAGGAATTTAAAGATGAGGGGAAAATAAAGATTCTAAACAAGGTCAAAACAGGGTAAGTAAACAATTAGAACCAGAAAGAAAGGTTTCAAAATGAAAAAAAAAAAAAATCTGGCATATCGATTTAACGGAAGTGTAAAGGGAAGAGAAAAATATATAATTAATTAGAAGACAATGAATTTTTAAAAAGGCCAGATGATGATACTTAACAATAAAGAGTCTAACAAATAAACCAGACAATTATCCAAGATATAATCCAGCAAAATATTCCCAGAGTACAGAAAGAACTGAAACCACAAATGAAAGGGTACACATTTTTATTTTCAGGAAAAAAAAAACAAGAGATGACAATTTACAGAAATTCATAACCCCCAAATACATGCACGCATGCACGCGCACATGCACACACACACACACACACACACACACAGAGATAAATCTTAAAGGATATAACAGACAAAATTCTTCAGGTATCCTAAGAGAAGAAGCAAGTCACTTGTAAGGGCTTAACATTAAGCTGTCTTCACCATTCCATAAAGCAAAATCTATGGCTTGAAAATAGTAGAGTAGATATTGAAAGAAAGAAGGTGTGAAACTGCGATATTATTTGTAGCCAAGTTGTTCTCCAGTGCAAAAGCAACTGGCAGACGTTGTCAAATGTGTGTCAATTTTTTTTTTTTTTTTTTAGGGAATATGTGTGTTATCAGAGCCATTCCTGAAAAATTCAACTCTGTGATAGAGCCAACTTAAAAATGCCATGAAAAAAGGACAAATGTAATACTCCGTGCCAAAAGGCAGTTGAATTTCGACAGCATACAACTCAGGGTGGGGTAGGAGCGGGGCAGGAATTGATGGACACAGTTTTGTGATACACCTGCTTATGAAGAAAGTTTGGGTTTCAGGGCCTTTAGGGGCTGGTCTACGCCCCCTGCCCCTGACTTTCAGCCATCCTTCTGGGTCTTAACATGTACTCCCGAAACTGTCAAAATTCTGATGATACTTCTGCATGACTGTTTCTCATCTCTGTGCTTCTGTCCAAACACTTCTTCCCTTTTTGAAAATCCATACAACATCCGTGACATAACTTTTACTGTATTTAGTATAGTATATAGTCAACTGTTCAACTTTAAAGTTTCCCAGGTCAGGAATTTCAAAGTGTACATCTTCTGTACACTCAGTCTAACACAGTAATGAGTGCTCAGTATCCTCTTACAAATAAAAAAAAAGCCACAAATAGATAATTATAAAATTTTAAGAGCAAGCAGAAATCCCAACACTGTGAGTCTTAACTGAAAAGGTATTAAATAAAATTCCTATGACAATGAAATCCAGCCAACCTGGAGATGGTGTTTTAAAAGTCCCTCAAATATTATGAATGTGACTGGGGAAGGGCAGTGAATCCATTAAATCCAAAATACAAACATAAAACAAGTACAGAGATTATGGTTACGAAGTAAATGAAGATTTTAAATATGTTTACAAAACAGAAATAGCTACAAAATCTAAGAGGAAAGAGGTGAGTACAGATGTGTTACTTTCATCTTTAATGGCAGGATTAAATTGATACTATCTAAGAATGTAACTTAAAATTATACTGATCTCAGTATTTTTTTAACTCTTTACCTTTAATTATAAAGAGTTTTTAAAGAATGAATAAATTTGTGTTTATGAAACACATTTAAAGTTCAGCGCTGCTAGCTTCATTCCCATTTCATTTTTTGTTAAGTTCAAGTATAGTTAAATTAAATATTTTAATTAATTGTAGTATAATTCAATTTCTACAAAATAGCTTCTGCTCCTCTTTCCATCCATCCATTTACCTACCCACTTGTACACAGACACAGATGAACATATTGAACTAGCTTGATATTCCACAGATGTTGAAAATGGTTACATTTTAGTAATATGGATTAATTTTTAAACTTATAATTTTCAAGAACTTTTGAATTCCCAGTTTATTATGTAGTACTTATGCAAAAACACTAACTTCATCCTAAAAGTTAAAAAAAAATCATGTAAACCTGGGGAAAACAGTTTGCAAACTTTGGATAATTATGATTCCTTCCTCTTTTTGAAGTACTTTTGCTTAAGAATAAGTAATCACATCTTTTCAAGTTTCCAGGTTTTAAAGAAGTATAAAAGCCTTGATAAAGTTCTATGTGACTGCTCTCTTATAAATACAAGATGGAATTTATGTGATAATGGATTAGGTTGTACTTATGTGAAGTACCAACTAAAAGTAATCCGTGAAAGCACAGCAACACATTCAATAATGAACTTACATACTTAACCTGGTACAGGATCTAATGATCGTGAAATGCATATGAACCTAATTATGTAACTGATTGCCCCCTGAGGTACCCTGACCTGAAGACATTCTCACAGGTCAACACAGGTTATTTATTTATTTATTTTTTATTATTTTTTTTTTTCATGGACTTTTTTTTTCCAATTTATTTATTTTCAGAAAAACAGTATTCATTATTTTTTCACCACACCCAGTGCTCCATGCAAGCTGTGCCCTCTATAATACCCACCACCTGGTACCCCAACCTCCCACCCCCCCGCCACTTCAAACCCCTCAGACTGTTTTTCAGAGTCCATAGTCTCTCATGGTTCACCTCCCCTTCCAATTTACCCAAATTCCCTACTCCTCTCTAACGCCCCTTGTCCTCCATGCTATTTGTTATGCTCCACAAATGAGTGAAACCATATGATAATTGACTCTCTCTGCTTGACTGATTTCACTCAGCATAATCTCTTCCAGTCCCGTCCATGTTGCTACAAAAGTTCGGTATTCATCCTTTCTGATGGAGGCATAATACTCCATAGTGTATATGGACCACATCTTCCTTATCCATTCATCCGTTGAAGGGCATCTTGGTTCTTTCCATAGTTTGGCGACCGTGGCCATTGCTGCTATAAACATTGGGGTACAGATGGCCCTTCTTTTCACGACATCTGTATCTTTGGGGTAAATACCCAGGAGTGCAATGGCAGGGTCATAGGGAAGCTCTATTTTAATGTCTTGAGGAATCTCCACACTGTTCTCCAAAGAGGCTGCACCAACTTGCATTCCCACCAACAGTGGAAGAGGGTTCCCCTTTCTCCACATCCTCTCCAACACATGTTGTTTCCTGTTTTGTTAATTTTGGCCATTCTAACTGGTGTAAGGTGATATCTCAATGTGGTTTTAATTTGAATCTCCCTGAGGGCTAATGATGATGAGCATTTTTTCATGTGTCTGATAGCCATTTGTATGTCTTGATTGGAGAAGTGTCTGTTCATATCTTCTGCCCATTTTTTGATGTGTTTGTCTGTTTCGTGTGGGATGAGTTTGAGGAGTTCATTATAGATCCTGGATATCAACCTTTTGTCTGTACTGTCATTTGCAAATATCTTCTCCCATTCCGTGGGTTGCCTCTTATTTATTTATTTTTACACAGACCCTCTAACATTGATAGTCATTCACAAATTCTTCTGAATGGACAGCTATAATTATACATAGAGTTGGGCGAGTCAATGATAAATTGCTTCCTTCTGAATTTTTAATAGGAAAAAAATATCCTCCAGAAATAACATGTCCATCCAAATGTAAACCCTATAGAAGCTGGATCTATGATCAACCTTGTTAACTACTCTAACTCTAATATCAGCAACAGTAGTAGACATTTGAGATTTACAGAACAAAAATATATATAAATCCATAAATGAGTAAAGATGAATTCAGATAACCAGAAGTGTGTTGAGCTTTTCTCTGGCTTTAATTAACACAGCATGTGAAGAAACTATGTTTCCAGGGACACCTGGGTAGCACAGGCGTTAAGCTTCTGCCTTCTGCTCCAGTCGTGATCCCAGGGTCCTGGAACTGAGCCCCGCATCAGGCTCCCTGCTCAGCAAGAAGCCTGCATCCTCCTCTTCCACTCCCCCTGCATGTGTTCATTGTGTCTCTGTCAAATAAGTAAATAAAATCTTTTGAAATAAAGAGAAACGTTTCTCATAATCAAACATATCTATTCTGACAAAGAATAGTTTAACTTTAAAACTCATTTACGTGCATAATTTCTTCTCAGAAAAGAAAGGATCTTAGTTATAATTTATCGACAGGAAAGGTTAAGAAAGCCTCCGACAGTTAAGCAATCTGGTCATATGACTATTGAGTGTGCAAAGTCTTTCTGCTAAATTAACATGAAATTAAATTGGTTTCTTCTTGAACCAGGAGAAGCTGTGGTATGTTTTGAATGCTGCTCTAAATACAGTGTAAGCTAACTAGAGCCACTACTTAGCAGGTTAATGCATGAGTGGACATTTTGACTTAAGGAACCGGCTATGGGATTTTTTAACAATGCTTATCTTCTTCTTCTTTTTTTTTAAGATTTTATTTATTTATTTGACAGAGAACACAAGTAGGCAGAGAGACAGACAGAGAGACAGGGGGAAGCAGGTTCCCTGCCAAGCAGAGAGCCCAATGTGGGGCTCCATCCCAGGACACCGAAATTATGACCCGGGCTGAAGGCAGAGGTTTTAACCCACTGAGCCACGCAGGTGCCGCAACAATGCTTATCTTTTTAACACTCCTCAAAAGCAGATTTTATAGGTCAAAAATATAGAGTAGAATGGCACTTTCCTGATGCCAGCTCTCAAGGGGAAATTTAAATAATAAATGTCACACCCTCCTGTTAACAAATCTCCCTACTGCTGCAAAGCTATCCAAGGAGAAGTACAGGGAGAGTACAAGGAAAAAAGAAAACAAAAAAAAAAAAAAAAAAAAAAAGAAAGCAAGAAAAAAAAAAAAAGGAAAAGGGACAAATGAGGTTAATTTCTGTAATGGTCTTTCCTAAAATTTCCAGATTTATGACTGTGAGGCAGGGCAGTGTAAGAGCACAGACTTGAGGTTGAGCTCACAGTGTGAATCCCAAATCTGTCACTTAGTACTTGTTGGAGGTTGGGTAAGCGAGTTGTACCTTCAGTGCCCCAATTTCTTCCTCTTAATATGGTGGCCATCTTATGGAGTTGAAGATTAAGTAATAAAAATCTTAATACACTTCCTGGATGATTGTTAATACTCGATTAATACGCATCAATAGCTGACTGTATGCTGAGTGTTTTTGTACAAGATGGGTATTAAAAATTGCAAATCTAAGTCAAAGTGTCAAGATTTAGCACTGAGAGTTGGGCCAGTGCAAACTGAAGACATTTGAAATAGCTAACTTACTTGCAGCACTTACTCTGTGTAAATATTTTCACATCCTACTTAATTTTAATGATGCTAGTCATTTAAGTCAATTTCCCTTCTCTGTTCTCCTTTATAAATCCAAAAGGGCAATTCTCACTTGCCTTTGGTAATCTGATGAAAGCACTGCTTTTGTAAAATTCTCCTGAAAATTGGCATTGTGCTGCTTTGATGAATATGTTTCCATTTTCATTTAAATGCACTTTAAAATGGGTGCTCTGACTGATTAGATGCAAAAGTTACATATTTTCTGGCAATGGCTGTCTTTTACTACCTGTGGTGATAAAACCATTTCTTCCTATGGTGATAAAAGGATATTTAACATTTGTCAAATTACCTGTAGTTAACTTTTTTTATGGGAGTTTGCATAAAAGGAAAAAGTAATGTTCTACAAGTTTTTAATAAACTAACCCAATCACTCCAAGAGAAAGTAGTTACTCACTGACAGATGGTTTGAAAACATAAATCTTTTCACAGAGGCATCGGTGCTAAATGCCTGGTGCCAACATTTGAGATTTCTTGAGGGATTTATTTTATTTTTTTATTTTTTAAACTACATTTAAAAATAATTTTTATTGGTATAATTTATTACCTGTATACCCATAATAAAAGGTTTTTTTTCCATAATAAAAGTTTATCTTAGTTTGGCTAACAGGCATAACTTAACAAAGGTGATCTATTTTCTATTTTTTTTTAATATTTTGTTTATTTGAGAGAGACAGAGAGAGAACAAGCAGTGGGGAGAGGCAAAGGGAGGAGAGAGAGAGAGGTGGACTCCCCGCTGAGCAGGGAGCCCAGTGAGAGGCTCCATCCCAGGACCCTGGGACCATGACCTAAGTTGAAGGTAGATGCTTAACATAATGAACTACCCAGAGGCCCCAAAGTTGATCTGTTTTCAATTGCTATAATTTCCTCCAAATAATTTTCCATTATTACTTTAAATTTATCTTGACATTTATTTTCAAGGCAAACACACTAGAGATGAACCAGTGAAATGTATTTCATGATAAAAACAAATGAAGAATAGGAGACAATTATAAATCCAAAATCATGTCATAGAACAAACATTCTGGAGCACATTACTGAAAATGAGTTTAAATATATACTTGGTTTGTGAAAGGTTTACATAAATGTAACTTGAACACACTTAAAAAAGAAAACAGACAAAACGAACTTATTTTCAGGACTACTCCAAAGAGGCTGAGTCAAATACATGTTTAAATAATAGGCTAGATCAAAAGAAATGAAATCTTGCCATTTGTAATGATGTCCCTGATGGGAAGAACTTGAGAGGCAATGTGGGGGGGGTGGGTTGGGGGGTAGGGAAGGTAAAAATGAAACAAGATGGGATCAGGAGGGAGACAAACCATAAGAGACTCAATCTCACAAAACGAACTGAGGGTTGCTGGGGGAAGGGGAGTAGGGAGAGGGTGGCTGGGTTATGGACACTGGGGAGGGTATGTGCTATGGTGAGTGCTGTGAAATGTGTAAGCCTGATGATTCACAGACCTGTACCCCTGGAGCTAATAATACATTATATGTTAATAAAAAATAAATAATAAATTAAATAATAGGCTAGTAAAAAAAAAGAAAAAAAATTTAGATGGAAATGTTCACAGAGAATTCACTAATCACTCATCAAATGTACATTCTTCCCCCAAAACAACAATTTTAATTTGTTATTCGAAAGAACAGCAACTCCTGCTTGCTTCCCATAAACCATGAGGGAGTAGCTGCAATTGTTTATTTTTAAAGAGACAGATTCTTTTTTTGTTTTTTTAAAGATTTTATTTATTTATTTATTTATTTGACAGACAGAGATCACAAGTAAGCAGAAAGGCAGGCAGAGAAAGAGGAGGAAGCAGGCTCCCTGCTGGGCAGAGAGCCCTATATGGGGCCCTACCCCAGGACCCTGGGATCATGACCTGAGTTGGAGGCAGAGGCTTTAACCCACTGAGCCACCCAGGTGCCCCTAAAGAGACAGATTCTTGATCTCAAGTTTATTTTGAGGACAAACTGCCATTTTGCTATTCAGAGCCAGTTTTTCCCCATAATGTCTTTCCAGAGCTCTTGGATCCTGAGAAAGAAGAGGAAAGCATGGATTCGGACTTCCTGTCTTCAATCCTTGAACAGTTTTTACCATTTCCTCTAACTCCATAGGCTTCAAGGATGTCTTTTTAGGGTAATGCTTTTTGGGGCTTCTCTGTTCCTTAACTGAAGAATGGCAACCACTTTCCCTCTTTCGATATGAACAATAATTTTCCCAATGAAGAAGCCATCACCACTGTCAAATCACTATCCTCAGGCAGCGAAGATGGTAAAATTTTTCTTCTTCATAGCTTTCTTCCCCATCACTCCTACTGCTAACAGGGCTTTCAGACTTTCTCTCTTTCTCTCTCTCTTTTTTTTTTTTTTTTTTTTTTTTTTTGCTTCACTTAATGTTTTTATGTTGGGGTCAGCTGGTGTCTTCTAGAGTTCAGGGGGAACTACAAAGTCTTTTTCAGAAGGCACTGATGGAAAATTTGAAATGGGCACTCATTTGGGCCCAAGTTCCATCTTGGCTGGTTTTTTTTTTTTTTTTAAATGATTTATTGGTTTGTCAATGTTTTGGCTTCTTTTCATGTTTGCTCACTTCAGATAATTACTTCACACCATCATTTACTTGTATCATAATCATAATCATATGTTACTTGTTCTTAGAATAATTTTCTTCCAAAGCTTTAAGGACTTGACTTCAATAACATTCTGTATTGCATCTTTGAAGCTCTGACAGCAGCCTTTTCATATTTTATGAAAGCCAGTGAATCCTGCTGAAGACAAAACAGACCTTGGATTTTTAGATTTTTAGACAGATAATACCTTGAAGAAGAAAGACCCAGGCAATAAAGCAAACCTAAAGTTTATTTGGGGTGTTTAGGAATTTGAATTGGTGAGTCAGCAATTCAGAAGGAAAATGAAATGTGCTCCAAGAAGGGAGGAGAAAGAGTTTATAAAGGCAAAACCAAATGCTTCTATGAGTTGTTTTGGAAAAATTATGATGGACATAGGTAAAAATAATTAACACTGAACTAGATAGGCCAGGTTACTATGCTAACTGCTAGGCTGGAGTATGGCAAAATAAATCTCATCCTGAGAATACCAACAGGATATGCTATGTGTGATTGGCAGTCTAAAAAGCGCCTGGGTGGCTCAGTGGCTTAAGCCGCTGCCTTCGGCTCAGGTCATGATCTCGGGATCCTGGGATCGAGTCCCGCATCGGGCTTTCTGCTCGGCGGGGAGCCTGCTTCCTCCTCTCTCTCTCTGCCTGCCTCTCTGCCTACTTGTGATCTCTCTCTGTCAAATAAATAAATAAAATCTTTAAAAAAAAAAAAAGTTCATGTTCTATCCAAGTACGATTGAGCATAAGCCTAATCTGCCCAGGGCTGCCTGGCTGTAATATATGGCCTCTTGACATTTTTACTTCATTTTAGATGCTTCTGTTCACAATATCAATTCTACTCCCTTCACTTAACAGTCAAATACATAAAATTACTTTTAGTGTCAAAGTGGTAACTATTGTTAAAGTAGGAGAAGATTCCAAATATCTTCATTTTCAATGCTCCTTCCACTGTATCATAACTGCTGCTTAAGGATTCCTTTATATTTCCTAATAACTCATGGAGTTAATCATTTAAAAAGGAATAAAGAAAAGAAAGGAGGAGGTAGGGGAGGAGGAGGAAGAGTAGGAAGAGGAAAGATTTCTTACTTTATTGCTTTCCCTCTGTAGCTCACCCTTGAAAAACATGAGTTTGAACTCCAAAGGTCTACTTTCACACAGATTTTTTTAATAAAAGAGTACAGTATATAAACGTGTTTTCTCTTCCTTATAGCTTTAATAACATTTAATTTTCTCTACCTCACTTTACTGTAAGAATACAGTAGAGAATACATCTAACATACAAAATCTGTGTTAACCAACTGTTCATGTTATTGGTAGGGCTTCTAGTCAACAGTGGGCAACTCATAGGTAAGTTTTGGGGGAGTCAAGTTGTACACGTATTTTCCACTATGAAGAAGGGGTTGGTGTGCCAACGCTTGTGTTGTCTGAATGTCAGCAGTACTAGGATTTCTTGATTTTCCTCAAATATCTAATATGCCTGAAGGTTCTAACCCCAAGTCTATTCTCTCTTTCTGAACTCTTCTGAAAATTCTTTTACTTCATTACTTCAAGCTGCCGGTTGCCACCTCCCACCTCCATGAAGAGAGGTCTCCAGTGTGTATCTGCAGCCCTCTTCTGGCTTTAGCCACTCTTCAGATATCACTTTGGGTAAACAAGCAACACTGCAGATGTCAGACAGCAAAAGAAAACAAGAGTTACAAAGTGTCAGAAAAACACATTGAAGTCCAGGCATCAGGAAGGAAAACGTTATGGGGGTGGGGAGACTACTGCAATTAGAGAATGCACTGGCCATTTGATCCCTAAGTGTCTTAAAGGTCAGACAGAAAGGACATTTTTAGGGAGGAATAAACAAGACCACAAACAACCAGGTGTGGGGGAATGAACAGGTGGCATGATCAGACAGTTGAGCACGGAATGTTTTTATGTACGTCTGTAAGCTTTCTCTTTGGTCCTCATTCTTGGGAGGGGCCATAAAAGAAGAGCTTTTTTATGTTCCACTGCCTTGGAGAACCTCAGGAGCAAGCCAGAGATCAGAGGGGAGGAGAAGAGTCCAACTAAATTTTAGTGAAGTCACATGTCTGGGCATTTTGTTCAGGTTCATCAGTGAGAACAAATAGGGCAGTTAATCCTTCCTGAGACAAAGAATGGGGATTTAGAATTGTTGTGTCTAGACTTGTCAAGGGTAATCGAGGGGAACACTGCAAAACTTATACCATGCAGAGAAGGGTGGTTCTTTGCATCAAGCTGTTTCCCAGAATGCAAAAAGGTAGGGGGATTTCTTAATCATTGCTGTTTTCCAGGAGTACAGAGATCAGCAAACTTGAACACTGCAAAAACAAAACCAGAACTTTCCTTTTACCTCATGAGGTATTATTTTACCTCATGACAATGTTTCCCCATCATACCTTCCCTGTTCTCATCAGTACGATTACTGAGAGCTCAGCAGCTCTGTGACCAGAGTCCACTCAGAGCATTTCTTAAAGTGATTGCCCTTGAGCACATAGTACTCCACATTGATGCAGGTAAGGCTGCTATATGTGTTTAGGTAAGTGATGGGCATTTCCTCCTTCTCCACCTCCTTCTTGACAATCATACTCTATCTAGAATAACCCTCAACTTGAGAAGGCTATTCCACATCTCCAGGAGAAGATTATATCCATAAGAGTTTCTATCATCAGAAATCTCTCTACCATACACCATTCAGCATCCTCATACTGATCCCAATTTGACTTTTTTCTGGCCCAAATTCCTTATTTCCTAAAATCCCTTATTTCCTAAACTATGTCTTCAGGACTGCCCCACCGACACCAACTCCCTATGCTGCTCCAACTTCCTCCCAGGGCATTCCCTGTCCATCACCTTGATGACACTACTCTCCCATGGCCTATCAAGTGGACACTGTTTTCTCCCCTACCCAGTGCCCCTTCAGCTTCAATCATGCCAAATGGAGCGGGTGAGAAATGAGAGAATTCTGTTGGTATTTATCAGGTTGATATTACATTTATAAATAAACTTATGGATAACTGATATCTTTTTGGTGTTAAATCCTACATATTTCAAAATACTGAAAGCAGGGGCGCCTGGGTGGCTCAGTGGGTTAAGCCTCTGCCTTCAGCTCAGGTCATGATCTCAGGGTCCTGGGATCAAGCCCCGCATCGGGCTCTCTGCTCCCCCCAACCCCCGCCTGCCTCTCTCTGACTACTTGTGATCTCTGCCTGTCAAATAAATAAACAAACTCTTTAAAAAAAAAAAAGATCAGGAGACTCCTCCCATGGTGAGATCCTTCTGAGGAAACCATTGGTTATTTGCTAATCTATGTTACGTAACCAGGAAAATGTTATCTGAACTATACATTATATCTCATCTACTTAATTCTCACAATTTGAATATTTTAGTTGCAAGATATTCTGACTAAAATATTACCAATACTATATGATATTATTGCCACATGTCTCTTCTCTGGAGCTAAAACTGCCTTGCAGACAGAAACTGCCTGTCATTCTCTCCATACACTGTCAGAGAAGAGATCAACAGCCAAAGGAAGGGCCAAGAACGTGGTGGGTGAGAAACTCCCAAGCTACAAAATCCAAAGAGGTGCTTCCTTTGGGAATTCTGGCAAGTCCAACTCTTCTTGACGTGTGTCTGAGGTGCCTCACCCTAATTCTAGCCATGAAAAAGGTGTGGAGAGAAAAGCATGTCCATAGAGGTGACACCAAAAAGAGGAACCAAGATATGAAAATATAACACCTCTACTTCAGTTGAGTGTTTTAACATTAACAGGCCGCCTGCCAAACATCTACTCACTCACCCATTGAACTGTAAATCAAGATGGTTTCCAGGAAATCCAACTCACCTGAGATTTTGGTCCTAGACATTTTAACCTATCTAGCCTACTGAGTTAAAGAAATTAAAACTAAGTTAGGAAGTTATAAGTGGAAATACCAACTTTCTAATCTCTTGAAACTAGCTATGCATGAAACATTGCAAACACTCACTGGAAGTGTCTGAATTCTGACCCTGGGACTTTGTTTTCATACAACTGCATGGTTTCAACTTGTGATCATATGCGACCATGTCTAATGGTGTATGACACTGAGAGCAGAACCCAGGGATAAAAGAGACCAGAATACTAATGGTGAATCTGGCAATATACTGTGTGTAACCTTTAGTAAAATCTAATATTCTCTGGGAATCAGCTTGTTCTCTAATTAAAGGGTTGAGAAAATAATCTCTGAGGTTTATTCTGACTTGAAAGTTCTTTGAAATCTTGGTCATTCCATGTGATTTCAGTCATGTGACTGACACAATCACTTTTCCTCAAATTCTTCAGGGGAAGCACTATTTTTCCTGTCCTTACCCAAGATGTAATGGTTAGGGTTACCTATAGGCCTTCCAAAGGCACGGCCATGATAATACATCAGAGCCCTAGTAATTTAAATTCAAATATGCATCATTCCTACAATAATCTTTAGAAAAGCAAGACATCAGCGTTCTAGTGCTTCATCCTGTTTTATGAAACCTGTCTCCATATGATAAAACTTGCAAAGAAAAAGATAGTTTGCATTGATTATTAAATACTTTTCCTGCTCTTCATTTATAATATCTGACTGGAAATAATTGGAATCCACAGCAAAGACTGTTAAGTGCATAAAGCAAAGTGCTATCTTTATTCTCCTGAAGCTGTTTCAAAAAATTGAAGCAGAAGGAAAACTTCCTGACTCTTTCTATGAAGCCAGCATTACCCTGATCCCTAAACCAGGCAAAGACCCTACCAAAAAAGAGAATTTCAGACCAAAATCACTGATGAATATGGATGCCAAGATTCTCAACAAGATCCTAGCAAAAAGGATCCAACAGTACATTAAAAAGATTATCCATCGGGCGCCTGGGTGGCTCAGTGGGTTAAGCCGCTGCCTTCGGCTCAGGTCATGATCTCAGGGTCCTGGGATCGAGTTCCGCATCGGGCTCTCTGCTCAGCAGGGAGCCTGCTTCCTCCTCTCTCTCTCTCTCTGCCTGCCTCTCTGCCTACTTGTGATCTCTCTCTGTCAAATAAATAAATTAAAAAAAAATTAAAATAAATAAATAAATAAAAAGATTATTCATCATGAACAGGTAGGATTCATCCCTGGGCTACCAGGATGGTTCAACATTCGCAAATCAATCAATGTGATACAACAAATTAATAAGAGAAGAGAGAAGAACCACATAGTCCTCTCGATTGATGCAGAAAAGCATTTGACAAAATCCAGCATTCATTCCTGATTAAAACACTTCAAAGTATAGGGATAGAGGGAACATTCCTGAACTTCATAAAACCTATCTATGAAAGACCCACAGCAAATATCATCCTCAATGGGATGACTGCAGCCTTCCTGTTGAGATCAGGAACACGACAAGGATGCCCACTCTCACCATTCTTGTTCAACATAGTATTAGAAGTCCTAGCAACAACAATCAGACAACAAAGAGAAATAAAGGTATCCACTTGGCAATGAAGAAGTCAAACTCTCTCTCTTTGCTGATGATACGATTCTTTATACGGAAAACCCAAAAGACCCCATCCCCCAACTATTAGAACTCATATAGCAATTCAGCAACATGGCAGGATACAAAGTCAATGTACAGAAATCAGTGGCTTTCTTATACACTAACAATGAAAACACAGAAAGGGAAATTAGAGAATTGACTCCATTTACTATAGCACCAAGAACCATAAGATACCTGTGAATAAACCTAACCAAAGAGGTAAAGGATCTGTACTCAAGGAACTACAGAACACTCATGAAAGAAATTGAAGAAGACACAACAAGACAGAAGACCATTCCATGCTCTTGGATCGGAAGAATAAACATTGTTAAAATGTCTATACTGCCTAGAGCCATCTATACTTTTAATGCCATTATGATCAAAATTCCACCGGCATTTTTCAAAGAGCTGGAACAAACAATCCTAGAATGTGTATGGAATCAGAAGAGACCCCGAATCGCTAAGGAAATGTTGAAAATGTTGAAAAACAAAAATAAAACTGATTTCAAGCTTTACTACAAAGTTGGGATCACCAAGCCAGCATGGTATTGGCATAAAACAGACACACAGACCAGTGGAACAGAGTAAAGAGTCCAGATATGGACCCTCAACTCTATGGTCAAATAATCTTTGACAAAACAGGAAAAAAATATACAGTGGAAAAAAGACAGTCTCTTCAATAAATGGTGCTGGGAAAACTGGGCAGCTATATGTAGAAGAAAGAAACTCGACCATTCTCTTACACCGTACACAAAGATCAACTCAAAATGGATAAAAGACCTCAATGTGAGATAGGAATCCATCAGAATCCTAGAGGAGAACATAGGCAGTAACCTCTTCGATATCAGTCACAGCAACTTCTTTCAAGATATGTCTTGAAAGGCAAAGGAAACAAAAGCGAAGATGAACTTTTGGGACTTCATCAAGATCAAAAGCTTCTGCACAGCAAAGGAAACAGTCAACAAAACAAAGAGGCAACCCATGGAATGGGAGAAGATATTTGCAAATGACAGTACAGACAATGTACTGATACATTGGTATCCAGGATCTATAAAGAACTCCTCAAACTCAACACACACAAAACAGACAATCATATCAAAAAATGGGCCAAAGATATGAACAGTCCCTTCTCCAATGAAGACATACAAATGGCTATCAGACACATGAAAAAATGTTCATCATCACTAGTCATCAGGGAGATTCAAATTAAAACCACATTGAGATACCACCTTACACCAGTTAGAATGGCCAAAGTTAGGCAAGACAGGAAACAACATGTGCTGGAGAGCATGTGGAGAAAGAGGAACCCTCTTACACTGTCGGTGGGAATGCAAGTTGGTACAGCCACTTTGGAGAACAGTGTGAAGATTCCTCAAGAAATTAAAAAGAGAGCTTCCCTATGATCTTGCAATTACACTATTGGGTATTTACCCCAATGATACAGATGTAGTGAAAAGAAGAGCCATCTGTACCCCAATGTTTTTTGTTTTTTTTTTAAAGATTTTATTTATTTATTAGACAGACAGAGATCACACATAGGCAGAGAGGCAGGCAGAGAGAGAGAGAGAAGGAAGCAGGCTCCCTATGGAGCAGAGAGCCCGACGTGGGGCTCGATCCCAGGACCCTGGGATCATGACCTAAGCTGAAGGCAGAGGCTTTAACCCACTGAGCCACCCAGGCGCCCCTCTACCCCAATGTTTATAGCAGCAATGGCTACGGTCGCCAAACTGGAAAGAACCAAGATGCCCTTCAGCAGACGAATGGATAAGGAAGATGTGGTCCATATACACTATGGAGTATTATGCCTCCATCAGAAAGGATGAATACCCACCTTTTGTAGAAACATGGATGGGACTAGAAGAGATTATGCTGAGTGAAATAAGTCAAGCAAAGAGAGTCAATTATCATATGGTTTCACTTATTTGTGGAGCATAACAAATAACATGGAGGACAAGGGAAGATGGATAGGAGAAGGGAGTTGAGGGAAATTGGAAGGGGAGGTGAACCATGAGAGACTATACTCTGAAAAACAATCTGATTTTTTTTAAGTGGTTCCAAGTTTAGCCGAGGGTGCGTAGGGGGCTGCACTGCCCCCCAGTGAGGGCCCCGAGGTGGTGGGCAGCCTGGGCCCCACGTGGAGCATTTGCTTTTTGCAGCTGAACAGAGGAATATAGCATAACCAGAAACAAGGCCGTCCTGCCCCCGTCCTGGACCTGGGTGGCGAGGAGGGACACAGGGGGCAGCTCAGCTGACGAGGCCTTCTCTCTGGGACAGGTCATCCCCACGGAGCCTCCCCACCCACCTTCCCTTCTGAAGTCAATTCCTAAAGAGGAGAAGAGTCTGGCAGGGACAGCCTCAGCTGGGGGCAGAGGGGGACCCCCAAGGGCGAAGCGCTCCCCTCAGCCATTTTGGGAACAATAAATACTGTGACGTCAGCAGGGAGGGGCACCCGCTGGCCAGCGGAAAGCAGGGAGCAGAGTCTGTGGGCCCAGCCACCCCCGTTCCGCCCCACCCCCCTCTGCAGGCCAGGCCTAAGCCACCCAGAGCCCTCACCCCGTGCGTAGGATGATATGGATGCCGGAGTCGTGTGAGGGTTTTGAAGGGTCAGGGGGTAGGAAGTTGGGGGAACCAGGTTGTGGGTATTAGGGAGGGCACATATTGCATAGACCACTGGGTGTGGTACAAAAACAGTGAATACTGTTATGCTGAAAAGAATTTAAAAAAAAGAAATCTTAAAAAAAAAACTACTTTTAGGCAAAGAGAGATTACAGAAGATTATCACTGAAAAGTCTTCTGTCTAGGATTTAGACAGTTAGAAAGAATATTGTGTTCCCCAAAACAATAAATAGATAAATAAATAAATAACAAAAAAGTGGTGAATAACTTTTTTAAAAATCCTAATTTTTCTCAAACCTGTCAGAAAGATGAATTTGCAAGGTAATCCTATAGCCTAAAATTCAAGGGAAGTCAGATCCTTCCTCAGAGTGATGGGATATAATCTTTGACTCACCTGTGGCACAACAAGGGAGGAAGAAATTTAAGTATCATACAAGTAGGTTGTAAGATTATAAGAATCCAGGTAAATTTATTTTAATTGTTCTATCAGTCAGCATCCTCCAGAGAATCAGAAGCAATTGGCAAGTAAGAAGGAGAAAAGACAGAGAGAAAATTTAAGGAGTTGGCTCACACATTTACAGAAGCTGGCAAGTCTGGAATCTGTAGGATAAACCAGCCAGATGGAAACACAGGGAAGAAGTGATATTTTAGGTCACTACAAAGGCCTCTGATGGCAGAACTCTCCCAGCTCAGAAGAGGTCAGACTTTTGTTTTATTCGGGCCTTCCACTGATTGGATGAGGCCAAGCCATACAGTAGAAGACAACTGGCCTTACACAGAGTTCACCCATTTAAATGTGAAGCTTGCCCAAAAACACTCTCACAGAAACATCCAGAGGAACACTTGACCACATATGTGGGCACTGTGGCCCAGACAAGTTGACATATAAAATTACCCATCCTGATGGGACACCTGGATGGCTCAGTGGATTAAGCCTCTGTCTTTGGCTCAGGTCATGATCTCAGGGTCCTGGCATATATATGATATTGGGCTCTCTGCTCAGCTGGGAGTCTGCCTCTTCCTCTTTCTCTGCCTGCCTCTCTGCCTACTTGTGATCTCTCTATCAAGTAAATTTTAAAAAACAATTACCCATCATGATAGCTAAAGCCGGAATGTGGGTTAGCAGGAGAGAACAGAAACCTGGGAAGCTATAAGCACAGGCAATTTTGTTCCTACTCTCTTCCAATGACCTCCATTGGTGCTCGTGAACAAGACCAGGGGCAAAGTGGGAGGCTGAGGAGATTCTTCCTTGGTGGGCAGGTCTAGAGGAATAAAGAGATGATCATGGTGAGAAAAGCCTAAAGCTCCAAGCCTAAAAGTCTCGATGAAATAAAATTCTAAAACACCTTAAACATCAAAGGAAGTTCTACTACCCTGGGGACTTTTCATTATGGCTAAAAAAGTAAAAGAGAAAATCCTACTCCTGACAGGGGGCAACACACATTCCTGCATCCAGAATTCCATACAGTAGCATCCCATACCAATCCCATATGTACTCATGAGGAAAGGCAGAAAAACTGTTCCAGCACAAAACCTGCACAATATACAAGGCAGAGGCTGGCTGGCACAGGGACAAGGAGCAGGATCACAGAGGAAACTCCACCCTTGAGAGCAAGGGACATGCAGCCCACTTAGGACTAAGGCTGGATCAGGAGAAGACACAACACCAGCAGGCTAAAAATAGCCAGACATGCAATAACATTTCTGGAGGAGAGGAAAAAATGTGAAGAGATACTCACGCCATGGCACAAGAAAAAATGAAGTCCAAGGGTACAAGAAAATCTCAAGAAAAACTCAGGGCACCTGGGTGGTTCAGATGGTTAAGCATCTGCTTTGGGCTCAGGTCATGATCTCTGGGTCCTGGGTCTGAGCCCTGTGTCAGGTTCCTGGCTCAGCAGAGAGTCTACTTCTCCCTCTCCCTCTGCTTCTCTCCCCTGCTCATGTTCTCTCTGTGTCTCTCTGTCTCAAATGAATAAATAAATAAATAAATAAATAAAATTTTAAAAAGAAAGAAAGAAAATCTCTCCAGCACACCAGATTAAACATAAACGCAAGGAAACAATAGAGCAATTTGAGTCTAGTCTTGCATCAAGAGTAAATATAGCGACAAAAATTCCAAATTCAGCTCACCTCCTGACTACATAGACCCAACACCTTATACTAAGGACACAGCAGAAGACACCTACACATTTCCAGGCCTAAATCTCATTTCTCTCTGTCCATTCTTACTATACATTATACCCATAGCTTAATAAAAAATTAGGAGATGTACACACAGCAAACAACTCACTGTCAAGAGATACAGAAGTCAGTAGAATTGGGCTCAGAGATTACTCAAATGTTCAATAGTAGAGAATGGTAGAGCGGAAGAAAAAAGAAAGTATAAGAAGCAATTTTAAAAACTGAAATCCAGGCTCAAGCCGTCAGATTTTAAGGGAACTTTACATGCACAGCATAATGAATTTGAAACAACCCAATCCTACGTTCATCCTAATAAAACTCAGAATTCCAAGTATGAATTAAAATGTATACAATCATCTAAAAAGAAAAAAGAGTTTACCTTCCCAAGGATAAAAATAAGATTTGCATTTGCATTTTCCATCAGCATTACTGGAAACTAGAAAATGTAGCAATGTCTTTCAAAAATCTGAAAAAAAAAGAGACTTTGAATCTAGAACTCTACATTCAAAATATCAGATTTGATTTTGAAAGCAATAGGCAGACACTTACAGCTAAAAAACTGTAAAGAGGACCTGAAGGAATATCCAAGAAAAATGTCCTTCTTTTTAAAAGATTTTATTTATTTATCTGGCAGATAGAGATCACAAGCAGGCGGAAAGGCAGAGAGAGAGGGGGAAGCAGGCTCCCTGCTGAGCAGAGAGACTGATGTGGGGCTCCATCCCAGGACCCTGAGATCATAACCTGAGCCAAAGGCAGAAGCTTTAACCCACTAAGCCACCCAGGCACCTGAAGAAAAATGTTTTAAAACATGATCATTTTTTCCCATGTTGACAGAGGAATCCAATTCAAACAGACCAAATAATAAGTATGATTAAAATGTTGCATGTCCTAAATTATAATGTGTATTGTAATTAGATCACTAGGTGATCTGTATGCATGTCAAAGCTTGATGAACACTGGTGTGAGTGCTCTAAATGGCTAGTTTACCATATCACAAGTCAATTGATAAACTCAAAAGTTGACAAATCAAGAAGGTTCAAGAATGACATTTAGGATCACAGGCAGAGGGAGTAACAAGCTGAAGTAAAAATAGAATTTTTTTTTTTTTAAGAAAAGAGACAGCCATTACCTCTAAAAAGCAAGAGTATAGGGTGAAGTAGAGGTAAATTTTTACTTTTCAGATTCCATTATTGGTAGAGTTTGTGTTTAAATGTTATTTTTATAGCTATTATAAAGATAAAGGAGTGGGAACCCCAATAATTACACAATATTCATAGTTGCATAGCTGTTCTAAACCTGTTAACTATTTAATTTGTTTACTTAAATTTGGTGTAGTAGACCAGATAATCATTACATTCAAATGAAGTTTACACAAAATAAACCGTATTAAAATGAAGCATGGTATAAAATTTACAACTATAGTCAAAGTTCTATTTGTTTTTAAAGTATTCAATACAATAAAATTCCATTTCAGTTCAACAAAAGTCTTTGACGGTTTCTTAGATTTGATGGGAACAGAATTAGACTTGGAAATGTTTGCCTTTGGGAATAAAAACAATTATTGTTGAAAAATAGCTATTCATTGTTTATATCACAATGTAATAAAGTTCCAAATAATAGACCATTATTTCCATATATTCATAAACTGCAAGTAGTAGCTATCACCCATGAATCCATGTTTAAACCAGAGCAGGTCTAAGATGAGATTAATCCTAATGCTCTGCTCTAAACCCTAAAGGGAATTAACCATTTTCTTGTCTTTATTGTTGAAATAAACCCACGCTATTCATAATTTCCTGGAGTGAAAAGTACGAACAACTACTTTTCATTAGTCAGCTGTGCTATGGTAATCAACAACCTCCAAATCTCAATAGGTTCTGAATGCTATACTAATAGAATCCCATCCCAACCCAACACCTGCTTATGGGAAAATGTACTCAAGGATGTTTTTACGGCAACAGACATTTATTCCTCACTGCTGTTTAATGTTGGCAGCTATGAGTCTCTGCTTCTCAGGTCCTTTTTTTTTTAAGATTTTATTTATTTATTTGACAGACAGAGATCACAAGTAGGCAGAGAGGCAGGCAGAGAGAGAGAGGAGGAAGCAGGCTCCCCGCTGAGCAGAGAGCCCAATGTGGGGCTTGATCTCACCTGAGCTGAAAGCAGAAGCTAAACCCACTGAGCCCCCCAGGTGCCCCTTCTCAGGTCCTTTTATTCAAGGACCCAGGGTGAAGGTGAGACATCTACCTGGGACATATAGTTCGCAGAGAAGGGGGGATAATAACCAGAGAATTGGCAGAAACAGACACAACAGCCATTGAAGATTTGTGCTTGGATGTGATATATTTAACTTCTGATCACACTCCCTTGGCCAAAAGGCCAATGTCTGTGGGGAAGGAATCTCAATTTCAGCAGGACACACAGCAATTTGCATAGAAATGGATAGGAACCAGGACACCTGATTGGCGCTATCACAGTCAGTTTAGTGTCCAACTCTTGATTTCTACTCAGATCATGATCTCAGGGTCCTGAGATCGAGACCTGTGTTGGGCTCCATGATCAGTGCAGAATCTGCTGCAGATTCTCTCTCCCTCTCCCTGCCCCTGCTCCCCCTCCCTTACTCACAAGCCCCAAAGCTCTCTCTCTCAAATAAATAAACCTTAAAAAATAAAAAAGAAACAAATAGGAATAATCTTCTTCCACAACAGAGAAGTAAATTTTGGGAAACATTAATATTCTGTAATCCCTTTCTTTTCCTTTAACATGCATGCTCACCCAAGAGATGTTCTGAGGTCATACCTCAGATGATGAAGTATTCCACAGAGGGATGGGAAAGCTGCAGGTATTGAATTCTTGTAGAAAGTATGGCTGAGTAAATTGAATAATGAAACATTTTTAATCTTGACAAAAATCCTGCTTTTTTTGTTAAACTGATGCCATCCCAATTTATCATTTAACTACATGATGAAATAATGGATTTATGAAGATTTTCATATGGCTTATTTAAAAGGACAATAAAAAATAAGAAATATAGAACATATTTCAATTAATCATGGGTTAAACTGGGATCCAAATTTGACATCAGATGAGTTCTGAATATCGATTTTTCAGATGAGGAGAGAGAGCTTTTTAATTCCCATCAGATCTGTGCAAAATAGAGAGCTCAGAAAAGAATTTTGTATGAAACATTAGAATTTGTCAGACTATGTGATTTTTTTCCATTTATATGCAGAATATATGCTAGCTAGAATGCAGAGTCTAAAACTTTGTCAATATCATTCTGCCACATTTATTAGTTAAGTTGCCCTCTACCTCTTATCCAAAAAGCTATTGTCTTCAATCAACAGATTGTCTGATGGTAAAATTCTGACAGTACTGAACTAGTGATACAAAGGGTAAATATTTTCACCTGGATAGAGGATAGAAAATGGGAATAAAAAATTGCTACTTGATGGTTTTTATTATAAAATTCAAAGCTTAAAGTGTTGCTGTTTTTATACACCCCCACCACACACTAATACTGAGAAGGTACTGATTGCTCTAAATAAGAAGTAAACCTCTAGGGATAAAACTGTACCCTATTGATAGAAGTGAATAGTCATTTTTATTATTTTTTTACTATTTTGTATTCACACACAAAGCTGTACAGTAAGGAAAATGCCCCTTTCTTCTTGAATTTTAAGGCAAAATACTAAATAGATGTAAGCTTTCCAATGTAAAAACATTGATACAGAGCTAATTTCATTTTCTTCATCATCATGGATATTATAATAGATGAAATAAACCTCATGGAGAAATATAAAATATATCTCCACCCATGGGGTTTGGGATAGGGACGTACCAAAGTTTTTGAGGCACTAGAAAATAGGGCAGTAAAAATAACACTGTAACTTTTCCCAACTCTATTTCATTTTGTAAAAATCCAGTTCATATATATAGACAACTCTTAAAAAGTTTCTGGCATGAGGAGTAGTATATTACAAACAGTCCTATATTTGAATCTCAGCTATGTCACTCTGGGAAAGTCAATTAAGCTGTCTGAGCTTCATGTATTAAGTGGGGAAACAAAGACATACCTTGACATATTTTAAGAATCAGAGAGAATGCATAGCATAGTTTTTAAGCACAATTCCACACAAGTGGAATTCAATTTTTGCAAGTCTTCATTGTTGTGATGGTTGTTTTTAATGTTTATTAATATGTAAAAGAATGGAAACTTCAAGAAGCTACTCTGGTGCTAATTTTAGAGTCCATTCAAAACATTTTGGGAGTATGCTATAGACAGGGCAATGTGTTAAAGGCTAGGAGAGATACAAAAAATAAAAAGGTTGGTGGGGGGACAGGCTTGTTTCTTACCTGTTGTAAACGTGATATTGAAAAGCAAGAAGATAACTTAGCTAGAAAAAAAAGGTTATTCGGTTATCACTTCTGTGATTGAATAAAAAGGAGAGTTCTGTGCATTGTTGATGTTTCAGCAGGCGTGAGAGAAGCAGCAGTCTTATTCAGGGCTTCTTTTTGATCATAGAAGATGTGGTACAATGAGAAATAGATACCTGGTCTTTCTCCCTAGTTCCTAACACAGAGCTCTCAAATCCTATATAATTTCTTAAGTCACAGGAGCACCTAATCTAGTAAGACAACCCTTGGTGGGACCCTAGATGGCTTCGGGATAGGGACTGGTCACCAAAAAGACCAAAGCCTGGTCTGAGGCTTTCAGTCCTATCTCTCAGTCTCTGGAGAAGGGAGAGAGAGAGGGGGGAGATTTAGTCAGCACCTATGGCCCCTGGTTTAATTCATCATGTCTATGTAGTGCAAACTCCAGAACATACACTACATGACCAGGTTTTCAGAGTTTCCAGGTTAGTCAACATATGGAAGGGCTGGCAGGGTACAACCCTCCCCTCCCATACACCTTGCCCTACACATCTTTCCATCTGACTTTCTGAGTTGTATCCTTTATAATAAATCAGTAATAGCTTGATAATTCTTTACAGGAGATTTTTTTTTTTATAATTCTTTAGAATATCAGTAATAATAAATAAAGGGCTTTCCTGAGACCTGTTAACTGTTCTAGCACATATCAAACCTGAGACAGGGTGACAAGAACTCCCAATCTTGGGGGAGGAGTCAAGATGGCGGAGAAGTAGCAGGCTGAGCCTATAACAGGTAGCAGGAGATCAGCTAGATAGCTTATCTAAAGATTGCAAACACCCACAAATCCAACGGGAGATCAAAGAAAAGAAGAACAGCAATTCTAGAAACAGAAAATCAACCACTTACTGAAAGGTAGGACTGGCGGAGAAGTCAATCCAAAGCGAGGGGAAGATAGGCCGTGGAGGGAGGGGCCAGCTCCCGGCAAGCAGCGGAGCAACAGAGCACAAAATCAGGAAGTCTGTTCTGCTGAGGGACATCACTCCAGAGGCTAAACCGGGGTGAAGACCATGCAGGGTCAGCAAGGCCTCAGGTCCTGCAGGGCCACAGAAGGACCGGGGGTGTCTGAGTGTCACAGACCTTGCAGGTATTAGAACCGGGAAGCTGGCTATAGAGACAGAGCCCAGGAGTGAGCTCTCAGCTCAGGGTTACCTTGAACAGGTTGCAGGCTTGGTGAGCTCAGAGTGCAGCCAGAAGCCAGGGAGATGGGAGTATTTGGGCACATTCTCTGAGGGCGCATTGAAGAGTGGGGCCCCGAGCACTCAGCTCCTCTGGGCTGGAGACTGGGAGGCCGCCATTTCCATTCCTGTCCTCCGGAACTCTTCAGAAAGCATTCAGGGAACAAAAGCTCCTGAAAGCAAACCTGAGCGGATTACTCAGCCTGTCCCCTGGTAAGGGCTGTGCAATTCTGCCTGGGGAAAAGACACTTGAGAATCACTACAACAGGCCCCTCCTCTAGAAGATCAACAAGAAATCCAGCCAGGACCAAGTTCACCTACCAAGGAGTGCATTTTCAATACCAAGGAGAGCAGCGGAATTCAAGAGGAGGAGAAAGCAAAGAACGGAACTCATGATTCTTCAGTGTTGCAGTAAATTTAAATTTTTTTTCTTTTTCAATTTTTTTTCTTCTTCTAAATTTTTTTAACTTTTAACCTTTTCTTTTTTAACATTTTTCAACTAGTTTATCATATATATAAATATATATATTTCTTTTTTATATTTTTTCTTTATTCATTTTCTTTTTTTAATTGTTTCTTTGTTTTTTGTTTTTTTTCTGAACCACTTTTTATCCCTTTTCTCCCCCCAAGGATTTGGGATCTCTTATGATTTGATTAAAGCATATTTTTCTGGGGTCCTTCCCACCCTTTTAGTATTTTACTTGCTCCTTCATATATGCTTATCTGGACAAAATGACAAGGCAGAAAAATTCACCACTAAAAAAAAGAACAAGAGGCAGTACTGAAGGCTAGGGACTTAATCAATACAGATATTGGTAATATGTCAGATCTAGAGTTCAGAATGACGATTCTCAAGGTTCTAGCCGGGCTCGAAAAAGGCATGGAAGATATTAGAGAAACCCTCTTGGGAGATATAAAAGCCCTTTCTGGAGAAATAAAAGAACTAAAATCTAACCAAGTTGAAATCAAAAAGGCTATTAATGAGTGCAGTAAAAAATGGAGGCTCTTACTGCTAGAATAAAGGAGGCAGAAGAAAGAATTAGTGATATAGAAGACCAAATGACAGAGAATAAAGAAGGTGAGCAAAAGAGGGACAAACAGCTACTGGACTATGAAGGGAGAATTCAAGAGATAAGTGACAACATAAGATGAAACAACATTAGAATAATTGGGATTCCAGAAGAAGAAGAAAGAGAAAGGGTAGCAGAAGGTATATTGGAGAGAATTATTGGAGAGAATTTCCCAATTATGGCAAAGGGAACAAGTATCAAAATCCAGGAGGTGCAGAGAACGCCCCTCAAAATCAATAAGAATAAGTCCACACCCCTTCACCTAATAGTAAAATTTACAAGTCTTAGTAACAAAGAGAAAATCCTGAAAGAAGCCTGGGAAAAGAAGTCTGTAACATACAATGGTAGAAATATTAGATTGGCAGCAAACATATCCACAGAGACCTGACAGGACAGAAAGAGCTGGCATGATATATTCAGAGCACTAAATGAGAAAAACATGCATCCAAGAATACTATATCCAGCTATGCTTCACTGAAAATAGAAGGAGAGGTATATTTAGATATATCAGATATATTTAGAACATTTCATCCCAAAGCAACAGAATACACATTCTTCTCTAGTGCACATGGAACATTCTCCAGAATAAATCACATCCTGGGTCCTAAATCAGGTATCAACCGGTATCAAAAGATTGGGATCATTCCCTGCATATTTTCAGACCACAATGCTCTGAAGTTAGAACTCAACCAAAAGAGGAAGTTTGGAAAGAACCCAAATACATGGAGACTAAACAGCATCCTTTTAAAGAATGAATGGGTCAACAAGGAAACTAAAGAAGAATCGAAAAAATTCATGGAAACAAATGATAATGAAAACACAACAGTTCAAAATCTGTGGGACACAACAAAGGTAGTCCTGAGAGGAAAATATATAGCGCTACAAGCCTTTCAAAGAAACAAGAAAGTTCTCAAGCACACAACCTAACCCTACACCTAAAGGAGCTGGAGAAAGAACAAGAAAGAAACCCTAAACCCAGCAGGAGAAGAGAAATCATAAAGATCAGAGCAGAAATCAATGAAATAGAAACCAAAACAAATCAATGAAACTAGGAGCTGGTTCTTTGAAAGAATTAATAAGATTGATAAACCCCTGGCCAGACATCTAAAAGAAAAGAGAAAGGACCCAAACAAATAAAATCATGAATGAAAGAGGAGAGATCACAACTAACACCAAAGAAATACAAACTATTATAAGAACATATTGTGAGCAACTCTACGCCAACAAATTTGACAATCTGGAAGAAATGGATGCATACCTAGAGACATATAAACTACCACAACTGAACCAGGAAGAAACAGAACACCTGAACAGACCAATAACCAGTAAGGAGATTGAAACAGTCATCAAAAATCTCCAAACAAACAAAAGCCCAGGGCCAGATGGATTCCCCAGGGGAATTCTACCAAACATTTAAAGAAGAACTAATTCCTAGTCTCCTGAAATTATTCCAAAAAGTAGAAATGGAAGGAAAACTTCTAAAATCATTTTATGAGGCCAGCATCACCATGATCCCAAAACCAGAAAAGGATCCCATCAAAAAAGAGTACAGACCAATATCCTTGATGAATACAGATGTGAAAATTCTCACCAAAATACTAGCCAATAGGATTCAACAGTACACTAAAAGGATTATTCACCACGACCAAGTGGGATTTATCCCAGGGCTGCAAGGTTGGTTCAACATCCACAAATCAATCCATGTGATACAATACATTAATGAAAGAAAGAACAAGAACCATATGATGCTCTCAATAGATGCTGAAAAAGCATTTGACAAAGTATAGCATCCCTTCCTGATCAAAACTCTTCAAAGTATAGGGATAGAGGGAACAAAATTCAATATTATCAAGGCCATATATGAATAACCCACTGCAAATATCATTCTCAATGGAGAAAAACTGAAAGCTTTTCCGCTAAGGTCAGGAACACGGCAGGGATGTCCATTATCACCACTGCTATTCAACATAGTACTAGAAGTCCTAGCCTCAGCAATCAAACAACAAAAGGAAATTAAAGGCATCCAAATCGGCAAAGAAGACATCAAACTATCACTCTTCGCAGATGATATGATACTATATGTGGAAAATCCAAAAGACTCCACTACAAAACTGCTAGAACTTGTACAGGAATTCAGTAAAGTGTCAGGATATAAAATCAATGCACAGAAATCAGTTGCATTTCCCTACACCAACAACAAGACAGAAGATAGAGAAATTAAGGAGTCAATCCCATTTACAATTGCACCCAAAACCATAAGATACCCAGGAGTAAACCTAACCAAAGAGGCTAAGAATCTATACTCAGAAAAGTATAATGTACTCATGAAAGAAATTGAGGAAGACACAAAAAAAGGAAAAATGTTCCATGCTCCTGGATTGGAAGAACAAATATTGTAAAAATGTCTATGCTACCTAAGGCAATCTACACATTTAATGCATTCTTATCAAAGTACCATCCATCTTTTTCAAAGAAATGGAACAAATAATCTTAAAAATTATATGGAACCAGAAAAGACCTCGACTAGCCAGAGGATTATGGAAAAAGAAAGCCAAAGTTGGTGGCATCACAATTCCGGACTTCAAGCTCTATTACAAAGCTGTCATCATCAAGACAGCATGGTACTGGCACAAAAACAGACACATAGATCAATGGAACAGAACAGAGAGCCCAGAAATAGACCCTCAACTCTATGGTCAACTAATCTTCAACAAAGCAGGAAAGAATGTCCAATGGAAAAAAGACAGCCTCTTCAATAAATGGTGTTGGGAAAATTGGACAGCCACATGCAGAAAAATGAAATTGGATCATTTCTTTACACCACACACGAAAATAGACTCAAAATGGATGAAGGACCTCAAAGTGAGAAAGGAATCCATCAAAATCCCTGAGGAGAACACAGGCATCAACCTCTTCAACCTTAGCCGCAGTAACATGCTCCTAGGAACATCGCCAAAGGGAAGAGAAGCAAGGGCAAAAATGAACTATTGGGATTTCATCAAGATCAAAAGCTTTTGCACAGCAAAGGAAACAGTTAACAAAACCAAAAGACAACTGACAGAATGGGAGAAGATATTTGCAAACGACATATCCGATAAAGGGCTAGTGTCCAAAATCTATAAAGAACTTAGCAAACTCAACACCCAAAGAACAAATAATCCAATCAAGCAATGGGCAGAAGACATGAACAGACATTTCTGCAAAGAAGACATCCAGATGGCCAACAGACACATGAAAACGTGCTCCATATCACTCGGCATCAGGGAAATACAAATCAAAACCACAATGAGATATCACTTCACACCAGTCAGAATGGCTAAAATGAACAAATCAGGAAATGACAGATGCTGGTGAGGATGTTGAGAAAGGGGAACCCTCCTACACTGTTAGTGGGAATGCAAGCTGGTGCAACCACTCTGGAAAAAAGCATGGAGGTTCCTCAAAATGTTGAAAACAGAACTGCCCTATGACCCAGCAATTGCATTTACCCTAAAGATACAAACGTAGTGATCCGAAGGGACATATACACCCGAATGTTTATAGCAGCAATGTCTACAATAGCCAAACTATGGAAAGAACCTAGATGTCCATCAACAGATGAATGGATAAAGAAGAGGTGGTATATATACATAATGCAATACTATGCAGCCATCAAAAGAAATGCCATTTATGATGATGTGGATGGAAATAGAGGGTATTATGCTTAGCAAAATAAGTCAATCGGAGAAAGACAACTAACATATGATCTCCCTGATATGAGGAAGTAGAGATGCAACATTGGGAGTTAAAAGGGTAGGAGAAGAATAAATAAAACAGTATGGGATTGGGAGGGAGACAAACCATAAGTGACTCTTAATCTCACAAAACAAATTGAAGATTGCTGGGGGGAGGGGGGTTGGGAGGAGGGGGTGGGGTTATGGACATTGGGGAGGATATGTGCTATGGTGAGTGCTGTGAAGTGTGTAAACCTGGTGATTCACAGACCTGTACCCCGGGGGATAAATATATATTATATGTCTATAAAAAATAAATAAATAATAATAATAAAAAACCTCCCAATCTCTAGCCACGTGGCCAGAGGCACAGGTAGAAATTTGGGACTTGCAATTTGTATCTGATGTGAGAGTGGTCTTGTGGGACTGAGCTCTTATTCTGTGGGATCGGCATTAACTCTAGATAGTTAATATCAGACTTGAAATGTAGGACACTCTGTTCATGTCCAGACAATAAACAGAACTCATTGGTATGGGGAAAAACCTCCACATATTTGGTGTCAGAAGTTTTAAAGAGAAAGGAATTAGAAACAGTGTGTAAAAATAAACAAACCAACAAAATAAAACAAACTTGCTGCAGATATTCCAACTAATTCCTATTCTTTTAAAAGAAATGGAATATTAGGTAAATATGATTGTAAAGCAATTTGATAAACAGGATACAAAATGGTATGTGTTTTTTTAATTGTCTTGGTCATGAAATTTTAATGGTGCTTTGAATTCCCAAGGGGTTAGGAGTAGGGTAAGATGCTATCCATGTGTTA
The DNA here is from genome assembly GCF_020171115.1 of Neogale vison. Classification (NCBI taxonomy): domain Eukaryota; kingdom Metazoa; phylum Chordata; class Mammalia; order Carnivora; family Mustelidae; genus Neogale; species Neogale vison. The sequence continues at coordinate 177,545,508 of NC_058091.1, forward strand.
TCCTAGACGTTATTAACAATAGGATAAATTAAAATTGGAACAGGTATGATGAAAAACAGCTAATGGTTAGTTCAGGGAAGAGTTAATATCTTATCTAGGGTTTTACATATTTTTTTTATTTTTCCTGATATGTTTGTATATGAAGAATCCATCATTAAACATTACACCGGCTTATATTTTATACTGAAATTGTAATGAGCGACAACTCAAGTTAGAACCACTGAATGCCTAAGATAGTCAGATTTTCCAATGAGCCCAACAGCACCAATTTTAAAATAAAATGTACAAATGTCAGAAGGGCATATAAGGAATAGTAATAAGAATAGAATTGTCTGCAAAAGAAACGTTTGCCTAATAATGGCTTAAAATTTTTATTTTAATTCAGTGATAGTAAAATTATGGATTTTAATTATACTTAGAATTATTGAGTCTAAAGATAGAGATAAAAATCTTGAAAGGTGCTCTTTTACAATTATGTGGAAAATATCACATATGGTTTCAAGAATATAGAGACCAAACTTTTGATATTTCTTGATATATGCAACCATTTCATATTTGTCTAAATAACACATAAAACATGACAGAAGACTAAAATCCCACAGTCTACACTCCCATTAACTAAACTGTCATACATTCTATTAAATATATAAACAGCAAATTCTGACCTGGCCATAAATAAGATTGTATAATCACTTTCTAAGGAATTGTCAAAGTAATGAAGAAAAACAAAATGAAAGAAATAGACCTAATACTAATGTTTGCTTTCCAAAATGGTAAGCCAATAACTATTTTATTAACTTGTTGTAATTAACACAAAGAATATGCATACACTCATTTAAAGAGCCCAACTATAAATAATAGAAAGCCCATTTGTGTGGGTGCCTTGGAAAAATATTTTTTGGCCATTTACATATTTTGTACCAAAAAAATTCTTAGTCACAGTTTCTAATACAAAGGCAAAATGATTCTTTACATGGCATGAGACGATCCCTAGGAAATGTGACATATAAAGAGAATCAGGTTTTAAAAGTTTAACTCCTGTTTTAAAAGCTTTTTATTAGAACAGACATAAACAGTACTGGACATAAGCAGTACCAGAGAGAAATAGTTTCTTTTATTAGGTTAACATAAGGCCACAAATTCATCATTGGACAGTGTGTTCATGTCATTCCTTCACTCAGCGTGTGCTATGATTTTCTGTTAATCCCTATTCTTTCCTCTCTTTCTCTCTTCTTCCTGATTTCAAGTGTTCTTTTGCAAACACTCAACTGCTATTTCTAGTAAAAATTCTGTAGTTCATAACTTTTATAAAAAACATTCCCCCTCCAAAGGACAATGGAGGAAATGAAAATAAAAAGAAAAAAGTGAGTATATAACTAACAGTCTCATAGTTAAACAGCAGTACCTAAAGTACCATCAAGATCATAGTTCTTGAGGAAGCTGAAAATTAAGAAGGAAAACCATTCTAAATATAAAAATAAAACCAAACAAAGAAAAGTTTGTTTACTTTATCAATTAAAGTAATTAACAGCTCTGAAGAAGTAATTAAGAACAAAAATCTCCTGTATAATGAAAATAAAAATTGCATACAGAAACCAACTGTTGTAGAAGATTATATAAGGGAAACAAAACTGCACTTTTAAGAATTAATGAACACTTTAAGAATTTTTTTGGTATAAAATATGTAAATGGCCAAAAAATATTTTTCCAAGGCACCCACACAAATGGGCTTTCTATTATTTATAGTTGGGCTCTTTAAATGAGTGTATGCATGTTCTTTGTGTTAATTACAACAAGTTAATAAAATAGTTACTGGCTTACCATTTTGGAAAGCAAACATCAAGTATTACGTCAGCAGCAAGGATACTAATTTTGATGATGACAATGGGGTAGCTTGTTTTTTATTTTCTTTCAACCAAGAAGAGAATTAATTTGCTAACTGAGAGCACTACATTATAAGGTGTTCTTTTTCTAGAAACTTATTTCCATTTCATTGTTCCTATACTCAAGAGAATACACAAAACTTATCTGGTGACCCAGTTCTTAGTTCACTTCGAAAGATTCCTTAGTCAGAAGTCTCTAACTTCCCACAGGCTCAGAACAAAAGAAGTGATGAGATCTTCTCATCTGTATTAGAGAAAATTTGAGACTATAAACTTTATACCCCACAGAGCTAGCAATAATTGCAACAGAGAGGTGGGGAAAATATTAGGAATCATGAAAAAAGTAATTCCTAATAGTTGAGTTCTCACTAATCACTGTCAGGAAGCCAGTGCTGATTAAAAGTGTTCAGAGGGCCATCAGAACCTGGCAGGCCAGAGGGCACTGATTTTCAGTTCACGGCAGTATCATGTGAGCGTTTCATTCCAAAAGTGCATGACCCAGTTCTGAAGGAATATTTTACATATTTATTAGCCTTGAACTCAACCCAGCCTTTTTTTTTTCCCCCCAGTAAAAAACCCCCATGATTTCAGGACATCTTTCTCAAGAAAATATATTATCCTTTTAGTGTGACAATAAAGAAATCAACACTCTAGGTACATTCTACTTGGAGTATATTGAAATTGGAAATGGTGGTTAAGTCAAAAATATGTAATTAACCCTAGGTTCAATCCATATACTGCAAAAAATGATAATGTACTAAAGAAGGGCTATTCAAATCACAAATAGGAAAAATGATTAAGTGTAGTTCTCAGTGAGACCTCGGGTATTGTTTAACTCAGAGCATCATCGACAATGTTTTAAAGCTGATGGAAAGACTCTAAGAAATTAAATTAGCCATTAGTAAACCAATTAATAAACCACCATGTAGATGATACAGTGAGATATAAGAAGGTAACATTCATTTGAGAATTAGCACTGACAAATGATTTTTTTTTGCATTTTTAAAATTCAAAATAGAACCCAAAGTACCAATCCCAAACATAGTATCTTTAATTAAAACTTGGAAATTCAGGGCGCCTGGGTGGCTCAGTGGGTTAAGCCGCTGCCTTCGGCTCAGGTCATGATCTCAGGGTCCTGGGATCGAGTCCCGCATCGGGCTCTCTGCTCAGCAGGGAGCCTGCTTCCTCCTCCTTCTCTCTCTACCTGCCTCTCTGCCTACTTGTAATCTCTCTCTGTCAAATAAATAAATAAAATCTTTAAAAAAAAATTAAAAAAAAAACTTGGAAATTCAACACAAATAGTTACCACTGGAACTAAGTTAACATTCATTCAATTTTCAGCAGATCATGTAGCTGAAAATTCGCTATCCTATACCTTACCTTCTTCCTCTGTAAAATGGATAAAAGAATACATAACAAGTAAGGTTGCAATGGGGATTAAGTGAGCCAATATATGCAAAGTAATTACTTCGGTACCAAGTAAAAACTCAAATAATAGTACATATCATTACTCCAATTTAAAAAAATAAAAACAACTCTGCCAATACTATACACTGGCTAGACTTGATTACTTTTCATACATTTTCCTTAACCCTCTAGCATCCTTGAAAAATCCATTATCCCTGCTTTATAAAAAACAGGCACAGACAGATCCAATAGCTTAGAGAATTAGTAAGTAGAGAAATTCAGATTAAAATGAATGTTTGGGGCGCCTGGATGGCTCAGTGGGTTAAGCCTCTGCCTTTGGCTCAGGTCATGATCTCAGGGTCCTGGGATCAAGCCCCGTATAGGGGGGTCTCTGCTCAGCAGGGAGCCTGCTTTCCCCTCTCTCTACCTGCTTCTCTGCATGCTTGTGATTTCTGTCTGTCAAACAAATAAAATCTTTTAAATAAATAAATAATAAATAAATAAATAAATAAAATGAATGACCACAAAACCCACTTAGCTTCAACTACATCAGTGGTTCCCAAACTTCATGTAATAAAAAAAAAAAAAAAAAAAAAAAAAAAAGCTTGGAAAGCCTGTCAAAAATAGTTGCTGGATGTGATCAACAGAGGTTCTGATTGAGAAGACTAAGGGCATAGCCATGAATTTGCATTTATAACCAGCTTACACATGATGCTGGTGCCCCTATTCGAAGGACCACATTTTGACTGAACCATACCATACAGTCTCTCTGAAAATTCAGGATAAATTGGTGGTAATTGCATTCCTCGTAGAAGGCCCTTTTTAAAAACCTGTAGGTGGATATGTAGAAAGGCTAGATAATGCATCTGTATTCAATTTCATCATTTAAAAATCCAGGCTGAAGACTGATTATAGGGCAAAATGTATTTCCCTTTATTAAATGGAGTTCTAAATTCCCTCCCTTCAAAAACAAAAACAAAAACACTTCAAAACAATCATGGTTTCCTAAATTCCCGAGTAAGCCAAATATCAGAATTTTCAGAGAAATCTCTGAATAAAATGATTTTTATGAGCTATATAGTTAGAACTGAAGAATTGATAAAGTATACAAATGAGCACGATATTCATGGTAGAATGCTACTGTCTGTACTGCTCTTGATAGATAGCACACTCAACACCTGTAATGATTTCAAACGGTACTTGGTAAGGATTTTGCACTAACTATTGATTCATTTCTGTGCAGGCACTATTATATGGATGAAGATTTCAATTACCCTAATTTAAATACTTGGAGAAAAGTATTCAACAAACTTGCTGAGTAGAAGATGTTATCTTTAATAAAAAAATACATATCTAAATATATTTTTCGTCAAAGAACCACTGGGAGGACCAATGAAGAGAAAGTATGCAGTTAATTAAATAAACAATGGTTCTTTCTGTGAAATCTGAGACAGGTCATCATGCATTCACTCCTGCCCACCTGAACTCTTTTGGTGATGGGAAATTCATCAGGCTGTGTATTTTACTTCTATTTATTAGAAAGTTTTCTCATTCTATGCACTTTGTATGGGGTCCATGCAAACTCCTTCCCCAATGTAGCTTGGAGCTGATCTACAAGGCTGAAATTTAAGCAAACATTTGCAAATCATTGGTAAGTACATCTGCCATCAACTCGGCAACTCAAAACAGGTCCACAACCATTGATTTACACCATGAATTCTGCCCTCTTGCAAAAACTCATTCCACCTACTTGTGCCATTGGGAATTTTATAGCCTAAAAATTTGGTACCTCTTCAGTATATCAACCTTCTCATTACTTTGAAAGCAGCCATCTTCTCCTCCCCCAACTGACTGGTCTTCTCTTTCACACATTTAACTTTTTTTTTTTTTTTTTAAGATTTTATTTATTTATTTGGCAGAGATCACAAGCAGGCAGAGAGAGAGAGGAGGAAGCAGGCTCCCTGCTGAGCAGAGAGCCCCATGCAGGGTTTGATCCCAGGACCCTGGGATCATGACCTGAGCTGAAGGCAGAGGCTTTAACCCACTGAGCCACCCAGGCGCCCCTCACACATTTAACTTTTCCAGTTGTCCCACCATTCCAGTTTGATGTGCTTTCCAGACACCTGAATTTTTCTCTTCTCCAGGATCACTAAATATATACTTTGAGGTATCTTAGTAACCACAATATTTTTATGTAACTGAATTTATGTAATTAATTTTTTCTCAATGTAAATCATACCCAGTGTAAACTAAAATGCAGCTTATTGTCCCACCAGTATTTATAATAAATGAAGATAGCACTACCATATGGTTTCACCTATATGTGAAATAGATAGCATGGAGGACATTAGGAGAGGGGAGGGAAAATGAAGGGGGGGCAGATCTCAGAGGGGGAGAGGATCCATGAGAGACTATGGAATCTGGGAAACAGAGAGTTTTAGAGGGGAGGACTGTCTGGGGATGGGTTAGCCCAGTGATGGGTATTAAGGAGGGCATGTATTACATGGAGCACTGGGTGTGTTACACACAAACAATGAATCATGCAACAGTACATCAAAAACTAATGGTGCAAAAAAAAAATGATGTACTCTATGGTGACTAACATAACATAATAAAATTAAATTAAGTAAAACAAAATAAAAGGTAAAATTTTGTGTATTCCCTAACATTAGCACTGCTTTCTTTGGCCTAATGCTTAATTTCATGGCAGAGGTGGGAGGAAAGTCTTTCAACCATTCCAAAAATATTTTGCATTTTTCACTTGCTCTGTGTCAATGTACTTAAATGCATTTCAAAATTAGTAATACACCCACACAAAATAGAAGAGTATACATTAATTGATACACACAGGAGTCTTCATGCTTAATCTAATTAAGCATTCTATTGTTCTTGATGGCAAAAAATTTAAAAACCTTTCCTTCTAACTTGAAAGAACTTTCCAGACAACCTACAGCAGCAATTTTTAAATCATCTTGCTTCTAACCTACACATTGTGCTATGAGGTTAAGTACAACAGACACAAAGAAAACAAAAATATAGGAGGGTCCAGGGATGATATTGATGATATTGATTATAAGAACAGACACAAAAAAAAGGGAAAAAGGACTCAGAGAACAGAGAGGATAGAAAATACCCAAGTGGACTACAAATTGTCCTGTTTTTAGGTATAGTGATTATAGCCCACGGCCATTTGGGGAATTATGTGTAAGACATTTATTATTTCTAATGTTATTTAAAGGCACTAAAAGTTGGGTCTGACAAAACAAAAACAAAAACAAACAAACAAATAAATAAATAAATAAAAACATATTTAGGTTAACAATCAATAAGGATTACTCATGAATTTCCCAGCTTATTCATCTATTGCTCACTTGGCTAAGGCTCAAAGGAACCCCAAATACAAGTGAATTTTAATGAGGAAAATGAAAGAGCACAACAGTAAATGTTTGATAATGGATCAAACTGAGAATTTTGCTCTGGATTTGACACCTTTGTAAGATCCATAATAACACTAATCATAATTCTACTAAATATAACACATTTACTGAGGACTCATACTGTGACAATGTGTTTAGTATAGAAAGTCAATTACCTCATTTACAACTTGGAGCTATTAGTTAGGTCAGGGGTTGCCAAACTGGATCCTAGGGGCCAAATCTGACCTACCATCTCTTTTTGTAAAAAAAAGAAAAAGAAAAAAAAAAGTCGTATTGGAATGCAGTCATATTCATTTACATATAGCATCTGTGACTGCTTTCACCCTACAAAGGCAGAGTCGGGTAGTTGTAGCAGATCATGTATTCAGCAAAGCCTAAAATATTTGTTTATTTAGCCTGTGACAGGAAAAGTCTGCCAACTCCTGAAATAGATGCTATCAATTTTACTTTTATTTTCAGTTGAAAAAACTAAGGTTGACCTTAGTCAATCCGGTCAATTGCGGTTGACCGGATTATGTTCTATGATTGTCCTTGACTGACTATAAACAGTTCATGGTCCAAGTTACAAGCATATACCAAAATGACCTTCTCAATGAGAAAGAAGATGTGTAGCTCTTCCTTCTATGCCCCACATCCTGCAGCCAACAGTGAAGTCACAATATGTGAATTTTAGAAAGCTTAAATTACTGGATGAAATTTGGATTTTGAAACATATTAATTCAATCTGAAGAACGGGAAAAATAAAGGGGACAGAGTACATTTATCTTACATATTTGCTCCTCAGAAAGTTCTTCCCTGAGAGCCTTCTCTGAAGAATTATGGCAATAGATTCTCAGCCCCTGTCTCTGCATCACCCTGGTTATTTAATTAATAGCACTTCCCACAACTGTTAGCTGTCCAGTTTGTCAACTTGTTGTGTATCTTCTCCAATTTAGATGTAAGTTTCATGAGAACAAGGATTGTATCTGTCTTGTCCATCATGGTATCTCCAATGCCTAGTACTGTTAGTGCTCAAGAATACTTGAAGAATGATAGGCAGAGAAAGAGATGGGGGAAGGATAAGAAAAGAGAATAAGTCATATTCTCAATAGATAAAGACTGGGATAAAAACTTTTGGGGCAAAGGAAAAAAAATGAACATAGCAAAGAAAATGCTTGCTTTGCTCTTTTATTGTTTATTGCTATAGAGTAGATAACAGAATAGATAATGGAATAGATGATAGAAAGAAAGAAAATAAGGTATCCTCAAAGAAAGATTACAGAAGGAATAATTTGTGAGCAGTATCATTCCTCTAAATATCAATCAATTTCTTTCACCTAAATGAGTCATTTACAAGCAAATTCTTGCATAAAACTATCTTATGATGTAGGGGAAAACAAGAAATAGGGTTCTAAACCTATAATTCCTGAATATTAGAATTTTAAGGGACAAATTTCCATTAAGAGCTAACTAAAATTCAACTACTAAATAGGGTTTTGGTCTAAAACTGAGCAAGAGTAAAATGGTTCAGTGAGTCATGAAATTTTATGAAACTGGTAAAAAATACTCTATCTAAATAGTAGTCCTTGAATCCAAAATGATGCTATCTTGTTTTCAGAAATAATCCAGTTATCTTTGGACATCATCAAAAGTTGCAAGGACAACTTCTACATAGAAAAGTATTGAGAAATTTTTTAAGTGTTTTGAGATTAGAGTCTATGTATGCTACCCCCTGATGTCCTACCACTAACATGGTGCTAAGAATGTCCATCCATGGGGTGCCTGGGTGGCTCAGTGGGTTAAAGGCTCTGCCTGCAGCTCAGGTCATGATCCCAGGGTCCTGCATCGGACTCTCTGCTCAGCAGGGAGTTTGCCTCCTCTCTCTCTCTGACTGCCTCTCTACCTACTTGTGATCTCTGTCTGTCTAATAAATAAATAAAATCTTTAAAAAAAAAAGACATCTGATAAAAAAAAAGAATGTCCATCCATTCAGCAAATAAATGGGTAAGTATTTCTCAGTACTACTACTCTGTAGCCCATGCTGTCACACATTGGAAGGCATGCCTCCTTCTAGGGTATCCCACTCTCATGGGGAAGGCCTGTAAGCAAACATGCTATTTCGTCAATGCAAGAACCATACAGATATAATCTCAGAGTGCTAAGAGAGGAAGAACTAAATAAACAAGGCCATGAATGAAGATCACCCAACCCACAACAACCAAAGTCTATTCAATTTGCTACAGCAAGGGGTCAGCCACCACTACTCACGTTTGGCAGAGACTCAAGGGCAGGCAGACCAAATAGCTTTCTAGTGGAGAAGAAGGGAAGGCTTCAGGTATGCCATTACTGGAGGCTACTGGCATGGGGCAGTTGTAGAAGGGCTAAATATGTGATTGGTTAGGGGTTATATATTTGGCTTTCTCCAGTTGCCCCTAAGAAGCAAGGGCAAAAATAAGGAAAGCCGTCAGTTACTGGTCACCAGTAACAGTCACCAGTTACTGGCCAGTTACTGACTGCTGCTATGCTGACTCTGTGGGTCATTTTTATTTTTATATATGGTGTAGCCTTTGCTATTCATGTACTCAACTTCTCAAATTCATATTGATGGTGACAAAGAATTTAATTAACAAGTTGCACTCCCATTCCAAACAATTTGTACCCCAATTTCCTTCTTCTCTTACAAAGTGAATGTATCTTACATTTTTAAAGCTTCATATAAAAAGAGTCATTTGTTAGTGAAAGCTTGTTTGATTTCCAAAAAGACGAGAGTTATAATACAGAAAGATCAGTGTTACTGCAGAGAAAATTATAAATCATTAGAGCGGACAATTCAGAAGCTTATAATAAAATTATTTTTTAACCTAAATGAACCTGACACCTCAACTCATAATAGTTATACTAGCATATTAAATGATAACATTTTAAATTAAAAAAGATGTTTATAGTTAACAAAGTAGGATGTTCCACCATCATCTAACAGTCATAGTCTCATATATCCCCCTTGTTCCTATAATTTCCTTCTGGAAAACCTGTGTTTTAGGTGCACAAATATACATTTGTTTTTTATCTTCATTTATCTTAATTCTCAAAGAAACAAGGGTTTACAAAAAAAGAAGAAGAAGAAGAAGAAGAAAAACTACTTGAAGAAGAAGTAGAAAACTACTTGAGCCCAGATGGTAACATGTAGGGGTACGGGGAAAAACAGTTATATGTACCACACATCCTGTTACTTGCCTCAAGAATACTTAAAATAGCAGATATTTTGCATTTTTGTTATTGAAGATGTTGCTGAAGGCTGATTTACAAGTGACAAAAATAATGTTCAAATATACTCATAGTGTGCCTTTATGCATGTATCTTCCTCACCACATATATTTTCTTTCTACTGCTTGTGGTTTTAAAATGTAAAACACAATTTAATATAAATTTAATGGATCATATTCAACACAGTTTCCCAATTTTATTTATGAATCGTGCCAGTTTTTGCTGTCTTGCCTCAAATAGACTCCAGGAAATGTGTGACTTGCCACAGCTCAAGAACTTAAGTAAAAGCAAATGTGGTCTCTGATGCAATGTCATATACTTCTCAAGTTATTATAAATTCAGAAGAAAATGATTAGTTCTGCTATTGAACAAAATATACCAGCTCATATTCAATGATCTGGGTTTCTCTATGGAATTACTTTAGGATTGCTATAGCGGGGTCTCTTTGCACTGACTATGTCATAACCACAAACCTTCATCTACTTCTAATTATCTCATATCTTCATAGTTCTCCAAAACAAGGATTGTTAACTTCAAGTTCACACATATCCTTGAAGGAGTCCATAAACTCTGAAATTTTAAAGGAGGGCATATTATTTTCTTCCTTGGAGAAAGGATGCCCATCTACAATTAGATTTAAAAATGTATCAGTGGGGGTGCCTGGGTGGCTCAATGGGTTAAGCCACTGCCTTTGGCTCAAGTCATGATCTCAGGGTCCTGGGATCGAGTCCTGCATTGGGCTCTCTGCTCAGCAGGGAGCCTGCTTCCCTCTCTCTCTCTGCCTAGCCTCTCCATCTACTTGTGATTTCTCTCTGTCAAATAAATACATAAAATCTTAAAAAGAATGTATCAGTGACATCCAGTTGGTTGAGATATTGGGATATATCTAAATCATAACAAAGCTTATCACATAAATGAAAAGTTTTGGGATTTATACTAGATAACCAACCTATTAAAAAACGGCTTTACGCTGCCTTCGGCTCAGGTCATGATCTCAGGGTCCTGGGATCGAGTCCCGCATCGGGCTCTCTGCTCAGCAGGGAGCCTGCTTCCCTCTCTCTCTCTCTGCCTGCGTCTCCATCTACTTGTGATTTCTCTCTGTCAAATAAATAAATAAAAATCTTCAAATAATATTCTATTACCATACTGAATGTTAAATTTACCAAAATATTTTGTCTTTAGTGTTAACATAATTTTACATTTATCTTGTGTTTTAATTTGATATTTTTCAATTTTAAACAAAGTCATAGATTATTTTCATCTATTTATTCTTCCATTCTTTTACTCTTATCACTAGTACACCGGCAGGGTTCTTTGTTTCCAACAACAGAATCCCTTCTAAGAAGAAATGGATTTATTAAGGGTATTAGGTAGCTTAAAGAATTTCTATCTCAGTCAAGGAACCAAATTTGGATGCTAGACAGAAGGAAAACTGCAATCAGAACAGAAATTCATTATTTTATAGTGAAAACGCTACTATGGCTTTTGCTTACCACTTAATATGCTATGGATCAAATATCTGACAATGACAACAAACTTGAACCAGATTTTCAGCCACGTGCTCTTCCAGACCTACTCTCAGCCCTTTTCCACTTTGCTCTCTGTCTCAAGAGGCTGATCTACCAAATTCCATTAACAAGCCAATGACCCATATGGATTCTTCTTGGATGGACCAGAGCAGATACCAGAAGACTGGAGAGGAAAAGAGCGAGTTTATGACATTTATTCATTTGGGTCCCTCCCTCTTCAAGTATGTTGCCTCAGGATGGCTGTTTTCCTCAGGGCAACTTGCACTGCACAATTCTTTCTCCCTCTCTACCCCAGCAGAATATCCATTTTTCATTCTCTTGGGATAGGGTTAGAGGGCATCCCTACTGCTGCTAGACCATGGTTTATTTTTTTTAATATTTTATTTATTTATTTGACAGAGAGAGATCACAAGTAGGCAGAGGGGAGAGGGAGAAACAGGTTCCCTGCTGAGCAGAGAGCCCGATGTGGGGCTCGATCCCAGGAATCTGAGATCATGACCCAAGCTGAAGGCAGAGGCTTAACCCACTGAGCCACCCAGGCGCCCCATAGACCATGGTTCTTGCTGCATTCACTAATATCTCCAAAATACTACAACAGACCTTTACCAATGATGCCTTTATAAATAGACAGAGTGTCCTTTGTTTACCAAAACTTACCAAAACAATATTTGTATTTTTTTTATCAAAGACCTGTTTTATAGCTATTCCGGAAAAATCAGAATCCTCCCCTACAGGATGCTCTATTCCTGCACTCAGCTACACATAATGTAATTTTACTTCCAAATTCCAAATCTCAGCTATAAGTCTGCCTGGGAAATCTCAGATAATATGAAGAACATTAGATGCAAGGCGTTCTGGACCTTTAGTTTTATCTTTTAAGCCTCCACAACTTAAGAAAGTACACCAGAAGGGAATAGAGTGGATATTGCATGAGCCAGCATACCATTATCTACTTCAAACACTGATATTTACACATAAAAATTTATGAAAAGTTGACCGGCTATGAAGTGAGTCACAGTGTTTTCTACAACATTTGTCATGTATATACTTTGCCTATACTGCTTTATGCAAATATTTAGATTAGTAATCAACAAAAACAACTCAATAGTAACCCAGGACATGCAAGTATTACCAATAGTATATAAAGCTTAAAAGGTCAGGTAAATATTTGCTTTGTTATTTGTAATCAGAATATATTTTTCATATTTGCAATAAATACAGTTGAAGTTTATTCTACCAAATACATCCTCAAGGATGTAGATATGACACAAGTCCCATTTCCCTTGTGAATTTCAGGGGTGCTGAAAATATTAGACAGTGGAAAGTAGACTGTGGTAAAAAAGCATATGTCCAGGATGTGGTAGATTTTTAAATGGCCACAATCCTTCATTGGAAGAGTAAGCATCTATTTCCCCATCTCTAAATATGGATGAGCTTTGTGAATTGCTTTGGCCAATAGGATATAAGCAAACTGTAGCACAAGCAAAGACTTGAAAACTGCTCACACACTGGGACTTGCCTATTTGCCACTCCTGGGATCTCCTGCCACCATCATCATGTGAATAAACCTTGGAAAGCCTGCTAAATAACAAGAGACAAGTGACCCAGTCATACCATCTGTTCAAGTAACTCCAGCCAATCACCAGACAAGTGTGTGAGGCCATCCTGGATAAGCTAGCCCCCAACCAACCTGCCAACTAACAGCAGATACATGAGCTACTAGACCAAGTGAGATAAGCCAAGCCCACCTGGATCAAAAGAGCCACCACAGAGCTCAGCCCAAATTGCAGACCCACCGAACGATAAACTGAAAAAGAAACTAAATAAAAATTTTGGAAGGCTAGTTTTTCAAACCACTAAGTTTTGTAGGATTTTTTTTTAACACAAACAAGCTAACTGATATATAAAAAGATACCTAGGAAGGGTGTGCTACTGTTGACTAACCTAAAAATATATAGCATTGGCTGTAGGACTGTGCAGTAAAGTGAAGCTGGAAAAGCAGTGAAGAAACTTGCAAAGGCTGACTCGTGCTACATAGGAGAAAAGCAAGTGGCAAAACTGTCACCTGTAGTAATACAGAAGACAAAGAATTTACCTGATAAGCTGTGGACATGACAAGATGGCTTCTGACCCCAAAGTTGCACCAGGGTAAGGTGAGGGAAGAAAGAGTGATGCTAAAAACAAACTGTTATCAGACAGAACTTTTTTTTTCAGACAATTTTTTTTTTAAGATTTTTATTTATTTGAAAGAGAGAGAGAGAGCACAAGTAGGTAGAGAGATAGGCGGGGGGGGGGAGCAGGCTCCCCGCCAAGCAGGCAGCCCGATATGGGACTTGATCCCAGGACTCTGAGATCATGACCTGAGCTGAAGGCAGAGGCTTAACTCACTGAGCCACCCAGGTGCCCCCAGATGGAATTTAAAAGGAAAATAAAGGGGTAGGACAAGTTGGGTTGGAAAACCAAATTGCTTCTCATTTCCAGTATCTCCAACTAGCAAATTATTTTCTTTTTCTTCTTTCTTTCTTTTTCTCTTTCTTTCTCTTTCTTTTGTTTGTTTCAAAGTATAATTTAGTGATTCATCACTTACATAAAACAACCATTGCTTTTCAGTACAAATGCTCTCCTTAATGGCTATCACCCATTTAAGCCATCTACTCCCAACCCCCGCCCACCTCCCCTCCAGCAACCCTCAGTTTGCACAATACAGTTAAAATTCTGTCTTCTGGGGGTGCCTGGGTGGCTCAGTGGGTTAAGCCTCTTCCTTTGGCTCAGGTCATGGTCTCAGGGTCCTGGGATAGAGCCCCACATCTGGCTCTCTGCTCAGTGGGGAGCCTGCTTCCCCCTCTCTCTCTCAGCCTGCCTCTCTGCCTACTTGTGATCTCTCTATCTCTCTCTCTTTGTTAAATATATATATATATATATATATATATATATATATATTCTGTCTTTTGGTTTGCCACTTTTTTTCTTTAATCCCCCAAGCATGTTCATTTCTTTTGTTTCTTAAGTTTCATATGAGTGAAGTCATATGGTATTTGTCTTTATCTGACTTATTTCACTTAGCATAATACACTCTAGCTCCATCCATAACGTAGCACATGGCAAGACTATATTCTTTTTCATGGCCAAGTAATAATCCATTATATATGGCATCTTCTTTATCCATTCATCAGTTGATGGACACTTGGGCTATTTCCATAGTTTGGTTACTACAGCTGCTATAAACATCAAGGTGCATGGACCCTTTCATATCAGTGTCTTTATATCTTTTGGGTACATGAACCTAGTAGTGCAATTGCTGGATCATATGGTGGTCCTATTTTTAACTTTTTGAGAAACCTCCAAGCAAATTAGTAACAAATAAAGTGAAGAAAAAGATAAGAACAAAGATCAAATCAAGGATCTGTCTGTAAAACCCTTTGTTAAAATCCTGCAAGAGGGGAGCCTGGATGGCTCAGTGGGTCAAAGCCTCTGCCTTCGGCTCAGGTCATGACCTTGGGGTCCTGAGATTGAGCGCCGCATGGAACCCCGCATGGGGCTCTCTGCTCAGCGGCGAGCCTGCTTCTCCCTCTCTGCCTGCCTCTCTGCCTACTTGAGATCTCTGTCTGTCAAATAAATAAATAAATAAATCTTTAAAATCCTGAAAGATTCAAGGAGGTACGAAATGGCCTCTCCAGAATACACAAAAGGCTTCTGATGGGGCGCCTGGGTGGCCCAGTTGGTTAAGCTACTGCCTTCGGCTCAGGTCATGATCCTGGAGTCCTGGGACGGAGCCCCACATCAGGCTCCCTGCTCAGCAGGGAGTCTGCTTCTCCCACTGACCTCTCTCCTCTCATGGCCTATCTCTCTCTCTCTCAAATAAATAAATAAAATCTTTTAAAAAACAGATTTAAAAAAAAATCTTCTGAGAAGAATAAGGGTGTGGTCACATAAAAGCTTAATCCCCCAAAAGGCATCTATTAAGTCAAGAGAGAGGCAGTCTCAAAACAACTGACATTTTGTATTTTGTTGAATAGAGTAGACTAATGTGGTATATGGAAATCCCACAGGTGTTATGGAAGACATATCAGTAAAAGTACCAGTAGATTAGAGGAAAAGGAATGAAAATTGTTAAAATAAAAGAAAAAAAATCTTCTGTATCTCAACTATAGGAGGAAGAAAGCTTAGAATGCTACTCAGTTGCAATTGGAGGCCATATTTGTAGGGGAAAAAAACATTTCAGAGGATAGAGCCATAAGCCCAAAGGTTGGAGTCAAGATCCATAGAAAATAGTGACCAAGAAACTACTGCCAAGGAAAAGTTAAGAATTTTGTACTGGGAATCCACTTCTATCGGGAACGGGGTCCTAACCAGGACACATTCCCTGGCACCAGAGGCACAAGAACTAAGCGTCTGCCCCGAGGGATTCCAGAATTGCAGAAGTCAGCACCTGCTACCTGCCTCCTGTTCTTCCTTTTTTTGAATGGAAAAGTCACTTATAATTATCCTATCCTTTTCTCCCTTTGTAGGTGAGGCACAGATAATGTGTGTTTTTATTCACTGTTTTCTTTGGTTCATGATTGCAAGAGGAACACATCTAAGGAGTAACATTCAGATCTTATTTAAATCATGAGATCCTGGACCTCCAGCCTAAAACTGGAATTAAATGACACTTCTGGGGAGGAGGTACAGGGATTCTGAAGGTGAGAGGAGAGTGAATTAATTGGGATCGAAGGACAAACTACAGTAGTTTATTAAAACGCAATTATCCCTGTTTCGTTCAAAGGCTTTCCATTTTCCCACCCCTTGAATCTAGGTTGGTCGTGTAATTTGCCATGTAAACGAGACATTAACAAAACTGTTACAGGTGCTTACCTATTTGCTATTTCTGGGCCTTCTGCCACTGCCGCCATGTGAATACGCCGAGATTAGCCTACTGGTTGATGAGCGACATGTGGCTTAATTGCACATATACCCCATCTGAGAGTGAGACAGCAATTAAACACAAACTAAGTTACGGAGAATCAGCCTGGCCCCACGTGAGCTGCCCGGCGACAGCTGAGGAATTAGAAAGCCCAGCCCTGTTCAGCCAAGTCCGACCTTAAAAAAACAGCCTGGCACAAACTGACAAACTAAACAAAAAGGTGTTTTTTTAAGCCTGGCTTGTTATACAGCAAAGGCAAACCCATAGACAAGACTAATCTACTTCCACATAGACGTCTGGATGTCATCTTGAAAGAACGACATGAAAAGTCTCCTGTACCTCCTACTGAGAAGTCTGGAAATCTAGGATTACTGATGATTAGGCGTTATGTTTGTTTGCTAAAGAGAAGACATTTTCTCGGAAAAAGCTGAAACTTACTTTTAAACTATGTCCATGCTACCTCAGGAAGGCCTGTCTTAAAAACTAAAGAAAATAGATTAATACATGGGTAAAAAGAAGCTTCAAATCAGAGTTGAAATTGCATTTATACTCCATAGAACCCAGAGTTCGACAGGGGGAGGGTTGATCATGAGGAGGACATGACCTCTAGTTGACCTGATTGCTGGCCCAGGGAATCAGAGAGTCCTCACTGCTCTCCTGTCCTTGACATGTATATTTTGCCCACCCTTCCCACAGTGGGAGCCATTTCCAAGGACACAGAATTGGGAGAGCAGTATGTTATTAGAACATCTGCACTGTATTCATGACTTAACCAATTTGAGACCTCTGTATAAACTTGTTAGATTTGGGGGGGGCGCCTGGGTGGCTCAGTGGTTTAAAGCCTCTGTCTTCGGCTCAGGTCATGATTTCGGGGTCCTGGGATCAAACCCCGCATCGAGCCCCACATGAGGCTCTCTGCTCAGCAGAAGCCAGCTTCCCCCCACCCCCGCCTGCCTGTCTGCCTACTTGTGATCTCTCGCTATCAAATAAATAGATAAATAAATATTTTTTAAAAATACCAATTACATGTAAAGTATTGTGCTTGACATCTTAGAAAACACTAGAGGTGTTGTATCTAAAAATTGCCCCCAAAGACCACACACTTAATTGGAAGAGGAAGGTATTTACTTATTAAAAAGCAAACTAATGTTAACACGTAATATACGACATCACATAGGTCAGTGCTGAGTGGTGAAGAGTGTAGGTTTTGGAGCCATACTGCCGAAATCTGATCCCAGGTACCTCATTTATCTGCTGTGTAGTTTGGACGGTATTTTTTTTTTTAACATCTCTGGGGCAATCCGTTACATACCTATGCACAAAATAGGTGTTTCAAAGTACCTATCTCATAGATTATTACAGAGAATTAATATATACCAAGTGCCTACCACAGTTTAAATATTAGCAAAGTGCTAAGCACACAGGACATGTTACATAAGTGCTCTGTATCTAAATGTAGACAGTAAATGGCTAGGAATAATTAGCGACTCCACATGAACTGCTCTGAGAAGAGACAAAACTCAGCCACCTCTAGAAAAGAAGTCAGCCAACTTCCTGGCTTTAATTTCATACTCCATCTGTTTATCGGTTTTCAGAATTAGACAAAGTTTGTGAAAAGTTTTATTTCCTTGAATATTCAAATTCAGTATTTTATATTAGGGATGAATTTTAATGACAAGGGAATAAGGGGCATCTTAATCAGAACCCTCATGTTGAACCTGCCCTGCTTGCAGATGGCTGTGGGAATCAATAAAGCTATAGCAGGTGCGTTAGTGTGGAAATATGCAAGTGAACTCTATCTGTGCAGAACACTAGTGCATCTCTCCTATGACACTGACATATAACATGCATCGAGTGAATATTCTTGAAATAAATTAATGAACACATTCAAAGTAGTTTTAAATGTACAATACTCAAGGCAGTATCAAAAAATGCAAAACTAGGGGCGCCTGGGTGGCTCAGTGAGTAAAAGCCTCTGCCTTCGGCTCAGGTCATGATCCCACGGTCCTGGGATCAAGCCCTGCATTGGGCTTTCCGCTCAGCAGGAAGCCTGCTTCCCTTCATCTCTCTCTGCCTGCTTCTCTGCCTACTTGTGATCTCTGTCTGTCAAATAAATAAATAAAATCTTTTTAAAAAATGCAAAACTAAGTAGGTACTGTTGTTCAGATGAGTTTTCCTTTTTTTTTTTTTTTTTTGGTCTGCATATACATACAAAGTTCTACAGGTAAAAAATAATAATAATTCATCTCAAATTGTTAGAGATTACATTCATGTAATACTAGATTTTAGGTCACCAGTATTTTTCTTTTTTAAGTTATTTGGGGTCTAACAGTTTTTAATGCCATGGGTCTTACAAGTGATTTTCTGTGGGGACACCTGGGTGGCTCGGTCAGTTAATTTTAAGCTTCTGCCTCCCTGAAGGGAGTCTGCTTGTCCCTCTCCCTCTGCCCATATCCCCCATCTCCCAGCTCATGCTCTCTCTCTCTCTCGCCCTCTCTATAATAAATAAAATCTTCTTTTTTTTAAAGTGACTTTCAGAGAAAGCATACAGCACTTGGTCTTGGTTTTAAAGTGTGTTCTCTGAAGGGCAGCATCAGCATCTCCTGAGTGTGTGTTAGAGATGCAAATTCTCAGGCCCCATCCCTGACCTGTTGAATCTGAAATTCTGGAAGTGGGCACAGCAATGTGTTTTACTGAAGTCTGTAGGTGCTTCTGTCACATGCTAAATTGGGAGAATCCTGGGGTATAGCAATTTTGTGTTCCTCACTCTCTCTTCTAAAGAAATGATACTGTTCTGTCTTCAAAGAAATACAATTCTTGGGTTATTTGAGGAACTTGTTCCAATATCACAAAAATCAAAATACAAAAAGGCAAGCCCACTCTTCTTTTCTGAAAACAATGGAGCAGAACTGTTCTACCAGGGAAATTTTTTCATACACTTGGGCAGTACTTTTTTTTTAAATACTTTTTTATAATACATAGCTTATGCTAAATGTATTTTTGTTCTTTACTTTAGAAGCTGTCGACTTAGTGAAGAGAACAAGAAATATCACATAGTACAAAGTGTAAAAGTCACCAAAGAAAAAAAGCCAAAAACTATTTAAATAAAGGTTGAAGAAAAGGCTAATGCTGAATTTCATTTCAAATACATAAAAATTAACAAAGACATGAAATTCATCTAAAGAGGAGGCACTTGCATAGAATAAAAATAATTTAGATGTAAAATGGAAGAAATGATTTTCCCAATTTGACTTCCATTCAGAGACACACTTGTAAATTAAAAGTAGAGATTAGGGGGGAAAAAAAGGCAGAGTGGGGGGTGGTGTCTCCTGGTTGGCTCAGTCCGTCGACCATACAACTCTTGATCTTGGGGCTGTGAGTTTGAGCCCCACATTGTGTGTAAAGGCTGCTTAAAAATAAAACCATTAAGGGGAACCTGGGTGGCTCATTTGGTTAAGCAGCTGCTTCCTGATTCTGGCTCAGGTTATGATCTCAGGGTCCTGGGATCAAGCCTCCTGTTGGGCTCTGCAGTCTGAGGGAGTCTGCTTGAGGATTCTCTCTCTCTCTCAAAGCCCCTCCCCCAACTCACACATAAAGGCTTTCTCTCTGTCCCTCAAATTTTAAAATTATCTTATAAAATAAAATAAAATAAAAAATCTTTAAGAAGAAAAAAAAAACAAAAAGGAATTGAGAATCACAGTCTTAAAATACTGCCAAGGCACTGTCTAAACTATTCTTTTTAATGGTAATTGAGCATGTGTATAGGGAATTGCACTATATTAGCCACTTTGGGAATTATAATTTAGTTGAATATCGCTCTGGTTTTCACAGAGGACACAATCTGCTGGAAAAAAAAATAATAACTACATTGCAATGAAAGTGCATGTTAAAAGCACTAGGGAGTAAACAGAAATTTCATTCCAACATGTAGAGTTATAACACCGCGGTCTCAGAACAAATTCTGTAGGCAGTTTTTTTCAGCCAGGCCACAAAAACAGACTCCAGTGAGACAAATAATGTTGGTACAGGTCTAGTACCGTGCCTCAAGTATAGGAAGTACTCTGCAAACAGTTGTTATTCAACTTTACAGTAAATTCTCTTATGTTTACTTCCATCTTTCCTTGGAAATACTGGCTCCTTACGTAGCTGTATTCATGGACCAAAGAAAAGGAGTTAGTGGACAAGAAAAAGTAAAGACACAAGTGGCAACGACACCAACAACAAAGACTGTGCATTGTAAATGGCTTTCAGTGAGAAACAACGAGAGACTATGGCACACACAATAATGAAACTATTAGTATAAATCAATGCACCGGGAGAATTTATTGAACTCCAATAGTATGTAAAACTCTAGAACATGTTATCATGCACTGTTAGGGGACACAAAAACCTGCAAAGCTGGGACTGTGTGTCTGCTGAATGAGAGGATAAGACATGTGTAAGAAGTATATGAAAACTGAATACGAGGTGATAAGTGCCCATTTTATGGGGGACAATGAAGACTACAGGGTCAAGATCAATGAAACAAGAGATTTATATTGGCAGGTGGTGTTGGGAGTTTTCTAGGTTGGATTGGGATTCCTTGTTATGCTACATTTTTAGGATAAAATCATTTTTTTTCTTAGATTTTATTTATTAGAGAGAGAGTGCCCGCCTATGTTGGGGGAGGGGCAGAGAGAGTGGGAGAAGCAGGCTCCCCACTGAGCAGGGAGCCTGATGCGGGCTGATCCCAGGATTTTGAGATCATGATCTGAGCCAAAGGTGGACACTTAATCAACTAAGCCACCCAGGCACCCCTGGGATAAAATCATTACCTCTGTGGCTTCTCCCATTTTCAATTTCTTCCCATGCTCCTTAAACCCCAAATGTTGAAAAGCTCCCAGTGCTAAGGTGAAAGGTATATGATGGGGAAAATTATGAAAATAGTAAATAAGGAGAGAAAGGGATATCATCCGTTATCCTTGGCAAGAAACAACCAACCAAATAAGTGGGTAAGGGGCAAGCCAGAGGGGGAAGGCAGGAGGAGATTATTCTCTACAAGACATCAATGGTTCTTAGTAAAAACAAAACCCAAATCTACAGAACTAATTGCAATTGCCACCAAGTTTTCCAGTGGAACTATATTTTTTTTTCCTACTAACTCACACTCACACATCCTAAATGGTTTAAGAAATGATTTTACATACATTCTATTATTAATTCGCACAGCAAACATGGGTGGAAACAGTTGCTGTGGGAACTTACATGACTCGAGCAAAGGCTAACAGTAGGACAAAGCCAGGACTTCGCGTCAGATATTCAAAATCATGTTTTAAAGAGCCGAAAATGAAGACATCTCCTAACTATATTTAATACCTAAAAGGAACGTTCCAACGGAAGAGTAACTCTCACTACTCAATAGCACCAGCAGCACCAACCGTGCAATCTGTGTTTTCCTGTCTACCTGGACGATCTCCCTGGCCCAGCTGGTGAGTCCTAAGACCTGTATATTATTCTATGGGTTTCTGATGTCAATACTTCAAACCAATACTATAAGGAGAGAAGGACCCTCTGGGTCCTCTGGGTCAGCCCAGAAAAGACAATAGTGTTTCTACTTCTCTCTCTCTCTCTTTCTCTCCAGCATCCCAACTCCCATGGTCTGAGGAATTCTGGCCATATGCAGAAGCCATTAGAATTGTTCTAGAAGACGGTCCCATTGGTCTCCCAGCAGACATCCAGCGTCCTCCCCAGATGCTTGAGGGAGCCTTCACCAGGCTCTGAGAGCGACATAACAGAGCCTGAGCAGTAATAGGAGAGTTGAACGCAGGCAGCCCTCAGAGCCAAAAAAGCCAAAAAGAAGTGTTACTGTTTTAAGTTATTAAGCTTTAAGGCAATTTGTTGTACAGAAAAATAACAACCAGCACCTCATTTTTTACCTGAGTTGTTTCTTTAGAGAAGGCAATTAGTTCAATTTGTAGGCTCTCTGTGGGAAATGAGCCAGGAGATAAATATGTAGCACCTGGTCGGGTCTCAGTCCTCGTTGTGCAGACAGCTACATCATTTGGGGACCCAGTGCCAAATGAAAATGGGGGGCCCCTTGTGCAGAAATCAGGAAAGAAGTGCTGTTACATATACATAAAATGCCTCCTCCTTCCTGTTACGGTCTGTATCTGTTTGCTTTTGTTGTTCCATGGCATTTTCAGAAGAGCCCAAATTACATTTTAAATTTTGAACATTTTTTTCTTTTTTTTTTAACTCTTCATCTTTACATTACGCAATGCTCACTTCAAAGGCAAATATCCAAAGACTTAACTTATGGGTGGAATCACCAGGATTACAATTCATATTACTGCGATTCCTGCCCAAAGGGTACCACAAGCCCACCAAGGGAGAGAAATACAAGCCAGACTCAGAAAATCTGGAATGTGAAAGAGAGAACCTATCCTTAGGGACAGAGCCAGCCTAGGGAGCGCTCTGGGGTGTAAGGACTGTGGCACGAGGGCGGACCCTCACAGGTGGCACAAGCCTGAGACCGTCCAGCAACGGAGACTGCACCCGTGCTCACTGAGCCTGCGGCAGACACAGGAACGATGCCTCAGAGGGCACAGGGTGTGGAGAAGTCAAGTTCCGTGTCTCACTGCTCGGTGGGCTGTTCCACCAGGACAGATGGGCCACCCCCGAGGATATTTAAACCTTTGTCCTGAGAGGCACACAAACCTCCATGAGGGGTGGGCACCAAGCCAGTTGCAGCAACCAGCGGATGGACCACTGGGTAAGTGCTGCTAGTCCGGGGTGGGAACTGTTGATGTTCTAACAGGTTCTAGTTACTGTAAGGGCACACGCCCACCCTGAGCTTCCCAGCACCTGTGACCAGGCTCCTGTTGGGGAAAGGCTGGCAGAGGTTACAGGGTGGGAGGTGGGGAAAAGGAGGCTTGGAGGTAATCTACCAAGTAATAAGTTAGCATATGCCAGAGGAACAAAACACTACTAAGCCCAGGATGCCAGAAAATCAGGGAGCTAGGAAGCAGGGACAACCATCCAGGGAGGCTTCAGAGGAGCTGGGTGGCTGTGAGGCTCCAGGGCCCCATGCTTGCTCCGTTGTCCCCTAAGACTTGCAAACCCTGAAAGCAACATGCAGGGTGTGCCATTGGGAAGGGAAACAGTCAATAAGTAGTTATACATGTAATTAATATCATAACAGAAGTCCAAGGTGCAATGGGGGCCAGTGGAGCTTGGGGGGGTCATCTTTGAAGTATGTAGAACGACTTCTTCTCTTTCAGATGCGACCAGAAGGAGGAGCTTGTTTCCTGGTATCTTGCTTTGTGGGAGGGACAGAAGCAAGGTTGAGCAGGGACATGGAGAAAGGACAGAAGAAGGGAAGGGCATTTCTAGCAGAAACAAGAAGCATGGATCATAGTACTGTCTCTAAAAGAAATTACTTTCATAAGTAACACAAACCCAATGCTCACACTTAGGGGGAAAAAAGCAGGTTCTGCCTGACATGACAATGTAACGACTCTAAAATGCAAACCAGGAGCACTGTCTCAGAAGAACAGAGGAGGAGAATAGAGACAAAACAAGTGTTCTTCCCAAACGCAGAGTCTGAAATGAGGACACACATGCGACCAGTTCATCTGAAGTTATTGCAGAAAGTGCCGTGAGGAAATGGGGATGTAAGGCAGAGAAAGAAAGATAAGTAATAAAGTTAGTTTTGCTCTGTGGGTAACTGCCACTTACCCCCCTTCACCCCGGAGAGATATTACAGAAACCCGCCTCAGAGTTGTTTCCTGTGTGTAAGTAAGGAAGCTCTGGTGTTTTCACCACCTCCCATCCTTTATCAGTGAGGCATTGCCCCAGGGGAGCTAACAGTTCCCCAGCACTGTTGGTCTGTGGCACGTGTGGCAACAGCACACTGCCAGGACCCAGAAATGCCTCTAGCAGAGACCAGGGGTGCTGCTGGCATCCCTCCTGTAGGTGAACTTCTGGGCAGGTGGAGGAGGTGTGGGTGGGCCACTGCTGCCCACCCCTCTGACTGAACCATTCCCTGAGCTGAGGTAAGGAAATGTAAATGAGAACAGCAGGAAATTCTGGAGAAAACCAGGACCTAAAAAGGGAGAGATACAGGAGTAGCTGGTGCTTCCTTGTTCTCCAATGAAAGTCATCCAGATGAGAAGACCTCCACCTTCCTGAAATATCCGTAAATATTTATCCCCAAGAACTCACCCTTTCTCCATCTTCATATCCTCTACAATTCTGGAGAACTAGTAGTAACGGAAAACGTTTCACAGAATATTGCTAATGTGCCTTATAAGTACACTGAGGTACATAACACACAAATAAGAAATATGAGATTTTCCCTAGTTTAGTAATAAAGAGAGACTGAATTATTGAGGGTAGTCAGGTATCAGTAATCTTCCAAGTAATAAGTTAGCATATGCCAGAGGAACAAAACACTACTAAGCCCAGATACATCACGGGCTTCTAAGAAATGACTTAACAAGCTAAAAAAATCAAAAGTAACACAATATTTAATCATTTATAGAAGGACAATGTTCTTGGAACTGTCCTTTAATAGCAGTCTAAAATTATATCCCCTAATGTAAGAACATGGTTTTGGCCACTGGAGTGGTTCTGTAGGCACAGTGATTTATCCAGGGAGTAAAAAAAGATTTGAAGTAGTAAAACCTTAAATTTGAAAGGTTATCTTCTCTGCCTGGACAATAGCTATATATGAGGGCAAAAATATAACTTGAACAAATAATAGGATATCTACAAATTAAGGACACACCATAAAGTGATCAAATTTTTTAAAAATAAGGTGAGTAGAATTTTTCTTTAACAATACTGACTACATCCCTGAGGGCACATATAAGAATAAGTCACTGTGATCACTACCATGAGCAATTTTAAAAAGAAAAATGCTACAGAGAAGTTATTTTAATGGAAGTTAAGTCTTTTAGAGACCCAGGTAAGCTTCTGACATATATTTCAACTGTCCCTAAAAACTTCCCAAA
This sequence comes from Neogale vison, assembly GCF_020171115.1. Taxonomy (NCBI): domain Eukaryota; kingdom Metazoa; phylum Chordata; class Mammalia; order Carnivora; family Mustelidae; genus Neogale; species Neogale vison. The sequence continues at coordinate 177,570,903 of NC_058091.1, forward strand.
ATGATACACCATGCCCAAATCTTTCTATTTAAACAGCTTCAAAAGATCACAGTCAATCTCACACAGCTCATACATTTTTTTAATTCAACTTTTGTCAAATTGATTTATGATTCTGAATTGGACTTATGTCAATTTGATTTAAGTTTCTGCTCTCGGTCGATGCTATGCGTACTTACTATAACTGAGTTGTCACAGAGGGAAGGGGATCCACAGGGACAGAGATGATATACCTCCCTAAGGGCCATTAACTGGAAATAACAGAGCAGGCCTCACCCTTTGCTTTCGATGGCCCCCGAGCTTCCAGAAACATGTATGTATCTTGCAGTACCGGGCACAGATCAGAAGCGTGGACTCCAGTGAGATAAGCGAGTAGATATATGCTATTCTTTCAGGGAAGGTAATGTCTCCCATAAAGTTCCTTTTAACTTTTAAAGAATGGCTGAGTTAAGAAACCGTTTAAAACTCATTACGTATGACCATTAAGTGATAATACATTTTGGTTCAGCTTGTCTTGCTACAGAGCGAGAGCCTTCATGGGTGTCTTAATTTTTCCCACTTTAATATAGTCATTTTCCCCATGCCAGGGAGAAATAGTTTTTCAAGGTTTTGTGGAGGAAAAAAAGTGTGAGACAATACTGCACCATCAACACTCACATAAAATGAAGTTCTTAGCCAACAAACTTGAGGACTTGACAATAAATGATCTATCCTTTCAGGAGCAAGATTGTGATTTTGCTATTAACAACTCTTGGCCAAGATGTACAGTCCTATTTTCCACTTGTAATCTGCCATTTTCACACATAATCTCCAAAATATTTGATGTCCTGCTAAGTATAATTTAACTCTCTTCTTTTTTTATTGTTAGTTCATTATTATATTTGACTTCTATAAATCTAAACTAAAAAGTGAACCATAGATGTCTATAGATATACATCAAGTATAGAGGTCTGTCAATATTTTCTTTGATCACCGCCAAACAGTGCAGTGATAAGATTCCCAAAATGACCTTGTGCTGATATTTAATTTTCAGAAAACACTCTCTGTCTAACAATTATGGCATAACTTCTACAAATACCCACTGTTGCTACCTCCCAGGAAACCATGAAAAGTCAGCTTGAAAAAAACCTGTTTTGAAAATATTTGAAGGGAAAATTATTTCCACTTAATACCTACAGACAACAGAATCTAAAATGATTTTAAGCCCATAACAATGCCAGAAAATGTACTTATCTAAGTAGATTCTCAGGTACAAAACAGGACCATTAAAACTTTACCTTTTCGGGGTACCTGGGTAGCTCAGTGGGTTAAAGCCTCTGCCTTTGGCTTAGGTCATGATCCCAGGGTCCTGGGATCGAGCCCGGCATTGGGCTCTCTGCTCAGCGGGGTCCTGCTTCCCCCCAACCCGGCTGCCTCTCTGCCTACTTATAATCTCTGTTTGTCAAATAAAAAAATAAAATATTTTAAAAAAATAAATAAACTTTACCTTTTCTGTAAACTTAAAGTTGGGACCACTAACCACTCTGTCCACTTTACTCCCTTCAGAGAGCAACTCTTAGAGAATAGGGTATCCAGAAAGTTATGAAAGTTTACTCTTCATAGATCTTCAATTAAGAAAACAGCCTTATCTCTGGCCAGTTTATAAGTAGTTCTCTAATTGGAGAGAATCCCCTACACCAGCCTAATCTATCCCTAGAATTTATATAAATTAGATATGATCTCAGAGGATTTCTGGCAGCCTAAACTATACTTGCCAGTAAGCTTCTGATACTATGAAACTGATACCATGAAACTAAGGAACTCTGTCCTTCCTCAAACCTCAAATTAGCAAATACTATAGCACTCCAAAGCAATACTGAATTCTAGTAAGGACTGCTGAAATTTTCTTGAACTTTCAGTATTAAAACCAGGCAAGGCCCCCAGACAAAAAAAAAGCTGGGGGACTCATTTTCCACAACTTGCACCGTAGGCACACAATTCAAACTTGTATCTTAATAGAACAACAAATGTTGACAGGTTTTAGACAATGTTGTTAGGGCGACAATGCCATAGTCCTCTTCTGTGACCTGCCCCATACCTATGGCTTTCAGCACCTCACTGTCCACTGTTCCATCAGGGAGGTAATAAAGGCCGTTAATAGCCTTGGAAGAAAGCGATGATTAGATGCAGAATATTCTGACAAATACATTTTGTTCCACGTTATATCACGAAATTTAATCAGTTATTTAGCTGGTTCTTGTAAGACTACTTCCTCTGACCTTTCCACAGCGCATGCAGTGTCTTAGGATAGAAGGAATTCGTCGCTGAGTCTTCCATGTTCCTGCAGTACAATAGGTGTCACACTGAAAGCTGATTAGTTTGTGTAGGAAAATGTTTTTCCAAAGGAGTTGAAGGACTCACACTCTGCATGATGCTTTTCTTTCTCATTAAGCCTGACATTTCAGTGCTTTGTTGCAAATTAAAAACACATGATTGCCCTAGACTGTCAGTATGAAGTTTTGCCTAATACACAAAACACATTGCAGAAAAAAAAAAAGAAAAGAAACAGAAAAAGAAAAAGAAAGAGAGAGAGAAAGAAAGCAAGAAAGCCAGTGGGTGACAGAGTTCTTAAAAGTGTACTTGGGAGCTAAGGTTCACTGTATGACCATGACCAAGTAGCAGCAAGAGCTGAGCCAGTTTTCAGACAGCCGTGGGCAGCTGCTAGACTACTGACTACCAGACCGGCCTACAAAATAGATAGATCTGAGAGGACTTCAACCAGAGCACCAAGCACATTTGTTTTGTCTACTCTTCATTCCAAATTAGCCTGCCTTTTCCACAGGCAAAGGTTTTGTTTAAGTTCTGTGATTGACATTTTGACCCCCATTTCAAACAAGCATCTGCTTCATTTTTACAAGTAGGGATCTAACCAGAGAGTGCTGGCAAGCCCCTGGAAAAACAGAGCAATGGTCTGTTAGGGGTGGGATGGCTGCTGGATCCAGTGAAACTATCATTATGATGGAAGGCTTGGATTGGCTCTGGAAGTTGAAAGGCTGAGAGCACAGGCACAAGTCACTGGGACCTTTTCATACAGTCTTACATCTCTTTTGTTTTACTGATAGATGTCGAAATTAGTGTGTATTTTTTGTAAACATAACAGTTGTTGCCCTATTTAGGAACTACACCAGAAATGGGAATGCTACTCTGAAAAAGTACTTGGAGATCACCCGTGGAAATTATCATAATCAATTTGTCAACATTAGGAATGCTGACATACCTATTAAGTTTCCATTAAGAATACGGATACACATTTAGAAATACTACAAATTTTTGATTCCTATAATTAAAATAGAATTTTCTCATGTAAAATACTCATTTATCTGTCACCGAAGCCTCTTGTAGAACGTACTAAGAAATATATTTCTATTTAATTTACTTATTTATTTACCCTTAGAAATAATAGGCATGGATCCAGTGAGGCAAGTTATGAGGAAGAGCCAGAAAAATCATGTTCTGAGTATAATAGCCTATTCTACTATATGTGATAAATAGCTACACCAGATTAATTTAAGAGAACTTTACAAAGATGGTCTGATAGATACAAGTCTCATTATTTTATAATTAATGGATTTAATATCACTTTATAATTTCTATTTCTACATTTTCCCCCTTCATCTGGATATAAGTGTGCCCAAAATTTAGGAATCAAATTTACTTTAACAAGTATGAGATGTTCCTATTTGTTTTTAAACATAATCGCTCCCTAAAAAACATGTAACATAGTAACACATAACATAACTCGTAACATAAAAAGAATTCAAATGCTAGGTAAAATATCTGCATTTTGCAATTCATGTCATCTCTGGTAAGAAAGCATTCACAAATTATATCCGTTAAAATAAAGGAGGGACAGTTTAATAAGCTAATATTATTTAAGGAATTAATCAACATGGTCCATTGGCTATCCATGGCTATGTAGCAAAATGAGTGGCTGAAAGCGATGAACATTTATTACCTCCCAATTTCTGTGGACTGCAGGTGCAGCTTAGCTTGGTGCCTCTGGCTCAGGGTCTTTGATGAAATTATAGTCAAGCTGTTGCCTAGGGCCATGTTCTTACCACAAGACTGGATTGGGAAGATGCCCTTTCAGTGTGGTTCCTGAGGCTGTTGGCAGGTCTCAGGACACTCACATCCCAGTGCACGTGTCCCTCCCTGCACCTCTGCCTCACAACATAGCGACTTGTTTCTGCACAGAGTAAGTGATCCAAGAAAGAAGAAGAGAATGTCCAAAATGGAAGCCATAGCCTTTTCTCACACAGTCTTGGTAGTGAATCCCATACTGCTTACTATATTCTTTTCTTTTTTTTTTTTTTTAAGATTTATTTGTGCGAGTAAGACAGAGCCCAAGGGAAGAGCAGAGGGAGAATACAGACTCTGCACACTGCTGTGGGTATGGAGCCTGATGCATGGCTTGATCTCAGGACCCTGAGATCATGATCTCAGTGGAAACGAAGAGTCCTGCACTCAGCTAAGTGCCCTACTATGTTCTTTTAATGAGGAAGTCTGTAAGTCCAGCTCACACTCAAGGGAAAGGGGCTGAACTAGAGGGTGTGGATCAGCCACATAATATATATAATATATTATAATATACTATTTATATAATATATATATTTATTTATATAAAATTATAAAATTTATATAAATTTATATATTATACATATAAATTTTTATATATTTATTTATATATATATTTATATATTATATATTTATATATAAATTTATTTATATAAAATATATAGATAGTATATTATATTATTTATATATTATGTGGCTGAAATATATATATTATATATAAATATATAAATAATACATATTATATATATAAATGATATTTATTTATTAGACATGGGATCAGATCCCATGACAAGGGATCATCTGGGTGAAGGCAGAGATGCCTTTCACATAGTGTGTTGAAACTCTCTTGAAAATATATCCCTTAGGTCTTGGTTCTGTTTAATCAGCAGCTATTTCTTGTTTGTAGTAATTTATTCAAATATTCTGTATCAATATGGTATCTCATTAATACCAATACTGGACTGAAGGCTCCACTAAGTACATGTAAATATAATGTTTTACTCCAAATAGAGTAAGTTATGTCTCCTGACGTGGGCCATTTCTCATGCTGTAAAAAATGAATCTGAACTTAATACACTACTTACAGTTGCCGTCTAGTGGAATTCTTAATATCAAACACTTGCTAAAGGCCCTTAGATTGTTTGGAAATGAGATTATGAAATCCTCCAGTAAAGTCTTAGTAAGCTCCAGTTTGAATCATAAATCAAAGCTGATGAAGAATAACTTCCGTTTCAGTTTGGCAAGAATACTTTTCTGGTTCAGCGGAAGGGGATTAAAGTATGGATGGAAACAGACAGAAAATATAAAAGACCTGGAAAAGTTGATTCGATCCAGATCTACCATTGCCTCAGTTTTTTTTTTTTAAATAAAAGAGGGAAAAACAAAAGCATCAATCAAAAATGGGTTATACCATCTATACTTGCCATTCAGATAGCTGTCATTCAATTGCTATTTCTCAAGGTAGAAAGTTTTACTCAAATCCTGCTCCAAATTACTTATATTGTTTTTATATAGGCATCATCAAGGATTGAATTTCAAATCCAATAATGAGTCACCACTTCTGGCCCTTCACAGTTAATGGAAGGATCTTTTCTATACATTCCATATTGGGCTGTTACATTTTCGGCTCTTTCGTGAGACATAACTAATGGTATCAGATCGTCAGAATCACATCGGATCCCTACTGCCAATTTTTTTTAAAGATTTTATTTATTTATTTATTTATTTTTTAAAGATTTTATTTATTTATTTGACAGAGAGAGATTACAAGTAGGCAGAGAGGCAGGCAGAGAGAGAAGGAGGAGGAAGCAGGCTCCCTGCTGAGCAGAGAGCCCGATGCGGGACTCGATCCCAGGACCCCGAGATCATGACCCGAGCCGAAGGCAGCGGCTTTACCCACTGAGCCACCCAGGCGATTTTATTTATTTATTAGACAGAGATCACAAGTAGGCAGAGAGGTAGACAGAGAGAGAGAGAGAGCGAGAGCAGCAGGCTCCCCACTGAGCAGAGAGCCCAATGAGGGGCTTGATCCCAGGACCCTGAGATCATGACATGAGCCAAAGGCAGAGGCTTTAAACCACTGAGCCACCCAGGCGCCCCCAATTTCTTTTTTGAACTAAGAATTGGTCAGGCCAGTTCTGTTACCCATCAGTATTTCAGAAGATGTCATGATGGAGAACTAAATCCTTTCAGAGTATCTGTCTCCCTGACCGGGCTCTTGCCTGTGTTTGGCCCTAAATCAAAACCGTTGGATATGACAAAAGACAGATGCTAACTGATCATTCATATCTGTAAAAATCACACCTCATAGCACAATAGTCCTCTCAAGACTTTCAGAACACCCGCTGTTGAAGTGATTCATCACTTTCAAGAATGCCATTTTAAAATATTTCTAGCAATCACATAAGGCACATGCTGAGAATGCTATGAATTAGATCATTTCAAATATGTAGAGGTAACTTTGTTTCCCTAACTGCCTCCATTATAGTAGGAAGAGATATCATTCCCAATTTAGACGTTAATCATAAGTGATAATGCAAGTTCATATAAGAATAGTTTGCAGAAGTACGCACACAAAAATACACACACGCGCACATGTTATATTCAGGGTTGCACATACTGTGAAAAGTAATGGAGCAATTTGTCATCTAAAATGATGCTGAGGGGCACCTGGGTGGCTCAGTAGGTTAAAGCCTCTGCCTTCAGCTCAAGTCATGATCCCAGGGTCCTGGGATCAAGCCCCACAACAAGCTCTCTGCTCAGTGGGGAGCCTGCTTCCCCCTCTCTCTATGCCTGCCTCTCTGCCTACTTGTGATCTCTGTCTGTCAAATAAATAAATAAAATCATTAAAAAAATGATGCTGAGATATACTTTTACCAAAACATAAAGGGTACATGTATGAACATATAGACACCAAACTACTAAGGTGCACAAGCTGAGCAATTTCAAAAGGAAAAGATGAGTGTTAAGAAGTGGTTTTCAACCAACTTCACACATAAGAAGGGAAATAATCAAGATTAGAGCTGAGATCGATGAGGTAGAAACCAGAGATACAGTAGAACGTATCAATGAAACTAGAAGCTGTTTTTTTGAAAGAATCAATAAGATCGATAAACCATTGGCGACACTAATCCAAAAGAAAAGAGAAAAAGCTCAAATACATAAAATTATGAATGAAAAGGGAGAGATCACAAGGAACATCAAGGAAGTAGAAACAATCATCAGAAGTTATTATCAACAGTTATATGCCAATAAGCTAAGCAACCTAGATGAAATGGATGCATTCCTGGAAAACTATAAACTCCGAAAATTAAATCAGGAAGAAACTGACAACCTGAATAGACCAATATCTAGTAACGAGATTGAAGCGGTGATCAAAAACCTCCCAAAAAACAAGAGCCCAGGACCTGATGGATTCCCCAGAGAATTCTACCAAACATTCAAAGAAGAAATAACACCTATTCTCCTGAAGCTGTTTCAAAAAATTAAAGCAGAAGGAAAACTTCCTGACTCTTTCTATGAAGCCAGCACTACCCTGATCCTGGTTTGTTAAAACCAGGCAAAGACTCTACCAAAAAGCAGAATTTCAGACCAATATCACTAATGAATATGGATGTTAAGATTCTCAACAAGATCCTAGCAAACAGGATCCAACAGCACATTAAAAAGATTATCCACCATGACTAGGTGGTATTCATCCCTGGGCTACAAGGATGGTTCAACATTCACAAATCAATCAATGTGATAGAACTAATTAATAAGAGAAGAGAGAAGAACCACATGGTCCTCTCAATTGATGCAGAAAAAGCATTTGACAAAATCCAGCATCCGTTCCTGATTAAAACCCTTCAAAGTATAGGGATAGAAGGAACATTCCTGAACTTCATCAAATCTATCTATGAAAGACCCACAGCAAATATCATCCTCAATGGGAAAAAGCTTGCAGCCTTCCCATTGAGATCAGGAACAAGACAAGGATGCCCACTCTCACCACTCTTGTTCAACATAGTATTAGAAGTCCTAGCAACAGCAATCAGACAACAAAGGGAAGTAAAAGGTATCCAAATTGGTAACAAAAAAGTCACACTCTCTCTCTTTGCAGATGACATGATTCTTTATATGGAAAACCCAAAAGACTCCACCCCCAAACTACTAGAACTCATACAGCAATTCAGCAAGGTGGCAGGATACAAAGTCAATGTGCAGAAATCAGTGGCTTTCTTATACACTAATAATGAAAATACAGAAAGGGAAATTAGAGAATCGATTCCATTTACAATAGCACCAAGAACCATAAGATACCTGGGAATAAACCTAACCAAAGAGGTAAAGGAACTGTACTCAAGGAACTACAGAACACTCATGAAAGAAATTGAAGAAGACACAAAAAGATGGAAGACCATTCCATGCTCTTGGATCGGAAGAATAAACATTGCTAAAATGTCTAGAGCAATAGTTAAATTGTTAAATTGTTAAAATGTCTAGAGTATAGTTAAATACTGCCTAGAGCAATCTATACTTTTAATGCTATTCTGATCAAAATTCCACTGGTATTCTTCAAAGAGCTGGAGCAAATAATCCTAAAATTTGTATGGAATCAGAAGAGACCCCAAATCGCTAAGGAAATGTTGAAAAACAAAAATAAAACTGGGGGCATCACGTTACCTGATTTCAAGCTTTACTACAAAGCTGTGATCACCAAGACAGCATGGTACTGGCATAAAAACAGACACATAGACCAGTGGAACAGAGTAGAGAGCCCAGATATGGACCTTCAACTCCATGGTCAAATAATCTTCAACGAAACAGGAAAAAATATACAGTGGAAAAAAGACAGTCTCTTCAATAAATGGTGCTGGGAAAACTGGGCAGCTATATGTAGAAGAATGAAACTTGACCATTCTCTTACACCGTACACAAAGATAAACTCAAAATGGATAAATACCTCAATGTGAGACAGGAATCCATCAGAATCCTAGAGGAGAACATAGGCAGTAATCTCTTCAATATCATCCACAGCAACTTCTTTCAAGATATGTCTCCAAAGGCAAAGGAAACAAAAGCGAAGATGAACTTTTGAGACTTTATCACAATCAAAAGCTTCTGCACAGCAAAGGAAACAGTCAACAAAACAAAGAGGCAACCCATGGAATGGGAGAAGATATTTGCAAATGACAGTACAGACAAAAGGTTGATATCCAGGATCTATAATGAACTCCTCAAACTCAACAGACAATCATATCAAAACAGACAATCATATCAAAAAAGGGCAGAAGACATGGACAGACACTTCTCCAATAAAGACATACAAATGGCTATCAGACACATGAAAAAATGTTCATCATCACTAGCCATCAGGGAGATTCAAATTAAAACTACATTGAGATATCACCTTACACCAGTTAGAATGGCCAAAATTTGCAAGACAGGAAACAATATGTGTTGGAGAGGATGTGGAGAAAGGGGAACCCTCTTACACTGTTGGTGGGAATGCAGGTTGGTGCAGCCTCTTTGGAGAACAGTGTGAAGATTCCTCAAGAAATTAAAAATAGAACTTCCCAATGACCCTGCCATTGCACTCCTGGGTATTTACCCCAAAGATACAGATGTCGTGAAAAGAAGGGCCATCTGTACCCCAATGTTTATAGCAGCAATCGCCGTGGTTGCCAAACTGTGGAAAGAACCAAGATGCCCTTCAACAGATGAATGGATAAGGAAGATGTGGTCCATGTACACTATGGAGTATTATACCTCCGTCAGAAAGGACGAATACCCAACTTTTGTAGCAACATGGACGGGACTGGAAGAGATTATGCTGAGTGAAATAAGTCAAGCAGAGAGAGTCAATTATCATATGGTTTCACTTATTTGTGGAGCATAACAAAAAGCATGGAGGACATGGGGAATTAGAGAGAAGGCAGTTGGGGTAAATTGGAAGAGGAGGTGAATCATGAGAGACTGTGGACTCTGAAAACCAATCTGAGGGGTTTGAAGTGGCGGGGGGGTGGGAGGTTGAGGTACCAGGGGGTGGGTATTATAGAGGGCACAGATTGCATGGAGCACTGAGTGTGGTGAAAAAATAATGATACTGTTATGCTGAAAATAAATAAATGAAAAAAAATAGAAAAAAGAAAAAAAAAGAAGTGGTTTTTATTTAATAATTCAAGGTTGTCCTATAGGCCAAAAGAAAAAGAAAATCTGATTACCAACAAGGTGACCTAAACTTCTATTTTAATTTCTACTAGAAAATAGGTCTTCTAACCATTATTTGAATTCAACAGCTTTAAATTTGATTCTAATATGGATGTCCCTTTGTCTACATATATGCTTTCTCATGGTGGAAACAAAGTCTTAGTCAAGATCTTTACAAATACAGAAGATATTTGCCTGCCCTGGCAATGAGGAGGTGTGTGTTATGAGGAAGAGTATCACCCCGAAAAAGATACCCTTGTGGTTTAGTTGTTACTTATCAGCTGCCCCCAAAATAACAACTTTCACATATGGGATCAGATATTACCCAAAGACAACAATATTGAATGAACTTTCTGTTGGTTGACCTACCCTCTGTTTTTCCCCATCCTGGCCTCTTGTGTGTCTTGCCTTAAGAATACGACTCAGCAATTACTCCCCCGTGACCTAAAATAGCACTTAGTGATTTTATCTGGGAATGACTTATATTTTCAGTGGCTTTTCCCTCCTCTCCTAATTTTTCTCCATTTCTTATCATAACGAAACTCAGAAAAATGCACGAATCGAAAAGCTTTCAATATACTCTGATGTCCTACTTCTATGATGGACCTACATGACTTTGATGTATCTATGTTTCAATTACTATCTGTTTTAGGCTCCAAAGAATTCTTGTTAGAGTGAAAACTTAATGGTAACAAATGATTACCATTCAGGTAATCACCATTTAGTCTGCTAGTGCTGCCATAACAAAAGGTCAAAGACTGGGCATTGTAAACATCAGAAGTTTATTTTCTCATGGTTTGGAAAACAGAAGTCTAAGGTCAAAGTGACAGCTGGGTTGGCTTCTGGTGAGAGCTTTCTCCTTGGCTTACAGATGGCCATCTTCTCTCTGTGTGCTCATGTGGATCTCTGTGCAGCACACTCCTGGTATCTTTATGACCCTTTATAAACCTTTATGACCTCATTTACCTGCTTATGTCTTGAAAAGTTCCACTTCCAAATACAGTCACATTGGGGGTTAGGACTTCAACATATGGATTTGGGGAATGGGGGAAACAATTCAGTCAATAACACTGGCCCATATGCTGGGATTTTAAAGGACTGGCTCTTAGTGATGTCTTTAAGGTCCACAGGAAACTCTATGTATGGTTCATCCAGGATTCATTCATCTCTAGAAGGTCCATTTGCTAGCCCCATCACAAATCATCAGCTACCTCTGGACTTGTGTCTTGGTATATAGAACAAGTATATATGTGTCTGCAGTATTGGAGCAACCAATGGCACTTCTAAAAGAAACTCCTCTAATTTTTCCTTTACATATCAGGAAATGAAGCAAAACATTTACTAGTGACTCACAGTGATCCAAGTGACTGTCCCATAAAGGTGCTAGTCTCATGACCTAAACCTCTACCCTTTTTAGATGTATTTGTCATGACTTAGAGCCATCTGAGTGAATCAATCCTCATTCACTCACTCACTCACTCACTCATTCATTCATTCATTCATCAACTATTTGTGTTGAATGTGCTAGTCAATATCCAACACACTGGGATTCAGAGATAAGGAAGACAAGGTCCCAAATTATAGCTGAGAACTGAATTTGAACTTCCAAAATGTGGACCTTTGGACCTAAAGTTCAAGGACATAATCATGATTCTGGTTTCAATACCATAAAAAGGTGGATAAAAATTAAACTCCTTTCAGGTCAGGGCTTCTGTGAGGCCATACAGTGCCACTGTGCAAGTTTAAAAATGGCAACCTTGGGGCGCCTGGGTGGCTCAGTGGGTTGAAGCCTCTGCCTTTGGCTCAGGTTGTAGTCCTAGGATCAAGCCCCACATCGGGCTCTCTCCTCTGTAGGGGGCCTGCTTCCTCCTCTCTCTCTCTTTGCCTGCCTCTCTGCCTACTTGTGATCTTTGTCTGTCAAATAAATAAAATCTTTAAATATATTTATATATATAAAATAAACAAAAATGGCAACCTCTGTGGACCCAGACTGGCACATGAACAGTCCAAGCATACAATGATCATCCCTTTCTTCAATGGACACAGGCTAAACAGAATGCACAGACAGGACTGTGGTCAACTATAGACTCCTCGGTTGTACCCACTTGTCCAAAGAACACAAACTGCACAAATTACATGTGGCAGTTGTCTTCCAAGTAGTGGAATTCAGAATATATTGGGAAGCAACACAGGCCACCAGGGAACTGAACACCACCCCATAAACCAAAGAGTTAATATGAGAAGATTAAGGTCCAGGAGATTTCAAGGGCAATCCAGAGATTAGAAGAATAGTCAGTAGACACTCAGAGATTAAATATGGGAATATTTAAATTCCACAACAATGAAATTCTGACAATCTTTGTGATTGACTTTATCCCAAGCAACTCTTTTATCTTCTAGAGAGAACAAGAAAGGTAGACTACCTGTATACATCATGCTTGTTCCAGCTATCTATTTTCTGAATTGGATTACAAGTGAACTATGAATAGGGACCAAAGCTGTGAATGCCATGTACCTTTGAAGTACTTCCTAAATGTAAAGCAATAAAATCCTATTTCCAACAGAAGAGAGAAAGAGAAATAGAGAGAAAGAAAAGAAAGGAAAAAGAAAAGAAAGGAGGGAATTAAAGAAGGAAGGAATGAGGACAGAGAAAGAGAGGAAGGAAAGGAAGGAGGAAGGAAGGGACAGAGGAAGAAAGGGAGGAAGGAAGGAGGGAAGGAAAGAAGGAAGGGTGGAATGGAATAGGAAAGAAAGAGGGAGGGAAGGATGAAGGGAGGGAAGAAGGAAGAAAGGAAGGAAGGGAGGGAGGAAGGGAAAGAGAGAGAAAGAAAGGGGGAGGGAGGGAGGGAGGAAGAAAGGAAGGAAGGAAGGAAGGAAGGTAGGTAGGTAGGTAGATAGGAGAACGGAAGGAAAGAATAAAGGAGGAAGGGAGAGAGAGAGAAAGAAGGAAGGAAGAGAGAGAGAAAGGGAAGGAAGGATTGATTTAAAAATCAGCTACGTAGGGGTGCCTGGGTGGCTCAGTGGGTTAAGCCGCTGCCTTCGGCTCAGGTCATGATCTCAGGGTCCTGGGATCGAGTCCCGCATCGGGCTCTCTGCTCAGTGGGGAGCCTGCTTCCCTCTCTCTCTCTCTGCCTGCCTCTCCATCTACTTGTGATTTCTCTCCGTCAAATGAATAAATAAAATCTTTAAAAAAAATAAATAAAAATCAGCTACGTAGACACAACTAATTTCTAGTCACAGAAACAATTATTGGGTGAAGAGGGCAGTCTCAAGGGTCCTGCATATACTATCCTACGATATCACCATATTTCATTTATTTTAGTTAGTGTTTTTCCAGTAGCTATGCATGAGTGCATGTCATCAATTCAGTGAGTGAGAAGTTTGATAACATCATTTTTCTATATCATGAAGATAAATACAGAACTTAGCTTTGGGCTTATAATTAAATGAACCACAAAACACTGATTTATTAAAACTCTTTGCAGATTTTTGGACAGAAATTTATTCATGCTCAAAGGTAACAAGAAATTGTTGTAAAGGTTACTGAACTGAAATTTTTTATTATTTTTAATCCCAGAAGGAAAAAAAAATGTAAGTAAAATCTGTATTCCCTTAATTATGTTATGTCATATTTAAGTGGACCAAATTAATAATAAGACTGATAGGAATTATTGCAGGTATATATGCTGATCAAATATAAATAACAGTTTTATTTTTTTTTACTATGGTAATCTAGTTGACATACAATGTTACAGGAGTTTCAGGTGTACAGCATAGTGATATGTGGTTTAGTATCAAAACCAGCACACTATTTGTGACCACACATCAGCCCTAGATTGTAGGATTATCATCTAGAATCCATATTTTAATGTCCACCAACTGTAATTCTCACTTCCACAAGCACATTGTTTTTAATCTTTATCAAACCTACTCTGTCTTCGTTTTCTACTAGTATGTCCTAACCTACACTGCCATTGCAATTCGTCTCATGAGCTTGAGGGGCTGTTGTTTCTTACGATCACCCCCATATTTCTCCCACTGTACCACCACAGTGGCTGGTTTCAACAAACAGATATATGACTATATAAGCTATAGTCATTTGCTTCACTCAGAGTCTCCTTTATTTGTATTTCCCCTCCTTTGTGATTATCTAGCCTCTTAAAAGCCTCCTTTTGTGTTCTCTAATTTAAAAAATACTGAACCAGAATTCAAGTAAAATCAGCCATAATCATTTGACTTTAAATGTATAAGAAGGGATGCCTGGGTGGCTCAGTTATTTAAGTGTCTGACTTTGGCTCAGGTCATGATCCCAGGGTCCTGGGATCAAGCCCCTGTTTGGGCTCCCTGCTCAGTGGGGAGTTTGCTTCTCCCTTTCCCGCTCCCAATGTTTGTGCTCACTCTCTCTCTCTTACATAAATAAATAAATAAAAATCTTTACATAAAACAAAATGAAGTGTATAAAAAGTTAATGTATAAAACTAAATCCATATCTTCCTCTCTCCCAATCTATCCAATTGTAATGGTCAGAAGTTAAAAATTAATAGGCTAGTGCCCATCTTCTCTCTCTTTTTCTCTCTCTGTTTTATGTGTGTGTGTATACATTTAAATATACACCCTCTTATTCCCTCCAAATATGGGAATGTGTGCGCACACACACACATTCCTTTTTCCATTGAAAATATCTTACAGATCTATATCTCCACAGTAACACACAAAGAAATACTTTATTCTTTTTTTAAGATTTTATTTATTTATTAGAGAGAGAGTGAGAGAGAGAGAGCATGAGAACGAAGAGAGCCAAAGGGAGAAGCAGATTCCCTGCTGAGTGGAGAGCCCAGTGTGGGACTTGATTCCAGGACTCTGGGATCACAACCTCAGCTGAAGGCAGTCGCCTAACCAACTGAGTCACCCAGGCACCCCTAGAACTACTTTATTCTATTAAAGGGCTGTATGATATTCCATTGTAAGGACTCCCTTATAATGCGTCTATACTTCACTGAAAGATAGTTTACATGCAGTTTTGTTTGTTTGTTTTTATGTGGGACACGGCAATGAAATTACATATATCTTTAGGTAGTCTATGCAAGACATTTTTTCCATGTAATAAATTTTTCAAAGTGAGATGGCAATTTCAGAAGGGTTTTTTTTATAAGATTCTTGAGAATATGATTCATTTTTAGATTCCCAAAGAATTTATATAACACTCTAAGATAACAATCTAAGATATAACACTCACTAATTGGCATTACGAAACCCGGGTTAATTGAGTGGTTGACTATTCTAAAAATAGAACTAACTTTTGTAAATGCCTGAAAAATACAATTGATCCTTTCACTTTTTCCCGCAGTGGTAGAGTCTACATAGCCATCCAGAGTTTCAGCTGAGGAGATTCTGGGGATGGGCATCTCTTTATTGAGAAGCAACATGTTATTGTTTGACTTGGATACAAATGAAAGCCATCCCTCCACTGTCAGTGAGTAAGCACTAGCATCTCTTAGTTTTACTGCATCCTGATCTACTAATCTTACTGGGAAAATATACCTGGTATTAGATGAATACAATATACTTGAAAAGACCATTGTCTGAAGGCAAGCCCGTTTTATCAAAATTCGTAACTGGGCTAATACTCTCTAGCATTCAGCTTCTTCATTTGTTAAATAAGAAAAACGAGACTCAGTGATCCTTTCTGATTCTAAATTCTCTACTATAATCCTTGCCCAGAAAGATAGCAGTGCCCGGGGCATGTGGTGGCTTAGCACTTGAGCAACCATCTCTTAGTTTCAGCTCAGGTTATGATCTTAGCTTTATGGGATGGAGCCTTCATGGGGCTCCACACTCAACACAGAATTAGCCTGGGTTCTCTCCCTTCCCCTCTCCCTCCTTATCTGCTTTTCCTTCTCTGCTCCTCCCCCAACTTCTGTGCACTCTCCCTAAAATAAATAAATAAAATATTTTTAAAAAGATAGCAGTGCCATATATCCTAATGTCTAAGATATTCCTCCAACTTTGATTGAAAATGGAATTACCAGAAACATTTTTCCTAGACCCATTCAAATTGTATAAAACTGGAGATAAATGTTTGCAAACAGTCAAAATGGGTATAATGATTCCTACTGCACAGAAGCTTTGTGAAAATTCAGTGACAGATACTCTTAGAAAACTTTGGTACTTAGCAGATACAAGTACTCAGTGACTTCTACATTTCTTCATTATGATTACTGGAGAAGATTTAGAGCTTATGTTTAAATGTTATACCACTATGTCCTGTTTTAAATTATGAAATCATTTAAAATAGAATTAATCATTATCAAAAATTTTGACATAAACTATTGAGTGTCTTAACCTCTTCAAAGACAAGAATAATCTCAAACATACTTACCCCTGAATTAATATCAAAAGAGCTAAAATATAAAATACAACAAGCAGAAGAGATTACAAAGAACATACTTAGAACCTCCAATCACTGTTGGCTTATCTAGGTCCAACCTACGAACTGAAAGAACCCTGTGTTAATATAACTTGCATAACAATGCCAAACCACATTCTTGGTAGAAACAGCATCCCAAGGTTCTAGCACTTAAAATAGCTACTTCTAGCACATATAAAGGCCAGCACATGTATATTTTATGCATTTTATTATTTCATAAGATTTCAAGCAACAACATATTATAGCAAGAAAGGACATATGCAATCATTAAATCCTTTAAAGCTAGAAAGAGGACTCAAAACCTTGATCTTACTCAAATCAATTCTCTCCTAAGGTGAATTATGTGTACTGTCTATATTGCAATCAAACACCAATGAAGTTTTACCTAAAATCTTTCTGCTCCAAATACAACTTCACCCTCTCACCTTTGGGAACTTCCCATGTTTTTTCTGCATAGAACCCTCATCCCCCAACTCCCCTCACCCCTTTTTTTCCTTTCTTTTTTCTTCCTGAGAAAGACAATGAATCCCAAGCAGGTTCCACATTCAGGGCAGAGCACAGAGCCCGATGCCAGGCTCCAACTCACGACCCTGAGACCATGACATAAGCTGAAACCAAGGGTCAGATGTTTAACCAACTGAGCCACGCAGGTGCTCTCCCATCCCCCAGCTTCTTTTCAGACCATTGTCATATCTAACTTCTGTACAAGATAGACATTGATCCTCCCACACCTGGTTTTCTTTTTTTTAATTTTTAATTTTTTATAAACATATATTTCTATCCCCAGGGGTACAGGTCTGTGAATTGCGAGGTCTACACACTCCACAGCACTCACCAAAGCACATACCCTTTCCAATGTCCATAACCCCACCCCCCTTCTCCCAAACCCCTCCCGCCAGCAACCCTCAGTTTGTTTTGTGAGATTGAGTCACTTATGGTTTGTCTCCCTCCCAGTCCCATCTTTTTTCATTTATTCTTCTCCTACCCACTTAAGCCCCCATGTTGCATCACCACTTCCTCATATCAGGGAGATCACATGGTAATTGTCTTTCTCTGCTTGACTTATTTCGCTAAGCATGATACGCTCTAGTTCCATCCATGTTGTCGCAAATGGCAAGATTTCACTTCTTTTGATGGCTGCATAGTATTCCATTGTATATATATACCACATCTTCTTTATCCACTCATCTGTTGATGGACATCTAGGTTCTTTCCATAGTTTGGCTATTGTAGACATTGCTGCTATAAACATTTGGGTGCACGTGCCCCTTTGGATCACTATGTATGTATCTTTAGGGTAAATACCCAGTAGTGCAATTGCTGGGTCATAGGGCAGTTCTATTTTCAACATTTTGAGGAACCTCCATGCTGTTTTCCAGAGTGGTTGCACCAGCTTGCATTCCCACCAACAGTGTAGGAGGGTTCCCCTTTCTCCGCATCCTCGCCAACATCTGGCATTTCCTGACTTACTCATTTTAGCCATTCTGACTGGTGTGAGGGGATATCTCATTGTGGTTTTGATTTGTATTTCCCTGATGCCGAGTGATATGGAGCACTTTTTCATGTGTCTGTTGGCCATCTGGATGTCTTCTTGGCAGAAAGGTCTGTTCATGTCCTCTGCCCATTTCTTGATTGGATTATTTGTTCTTTGGGTGTTGAGTTTGCTAAGTTCTTTATAGATTTTGGACACTAGTCCTTTATCTGATATGTCGTTTGCAAATATCTTCTCCCATTCTGTCAGTTGTCTTTTGATTTTATTAACTGTTTCCTTTGCTGTGCAAAAGCTTTTGATCTTGATGAAATCCCAATAGTTCATTTTTGCCCTTGCTTCCCTTGCCTTTGGCGATGTCCCTAGGAAGATGTTGCTGCGGCTGAAGTCGAAGAGGTTGCTGCCTGTGTTCTCCTCAAGGATTTAGATGGATTCCTTTCTCACATTGAGGTCCTTCATCCATTTTGAGTCTATTTTTGTGTGTGGTGTAAGGAAATGGTCCAATTTCATTTTTCTGCATGTGGCTGTCCAATTTTCCCAACACCATTTATTGAAGAGGCTGTCTTTTTTCCACTGGACATTCTTTCCTGCTTTGTCGAAGATTAGTTGACCATAGAGTTGAGGGTCTATTTCTGGGCTCTCTATTCTGTTCCATTGATCTATGTGTCTGTTTTTGTGCCAATACCATGCTGTCTTGATGATGACAGCTTTGTAATAGAGCTTGAAGTCTGGAATTGTGATGCCACCAACTTTGGCATTCTTTTTCAATATTCCTTTGGCTATTCGAGGTCTTTTCTGATTCCATATAAATTTTAAAATTATTTGTTCCATTTCTTTGAAAAAGATGGATGGCACTTTGATAGGAATTGCATTAAATGTGTAGATTGCTTTAGGTAGCATAGACATTTTCACAATATTTAGTCTTCCAATCCAGGAGCATGGAACATTTTTCCATTTCTTTGTGTCTTCCTTAATTTCTTTCATGAGTACTTTATAGTTTTCTGAGTATAGATTCTGTGCCTCTTTGGTTAGGTTTATTCCTAGGTATCTTATGGTTTTGGGTGCAATTGTAAATGGGATTGACTCGTTAATTTCTCTTTCTTCTGTCTTGTTGTTGGTGTAGAGAAATGCAACTGATTTCTGTGCATTGATTTTATATCCTGACACTTTACTGAATTCCTGTACAAGTTCTAGCAGTTTTGGAGTGGAGTCTTTTGGGTTTTCCAGATATAGTATCCTGTCATCTGCGAAGACAGTTTGAGTTCTTCTTTGCCGATTTGGATTCCTTTAATTTCCTTTTGTTGTCTGATTGCTGAGGCTAGGACTTCTAGTACTATGTTGAATAGCAGTGGTGATAATGGACATCCCTGCCGTGTTCCTGACCTCAGCGGAAAAGATTTCAGTTTTTCTCCATTGAGAATGATATTTGCAGTGGGTTTTTCATTGATGGCTTTGATGATATTGAGGTATGTGCCCTCTATCCCTACACTTTGAAGAGTTTTGATCAGGAAGGGATGCTATACTTTGTCAAATGCTTTTTCAGCATCTATTGAGAGTATCATATGGTTCTTGTTCTTTCTTTTATTGATGTGTTGTATCACATTGACTGATTTGCAGATGTTGAACCAACCTTGCAGCCCTGGATAAATCCCACTTGGTTGTGGTGAATAATCCTTTTAATGTACTGTTGAATCCTATTGGCTAGTATTTTAGTGAGAATTTTCGCATCTGAGTTCATCAAGGATATTGGTCTATAGCTCTCCTTTTTCATGGGATCTTTGTCTGGTTTTGGGATCAAGGTCATGTTGGCCTCATAAAATGAGTTTGGAAGTTTTCCTTCCATTTCTATTTTTTGGAACAGTTTCAGGAGAATAGGAATTAGTTCTTCTTTAAACATTTGGTAGAATTCCCCCGGGAAGCCATCTGGCCCTGGGCATTTGTTTGTTTGGAGATTTTTAATGACTGTTTCAATCTCCTTACTGGTTATGGGTCTGTTCAGGCTTTCTATTTCTTCCTGGTTCAGTTGTGGTAGTTTATATATTTCTAGGAATGCATCCATTTCTTCCAGATTGTCAAATTTGTTGGCGTAGAGTTGCTCATAATATGTTCTTATAATAGTTTGTATTTCTTTGGTGTTAGTTGTGATCTCTCCTCTTTCATTCATGATTTTATTTATTTGGGTCCTTTCTCTTTTCTTTTTGATAAGTCTGGCCAGGCCAGGGGTTTATCAATTTTATTAATTCTTTCAAAGAACCAACTTCTAGTTTCGTTGATTTGTTCTATTGTTTTTTTGGTTTCTATTTCATTGATTTCTGCTCTGATCTTTATGATTTCTCTTCTCCTGCTGGGTTTAGGGTTTCTTTCTTGTTCTTTCTCCAGCTCCTTTAGGTGTAGGGTTAGGTTGTGTACCTGAGACCTTTCTTGTTTCTTGAGAAAGGCTTGTACCACTATATATTTTCCTCTCAGGACTGCCTTTGTTGTGTCCCACAGATTTTGAACCGTTGTGTTTTCATTATCATTTGTTTCCATGATTTTTTTCAATTCTTCTTTAATTTCCCGGTTGACCCATTCATTCTTTAGAAGGATGCTGTTTAGTCTCCATGTTTTTGGGTTCTTTCCAAACTTCCTCTTGTGGTTGAGTTCTAGCTTCAGAGCATTGTGGTCTGAAATTATGCAGGGAATGATCCCTATCTTTTGATACCGGTTGAATCCTGATTTAGGACCGAGGATGTGATCTATTCTGGAGAATGTTCCATGTGTACTAGAGAAGAATGTGTATTCTGTTGCTTTGAGATGAAATGTTCTAAATATATCTGTGATGTCCATCTGGTCCAGTGTGTCGTTTAAGGCCTTTATTTCCTTGTTGATCTTTTGCTTGGATGATCTTTCCATTTCAGTGAGGGGAGTGTTAAAGTCCCCTACTATTATTGTATTATTGTTGATGTGTTTCTTTTATTTTCTTATTAATTGGTTTATATAGTTGGCTGCTCCCACGTTGGGGGCATAACTATTTAAAATTGTTAGATCTTCTTGTTGGACAGACCCTTTGAGTATAATATAGTGTCCTTCCTCATCTCTTATTATAGTCTTTGGCTTAAAATCTAATTGATATGATACAAGGATTGCCACTCCTGCTTTCTTCTGATGTCCATTAGCATGGTAAATTCTTTTCCACCCCCTCACTTTAAATCTGGAGCTGTCTTTGGGCTTAAAATGAGTTTCTTGGAGGCAACATATAGATGGGTTTTGTTTTTTTATCCATTCTGATACCCTGTGTCTTTTGATTGGGGCATTTAGCCCATTAACATTCAGGGTAACTATTGAGAGATATGAATTTAGTGCCATTGTATTGACTGTAAGGTGACTATTACTGTCTATTGTCTCTGTTCCTTTATGATCTACCACTTATACGTTCTCTCTTTGCTTAGAGGACCCCTTTCAATATTTTCTGTAGAGCTGGTTTGGCATTTGCAAATTCTTTCAGTTTTTGTTTGTCCTGGAAGCTTTTCATCTCTCCTTTTATTTTCAATGATAGCCTAGCTGGATATAATATTCTTGGCTGCATGTTTTTCTCGTTTAGTGCTCTGAAAATATCGTGCCAGCTCTTTCTGGCCTGCCACGTCTCTGTGGATAAGTCAGCTGCCAATCTAATATTTTTACCATTGTATGTTACAGACTTCTTTTCCCGGGATGCTTTCAGGATTTTCTCTTTCTCACTAAGACTTGTAAATTTTACTATTAGGTGACGGGGTGTGGGCCTATTCTTATTGATTTTGAGGGGCATTCTTTGAACCTCCTGAATTTTGATGCTCATTCCCTTTGCCATATTGGGGAAGTTCTCCCCAATAATTCTCTCCAGTATACCTTCTGCTCCCCTTTCTCTTTCTTCTTCTTCTGGAATCCCAATTATTCTAATGTTGTTTCGTCTTATGGTGTCACTTATCTCTCGAATTCTCCCCTCGTGGTCCAGTAGCTGTTTGTCCCTCTTTTGCTCAGCTTCTTTATTCTCTGTCATTTAGTCTTCTATATCACTAATTCTTTCTTCTGCCTCATTTATCCTAGCAGTGAGAGCCTCCATTTTTTATTGCACCTCATTAATAGCTTTTTTTATTTCAACTTGGTTAGATTTTAGTTCTTTTATTTCTCCAGAAAGGGCTTTTATATCTCCCGAGAGGGTTTCTCTAATATCTTCCATGCCTTTTTCGAGCCCAGCTAGAACCTTGAGAATTGTCATTCTGAACTCTAGATTTGACATATTACCAATGTCTGTATTGATTAGGTCCTTAGCCTTCAGTACTGCCTCTTGTTCTTTTTTTTGTGGTGAATTTTTCCACCTTGTCATTTTGTCCTTTCAGAAAGTGGTTGTTTTTCCGTTTCTAGAATTGCTATTCTTCTTCTCTTCGATCTGCCGATGGATTTGTAGGTGTTTGCAATCTTTAGATAAGCTATCTAGCTGATCTCCTGCTAGCTGAAGTAGTCTCAGCCTGCTACTTCTCCACCATCTTGACTCCCAGTCCTCTATATAAAAATATTTTAATTAACTTTATTTCTCAGATACAATTGCAAAAATTATAGAAGTTATTTTACAGATGGGATATAATGTTTATTCTTCCTAATTTCAAACAAATACTGGAGCTTTCCCAATCAAAAAACATATTTCTGGAGTTGGGCCAAATGGAGGTTAGATTTCTAAACAAAAATCTAGTACACAGAAAGATATGGCTCCAAACCTCTAACAGTCCCATTGGATTGTATTACTCTTGAACACAAACACCCAGTGATGCCAAGATCCTAGGCCCTCAGACTTGCAGGAAAACACAGCATATTTCCCCTAACACTAACTCTTGAAAATCATTATCCTTCATGTTCTGATTTTGTATGGTTCATTTGAAAGGGAAGAGCTTCCTTGGGGAAGCACTTAATCAATGTGCCAAGATATCCCAGGACAGTGTATGTGTGTGTGTGTACATCTCTTACTGAATTTTGACCCAGAGTTCTGAAGCCAAGAAAAGTCCACTTGACTTTTAAAAAATTGGAACTTCACCCTCAGGCTTTCCACCCTCAGAGAATAGGGGCAGAGAAGACAGGAGCACTCTCAAGGTAACAAAGAAAGGTAAGACACATGCATAGCAGAGAAAAGACAGAAACACAGACTTCTTCATGAGACATTCTTGGTCCACTTCTTCCAAGAGTGCACCAAAAGGTGCATTCAGGAAACAGACAACCATGAAACATGCACAAATGCTAACCAGAACTGACAACAGTAGTGTCTCTGCTTACAACAGACTATTTGTCAAGCAGCACACAGTTTATGAAATCAGAAAGGTGCACAGGCAATCGCTTGTATGTTGCTGCCTTTTCTAAGCTTTCTATTTCTTTGTGCAAGATCAAGACACTTAATAGATACAATCTTTTTAAGTGAATAAATGAACAAATATGACAGGTACATGCACACATGTATGCACACACAGACACACACACTTGCTGAGAGTCTGACAGAATTCCAATGCCCAACAAGGAGTGGGAGCGCCCGGCAGTGCAGAACAGATCAGAGACATGTACTCAGGTTTGGGCTCCTTCCAAGCAACCTGGCCAATTTCCCAGTACAGATGGTGGCCAAACAGTCTCCTGAGAGAGATAGAGAGAGCTAATTCTTTTGGAAATACTTAAGTCTCTCCCGAATCCCCTGTGTGCTGTATTATCATAGGTTGGATTAGCAAAAAGAATTTCTAGGACCGTAAAAGAGCTATTACAGGACTAAAATACTATTACACGACCTACACACAGATCCTAGATGGTTTTGTCCGGTCATTAGAAGCCTGCATTTGAGAATACAGAATACCTAGGTGAGAACAGCTGCTTCACCACAGAGCAGCTGCATGATTTGGGGAAAGGAAGTTAAACTCGCAGTCTGAATTTCCTCTGCAGAGCGACAGCCTACCTCAAAGGTTATTGGGGGATTAAATAAAGCAAAGCATACAAAGTTCAGCATATTGTCTGGTATATCACAAATTCTCAATAAATATTAGTTGCTTAGAACTGGTGTTTTAAAGGGGAAAAAATGACGTGAGTGCGTTTGTGAATGTAACTGCTTGTATATGCAGAGACGATCTCTGGGAGCGTCGTGTCAGTCGCCCTCAATCAAAGAAAACGGGAAGCCGGGAAGGGGCTCAATGTAGAGTCTCCCATAGCTCTTGAAATTTTAACCCCTCGAAATTATCACCTTTTTTTTTTTTAAAGTTTTATTTCTTTATTTGTCAGGGAGAGAGAGGGCACACAAGCAGGGGAGAGAGAGAGCTGGAAACCCAACGTGTGACTAGATCCCAGGACCCTGGGATCATGACCTGAGCCAAAGGCAGATGCTTAACTGACTGAGCCACTCAGGTGCCCCCAAATTATCACCTTTAACAAAATAACATAAAATTTAAATATAGCAAATAAATAGGAGCTCTTATTAATTTTCCTCACCTCTAAGCAGCGCACATATGCTAACATTTCTCCATAATGTATTCTCTCATTAAATTAAGAAATAATCCAAATACAAGTTAGAGGAGGACTCATATTTCTCCCTCTTTTATCTAGCCTCAGGCATTTCTCAAAATTGTTTGTTTGCTTTCCTCATCCATTGTTGAAATATACATGCTGTCCTCACTTCCATTGTTCCAACTTGCATGAATTTCAGTTACCACAGTGTAGTTAAATAACAAGTACAACAGCAACATGGTTCAAATTTCATTTACCATGGTATATTTACTCTGAGCTACCTGCACCAAGAACACACTTTGGAACTAAGTCTTTAACCCACAAATCACTATATAAGTAGCAGATGCACATCATGATCAGTTACCAGTCATGTTACTTCTTTCAAAGTGGGTTGTCGATTGATCACTGTGCATTTGCTTCCCAGTTTACTTTCAGGCAGAGAACCATAAAGTTGTATTGCCCCCACCGCCAGTCTCTCGGTGACAAACCCAGGTAACGTTTGGTAACTTTGGATAATCCAAAGAGAGTACTGGTCAAAAGGTGAAAGTATAACAAAGAAGTAAAAATGCAATACTTCTGGAAGAGAAATTGGGTGTGAATAGAATTTATGGACCTAAATGAGCTGTTATAATGACATGATTGAAGATATGACAGAGAAGTGACACGACGGGGGGGGGGGGGTTCAGGGAAAGACTTCCCATGAAAAAACTTTTGGAGATATTTCACAACATCAAAAGTACAAAGGATGAGGGGCACCTGGGTGGCTCAGTGGGTTAAGCCTCTGCCTTCGGCTCAGGTCATGATCTTAGGGTCCTGGGATCGAGCCCCGAATCGGGCTCTCTGCTCAGCAGGGAGCCTGCTTCCTCCTCTCTCTCTGCCTGCCTCTCTGCCTACTTGTGATCTCTCTCTGCCAAATAAATAAATAAAATCTTTTTTTTTTTAAGTGCAAAAGATGAAATTTTGGAAATAAATCCAAATTTTACAAGGGGTACTGCAATTCATCAGGATGTGAAAAGAAGACCATGGCTCCATACACTAAGTTGTATTAGAGGAAAATGCAAAACACAGATGAAAATACACTTGATTTTTTTTTTCAAAGAACAAAATAAAACACTTTAATTCTCACAATTTCTAACCTTCTAAATTATAGTGTCCTAAATAAATACCAGTCTTACTGGTTTTTTTTTTCATTTCCCTGAATATTTATATCCAACAGTAAGAGAGTGTTCAATGTTTCGACAACACAATTTTAAAAGTCACACAACAATCATAATTTTTCCCAGTGGTTATTAAGATCATCACTTTGCATGGTTTCAACTTCCAAGGTCAGGTTTATAGCCTTACACTAACATGCAAAACAAGAATTACCTGTATATTCACTAAAGTAGGTAACTGATTGCTCTGTTAACAGTATCATTCTAAATTTTTTTTTGTTCTGTCAGGCATTTCTTCCATCTAAAAATAAGCATCTCTGAATTACTGTGTGTAGTGATATAGGAACCAATTTATTGTGGAGGCAAAGAAAATGGAATTAGAGGCGGTGTTCCTGTTAAAAATTTAGTAATGGGTGGCTGGGTGGCTCAGTCAGTTAAGCATTGAACTCGTGGTTTCAGCTCAGGTCATGATCTCAGGGTCATAAGTTCAAGTCTTCCTGGGGCTCCAGGCTCAATGGAGTCAGCTTGAGATTCTCTCTTTCCCTCTGCCTCTGTCCCTCCCCCTGATCAAGCTGTCTCTCTCAACTCTACAATTTAGGTGACTTTTCCATCTCACTGATGAAGAAACCGAGACTTATAAGTCACAGCGTTACTCAGTGGTTAAATCAAATTCAGACACTGAGGTTTTAATTCCAGGTTCTGGGCATTTTCTTTCAATCATTTTCCTTCCTAGGAAAGGATTCAAGACCAAAGCTCTGCAGAATTCCTTTTCTGAAGCATTAAGTAGAACATGCTTTTTTTCTGCCAGCCAAGGTGCACTTAATGCTTAATTTTTAAGAATAAATGATTATCAATCTAACCATAGTCATTAATGGAATATAGTGATGTCACACTCTTAATTATTAGATGCATTTTCCGTCATATTAATTGGCAGCGAAAATTTCACGAATGTCAGCAATACCTGAGTTCAATTTCTTGGTTGTTAGTATTCCACTGTCATTATTGAGATATATATACACACTACTGGGTTCATACAGTCACATGGGAAAAATAATTTTCCTCTAAGGGAACAGGATCCACACAAAATGATTGAAGCGCCTCTATTTTCTCCTTTATTGACATGAATTCAGGAGCATCTGCCAGTGTTGAAACAGGAAAATGATAGATTTATTTCAAACATTTCTTTTTAGACAAATACAAAATGTGTCCTAGAAATAACCTAACAGCTTTAGGATAAACTACATTATTTTTGGCTACTCTGGGTTTTGAAATACCTGGACACAGTGTATTAGTAATCTTGAAAGGGCAAAAGATCGATCTTTGATAGCCAAAAGGTGTTTATGAAGAAGCAAGAGCAAGATGGAAATAAATGGAAATTATAAGTGGGTAATTTCAATGTATATGCCACACAGGGAACATCCAGAGGAGAAGGTTAGGAAGAAGTGAGATGTGAACAAACCAAGAGGAAGAAACTCATGGGTGAAAATCGGCGAAACAATGATTTGGCAAGTAAGAAAAGGAGATGAGTTCATCATCTAACACAGGGAACATGGTCAATCATAAATAAAGAGATGATCTTTACAATAAATGAGGCCTTGGATCAAGAGCTAGTAGGGCTACAAAGAAGAAAAGGATTATCACAAAAGGAAAGGGAATTTTTTCACAAGGTGTTTCCAGTCTAGTTAGAAACCTCATAATCCTGCTTAATCATTCCTTTTACCTCAGCCTCCAAGTCTTAATTGTCCCCAAGTTCTCTTGATTTTTACCTCTTAAGTATTTCTCGACTGTGTCCACCCTCTGGCTCTCCACCACTGGTACCCTAGTCACCATGATGGCTCGCTCAGACCGCTGTCCCCATCTTCCAAGCTGCCTTCCCACATCCACTCTGACACAGTCTGCTCTCCAACAGGAGAGTGATTTCTATAAAACAAAATCAGATGATGATGCTACACATGATCAGACTTTCTATGGTGCTGCATTGTTCTTGGGAATACAGACAAACTACTTAATTTGGCATGAATGGCCCTGTACAGTCTGCCTCACAAGAGCTCCTTAACATCACTCCCCACCTCTTTTCCCTCTCACCCCTCACTGCATGGGCATGGTTTTTAGTCTCCAGATTCACTATGCACAATCCCGCCACAGAATCTCACCACACTGCTCTCTTGTTGGAAATCACTTCCTTCCCTCGCTCTTCTACTTACCTCCTCCTTAATCTTCAGTTCTGTAGCTGCACCTATGCAGGAAGAGATGTGTCTGCCCCTCCAGAACCACTCCCTGCTCTCTCACCTTTCTCCATTCTAAACAACACAGACCCATCCATGGGCTAGTATGCCCTGTGGTCCCATCAAGGCATCTGTTCTCCCAGCTGCCTGCTTTCAACGCTGCTGCAGGCTTGTAGCATTCCTCCTCAGAAACCAGGCCTCCTGCAAGGAAGGCAGCTCCCTCTACTCAGACCCTCTGTCCCCAGGTTCTCATAACCCCTCTAAGTCTTGCTGCATTAGGCCTAAGGTGGAAATGTCCAACCCATGCCCCATTCCCCCAAAGCAGCTTCATAAACAGCTGCTTTGTTATACTCTCCTCAGTTTATCCCATTTGACCATGCCCTATGTTCCCTGTAGGACTCTGACCATAATCTTGTCCCTGCTGCTTTCTGCCTCATAGTCTGCTGACACCCTTGTCTTCATCCCAATGCATACAACTTACATTCTCCATGGCAGCATTTTGGACTACTCAAGCAACCTGAACGTACCCTTCTTACACTCAGATCTTCTTCCTTATCATTCACCTGCCCCAATATCCACCCCACAATTCAGAAGTTTCCTGCGCCTGGAAGCTTTGACATCATAAACCTGCAATCTTCTGTTTCATATTTGGGTAATCATTGGAGTTCCCACAGAACTCTGTCTATACCCCAGCCTTTATCACTCTGTGATTGTCCCTTGCTTTATCTGTCTATCCTGCAAGGCTGTGAATCACTAAGAGTTTAGTTTCCCATCCCCAGGGCCTCATAATCTGCCTGGTGTATGAGAGCTATTCAATAAATGAATCAGACTACAAAGCTGTATGCATAGTCTAGCTAAAGTGGTTCAGAACATTACTATTAAAACATAAAGGCACCGTATGTTATCAACATGCTTATCTGTTTACTCAAGGCAATTTTTTTTCTCCAAATATAGCACCTGAGGAAGAATATCATTACCACAGCCAAAATAGTGCAATAAATGTACAGAAGGTGTAACTTCCTTCATAAGCCCTTTACTCCTTCTAAAAATAAAATATTTAAGCTTACTTCTCAATTCTTCTTTACTGAGCATTATCCTTTCAACATTGTCAGAGAAAATACAGTGCCTTGAAAAGTTGTGATGACCCAGAAAATTGGCTCAAGAAAGGTTTTGGAAGGTTGTTTCAGGTAAAGCATTATGAATTTTTCATAGCATTGCTACTCCCAGAGCACTTGCAATATTGATGCACATTTACCACTTGCTTAAATGCTTTCATTAAAATTATTTTTCTCTTTTCTTGCATGGATACCTCTTCCTCTCTCTTCCCCCACTTCAACCACATTGTTCTTCACCTCACTCTTTAGAGGATGTTATGGTGTGCCAAACCGATTTCCTTACCACTTTCTAAAGAATTTTATTTATTTGACAGAGAGAGATCACAAGTAGGTAGAGAGGCAGGGAGAGAGAGAGGAGGAAGCAGGCTCCCCTCTGAGCAGAGAGCCTGATGTGGGGCTCTATCCCAAAACCCTGGGATCGTGACCTGAGCCGAAGGCAGAGGCTTTAACCCACTGAGCCACCCAGGCGCCCCCCGATTTCCTTACCACTTTCAAGACTAACGTGCTTATCCCTTCCACTGCTGGGAGTGTTGACATTTGATGGCTCACAGCTGAATCCTCCCTTCTGAGGATTAAGCATCAGCTAACGAGAGCTGCAGCCCCAACATCACACCTCATACCTGGGGGCAGTCTACATGCAACGACCAGTCAGTGAAGAGGGTTGAAAGGGAGAAAGCAGACAGAGAAGGCAGAGCAAATAGGTCCCCTTACTCTAGTTTGCAATGATCATGAAGTAACATCCCAGCTCCAGAGAGCCCCTGGGGGAGCTGCTGCTCTGGTTGTATCGAGTCTCAGCCCCTCCTTCAGCTTAACCTACTTTACTTCATTGCCCTTCCTTGGTTCTTCAGAGGAGCTTTCCTCCATAGAATTCCCACACGCTGATTTCTAGCTCAGTCTACTCTCCGGGGAACCTGACTATGAGCGCCTTCAAGAAGGATCCCATATAAATAAACTATATGAATTCTTCCATGTCTATTTAATCATATATAAATATGTAGGGCCATACACAGATACATTTGTGTTTTAAATATGTAAGATTTTTCTGAGATTTTTCACAAAAAAACTTTAAAATTGAAGTATAACAATATTATCTTATATTATAATATACAATATTATATTCGTTTCTGGTGTACCACATAATGATTTGACTTATATACATTACAAAATGCTCACTATGATAAGTATAGTTCCTGTCACACAAAGTTATTACAATATTTTTGACTCTAGTTCCTCTTTGCAAATGACATATCCAATCAGAGTTTAATATTCAAAATATAGAAAGAATTCACATAACTCAACACCAAAAATACAGTCTGAAAAATGGGCAGACGACCTAAATAGACATCTTTTCAAAGACAACATGCGGCAGTTCTATTTTCAACATTTTGAGGAACCTCCATGCTGTTTTCCAGAGTGGTTGCACCAGCTTGCATTCCCACCAACAGTGTAGGAGGGTTCCCCTTTCTCCGCATCCTCACCAGCGTCTGTCATTTCCTGACTTGTTGATTTTAGCCATTCTGACTGGTGTGAGGTGATAACTCATTGTGGTTTTGATTTGTATTTCCCTGATGCCGAGAGATACGGAGCACTTTTTCATGTATCTGTTGGCCATCTGGATGTCTTCTTTGCAGAAACGTCTGTTCATGTTGAAAATAGAACTTCCCTATGACCCAGCAACTGCACTACTGGGTATTTACCCTAAAGATACAAACGTAGTGATCCAAAGGGGCACGTGCACCTGAATGTTTATAGCAGCAATGTCCACAATAACCAAACTATGGAAAGAACCTAGATGTCCATCAACAGATGAATGGATAAAGAATTGTGGTATATATACACAATGGAATACTATGCAGCCATCAAAAGAAACGAAATCTTGCCATTTGCGACAACATGGATGGAACTAGAGCGTATCATGCTTAGCGAAATTAGTCAAGCGGAGAAAGACAACTGTCATATGATCTCCCTGATATGAGGAAGTGGTGATGCAACATGGGGGCTTAAGTGGGTAGGAGAAGAATCCATGAAACAAGATGGGATAGGGAGGGAGACAAACCATAAGTGACTCTTAATCTCACGAAACAAACTGTGGGTTGCTGGGGGGAGGGGGGTTGGGAGAAGGGAGTAGGGTTATGGACATTGGGGAGGGTATGTGCTTTTGGGTAAATTGGAAGGGGAGGTGAACCATGAGAGACTATGGACTCTGAAAAACAATCTGAGGGGTTTGAAGTGGCGTGGGGGTGGGAGGTTGGGGTACCAGGTGGTGGGTATTATAGAGGGCACGGCTTGCATGGAGCACTGGGTGTGGTGAAAAAATAATGAATACTGTTTTTTTGAAAATAAATAAATTGGAAAAAAAAAGACAACATGCGGATGCCAATAGGTATGTGAAAAGATGCTCAATACCATTCATCATCAGGGAAATGGAAATCAGAATTACAATGAGATATCACTTCATACCTGTCAAATGGCTAGTTTCTGCTGTGTGTGGTTTTTTAAAGATTTTATTTATTTATTTGAGAGAGAGAGAGAGAGAGCACAACCAGGGGGAGGGAAAGGAAGAGAGGGAGAAGCAGACTCGCCGCTGACGGGAGATCTGGACTCAAACCTCGATCCCAGGACCCTGAGATCATGACCTGAGCCAATGTCAGACGCTGAACCACCTGAGCCACCTAGGTGCCCACTGTTGTGTTTTTTGTAAGGGGATTTTATTAGAAATCCCTTAATTTCCCCATTCAACAATATATAGTATAAATTCCTCTAGCCAATTCATATAGCTTCATAACATTAGGTCATTCTTTTAGCAGCTAAATAATATTCCACCAGGTAGGCATACTATAATGTATTCAATCATTCACTTTTTGAGGGCATTGTCCTTGTTACAGTTTTCTTTTGTTTTTATTTTTGGCTTCCATGAATGATGCTGAAGTAGAGATTATTTTATACTGTACATGCCATTATAGACTGTCACTTTCATTTCTGTAGAATAGGTTGTAAATGTGGCACTAGGTTCAAGAATATGTATATTTTTTTATTCTAATATATAGTCACATTTATTTCCCTAATTTCTATAAATGGACACTTATACATACCATTAACATAGAGAGTAACTTATGAAGTGATTCTAATATAGCTCAGTTTAATGCATTTCTTTTTCACCCTCTGACATAACCAAGTGATTTTTTTTTTAAGATTTTATTTACTTATTTGACAGAGAGAGAGAGAGCACAAGCAGGGCAAGTGAGAGAGGGAGAAGCAGGCTTCCTGCTGAGCAGCCTGATCCCAGGACCCTGGGATCATGACCTGAGCTGAAGGCAGACGTTTAACTTAACAACTGAGCCACAAGGGCACCCCAAAAACTACCACTTTCAATTGTAGTACAAATCTAGCTTTCTTTTAGTGTTTAGTGTTTAGTGTTCCTATAGTGTTAAAATGGAGTTAGAGGTTATTATCAGTGTACTTCATTTTTCTAAAACAATTTCTTCTTTTATTCAGACTCTCCTAAAAGCAACAGAACACATCCAGCCTCTTTTCCCCCAGGATCTGGCATTAGAAAATCTCTACATATGTTCTACAGTTAGTGATAACTAGTAAGAAATATTAGGAGCAGAAATTACTCAGGATCCTTGGAATAAATGTTAGTTGTTGAAAGCAGAAAACAATGTTAAATTCAAAAAGTAATATCCAACTTACCATATTCAAATTTTAAAAGCAGCCAGTTTCAAGATAAATTGGATGTTACCATCTCTGATTTCTAAAGCAAACCATTACAGAAATATAAAAAAACTACAAAAACCTTAAACCCTTAAGTGTATCTCTCATGACATACAATAAATGAACATCAGATGAAGCTCAACTATTGTGCCATTTGAAAATCTGTTGCAACTTGCAAGGAAAACAGTTTCCCCTCTGTTTTAGCTAAATTAGAAGTTAATGAACTGAGTACTCCAGTGTAGCATTAATGTAAATAAATACAAATCTACAACAAAGAGAGTTAGTCAAATTGAGTTGAACAATACATTTTCCCAAGTACATTTTGCACAAGAATACAGGCTAAGGAGTAATTATTTTTATGCATGGGCACTTGGCGTTTTCAACTTGAAAAACATTTTGCCACATAAAGTCAATTCTATTTATAAGCTAAACCCATTGGTTGTTAATGTTAGGACACCATCTTGTGGTTAAGACATCTACTTTGAGTCTATGGCCATACTACCCTGAACGTGCCCGATCTCGTCTGATCTCAGAAGCTAAGCAGGGT
This sequence comes from Neogale vison, assembly GCF_020171115.1. Classification (NCBI taxonomy): domain Eukaryota; kingdom Metazoa; phylum Chordata; class Mammalia; order Carnivora; family Mustelidae; genus Neogale; species Neogale vison. The sequence continues at coordinate 177,604,359 of NC_058091.1, forward strand.
CGGGCCTGGTTAGTACTTGGATGGGAGACTTTGAAAACCTGTCCATTTGAAGTCACTTACACAGCAAAAGATAAAATTTGTTCTAAGTCACAGAAACTAATTAAAGCTTCACTTTTATTTTATTATCAGGTCAATATAAGGTTAAGTTTAAGAAAATAATATGGAAAATTTTTTTATTCAAAGAGCTTTCTTCCTACTGAAAACCAGCTACAAATCAAATGTTATAGTCTACAATAGCTGTTAGAAAATCATTTTAATGAATTTTTAAAAAGAGAAATTAATTAAATCCTACTGGTAAAGATAACCTTCCATTTAACAAGATAGTATAATGCCAAACACTTTAAATAAGATGTAGATTGATAGTTTTTTTTTTTTTCCTGGGTTTCATTTGGGCATATTCATAAGACTATCTGAGGTATAGGAGAAGCTCGAATATCAATTTGGTTTTCTCTTTAAAAAGTATTAATATTTCCATTGGCCTGCCTATATAACTAAAATAAAAAGGACTTTAACACTGATACACTTGGGCATTTTAAGACACAAGTAGATTAACATAGCATGGTACAAGTGTCTGTAGGGCTGGGCTCTAATACTGTCCCTGTGACCAATCAGCCACCCTTCTTTGACAAATCAATTCACCTATTATGTCTTAGTTCTCATGGCTATCAAAATAAATACTAGCAGCTTATCCACACAATTTTTGCAAAGATTAAAAAAAGGCATGTGTAAAATTTTGGGGTCTATTGCAATATAGGAAACAAAGGAGAAATTGATCTAATTTTATTCCAGATCCTGGTTCTATCCATGACCCCTGAAACAATTGTAGTTTCTTTACAAGTTTTATAGATCACCCCTATATCCTTCCAACACTTTTTTTTCTTTCAGTTAGCTATTTTAAGCTGGGTTCTGTCATTTGTAATAAACCAGCTGGTTAACACACCAATAACTTTGGGAAAGCAATTACCCCCACTTAATTGAGGAGGGATTAAAATGCAGGTGTTCATACAAATGGATAAAGAAGTGTGTATGTGTGTGTGTGTGTGTGTGTATAAATATTACTCCACCATCAAAAAGAATAAAATCTTGCCATTTGTAATGACATGGATGGAACAAAAGGGTTTTAAGCTAAGCAAAATAAGTCAGTCAGAGAAAGACAAATACCATATGATTTCACTTATATGTGGAATTTAAAAAACAAAAGAGATGAACATAGGTGAAGGAAAGTAAAAATAAAATAAGATGAAAACAGAGAAGGAAGCAAACCATAAGGGACTCTTAACTGGATAAAACAAACTGAGCGTTGCTGATGGGGAAGTGGCTGGGGGATAGGGTAAGAGGATGGGCATTAAAGAAGGCATTTGCTGGGTATTATACGTAACTGATGAATCATTAAATTTTACCTATGAATAATAATATACTGTATGTTAATTAAATTGAATTTAAATAATTTTTTTTAAAGAAATGCCTGTGTTGATCAAATGGGTCTAGGTTTGAATTCTGACTTTCTTACTTGCCTCTTGTGTTACTTTTGGTGAGTCATTAAACTTTCTCTGCTTTGCTTTTCTCATTTTCCTCACAGAATTCTGAAGAGTGCTAAATTAAAGTATGTAAGGAAGGCATTTATCACAATTAATAGCTGGGCTGAAAGAAATATGGCAAAAATTGGTAGTTTATCATAATTGTTATAAATGGATATTACTTAATTTGACCTCCTCTCAAACTTGAAAACAAACCATAGTGTAAAATATTTATCACTCATTATACTTGTAAAGAAACAATGCTGTTTAAAAAGAAAGAAAAGAAAAAAAAAGAAATAATGCTGTTCTTCATTGATGCCCACAAAATATCTGGTCAGGGCATGACTAAATGATACTATGATGGAAATGTAACTGATTTCCTCTAAATGGCCAAAGCTTTAAAACAACTTGTAATTTCCCATAGAACACCAAAACAATCCATTCAAGTCTTTAAAAGATTATAATCTTCACAGCCTATTAGTCCATAATGAAAATAATTTATGAGAATCTTTGACTTACAGAGGTGACTTAACTTTCCTATAATAAATTTCAGGCTGCTTTAGTTAATGTGATGAGTCAAGGTTCAGCAGACTATTCAAATAGCCTAGCCTGAAAAGTCACCAGATGTCTTGGAAAAATATAAAAGATAGTCCTTACTTTCTGTTCTTCCTATTTGACTCTAAAAGGAGAAAACAAAACAAAAACAACTTGGGGAGCCAGGGATAACGGTGGAGCAGGAGGATCCTAAGTTTACCTTGTCCCATGGACACACCTAGATAACAGCTACATTAGAAAATAAAGCAAAGACTGATAGAACAGAATCTCCACAGTTATCATAGAGAGGGGGCTACATAAAAAATGGTAGGAAGGGCAGGATCCAGTTGGGAACCAAACCTTTAAGACTAACCATAAATTGTGGGGATACCACAAGAAGAGAGAAGGGAGAGGAACAGACCCCACACACACACCAGGCACCCCAGGCATAAGGGACCTGCACTGGGAAGATGAGTTCTTATTAACATCTGGCTTTGAAAATCAGAATATCAGAGGGGCTTAACTTCATGAGTTTTTACAATCAGAGGGGCTTAACACCAAGAACTTTAAAAATCAGTGACCTCAGCTCTAGAAGAGCCTGAGGAAGATAAGAAACTGACTCCCCACCCTTAAAAAAAAGTATAACAAATAACCCAGCTGAGACACAGCACTGATCAGCAGTTTGAAAAGCACCTGAGGTATACGTGAAGGAGATGTATTTATTAATCTCAGACCATGCCTTAGAGGGGAAGAAATTGTTAGGAAACTTCTTCAAGGGTAAGAGCTCACAAGTCAATCTCTTCCCCTGCCCCAGTTCCCAACCTAGATACCCCAACACCTTTAGGAACTCTAGGATGAACTCAACACCTATCATTCTAACACCACACATCCCACCTGTACATTCTGCTGTGGATCTGTCCTATCCAACTTGCCCTAGCTACTCAGCAGGAGGCCCTCCAAAGCCATACCTGACATGTCTCACACTGCAAACAGCCCTGACAACAGTGGCCAACATCAATTTCAAAGTGTCTCTTGCCCTAAGGAGAAGGGAAGATAATCACACATATGTTCTTCACTGCAGCCCCTATAATAAGCTGGAACGGACATTCAATCTGACTGCCAGCCCCATCCACCAACAGAATCCTCTCAAGGGACAGCATAAAGTGAGAGCCCAGTAGTTCAGGGTCACCATGATCCACAAAGAGAGACTAGGGACAGACATCTAGTCTGAATGCAGACCCCACCTACCAACAAAAGCCTCTTATGGGACAGTGCAGGGAATGCCCCCTAGAAGTTCAGCATTGGCTGAGAGCAGGAATCTGGTCTGACCAAACTATGAGCCCAAGGTGGCCTTAGACTGGCTGTGTAATAATGTCACAGAGACCAATTTCTGCCCACAATAGGCAAAGAGAGTCATTACATCTGACTGGACTGAAGGCAAATGTGGCTCAACCACAATAGTAGGGTGCACACAATATACATAGGAGATACCCCTGAAGCACCAGATTCTGGTGAACAGAGAACATTGCACTACAGAGCACTCAAGGATCTTCTCTTCATGATGAAGAGAAGAGCCACTGGTTTCAAGATCAGAAGACATAACTGACTTTCCAAATAAACAGAAACAAACACAAAGAGTTAGACAAAATGAAGAGGTAGAGGAATATTTTTCAAATAAAAGAACAGGACAAAATCATACCAATACAGCTAAATGAATGGAGATAAGCAATATGCCTGATAGAGGATTCAAACTAATGGTCATAAAGATACTTACTGGGATTGAGCAAAGAGTGGAGGACCTCAGTGAGATCTTCATCAAAAAGATAGAAAATCTAAAAAAGAACCAATAAAAGATGAAGAACTCAATAACTGAAATAAAAAATATACTAGAGGGAATACATAAACTAGAGGAAGAAGGAGAACAGACCAGTGAACTGAAGGAGCAGCCAATCTAAACAGCAAAAATAAAAAAAGAATAATAAGTAAGGTCAAGGGAACACAGTGACATCAACAAGCATAACAACATCTGCATTATAGGAATTCCAGAAAGAGAAGAGAGAGAAAAGCAGACAGACAATTTATCTGAAGAAATAACAGGTGAAACTTTCCTAACCCTGAGGGAAAAAAAAAAAGACATCCAGATCCAGGAGGCCCAGCGAGCCCTCAACACAATCAACCCAAGGAGGTCTACACCAAGATTTATAATAATTAAAATAGCAAAAAGTAGTGACAAAGAGAATTTTAAAAGCACCAAGCAAAGAGAAAACAGTTACATACAAAGGAACTTTCATAAAGCTTCAGCTGATTTATTGTCAGAATCTTTGCAGGCCAAAAGAGAGTGGCATGATATGAAAGGAAAAAAAATGCGATAAAAAATACTCTATCCAGTGAAGCTATCATTGAGAATAGAAGGGGGGACAAAGAGTTTTCTAGACAAGCAAAAGTTAAAGGAATTCATAACCCTTAAGCTGACCTTACAAGAAACATTAAAGGGGATTCTTTGATTCAGGGAGAAATTTAGAAAGGAAAAAAAAATACACAGAGACATGCAAACATAATATAAGTACATTAATCACTTATAAAACAAGTATAGATTAAAGCTAAATGTCATTAAATCAATTATATCTATAAAAATCAGTCGAGAGATTCATAAAATAAAAGGATATAAGGTATGACATCATATACATAAAATGCGGTGAGAAGGCAAATAGAAATTAAATGCTTTTAGAATGGGTTCAGATTTGGGGCACCTCGGTGGCTCACTCAGTTAAGCAACTGACTCCTCCTTTCAGGTTATGATCTCATGGTCATGAGATTGAGCCCTGCATAGGAATCTGTGCTTAGCATGGAGTCCACTTACATTCTCTCCCTCTCTCTCTACCCCTCATTCCTGCTCTCTTTCTTTTTCTCTCTCAAATAAATAAATAAAACTTAAAAAAAATAGAATGGGTTTAGACTTAAGTGACTATCATCCTCATATAGACAGCTATATGTATAAGATGTTATATATACACCTAATGGCAACCATAAATCAAAAACCTTTAAGAGATATACAAAAAATAGAGAAAGGAATCCAAGCATATCTCTAAAGAAAGTCATCAAACCATAAGGGAAGAAAGTAAGAGAAGGGAGAGAAAAGAAATAAAAAAAACACAATTAAAAAAAAAAGTAGAAAAAAATGGCAGTCAGTATGTACCAATCAACAATGACATTGAATATTAATGGACTACATGCTCCATCAGAAGACACAGGGTAATGGAATACATAAAAAAGAAGACCCATCTATTTGCTGCTTACAAGAGACTTATTCCAAATCTAAAGACACATACTGATGAAAAGTGAGGGTATAGAAAAACAATCATCATGCAGATGGAAATAAAATGAAAGCCAGGCAACAGTATTTATACTGGACAAAACAGACTTTAAAATGAACGCTATTACAAGACATAAAGAAGAACACTACATAATCATAAAGGTTACAATCCAACAAGAACATATAATAATTATAAATATGCACCCGACGTTGGAACACCCTGTTACATAAAGTGACAAGTAACAGACATTAAAGGAAGAAATTGATAGCAATACAATAATAGTAGGGAACATTAACACCCCACTTACATCAATGGACCTTTAATCCAGACAGAAAATCAATAAGGAAACAGTGACTTTGAATGACACATTGAACCAGATGGATATAACAGATATATTCAAAACATTCCATACCAAAACAGTAGGATAGGGGCACCTGGGTGGCTCAGGGGGTTAAAGTCTCTGCCTTCGGCTCAAGTCATGATCTCAGGGTCCTGGGATAGAGCCCCGCACTGGGCTCTCTGCTCAGCAGAGAGTCGCCTTCCCCCTCTCTGTCTCTGCCTGCCTGTCTGCCTACATGTGATCTCTCTGTGTGTCACATAAATAAAAAAATTCTTTAAAAAAAACAAACAAAAAAACAGTAGGATACACATTCTTTTAAAGGGCACATGGAACATTTCTCCAGAATAGACTGCATGTTAGGCCACAAAACAAGTCTCAACAAATTCAAACAGGTTGTAATCACATCATGCATCTTTTCTGACTACAATGGTATGAAACTAAAAATCAAGCACATATACACAAAGAAAAATCTGCGAAGAACACAAATACAGGGAGGTTAAATAATATGTTACTAAACAATGAATGGGTCAACCAAGAAATCAAAATCAAAGAAGAAATTAAAAACTACATGAGACATATGAAAATGAAAATACAATTGTACAAAATATTTGGATGCAGCAAAAACTGTTCTAAGAGGGAAGATTTTAGGAATATAGGCCTACTTTAAGAAGCAGGAAAAATCTCAAGTAAACAACCAAAGCTTGCACTGAAAGGAACTAGAAAAAGATGAATAAACAAAGCTCAAAACCAGTAGAAGGAAGAAAACAATAAAGATTAAAGTTGAAACAAATGAAGGAGAGACTAAAAAATAAAAATAAATCAATAAAATGAGGAGCAAGTTTCCTGAGAAGAACAACAAAACTGACAAACCTTTAGCCAGTCTTGCAAAAATAAAAAGGAACTCAAATAAATAAAATTAGAAATGAAAGAGAAGAAATAATACCATAGACATACAAAGAATTATAGGAGAATATTATAAAAAATTACATGCCAACAAATTGGACAATTTAGGAAAAATGAATAAATTCCTAGAAACATATAACCTCCCAAAATTGAATCAGGAAGAAATATAAAATTTGAATAAACCAATTAAATTGAGTCAGTAATCAAAAAATTCCCAGGTGAAAGTTCTGGACAAGATGGCTTCACAGCTGAATTCTACCAAACATGTGAAAAGTTAACACCAATTCTTCTCAAACTACTTCAATAAAAAGAAAACAAAGAAAAACTTCCAAATTCACTCTATTAGGCCAGCATTATCCTGATACTAAAACCAGATACACACCAAAAAAAGAAAGAAAGAGAGAGAGAGAATACAGCACAGTACCTCTGATGAACATAGATACAAAAATCCTTGACAAAATATTAGCAAACTGAATCTAACAATACATTTAAAAAAACTCGTTTACAACAGTCAAGTGGGATTTATTCCAGGGACATAGGGATGGTTCAATATTAACAAATCAATCAATGTTATACACCACATTTACAAGAGAAAGGATAAAAATGACATGATCATTTTAAGAGATGTAGAAAAAGCGTTTGACAAAATACAACATCCACTCAAGATAAAAACCCTCAATAAAGTAGGTTTAGAGAGAACAGACTTCAATATAAGGGCCTTATATGAAAACCCACAGCTAACATCAGACTTAATTGTGAAAAACTGAGGGTTATTTCTCTAACATCAGGAACAAGACAAGGACATCCACTCTCACCACTTTGATTCCACGTAGTACTGGAAGTCCTAGTCATAGCAATCAGACAACAAAAAGAAATAAAAGGCATCCAAACTGGTAAGGAAGAACTAAAAGTTTCACTATCTGCAGATGATATTATACTGTATATAGAAAATCCTAAAGACTTGACCAAAAAACTACTAGAGGTGGCAAATGAATAATGTAAAGTCACAGAATAAAAAATTAATCCATAGAAATCTGCTGCATTTCATTTCTATATACTAATAATGAAATAGCAAAAAGAGATAGCAAGAAAATAGCCCCATTTTCTTTTTTTAATTTTATTTATTTATTTGACAGACAGAGATCACAAGTGGGCAGAGAGACAGGCAGAGAGAGAGGAAGGGAAGCAGGCTCCTGGCCAAGCAGAGAGCCTGATGCAGGGCTCAATCCCAGGACCCTGGGATCATGACCTGAGCTGAAGGCAGAGGCTTTAATCCACTGAGCCACCCAGGCACCCCAACAGTCCCATTTTCAATGGGACACCAAAAGGAGTAAAATACCTAAGAATAAATCTAATCAAGGAAGTGAAAGACATATACTTTGAAAATTGTGAAACACCGATCAAAGGTAAGATGCCAGAAATAGAAGGAAATATAGTCCATGCCAATGGATTGAGAGAACAGATATTATTAAAAAGTCTATACTATTCAAAGCAATCCACAGTTAACAATGCAATCGTTAGCAAAATACCAATAGCATTTTTCACAAAATAGAATAAATGGCACTAAAATTTGTATGGAACCAAAGAAGGCCCTGAATAGCCAAAAAAAAATTTGAGAAAGAAGAACAAAGCAAACAATTATATGGTCAATTAATCTTCAACAAAGTAGGAATGAATATCCAACAGGGGTAGGGAACAATCACAAATGGTGTTAAGAAAACTGGACAGCAATATGCAAATTTAAAAAAAGAAGAAGAAGAAACTGGGCACTTTCTCATACAATACCCCCAAAAAACTTTTAAAATGGATTAGAAACCTAAATATGAGACTTTAAACCATAAAGTTCCTAGAAGAAAACATAGGCAGTAATTTCCTTGACATCAGCAGTAGAAACATTTTTCTACATATGTCCCTTTTGTCAAGGGAAACAAAAGGAAAATTAAATCTGGGACCACACCAAAATAAAAAATTTCTGCACAGAGAAGGAAACCATCAACAAAACAAAAAGACCACCTACAGAATAGATATTTGCAAGTGATAAATCTGATAAGGAGTTAATTTCCAAAATACACAAAGAACTTGTATAGCTCCATGCCAAAACCACAAAAAATCCAATTAAGAAATGGGCAGAGGATATGAATAGATATTTTTCCAATGAAGACATACAGACGGCCAACAAACATGTGAAAAGATGCTTAGCATCACTCATCAACAGAGGAATACAAATCAATGCCACAGTGACATATCACCTCACACCTGTAAGAAGGGCTAAATTCAAAACACAAAAAACAAGTGTTGGTGAGGATTTGGGAAAAAGGAACCCTCTTTACAGGTTTGCACTCTTTTTTTAAGATTTTATGTATTTATTTGACAGAACACAAGTAGGCAGAGAGGCAGGCAGATGGAGAGGGAGAAACAGGTTTTCTACTGAGCAGAGAGCCCAACATGGGGCTTGTTCCCAGGACCCTGGGATCATGACCTAAGCCGAAGGCAGCTGCTTAACCAACTGAGCCACCCAGGAGCCCTGGGGTTCTCTTGATGGGAGTGCAAAGTTGTCTAGTCACTGGGAAAAACAGTATGGAGTTTTCTCAAAAAATTTTAAAAAAGAATTATCATGTGATGCAGTAATTTCACTATAGGTATTTACCCAAAGAAAATGAAAACATGAATGCAAAAAGATATATGCACTGTTATGTTTATAGCAGCATTATTTACAATATCCAAGGCATGGAAGCAACCCAAGTTGTCTATCCATAGGGGAATGGATAAAGAAATATGTGTATATATGTACAGTGGAATACTATTCAGTCATAAAAAATAATGAGATCTTTGTCATTTGAAGTAACATGAATGGAGCTAGAGAGTATAATGCTGAGAAAATAAGCCTGTCACAGAAAGACAAATACCATATGATTTCTCTCATATGTGGAACTTAAGAAACAAAACAAATGAACAGAGGGAAAAGAAGAGAGAGATAGAAACCAAGAAACAGATTATTAACTGTAGAAAACAAACTGATGGTCACCAGAGGGAAGGTGGATGGGAGATGGATGAAATGTGTGGTGGAGATTTAGGAGTGCATTTATCATGATGAACACCAGGCATGTATGGAAGTGCCAAGTCACTACAAGGCATCTAAAACTAATATAACACTGTATGCCAATTAATCGGAATTAAAGTAAACATTTATGAATATATCTAAAAAAGAAATGTGAACCAGGGAAAAAAGAAAAACAAAAAATAAAATAAACTCTTAAATATAGAGAACAAACTTGTGATTGTTAGAGGGGAGGTAGATGTGGAAATGGGTGAAACAGGAGAAGGATATTAAGAGTACACTCATCTTCATAAGTACTGAGTAATGTATAGAATTGTTGAATTGTTGTATAGCACATGTGAAACTAATATAACACTGCATGTTAATTACACTGGAATCCTAAAAATTACATTTGGCTGTTTGGGAATTTTTTTAAAGATTTTATTTATTTACTTGACAGAGAGGCAGACAGAGAGAGGGGGAAGTAGTCTTCCTGCCGAGCAGAGAACCCGATGCGATGCGGGGCTTAATCCCAGGACCCTGAGATCATAACCTGAGCCGAAGGCAGAGCCTTAACCCACTGAGCCACCCAGGCACCCCTGTTTGAGAAATTTGATAGTACATTATTTTCAGCCACCCTTGTGACTACAGATACACTCAACTCAAAACCCAGTTAACGAAAACAAAAGTTTTTCACAAGTGTACAAAAAAAATTTCAGAAAATAAATCAATATACTCCCCCATCACCTTTATTTTTCTAATTCAATTTCTGAATTCTTGAAGCTTCAGCTCAATTTTCGACGTTTTCCTGAATCTTTCCGTAACCATCAGAGTTAGTAAAGATTATACTAGACCATCTTTTTTTTTCAATTTATTTATTTTCAGAAAAACATTATTCATTATTTTTTCACCACACCCAGTGCTCCATGCAAGCTGTGCCCTATATAATACCCACAACCTGGTACCCCAACCTCCCACCCCCCCGCCACTTCAAACCCCTCAGATTGTTTTTCAGAGTCCATAGTCTCTCATGGTTCACCTCCCCTTCCAATTTACCCAAATTCCCTACTCCTCTCTAACGCCCCTTGTCCTCCATGCTATTGGTTATGCTCCACAAATAAGTGAAACCATATGATAATTGACTCTCTCTGCTTGACTTATTTCACTCAGCATAATCTCTTCCAGTCCCGTCCATGTTGCTACAAAAGTTGGGTATTCATCCTTTCTGATGGAGGCATAATACTCCATAGTGTATATGGACCACATCTTCCTTATCCATTCATCCGTTGAAGGGCATCTTGGTTCTTTCCATAGTTTGGCGACCGTGGCCATTGCTACTATAAACACTGGGGTACAGATGGCCCTTCTTTTCACGACATCTGTGTCTTTGGGGTAAATACCCAGGAGTGCAATGGCAGGGTCATAGGGAAGCTCTATTTTTAATTTCTTGAGGAATCTCCACACTGTTCTCCAAAGAGGCTGCACCAACTTGCATTCCCACCAACAGTGGAAGAGGGTTCCCCTTTCTCCACATCCTCTCCAACACATGTTGTTTCCTGTTTTGTTAATTTTGGCCATTCTAACTGTAGACCATCTTTTACTTGGTTTTATTCCACCTCTGTAAGTTGAGGGCAAATCAAGACATTCCCAGCTAACTAAAAACCTTGTATTTCAAATCCACAGTCTTTAAAAATGAATTTAGAATTTACCTTGGAGGGAGGAATCCAATTTTTTTAATGTTCATAAATGTAAATACCTCCTTTTTTATTTTCAGAGTGGAGTATTTATTACATGTATACTATATGAGCTAATTTGGATTATCTTTCATTCTACATTTTTCACATTAATCACAACTGGATTACATTACTCACATTCCAAAATGTTGAAAGTAACATACAGGAATATGTTCCAAATTCTTTTCCAAAGTATGTGTTTTTTTTTTTTCCCTTTCCTTAGTGTTAGCAAAACATTTCCAAACTGTCTACAGTTTTTGCTAGAGTTTTTTAATGCAGTATCTTGAATAAGCAATCTTTGGAAGATATATCAAAGGGTTAAAGTTTCAATAAAAGAAAATATTCTTTTATAGTAAGTTGTATTCTTCCATTTGTCATTCATTTTATGAAACTTCAGCTTCCGCGAGTACTGGTTTTAGGGGACTGCCAACTGATTTTCTCAGGTTTGATAGCATGGCCTATAGTTGCCCTCTGAACTTCATGTATCACTTCGTTAGGTGGGTAAGAGCATCTATTTTGAATTGCTTAGTTGTAGAGGCTGAATGTGTCACTAATAACGGTTGCAGGAGTCACATGTGGAACTCCAAGGTTATGTATAGTTTGGCTGCGTGGACAGCCAGCCCCTCGCTATAGCTCTTTAAAAAAAACTGTCATGTCCTACTGTGCTTATAAATTGATCCACCTAAAGACTTCAAGGACCTCAAAATAACAAGTGGGCGGGTAAGGTGGTATTTCAAAATCCTTAGGTGCCACCTACCCTCAAGGAATAATAGAATCCTCTAGGAGAGTTATTTGAGAACTCCATGATATATTTTATTATGTCCCCATGCTTTCTGTTAAAACGTCTGTTAACACAGGGGCACCTGGGTGGCTCAGTGGGTTAAAGCCTCTGCCTTCGGCTCAGGTCACAATCCCAGGATCCTGGGATAGGGCCTCACGGTGAGCTCTCTGCTCAGCGGGGAACCTGCTTCCTCCTCTCTCTGCCTGCCTCTCTGCCTACCTGTGATGTCTCTCTCTGTGTCAAATAAATAAATAAAATCTTTTAAAAAAATGAAAATAAAACATCTGTTAACACAGTGTTCACCTATAATATGCATTTAATATGGATTTGTACATTTCATAAGGACTTTCCTTGAATCTATTGCTTTCTTGGCAATCTCAGATTTCTTTCTTTCTGTGAAAACACATCTCCATGCTATGCCTCACTGGCAAGAGAGTCATGTTTTTTTTTTCAATAAACCATATGTTGAGGTACTTCCTAATATATATCTTTCAATAATTTCAAGTGTTAGTATTTTGGTTGCTTGGTTACATTGATGTTTTTCAAAAAGTAAACTTTCACATACTCTCACTATGCCTTAATAACTTTTTTATTAAAATCAATAGTGTATTCTATTCTGAGCAGATTCAGTGGCAGCAAAAATTTTTTTTTTAAAGTTTTTTTTTTTTTTAAGATTTTATTTTTTTTTTTTTATTTATTTGAGAGAGAGAGACAGTGAGAGAGAGAATGAGCGAGGAGAAGGTCAGAGAGCGAAGCAGACTCCCCATGGAGCTGGGAGCCTGATGTGGGACTCGATCCCGGGACTCCAGGATCACGCCCTGAGCCGGAGGCAGTCGTTTAACCAACTGCGCCACCCAGGCGTCCCGACAGCAAAAATTTGACAGAAAAATTCTGCATATTAGTGTATCACTTTCAACTAAATCCAGATTGACCCAGTGCATTTACATTAAGAGTTCTTCATGGAAAGCAATGGAGCTGGGCCCAAATTAAGAATGCTCCATTACTTTCTAAGAAGTAGAGTCATAAAAAATTATTATATTTAATATCAGGGGCCTGTTTCACCTCCTATCTCCCTACAATGGTACATGCACTGTCCTTTAACCCCAGACAGTTCCACATTTTTCCTTATTCTCATAGAGTATTTCTGAAATATATTGAAGAGGAAGCTGAGGTCTGGTAAAAAACCTGATGATTACTGTTGCAGATAATATTTAACATAAAAAAAGAAATTGAAAATGTCTTTTGGTTATTACTATGACTTTTTGTTAAGGTTCTTATCATCTGGCATGTCTACCATCCTACTTGTGTCCAACAGCTGAGATGACACTGCAGGACTACTATTAGAGGGGGGAAAAGCAGCTCCAAGTTACGGTTGTGGGTTATACTGAGCTGCTCACCACCTAATGCTCATTTTCTCTTGCATCAGGGAGCACACATTAGAACCTAGAAAGTGGTTGAGAGGAGATAAATAATTGGAGAGTGATCAAAGAAGAAATAAGGTCTCTGAAAAAATGCCTGGTTTAACATAATGTTAAAATCAATCATTTGGACCTAATCAGCATCACATTTGAACCAAATTAAGTGACAGAGTTGGCTATAATTTATCTAGTTAAGTATTCTCATATGTGTAGCAAGATGCTCTTCACAATGGGTGAAAATATAGCCAAATAATATATTAAAAAATCAGAGAATCATTAGACTATTTTAATTGAAAATGTCTTGGGGCGCCTGGATGCTTCAGTGGGTTAAAGCCTCTGCCTTCGGCTCAGGGCATGATCCCAGGGTTCTGGGCTGCTTCCCCCTTTCTCTTCCTGCCTGTCTGACTACTTGTGATCTCTATCTGTCAAATAAATAAATAAAATCTTTTAAAAAAATAAAAAGAAAAGAAAATGTCTTTAAATACCATCTTGTCCTAATATGTTAAACAGTCATCTTTTGCTCAAGTGAAACCAAAGAATAAATAAATTCATGGCTGATCAGGTTGAGAAGAATGAGAACTGCTTAGGGTATTTCTCTTTTTAACAAGGGCGGCTTCATTGAAACTGTTACAATAGCATTGTTGAGGAGAATTTTTGAAAATATGTACAGACTTTTAAAGATTTTTTTTTTTTTTGAGAAAGAGTGAGAGAGAAAGAGAGAGAGAGATCAGGGGGAGGGGTGGAAGGCAAGAGAGAGAGAATCTCAAGCAGACTCTCTGGGGAGTATAGGACCTGTAGTGGGGCTCGATCTCACAACCCTTAGACCATAACCTGAGCTGAAATCAGAGTTGGACCCTTAGCCGACTGAGCCACCCAGGTGTCCCAAAAATGTATTGAATTTTAAAGTCAATAAGAAATATCAAATCACATTAATAATTCATGATTACAAAAAATACTGAGCTACAATAGTCACAGCCATAACTTGTATTAAAATTACTCTCTTCAGTTATCAGGTTTTAGTAAGCATTACCAAAATTATTTAGAATTAATTTTAACCCAAACTAAGATTCAGGAAATCTTATTATTGTGTTTAAGATATTAAGACTTTTAAAATGTGACTGCAGTTTTGTATCTATAGATAAATATATCATATTGTTCCTCTCAAGTCTAAAAAATAAAGTGTGGTGCCTTGGCTACAGAATTTGGATTCTAATTATGTTAGGAAACAAAACCAAGTGTGACCAAGAGAGTCCTCCAAGAATAGACCTCATAAAATAAAAAGTAATGTTAGAGATTCCAGTATTGACATAAATCAGAGGGGTTGACCTCAATGTATAATGCACCCAAACAGCATTGGCCAGTGAGGAGGAAATAACTTGGACCGGATTCAACAGAGAAGCCAAGTATAGTTGATAGTCTTGGTTTTGGTTGGCCAGTATCCATTCCAACATCTTTGGTATGCAACACTACTATATAGTTTGCAGGGTTATTTTCTTCCCACTGTGTGTGACCTTGTTGGATGTCAGTTAGGGAGACCTGCCTCAGGGTGCCTGGGTAGCTCAGTCGGTTGAGTGTTGGACTCCTGATTTCCTCTCACAATCTCAGGGTCATGAGATTGAACCCCAGTTCAGGCTCACACTCAGCTTAGAGTTTGCTTGAGAATCTCTTTCTCCCTCTCCTTCTCCTTCTTCCCCTCCCCTGGCTCATGTACTCTGTCTCTCTAAAATAAATAATCTTTTTATAAAAAGCAGGGTGTGGCGACCTGCCTTAATCTGGCCAAAGGGGAAGACACAGACCAATCTAGACCAATCAGCACACAAATTAACTCTCAAGAATTTCACTCTCTAAGGAACAGAGCTCAGGACTGCAAGGGTAAAAAAGATGTGCACCTGATTCATTCCAATTATGGTGATATCTTGAACAAACAAGCCATCTGTTCTACAGCATCTAGCCTCAAAACTGCTTTTTCTCAGACCTTGTCCTATATCTTTTTGTCTATTTGTGAGATACAGCTATATTCTTCTGATAAATATGTCTTCATCTCATTCTTACACTAGCTCAAGTAAGTTCCTGTCATTTTTATCCAAAGAGCCTAATTGTTTCACTGAGAGGCTGTTTGAGTCCAGAACTGATCTCCAAGTAGAGGGAGGAGATGCTGATAGCCTATGTCAGTATCAAAATGAAGCTGCCTCAAACTCAGTTCTGTCAAGGCTCAACATCAAAAAAGTTTACTCCAGGGAAAAATGCACATGCGCAGAACAGCTAGCAGGAACCACACTTTTACATGAGTGGTTGTGTTGTCCTTACAGAAAAAAAAACCTCTTCAAAATAGAAAGCCAGCCAGAAACAAAGATGCTACAAACTGGCCTCGTGACCAGAGGATCACAGGATATTAGTGACCACATGGACTAAATGAGGTTCAGCACAAGGGACCAAAGAAGAAGGTAGAGGTGTTCTGTAGCTCAGGGCCCTCCTGGTCATCAGGGCTTATCTTGGCATAGCTGCCCTAGATCTACATTAACAGGATTGATCACAGGGTTACCCATTCCTGGAACCCAAGTAGTCAAAAAAGCTTTTTACTCTAGTCAGGAATGGCCCAGAGTCTGGGCAAAGCTGTACCAGGTCCGCAGTCTGGAGTGACTAGAAAAAGCAGGGATGGTTTCCTAAGAAAGGAAGATGATTTGCTGGGGGTGGAGAAAATCAGTGATAAGCTGTGCTTTGAGCTAAAAGAAAAGTTTAAATATATCTTCTACCACGCTTCTTGGTATTTCCCAAAATATTATCTCTCTGCATTTGAACTCACTCTTCTTTTTTCTTGGGATGTCCTTTCTTTTATTTTTACAGGGTAAGATGTTTTGTTGTTGTTGTTTTTGTATATTATATCCAGTTCAAGTACAATGTATCTTCCAAGGAGAATTCTTGGCACTATAAATAGGCTCATGATATTTTTACATAATTCTAATCTTAATTATTTATTCCTCCTATGGAAGGCATGGACAATTTCCAATTAATATATGGATTTGAGCAATGTGCCCTGCATATCACAGGCATACAGAAAATAGTTGTTGAATGAATGAATGCCAAGTTCAGGAAAGATGTAAATCCTTCTCTGGCTGAAATTATTTACATCTCCCTTTAATGTTTTAAGCATTCGTAAGAAAAGTTTCAGCTAGAAATTAAACTCCATTAGGATCAGAGGCACTGTCTGCCCTCCTTTACACACAAAACGAATTCTGGTACTGATGGAAAAGAACTCCTTCCAGGATAAGGAGAAAGGTGAAACAAACAAACAAACAAAAATACAGTGCAGAGGAATAGAGGGAAAAGGAAGTGTATGTCTCACAACTCAGCTATAGAATATACTACCACATTTTTTAGGTATTCCTCTCTGGTATATAAATGGAGTAAAACAAGGCACTTTAGTTTGTATTTGGAAAATATGCATAAGAATATCAGTAGCAATGAAAAAAGAAAACGTGTTTAAGGGCTCCAGAACCAAGGATGGGAGAGGAGGAGTCTAGATTCTCGGTGATTGATGACTGTCCTCTGCTTCGATCGGATGGTTCTTTACTCCAGATTTAAGGTTTGAAAAGAAATTTTTTCCCTCTAATTCCTGAAGTACCAGCTTCCAGTGCCCAGAGCCACTAGCATCATCTTCTTAGGAACGACTTCTTTCTCAATAATGAAGAATAATAAGGGTACATATCTGAAAGTATTCCATTTGGAATTCCTTCTTTTCAAAATACAAAATAATGATTTTCTTTTTTTTTTTTTCTTAAAGATTATTTATTTATTTATTTGACAGACAGAGATCACAAGTAGGCAGAGAGGCATGCAGAGAGAGAGGAGGAAGCAGGCTCCCAGCCGAGCAGAAAGCCCGATGCGGAGCTCGATCCCAGGACCCTGAGATCAAGACCTGAGCTGAAGGCAGAGGCTTTAACCCACTGAGCCACCCAGGCACCCCAATAATGATTTTCAAAGGAGTGATTTGTACATCATTTAACCTTTTTCTAATCCACATAGAACCATTTTTACTCATAATGTAAGTGAATTTAAAAATGCCATTTTAAAATAACCATGACAGCCTACTCCTTGATAATATATATGCAAGTTCAAGAAACAATAAATAAAATAATTGTGAGAGCATTTGTTTCATAAACTTTCAGATAAACTTGGTTTTAGAAACTTAGAGTCCTGCAAAATATGTCAAGGTATAAAGCATATTTGTGCAACTTCCAGAAGAGTGGCCTTTAATTTATTTTTTTTAAGATTTTAATTATTTATTTCACAGACAGAGAACACACGTAGGCCAAGAGGCAGGCAGAAAGAGAGAGGGGGAAGCAGGCTCCCTGATAAGCAGGGAACCCAATGTAGGTCTCAGTCTCAGGACTCTGGGACCATAACCTGAGCTGAAGTCAGAGGCTTAACACTCTGAGCCACTCAGACATCCCAAGAGTGGCCTTTTATTTTATTTTATTTTTTTAAATATTTTATTTATCCGTTAGAGAAAGAGAGAGCACACACGAGCACAGGCAGACAGAGTGGCAGGCAGAGGCAGAGGGAGAAACAGGCTCCCTGCTGAGCAAGGAGCCCAATGTGGGACTCAGGACGCTGGGATCATGACCTGAGCTGAAGGCAGCAGCTTAACCAACTGAGCCACACTGGCATCCCAAGAGTAGCCTTTTAAAAGAAATCAAACCTTGTTTCCTTTTACAAAGATAATCCATAAGACATCCAAACAACTGCTTTCAATGAGTTTACAAACTTTTAGAAGTTTAAAGTCTCTATTCCTGTTTCTTTGGGGATCCTTCCTATATCTTGAACAAGCTCAGTACAAGCTACACCCATCAAATGTGTTGGCAGCTTACAAGAGAGCTGTGGCTGCCAGAAACAGGCCTACATTTTTACTTACTTCACCGAGTATGACATTATGAAACAGTCACTTACATTCTTCTATCAAATGACATTGCTCAGTTATAACAGAAGTTTGATTCCAAAATCACAACAATTTGAAGGCTTTCTTTCCAAATATCAGGACCTCAAAGCATAAATGCTACAAATTAGAAATTACACAGTGACAGATAAAACCTCCTGTATAAACTGTCTTTTTAAAATTAAGACTGTAAAAATTATGTTATATTAAGTGCAAAGGAATGTTAATTTCCAAAATGTTTCTCTCAAATTTAATCTGAATTATCTAACTTTTGAAGAAAGGAATTACCCTAATTAGCAGAGGGTCACCCTAATAATGTAGTGAATTTTTTATCTAATTTACTGCTTGGATTTTTACAGAGTCTTTTTAGAAATGCAAGAGAACCACAAATCTTCAAATGCCTCCAAATTCCATGGAGACATAGGATACATTTGAAGACCCACTTCTCCCTAAATGGCAAAGAAGAAGGTTCCCACTGCAAATACTCTTCAAACTCTTTCCTCAGAAAGCCCTTCCTCTCTCTTCCAGGGGTCTTTCTTTTTAATTTTCAAGCCAGTGTTGATTGATCAGCGCTCATATTAACACTGAGAGTCTCTTGCCTGGCTCTCTATAGCAAGGTAGATGTCCAGGCCATTGCTGGATGATGGGAGAAGGGCCAATCATCTATTTCCATGGTGTGTAGGTTAAAAGGAATTACCCTCCTTCCAGAAAGCTAAGAAATGCCTTCCAATCCCTAATGACTTTTCCCCATTTCCTTGCTCTGGATCCAGGGAAGAATATAATCTCCAGCCGTCCTGGAAGAATCAATTATTCCAGGAATCTTTCCACTCTGGGAATGGAGAGAAATGGATATAGCAGGAAGGGTCAGGCGCTTCCACTTCAACCAGTGAAACCATGACCAGTTAAGATCAATTTCATGCTTTTACTTTACTGACCATCACTCCAAAACACCCTTCAAGGGACCAGAATAAAAGAAGGAAGAGGCAAAGGGTCATGGTTAGAAGGGGGAGTGTTTTCCAGCTCCTTTGGTTTATAGAGCAGTGGAGTCTCCAGGATTCTTTGAGCAGAGGGGTCATACAGAGGAGTAAGGTAACAACAGAAGACGGGAATGGGAGCATATCAGGTAAAGAGAGCATGTTCTGGCAGCCCGTGAGGCCATTCCACTGCTGTATAATCACCAGGATTATATATTGTTTGTTCAGTGTGACATAATAAGTTGTCAAAATCACCTGAAAACATTCCTGATTACAACCCTGATTCTTAGGGGTTTTGTCAGTTTTAATTGAAACCAAAATTAACTCACTTGGATAAGCATGCTTTCCACATGGCGTTTACACAAGGCACAAGAGTATTTATAAACTTTTTAAATTTTGTCAAAAGGAGACTATAAAATAACTCAGCAGTCTCTGTGATTTTGTGAGCTAGTTATAAAAAGAGAACATTGATTTTTATGTCTATGTACTTGGCACACATTAAAACGATGCAGCACAAGTCCAGCATCTAAGTCTAGAGTTTTCCCCATCTTTCTCAACAACGTATTCCTCCCATTGGCCCACTGCCCCTCCCCTCACTCAGCCTCTGACACCCCAAATCCCATTCCTCAAACTTAGAAATGTACCTATCCCTTTCAAGGTTAAAAAAAAAAAAAAGTCGTCTTTGTGGATTTCTGGTGTTGACAAATTATTATTTTTTTTAAAGATTTTATTTATTTATTTGTCAGAGAGAGAGAGCAAGCACAGGCAGAGGCAGAGGGAGAAGCAGGCTCCCTGCCGAGCAAGGAGCCTGATGTGGGACTCGATCCCAGGACGCTGGGATCATGACCTGAGCCAAAGGCAGCTGCTTAACCAACTGAACCACCCAGGCATCCCGACAAATTATTTTTATTATTGTTTGTTAAATATGTATAAACACAAACTAAGTATAAACTCCTTATGCTCAGAGCTTATGCTTAGAGCTTTGATTCTACAACCAAAACAAATTTACCAATGTTTAAAAACAAAATTTAAAAAGTAATAAAATTCAAATTAACAACATTAATTTAGTATGATAGCTAATGCTCCTATGTAGGAACTAAATGTAAATATGGTATTTAACTGCCTCTATACAGGTATGGTCACCTTCATTCTGAAGGCCTACACTATCCTCTGATATCTAATAATTCAAGAGTTCTAAGACCTTTTCTGTTAAAACTATTGTGAAGCCTCAAGTTCTCAGATGATGCCATTTGGCCTTACCTGGTCTGTGATGCCTCATTTATGTATTAAGTTCTACCTCTATTCTTTTCATATCACCCACATTTTAAGTACCAGTTCACTTAAACGTGTTCTTAGACACCAATGCATGGTGGATCTCCACTGGGGCAATCTTGCCCCCCAGGGGATAACTGGCAACATCTGGAGGCCGTTTTGGTTGCCAAGTGGGAAGAGGGAAAACTAGCATCTAGTTGGCATCCTCCACAGTGTCAGTAGTGTGGAGGCTGAGAAGCTCAGATAAGGCAAATGGCAACTGTTAAGTCCTCTCTCAGTAAGAAGTTTAAGTGGCTCTGTGGATGATCTAAAATACGTCTGTATCAATTTTATATTTTTATTTAAAATTTTAAAAACAAACTTAAAAGGCAATTCTATTCTGAAAAATTTCTCCATTCCATCTGATTGATGAAAACGAAAACTCCAGAGACTCAGTTAGAACTTCCATTTTAAAGAAGTTAATTTTCAGGATGCCTGGGTGGCTCAGTCAGCTAAGCATCTGAATTTGGCTCAGGTCATGATGCCAGGGTCCTGGGATTGAGTCCTACATCAGGATCCTTGCTCAGTGAGGAGCCTGCTTCTCCCTTTGCCTCTGTCTACCACTAACCCTGCTTGTAATTGCTCTCTCTGTGTCAAATAAATAAACAAGATCTTTTTTTAAAAGATAATTTTTTTAAAAAAGGTTAATTTTCACATGTAATATTATGAAATTCCCACAGGCTCTAAGATTTCTGAATCCCGATCCATTTATTTTTTAGCCGATTATTTATATACATGTAGAGCTATTCTAGAAGGTCACTAAATTAAATCACCACAAAAATATTTGCTAACCTATTAATTGAACATAATGCCATAAAAAAGACACATAAAATTTACTGCCAAATCAATACTATATTACAACATAAGATCTGGATATACATTCCTACCAAGGGATGATAGGTATGAGAAAGTTTGCAAACTAGAATTATAGATCACTCTAAAATGAGATAGCATATAATTCATAGAATTCTAATACCACTTTTTGTCAATCAAAAAAGTATTTATTGAACACCTGTTATGTGGCATGGTCTCTATACAGTTCAATCATGGGCCAGGTACAATGTGTGTTTTTCCTCCCCACCAGTATCCACGTTTAATGGGTTCCAGCCAGAATACCTGGAAACTAAATACTTGCCAATGATAAAGAAACAAGACTGCTTTTATTTACTTATTTTTATTTCTTAAAAAGATTTTATTTATTTATTTGACAGAGAGAAAGATCACAAGTAGGCAGGAGGCAAGCAGAGAGAGAGGGAGAAGCAGGCTCCCCACCAAGCAGAGAGATGGATGCAGGGCTCAACCCCAGGACCCTGAGATCATGACCTGAGCCTAAGTCAGAGGCTTAACCCACTGAGCCACCCAGGCACCCCAACAAGACTGCTTTTAAAGACCAATTTCTGCTTGCTGCAACAGAAGATTAAGTTTCAAAATAGTCAGTATGCCTTTCAGTTCCTTATCAACCTCTTCTAGGCAAATTATGGCTCATCTTTAGAATTTGCAATTGGATACCCCCCCTTCTCTAAGAGGCCCTATGAAGACATCAGTCTAGAATTTTTCTCTGACTCTGTATTGTTCTGACCTTGTGGATTATGACCTTGGGAAGTTAGTCTCCATTTCCTCATTTGCACAACAAAGATAATAATGATAATAAAATAATGTTTTTATTGGCTTTTTATGGCTCAATGTATAATATGAGGAGAGCTGAGAACAATACCTGACACTTGATAAGCTCTAAGTAAATTTTTGCCATAATTATTTATTTGAGTGATTATAATAAGAAATGAAAAGTTTATAAAAGAGAAGGTCATTAAAGCCTAATTTTAAAACACAACTGGATATTTGAAATGAGAGGCATTATTATGCCTGAAGGAAACCATTCTCTTAATTCCTTCTGGACAATAGTTCCCATTTATTTCTCTTCAAATCCAATTTTTTCACAAATTCAAATAACTAAATAGTCATTGAGCCCCTCTTATGTTGCAGACATAAAGAACAGATGGGTGTCTAGTGTGGAGTTTCAAAGACAAATACAGCAGAGGTTCTTCACTCCATAAGTTAATGATCTAAAGGAAAGCTGAAATTGGCACAGAACCCAAAAAAAAAAAAAAAAAAAAAAAAAAAACCACACAAAAAAATTGCTTTAGCCCGCTACCTGATTCACAGGCTTTCTTGAATATGTTAGTGAACAGCCCATGGTCAGTGATAATGCCAAGAAAACAAAGAGCAAAAGAACTGTATTTTCCATGCTTCTGTCTGTCAAGAGCTCTCTTCATGAAAATAGATGTTGGGTATAGATTTGAAGAATTAATTCCAAGTTTCTGTGCATATATAATTCAAACACACATGTACACATACAAAGATTCGCATACATTCAACAAAATAAAGCACAGAGTTTTTCTTTTAATTTCATGATGTTCAGTAAAATGCTGAGCAAAGTGTCACTTCAGTATGGACTCCACTGAAAGAGGTGATGGATATTGGCCCCAACAGAAAAGACAGAACAGAGAAGTGAAATTACAAGCACTGTAATTAGAACACTTGTGCCATTTGCTTGAGTCCCCACAGGGTTATGAATGAGACGTGGCCTGCTAACATTCTGTATTTATAGTCTTACCTAGCTTCTGTAATGCTCCTGCTTTGTCTGCTAAGAATCTTAAAAAGAATACCATTCTGAAGGGGTGAAAATGAGAAATAGAGCTCTGTGGAATAAGGGTTTAAAATTTAAGTAAAAGGACAACAGGAACAAAATCAATACATAATTACCTATTATAATATTCCCTAGGGGAGTAGTTCTACCAGCAGCATTCAAATCATTGTCCTGTGTCTGTGATATGTATAATATTAACAGTAAAAATGCTGCATGATTTTGAGGGAAAAAAACAATTTAGCATTATGTCACTGATTAATAATTACAGAGAATCCACATTTCAGGGTCATTTGGTTCTATATTTGGAAAGTTCTAACATCTTGTATCTGCCAAGACTGAGAGGTTCTTTTACCCTATTCGAAAGCTTACAAGTTAGTGTGCCACAACTCCAGGCGCACAGTTTGACCGCACTCCTCCTAACTCAGAAGGAAAAGCACTTTGTTACTCCAGTACTTCCTGTAGCCAGAGCATCATCACTTTCCTTCCAGCTAAGCCTCAACCCCCAGGGCTCACTGCCAAATGGGCAGGTGACACCTGTACAAAGAGTGGGGTACATAACCAGAAAGGACCTGGACTTTAGGAAACCCAAATCTTTTATAATGGGCATGCAGCCCACTTGAACTTTGCCCTCACAGGCAGCCATTGCCTTTATCATGGTGAATGGTAAAACAGTGTGCCCTTTGCCCCAGAGTGAGACATTGCCCTTACTTTTCTTCTTAGAGTGTTTGTTATAAAAACATCCTTAAGTAGATAGTTTAAGATAAGGCAGAGGGTGGCTTCTTCGTAAAACATGTAGAAATGTAAAAGGCCTACAGAGAATTGCTGAAATAAAAAAATGTGAAACATCACAGGAACCAAATTAAAAGTAAATATAAAAATATAAATATAAAACCCACAGGAACTAAGCTGTGACTATGGGTTGCGTTCTTTGGGATCAGTTTAACCACTAAACCATGCTGATTCCCACTGTCTCATTAACTGAAATCTACAAAGTCTGACAGCTATTTCCTTTTTTCCCAAAACTTGACTTTTTAGTGCCAGAGATTTCCTATCTACTACAATGAATTTGCTGTTGGAAGTAAAGACATACATCCTGTTCATATTCCTTCCCACCCCAATGATAATGCTGGAATGGAAAGAGCTTTGGCCAAAAGTAGATAGATAGACAGATAGATAGATAGTGTGTATGTGTGTGTGTGTGTGTGTGAGAGAGAGAGAGAGAGAGAGAGAGACAAAGAATGAAACCTCTGGAATACTGAAAACTATCAGAACTCATTTTCCCTCCCCTACTCAGACTACCTTAATTTCCATACAACCCACATGGCAAGAATAATTGTATTTCTTTCATGCTAAACTCCATAACAGAATAAGTGCCTAATGTCATGCAATACAGACCTAATCAAGAGAGATATGCAAAGATTCTTTTTTAGGAAAATGAAATCCAATTCCTAATTAACTATCACCCCCAGTAGACAACCAGGACATATTTTTTTTTCTTTTTGTATTTCAAGTCCCTAAAAAAATGTTGAAAGAATAAGTACCCAAGGCAGTGCCAGTGAAAAAACAAAATTTAAAAGATGCCCTGTCAGTATTTACATGACTGTCTTGATATAAGTTCAAGTGACTCAATATATTAATAAAAAATTTTTTTCACGTGGACTAACAGCTACACTACTGAGACAGATTTCACACAAATCTATTTTGATTCTAATAAACGAAGCAAAGGAGGTAATACTGTGTAGAAGCTATAGTGATCCAAAATGGAAACTCATTGGGGTGCCTGGGTGGCTCAGTGGGTTAAAGCCTCTGCCTTCGGCTCAGGTAATGATCCCACAGTCCTGGGATAGAGCCTCACATCTGGCTCTCTGCTCGGCAGGGAGCCTGCTCCCCCCCTCTCTGTGCCTGCCTCTCTGCCTGCTTGTGATCTCTGTCTGTCAAATGAATAATAAATAAAATCTTAAAAAAAAAATTGAAACTCATTCCGAGCCAACCAAAAGCTAACACAGCAAGAGGCTAGGAAGAATGTAGCAACTATACACAAATCTTAACAGAATGTAGCAAAAGAGGAATAAGGAATAAATGTGTAAAATGTCATCTTCATTCCAATTAGATCATGCTGAATTAGCAAATATTTACTTCATAGACTTTGTTTGTTTGTTTTTTATAAAGATTTTATTTATTTATTTGCCAGAGAGAGAGGGAGAGCGAGCGAGCAAGCACAGGCAGACAAAGAGGCAGGCAGAGGCAGAAGGAGAAGCAGGCTCCCTGCCAAGCAAGGAGCCCGATGTGGGACTCGATCCCAGGACCCTGGGATCATGACCTGAGCCGAAGGCAGCTGTTTAACCAACTGAGCCACCCAGGCATGCCTACTTCATAGACTTTGTTAAAGATTAATGATTGGACTTCTGCTCCATGACGACTAATTGAACACAAAAACTTACTTATGCCCCCTCCTAAAATTTTCAACATGATAAAAAATAGAAAAGTAAGGTCATGAAGGAAAGAATTTGAAGCAGAGTAGTCAGGATATAATTTCAATTTATTGTTTTTCTTTTCAAGGGTGACATTTGAAAGGTTCTAACTACTTTTAGTCTACTGGTATAAGCAAGAAATAATCTTAAATTGGGGAGAAAAACACTTGACTCTCAAAAATATTATGGTATCTGACAAAATTAAAAATTTCTCGTCAGTCCAGATTTTAGAATTTTTTTTCACAATAAGTTGTAAATTTCAGGATGCCAAAAGACAGAAAGGAGACAAACCAAAAGAATTTATACTATACTTTTATTTCCTATCCAAGACAATGCCAAGGGATATTCTGATTCTATTCTTGCTGCTTCCATCTGCCTTCAAAGTTGTGAGTTCTCAGTCAGTGTTATCTAGGACCGTTAACAGGCCTAGCTCACTGGGCTCATAAGGACAACAGAGAGGTGCACTAACAACTCCTAGCCAGACTCTGTAGTCAAGATCAGTGGCTGCCTTAAATACAGAAAATCCTTCCAAATGTTTTTATTACCTCCCTTAAAAGACTGTATGATCCTGGTGACAGTTCAGTTATAATCCTTTTAATTTCATGTAGGTTCAAAGGTCTTATCTTATTTGGAGCACTGAGGGGAAATACGATTTCTGTTCTCTGATAGAGATTGAAGAGCAAGCCGCCATCAATTCTACATGAAGAAATACTTCTCAAAGAAATTGTGCAAGCATCACATATTACATCCCCTTTTCACAGTATGCAGAATAAGACCATCCATGGAAAGATACACACCAGGCTTTAATGAGGAAGACCAGTTTGGCAAACTCATCTGTCTCCCATGAGAAATGACATGTCACCATGTTAAAGAGCAGAGAGATTTTTCTGAAGGTCTCCTACGGAGTTGCAGACCATTATAAACATTACACAGGATACTAGTTCACTGAAGAACATGGTAAAGGAGAAGCAGTTCTTCATTCCTATTCCAGTGCACCAGTCCAAGCCATAATGCTTCACAACTGCACAATCTCAATAGCCTCAAAACTAGTCTGATATCCTTCAACTCTTCATCACATGCCAATACTCTCCCACACTGTTGGCAACATCTTATTTCTGAAAGTGTAGTTCTAGGAATATTATTCATCAACTTGGATTTTTTCCAACTCCTTACTACCTAGAGGAAGAGTTTAAGCTCTGTAGCATGGTACCTTTAGACTCTGATATGACCTAGGTCTAATTCACCTTTCTAGTAACCTTCTCATTCATTTCTTCCTAAGCCCACCAAAATGAACTACTCACCCTTCTCCATTTCTTCAGGTCTCCATTCCTTTTCCAATAATCCTCTCTATTTGGAAATCATGGGCTGTAGATAATTTATCAAGATATGTGACTGGGGGTCCCTGGGTGGCTCAGTCAGTTAAGTGTCAGCCCCTGGCTCAGGTCATGATCCCAGGCATATTGGATCAAACCCTGAGTTGCGCTCCCTGCTCAGTGGGGAGTCTGCTTCTCCCTCGCCCTCTGCCTCTCCTCCCACTCATGTGTACTTGATCACTCATTCTCTCTCTCAAATAAATAAAATCTTAAAAAAAATAAAAAGGATATACAACTCTGTGCCACAAAATAAGACTAGAATGCAAATATAAGTAAATCAGATATTTGTTATGCCTCCAGGGCTGGTACTGACAAAGTAGGAATAGGAGAAGTTTATAAGAGTGAGAGCACATGATATGGTCACTAGAAGAGTCTAGGCTGAATAGAAACTGGTGAAATCTAAAAATGGCTGGAAGACAGGAGAACAACAGTAAGGCTGGGAAGCAACTGACAGCCAAGAGAAGGAAAGTAACAGGTTTTGTTGCAGAAATAAAGATCAAAGACATGAAATCTGTGAAGCTGAACAGTTCTGTAATCCACGTTAAGACGACAAATTTCAAATATTGAGTGGAAACTTCTGAAAATAAACAGATTTCTAAGATTCTTTAAATGGGACGTTCAAAGGACCATGATGCTAGGGTTCTGAAAAGCTCATACAGACCAAATCAGCCAAGTGAAGGCAGAGGATGGAATGAAAAGGAAAACCTTGTCTTCACTGCCCGGATTTTCCCTCGAGATGGAGGAGTCTACTGAGGGGGAAGAAGAGATCACTGAAAAGGCATATAAACCATATATAACTAGATGACCTGGGCCCCGGCTTACTGAAAAACCTAAAATCAAGTTAAATATATCCAACTTCATCCCTTGAAATAAAATAGAGCTTACAATAATTAACATTAAAAACAATTCCTCAAAGAAGTACCCATTGAGTTTATCTGCCTTTTTGTAGTTGATTAAAAGATGAAAGATACATTGTTCTAAGCAAACAAACACTCAAGAAAGGCACCTCTTCTGGACCAAACACACAACAAGGAGAGATTTTAAGTTTAATTGTAACCATGTAAAACTTCCCAGAGTGAAAAGATCTCTTATAACCCATGTTACGACAGCTAAGCATTTACTTTCTGACAAGATTTAAAGTGTAGCAGCAAAAATGGCTGGGGCAGATTCCAAAAGAGAGAAGAGAACCCAACCCTGTTGCTGGAGTCAAGATTTTCCCCAGGAACATTATTACTAGACTGACGCTTAGCAATGCTTCCTGCTTTGGCTATGCCTACCCACAGAGACATGACAGATATTTATTAGATGTATATTAGATACACTGAAAATAGTCTAGGTTGTCTGTCAAAGAAAAAAAAAGGTGTCATAAACCATTATGTTACAAGAAAGAAAAATGTTATTTCAGTAGACACCTTAAAAGTGGCTATACCTTTAAAATCCACGTCACAACCAGCACATGGTGACCAATTTTTACTCCTACAGTTGTTGATCTCCACCTTAAAAAGTGAAAAGTATCAATTGAAAAATCAGAAAGCCTAGCAATTATATATTAAAAATCTAGATTTCATGACGTATATTCAAATTCAGAGACAGTTCCTAAATAATCAACCAACCTTTTACAGGTTACTCCCCATTAACTGAATCATGGCCAAGTGTTGCACATATTAATGAAAACTGGAAAATAATATATCTTTCAAGCTGAACATTCTCAAAATCTGAAAGGCAATGGGAGAGAAAGGCATTACAAAACAGTTCACTGAGGATGTAAGAAAATGGAAAATAAAACAATAAAATCAATCTGATGGCTTAAAATTTTCAAAACTACTTTTTCTGTAAAAGGGTGAAGCTCTAGGTGACAAAATGTGCTCTTCTTGCTTACCATTACATAGTTATCAATAAGTTTAAAAATTATAGTATTCTCCTATCATTTCTCCATCAATAAATTGCTATGTAGGGTGCTATACATTTACAAGGATTTTTTCAATTCTGCAAATAAATAAGTATCAATGTGGTGTTTTTATTTCTCTTCACCCATGCACATTTTATTCCTATCTTAAGAGATAGTGTAATTACCCCCAGATGAATAACGTCCCCTTTGTGCATTCTGGTGCTATAAGATATACCTCACTAAGGCTTCACAATAACCCTTAGAAAAAAGACATGAGACATGAGTGCTGATCTCAGAAAAAATAAATAATGATAAAAAAGCAATGCCTCTACCACTCATAAGCAGGGAAACAGAGGGCAAGTGTCTTAGACTCTGAGCTGCTATTCCTTCTTTTCTAATGCCTACCTCCTAAAGCTGTAAACAATAAATGAGATAAAGTGTGTCAAAACTGTAGGGCAGTCTACTGGATATTTACCCTAAATATACAAATGTAGTGACCCGAAGGGGCACTTGCACCTAAATGTTTATAGCAGCAATGTCCACAATAGCCTAACTATGGAAAGAACCTAGATGCCTGTCAACAGATGAATGGATAAAGTATTTCACACAATATGAAATACTATGCAGCCATCAAAAACCCCAAAATCTTGCAATTTGCAATAACGTGGATGTAACTAGAGGGTATTGTGATAAGCAAAATAGTCAATCATAGAAAGACAATTATCATATGATCTCCCTGATATGAGGAAGTTGAGAGGAAGAATGGGGGGTTTGAGGGGTAGAGAGAAGGAAAAAATGAAATAAGATGGCACTGGAGAGGGAGACAAACCATAAGAGACTCTTAATCTCACAAAACAAACTTATGAATTGCTGAGGGGAGGAGTATGGGAGGGATGGGGTGGCTGGGTATGTGCTATGGTGAGTGCTGTCAATTGTGTAAGACTGAAGAATCCCAGATCCATACCCCTGAAACAAATAATCTATCATATGTTCACATAAAATAACTGTAGTGCAGTGTCTGAATTTCAGAAAGTGCTCAATAAGTCACAGTTTGTATTACCATTATGCTATAAAACCAGTAAGTGAGATAAGAGAGGCAGAAAATGAGATAAAATACAATGTATCATACGTGTTAGAGATAGAGGGGAGAAGCACTGCAGGAGCTCACAGTAGGGAAACAAGCCAGAAACAAGGTGGTTTCCCCAAGGGGCCTTCCTTGTGATCTTGCTGCTTGGGGTGGCTTCAAAGACAGAAGTTCACAAAAGAGACAAGGGACAGAGAGTACACCAGGCAGGATGAAGGTCTGGAGGCACACGCATATGATAGGAACCACCACCGTGTAGCTGGGAGGATGCTCTTGGGGAGGATTTGGAAACTGAATTGAAATGTAACACAGAAATAAGACTAGAGAAGACAGAAATACCAAAGCACAGAGTTTAGATATATTCAGCTAATGAGAAGTGAACACATTTCCCTAAAGCCTGGATTTTTACAGGGATGTATTCATATATACCACCAAGTTGATTAAAGTACATTGTCAAAAATTACCTTCTGAGATTTCTCAGATTGTGTCTATATCTAAAAAGGCAAAAACATAAGTTTAAGCTTATTTTTCCTGGCTCCTAAGAGAGCAACTGATGCATTCCACAAAACTTAGCACATAGTAAGTAACTGAACATTGTTATTGACGATGGGGAAAAAAGGATGTGTGCATAAAATTCCACCTTATAATGTTAAGCATTACATTGTCCAATAGTTTAACCTTCCCCCAGTCTAGCAGCTGACAAGGAGGAAAAAGTGAGTGATTAGAATTCATCTCCTCTCTTCTACTGCTGGACATGCTAATGAGCAGAGAAACAGCAAAAAGCGGGAATGATGCGCCAGAGGTGAAGTCAGTAAATGACAAAAAAGCAAGTCACAAAAATGAATAATCACTCCTAGTAATATAAAGTTGATTATGCAGCATTATGGATAATTACCCTTTCAAAAGCACTTTAACAATGAAAATCATTTACAAACAGCTATCACTTTGCATAGTCCTAAAGGGCTCACAACCTAATTGTCCCTTACCGCACTTGTTACTGCTGAACTAATGCATGTACACTGTAGGACTGGGGTCTTCCCTTAATGTCAATGATATGGCCGGGGCAGTGACAGACCACCCAGTGTTAAAAACCACTGAGAGGCAATAAGAAGTAAGTGGGTAATCATATAGTACAGGAGCCAGACTGCAGGTCAAAGCCTTAATGATTCTGTGTCTGACTTTCTCATCTTTAAAATACAGGCAATAACCATGCTATCCCATGATTTACATAAGTCCATACATAAAAAAAACTTGTGAAAGTATCAAGAACGTGATAAAAGTCAGCATAGGTTAACCAATAATTAGCTGTGTAAACAAATGATAAAATATTTCCAGAGCAGGAAGCAATTACTTCTGTATATGATGAGTGGTGGGAGTCAAAGAGGTCTTCAAAGGAAAGATACTAGTTTGGCCTAAAGTTTTGTTATGAAGGAAAATGGAGAAAAGACAATTCAGGAAAAGAACAAGATTGAGAGACTTGGGGGTACCTGGCGGACTCCAACGATGGGGAGCAGACCTGTCATCTGGAAGTGGTAGGAAGTGAAGCCAAAGTCTTGGAGATTGCGAAAACCTCCAAGTAAGGAGGTTCTAAAACTTTTTAAGCTTAAGAAAGACTTGCCTAGACATGAGATTTAGAAAGAACTTGGGCAGCAATATAAATAAAGGCCACATGAGCAAAAAGTTAGATAACTGCAGTATCCAGACTCACTGAAAGAGATTGAGTATACTGTAAGGTTATCACTGCTAACTATTTAAATCCTATGATGTATTAGTCCTCTAGTAGGAAATGTATGTGTGTGTGTGTGTGTGTGTGTGTGTGTGCGCGCGCGCGTGTGTGTGTGTTTACATGTTATTGTCTACTCTTTAATGAAACTTTGTGAAATAACTACTTGCCATCATACGTTGAATAAACTCAAGATCAACAAGTTTAAATAATCTAGCCAAACACAGGTTCTAAGAGGCAGAACTGAGTCTTCAAACATTCAGGTCTCCTGGGTGCCAAAGCCCCCTTTCTTTCCACAACACCCAGCTCCCCTCCCAATCTGTTCAACGGCATTAATCTAACACAGTCAACAATGGGGAACCGTACACAGGCATCAGCAATGCAGATCAACAGGGATGGTTGCCTCCCAATGTCTTGACCAGGAGCTATGAAAAGGGAAGACGGTAAAAGTAATTCTAGATTTCCTAGCAGGTGTAATCAGCCTCCTGATTACAGTATCCTTAGCCTGTAAGGATATTTGAATCAGTATCCTTAGCCTGTTAGGATATTTGATGAGAAAAGTGACAGAGTTAGTTTAAAGATCTGTGGGTTTGAAGTGTCTGGGAGACATTCACTCGGATAGATACAGGTCACATAGAAACAGAGCTTGAAGCTTCTTACAGGGGTAAGACTGCTGAGAACTTTATGAAATATTAAGCATTGGGTTATAGTTAATAATAAAAAAAAGAGAGGTTTGTACAATGGAAACATGTAAAGGAATAAGAAAAAGAGAAGGAAGATCTTTTGTTTATGATACTGGATTAAACATTTAGTCCTGGGAAAATCAGTAATTTTAATCCATGTAATAGTTACTCCATTTTGCCAAACTACCAAAGTTTTATCACAGGTATTAGTGACATAACTTTTCCAGTTCTTGTCAAATGCATTAAAATGCAGTTGAATGCATTAAAAGCATGCAAAGCACTGTCTAAATTTAATAAGCGCCCTCTTACAGAATTCATTAACTATCCAAATCTCTCTACAAGAAAAAGGCAAGAATTGCAATCACAGCTAGACTTTAAATTTTGTGATTCAAAATAGAGGCCCCACCAAAGTATTGATAGGGATGAACACAGACGCCGTCTTCTGATTTACACTCCAGAGCATTCTTCAGTGGAGTGACTGCATCTGTTGATACAATGTGCATCTGCTCTTCTTGGGATTGAACTGAAACTAAATCAGTTCACACTGCTGTCTTAATAGCTCTAAAATTATAATGGCTATTTAATCACTACTAAATCAGGCTTGGCCTTGATGTCTTGGCAAGTTTATTTCATTAGTAATGTATTGCGTTTCTTTCTCTACTTTTCCCTAACATCTGGCCAAACATCTCTTTTTAAAACAATAATATGCAAAGTATCATTTTAAAAATAAAATTATAACCACAGTGTAAGGCAAATAAGATTACAGTTAAGTATCTTTTTCCATTAAAAAAAGAAGTTATCATTCAGCATCATAAAAATATGACAAATCCGGAAAATCTCTACCCCAAGCTCAAATTCCCTCATGCATCACAGATTGACTTCACTAATAGACAATATGTAAATGATAAAACAAAAATACATCTCACATTTGTGTTTAAATTATTTCAAATTTGTGTTTAAATTATTTCAAATTTCTGCCCTAAAAACACACTACATTGCTACCAGCTTTAATCATATTCTTAAAGCCAGTTTAGAGAAAGCATTTCCAATAGTCTAATAAAGAAAAATGAAAACTGTGTTTTGATTTTTTTTTTAATAATTTTATTTACTTATTTGACACAGAGCGAGAGAGATCACAAGTAGGCAGAGAGGCAGGCAGAGAGAGAGGAGGAAGCAGGCTCCCTGCTGAGCAGAGAGCCCGATGTGGGGCTCTATCCCAGGAACCCCAAGATCATGACCTGAGCTGAAGGCAGAGGCTTAACCCACTGAGACACCCAGGCACCCCTTGATTGTGCTTTTTTGATACCTAGTTAGGAATGCTGAATGATATGCGTATGACAACAATTTATTTAAGATTTTGTTTATTTATTTATTTATGAGAGATGGAGAAAGCATGTGCTAGAGTGGGGGGAAGTGGAATGGGAAGGAACAAACAGACTCCACACTGAGCGGGGAGCCACCCAGATGCCCCAACAACAGTTTATTTTAAAATTAAGTGATATTTTAGGGATGCCTGGGTGGCTCAGTTGGTTAAGGGGCTGCTTTTGGCTCAGGTAGTGGTCCCAGGGTCCTGGGATCTAGTCCCACAAAGGGCTCCTTGCTCGGAGGGGAGCCTGTTTCCCCTCTGCATGCTGATCCCCCCTGCTTGTGCTCTCTCTTTCACAAATAAAATCTTTTTTTAAAAAAAGAGAGATTTTAACAATATTAAAGCATTAAGTATTAAACTGTGTGTTTGACTAAATCACTCCAACTTGTAGCCTTCAGTTTTCGCAACTATAAAATGAAAAAGCCGATCTTAAATTATTTTTGAAGTCCTTCCTAATTCTAATAGTTTAATATTAAGTGTCAGTACCAAGAGCTCAGTATAGGAGAACTTTTAGACCACATTTCCAATAGCACTCAAGGCCACTCCCAAATGAACAGAGCAATGAAGTAAACTATAGCAAGTTACTGTAACAAGCGCAGCTTGATGCCAGCTCACAACCTGCCCACCCAGGGACGCTACTGGTCTCAACCCTCTTTGATATAGACATTCTAGAGCTGAATGGCTCATACTCTTCATTCTTTGCTTCCAATAATTATTACCTGTACAGATTGACAAAGCTTGAACCAGAACATGTATTTGTCAATCAAGGAACATTTTAAAGCATATCTTCATCATTAGAAATGGTAAAGGAGCATTTTGTTTTCTATAATCCAAGACAACTAATAGAAATGTCATAATGTTCTTTCCACTAGGCATATTTGGAATTTTCGTCACACCAAAACTAGACCCACAGCTGCAGTTTGAAAGTTTTGTTATGTTTCCCATGAGGACACAGGAGGTCTGCTAATAAAAGTTTCCTTTCATGGTCACTGACACATGCAATTGAAGCACTTGGGAGATAATTCTATGTTTGATTTAAGAGACAGAAGTTGAACTAAAGTAAGCATATTGAGAAGCACTAGATGTTAAATTATTTGCTCAGGTTCTGTAACTAGAAAACTGGAATTAGCTAGTGCCTTGGGCACTGGTACATTAAAGTTTTAATATAAAAAGTTCTGCTTATGACTTTGCCCTGATGACTTCTTGTCACTCACATGCCAGAGAAAGGCCATATGGAAAAGCACATCAGGGCATGGGCAATAAGTAATTAACTGCTCCTCACCTAAAATCTTTTATCATACAAGGCAGAAACTGTTTCCCAATGACATAAACTTACTTAAAATGAATAATACATGGCAAAAAAAATGGGTCCCTGAATTCAGAAAGGGAATTTGACTCTCTTTTAGTGCATTGTGCAGACAAGGCAAGGGCAATTCTCATTAAAGTGTTGAGCATATAGTCATAGGCCAATGAGGCACAGAATAATTACACATACCTCCCAAAAGACAAAGAACATTAATCATGTTACCTCATACACACCTCAAGGATCAGGACTGAAGAAGTGATTACAGCATAAAGTGATTGTCTCTGAATGTTCCTGCAAGGGATCTGATTAAATTTTCACAATATTTTAAGAGATTCTTTCCCTTCGTATAGTTCAAAAAGATGCAGAGTATATAATGAGTTTATGGGAAGATGAAAATAACAGGGGAAATAATTTTTCACCCTTCTCTAGGTTAAATTATTTCATTGATTTATTAAATACCCATATATTTATTCCATCATTAAATAATCTATTTAAATTACATGAAGATCATTCTTCCCACATTCTTCTAATAGGCAACTACTAAATAAAATCAAAATAATTTCAATTCTAGGCCAAACTGTTTTCTTTGAGAAAATTTAAACATACCTGGGGCAGTGTTTCAAAGTTTTCTGCAATGAGAGCAGTTTATAATGCTCACTTTCATGTTTTAGTAGATCATAGCAGTTTCTAACATACTCTATTTTTTATTGAGGTTTTAAACCTCAATAGTCAAAACAGTAGTTAAAACGGATCATATATGGGGCACCTGGGTGGCTCAGTGGGTTAAGCCGCTTCCTTCGGCTTAGGTCATGATCTCAGAGCTCTGGGATCGAGTCCTGCATCGGGCTCTCTGCTCAGCAGGGAGCCTGCTTCCCTCTCTCTCTCTGCCTGCCTCTCCGTCTACTTGTGATCTCTCTCTGTCAAATAAATAAAATCTTTTAAATAAATAAATAAATAAATAGATCATATATTAAAAGTATGATATATATAAAATAATATATGATATAAAATCATACATAAGATCATATATATAAAGGTATTGATAAAAGCAATGATGAATTTTTATCATAAATTCATAAACATTTTAACAGAATACATGATTTCTGCTTTTAGATGTTAATTTAATATAAAATCAATTCACATGAAAATAAGAAATTGTCTACAAGAATATTTTTTAAAATATTTTATTTATTTATTTGAGAGAGAGAGAGAGCGAGCTTGAGAGAGAGAGAGAGAGAGAGCAGGAGCCAAAGGGAAGGGCAGAGGGAGAAGCAGGCTCCCTGCTCAGTGGGACGTCCAATATAAGGGTTGATCACAAGACCTGAGGATCATGACCTGAGACAAAAGCAGATGCTTAACTGACTGAACCACCCAAGATGCCCCTTCATGAATATGTTTCTAATAAAATTCAGATATTTTAATGAAAATGTCTCAAGTATTCTTTGTCATTTCCTTTATTTTTTAAAGCAGACTGTCTGATTTTGTCATAACAGTAATACATTTTTAGTCAATACTCTCAAAGAGATAAAACTTCCAAACATAACTTTATTACCTTTTTATGAAATCAAAAGTGATTAAGGTATAAATTTCTCATACAACCACTTGAAGGAAAGACTTTCTACAGTTCTCCATAGCAATTATAACAGTAAGGATATTCAGTATCCATTTGTAATATGAACAGCCACAGTCTAGTGCTTGAAAGTCTTTTTTCCCTGAGTGGGTTTTAAATCTAGGACTTAAAATTTTTCCATGAATGGTTGAAATAAATTATTTTTATGAAGTTACTTCAAGGTTTTTTTCACCCAATTCAGAGACCAAATGACAGGATTATGAGACCAAATGTAAAAAAAACCCAAAACCCAAACAAAACAAAACAAAACTTTAGAGCATGCTGTAAACTGCAGGTCAAGGCGTTCATATGCATCTAACCACACAGCCTAGCACATGTATCCTCATGTATAAACTAAGCACAATCCAGGTCTAAAGATTTTCTTTCTCATCTTCACACCATCCAGTGTTTCAAGGACAGTTAAAGCCAGGTGGTTTACGAACTAACAAGATTAGCAGTATGCACAGATAGAATGGGTTTATTAGTGTTTCGTCCTGACAAGTGGTGTCCTAGTACAGAACATGGGACAGCTGAGAGGGACCCAGATAATGTGGTGACATAGGAAGAAAGAGAAGCTTATTAATATCATCCAGCACCCAGGTTTAATAGGTGTTGGTTCCTCATCATCAGAAACTATCATCAGAAATTCTAATACCTACTAAGGGAATTGATTTTTAATATCAAAAACAAAACAAAGAATCGTTGTTTATTATTGAGTTTAAAAGACTGAAAGACTGGTAAACAACTCATTGAGCACCAATATACAAAAGGAAGCCCTGGTTAGTTACTAAAAAGAGATATGCCAAATGTTTATGTCTGATTATATTCCCGCATTCCAAATAGGCAAGGTTTTAGTAGAGACTGGGAAATGATAAATGGCAATTGTTTGGTTTGGAACATCTGGACATATATCACATCCAGGTTTGGTTCATTACAGCCGAGTTCAGCACACCTAGCTAAATTCATCTCCTCCTTTATCTGAAGAGAGAAAGATACAAAATGAGGTTTGAGTCATCTGAATCTACCGTTCTTGGTTTAGATACGCAATTTCAATTTTAAATTAGAGCAATGGTATGTTGGAAAAGGTCTCACTCTTACAATCTTAGTTGTACAAATACCTGCACGGGTGATGAAGCACTCACCTATTTCTAGAGATAGGTAGCCTTCAGCTAAAATACTCTCCTTTCTCTGTACAACAAGCATATTGGCTATTTACCTATTTATATTTACCTAGCTTTGAACTTTAGGTAAAATCAGTTGACTCAATTACCAGCAAGGGGTTAATCCAAAAAAGTAGTTCTCAAGCTTCGGAGGCTAAGACACCTCTAGAGAGCTGGCACAAGGATAGCTTTCTAGGTTTTACCCTGAGAAATTTAAATTCAGCAGATGTGGGAATGGATCCAAGAATCTGCTTTTAATAAGTCTTGGAGTTGCTGGTAGTTGGGAAGGCATACTCTGAGAAGCACTTATGTAAAAGGCTGGAACCAACACCTGCACGACTCTTACAATAGCAAACTCTATATTGTTCACACAACTGTTCAGGTTAGGAATTGCTGAAGTATATTATAATTATGAAAACTTTTTTCAGAAAGCATGATAATCCATCTGATGTTCACTCTCAAATGGATTAGTCTGTCAAGCCTTCATACTTTCTTTCTCTACTTTCTTCTTAACGTGCGCAGGCAGAAACACACACATACGCACAATTTGTTGGACTGACTGACAGATTGACTGTTCCCTTTAAGATTTTAAAAACTATAAATCACAACTTCCAAAATTTTTGATATGGCCTTTTATAATAAAAGAGGAACAGCTTGCTCTCTGAATTATTTGAGTGCCTGACTTCCCTTCAACTAAAGGCTGACCTAGAAAATGTAAAATGTGAAAACATGCTTTGGAAACTAGGAAAGAGTATTCTCCAAATCTGAAAATTGCAAAGGGCCATTAGTAGATCATGAAGGGATAAAAACAGACAATGAATTTTATGTCAAAAAATATGGCTATTTAAAAAAATATTACTATTTAAATGAAATGAATAAACTCATAGAAACAAAACTTACAAATATTGACTTAAGAAAAAATAGAAAATCTGAATAGGCCTATATCAGATAATTGAACACCCTTCCACAAAGAAAATTTCAAGCACAAAAGACATTACTAACTAATTCTAAGTGACATTTAAGAAAAAATCAGGCCTATCTCATACAATCACTTTCAGAACAGAATATGAGACCACTTAGGTTTACAAGAGCATACCTTTGATGGCATCACTGAAGATCACATTAAGAAAATAAACTTACAGGCATAGCTCCCCCAAGAACATAGGTACAAATATTCTTAAAGAGTGTATTAGCAAACCAAACATAGCAAGATTCAAAATGGGAAAAAAAATCCTGACAATGTTGCATTTATTTCAGGAATGCAGGTTTAATATTTTAACTCTCAAAAATCAATGTTTTTCATAACATTAACATTTTAAGGGGAAAAAATCACATGATCATCCTAATTTAATACCCCTCTGTGTAAAAAAATTAATATAATTAAGGGGAATGAGACAGTATAGTAAGGAGAATCACCTTTTTTAAAAAGATTGTATTTATTTATTTGACTGAGAGAGAGAGAGATCACAAGTAGGCAGAGAGAGAGGGGGAAGCAGGCTCCCCGCTGAGCAGAGAGCCAGATGCAGGACTGGATCCCAGGACCCTGAGATCATGACCTGAGCCAAAGGCAGAAGCTTAACCCTCTGAGCCACCCAGGTGCCCCAAGGAGAATCTTTTCTAAAAATCTGTGTTGTACTTCAAGGGGAAATATTGAAAACTCTCCCATATGAAATTGGGAAGAAGTGTGATTATTAGCTCTTCCTAGCTTGTAGTAAAGATCTTGACGGTGCAACATTAAAAGAAAGATAAATGACTAAAAAAGGAGTAAATAAATCTGCAGTTACACACAGATATATCCAAGATGCCTGTACACATAGAAAATCTAAAAGACTTCACAGAACAACTACTAAAACTAATATGTACTTTATCACGGCTGTGGATTATATCAATTGAAAAAAAAATTAAACGTTACTTTTACAATAGCATCAAAAATAACAAATATCCAGGAAGCATTCTAACAAAAGATGTGCCAAATCTCTATAAAATATTAGTGAGAAACAGGTGCCTGGGTGGTTCAGTTGGTCAAGTCTCTGCCTTTGGGTCAGGTCATGACCCAGGGTCCTGGGATCAAGTCCTGTATAGGGCTCTCTGCTCAGTGGGGAACTTGCTTCCTCCTCCTCTCTCTCTCTCTGCCTGCCTCTCTGCCTATTTGAGATCTCTTTGTCAAATAAATAAATAAAATCTTAAAAAAAATAGGTCACACATTAAAATATTAGTGAGAAAAATTAAGGAAAACCTAAATAAATGGAGCGATATAACATATTACTGGGTTTAAATTTATATCATAAAGACTTATTTGCTCCAAATTGAGGTATAGATTAAATTTTGTCCCCATAAAACTCCCAATAATTTTCTGGGTGGAAATTGACAGCTTATTTTAAATTCTATATTAATAAGCAAAGAACCTAAAGTAGCTCTCCAGGATTTCTCAACCAGCATTCCAGGATAGGATTAAACACTAATGACCTAAAATTTCCAATTCATGATTTAACTGCTTTCCTATGCATTAAGAATGGTGCTACACTTGGAAGAATTGAGAAAAATTATCACTTAAATAATTTTTTTATATTCTCTGTTCAGATGAAAAACATCAGTTGAGAAAGGCTAGCAGAAAATTCTGAAGAAACAACACAGAATGTTATCACTAGATAAGATTAGTTCTCAAGGTGCTGTAATTAAGTCAGTTGGATATTGCAGCAAGAGATAAACAAATTAATAGAAAAAAATGTTCAGGAATAAGTCTAGACATTTATGACCCTTAATGTACAACAAAGATGCCACTGCAGAGCAGTAGAAAAGGATGACCTTTCAATAAATGCTACTGGGTTAACTGATGCCTACTTGTATCTACATATCTATGTCTATGCCTATAGACAGACAGCTGAGAGAGAGAGAGGGAAAGAAATAGAGGGAAGGAGATAGATGGAGGCAGGGAGGGAAAAGACAGATGGAAAAATCCCATCCCTACTTTTCTTTATTGACCAAAATCAACTCTGAATGGTGTCAAGATTTAAAGTTAGAAGACATAGCAATAACACTTGTAGTAACATTAAGAGAATTCCTTCATTAACTTAGGAGAGATAGTTTTTACCAGAACTCAGAACTAGCATGAATAAAAATTTTAATATTAAATAGGAACCCATGTTCATCAAATACCATTAAAAGTGTGAAAATACAAGCCACTAAGAAGATATTTACAAGATACATATAACTACAGAAGGATTCTGTAACATATGCAAAGACGTGTATCCTCTTCAAGAAAGGCTCATCCAATTACTAAGAGTGTGGTTAGCAGACAGCCTCCAGGTATTAACACCTCCATCTTTTGAGCCAAGGACACTCTATTTTCAGGATGACACTGACTGAGCCATATTATATGACCCATGTACATCACTGTAACAGCCCAGGCTACATTCTTGGTGAGGTCACCAGCTAATGCCAAGACTTTACAAGGTGTTACTCCTAAATAAACCTCCTACCTGCTTCCCTAGAACCCAAAATGACAGATTAATGTACAAACTATTAAAAAGAATTCTAATAATCAATTGGAAAAGGACAACTCATTTTTAATGGACAAAGACATGAAGAAACACTTCACACAATATGATATCCAAGTAAAGAGGCTCAGCCTTCATTACTCCTCAGGCAAATGGAAATTAAAATTGCATATCCAAGTATGTAAATACTAAGTGTCAGTGACAATCACTTTGGAAAATTCTTTGTTGATATAGACTAAAACAGAAAATATACACATCCTATGACTCAGCAATTTTACTCTAATTTTAATTTTAATCTAATTTTACTCTAATCACACTATGCAATTTCATTTATATAAATGAAATCAGGAAAACGAATATAAATCAGGAAAAACTAATCTATGTGCTATAAGTCAAGGCAGTTGTTACCTTTAAGAGGTACAGGAATGAGGATAAGACCTTCTGGGGTGTTCACTTTCTTTAGCTTGATCTGAGGGGTAGTTAAATAGATATGTTCACTTAGTAAATATCCTTTGAACTATATGCTCATAATTTGTATACTTTACTGAATATGTTATATACCTAAATTTTAAGAAAATTATTTTATAAAGATTATAATGCTTTTGTGGCTATCTTTAAAAATTTTTTTAGTCTCATTAAGACTTGGATCTAATTAATTCAGCTCCTTCTTTTTTTTTTTTTTTTATTTGACAGAGAGAAATCACAAGTAGACAGAGAGGCAGGCAGAGAGAGAGAGAGGGGGAAGCAGGCTCCCTGCTGAGCAGAGAGCCCGATGCGGGACTCGATCCCAGGACCCTGAGATCATGACCTGAGCCGAAGGCAGCGGCTTAACCCACTGAGCCACCCAGGCGCCCTAATTCAGCTCCTTCTTGAATTAACTTTGCAGCCAGTAAGAATGCAATTACTTCATAGTATTATGGCTATGAAGTAATTATATTCCTAAGTATTGACCATGGAAATTAGTTGAATCACTTTAAAGTCACTTCCCATGTTGGCGGGTATACAACATAGCTGTGTAAGGAAGTACTCAAGAAAGCCCATCTGATAGGGATATGTCAAAGGGACATAAGAGCCACCTAAAAGAACTCCCAGTGGCCAAAGCTGAAGTATTCAAACAATCAAATAAACAAAGTAGTATTGTATTATAATCAAATGCATAAAATGAATATCCTTGAATTCATGTTGATATAAATAAATTATTTTTAAAAATAAGTAGGACAGAATAAACAAACATCCTATACAAAAAATTCCAAATAATTTCAGTAGATGCTCTGTCCTCAAAAAGATAGACTATAACTCCCCACTCCTTCAGTGTGAACTGTACATTCTGATGTGCTTCCAGAAAGTTCAGTATGTATACGGGAATGGAGGGAAAACTGAATGGGAAGTCATCAGAGAGGAAGAAAAACCATGAGAGAAGCTTTAACTACAGGAAACAAACTGAGGGCTGCTGGAGGGGACGTGGGTTGGGGGTTGGGGTAATTTGCTGATGAGCATTAAGGAGGGCACGTGATGTGATGAGTGCTGGGTGTTATATGCAACTGATAAATTACTGAACACTACATCTGAAACTAATGATGTACTAAATTGGCCATCTGAATTTAAATTTTAAAAAAAAAAGTTCAGTATGAGAAGGAGTGGAGGTGGGAGAGGAACCTCACATTGAAGACACCTGAGAAATACTTCCTCAGTTAGATGATCAAGGTTAACATCAATAATGATAAATCATGTTGACAGTATGTACCCTTAATACAATCTGGTGAGAACTGCACTCTACCTTTGCAGTTTTCCTACCAAAAATCCACAAGCCTAGGTTGATGAGAAAAACATCAAAGAAATCCCAATCATGAACCTTCAATAAAATGCCTGACCAGTACGCCCCAAAAGTGTCAAGGTCATCAAAACCAAGAAAAGTCTTAAGAAACTGTCAGTAAAAAAGAGATTAAGAATAGGGGCTCCTGGGTGGCTCAGTGGGTTAAGCCTCTGCCTTTGGCTCAGGTTATTACCCCAGGGTCCTGGGATTGAGTCCCGAATTGGGCTTTCTGCTCAGCAGGGAGCTTGCTTCCCCCTCTCTCTCACCTGCCTCTCTGCCTATTTGTGATCTCTCTCTGTATCAAATAAATAAAATCTTTAAAAATATATATATATGACAATGTAATATGTTATCTTGAATCAGCAGAAAGATGTTAGATAAAGATTAAGAAAACCTGAATAAAGTATGAACTTTAATTATTGATAACATATCAGTACTGGTTCATTAATTTTTACAAACATTCCATAGTAATGTAAGATGCTAATAATAGGGGAAACTGCATGTGTGGACTATGGAAATTCTCTGTACTATCTTTGCAATTTTTCTGTAAATCAAAAACTCTTTTTTTTTATTTAATTTTTTTTCAGTGTTCCAAAATTGTTTATGCACCACACCCAGTGCTCCATGCAATACATGCCCTCCAAAATACCCACCACCTGGCTCACC
Source organism: Neogale vison (assembly GCF_020171115.1). Classification (NCBI taxonomy): domain Eukaryota; kingdom Metazoa; phylum Chordata; class Mammalia; order Carnivora; family Mustelidae; genus Neogale; species Neogale vison. The sequence goes on from NC_058091.1 coordinate 177,648,440, forward strand.
CAACCCCCACCACCCCCTCCGAAACCTCCAAGTGTGTTTCTCAGAGTCCACAGTCTCTCATAGTTTGTCTCCCCTTCCAATTTCCCCCAATGCACTTCTCTTCTCCATCTTCCTATGTCCTCCGTGTTATTCCTTATGCTCCACAAGTAAGTGAAACCATATAATTGACCCTTTCTGCTTGACTTACTTCACTCAGCATAATCTCCTTCAGTCCTGTCCATGTTGTTACAAAAGTTGGGTATTCATCCTTTCTGATGGAGGCATAATACTCCATAGTATCTATGGACCACATCTTCCTTATCCATTCTTCTGTTGAAGGGCATCTTTGTTCTTTCCACAGTTTGGCGACCGTGGCCATTGCTGCTATAAACACTCGGGTACAGATGGCCCTTCTTTTCACTACATCTGTATCTTTGGGGTAAATACCCAGTAGTGCAATTGCCGGGTCACAGGGTAACTCTATTTTTAATTTCTTAAGGAATGTCCACACTGTTTTCCAAAGTGGCTGTACCAACTTGCATTCCCACCAACAGTGTAAGAGGGTTCCCATTTCTGCATACCCTCTCCAACACCTGTTGTTTACTGTCTTTTGGCCATTCTAACTGGTGTAAGGTGGTATCTCAATGTGCTTTTGATTTCAATCTCCCTAATGGCTAATGCTGATGAACATTTTTTCATGTGACTATTAGCAATTTGTATGTCTTCTGTGGAGAACTGTCTGTTCATGTCTTCTGCCCCTTTTTTGACATGATTATCTGTTTTGTGTCTGTTGAATTTGAGGAGTTCTTTATAGATCTTGGGTATGAGCCCTCTGTCTGTAGTGTCATTTGTGAATATCTTCTCCCATTCCATGGGTTGCCTCTTTGTTTTGTTGACTGTTTCCTTTGCTGTGTAGAAGCTTTGATCTTGATGAAGTACCCCAAACTCATTTTTGCTTTTGTTTCCTTTGCCTTTGGAGACATATCTTGAAAGAAGTTGTTGTGGCCAATGTTGAAGCGGTTACTGCCTATGTTCTCCTTAGGATTTTGATAGATTCCTGCCTCACATTGAGGTCTTTTATCCATTTCGAGTTTACCTTTACGTATGGTGTAAGAGAATAGTCGAGTTTCATTCTTCTACACATAGCTGTCCAATTTTCCCAGCACCATTTATTAATGAGACTGTCTTTTTTCCACTGTATATGTTTATTTAAAATGAATAAATGTGAATATAAAACTAGTCTATGTGAAATTATTTCTAAAGGAAAAAAATGGCAACTTACACATATTAGTAAGAAATTTTTTCCTTCTCTTAAAGTACTTTTTGACTTATTTGAGAGAGACAGACATAGTAAGAGAGAGCACAAGTGAGAAGGAGGGAGAGAAGCATGATCGCCTCTGAGCAGGGAGCCCAGTGTGGGGCTTGATCCCAGCACCCTAAGATCATACCTGAACCAAAGGCAGATGCTTACCTGACTGAGCCATCCAGATGCCCCAAGATTTTTTTTATTCATACCTTCATTGGTTTTGGCTAAGTCTCAGTGTGTCCCAATATTATCTATTCCTTCATGGTCATCCTCCTCAATACTCATCCATAGCACCATTTAATTTCCTTTTATAGGATTTTTTATCAGCATGAGTAGTATAAGGAATCAAAAATATCTGGATTTCATAGCCATCTTTGACAGTAGCAATAAATGTGACCTCAAGCAACTCAATAACCTCCTATGTCTTCATATTTCTCACTTGTAAAACTGTGATCTAAGCATATTTTGTTCAATGCTAACATTTCTAGGTATTAAAGTACTCTGTATTTGCCAATCTTTAGTAAAAACTAATGATATCACATCTTATCTAAAAAAATATTCTATAGTCTGTAGTAGGCATAACCACCTATTAATAATCACCCAAAGAGGAAAAACAAGAAAAACAAATAAAATAGAAAATATTATAAAACAAGTCTACTGCCTAATACATTTGGTTGAAAATCTCAGAAATCTAAACATTGCAAAATTTTCTAAGGTTCTATAGAAAATTTGAAAACCCAGGCAGAATTTCCTTCTTTATACCATTTGTTGATGCACTACATATTCTGATATAGAATCATACATAGCAAAGCTGTAGAGAGTTGAACATAGTTTGCGAAGACTGCCCCAATCTTGTTTCACAGTTGTTTAAACCAGAGGTTTCATAAATATTGGAAAATAAATACTTTTGGTGAGAATCCTGTCTTCATGAATACTATGTTATATATTCTAACGTCATACAAAATTAACTTAAAAATAAATGAAGTATTTTTCCTTCCAAATAGATAGGAATAACCTATTATAAATAATAAAATTGAAATAAAGGGTGGACATATACACTTTTGAAGTTGGCAGTCATATCTCAGTAGGCCACTGGCAATGTTTCAGTTCCTTAGAGAATAAGAAGAAAAAATGTCTGTCAGATTAAAACAGAAATATTGAACATTATATGTGAAAGATCCTTTAACATTATCCTACCACTGCAATTCTAAGAATCCATTAGCATCAGTTAAACTCCCAGGCTATTTAACAAATACCTTGGGAATTCAACAAATACATTAGGAATGTCAGACTGGTTCACATTAAAAAATAAATAAACAAATTTTGAAAATCAGCCTGATAATGTAAACAACTGAGTGTCCTGCAATAGTTCAACTATAAAATCTTCCTGAAAATGACTCTGGGTTAGCAGGTTAATATTCAAGAAAGATATAATCAAAGATGTGATATTTAAGAGACCAGGATTTTCCACAGAGTCAAGGGTAGCCTAACATTGTAGACCAAGGAAAAATATGTGCAAATATATGGCATACTCAAGAAAATCCATGTAGTCTCTGATTGAGAGATGAAGACGGGAATGGTAGTCTTGGATTTATTCTTGTAAGTAGTAGTTACAGTACTGGTGGAAGTGTTGTTCATGTGGCTAACCTTGGCTGCTGGCCTGACTAGCAGAGGAGTGTTAAAATGTGAAATAATGAATACCTCAATAATGTACCTGAAAGTAAACATACCAGGTTTGGGTTTGGTGGAATTTTAGGAAATAATGCTAGCTGAAACAAAATAAAAGTTTTCCTCTCTCATTTAAAGGATATCTAGAAATAAATAGTCTGGTCTGGCACAGCATTCCACAGAATCAGGGAGCCAGTCTCCTTTTATCTTGCCCTTTCATGATTTTAAGCTCATAGTTTAATTCTCATGGTCCAAAGCAGCAACTGAGCTCCAAGAATCACATTTGCTGTCAAGCCCGCTAGAAGGAGGAAACAGGGTACTCCCCTTTCCCCAACAACTCCCTTTACAGACTCTAAGTTACTCTAAGTTTTGCTTTCATCTGTTGATGAACTTAGTCATCTGGCTAAGACTCTCTGTAAACAAAGTTGGAAAGTATGGTATTTTTTTCTAGACAGCAGTCATCCTTACCACAAATCGTGGGTTCTATCCTTAAGGTGAAGGGAGAAAAAAATGTTGAGCTAGGTAACTAGCATCTCTGCCATGATTCTATTGGCATTTAACATATCATAAATAGAGAAGTTCTGGGTGATAATGATGTCCAAGAGTATTAGTCTACTGAAGTGTAGAGAGTATTAAAATATACTGAAGTTGAGGAATATGGAAATACTTGAAGGACAGAAGTTGGATGGATTAGGCACACAGACACTGAAATCACTCAGAATAACAGAATAGTTGGAGAATACTGAGCCAGATCCAAGAATCTCACTGGATTTTAGGTTAACATGGAAGTCTATTAACAACTATATAATCAGAGGGTGTGATTTTTCACACGAAGAGTATTTTGTAGCAGAATGGGGGCATCGCGGTGTACAGTTAATAGACTTCTAGCTTCATCCCTCTAGGCCAGAAGATACAGAAGGTAAGGGTGAATGAAGGGCTCTGAGCTCTGAGAGTGATTGTCACAGATTTGGAGTTTGGTCACAACTTTGCCATAGTTTTATGATTACTGGCAAGGTATAAAACCATCTTACTTCCTTGTTTACGAACTGGGAATAATTCCTGCCTCAACAGTATAAGGTAAAGATTAAATAATATAATATTACAACATTGTTGAACTCATAGTACATTCTCAAAAACTTTTAATCACATGCTCTTCTCCATCAGCAATCCCTGAACTTTCTGAAATACAAGTTCTTATTTTTTTTAATTTTTTATTTTTTAGTGTTTTTTTCCAATTTATTTATTTTCAGAAAAACAGTATTCATTATTTTTTCACCACACCCAGTGCTCCATGCAAGCCATGCCCTCTATAATACCCACCACCTGGTACCCCAACCTCCCAACCCCCCGCCACTTCAAACCCCTCAGATTGGTTTTCAGAGTCCATAGTCTCTCATGGTTCACCTCCCCTTCCAATTTACCCAAAAGCACATACCCTCCCCAAGTTCTTATTTTTGAGATTACAGTCTTTTCTATAAAAAATTCAGGACAGAATCTAAGAACACAAAGAATTGAAAATACATTAAATAACCTTTAATTACGAAGGTTCATAATAGACTTAATTTATGACGAATGGGGATCCTCTGTTAGGACATAAATTCACCCACTTACTTTTCTTAGTACCCTCTCTTAGACATTAGGAGATAGAGGGTGCTGGAGTCTCAATGCTAAGTAGGAAAAATAAGCAAATATCCTCCCAGGACACCACTTTGCTAAAAGCCTGCCATATGTCCATAATGCACGGAAGCATTAACAGCACATTTCATTTTATATCCCCACTTGACAAACACAACTTAAAGCAGAGATGAGCTTGCACTACATGTGCTTGTCTAATTCCCATTACTGCTAATTATGTGCACACAGCGGGAAAACAACATCTCCTCAGACTAAGGCTTCCTTTTTGAGAGAGATTATAAAAAGTCAGTAAACTTTCAAAGCAGCGAATGTCTTACATTTATGAGCACTTGATATACCTGTGGATATTTATTCTATAACCTTGACTATTATTTAGTTGTGACTACATACTCTTTCAAAAAATAACATTATTTTTAATCTATTGCCTAGCAAGACCTAGTGAAATCTGTCTTCATAAAGAATGCTTGCCATGCCATTTTCTGATTGCAGAGTAGAAAAATGATCTCAGGACTAAGATGCACCAGTGAAAGGAATGAAATACATAAAAATAAAAACCTTTCTATATCTTTTTATTTGAATTATACTAGAGTATACCAATCTTAAAATGAGATAAGGAAATTTTAAACTAGTTTTCAAGGTGATTTTCTTTTTTGATCTTTCTGATCATACAAGGAAGGATTTATGAAATGTTCTGACCATGAGAGCACAATACATGGCATTATAGAACACACTACAAACATCCTTCTCTGTGCAGTTTCCCTTGGGATATTTACAATGCAAACAAAAGTTTAGATCTAACAATTTCAAGTCTTTCACCTTGGATTACATATTTTTAAAGTGCTTAAGATTATAAGCCATCAGATAGAAAGGATATTTTGATAAAATAAAAATACTGACAAAGCTGCAGAGCTTTATATCACTACTATACAGTAAAACAAATTGAGCATATTCTTTCATCACACTCTGCCTACATTTTAGAGAAATCCATTTTCTTATGGAATATCCGAGAGTAAAATAAAATCTATTCCCTAACCATAACGCACAGAGAAAAATAAGCCAAAATCCAATGCTTGGAAATACATGGAGTTTACACTTTGTCATCCTTTCTGGACTGAACATATCATTTTATTTTTACCCAAGTCCCAATCCAACTGTAGATCTCTGAAAAATCACTAATATGCTAATATGCTTTTTGCCAAAAGGTCTTTCAGCAGATTTCCAGTCTGTGGAAATTCTCCTTAACATTTCATATTTTGAACCTCTCCTTTTATAAAATGTTATCATCAGGAGTGTTAGAAGAATTTTTATGGAGGGAAAACTCTATGTCTGTAAAATGTTGCCTTTAAAGTAAATGTTCATAAAGATGTATCTTCAGTCAAGTGAAGCATGATCATTACACTGAGTTTACAGAGAAAGCAAATAAATACCACAGAGGGAAGTGGAGAGATACAGGTTCAAGTTCATCCATAGTAAGGATTGAACATTTTTTTTTCTTTTTAACTTTCTCCTATTCTTTTCAAATCATATATGATTTCATCCATGTCACCTTCAAAATGGAAAGATAAAAATGTAAGCTTTAGGTTATTCAGCTGGTTTAAGTCTTTCCACTGCTGTCAACACATGAAAGAAAGGAAGTCTCAATTTAAAAGCAGGTTTATTGTGAGTATAAAACAGACCCAAGAACTCCAATTAATTACAACAGTTGTATTATTTTCCGCAAAAGATTCAAAAGATGCTTTCCCTGTCTTGTTTCTGAACTTAGAGGAAAAGCTTTGTTTTTCACCACTGAGTACGATGTTAGCTACAGATTTGTCATATATGGCCTTTATTATGTTGAGGTATATTCTCTCTAACCACACCTTGATGAGAATCTTTATCTTCAATGAATGTTGATTTTTGCCAAATACTTTTTTTTGCTTCTGTTAAGATGAAATGATTTTCACCCTTCATTTTATTGATGTGATGTTTGATATGTAAATATTGAACCATCCTTGCATCTCTGAACTAAATCCCACTTGATCATGGTGAATGACCCTTCTAATGTAGTGTTGAATGTGGTTAATATTTTCTTGAGAATTTTGGCATCTATGTTAACCAGGGATATTGGTCTATAGTTTTCTTTCCTCAAGGTTTTTTTTTAGTTTTGGTATCAGGGTAACATTAGTCTTAGAATTTATTTGGAAGCTTTCCTTCCTCTTCTATTTTTTGGAATAGTCTGGGGAGATAGGCATTAACTCTTCTTTAGATGTCTGGGAGAATTCACCTGAGTTTCCATCAATACACAAATGGATAAGGAAGATGTGGGGTATTATATAATCATAAAAAAGGACGACATCCTGCCATTTGCAACAACATGAATGGGCCCAGAGGGTATTATGCTAAGTGAAATAAGCCAGACGGAAAGAGACAAATATCCTATGACCTCACTCATGTGTGCAATCTTAGAAAGAATGAACAAAAAACAAAAGGCAAAATCAGACCTACAAACACACAGAACAAACTCATGGTGCCAGGTGGGCAAAATGAGGGAAGGGGAGTTGGAGATACAACCTTTCAGTTACGGAATGGATAAATCATGGGACCAAAGGGCACGGCATATGGAATATAGTCAATGATATTATAGCAGCATTGTAATGGGGCAGACAGTAACTACGTTTGTGGTAAACACAGCATCATGTATCAACTCGTCAAATCACTATTCTACACCTGAAACTAGTATAACATTGTGTAACAATCATACTTAAATTTTAAAAATAAAAGAAGAAGATGCACTCCTAAGTAGCCAAGAGAGCATCTTTGATTATTTCGTCTCACACATCCACCCCGAGTGAGCTAACAGCTGCTCCAAGGTAAAACTAGGGTTATGTATTCTAGGGGAAAAGAGGTATGCTGGAAATGAGAAAATATCCAGTTTTCCTCCCCTTAAAACATTCTTCCCATCCCCAAAAGATCAGAATCAAATCTATTTTCTGGACCAGCTTTAGGATAAGGCCTAGAACCGTCCAGCAAAACATTCTCCCATCCAATAACTAAGAGGAAATTCACTAAGCAACTTCTATTAAAGATAAAATGTGAATGCAGACTGAGTGAAGATGTTGACTCTTTCCATACTACAGAGTAGAATGCAGTATAATAAGACTGCTAAGAATGAATAAATAAAAAGCAATTGTGGACTAGCAAGCCATTCTTCGTTAAGTTGTATAAACAAAAAAAAAAAATGTTTTTAAAGAGCTGCTGGTTATTCTAGGCAGGAATGGGATTAGCTGATCTTTTCTTCTTTTTAAATCAATTAAATAAACACTCAGAAATTGATTGGGGTTACAAATCAAGCTCCTGGAAAGAGAAAAAATAATCCACTTTAAATGTGCATGAAAATGCCTCATTAAAGGGATAGACAAGTTACCTGGCTCCAGCCTGGCCCTGTGACTCACACTATTAAATCAGCTGCCAAGCCTCTCCCCAGCTGATAGCCATTAGAATGCTGGCTAAGTGGCAGGAATTACAATAGAAGCAGCCTTTTATGTGTTTCTTCCCTACCTCATCAAACTACACAGTGTTAACAAGGGGAGAAAAAAGAGAAAAGTTAAAAAATGAATATGATTTCTAAACTAAGAAAATTTATATTACATTCAAATAAGCACATTTACAGAAAAAACAAGTTTCTTTATTTGTATTGAAGGAAATGTGTCACACAAATGTGCCTATCCCATCTACACCTATTAGATGAAACTATTTCCTTTAAAAATAAGTATTTACTGGGGCACCTCAATGGCTCAGTGGGTTAAAGCCTCTGCCTTTGGCTCAGGTCATGATCTCAGGGTTCTGGGATCGAGCCCTGCATAGGGCTCTCTGCTTGGCAGAGAACCTGCTTCTTCCCTTCTCTCTCTGCCTGCCTCTCTGCCTACTTGTGATCTCTGTCTGTCAAATAAATAAATAAAATCTTTAAAAAAAAATAAGTATTTACTGGATGAAGTTCAAAAATCACATGCATGTCTAAGTAAAAATTTACTCTTTTCTGGTATGTCCTCTAATTCTGACACCAAAGAACCATCCAAATCCAAAGCCTTCAAGTCACTTTTGTTGGTTTAATCACCCTTCCACCTAAGCCTAGCCCTCCTGCCATCTTCCCCCTAGAGTTGTTCTCCTTCAGACTGTTCTCAGGCCCAGTAACAGACTCCATTGCACCTTCTCTGACTTTGATTCCTCCCTGCACAAATGCACTGTGTGGGTTCCTGAGAGAGTACTCTTCCCAAGTCCTGCTTTTGGTTATATCCCCTGTTCACGTGACTTCCTTATTTCCTGAAAGCCTCCAAAACAAAGGCCAAGTACCTTGGTAAGTATTTAAGAGGGGTTCAAGTCCATACTCTAATCTGACCCCAACTTCTCCCATACTTTTTCCCATTGCTCCCCTTCAAACCATCCCACAAGCCAAACAATCAGATGGCTCTCTTGGATCTGTCCTGCGAACCCCTACTTCTCTAGCCAAGTCCACTGTATCCACTGCCCAAGATGCTTCCTTTCCTATGGTCTGCCTCCTCAACAACGTCAGAAGCAAATTCCTTGCCAATTCCGTCCAGCGTCCTTAAGGTCTCTGTTCAAATCCCATCTCCTCAGGAAAGCTTCTGTTGAAAACGCAGGACAGGTTAGGACCTTAGTTTCATACATTCCTGACATCTGTATCTCCTTTGTTGTTCTTAGAGCATGCATAATTAATTAAATTTTTGCACAATTACTTGTGCAATTGTTTCTGTTATAAGACAGCAAGTGCCATGAAGGCGAAGAATGGTCTCTGTTTTAATTCTGTATTGCCAGCACCTGGGGTGTAGCAATCACCCCCCCCACACACACACACACTTCTCACCTTCTATGTGCATTTTTTTGTGCTCCTTATACTAGAATTACTCTCAAACGGACTGTGCAGTGCAGTAATGTGTCATGATGATGTGTGTGTTCATCTTATCTGCAGCCTTCATGCTTTACTCACCCTCATCTCCCCAACAGCACCTTGCACAAATCTGTGCAGTTACTGTGTGGTAAATGTTTAATCTAGTTGATTAGAAAAATCATTAAGTGAATGCTTTTGTATACATGTATAAAATCTAATGTAAAAACTGACATTTGAAAGACTGGGATTATTAACTCTGACTTCAGGTCAGTATAAAATCTTGTCTAAATGAAAATAAATGACATTTACATTTTCTGCCATTTCATTAAAGAGAAGCTCTTAAACCTTGAACCTCTAATCACTTTAAACAGATTCATTTTTATGTTTATCATGTTTACACTACAAACAGTTTATTTCACATTTGTACAGTACAAATTCCTTTCAGAGTCTATTAAACTCTCTTTTCCCCACGTATGTGTACTAGACTTTTCCACATGGAAATCTACCAGTCTGCTAAAAGGCCAGTTGTTTTAGCAACATGGAATGCTTGCTACATCTGGGGGGTCTCCCCATGTCAAATCCATTCAGCTAGGTTTTCTTGAGAGTCAACAATGTGTCAGCAGCTCTACCATATCCACAGCAGCTCCAGAATTTCTATATAGAAATACAGCAACATGGTGAGAGCTATATTGTATAGCTAGAGGACTTGTTTTTAAGCTGTAATTTCATACGAAGTATATTATTTTTTTTGAAGTGTATTATTTTTATTTAAACTCTATGTCCCTTTGGAGTGGCCTGGATGGAAGCTAATGTAGATTATGGGCAACGTGTTCCTTCACCAACAACTGATGGCACCACTGGCCAGATAAAGAGAAACCCAGTATTACTGTAGTTAGTAATTTTTCATGTTGCCTCAGAAAGAAAAATTAGGCAAGCAGTTTTCTTTCTCTTCCCCAACTTAATTGAGGAATGAATGACAAATGTATATATTCAAAGTGGATAATGTGATGATCTGATATACATATGCATTATGGAATGATTACCAAGATTAAGATAATTAACGAATCCATCACCTCACATACTTTTTTTGTTTTTCCATATAGTAAGAATGCTTAAGATCTACTCTAAGCAACTTTCAAGCATATAATACTGTGTTATTAACTAGCTATCATGCTATACATTAGATCTTCAGAATATATTCTTGTAACTAGAAGTTTGTACACTTTGACCTATATCTTCCCATTTCATCATCCCTACAGCCCCTGGAAACCACCATTCTATTTTAGTTACTATGAAATCAGCAGGGGGTTTTTGTTTGTTTGTTTGTTTTTGTTTTGATTTTTAGATGACACATATAGGTGATACCAAGTAGTATTTATCTTTCTCTGTCTAACTTATTTAACCTAGCATAATGCCTTCCAGGTTCATCCATATTGTCACAAATGATGGAAGAATTTCCCTCCTTTTTATGGCTTATTAATACTCCTGTGTGTGTGTGTGTGTGTGTGTGTGTGTGCGCACGCACGCGTGCCTGTACATACATGTAACATTCTTTATCCATTCTTTTAGGTTGTACCAATATCTTGACTACTATGAATAATGCTGCAATGAACATAGTTGTGCAGGTATTTCCTAAGGATACTGATTTCATTTCCTTCAGATGTAACCCTTTCTCATTCTTCTACATTCAACAGTCTTGCAAAGAGGGGAGTATATTTACTAATGAGGAAATGGGTGCTCTATGACTTTGGGTCAAAATGCTAATTTATACAAAGTTCTAATTTAAAATAATTTTTATTAGCAACAGTCATTTGAGTACCATTCAAGTATGAAGCAGGACCTAGGGCAAATAACTATCTTCTCTTAAAAATGAATGAAAGTCTATTTTGTTTGGAGAAGTAGTGCTTTCCCCATCTGTGTCAATAAATATCATATAATAAATCATCTTGTAAAATACATGGTTTCTCCTATTCCAAGCCACCTAATAAAAACCTCTGTAAGAAAAGAAGGAAACTTAATCAGGGCTGTTTGCATTCACTAATGACTGCTGTGTCCAAGTGAGGAAGAGCGAGAAAAGCTGGCAGAGATATGGACCATATCCCGACCATGCTGATTATCTTTCTTCTCCTGCCATCCTTCATCTGGCTCCATAACCAGGCTCCCAATGCAGTGTTTCCCAATTAGGGTATAGGAGTTCTATTGAGGATATTTTTTTTTATTTCATGTGTTTATTTTAATAATAATCTAAAATTGTATACATGAGCACATTCTGGATATCTGCCTCTATTTGAGTATCCCTTCATCATCTCAGACCTGTTGCCTCTGTCTTTCCCATCCTACTGAAACCTAACAGTTTACTGACTTGTTGAGGCTAATGACAAAAGCACAGATGTGAACTAAATCTACCAATAATATTTTCACATCACACAAAGGTTAGATGGATATCACTGAACACTCTCCAAACAATGGTTATAAAACTGTTTCAATGAAGGCAAGTGAAAGGACTTTTGAGTTATTCCTGAGCATATGGTGATAAAGGCATGCCAAACTTAAAAGAACCTGCCTTGTAGCAGCTGGTTTCATATTTATATTTTGAGCAATGATTCAGTTTTAGCAAACAACATCATCTGTCACAGTGAAGCAATGTTTTTAAATAAAATCTTATGTTTTCTTTTCATAATCTGGTAAGATTATTTTGGAGATTATAGGGGGAAAGGTTGTATGGACATTATGAGGAACCACTCTCTACCACCAGCCATGAATTGACAGCACATTAGGGAGGGGTAAATACAGTGTTACTACATGGTCGCATGTAATTTTTTAGGTTGTTTTAAACAGAGAAACAGAAATTTTTCACCATTTTTCAACTCTCCCTCACTCAACAACTTTATATGAAAGACTAGTATATTCATCAATAAAGAAAAAATCTTCAACACTTAAAACTATTAAAAAATAGAGATGAAGAAAAATAATTTTAGACAATATTGAAGGATGTGATCATTTTTGTTTTCCTTTAAAAGGGGCCATGCATTTCTCCACTGTGAAAAACACTGCTCTTACCTGCCCAGCCTCTCTTATCCTGCCTTTAGCTATAGCATCCCATTCACCCCTTCGAAAACCACTCCTCTGTTCCACGTGGTTCTATACTTTACAGAAGTATAAATCATGCTGCTGCTTTGTCCCTTATCCAAGGTATGGGCCCACAACTCACATCAGAACAATCAGATTCTCTCTCGGGAATGTAACTACGGGGTGGAGTTACATAAAGGCAGAAAACTCAGAGAACTGAGATACTTACAAGGCACATGACCATGAATCCTCACTACTGAGGTCACTGTAACTAGAGTGGGTTTCTCTTCTCTCCTGATAGCTTGTGATTGAACTCACCACCTTAGATTATGAGTAATGCATTATCCTTCCTACAAATTCCTTTTTTTTTAATGTTCATCAAATTCACTTTCTATCCTAATTGAGGCACTAATCTAAGCAAAACTAATCCACACTCACACAAACATCAAAAAAGAAAACCAAAACAGCACTCAAGAGTGCAAAAAAGGATAGAGAAGATAAGAGCAAGACTCTGCATAATCTTTTCTTCCTTTCTCTAATTTAGGTTCACTTATTAATAAATTTTAAAATTGGCATGTATTTGGCTCTATAATGTATCACACATGACTAAACATTTCTTGAAAGCAAGAACTAAATCTTACATAGTATTTCTAACATCTTATAAAACACTTGTCATGTATAGTAGGTAGTCAATAAACATATTTAAACATATTTCATAAGTTAATAAAAAGTTTTTAAAATTCATAGAATTTATTGTAAAGAGAGGCATGGGTAAGTTTTGTAGTCATTGGAGAATGACCTTTAAGAAAGGTCATTATTACTACCATAAACATCCTTCACTCCACAGTAAGCTCCTCTAAGTCAGAAAATGGTTTTTTCCTTTGTATATCCGTTACCTAAAAGTGCCTGGTATACAGGTATAATTTAAAAACAGCTTCATTAGTATATTAATTTATATTAAAATGAGATATACCACTGTAGGACATTCATGATATAAATTAATGTGACTTGAATTTGAAGACCCTTTTTACATCCTACTCTCCTTCACTCGTAACATTCTATCTGTATTACTTACTACACTATCTGTATTACTTACCAAATCTCACTAAGGCTATCAAGTATGTTACACAGCGGCACCCCTTCTTCCCAATTCTTTAACAACACATGGGGTCTGTTGAAGTCTAAAGTAAGAACCACAGAACATTTAAATGGTAGCACACATTCTGTCAGGAGGACTGCCATTATCAACAACTTTGTTAATATATTCTAAGTACTTTTTTGCTGAAGTGCATTATACAGAAATCACTTAAACATATGCAAAACCTCTGTGACCTAGCTTGTTCTTTCTCAGGCCTCAAACACCTTACTTCTAGTCCAACCTTATTTCAAGTTTCCAATCCAAACAGGTCATTTTTGTTAGACCCTCAGCAGAGTTGAGGCTTTATTTTATGTAGATTATATCTCACGTAAAAAGATGTTGGCAAGAAAAGTTTAAAGGAAGTGGTCTCCAAAACTGAACAAAGATGTGGGAAGCATATTGGACTTATGAAATCACAGAAGTCACTATACTCTTTGGAACTGTGGGATTTGAAATCCACAAATAGAAATTGAAATACAAACTCTTTCCCTGGGATAGTTATCAAAACAAAACAGAACAAAACACAATTATATGGTCAATTAATCTTTGACAAATGGGGCATGAATATGCATTGCAAAAAAGACAGTCTCTCCAACAAATGGTGTTAGGACAACCAGACAGCTACATGCAAAAGAATGAAACTGGACCACTTTCTTACACCTTATACCAAAATAAACTTGTAATGGATTAAGGACATAAATGTGAGACCTGAAACCATAAAACTCCCAGAAGAGAACACAAACAGTAATTTCCCAGACATTGGTTTTAACATCTTTCTACATATGTCTCCTGAGGCAAGGGAAACAAAAGCAAAAGAAACTGTGGAACCTACATCAAAATAAAAATTTTCTGCATAGCAAAACAAGACAACAACAACAAAAACTACAAAAACCACCAAAATTAAAAGACAACCTACTGAATGGGAGAAGATATTTGCAAATGACATATGCAAGTCAGGGTTAATATCCAAAATATATAAAGAATTTACATAACTCAATACCAAACAAAAACAAAAACAAAAAAACCAAACCCCACAAAACCAAATAATCTAATTAAAAATGGGCAGAAGACATGAACAGACATTTCTCCAAAGAAGACATACAGATGGCCAACAGACACATGAAAACATGCTCAACATTGGACATTATCAGGGAAATGCAAATCACTTCACACCCATCAGTACCGCTAAAATTAAAACCTCAAGAAAACGACAAGTGCTGGTGAGGATATGGAGAAAAAGGAACTTTCTGTACTGCTGGTAAGAATACAAACTGGAGCTGCCACCGTGGAAAACAGAAATGAGGTTCCTAAAAAAAATTTAAAATAGAACTACCATATGATCCAGTAAATGCACTACTGGGTATTTACCAAAAGAATGCAAAAGTACAAATTCAAAGGGATATATGCACCCTTAATTTTATTGCAGCATTACTTACAATAGCCAAATTATAGAAGTAGCCCAAGTGCCGTGGACAGCTGAACACATAAGGATATGGTACACACACACACACACACACACACACACACACACCACGATGGAATGTTATTCAGACATAAAAAAGAATGAAACCTTGCTATCTGCCACAATATGGATGGATCTAGAGAGTTTAATGCTAAGTTAAATAAGGCGGGAAAAGAAAGACAAATGCCATATCATTTCACACATATGTGATATTTAAGAAACAAAATAAATGAACAAAGGGAGAAAAAAGAGGCACAAAGCAAAAAATAGACTAGACTAGAGAACAAACCGTTGGTTACCAGAGGAGAGGTGGGTGGAGAGATGGGTAAAATAGGTGAAGGGGATTAAGAATACACAGTATACTTATCTTGATAAGCACTAAATAATATATGCAATTATTGATCACTGTACTCTACCCCTGAAGCTAATAGAACATTGTATGCTAACTGCACTAGAATTAACATTTTTTTAATTAAAAATTAAAAACTGTAATAATCTTCCCTCTGCCATTAATTAGCTCTTTGACCTTGATCAAGTTATTTAGTCTCTCAGAACCTCAGTTGCCGTGCCTATCCATCTATCCACGTCTGTACTTTGAAAGGGAACTTTTTCTTCTAGCATATCATGCTCTCTCTTGCCTTCATACTTTTGTAAATGTTAGAAATGTTCTTGCCTCCTGTCGATTGCCTGCCTCTTTATTTATTAGCCTACACTCAATCAACATCTCTTCCTAGAAGTTTCCCAAACTGCTCTAGTGTGTCCTGCCTGTGCTCTTATAGTATCCTGGGCATGTCTCTCCCATAACTCCTATCACACTGTATCATTACAACTCTTGTTGTCTATCCATTTCGTCTCCTGGACTAAGAGCTCTTTGAGAGTATAGGTAGTATCTTTTTCTAACACTACTCTTATTACTTAATACAGTCCCATGTGTTTTAGGAATTCAGTAAGGGAACTAACAATAAGTAAATAAATAGATTCTGTTCTAATACTGGTGTTTTTCACAACCAAATGGCATATTTGGTAAACATTATTCTACAGATATAAAAACTTCTAGAATAATGCTTGGTGTCATTCAAATACAAAATGTAAGTGAAGGAAAGAAATCTACATCCTTTTCTGCTAAGAAAGGACTACAGTGGGGCACCTGGGTGGCTCTGCCTTCAGCTCATGTCATGATCTCAGGGTCCTGGGATGGAACCCCATATTGGGCGCTCTGCTCAGCAGGGAGCCTGCTTTCCCCTTTCTCTCTTTGCCTGCCTTTCTGCCTACTTGTGATCTCTGTCAAATAAATAAATAAAATCTTTAAAAAAAAAAAAAAAAGAAAGGACTACAAGCAGGATCTAATGTTTTTATGGTCCTTAGATCAGCTTAATTGCAATGCAGGCATTTATATAAACACAATTATGCTATTTGCAGTCAATTCACTATAAATGCATTCTTTTAATGATTGCAGAGGTTAAAGGAAAAACTGAACATCATCCCTATCACAGCAGTTTTCATAACTGAGTTTTGAATAATAAATGAATAGTTTACAAGAATATAATTTAAAAGCAGTTTAGGAGGAACATTTTTTCTCATGAGATATATATACATATAATGTGTGTGTATTTTTTACATAGGTTAAAAAGGAGATAAAGAGGCACATTGTTTATCATGATGTATGTATTATTATAAATACATTTTCATTGTTTTATTGATAAAGTGGTATTTAATGTTGAATATAGAAAAATGCCAATGCTAATGTCACTAAACTTTTCATTTATTTTATTTTTTAAAGAGTATTTATTTATTTATTTGAGAGGGAGAATGCACACACATGTGCAAGCATGAGCAGGGGTACAGGAAGAGGGAGAGGAAGGGGGAGAGAATAATAAGCAGACTTCATGCTGACCCTTCAGAGCCAAGCTCCATCTCACGACCCTGAGATCATGACCAGAGCCAAAATCAGAGCCAGATGAGTCACTGACTTAACCACGCAGGCACCCCTAAACTTTTCATTTTAAAGTATATTTTTAATAGAATTTCAAGTCTTCTTTACTATCAATGCAGTGAAATCGACTATATCTTATTTTAAGCCTAAAAAGAAATCACTAAGAAGGTTTCAAATATTTGTTAGTGGTTGAAATTTCACCATTAACAAATACAGCATACCATTCACATTGATGTATGTTTGGTTTTATCATTCATATTTTACAACTCCAAATGCTTTATGGTCTAAGCCCAAGTAGTACTGTTTGTAGTATGTCAAAAAAACACATCTGGAAACCAAAATGTGTCAAGAAGATGCTATTCCATTTTTCACAATTATTTTTAATTGTTATAAATAGAAAAAAAGATGAGGGGCGCCTGGGTGGCTCAGTGGATTAAGCCGCTGCCTTCGGCTCAGGTCATGATCTCAGTGTCCTGGGATCGAGCCCCGCTTCAGGCTCTTTGCTTGGCAGGAGCCTGCTTCTCTTTCTCTCTCTCTCTGCCTGACTCTCCGCCTGCTTGTGATCTCTCTCTCTGTCAAATAAATAAATAAATAAAATCTTTAAAAAAAAAAAAGATGAAAAATTGAGAATCTAAATTTCTTCCATAGTGATCAGTGAATATAATGAAAATCACTGTTCTAAAATTTCAGTAGATTGTTTACGAATTCCCCAAACACCAATGCATAAGGAAAAAAAAAGGGAGAAGATACATAATCAAAAAGCTCATTTCTTAAAATCATTGCAGTTTCTTTTGAGGAACTGAATAATAAGATAGATACATCTGAAAAATTTCTGAAAGGCAGTTGATACAAAGAAGTTTTCAATTACCATCTATTCCTTCATTGTATATATTGTACATATTTGTGGTTATTTGCTTTCATTTTTTCATATCTCTTTCTTAAAATATATTAGAAAAGTGAATTGATTTAGAGATTATGTAATATTTTTCTCTAACATTTGGGACACTTGAGGCAACCACAAATTTTAGGAGAGGTACAAAGGCAGGAAATCTGTACATATTATACAAAAAGAGAAGGTCAAGAATGAACAAGCAGGGATACAATGAATCTCACTGATTGGGAAAAAAAGCAAAAGAAAAAAATTAAATTTCCTCATTACTTACAGTCCATCGACAAGTCCTTGAAACAGTCAGAGTGACATTCCTCTAGGAACTCAGCTGCCTAGATGTTAATACTTAGCTAAGAGCAAAAGGTGATCTTAGCTTCACATTATTCTGACCTCCAAGATCCTGTAAGTCTACTTTAACACATACAAATCCCTTTGGGAGTGCCTGATTGGCTGAGGCCATTTAGTGTTCAACTCTTGATTTCAGCTTAGGGTCCTCATCTCAGGGTTGTGAGATCAAGCCCCCTCTCCAGCTCTGTGCTCAACAGGGAGTCTGCTTGAGATTCTCTCTCTCTCTCTCTCCTCCTCTCTCTCTGTCCTCCCCTCTCAAATAAATTAATAAGTCTTTAAAAAAATTCTTTTGGAAATTTCCTTGATCTCTAAACCCCCCAAGATATATGTTGGTAATCATCCAATATAACCCAACAATATACATCTAAAGGGTCTCATGACTAAGATTTTATTAGACAGTAATCAATGACCTTTTCCTAACAATAGATGGCTGCCTCAAGGTCCTGGAGACCTTGCTTCCAAAATTTCTTAGAGACTTATGCTATCCCTAACCCTCTCTAAGCTTGAAAGTATATAATCAGCCACTCCTCATGACCCCAGTGCAGCTCCCAGTGCAGTGACAGGTTCTGTCCCTGTGCTTTAATACAATCACTTTTTGCACCAAACACATCTCAAGAATTCTTTCTTGACCACTGGCTATGAACCTCATCACTTCAAACCACAATAATCATTGCTTTATAGGAGAATTTAACTGACCACTGTGGCTCAAAACGCCATTGGGTTGTCATCTAAAGAAACTTATAGCAACCAATTTAAAAATAAAAGCTCACTTTTACATCTTCTCAACAATCAACCAAAGATGTTGAGAAGTCACAAAATTTACATTGTTACCATTTTTAATTGGCTTTCATAGCTCTGAGAGCTATTCTCTTGGCTCTCCACAAGGAGACCCTGTTTACAGGATAACTGAGTGGTTTAGACTCTCTGCTAATAAATTTTTTCAATATGGTAATGATCATATTCACCAGGAATCTCTCTTTAATTATACAAATCTTATATACTCTTAAGTCACACCATTAGTTTGTTTACCTCATTTTTACTACTTATCATTATATTATCATTTAAAATAATAGCTTTTTGTGGACTCCTTATGCTCCCTAGCACTATGTCAAGAACTTTATGGAAATTATCTTACTTAAGCCCTACGAGAAGCAAATTCAACAGGTAGTCCTACATTCTTCATTTTATAGACAAGAAAAATGAGGCTTAGAAATGCTTTCTTGATCTGCTTAGAAGACCCTCAGCCCCTCCAAGATCTGATTCCTGAACTCATATTCTTAGCCACAAATTTAGACTGCTTAAATAAATAACATGATCATACTACTCAAAACTTTATTTTAATGACTACTGTTATTCATAAAATATTCATTTTATTTTATCATAAGTAGACTATAAACAGGAAAATGAAATTCCTAAAATGCAGAAAGACAACTGCCTTATTAAACAAAACTACTGTTAAATTTTGATCTTTTCAGAGTATTACTATTAGCAATTTACATCAGATTCATAAACATCCTGTACCAAGCAGTAGAGTGAGTTTTTCTATTCAATCTCAGCTTATTCTATATAAATGTTTTTTAAAACATATGTACATAAATGTTTTTTAAAACATATGTACATAATAATTATTAAGCATTAAGTTCTAAATCATAGACACTAATAGATTTTCTAGAGAAGAAAAGACGATCTCATACTCCTCAAGTCAAATCTCAGCAAAAACTTTAACAAGTTTCAAATATTACATGGTTCAGTGGAGTAATCTCTAAACTTCATGATGTTCAATACATTCTCAATCTCTTAAATCATACGTAACATTGCCTATGGGCTTCCCTCAATTCTCTAATTCACCGATTTTTTTAGACTGCTTTACATCAAAAGCATTTTCAATGACCCCCCTGAGAACTTTCAAATTCTACCAAACTACTTATTTAGAAACTATCCAATTATACAACCTTGGTTATTTGTACAGTTTCTACACATACCCAACTCTTCCCACATGCATAGAAATGGAAAATTAAGAAGCACCATGAAAATAAGGCTTTCATGAAAACCCCATGAGAGTCTATTATTTACTTACCAAAATCCTAGATGGCCATTTTTCTCACCTTGAGAAGCTCTGTCTCCTTTTTCTCTGATTCTTATTTCTGCCCCTAAATAATTAATCGGCAGGTAAGATTTTGCATTTGGGATTTCTTCACAGATAATGTTAATTTCTGTGGGACCATTCCCCATTTGTCCAGATCATAGTTTCTTAATTTATATTTTAATCTAAAATAGCATTTTTTAAAAACAGAAATTTATAGTAGTTCCTCTATATTTGTCCAAGATTCCATACACTGAAACCCATGATTCCAAATAGGTGATCCTTTTACCAGGTTTTATATCCCCACAACTGCCAAACACCAAGATTATAGACCTATACGTTGCTATAATCAGAAGTTAGAGATATGACCAAAGAACCTCAGTCTCCCATAACATAAAAATGCATAATATAATGGAGTTGCTCCCAAAATGTGGGACACTTACCAGTAATTGATAGGGTTCAGTTAGTACACATTTTTAATGTTAATTTGTTAATGTAGTGTATCTATTAAGTACATACCAAAACATGCTACCAATACATCAAAATTATTATGCTTGTTTACAAGGCAAAAGAGTATATAGGTTTAACTTATTTAAGAGTCATTTTAACAGAAAATATGAGGTAACACCGTACACAAAGATCAACTCAAAATGGATAAAAGACCTCAACGTGAGATAGGAATCTATCAGAATCTTAGAGGAGAACATAGGCAGTAATCTCTTTGATATCAGCCACAGCAACTTCTTTCAAGATACGTCTCCAAAGGCAAAGGAAACAAAAGCAAAAATAAACTTCTGGGACTTCATCAAAATCAAAAGCTTCTGCACAGCAAAGGAAACAGTCAAAAAAACAAAGAGGCAACCCACGGAATGGGAGAAGATATTTGCAAATGACAGTACAGACAAAGGGTTGATATCCAGGATCTATAATGAACTCCTCAAACTCAACCCACACGAAACAGACAAACACATCAAAAAATGGGCAGAAGATATGAACAGACACTTCTCCAATCAAGAAATACAAATGGCTATCAGACACATGAAAAAATGCTCATCATCATTATCCCTCAGGGAGATTCAAATTAAAACCACATTGAGATATCACCTTACACCAGTTAGAATGGCCACAATTAACAAAACAGGAAACAACATGTGTTGGAGGGGATGTGGAGAAAGGGGAACCCTCTTCCACTGTTGGTGGGAATGCAAGTTGGTGCAGCCTCTTTGGAGAACAGTGTGGAGATTCCTCAAGAAATTAAAAATAGAGCTTCCCTACGACCCTGCAATTGCACTCCTGGGTATTTACCCCAAAGATACAGATGTTGTGAAAAGAAGGGCCATCTGTACCCCAATGTTTATAGCAGCAATGGCCACAGTCGCCAAACTATGGAAAGAACCAAGATGCCCTTCAACGGATGAATGGATAAGGAAGATGTGGTCCATATACACTATGGAGTATTATGCCTCCATCAGAAAGGATGAATACCCAACTTTTGTAGCAACATGGACGGGACTGGAAGAGATTATGCTGAGTGAAATAAGTCAAGCAGAGAGAGTCAATTATCATATGGTTTCATTTATTTGTGGAGCATAACCAATAGCATGGAGGACAAGGGGCGTTAGAGAGGAGTAGGGAATTTGGGTAAATTGGAAGGGGAGGTGAACCACGAGAGACTATGGACTCTGAAAAACAGTCTGAGGGGTTTGAAGTGGCGGGGGGGGTGGGAGGTTGGGGTACCAGGTGGTGGGTATTATAGAGGGAATGGCTTGCATGGAGCACTGGGTGTGGTGAAAAAATAATGAATACTGTTTTTCTGAAAATAAATAAATTGGAAAAAAAAAAGAAAAAGAAAATATGAGGTAAACAATAGGTGGAATGGTATAAGAACAATGCAAAACATATGAAAATTCTGTAAGAATTACTTACGTTTAAAAAACAGTAATATAAGTTCACAATAATTTAAAGTTGGCTATATTCTCAAAAGAAGCATCAAAATTAGGACAACCTAAATTACTATAACTAATTCATAGTTGTTACTGAAGTTAAAAAAAAAAGAGAATAATTTGCTTCCATATTAGTGGATAATATCTTCAGGCATATCTCAAAGCTAATGTTTTATTCAATGTGACATTACAAGCATTAACTTTAACAAAGCAAGCCAAGAAATAAAATGTGCTGCATTTTAAATAATGTATAATATTTACAGATTTTTCTCCCACTCAGATATGTGATTTACTATGTAAGGACAATAAATACCAAGGGCCTGAAAAGATTTCTAAGAGTTTCCTAAAAGCCTTTCTAGAAATTTATTTGAGCCAGAAATATTAGGAACCATGTAAAATAAAGCAAAACTAAGAGTAAAAAGTAGATTCTATTCCTGACTATGTTACAACAGGAATGTGAGGAAAAGCAGGTTCCATTTTACAGGTGCAAAGAAAACACTGGAGAATTTGTATAAGTCAGATTAGGTAAAGTTTTGAATTTTTTTTTCCCTTCAATCCTTTTTATTTTTTAATTTTTTTATATTTTATTTTTTCAGTGTTCCAAGATTCATTGTTCATGCACCACACCCAGTTGAAGTTTTGAATTTTGCTCTCTCTCACAAATTGTATGAATGTATGACTTTATTTATTACCTAGGGGAAATTAAATAGAGTTAATTATTAAAAACAAAGTTCTTTAAATAAAATATATGTCAATTTTTTCTGTTTTTGGATATAAGCCTCTACTATGAGTTACTATTTTTAGAAAAAAATGCAAAATTTTGAATACAAATTAAATATAGATAATATTAGAGTATTCTAGACACAAGTGCTTAAATACCAAAGGCCAACAGTATGGTAATTCAGAAGCAAGTAAGACATACTTATTTCACACATAAAATTCATATAATTTATATTATGATACTTTAAAAAAGCTTCAGAAAAATTATGGGATGATAAGTAGTGAAACTCATAGGACAATTACTGCTCCTGGTAGGTAATAGTGAGTGCTGATTGGAAATTGTTTCATAGAAGTAATTCAAAAATAACAAACTATACTTTAAAAGACTTTGTCATTAAAATTGTCACAGACAGTAGCTGGCAGGCAAATTAGGGAGCTGAGCCTCAGGCACTCTAGTCAGCTTATAAGATTAATCAAATATATGTCCATCAAGACTGAAATGTATACAGCTTCAACACGGCAAAGGAACTGGCAAAGTCGCTAAGGCTGTTAGAGGTACACAACATGGACACACAGCCGTGGCCATCTCTAGGCCCTCTCCACTCTCCACCACAGGAGGGGCAAGTAGGACAGACTGCAGAGAGCAATTCTCTATCTGCCTTCAGTTTATGAAAGTAGGGTTTGCTTAAAGTACCCATTCTTACCACTGTGATATCTCACTGATAATTATTCTTCCTTCTCACATGGTCTTTCGGTCTGTTCCTTCCTTCCTTTCCTTCCTTCCTTTCCTTCCTTTCCCTCTTTCCTTCTCTGCCCTCCCTTCCTGTCCACTTCCCTTTCCTTTCCCTTCCCTTCCCTTGCACCCTTCCTCACTCCCTCCCTCCCTTCCTACTTTCCTTCTCACTTTCTCATTTCTTTTTTTCTCTCTTACTGCATCAATCCAATTGTTTATAATATACTGTTCAGGACTATCACGATTACTTGTCCTTACAAGGCCTCTTCCGTTTTGTATCCATTGACATATTACTTGTATCTTTTATTCTCTTCAACCAAACATCCAGGTATTATAACACTTCATACAGATTTATCCATGAACGTAACAGGGTCACAGGTGACCATAACTTAGAACTTAAACTGATGGTGTTTGACAAGTCTGTTTTTTACTCTCTACATAGAAGCTAGATTCACTCCTCTGTCCTCTACATAGCAATCCAAAAGTGTGCATATGGTACATCTGTGGTATCCAATACCCCAGGCAGTAATTATCTTCCTGGGAGATAGAAATACTAACAATATAAAGTTCTTATTGCTGTGATTAAACCTATTTAACCAACCTTTTTCTGAAATAATCCTTTCTAATTTGTCTACACCTTAATCTTGTATCAGGTTAACATTCTTTCATTTCTGAAAGTGAGATATACATAATGAATAAATAAAACATGTAGTTAATCTTTCACACCTAACCTTTAGCAGAAAAAGACTGTCAAATTATCTTCTTCCCATGCAATTTATCACTCTCCTTTGTTTTCTGAAAAAGTGGAGAGTTGTCCTTGAGCCAGATAACTTCACAGGATATTTGATGAGTTCCTAAGGATACATATGAAATGTCAAAGAAATATTGCTACTGGACATTTTAGTACCTTACTGAGATCCTTTTACTCTCCCTTCTGCTCTTTACCTGTCTCTTGTGGACTCCAATTGCTTATTATTTTGACAACAGTAGAATATGTTACTGATGTGACTACAAAATCTCTAGACTAAAATTTGAGCTCTTTTAACTTAATAATAAAGGCATCAAAAACTGATTTTAACAAAGATGTTCAGTCTTTCCTCTCATTCCTTTGCTCTATTTTAGGCTATCTGTACTACCACAAAGTTCCAAACAGGAACTTGAATTTAGAAAAATGAGAAATAGTATATACTTGGCAAACTATGAACTGATATGACTTGACTTAATTTGGCTGCTGCGGGAAGGTAAATAAAGTATGTGTGGATACTGTTCAGCACAGTGCTTGTTAAAAAGCAGCAAAGTTTTGTTCATTTCTCTTCCCATCTCCTCTTTCTGGAAATCCCACTTTGGTATCCTTCTTTGTTATCTGTATTTTGGGTTTCCTAGAAAACCATGTGTCAAAAATCTTAACCAACTGAGAAATCCCTTTCTTAATAAAGCCTCTAAATCCCTATTCTTAAAGAATTTTAGTTGAATGTACTGACAATATCTCCCATCAAAATTTCTAAAAGAGTGAGCAACTTAAACACAGTGGAAACTCAAATATTTTTTTTGCATGAACAATTTATAAAAACTGAAACGGTGAATTTGGGCATGAGGTCATGGGATTCATTCATAAAGATCAACTTCTTTTGGGTATGATTCAAACAGACTGTATAAAAGTAAACCAAGGTTCTAATATCAGAGGGGAGGCGCACATAATAAAAGTACAACTTTCCAACTACTTGCTGAGAGTTCTCAACTGGAAACTTTGAAGACCAAAAGTACTATAGGGGACTGGTCATAAAAATGAAGAGCACATAGTCCCTATACTATGACTCTTTCTCCAAAATTGTTCTGCAATTTAAAAACATTTATTTCAACTAGAAAATGTCATTGATACCTACTGACCTGCCACTAGGATGACATGCTGGCTTTGAAGCTGCATATTCACATAACTCTGGGGGAGCATACATCCCAGTTTGCCTAGGATAGCCTTGGTTTGTAGTATGAGCAACCCCACACTGCCACAGACAAAATGGAATGCAGGACTCAGCATTTCATTACATTCTCTGGTAAAATAGCCTCACAACAGGGTATTATTAACTTTTACCAGCTTTTTTGCTTTTTGTCTCTTTACGTTTTAACTTACTATTTAAGCATTAAAGTCAAAGAGATAAATCTTATTAAAATTCTTTGAATCACAAATAAGGCCTTCGCCTTTATCTTACCAGTGAGACTACTTACAATCTTATCTATGATGCTTAAAGTCTGACCACTACCCACCATCCTCGTCCTCTTCCTTATGTCAGGAGAAGCACTAGAGTTAGACTGACTCGAAACCATCCAATAACTTCTTGTGTATTATATTTACCTACATACATATGTAACATATAAAAAAAGAATGATCTTGTAATTGAAGAGAGTGTTCACATAAATATCACACTGTAGGAAGTAACAGTTCAATTTCCTTCTTCCACTCAACATTTTCAAAATGGTCATTGTGGAGGTAAAGAAATCAATTAATTTTTACATGTTGGCCTCATTTTTTTCCCCAATTTGATGACCTTGCCAATATAATCTAACAACTCATTTGTCTACTCATTTTAATTTTTTCTTGGTTAATTTTGGTTCCCTATATGGCCTTAAAAAATTGTCATGTTGGGGACACCTGAATGGCTCAACTGGTTGGTTAAGTGTCTGACTGTTGACTTCAGCTCACGATTATGACCTCAGGGTTGTGAGCTCAAACCCTCTATCAGGCTCTGAGCTCTGTGAGGAGCCTACTTAAGATTCTCTTTCTCCCTCCTTCTGCTCCTCCCCTCCTGAGTTCTCTCTCTCTAAGAAAGAAAGAAGGAAAAAAAAAAAGAAAGCGAGAGAGGAGGAGGGAGGGAGGGAGGAAGGGAGGGAGGAAGGAAGGAAGGAAGGAAGAAAGAAAGAAAAATAGAAAGAAAGAAAACTGTCATTTCCTCTAGATGTTCTAATTTTTTTTTCCATAAAGTCTGTCATCACCTTTGTACTACTATCTGGTAGCACTATAAGTAATAACAAATTGAAGTCATGTGTGCTTTTTGCTTTCTCCTTGATGACATTTACCAAAGGTTCTTATTACTTTCAAAAGAATAATATTAGATTCATGGATAAAATCTCCTGAGATTTATATTTACTTACATTTCCTTTTTGTGCTCTCTTCGGCAGCACATATACTAAAATATTTCATTTTTAATATTTCTGCCTTTTTTTCTATTTCAGTAATTTCTTCTGAATTAGATAGAGGTACATTATTATTTTTAGTCTCATTTCACTTGCTTTCAATATTTCACTCAGTGTACCACGTATTTAAGTCCTAAATTTTTTGAGCACACTGCTTTACCCACACCCACAAATTTGGATATGTGATACCCATACACTTAACTTGTTCAATTATGAACATCTTATAATAGCCATCTGCATTTCCAGTTGAACAAACACATCATTTAGAGTTGTATTTATATTTTCCAAGTGAGTATTTCCTGAGTATTGATATCTAATTACATTATGCTGGGCTCAGGAAATGTATCTGCAGGAAAACAATTTTTGCTGTTTGTTAAGATTTACTCCAAGGTTAAACATAAACAATTTTGGAAAATATTTTTATTTGTTTGAAAACAATGTATATTCTATATTTTGGGAGTAGGAATTTTGTGCAAGTCTATTAGGTCGACCCTAGTATTGAGGCTATAATTTTCAATAATCTTTATTCTTAATCTTTTAAGCAGTCTTTCTGAGTGATAGATATTAAAATTTCCTACTATGTTCGTAGACTTTATATTTTTCAAATTGTCTGATAAATTTCAAACAAATTGGTTAGGTGCATAAAGGTGCTATTACATGTTTTTGTTCTTCATGATAAATTGTTCTTATTATGTGGGAAACACTTATCCATGTTCCTCTGCATATTCAGTGTTGTAATGAACATAAATATAACATCAATTATCTGGAATTATCCAGATTGACAGGTTTTTTAAATTAGTTTCTGATTTTTTAAAAAATTAGTACCTAAAAATACATACCTTTAACATAATCATATTCACTGTGGTTACTGATCTATTTGTCATATCTTTTACTGTATTATTTTGTTATTTTTATTTTTATTATGCTTTTTGTTTTTTCTTCTTTTGTGCTTTTCTTTCTTCCCTTTTATTTATTTATTTATTTTTTGCTTGTGTCTTTGTTCTTTTTTCCTCTATTGGTTTTATATATACACTATACTTCTTTCTTCTAGTCCTTATGAAATTGCTACTTGCATTTCTTTTTAAGATTGTATTTATTTATTTGAGAGAAAGACAGTGAGAGAGAGCATGAGAGGGGAGAAGGTCAGAGGGAGAAGCAGACTCCCCCTGGAGCTGGGAGCCCGATGTGGGACTCAATTCTGGGACTCCAGGATCATGGCCTGAGCCGAAGGCAGTTGCTTAACCAACTGAGCCACCCAGGCACCCACTTCCATTTTTTTTTAATAGCATCTAGAGTTCATCAATATGGTCTCCACTTCAAAAGAACAGTAATATGCTATATCTATCTTATTCCTTTTCTCTACTTGCTTCTGTCCTTCAATTTCCCATACTGATATAGTTTGGAATTTTCATTTCAAATTGTTTTTAAGCATTTTAAAGATTCTGTACTTAGAGTTAGAAAAGTTTCCTAATTCATTTTCTCCCCACTAATTTTTGAATTTCATTATTAGCTCATTCATTTTTATTTTGCTAGTAATTTTGCTTTCTTTTTATTTTTATTTATTATTAATAATTATATCATATGTTTAATTAATTAAAATTATTGCATGTAATAGTTATTATATATTATATATCATATATTATCATATATTATATATAAGTGTATATCATCAATATTATTATTTTTTATTTTTAATTTAATTAAATTATATATAAGTGTATATCATCAATATTATTATTTTTTATTTTTAATTTAATTAAATTAAAATTAAATTTTTATTTTAAATTTATAATTTGATTTATTTTATTTTATTTTTATTTTGCTAACAATAATTGCTTTAGTAATTTTTCAGGGGATGCTTTCTCTTTGAAATCAAGCAATTTTAAATTTTTGTCATAATAATTTGAAATTTATTGGAAATGACTAGGTTTTTTATTTTAATAATTTATAAGTTTAATTATCTGATTTTAGTTATGTACTTACCAATACAAGCACAAGTTTACAAAATATATTTGGCTCCATATTTCTTTAGAAAGTTGCCTTTGACTACCACTGACCCTCACTATGAACAATTAGGAAATTTTAATACTCCAATTTTTCTTTCCTCATTTTCTTCTCTATCACCTGATTTGGGATGGTTTTATAATTCTTCCTATATCAAGTGTTTATCTTCAAAGTTTCTGGAACTATACTTTGTACTTACTACTTTCCCTATTAGGTCAAACATTACCTAAAACTGAAAGTCAGTATACTTCTACCACCAAAATCAATTATGACTTAAAAGCTCTAATTCTAATTGCATTTGCTCCATATTTTTCCTTAAAGAACCACAGAATGCTCATTTGTAAAGCTACGGATGTCAAGACCTCTACTGTCTGTGGGAAGTGAAGGTGAATTCAATTAAAATTTACTAAAGAATAAGATGTCTACAAGTATTTATATTACTTAAATCCTCCACCACTTTTTTTTTTTAAGATTTTATGTATTTATTTGACAGCTAGAGATAACAAGTAGGCAGAGAGGCAGGCGGTGGCAGGGTGGGTGGAAGGGAAGCAGGTTACCCGATGAACAGACAGCCTGATGCGGGGCTCAATCCCAGAACTCTGAGATCAAGACCTGAGCCAAAGGCAGAGGCTTTAACCCACTGAGCCACCCAGGCACCCCTCCACCACTTTTTATTTCCAAGCTTTTCAGGGTCTACCCACTTTTAAAAAAAGAAAAGAAAAAGAAAAACTATCTCAGAGATAGTTTATAACATCAATCTACTAGCAATTAATTTTATGACATCTTAACTCCCCAGTTTTCATTAGCAGATAATTCTAGGACAAGGGGGAAGAAAATCCTAGGATGTGCAGGAATAACTACGTTGCAGAAGTACCTAAATATAAGACCCCCAAAATCATGTCTCCTGATTCTATACCAGAAGTAAGAAACAAATTATTCTGAACCCCAAATGTTGGAGGCCATGGCACGGCTGGAGTGGAGGACCAAACCAGGTCCTGACTTGTGTCTCCTTCAAAGTCCGGACACCTTGACAAGGTTAAGGACGGGAAAGTTGAGTGCACTGAGAAAGGGTCTGTGCTATGTGTCGTCCGCTCGCCTACGTGACTTCCCACACACTCTCCCTGCAGTAGGGAACAATGTGGCCAGAGTCCTGAGTTCTTAGTTAATCCTTGTTGTTCTGTACCTCGCATGATCCACTCCTTGGTTGACTGTCTTGCGAATGGCTTTAGCCTAAACTACCTGGGCTCAAGAGGTTTGCTTGTAGTTAATATAAACTTGTTATAGGAACTTGCAGTCATCTGACTAGGTACTGATGTAATACTCCTCCTATTCTGGTTTGCCTTATAAATGCTGGTAAGACGTGGAATAAAACTGGCACTGTTGGTCATCCTCTTCAGTGTCCCTCCTGCCCCCATCTCTTTGTCTCTTAACTTTTTTTCATCATCCTCTTAGCCCCCACAGTTACCCTGGTCGATTCGTCGCACTGGCCGCGACACCCAAATAAATTTTCAAAAAGAAAGGTAGAATGGAAATCAGAGTAAGAATAATAATCCTGAAAAAGGGATGCCTGGGTGGCTCAGTCAGTTTAGCTGCTGCGTTCAGCTCAGGTCATGATCCCGGTTCCTGGGATGGAGTCCGCATCTGGCTCCTTGCACAGTGGGGAGCCTGCTTCTCCCTCTGCCTCTGCCTGCTTGTTCTCTCTCTCTCTCTCATTCTGGCAAATAAATCAATAAATTAAATCATTATGGGAAAAAATAATAATCTGAAAAAATACTGCAATTATGTAGACTACTACATTGACAATGAAAAAGTAAGTTATAGGAAGGGTTGGATTTTAAAATAGCAAAAAGATGGGAAAATATTCAAAGTAGTATGAAATGCAAGGGTTAGCAATTATTGCATGTAGGGGGTAAGGGAGATGAAGGAATTAAAATCATTCCAAGTATCCACTGCAACCACTGAAATGGCTTATTATCTTTACTACTTGTCAGCTGACAAGACTAATACGTGCTGGCTATAAAATATTTAAGGATAATGGAACTATGTAACATAGAAAGAAGATCCCATGATCCAAGCCCAAAGTAAAAGACAAAAAGACAAATTATATTTTTTAAAGCATACAGAACAATGTTTTTGTATTTGTTTTGTGTTTCTGTTTTTAGGCATTTGTAATATTTAATAGTTTGGGTTTCCTTTTGACAAAAAGAAGGTGACAAATGGGACACAATTTGTTTAACTTATCCCTTATCAGGCAACAATTTTCTTATTTCCAGTTTTTCACAATTTGCAAATGAGGGTACAATGAATACTCTCAGTGGATATGTAAACATATCTGTATACATTTGTGAAGTGTACCCATAGTTCTCAAAATAAGATTGCTAAATCAGGCATATCACTAAATTTCTATAAAAATCACTAGAATATTAGGGTATTATACACCTATCAAGGGCACTGGCTTTTCCCCCACAATGTCATCAACACTTGATAAGAAATTAAATAGTTGATTTTAACAGTTGTTAAAACATTCTATTGGAAACACTCCAACCTATTGCCCCAGGACAGCAGAAGGAAGAAGAATGTACTGAAAACAATGGTATTGACAGAACAGAGAGGTGCCTGGCAGGCTCAGTCAGTGGAGAATGCAGCTCTTGATCTCAGGGTTGTGAATTTGAGCCCCACACTGGGTGTAGAGATGACTTAAAATATATCTTTTAAAGACTTATGTATTTATTTTAGTTAGAGAGAGAGTGTGTGTGAGCATTTATTTCACGCACATGTGCGCAGGGGAGAGGGGCAGAGGGAGAGGAGAGAATCTCAAGCAGACACTCTGCTGAGCTTGAGCCCAAAGCTGGGCTCCTCTCATGATCCTGAGATCATGACCTGACCTGAAATCAAGGGTCAGACACTTAACAGACTGAGCCACCTAGGCAAACCAAAAATAAAATCTGAAAAACAGCATTGACAGGAGAGAGACACAAATGCAAATGTGAATCCTAAAATCCCAACTAAGGAAACAGTTGAGGGTTCTGATGAAAAGAGTAGTCCACATGGTTTTTAAAATAACCTTCTAGGGGCGCCTGGGTGGCTCAGTGGGTTAAGCCTTTGCCTTTGGCTCAGGTCATGATCCCAGGGTCCTGGGATCAAGCCCCGCATCAGGCTCTCTACTCAGCAGAGAGCCTGCTTCCTCCTCTCTCTCTCTCCCCCCCTACTTGTGATCTCTGTCAAATAAATAAATAAAATCTTTATAATGCATAAATTCTATGCAGATTTTCTCCAAAAAACAGAAGAACTTACCTGTGAAATACTGATCAACCAGAAAATAATTATCTCCAACTCAAATGTAACTGTTACAGAAGATATGACAACAAATTACCTGATGTCAATGACAGTAAAAGTTAAGGGCTTCTTCTGAGTTTAGACTCAGTTTTTAACTGCCTTTTTAAATCTCTTCAGTCAGAACCAACTGTGTGCTCCATATTAATCATATCATTTTAAGCTTTGTTGTGTCCTCTGACAGCATCGTCATGTATAATATTATCATTGAAATAAGAGCTTTTGTGATGTTGTATTTTCTTTTATTTTAATAGAAAGGAGTAATTAAATAGAAATAAAATTACACTCAACTTACACAACTAAATTGAAACCACCACTTATACCTGAGTCCTTCAAACACTCATTTAATCAATATGTGTTTTTAATGGTAATAGTTACATGCTTACTAAGACAGCTTAATTAAGAAATACAATGATGAAATTAGAAAGGTACTAAAGGAAGCCATCTGGACATTTAGTCTCTCAACCTATAGACTATCTGGATTCCTTTTATGTTTTTAAAATGCATTTAGGAACAATTTGGTGAGCCAATATAGCAATACCAGATGTACTCTGCAAACTGATTATGAGACAGATGGTTTTATGATCACACTTCTGTTTTAAAAGGTGTTATTCTATTATGTAAGGTTCATATTTATGACACACGCTTCTTGTTTAGCATTGTGGATGGTGTCGTTCTGTCAGAGCATCTCACACATTTCTCTTCCTTTGCATCTGTTCAGTTAATAGGGTGACTGATTCTCATAGCACGGGGGATAAATTATCCAATTACATTGCTGGAGGGATGGTATATTGCACAATCCTTATTTTCTGATTAACATGATGACATCAGTCTAACTTCTACTAGAGGCAACCATGGAAAATCAACATAGATGTCTAAAAGCCGAGTCAGGTTATGCCCAGTTTATTAAATGACTGATCCATGTAACCTAACAAGATATCACATGAGCATTTTATTCCTTAATGGTATCTTTCTGCTATATACCATATAGTTTTGCTTAAACAAGCTTGAAGGTAAAACACACTCTGCAAATAATTCTATATTATGAGACTATAATCATAATTATTCTAGGCAAACTAAACTAATAATAAAAATATTAGCCTCTACTTAGCCATAATAGAAAATTAATGTCACTGCAGTGATAAGCATGCCTTTTGAAGAAAGCAATTAAGTATTATGCTTTTTGCTCATGCACCAGATTTCAATTTTGTCATGTCTTTGGAACATAATGAAATGTAAGAAAAGCATTGCAAGGAAAGCCTGACTTGTCTATAAACTCAGTCTGTGTCCTGACATTCTGGCAAAGTTCCCTGCCTGATTTGTTAAGGTAACTTAATTCTGGATTTGAGAGATCCAGTGGGATTTATTCTATCATCTTAATGACTAGACTAATACTACTGCGAGGCAAAACTGTCATTCATTCAACTCAACTAGTACTTACTTGCCACCTACAAAATGCTCCTGTGCCAGCCACCACGGATACAAATATAAGTGCATCTTGAGCATGCCCTCAAGGTGATTACCATCCATGGCAAAGCAGGATGCAAACAATTATTTGTGTGTGTCAAAAAGAATCCCCATTACTGCAACAAATATTA
Source organism: Neogale vison (assembly GCF_020171115.1). Lineage (NCBI taxonomy): Eukaryota > Metazoa > Chordata > Mammalia > Carnivora > Mustelidae > Neogale > Neogale vison. The sequence continues at coordinate 177,682,355 of NC_058091.1, forward strand.
AACTGTAATTAATGGTGTTCATAATGAGGTATTAAAGAGGAAGCTTACTGATGTCTATAATTTAAATTAAAATACACCTAAAATAAGATGAATTAATAATGGACAGAGGGATGAATAGACAGTTGTATAGCAAATATAGTAAAAAAAAACTTAATAATATAAACTAGGTAGTGGGTATACAGGTATTTTCTGAAAAATTATTTTAACCATTTGATATACTTGAAATTTTTATAATAAAATGTTGGAAAGGAAAAGAAAGCAGGATGATTACAACTGAAATTGTGGAGGAAAGAGGGCAGTTGTTACTTAAGGCTAAGTTTATAGTACGGACCTGAGAGAAGTTAACTGTTTTAGGGTGAGAAATGGGGTAAATAAACGAAAATCAAGGAATTGAGAAACCAAGGCAGGGAACTGGAAGATTCATCTACTTAAGTCTATAGGTACTGAAATCATCAAAATTTTAAATTTGTTGTACCGGGGTGCCTGGGTGGCTCAGTGGGTTAAGCCGCTGCCTTCGGCTCAGGTCATGATCTCGAGTCCCGCATCGGGCTCCCTGCACAGCAGGGAGCCTGCTTCCCTCTCTCTCTCTGCCTGCCTCTCCATCTACTTGTGATTTCTCTCTGTCAAATAAATACATAAAATCTTTAAAATGCAAACTATTTAAATTTGCTGTACCACAGAAAGTTACAGTTAACCAGTATGTAAATCATTAAGGAATCCAAAACTGGCCAATAATGAGTGACACAGTCTGATGGCAGAAGTTTCAAGGCTAGAGGCTTTTAGAAGTAGAGAGAGACAATGTTCTGGATACAACACAGAGAAATAAGAAGGCTTATTTATTCCAATTTCAGGCTCAGGGGCACAAAGACCACAGAAGAAAAATTAGTCACTACTTGAAAAAGATACATAAAAATAGTATAGTAAGTGTAGAACCAAGTCTTGGTTAGAGTACTAAGGTAAAGAAAATGTTTAATCAAGAGTTTGAAGAACATTTGATAAGGACAAATTCCAGAGAGTGTACTAGCAGAATTTAGAAAATGAAATTGGAAATAGCAGTAAAAAATAAAGTCAGATAAGGTTAAACACAACTATAGGAGGATAAGAGTCCAGATCTTCTGAATAAAACACACAGTAATAAAAAATTTTATGGGTCTCAGAAGACCAAATGGGATGATGAAATTCTGGATGATGGAAGGGGAGAAAGATTTAGGGGTATCTTGTCAAAGCATGCAGAAAGAGTAGCTATTTATCACGTAGACAGGCAAGGAAGGAATTTCCAACCAGTGGGAACAGCCAGAGTAAATAATCAGAGGAACTTAACAAAAGAATGTTTCAGGGAATACAACTAGTTGAATATCTGAGGTGTGTAAAGTGCAAAGGTGAGAGTTATAACAGTTGAAGCTGTAGAGATAGGCCAGATAGGAAGGGTTTAATAGGTATCCTGTAAGTACTGAGGAACCGCTGAAGAATACATTACCTTGTCACATAGATTACTCTGGACACGATATGGCCTGAATTAGATGATGTCTTTCTAGAAGTAGAAAATCCAGCTAAGAGGATTATTCCAAGAGCAGGTGGCAAATGATTAATGCCTGAGCTAGAAATGTGGCATTAGGGATGGAGAAGCATGGATATGAGATAATTTTAGAAAAAAGGACCAAGCTTTAGAAGGGGGGGAAAAACAAAAGCCTACAGCAACTGACGCAAAAGGCAAGATAGTGGGAAATATCTGTGATAGATGCCGTCTTTCTTAAATACATAAATTAATTAAATATACAACCATACAACACTGTAATTGATACCTACATTTAAATATATTATGAGATGTTCTCATGTTAAATATGATAACATGAAAATTTAAAGTTCATTTCTTGAAAACTGAAAAATAAACACTTTATCTCAAAACTAAAGGCCATTTCTCTGCTGAGGAAGCTGTCTTGCAGCGATGCCTGGGTGGCTCAGTTGGTTGGATGACTGCCTTCGGCTCAGGTCATGATCCCGGAGTGCCAGGATTGAGTCCTGCATCGGGCTCCCAGCTCCACAGGGAGTCTGCTTCTCTCTCTGACCTTCTCCTCGCTTATGCTCTCTCTCACTGTCTCTATCTCAAATAAATAAAATCTTTAAAAAAAAAATAGAAGCTGTCTTGCAAAAATCTTTATAAGGTGAAATTCATATCTAAAACTATAGCTTTAGAATGCAGAGCCAAGATGGCGGAGAAGTAGCAGGCTGAGACTACTTCAGCTAGCAGGAGATCACCTAGATAGCTTATCTAAAGATTGCAAACACCCACAAATGCAATGGCAGAATGAAGAGAAGAAGAACAGCAATTCTAGAAACAGAAAATCAACCACTTTCTTAAAGGTAGGACTGGCGGAGAAGTGAATCCAAGGCAACGGGAAGATAGACCCCAGGGAAGGGCTGGCTCCCAGCAAGCGGCGGAGCAATGGAGCACAAAATTGGGACTTTTAAAAGTCTGTTCCGCTGAGGGACATTGCTCCAGAGGCTAAACCTGGGTGAAGCCCACGCAGAGTCAGCGTAGCCTCAGATCCCACAGGGTCACAGAAGGATCAGGGGTGTCTGAGTGTCACAGAACTTACAGGTATTAGAATGGGGAAGCCGGCAACAGAGACAGAGCTAAGGAGTGAGCTCCCAGCTCGGGTTTACCTTGAACCGGTCGCGGGCTTGGTGAGCTCAGAGCGCAGCTGGAGGCCACGGAGAGGGGAGTAATTGGACACTGTACTCTGAGGGCGCACTAAGTAGTGGAGCCCCGGGCTCTTGGCTCCTCCAGGCCAGAGACCAGGAGGCCGCCATTTTTATTCCCCGTCCTCCGGAACTCTATGGAAAGCGCTCAGGGAACAAAAGCTCCTGAAAGCAAACCCAAACGGATTACTCTGCCCGGCCCCAGGTAAGAAATGTGCAATTCCACCTGGGGTAAAGACACTTGAGAATCACTACAACAGGCTCCTCCCCTAGAAGATCAACAAGAAATCTAGCCAGGACCAAGTTCACCTACCAAGGAGTGCAGTTTCAATACCAAGGTGAGCAGCGGAATTCCAGAGGAGGAGAAAGCAAAGCACGGAACTCATGGATTTCTCCCCATGATTATTTAGTCTTGTAGTTAATTTATTTTTTTTCTTTTTTCAGTTTTTTTCTCTTCTTCTGCTAAATTTTTTTTAACTTTTACCCTTTTCTTTTTTAACGTTTTTTAACTATTTTATCTAATTTTTTTTCTTTTTTATACATTTCCTTTATTTGTTTTCTTTTTTTAATTGCTTCTTTTCTTTCTTTCTTTGGTCTTTTTTTTTTCCTCTTTATGAACCTCTTTTTACCCCCTTTCTCCCCCCTCATGATTTGGGATCTCTTCTGATTTGGTTAAAGTATATTTTCCTAGGGTTGTTGTCACCCTTTTACTATTTTAGTTGCTCCTTAATACACTCTTATCTGGACAAAATGACATTGCGGAAAAATTCCCCACAAAAAAAAAAAGAACAAGAGGCAGTACCGAAGGCTAGGAACCTAAACAGTACAGACATTGGTAATATGTGAGATCTAGAGTTCAGAATAACGATTCTCAAGGTTCTAGCCAGCCTCAAAAAAGGCAAAGAAGATATTAGAGAAACCCTCTCGGGAGATATAAAAGCCCTTTCTGGAGAAATAAAAGAACTAAAATCTAACCAAGTTGAAATAAAAAAAGCTATTAATGAGGTGCAATCAAAAATGGATTCTCTCACTCCTAGGATAAATGAGGCAGAAAAATTAGTGATATAGAAGACCAAATGACAGAGAATAAAGAAGCTGAGCAAAAGAGGGACAAACAGCTACTGGACCATGAGGGGAGAATTCGAGATATAAGTGAGACCATAAGACGAAACAACATTAGAATAAAAGGGATTCTAGAAGAAGAAGAGAGAGAGGGGAGCAGAAGGTATATTGGAGAGAATTATTGGAAAGAATTTGCCCAATATGGCAAAGGGAACAAGCATCAAAATCCAGGAGGTGCAGACAACGCCCCTCAAAATCATTAAGAATAGATTCATACTCCGTCACCTAATAGTAAAATTTACAAGTTTTAGTGACAAAGAGAAAATACTGAAAGCAGCCTGGGAAAAGAAGTCTGTAACATACAATGGTAAAAATATTAGATTGGCAGCAGACTTATCCACAAAGAGCTGGCATGATATATTCAGAGCACTAAACGAGAAAAACATGCAGCCAAGAATACTATATCCAGCTAGGCTATCACTGAAAATAGAAGGAGAGATTAAAAGCTTCCAGGACAAACAAAAACTGAAAGAATTTGCAAACACCAAACTATCTCTACAGGAAATATTGAAAGGGGCCTCTAAGCAAATAGAGAGCCTAAAAGTAGTTGATCAAAAAGGAAGAGAGACAATATACAGAAACAGTCACCTTACAGGCAATACAATGGCACTAAATTCATATCTCTCAATAGTTACCCTGAATGTTAATGGGCTAAATTCCCCAATCAAAAGACACAGGGTATCATAATGGACAAAAAAACAAAACCAATCTATATGTTGCCTACAAGAAACTCATTTTAGACCCGAAGATACCTCCAGATTTAAAGTGAGGGGGTGGAAAAGAATTTACCATGCTAATGGACATCAGAAGAAAGCAGGAGTGGCAATCCTCATATCAGATCAATTAGATATTAAGCCAAATACTATAATAAGAGATGAGGACACTATATCATACTCAAAGGATCTGTCCAACAAGAAGATCTAACAATTTTAAATATCTATGCCCCGAACGTGGGAGCAGCGAACTATATAAACCAATTAATAACAAAATCAAAGAAACACATTAACAATAATACAATAATAGTAAGGAACTTTAACACTCCCCTCAGGAGGAGGAGTGGACAGATCATCCAAGCAAAAGATCAACAAGGAAATAAAGGCCTTAAATGACACACTGGACCAGACGTACATCACAGATATATTCAGAACATTTCATCCCAAAACAATAGAATACACATTCTTCTCTAGTGCACATGGAACATTCTCCAAAATAGATCATATCCTCGGTCCTAAATCAGGTCTCAGCCAGTATCAATAGATTGGGATCATTCCCTGCATATTTTCAGACCACAATGCTCTGAAGCTCGAACTCCATCACAAGAGGAAATTTGGGAAGAACCCAAATACATGGAGACTAAACAGCATCCTTCTAAAGAATAAATGTGTCAACCAGGAAATTAAAGAAGAATTGAGAAAATTCATGGAAACAATAGATAATGAAAACACAACAGTTCAAAATCTGTGGGACACAACAAAGGCAGTCCTGATGCGAAAATATATAGCACTTCAAGCCTTTCTCAAGAAAGAAGAAAGGTCTCAAGTACACAATCTAACCCTACACCTAAAGGAGCTGGAGAAAGAACAAGAAAGAAACCCTAAATCCAGCAGGAGAAATCATAAAGATCAGAGCAGAAATCAATGAAACAGAAACCAAAAAAACAATAGAACAAATCAACGAAACTAGGAGCTGGTTCTTTGAAAGAATTAATAAGATTGATAAACCCCTGGCCAGACTTATCAAAAAGAAAAGAGAAAGGACCCAAATAAATAAAATCATGAATGAAAGAGGAGAGATCACAACTAACACCAAAGAAATAGAAACAATTATAAGAACATACAATGAGCAACTCTACGCCAACAAATTTGACAATCTGGAAGAAATGGATGCATTCCTAGAAACATATAAACTACCACAACTGAACCAGGAAGAAATAGAAAGCCTGAACAGACCCATAACCAGTAAGGAGATTGAAAAAGTCATCAAAAATATCCAAACAAACAAAAACCCAGGGCCAGATGGCTTCCGGGGGGAATTCTACCAAACATTTAAAGAAGAACTAATTCCTATTCTCCTGAAACTGTTCCAAAAAATAGCAATGGAAGGAAAACTTCCAAACTCATTTTATGCGGCCAGCATCACCTTGATCCCAAAACCAGACAAGGATACCATCAAAAAAGAGAACTACAGACCAATATCCTTGATGAACACAGATGCAAAAATTCTCACCAAAATACTAGCCAATAGGATTCCACAGTACATTAAAATGATCATTCACCATGACCAAGTGGGATTTATTCCGGGGCTTCAAGGTTGGTTCAACATCCGCAAATCAATCCATGTGATACAACACATTAATAAAAGAAAGAACAAGAACCATATGATACTCTCAATAGATGCTGAAAAAGCATTTGACAAAGTACAGCATCCCTTCCTGATCAAAACTCTTCAAAGTGTAGGGATAGAGGGCACATACTTCAATATTATCAAAGCCATCTATGAAAAACCCACTGCAAATATCATTCTCAATAGAGAAAAACTGAAAGCTTTTCCGCTAAGGTCAGGAACATGGCAGGGATGTCCATTATCACCACTGCTATTCAACATAGTACTAGAAGTCCTAGCCTCAGCAATCAGACAAGAAAAGGATATTAAAGGCATCCAAATCGGCAAAGAAGAAGTCAAACTAGCTGTCTTCGCAGATGACAGGATACTATATCTGGAAAACCCAAAAGACTCCACTCCAAAACTGCTAGAACTTGTACAGGAATTCAGTAAAGTGTCAGGATATAAAATCAATGCACAGAAATCAGTTGCATTTCTCTACACCAACAACAAGACAGAAGACAAAGAAATTAAAGAGTCAATCCCATTTACAGTTGAACCCCAAACCATAAGATACCTAGGAATAAACCTAGCCAAAGAGGCAAAGAATCTATACTCAGAAAACTATAAAGTACTCATGAAAGAAACTGAGGAAGACACAAAGAAATGGAAAAATGATCCATGCTCCTGGATTGGAAGAATATTGTGAAAATGTCTATGCTACCTAAAGCAATCTACACATTTAATGCAATTCCTATCAAAGTACCATCCATCTTTTTCAAAGAAATGGAACAAATAATCCTAAAATTTATATGGAACCAGAAAAGACCTCGAATAGCCAAAGGAATATTGAAAAAAGAAAGCTAAAGTTGGTGGCAACACAATTCCGGACTTCAAGCTCTATTACAAAGCTGTCATCATCAAGACAGCATGGTACCAGCACAAAAACAGACACATAGATCAATGGAACAGACTAGAGAGCCCAGAAATAGACCCTCAACTCTATGGTCAACTAATCTTCAACAAAGCAGGAAAGAATGTCCAATGGAAGAAAGACAGCCTCTTCAATAAATGGTGTTGGGAAAATTGGACAGCCACATGCAGAAAAATGAAATTGGACCATTTCCTTACACCACACACGAAAATAGACTCAAAATGGATGAAGGACCTCATTGTGAGAAAGGAATCCATCAAAATTCCTGAGGAGAACACAGGCAGCAACCTCTTCAACCTCAGCCGCAGCAACATCTTCCTAGGAACATCGCCAAAGGCAAGGGAAGCAAGGGCAAAAATGAACTACTGGGAATTTATTAAGATCCAAAGCTTTTGAACAGCAATAGAACAGTTAACAAAACCAAAAGACAACTGACAGAATGGGAGAAGATATTTGCAAACGACATATCCGATAAAGGGCTAGTGTCCAAAATCTATAAAGAACTTAGCAAACTCAACACCCAAAGAACAAATAATGCAATCAAGAAATGGGCAGAAGACATGAACAGACATTTCTGCAAAGAAGACATCCAGATGGCCAACAGACACATAAAAAAGTGCTCCATATCACTCGGCATCAGAAATACAAATCAAAACCACAATGAGATATCACCTCACACCAGTCAGAATGGCTAAAATTAACAAGTCAGGAAATGACAGATGCTGGCAAGAATGCGGAGAAAGAGGAACCCTCCTACACTGTTGGTGGGAATGTAAACTGGTACAACTACTTAGGAAAACAACATGGAGGTACTTCAAAATGTTTAAAATAGAACTACCCTATGACCCAGCAATTGCACTACTTGGTATTTAACCCAAAGATACAAACGTGATCCGAAGGGGCACGTGCACCTGAATGTTTATAGCAGCAATGTCTACAATAGCCAAACTATGGAAAGAACCTAGATGTCCATCAACAGATGAATGGATAAAGAAGGGGTGGTATATATACACAATGGAAAACTATGCAGCCATCAAAAAATGAAATCTTGCCATTTACAACAACGTGGCTGGAACTAGAGGGTATCATGCTTAGCGAAATAAGTCAAGTGGAGAAAGACAACTATCATATGATCTCCCTGATATGAGGCAGTGGAGATGAAACATGGGGGGTTAAGGGGGTAGGAGAAGAATAAATGAAACAAGATGGGATCGGGAGGGAGACAAACCATAAGTGACTCTTAATCTCACAAAACAAACTGAGGGTTGCTGGAAAGAGGAGGGTTGAGAGAAGGGGGGTAGGGTTATGGACATTGGGGAGGGTATGTGCTATGGTGAGTGCTGTGAAGTGTGTAAACCTGGCGATTCACAGACCTGTACCCCTGGGGATAAAAATATATGTTTATAAAAAAAATAAAAATTAAAAAAATAAAACTAGGGGTGCCTGGGTGGCTCAGTGGGTTAAGCCGCTGACTTTGGCTCAGGTCATGATCTCAGGGTCCTGGGATCGAGCCACACATCGGACTCTCTGTTCAGCGGGGAGCCTGCTTCCTCCTCTCTCTCTGCCTGCCTCTCTGCCTGCTTGTGATCTCTGTCAAATAAATAAATAAAATCTTTTAAAAAAATAAAATAAAACTATACCTTTAGACTTCTTTTTCTGACAAAAAAAAATATTATACATGGCTGATTCATCATTCTTCTAAATTGGTAAGTTCATTTTTCCCATTTCTGTTTAAACAACAGTATTTTACACTAGGTAGACAATGCTAGTATACTGTCAAAATTCTAGCCAAAACTGAAATTTCTTAAATAATTTTCACTACTTGGGTTTAACATACTTTAAGGAGAAAGATACATCTAGCTTCTCACATGAAATATAATTTCTTTTCAGTCCTGTTCATGATTTCTAATTATGTAGTTTTCTTCTACCCATTCAACCTTGTTGCTCTATTTCCATTGATAGAACACTATTTATACTCTTTCTCCTTTGGGTTCTATATGATTTGAAATTTATGGAGGCAGTTTTCCTTTTATGTATTTGATTATTTGATATCTTCTATTAACGACTGGACATTTGCTAAGTAAGATACAATCCTCTTTCAGCTACAACCAATATAACAAAACTGAGGCAACCATAAGAATTTTAACATTTATAGTCTAGTTGTAGCCCTGCATCAGTGCTGCTGAATCTACGAGTTGAAAATAAAAAGGTAGTTTTTAACACAGCAGGCTGATGATGCTGACAAGCCATTGTTATCCATCTATCTAGGACTCCTGAAAAGAGGTTGTTATTCATGATTGCTTAATTTAGGTACTATTAGAATTAACAGTCTTTTTATCATCCAAATAGCAAAAATTGGAGCAACTCCATTTAAAACTGAGTTCTATTCTGAGAAAGATATACACAGCATTCAAATCAACATATAATCCAACATACATAATCAACTACCTCCCAAAATCTGAAAAAATTAGGTCACCACAGAATAAATTATGGACCAAGCACCTTGGCAATTTTAAGAATTTCTCCCTTCCACATATTTCTACTCAAGTCTGGTAAAAATGGTTCAATGAAGATGAACTTTGGATTCTCCAACTCTTTTAAAGCAATTATCTTAGACCCTTTGACTTTACCATAGATCTTGATCTCTTTTTATCCTAGAGCCTACAGAGTCCCTAACATTCTGTCCTTTGCACCCAGTTTTCAGCCCAATAATCACTTCTGGAATTTTGTAACAGGACTTGGCTTTCCTGTTTATCACTTTTGTACTAACCTAAACACAAATGCTTCTCCCTCTCTTGACTCTTTTTATTCCAGTTTACCCTGGGAACACAGTGTGTCTGGCCACAATGCAGCGTAATCACGCCCTCCCCCAGCAACCTGACTGGCTTGTGAATCTCCACCTTAAAATAATGCATATCCCTTTTTCTACCCTAGTTTTTCCTTATGATTCTCATTCTTGTTGCTTTTTCTTCTAGCAAAAAAGAAAACTATTAAGGAGCAGACACATTTCAATTTGTCTGAAATACATCTAGGAAAAGAGAGAAAGAAAGTAGCTAAGTAGCTTATATATGTACCTTCTATTATAACATGAATTACCCTTACTCATTCTCTGACCAACTGATCAAGAGGGTAGGATTAAGAATCCAGTGAGGTAGACCCTTTTTTCTAAAGCTGGTGCTTATTTTCTTTAAAAAAAGTATTAAAACAAACAAAAAACTCCAGAAAACTCCTTAGTCAATTTTTTGATTATGCTAGTAAACCAATTCATTTTAAAAACTGATAAAGGCTATCAAGTATTTATCCTGTCTTTCTACATGACCATACCTTAACATAATCAAATAGTTCAAAAGGAAAAGTTGCTTTTTATAGAAGCAGGATACCTTCTAAATAAGTATCAAATAATGCAATTAAAATATCATTTTGGAACCATTAAGAAATAAAGATAAACAATTATCAAAATAGGTACCAACATCACAGAGGAGTCAAATATTCATGTCTTCTCATGGGAGTACACAATATTACTAAAGAAGTATTTTTATTTATGAAAGAATCAGAGTTCTTTTAGCCTCCAGATCTATGCACCATGTCTTAAGAACCCATAGGGGTTGGAGGACAGATTAAATGATGCCATGGTATTTAGGAATTATTTCAGTTCTTAATAAATAAAATAATTTTGAAACTCAAATAATCATACCATAAAATACATCTTGTTGTTCATTAAAAATATAATTAATACTGATACTGAGAACATTAAAAAAAAAAGCAGTAAGGATGTTCATCTCCCAGCCTAGAGAGAATAAGAGGGTCTAGGATTACTTTCCACCATAAACAATTGCAAAACTGAGTAAAGTTCATATATAATTGTCATACATTAGGAAAAAGAGAACACTGGGTTGTAATCCCTGAAAGAAATCAAACAAATTAATAAAGACCTATTTATGATATTTTTTTAACCTGGTATTTTACATTTAGAAACAATATTTTGAGGAATCAAAACCTAGGATACCCTGCAGCTGTAGAACACAAAAATACAACAATTTTTAAAGTACAGTTACTAAACAACAAGAAAAATGACTGGGAAGGAAAGTAATACATCAGTAGATAAGTCAACAGAATTTTTAAAAATATAATTACCATTATCATTATATTAGAGAAAATTAGGTTCACCCCAATGTTGCAGAACATCCAAATTAAAAGTGGCTCAAAAACACAATTTTTTTAAATTTCTTTCACTCTGGAAAAGCCCAAATTGAGTAGAACAGTTCAATGTAGTAATCGGGAACCCAACCTTCCATATTTTGACCTCACCGTTACTTTACATGGTCTTTATCTGTATATTTTTGATTATTGCTGGATCTCCTGCCATTGTGCCAAGATTCCAGCCAGTGGAAGAAGGAAGAATGGAAGGTATATTCCCTTGAACATAAGCTATTCCTACAATTACATTTATATCCCTTTGGTCAGATACTGGCAAAGCAGCCAACCTATTATAAAGGAGGCTAAAATAGAGTCTATATTCTGTGTAACTGAATATATTTTTAGCTGTCCAAGCTTAAAAAAATCAATGATTCTTTTATACTACCAGATAGAAGAAACTCTCAATCTTTGTCACAACTATGGAATCTGCTATAATCTGCTATATCGTAAACTAAAAGAGAAAGGCTGAAACTAGGAAACAGCAATCCATATTTCAAAGAACGACAACAATGAAAAAGTGAGACCAACTAAAGAAAAGGTTTAGGGGAAGGCAATAGTGAATAAAAGGAAGTTAGTGGCCCAAGAGCTAACTCTCCACCTGCTGAACCCCTCAAAGACCTATTTTGATGTTTCACTGGACTAGATTTGTTCTTAAAAACAAAAGAAGCAGAAATGAAAAGTAGAGAACACCTTAAATTACCCTTGACAGATATTTCTTTTACATTAATTAGAACAGAATAAGGGTAACTGGAAACCTACCACTTCATGCTAGAAATATAAGATGGATAAAGAAGATGTGGCATTTATGTACAATGGAATACTATGCAACTATCAAAAGAAATGAAATCTTGCCATTTGCAACAACATGGATGGAACCTAGAGGGTATTATGCTGAGCAAAATAAGTCAATTAGTGAAAGACAATTTTATGATCTCTCTGATATGAGGAATATGAAAGGCAGGGTAGGGGGTTTCGGGAGATAGGGAAGGAAAAAATGAAACAAGATGGGATCAGAGGGAGATAAACCATAGGAGATTCTTAATCTCACAAAACAAGCTGAGGGTTGCTGGGGTTGTGGGATTAGGGATAGAGTGGTTGGATTATGGACACTGGGGAGGGCATGTGCTATGCTGAGTGCTATGAAATATGTAAGTCTGATGATTCACAGACCTGTACCCCTGGGGCAAATAATACATTATATGTTAATAAAAATAGTTTAAAAAAGAAATGTCAGATGGACTTCCATAGCATTTGATTTGCAAGGGTACCTGCTGTACATCTTTTCTTATGGAATTAAGACAGTCTATGTAGAGCATCCATCTACTACCCTAGTTTTACAGGTGGCAATCTTGAGGAAATGAAGTGATTTACCCTGGGCCACAGAGCTAAAACATTTTAATACTAGGACAACTGACCTTGAAAAGCATGGGTTTGAACTCTGAGGGTCTACTTACACACTGATTTTTTTCAATAACTATAGTACCAGTACTGTAAAAGTACTTCCTCTTCCCTACAATTTTCTGAACATTTTCTTTTCTCTAGTTTACTTTATTTTAGGGATACAGTATAAAATACACATAACATAAAAATATGTGTTGACTATTTATGATATTAGTAAGGCTTCCAGTCAACAAGATACTAGTAGGTAAGTTTCTGGGGAGTGAGTTTTAGACATGGGGTTTGAATGTGTGGGGGTTAACCCCCACCCCATGTTATTCAAGGACCAACTTTACTAGATACAGAAGCATTCTTATTTATTTATATGAACCTTAAACCTACTTAAATAGTGTCTTGGCAGCAGCTAGTTATCATTAAATTTTAGCTTGCCCAATCTTGGAAAGGTCTCAGTATATCAAATTATAATTCCCATTTTCAGATCTATGTAACACTGAGTCAAAAAGCCAGTTTAACTTAGATTCATTTTGCATTTCCTTAATTCTGCATTTTTATGAGGATTCATTTAATCCACTATTCGATCTACCTTTATGCTCACACGAATTCAACTTTTTGTTCATCTTCTATTATTAATAATAGTCTTGGCTATTAAGAAAGCCTGCCTTTTTTTTCTACACAGAATCTTCTGAATGTAGCCTCATACTCAATTCCACCCTGCACTACAACATAACCCTGGGGCACACAAATCTCAGACTAGTCTATATAAGTAGCCTGGATATTCTGCTAGATGCTGGAGAATAAATAAGGAAATGAACTACCCCTGGGAAGTGTCAGCCCTGACACTGAGGAGACAGATACTAGACCAGCACAGTAATGGTCATATGATTTTAAAACTTATTTAAAGGAAATAACAAATCTAGTGAAAGCACACAATAAAGACTTTCAACAAATGTTTACTGAATAAACTTGGAAGCAAAGAACATACACGGTGACCGTGAGGACTGGTAGAAAGAGATGGTCAAGTTAAGCTGTACCACATTGCCAAGGATCTTAAATAGCAGGCTAGGTGCTTACACTTTGCATAACAAAATGTGTAAGTAAAGTGAGCCATTAAAGATTGTAAGTAGAGGAACTACCTAATCCTATCTACATTTTGGGAAGAAGACTATGATAACAGTGAGATGGTGACATGTTTAGCTAAAACTAGAATCAGGAAGATAGGTTTGCTAGTGATTCCAAGAGTTCAGGTAAGAGGTATCGGAGGGCCTCAATTTAATAGTGAGACAAGAGGGGCAGGAATGAATTTGAAAGACATTTCATGGACACTTATGACATACTAGTGACTAATACTCTACTAAAATGTCAGGGATAAGAGAGAAAAGAGATTATAGTTAACCAAATATTTCTTGGTTGGATGACTAAGGCTATGGCATTAAATAAAGGAGAACAAAGAGAGATGCTATAAAAAGATCAAAGAAAGAAAAAAGTAGCTCCTGGTATAGAAGACCTGATCTGAAACACAGAGGTTGGCCTGAGTGTTACTAAAAGTCCATCTGATGCCCACGGCTAAACTATGATCTGCTTATGGACACTAAGGATCTCACCAAATATCAACATCTGACATGGAAACCCTGAAACTATGACTAAGATAAAAAAATAACTACTGTGAAACCCACAAAATACCAAAGAGTTCCCTCCCTTAGCTACTACTTATTTACAAATTCCAGTTTATCCTCACTCTAATTGGCCTTCCTCTACATAATTCAAATTTACTGAGCTACCCAATCACAGATATTTCCCTGCTTTCTGAAAGTACCCAATCTATAGCTCTGTCCTTGCCTCCTCAGATCCTCTCCAAAATTACTAAAACTAAACCCAAGTGCAGTAAGTTACTTCTAACATCCTCTTAGTGAGACACACTGCATTTCACTATGTTGCACATTGTCCCTTACTGAAACCAGTAATAGGCCCAAATTTTTAAACAATTAAGTGACTTCAGTGGCCTTTGACTTGAGATCCCCGACACAGCGATGGGCCTAATATTGAACAATAGAGAGGAAATTCTAGGGATATAAGAGAGAGTTGGAAATTCAGTTTTAGAGTTCACATAAAAGGAAGGAGCCAATATACATAAATGTATACTGGGGAGTTACCAACTTTTTTGCCAATATTTCCCAACTAGTATATACAGTTTCAGTAGATTTAATAAATGTAACACGATATGACTTATGCTCCAAAGAGGTTGGAGAAAACTAGTTTAAACATGATTGCAAGGGTCTTTTAATTTAGAATTATCATAGGATTTATTTTATATTATAAATGTTACTTTACATTGTGAATCATACAAAATTTCTATTGTATTTCATTATAGAACCATTTTTCTAGCCAGACCAATTACTGTAGCTTTACACAGAATATAAGTTGGAAAATGTTTCAAAAGAAAATTGAAAAAGCAAAACTGAATTATTGGGACTTCATCAAGATAAAAAGCTTATGCACAGCAAAGGAAACATTCAAAAAAACTAAAAGACTACCTATGAAGTGGGAGACTATCTGCAAATGATATATCAGACAAAGGGCTAGTATCCAAGCTCTATAAAGAACTTATTAAACTCAACCCTCACAAAACAAATAATTCAGTCAAGAAATGGGCAGAAGACATGAACAGACATTTCTTCAAAGAAGACATACAAATGGCTAACCAACACATTAAAAATGTTCATCATCGCTTGTCGCCAGGGAAATACAAATCAAAACCACACTGAGATACCACCTTATACCAGGAAAAATGACTAAAATTAATAAGACAGGAAATAAGAGATGTTGGTAAGGATGAAGAGAAAGGGAACCCTCTTACACTGTTGGTAGGAATGCAAGCTAGTACAACCACAATGGCAAAGAGTATGGGGGATCCTCAAGAAGTTAAAAATAGAGCTATCCTACAACCCAGCAATTATATTACTAGGTATTTACCCCAAAGATACAGATGTAGCAAAACAAAGGGGCATCTGCACCCCAATGTTCATAGCAGCAATGTCCACAATAGCCAAACTGTAGAAAAAGCTGAAATGTCCTTCGACAGATGAACGGATAAAGATGTGGTGTATATATACAAAGGAATATTACTCGGTCATCAGAAAGGATGAATACTTACCATTTACATCCAGGTAGATGGAACTGGAGGGTATTATGTTAATGGAAATAAGTCAGTTGTTGAAAGACAATTATCATATGGTTTCATTCACAGGTGGAACATAAGAAACAGTGCAGAAGACCATAAGGGAAGGGGCAGAAAACTGGATGAGAAGAAATCAGAGAGGGAGACAAACCATGAGAGACTGTTAACTATTGGAAACAAACTGAGGGTTGACAGGAAGGTGAGTAGGGGATGGGGTAACTGGGTGATGGCCATTAAGGGGGGCATAGGATGTGATGACCACTGGGTGTTATACACAACTGATGGATTGTTGAACACTATATCTGAAACTAATGATGTACTATGTGTTGGCTAATTGAATTTTTAAAAAAAAGAAAGTTGAAACATTAAGGGTAGATGAGCTCCCTCAATAAGTAAAAATACACCAAAAGGAGAAAAAAACTAAGAATATCTTAGTTTAATATCTTAATATCTTAATCTTCTGTAAAACATAGCCATTGTTAACAGTTAATTAAAATAAAGTTATCATTAAGCAAACTATATTAGAAACAAAGGTAACAGATACTCAAAATAAAAAATACATACCCTTCCCAATTTTTTTTACCACACCACACTATCATCTATGCTTCTGAGATCATGGCTTCTGATCTTTATGGCAGATTCCATAAAACAGTGTGCTACTGCATATCTTTTTTGATTCCCCCCACTCAGTGATATCTCCTTAGTGGCTTGAAGTAGGTAACAGTGGAGTAACACTGCAAAAATCACAAATCAGGGCTTGACTGTTCTATTGACTGACTCTAACTTTATGACAATGAAGGAGAAAAAAATGCAGATTAGAAGTTTGCTGTGTCTACAACCATTCATTGTGGATAGCACAATATTCTTCTGGTATTCAATAACCATATCCGATTCTGCAAAGAAGTGCTCTTGTCATTTCTGAGCAAATGAAGTTCCAGCATTTGTCTTTGGGTTTTCACTTTCATCTACTCATTAATGTAAATTAAAATACCAATCAATATTCATGTCAAAATTACACACATTCATCAACTGAAACCATAATAGTTTTTAATTATGTTAATGTATTACAAAGGGAAAACTTATTACTAGAATATTGGTCTGTCAGGGCATCCAATGGTAACATTACTATTTGCATTTTCAAGCCTGGACCTCTGCATATTTGTCAAAAACGTCATAAAAAATTTACCTTCATCTATTCATGTTCACTAGATAACATAGCCAGATTTGTCAACTTCTCTTCACTTCTAGCTCAAGAATGCCTCTAAATAATTTTATCATCTTTCTCACATATGAAGCAACATACATGCTACCACTGGGAAAAAAACTTAAACCTTAGAAAATATATGGTGGTGATTCCCATTCACAATAAATTTTAGAAACTGTAATACTATCCATGTCCTTTTCTCTCCAAGATGTATGCCAGTGGTTTCAGTCAAAAATATTTTCACTAGAATATTTTCACGTTTCAATTCATCATTTCTCTAATACTGGTTATGACTACACGTTTTTTCTTCTGCAAAAATCAGAGAAAATGGGGGCACGTGGGTGGCAGAGTCAGTTAAGCAGCAGACTCTTGGCTTCAGCTTAGGTCGTGATCTCAGTGTCCTGAGATCAAGACCCTCTTCAGGCTCTGTGCTCAGTTTAGAGTCTGCTTGGGATTCTTCTACCCTCTCCCACTACCCCTCCCACCTTTCTCTTTCTCTCTCTCAAATAAATAAATATTTTTAAAGTTCAGAGAAAATGGCTTAATGATAACCAATTGGGAATTATTTAAATCACTGCTTTAGAACAAGCACCGATTCTTATTGAAAACCACAAAGGCAATCATCTATAGTTACTACAGTTTTGGGGGGAGGGGGTGTGTAGTGGCAACGTAATACTGGCATCTCGCTGTTGTTTCTTTTGGCATTCTTCTTTGAAACTTTTTTTTCTATGTGAATATCCATTTTCTTATTTTTTTCATTGTTGATGTTACATAGTATCTTTTCCACATTTCCTACGTGCCTCCCTTCAAGAAATGATTTTAAAGCTTAGAGTTTCACTGTACAATGTTCAAAGATGATTCTAGCTGTCTGCAAACTTTTTATCTGATAAACTTCATCAAAAACTTCACACCAGAAAAAAAAGAGAACTACAAAGATCACATACAGCCATCATTATTTATTTTGAATAGCTGTAAATGCAGGAATATGAACTCTCACAGAGTAGCAAATCAACTCAGTTGAAAAGTGAGCTCCATGGATTCCAAACAATCACAAACTTACCCCTGAAGAGGGGTCTCTGAGTCTATGTGTATCACAGGCCAATTATGTAATGAGCAGACCTCCAATTTACCTCCATATAAAATACAATGTTTATTAATGTTAATAACGTTAATTCTGGAGCTTACGTCTATATTTTTATGACTCAGTAGTAAAACTGAGGTAATTATTTGGAACTTAAGCTGACAAAATATTCATCTGGTGTGGAGAATTTTATCACCAATTTTTTTTTTTTTTTTAGAATTTCTAATGCAAGGTGATAAGAGAAGCAGGTTAACTTTTAGTCAGGATTGCAACTGATTTCAAATTCCCTCCAGAAAAATCCCTGCCCCCTCCTTCATTTCTTGCATCCAGAGGTGGCCTCTCCCATAACCTGGCCTTTGCTTGGTACTTCCTGTGCTCTCAGGCAGTTGTTACAGATGTGAGCCTAGAGCAGTTCTCAACCCCAGCACTATCAGCATTTGGGCTGGATAATTTCTGTTGAGTCAACAGTGTCCATACAGCTAAGGTCAGGTATGAAAAAGTCTGGTAGGAAGCAACACTACAGAGTAAACCTATCTGGTAAGGCTTCTAGACAAACAGAAATGTGAGGAGACAAAGGAGGAAGGGGGTCACTGGCTCAGCCAACACATTCAGGCGAGTCAATCCTGGCAACAGAAAGGGGTGATATCTCATACCCTGAACACTCTATGGTATATCTGAGTACCTGGGAGGTCACTGATGACCTTGGCAAAGATAGTTTCAGTGGAGGGGTAGCAGGAATTCAAAAAGCAGAGCCTTGAGGAATAGGTGAATAGTGAAGAAGCAGAGATAGCACTTTCAAAATCTCAACTACGAGTTGAGGAAAATAACAGAGCTTCCTTCTCTAACCCTAATCCTTACCAGTAAAACAGCACTGATTTCCTTCAAAGAGAAGCTAAATGAGCAGCCAAATCTAACTCCCCACTCTATATACCTCAACTCTCAGGGCCCCAATGGACACGTGACCCAAAACATTTGCTACAAATCCCTTGCTCCTTGATGGTCATGATCATATTAAATATATTTTCTCTGAACAGGCGTTTACATCATTCACTTGATCCTGTCCCAAATTTCCACCTTATTGTTTAAATATAACTGCTGCAAATTTTCCTTTAAAGGCATAAATCCTCAGATGTTTTGAGACCCACTTCTTCTAGTCTATTAAGTTCTAGAATGTTAGGTTTTTGCCTTAAAAGATTTTGCTTCACTTTTTAAAACTTTTAGTAACTTAAGGGAACTATCATTTTGGGGTGTGTCAGTGGGAAATATATTTATGAAACTTAAAAGCTTTGGGATGCCTGGGTGGCTCCATCAGTTAAGCCTCTGCCTTCGGCTCAGGTCATGATCCCAGGGTCCTAGGATGGAGTCCCACATCAGGCTCCCTGCTCAGTAGGGAGCCTGCTTCTCCCTCTGCCTGCGGTTCCCCCTGCTTGTATACACATTCTCTTTCTCTCCCTGTCTGACGAATAAATAAAACCTTAAAAAGAAAAAAAAGACATTTAAAGGCTTTTAACTTCCACATCTAACAATGTTTTTAAAAACTTCAAGAATATATGAAAAATCCTTTATATTACTTTATGAAATAAAATGTCTTTTATTACCTTGTTTTTATATGACAAATTTCCTTAGCTGAGAATTTTCTCCCGATCCTCTATTGCTTTTTTAAGCATCAGCCTCTTTCAAAAAAAGAACACAAAACTTATCTCCTCTAGGAAGTCTTCTCATTGATTTGTTCTCTTTCTTCCCTATGATACTCTTTCCACAGCACTTAATACAGTTGGCCTTGGTGTTAGAATTATTAAATTCATTACTCTGTAAATCCCTGGTGAACATGGACAGGACAACACCTTAATCATTTATCTCCTACTGAAACCATTATAATGCTTTGCAAGGTAATGTTCAAAAATGTTGATTAAAATGAATCAAAGCCATATATTGAAAATTAATATACTGGGCTTTAATAACATTTTCTGGACTTAAATTAAAATTAGTATAGGCTTTGTTGCATAATCTTGAGCTTATCTTGGGTTAACTGAAGAATAATTAAAAGAAACAAATCATATATAAGAAGGGATATATATTTTATAAAGTGCATTAATTCATTAGTTACTGATCAATAAATAATTAGGTGAATGGGAAAGAATAGCACAGTAATCATAAATTATAAATGTAACTTATACTTTCATATCATGAAATTGTTATAAAACTGCCACCAGTGATTTTATGTCAAGAGACTTGGATTGCCCTCTTATTACCTCTATGACCTCAGGCATATTTGTTATTCCTAAGATATGACTCCCTCTTATGCACTATGCCTATCTCACAAAGTTACTGTTAAGATCAAATGAGGTAATGGAAACTAGTAACAGTTTAAATTATTGAGAGGTAAATATTCATTAAGAACCTACACTGTGGGACGCCTGGGTGGCTCAGTTGGTTGGACGACTGCCTTCGGCTCGGGTCGTGATCCCGGAGTCCTGGGATCGGGTCCCGCATCGGGCTCCCAGCTCCATGGGGAGTCTGCTTCGCTCTCTGACCTTCTCCTCGCTCATGCTCTCTCTCACTGTCTCTCTCTCACATAAATAAATAAAATCTTTAAAAAAAAAAAAAAGAACCTACACTGTGTTTTTGTTTAATCATCACAACAATCCTATGAGGTTGATTATCATTCCCATTTTTATAAAGAAAACTTGTCACAGAGAGCTTACATAATTTGCCCAAGGGTACATAGTTATTAAGAGGTAAATTAAAATTTATCAGATAGTCTGACTCCAGAGCCAAGCCTCTTAGCCAAAATACTACATTGCTACTTGTCAGCTCCATTCCTTCAGATTTTGTAAAACTTGGCTATATAACATTAACTATCTTTTTCAAATTTTTAATATCCAAAATTCCTAGAATGGAAATTTTTCTTTAGCTTTCCTAAAGATATAATAACAAATCTAACCAAAACTCTCCACAAAAATTCAAATGAAATTTAAGCAAAAAATAATCTGTCAGAGGATTGATTTAGTAAACATCTTAGCCTAATGACTTGCCAATTACTGTCTTCTACACAGTAACTAGTTACATTCTTCAGTATGTTATATATACCTTTATATATATATAAATTTATTTATTTATTTATTTATTTTTAATTTATATATGGATTTATTTAAGATATAGACTCAATTCTTAAATACATCCACTGGTAGTTCACCCAGAGGGTTGATTACTGGATAGTATTCACTCCAAATCAAAAGTTAAAAACTGAGGGGTTAGTCTTAGGCATTAAAGAAATACAAAAATCTGATAGATCCAACAATTTTCATGCTATCATAAGCCAATTACTTAGACTGCTTTCTTGAACCTTCCAAATTGCAACTGTATTGTGAAATTTGGAGAACAACACTGCCATCCAGGGATAGAGAACTGAAGGTGCAGAGCCGGAAAACGAAACACTTAACACAGTGGTTCTCCGTACTGAAACACTCAGCTGTATAGCTATCTGTTGTGAGGGAATTACTAACTGTTCAAGTACAAGAGATTACGAATGACACCACGGGCTTAAAAAAATGACAGGACTCCCCAAAGCTTCTCTTTCACCTACTCTTTCAGTTAATAGAAAGGTGTAGAACTATAATCACTTTGTTAATACCAGCCCATAACTGGCCTTTTAAAAGCACTTTACTGAGGTAAGGATGATATACAAAAAGCTATACACAATTAATATACTCAACCTAATAACTTTGGAGGGAACTATATATCAGGAAACCATAACCACAATCTAGGCCATTAGTATATCCATCACCTCCCAATTTTTTCCTGCCCTTTTCTATTGCATACTGCTTTTCTCTCTCTCTCTCTCTCTGTCTTGAGGGTAAAAACACTCAACATAAGGGGCTCCAAGGTGGCTCAGTCCTTAAGGGTCTGCCTTTGGCTCAGGTCATGAACCCAGGTTCCTGGGATCTAGCCTCGTGTCAGGCTCCCTGCTCCACGGGAAGTCAGCTTCTCTCTCTCTCACTCCCCCTGCTCGTGTTCTCTCTGTCTGTTAAATAAATAAATAAAATCTTAGAAAAAAACCCACACTCAACATAAGAGCTATCCTCTTGGCAAATTTTTAAGTACACAATATTGTTAACGATAAGCACTATGCTGTGCAGATCTCTAGGATTTACTCAACCAAATAGCTGAAACTCCTTACCCTTTGACTAATACCTCCCCATTTTCCCCTCAATGGCAACCACCATTCTACTCCTTCCTTCTCTGAATTTGACTGCTTTAGATTCACGTAAGTGTTTAAGGTAGTATTTGTCTTTCTGTGTCTCATTATTTCACTTAGTGTAAGGTCCTAATATCAACTGATATCTTCATATCTAACAATAGAAATGGCAGTCATCAGGAATGTTAGATAAAGAAAAGATTATTTTTGAGATAATTTTCTTTTCTCAAAGAAAGTGTCCTGAATTGTGGGTCCTCCCCTCAATCCATATACTGAAGCTAAAATCCCCAATGTGATGGTATTTGGAGATAAAGTCTTAGGGAGGTAATTAAGATGATATGAAGTAATAAAGGTAGAGCCTGAATCCAAAAGAATCATTTTTTTTAAAGATTTTATTTATTTATTTGACAGAGAGAAATCACAAGTAGGCAGAAAGGCAGGCAGAGAGAGAGAGAGAGGGAAGCAGGCTCCCTGCTGAGCAGAGAGCCCGATGCGGGACTCGATCCCAGGACCCTGAGATCATGATCTGAGCCGAAGGCAGCGGCTTAACCCACTGAGCCACCCAGGCGCCCAAGAATCATTATTTTTAAATGAAAATCAGCGGACATCAGAGAGAGAGAGAGAAACCAGAGAATTCTCTCTTTAGGTGTGTACACTGTAAAGGCCATCTGAGTACACAAGAAGAAGGCTATGTCTGCACACCAGGATGAGAACCTTCACCAGAAGCAAACATGATGGTACCTTGAACTTGGACTTCCACACTTCAGAACTGTAAGAAAAAAATTTCTGTTGTTTGAGCCACCCAGTATGTGGTATTTTGTTTTGGCAGCCTGAGTAGCCAAATAGATTGGGATCTGACAAACTCTTGAGAAACCTGAAACTGGAAAACTGGATTCCCATTCAACATGATGGATCCTTACTTTCACTAAAAGAACACTGTAATAAGGAGGAAAGAGGTGTTACTCTTAATGATAATAAACTTGTTGTTTCATATATCTGACACCATTTAACTGATCCAGGTTAACCCTTAAGAAGGAAAAGGTAAAGGTGGTTTGATGCATTGCTTTTGAGAGAAACCTATAGTTCCTTTTTCTTTTTTTTTTTTATTTTTATTTATTTATTTATTTATTTATTTGACAGACAGAGATCACAAGTAGGTAGAGAGGCAGGCAGAGAGAGGGGGAAGCAGGCTCCATCCCAGGAACCTGAATTCATGACCTGAGCTGAAGGCAGAGGCTTTAACCCACTGAGCCACTCAGGTGCCACCCTATAGTTTCTTTAATACAAAAACACTGTTATTACTAAAGGAAATGTGAATAGCTTAATAAGAGTAGGTTAATAGAATCATCTTTGCAAAGAATCAAGATAACAAGATATCAGGGACAATGGAAAATTACTCTTCACTTTTAAAATAAGCATCTAAGTTTGCCAAGAGCTTATATTATAAAAGAACAGTCTTTACAGAAAAAAACAAAAACTTAAAGTTAAGCTATTTTAAATAATATAAAAATGATCTGCTGGTGAGAAATTAACTTCTGTTGGGAGCTACAGAAAGGATTCTTTAAAAGGATGGCTGGAACTTAACCTAATCTTAAAAAGTAACCATTGAGAAAGCAGAGCTGGCAGTGGGAAAGGCCAAGAAGAGAGCCTGGGCTAAGAAAAGATAGAAAACAAACCCTGACCTGAGAAGACTGTGCTGGCTGGAGAGGTGAGGTATTGGATAGAAGGGGTGGTCCACAGAAAACACTACAGAGACTTTAAGAGCCACAGACAAATATCACATTAAGAACACATTTACTCAGGGAGATTCAAATTAAAACCACATTGAGATATCACCTTACACCAGTTAGAATGGCCAAAATTAACAAAACAGGAAACAACATGTGTTGGAGAGGATGTGGAGAAAGGGGAACCCTCTTCCACTGTTGGTGGGAATGCAAGTTGGTGCAGCCTCTTTGGAGAACAGTGTGGAGATTCCTCAAGAAATTAAAAATAGAGCTTCCCTACGACCCTGCAATTGCACTCCTGGGTATTTACCCCAAAGATACAGATGTCGTGAAAAGAAGGGCCATCTGTACCCCAATGTTTATAGCAGCAATGGCCACAGTCGCCAAACTATGGAAAGAACCAAGATGCCCTTCAACGGATGAATGGATAAGGAAGATGTGGTCCATATACACTATGGAGTATTATGCCTCCATCAGAAAGGATGAATACCCAACTTTTGTAGCAACATGGACGGGACTGGAAGAGATTATGCTGAGTGAAATAAGTCAAGCAGAGAGAGTCAATTATCATATGGTTTCACTTATTTGTGGAGCATAACCAATAGCATGGAGGACAAGGGGCGTTAGAGAGGAGTAGGGAATTTGGGTAAATTGGAAGGGGAGGTGAACCACGAGAGACTATGGACTCTGAAAAACAGTCTGAGGGGTTTGAAGTGGCGGGGGGGTGGGAGGTTGGGGTACCAGGTGGTGGGTATTATAGAGGGAATGGCTTGCATGGAGCACTGGGTGTGGTGAAAAAATAATGAATACTGTTTTTCTGAAAATAAATAAATTGGAAAAAAAAAAAAGAACACATTTACTGAAGTATCACGGAATCATAACAACTTTCTCCCCAGTGAGAGGACACATTTTCCTTAAAGCTCTAAGCTTATCTTTAAGGTGCCCTTTCCCACGTATCTATGAATGGAGTGTCTACCACCTACCTGAGTTGAAGAAGCCATTACAGTCCAGAAGCTCAGCTTTAAGAAGGAGAGGTAAATGAATAAGAAGACAATTACAATTCAGTGTATGGCTTGTTAGTGGCAAAACTACTTTTGTGCAACATTATTCAAATAGGAAGTCAACTATCAAGGCATTTGTGCCCAAATCACACCTTAAACTAAAAGAATCCCAACCCAAATGCAAGTATGATTTGAAGTAATTTGACTACAGAATCACAACTTAGGAAAATGGGCTCTGGGTATGACTGATAGAGGCTCATAATGAGGCCTAGCTTAAATGTTCTTTCATCAGTCCTGAAATTATTCATTTTATCTGTGAATCTGAGTTTTGTATGTGAAGTCCAGAGAGACAATGAAACTTGTTTCAAGGGTCCAGTCTCAGGTCATTTTTGGCCCTGCCTCCTACATCCTCCACTTGAGTACTCTGCCTTCTTATTTTCTAGTCTTTGCCCAGCAATTGCTGACATCTTGTTCCAAAACACGCATCCACACTGAGTCCTGGGGTGCAGGGCCCCGGTTCCTGTAAGGGTCTGCAGTAGACCCACCCATATCCCTGTGCTTGAGAGAACACATTAAATACCAAATAAAAACACATGGCATGTCAAGAGACACCATGGAAGAAAAAAAAAAGAAAGAAAACTCTTTCCTACTTTTTGAGTGAGGGGTCTTGCAATTTCACTTTGAACTGGGCTCTGCAGATTTGTGTCACCAATCCCGCAGTCCTGTGGCAGTGGCTGGCCCCAGCTGGACAACTACTGGTGAGACACCTGGCTTCTTGGAAGTCAATTTCCCCATCTGTAAAATAAGAATAATTCCTATGTCCTTACATTTCTGTGAATATCTTGGGAGATAATTCATGCAGAGCTTCTGTCCAGACTTTGATCCATTTTAACTATCAACACTACCTGGTGTTGACTATTAATTAGAAGATTACCTAATGCAGATTTACTCCCGAATATCTCCTCTGCCTACAGGCTAATACTTCAAAACAGCTATTCCCATAGGCAGTTGCAAATGTGCCTTAAACGTTTTTGCTTTAAAGGTTCTACTTTTTCATCTTGGTTTTCCCTTATTTTTTAAAGATTTTATTTATTTATTTATTTGACAGGGATCACAAGTAGGCAGAGAGGGAAGCAGGCTCCCTGACCAGCGGAGAGCCTGACACTGGGCTGGATCCCAGGACTCTGAGATCATGACCTGAGCCAAAGGCAGAGGTGTTTACCCCCACTGAGCCACCCAGGAGCCTCCTTAGTTTTTCTTTAAATTTAAACATTGATTACCTAAATTTAAACCTTATTACATTGTGCAGAAAAAAATATGTTCGTGCTTCAGCTACAAAGGAAGCCTAGAGGGAAAAAGCTGTATCCAACAAGGGCTGCTTGTTAAAAGCACAGAAATCTTCACAAACGCTAGATTAAAAATTCAGAGCAAAATTTGGTCACTCAATTCTACTTTCCTAAAAAGCCCCTTTCCTAAAAGGGCTTTCACCTCCCCACTGGCACACAAAAACATGGTCCTTACAGAGCCGGGCCACGCCTACAAACGAGTATAATAAAACCAGAATCTTAAAGAACTTCTAAACTCGGCAACAGCTACAGGGCGCCCTCCGGGCCACCTGCCCGCGCCGGGTTTTCACAGGAACGCGCGGTTCCAGCCGGTTAACACTCTCCTCCGGAAGTTGTTCTCACTCACTTCCGTTCTCGATCTCCCTATTGCTCAAGCATCGGCCCGAACGCGCCGCGGATGAGTTTTGGGACACAAAGGCAGCCGTAGAGGGGCGTGGTGACGGAGCCGCGATTTTCCGGTTCACGTGCCTGCTGCCGCTGCTGCCGCGGGATCTTTTCAGACGCACCATGGAGCAGCCGGGGACTCTCAACCTCAATAACGAGGTAGGCGCCGAGGCATGGGGGAACCTGTGGGGCTACCCTTCAGGACCGCCACAATGGCTTCTGTGGGTCTTTCTGACAAGCCCGTGGTGTCCTGAGGGCGAGGGTGGGGAGTGCGGCTGGGGCAGCTTCTGGGTGGGCCCGGGCGGCTTTCCCGGAACTCGGAGCCTGGCCACAGTGACTTCGCCTCACGGCTCCCAGGTGGCTGCAGCAAAACACCTGTTTCTGGTCCTCGGGCCGCGTGAATTTTTATGTGTGGGATGTTGGGAAGATCATGTAATCTTAATATTCAGTGCCCTCGTCTGTAGAACGAAGCTTCTGAGAGTAGCTTCTTTGCAAGGTTGTTGTGAGATTTAAGTTAATTGGAATATGGGAAGCTTTTGCACAGCGCCAGACCGCTAATAAATTCTCTACGCGTTTCCTGCCTTTTGTTGGTTGCCGGAGGTGAAGCGGAGGGGTTGAGAGCTCTTTACTAAGGGACTGCTCATCTTCAGTGCGGTCGTGTCGCTTCTAAGGACGTACGCCCGCGTTTCTTACTCCAGCTACTCTCCCATTTCTTCCTTCCATGGACGCAAAGTTTTTAGAAAGAGTTGTTCATACTTTCCCCTCCCTAATGCCTCTTCTCTCCTTCTTTCTTAAATTCGGTCTGAAATCAGGTGTTTCCCCTTATCACTGCTAGCAAAGTGTCGGTGTCACTAGGGTACCATTTCTGCCTCTGTCCCCTTTCCACTTTGTGGTTCTGTTTACGGAAGTCATTAGACGCCTGAAGACTTAAAGTAAGCTGAAAAAGCAAGAATCAGATGAGGACCTCGCAGCTACTGCAAAGGAAGTTCTTTATCTTCTTTATTCAGTGGCTTTTCAAGTGTTTGCCATGACCAAGACATACTGTTCATGTTGTACAGTTGTGTGTAGACCTACTTTCTGATTCCAAGCAACCTATGCTCTGATGGAAAAGGGTAGGCAACACCCACCGATGGTACAGAATCATGCCGGGAAAAACAAGGAGTGAAGAAAGGTTGCCAAAGAAGGCAAAATAAAGTGATTGCTCTGTCTTTAAGGATCTTACACTTAATTGCAGTCAGTGATTTAGTGGAGGAATAGAAAGCATTCCAGACAGGGACTGGAAGGAGGAGATGGTAAGAGGAAATCCCTTGGGTGGTATAGGGCTAGATAACTCTCCATTGATGAGAACTTCTGGGATTCAGTAGAAAATGAAACTAAATGATATTACTGCCTTAGTGCCAAGGTGATTAGTCTGAATTTCACTTGAAAGTGGAGTACAGAATATAGAGAACGGGGGAATTCTGAAGTTTTTTAACATATGCGCGTCAACACAGATTGTGTGCTACTTCCAGAAAACACTTGGTGGGCTTTTTCTCATTAGTTTGCCTAGAACGTAAAATACAGCTTCTTTGGAGTGAATCCTTGGGCATTCTTTGAAATACGAGGGAGCGTCCTATTCAATTTTGGAATTGCCGTGAGAGTACTAATGAGAATCCTTTAGCCCTCTTCACTTGCGGTGTTTTCTTTTCCCACTTAGCTAATTCTCAGTCCTCTTTTTAAAGCAGTTAAAATTTGATCTTTAGGAATTCCTCACAAATTCACCTCAGTCTGGGTTGCATGTCTGTTCTTTGTGCAACCACTTTGTACTCTTTTTTTTTTTTTAAGATTTTATTTATTTATTTATTTGACAGAAATCACAAGTAGGCAGAGAGGCAGTGGGGGGAGGGGCAGGCTCCCTGCTGAGCAGAGAGCCCAATGCAGGCCTTGATCCAAGGACCCTGAGATCATGACCAGAGCTGAAGGCAGAGGCTTAACTGAGCCACCCACGCGCCCCACTTTCTACTCGTGAAACATTTGTCTACCTCTTTCTCTCTACCAATGTATGTATCTCTCTACCAATGTATGTGCTCCATGATAATGTTTTCTGGCAACTAGATGAGCTTATCAAATTAGGAAGTGTATATATCCCATGTTAAAGTAAATCTTACACATTCTCATATGAAGGTAGGGAAAGGACAGCAAAAGTGGAAATGATGGAAGGTGTTATAATGGGAGAAAAATGTCTACAAAGGGAAAAACAAATATAGATTTGTCTACATAAAAACTGCGAAACGTCCCCAAATTTAAAAAAGACAGCCAATTAGAAAGAAATATATAGCAAATATGACAGATAAGTGGCAAATGTCATTACTATAAGATAGTAATTAAGAGAAACTGCCTCTTAGAACATTGGTAAAAGAAATGAATTAACAACTTCTCCAAGGAAGAAATGTATCTGCAAAAAAGTTCACATTCACTGTTTCCTCCACCTGTCTTTTTAAACTTTTGCTCAGTATCATATCCTCAATACTGATGTGTTCAGTAAGAAACTTGAGAAACTTTAGCCATCATTTTTATGATCCTTCATAACTTAAATTAGCTCTCCTTAACTGGGATTTAGGAATTCTGGGATCCTGTAACTACCTGATATTATGTGTAAATTGGTGTTTGTGTGTGTGTGTGCCTCTTGGGGGAAAAGAGCCCATAGGTTTCATCAGATCCTCAAACATTTATAAACCTCTGATATTACCTTTGGAATATTGGTGCTCATTATCTGTGCTGATTTTTAATTATGGCTTTTTCTTTTAAATAGTTCTGTGGCCATCTACTTTATAGCATATTTAATTTCCCAAAATGTCTGTTTTGAACATAAAAAGCCTGCCTGCACAGGCACCTATTACGTTGTGCTAATTTTCAGTATCTTTTACCTTTAATATTTTTATTCTTCTCGAAAAATTTCCAAGGAGAAAACCTGACATTTATAGATGACTTCCTGATTCTAAGTTTTTAAAGTAACATTTGTTCTTGAGTATATAAAATCTTACCTTTCTAATTTTGCCTTTATTTTTCTTAAAAAAAAAAAATCATGTTTTACTTCACCTTATGATTATTTATTGCATTTTCTTATTTTGACCAGTACTTTACATGGACTTTGAAGTGAGAATATTTAACTGACTTATAGCATGTTCCCTAGTCTCAAGCATGGGATCTTGTTTATAGGTAGTAATGAGTAAATAGCATTGGGTAGATGAACTATGGACAGCTCATCTTGAGTTACTTTATGTTCACATGATGGAGGGAAATCTCCTAACTGTATGGTCTCTTTTTCTCCCTTTCTGTTAGAATTAGGGAAAGGATGCAGAATTGGAAACAACAGCACCGTAGCATCTAATAAATAAAGAATTTGTTAAACCAGAGCTGAATTTGCTCTAGTCATGTTTCGTTAGGCAGCAGTGAAATGCAAAATCAGCACTGGGGCATGAACCAGTCTAAACACGTACTTTAATTCTGTAGGAGGGCCAAGGACCTTTATATGAAACAGACATTGCTAATAGCAAATTACGAAGAAGCCCACTCACTTTCCACTTTCTATAAGATAGTGAAGGTAGAATCTAGAGTGCTGGAGAGGGTCACCTGGGTGGCTCAGTGGTTAAGCCTCTGCCTTTGGCTCAGGTCATGATCTCAGGGTCCTGGAATCGAGCCCCACATCGGGCTCTCTGCTCAGCAGGAAACCTGCTTCCCCCTCACTCTCTGCCTGCCTCTCTGACTACTTGTGATCTCTGTAAAATAAGTAAACAAAATCTTAAAAAATAAATAAATAAAGTGCCGGAGAGCAAAATGATTTGCCTCCACATACTGTAAAAGATAAGAATGTCAAGAACTATATTTTTGTGTGCTTTTGAAGTTACATAGCTCCTATTTCATAGTTGAGTGTGTAATACTTTTTAATATTTTTTCCCCCAAAGTAATAAATCAGGGTCTATCCGTAAGAAGAGAACCATTTTCTCTTTGATTGTTAAATTATTCTGGGAAGTTTTGCTAGGTGGCAGCATATGCTCAATAATGATTAAGTTGTAGTTAATCACCAAGCATTCTAGCCTTTTTTTTAAAAGGATTTTATTTATTTAGTTGACAAACAGAGATCACAAGTAGGCAGAGGCAGGCAGAGAGAAAGAGGGAGAAGCAGGCTTTTCGTCAAGCAGGGAGCCCAGTGTGGGGCTTGATCCCAGGACACTGAGATCATGACCTGAGCCCAAGGCAGAGGCTTAATCCACTGAGCCACCCAGGTGCCCCACATTCTAGCATTTTTAAATTGCTGCTCATCAAAAGTAAAAAAATATAAGTCAACAGTAAGTTATCATCCAAATGGTCAAATTAGAATCCTTCTCTATAATTAATACCACAATAATTAGTAATAAGTAATTATACAATAATTAATTTTGTCAACTATGATGTAGTTCAATCATATAAAAAATAATATAACAGGGACGCCTGGGTGGCGCAGTTGGTTGGACGACTGCCTTCGGCTCAGGGCGTGATCCTGGAGTCCCGGGATCGAGTCCCACATCAGGCTCCCAGCTCCATGGGGAGTCTGCTTCGCTCTCTGACCTTCTCCTCGCTCGTGCTCTCTCTCACTGTCTCTCTCTCTCTCAAATAAATAAATAAAATCTTTAAAAAAAAAAAAAAAAAATAATATAACAAATGTCCTTATGATCTACTTCTTGTATTTATCAAGTGTCAATATTTTGCTATATTGTAATGCTTAATTCCACCCACCTTCTGTCTCAGAAGTAATTCTTACTCATTCAGTGTAATTTTCTCATCCACAATTTTTTGTAATTTAGTAACATATATCAGCATCTATTATGTTATATATGCCCATAGTATTATAAATGCCCATGCATTTTTAAATGTGCATATGTTACTGTATTAATGGCAGTGTTATACCACAAGTATCATTATAAAAGTTACTTTTCAGGACACCAGGGTGGCTCAGTCCATTAAGCTTCAGACATTGGCTTAGGTCATGATCTTCGGGTGCTGCACTTGAGCCCCACATTGGACTCCACCTTCAGTGGGGAGTTGACTTGTCCCTCTACACCCCTTCTCCTCCTACATGTGTGCATGCTCTCTCTCTCAAGTAAGTCAATAAATGAAAGCTTTAAAAAAATCCTTAAAAGTTAGTTTTCACCACACAATTTTAGGGTTTTACTCATGATAATGCATGCATATCTCCTGCATTGATTCTAGAATACCACATTGCTTGTGCTTTATTTATATACATTATTGTGTCTCTTGTGCAGTGTTTTATAGGAACTCCGCAGTGAACAGTTTTATTCATGGTCCTTCCCTGTTGCTGGAGATATAGCTTCTGGGTGGATTCCTAGAAGTAGGAATTTTGTTAGATGTTGCCAGAGTTTCCCAGAAGGAGTATACCAATTTGTATTTCTCTCAGCAGTATGTGAAGAATGCCTGTTTTGTAACAGCCTCATGGACAGAATGTTGTCTTTTTCTTTTTTTTTTTTTTAATTCAACCGGATTGATGAGTAATAAGCAACTAGAAGTTTTAATGTACTCTAAGAAACTTAGGTACACTCAGGGGTTTTTTTTTAGCACTCTAAGCTAAAGGTCTTGAAAGAATTGTTTTCTAACAACTATGGGATTTTGTTAGAGATTAATTTAAATGCATGGCAGAGTCAGTTAATTACCAAAAATGGCTATCTAATTGACTGGCTCTTAGATGGTTAACTGTCAGTTCAAAGTAGTTTTTACTTTTGTCATTGGACCATAGTTTGCTCTCAGCTTCATAGATCAGAAACTTGCCATCCTTGTCACCCCCAAAACATAGCTCATTCTTTCAAAGTCAAATTCACATTAACCATAGCTTATAAGAGACTATAAAAATGAGGAAGCTAGTTTATTAAATATATCTAATGTAACACAGTAATGCTCACATTGTAAAATATTCTTTTACTGAATACTGATCTATCTTAACTCCTTGAAATGTAGAACCATAGAAAGGGGTTTTAGTTATATAGTTCGTTGTTGGGCTGTGATACATTTGTCCTCATAATTGAGTTACTCCAGTACAAACTGGATTTCTCATCTCTGAACTGGGGAATAGTTCTTACTCAAAAGGCTTGAATCAGACACTGCCAGCTTTTGCTCTTTCCTGTGTTTATATTGACCCTTCCCCAGGTGCCCACATGGTCTTTTCCCAAGCAGGTATATTAGCTTTCCACTTAATTTAGATATGATCATATTTTTGTACTGTCTACCCAAGAGGTAATCCAGGTTACATTACTGGGTTGAGATTTTACCCTTACAGAGGGCATCTGCTTGTGTAGGTTCTCAATGACCCCTCACTTTCAGCACATGTGTTGTGTGTCTGTGTGTCTTTTTCTTCTGCTCTTATAGATTAAATGCATTATTTTGCTACTTGGAAGCCCTCAGCTTGTGTTTGGCAGTCTTACTAATGATTTGAGATTTGTCCTTCATTTTCTTTCTTCAAACTCTTCCCTTTCACTTTTTTTCATTTTGTTTCTTTGTCAGCACATTTCATTCCGTTATACTTCTGTTTTCTCCTTGCTGTCTTTCTCTTTCCCTCCTTCCTTCCTTCCCAGACAGCATCCTACCCTTTTCACATTTCTAACAATGGTAGTTCTCTTTGCTTTTGGTTGGGAAACCAAAGCACATTGCCCTTAAGTAGTACATTGGCTTTCTGTCAGTATTGAATGTTTTGGGCCTTTTTGTTGACTTTTGGGTTTTCTGTCAACCTACTTCCTAATTCCTAAGTGCAAATGAATTTTGAATCCTAACTGAGAGGCTCTTGATACCTGTTTGTCAGTTTTGCAAAAATAAAGTTAAATGTTTGAAGAAAGGTAAGTGCTTGGGGTGAGCAGTGGTGAGAAAAATAAAATATTTCCATTGTTACATAAAATGAATGTACTTATTTTTCTAATATATTAAACTTAATCAAATATTCCTACTGCCTGCACACAAATACTGGAAAAGTCAAAAAGTTGAAAAGGATTTTTTTGGTTTTGGCATGGAACTACATACATAAAGCATTCCCTTTTCTTTTAGAATTCCCTTATGCAGTAATGACAAACATAGTACTTCTTAAATTGGAATTTTAAAATTGGAGTTTAGCTTTCCCATGATTGGAATGTAACTGAGGAACAACTCTGCTAACTGCAGTTTATTAGTTCAGTTCAGTTGACAGCACTTAACAAATATCATATCATCATCTTATGTACCTCTGGGCTACAGCTATTAGAAACAGTTGCTAATATATTTTAGTGCATACTTTATAACTCACTATTAATTTATCTCATAAGTGACCCTCAAGAAAAATGTGTTATAAATCCCCATTTTACTGCATATGAAGTGTAGCAGTTTTGGTACGTGGGTGGCTCAGTCAGTTAAGGTCTGTCTTCGGCTTAGGTCATGATCTTGGTGTCCTAGGATTGAACCCTATGTCTGGCTCCCTGCTCAGCAGAGATCCTGCTTCTCTCCCTGCTTGTGTGCTCAAGCTGTCTCTCTCTCTTTCTGTCAAATAAATAATTTTTTTTAAATGTTACAGTTTGTTTGTTTTTTTTCCAGTTAAAATCTAGTCTGAATGGCT
This sequence comes from Neogale vison, assembly GCF_020171115.1. Classification (NCBI taxonomy): domain Eukaryota; kingdom Metazoa; phylum Chordata; class Mammalia; order Carnivora; family Mustelidae; genus Neogale; species Neogale vison. The sequence continues at coordinate 177,716,750 of NC_058091.1, forward strand.
TTTTACTATGCAAGTATGAATTTTTTTTTCCTAAACCAAACTTCAAAATAAATTCCAAACAGGTTAGTATATCTGGTAGGAAAGAAACCTGATCACTCTGCACTTTGTTAATATATTAGGCATTTGAAAAAGTGAATGAACAAGTGAGTGTTACAATCTTTCTGGTCATTTATTTAACAAATACTTATTGAAAACTCATACTGTACCATCACTATGTTAGGTGTAATGTTGAGTAAAACCAGACACTTGACCTTCATGGAATTTATAACCTATTGGGAAGAAGACACATCAGATTGTATTCAGATTACAAATAAAATGTTTAACTTAAAATAAATGTCATGACAAGTTCTAGAAGCACTTCTAAGTACTTATAAAAGGGAGTTTTAACACTGTCTGAAGACAGAAAGATTTCACTGAGCAATGGCATTTGATCCAAAATCAGAAGGATGAGATGATAGAGTGGTAAAGAGCATTCCTACCAGAGAGAACAGCAAGTGTAAAGACTTGGTGGTAGGTGGAAGCATGGTGGAGATAAAGGATTAAAAGTAGGCCCATGTGGCCATCCTAAGACAAACTGCAAACAAAGAGAATTACGTAAAGGTCTGTCATCAGATCTGTGTATTAAAAAATGTATTCTAGGCACCTTGTGGTTCAGTTACCAAAAGCGTCTGCTTTTGGCGCAGATCATAATCCTGGAGTACTGGGATTGAGTCTTGAATTGGGCTCCCTGCCTACTGGGGAGTCTGCTTCTCACTCTCCCTCTGGTGCGTGTGTGCACACTTGCTCTCTTTCTCTCTCTTTCTGTCAAATAAATAAAATCTTAGAAAAAAAGTATTCTGAGTTGTGAATAACTGGTTGGAGAGGGGCAAGGATGGATGTAGACAAACCAGTTACCAGTAACCCACCCAAGAGAACGAGGAGGTCAAGGTAGGGGGAAAAGTGGTACAATTTGGGATATAATTGGAGGTAAAATTGACACAACTTGGTAACAGATTGATTGTGAGGGATTTAGAAAAGAAAGCTACTTAAAATGAGCCCTAGGTTTATAATTGAACAAAAGGATTGTTCTTTTCCCTGAAATATAAATAACAAAAAAGGAATCCATTTGGGAGTGAAGAACATGGGTTCAAGTGTGTGTGGTAGATGATTTTAAGCCTGCTGAAAAGGAAATACCAAGTAGACAGTGGCACATTTAGGTCTGGAGCTAAAAGAGAGTCTTAGGTGAAGGCAAGAAATTATTGAGTCATCTTGTTTAGGAGGTAAATTACAATATACACAGGTAAGATCACTTAGGTCTAAAAAGTATGTTGTGAAAAGAAGAGTTGGCTTAGGACTGCCTTTGAACGTAAAACTGGCTAGGGGTGGAGGAGTCTTCAAAGAAGAGCAAGGTAGAGTGACTAGAGAGGATGGAGGAAATCCTGGAGAGTATTCTAAGTGTTCCTTAGAAGGAGAAGAGGTCAACAGTGTCAAATGCTGCTGAGATTGCAAGTAAAGTGAAGCCTGAAAAATTCCTGTTGGATTTGAGGGACTTTTAGAAATCATTGATGTCTTTTGTAATAGCTTTTAGTGGACTGATGAGAATGGAAATCCAACGGGATTATGTGGTAAGTAGAAATGGAGTTAGGGAGTTTGAGCCTCTCTGAAAGCTTGGCTCTGAGGCAGTTGTAGAGAGAGGGTACTCCTAGTGATCTTCATAGTGAGAATGTTTGTCTTGTCTCTAGTGAAAATGAGTTAAGCATGATTAAAAATCAATAGAAACAACCACGTAAGAGATCGACAGTGCAAGAGTAAAGGGGTAGTGTGTAGTAAGGGTTCTAAGAAAGCAGAAAAGGTGAGATCCAAAATACAACTAGAAGATGAATGTCACACATTGGGTAGGAGAATAGGTTAATAGAGGAGAGTAGGTGATACAAGTAAATTTGCATTCATTGTAGTGGAAAGATGATGGTTCCCCTTTGATGTTCATTTTCTCCATAAAATTGGAAAAGAGAGAAGAGGAAGGTCAGGTGTTTTATTTTTATTTTTATTTTTTTCCCAAGGTCAGGTGTTTTAGAAGGCAGGCACAGGTTTAAAGTAGTCATAGAAGAAATTGAACAAAAAAATATAATAGGTTTCCTAAGAGCCTATTTCGTGGTAGTTATAATGAATTTAATGTAGATAGAATGTCTCAAGTATTTCCCAGCTCTTGCAGGCTGCATTAAAGAACTCAGGATGAGGGGTTCCTGGGTGGCTCAGTTCGTTGGGTGGCTGATACTTGGTTTCAGCTCAGGTCATGATGTCAGGATCCTGAGATTGAGCCCCTCATCTGGCTCTGTCCTTAGCACAGAGTGTGCTTGAGGATCCTCTCTCTTCTCCTGCCCCTCTCCCTGCTGGCTTTCTCTCTAAAATAAATAAATGAATCTTCGGGGGGGGGGGGGCAAAAAAAAACCCTCAGGATGATTATTTCATCCAGGATTAGCTAGAGTAATTGCTAACAGGAAGGATAGGACAGTTTAAGGTATTAGCAAGTATTGATCATGTACATAAACTGAATAAAAGGAAAATGGAAAAGAACACGACCAATCATTTGAGAGAAAGTATGGGGTCAGTGAACTATTGGTCCCAGTGAAGTAAAAAATGGTGGTGGTGTGTTAAGTTGAACAAGGAAATAGGCATTTTGATCTCAATGTAGACTATTTAAATTAATGGTTATAAAAATGGATCCCTGCCCGGAGCTCCTGGGCCTCAAGCCACAGCCAGCACCACCACCCAAAACCCCGGTGGTCCCCAGCTCACTGCAGCCCTACGACCCCTTCCAGGATGGCTCTGTCAAAACCAATTCTGTCCTTACTCTGCTGATTAAAACTGGAAATAAAAGATGCTTTAAGAAGCACGCAAATAATTCACCAAAAAAAAAAAAAAAAAAAATGGATCCCTTATGAGTGATAACAAGGACTACAGTGTTACCTTGGATGTGGGTGCTGAGACTGAATAGATAAGACCATGAAGACAGGAAGTCAACAAGTGAGGATATGATAATGGATAGGTTTTATTACATGGACATCTATGTCACTCACAATGGCGGGAAAAGTTAGGATGGAGGTAAATTGTAAGCTGATTGACAGTATCTTCACTGAATAAGGGGGTGAAATAGACTGAGGGTAAGAGACAGGGTTATAGCCAAATGCAAGAGCCTTGAAGGAACAGGATGATGTTGATGTTGCTATTTTGGCGAGGAGAATTTGAGGGATTATATGTGCCAGACACTCTAGCAATGCTCAGAAAAAATGATTTCGGTACCACAAGGTCCCGTCCTCTAGGAGTGCCCAGACTATAAAAGAAGTTGGCTATGTGAGCAGTCAGGGAGACTAGATAGATAGTAAGATAGATACTGCCTGTAAAGTATAGTGGGAGTGTGAAGGTTGGATAGATACTGCCTGTAAAGTATAATGGGAGTGTGAAGGTTGGAGGAGTTATCTCCATCTGAAGAAGTCACTGGAAGACTTCTCAGGAATATCTTAATCTGAATTTTATATGGTCCTTAAAGTGGAGAAGGGGAAGAACATTCTAGGAGGAAGGATGAGATATTTGACTAGTAATAGCAACAGACAAAATATAAACTCAAAATGATAGCATCCTGATGTACTAAGTACTGTTATAATATGTAGTTCTTCATCATTCGAATATTTCCATTTTTTGGACAGTCTTTCTGGGGTTTTTTGGTCTCAGAGTTCAGCACTGTTGTCTAACAGGATGATTTAAAGCATCTGTCAGTGTGCTTGCGTGTACGCATGCACCCTGGTGTTTTTCACATCTCTTTTAAAGTTAGGCTTGAAATTTATTACTAGAAACAAATGGAAGGGTTGCTGTATAAATAAGTAAAATATTATCACTTTCACACATTTGCTTTTGGTAACATAAACGTTCAGTAAATTCCTGCCATTATGGGTAAAGCTCTGTTTTAAATTGCAAGGGTACAAAGATGAATGTGATACTCTCTCATCGCAGTTCCCTGCAATCGTTTATTATGTTCAGGCACAAAATATAAGTGCACTATTAAAATACTAATCACTGAGAGTGCTGTGACCTTTTAAAAAAATCATAGCTTGTTTCTCTTAAGTCTTCAGACACATTTTTAGAATGTTGATTTACTCTCTTACAGAAGAAGTTTGGTTTCATCAAACTGAATATGGTTGAAAATTTGGTTAAAGTGATTAGACTTAACCTGTTAATATTAAGACTCAAAATAAAGTGATTTTCATCTCAAATTAAGAGAGAACCTTTCTAATTTTGGTTTTATTCCTCAAAGGTTGTGAAGATGAGAAAAGAAGTGAAGAGAATCCGGGTGTTGGTTATCCGAAAACTTGTCAGAAGTGTTGGCAGACTGAAGTCAAAAAAGTTAGTCACTTGAAGTCATGGTCCTATGACTCATAGAATGTCAGAAGTTGTTTTTATTCAGTATTTACAAAATTTGAGGGTGGGACCAGGAGGAATAATTATCTTACTCATATAACACTTTTTTTTTTAATATGGAGAGAGGATCTGAGTGGGTTACAGTGTGCTATGTCAGCATGTCCTTGCATAGTTTGGGCCACATTTGCTTAAAAATCACAATGAATTATTCTGTTTTTTCAGAACTCTCCTTCTGGCCTTTTCAGAATGAAAGTCCTTCAGAATTATTTATGTATTTTATGTTATTGGAAGTTATTTTAAGATGTTGAAAATACTGTAATAAATCTAGTAATACCTTGAATAAGTTAGAAAGATTTTATATCAGTTTATTCCTTAAATTGCTAAATCATTGGAAATCTTCATTACCTTGTGGAAGTGTTTATGAAAACATTATGTTCCATCTATTTTTAATAATATTTTGTAATTTCCTTATCACTAGGATTAGAGTAAGCATGTTGTAGCTTTTACACTTTTCAGCATACTTAGTTTTCACATATATTTTGTTCCTGATAAATTTCTTGTTTTATCATAAATAACCTTTCTCTCTGATATAATCAGATATTTCTTTTTAGGTATTCCTTTAGTTCCAGAGAACAAAATTTTATTTAATAAAATTACATCTGACCTTTAACTATAGCTTATGAAGTTACATTAAATGCAGTGTGCCATTAAGCAGTTGATTAAAATCTATTATTTGGCTATCCATTAAGGGATTAGAAGGCCCGCTGTGTCTCAATAGTAATCATCATTAATATAATGCCAGGTAATGCTTCTGTGTGCCAAAAACTTGGGTTTGTTGATGGAATTGGTGTTGGACAGTGGGGTTGTTCAAGGCAGTGCAGGATGACAGTGTTTGTTATTTACACATTATGCTTTTCTAAAAGAAATGAAGAGACTTTTAATTATGATTGGACTCTAAAATACATGCTTTTCCTGGCTGTATATTTTCATGTATTTTTTACAGGGGTACCGAAGATGCACTGTTAAAAAACCAGAGGCGGGCACAACGACTGCTTGAAGAAATTCATGCTATGAAGGTAGGCCTTGTGTGGGTGTGTATACATAGGTGTGTTTCCGTGTCTCCTCTTAGCTGTGTGTGTGTGTTTGTGTGTGTGTGTGTGTGTGTGGTGTGTTAGTTATTTGAATATTATTGCCAGTTGACTAAGATTTAATTTTATGGATCTGTTTGGTGAAGAATGTAGCACTTTTAGAAAATTGTAATATGTTTAAGCTTGCATTTTCTTCTATGTCTTTTACTGAATTTGTTGAAGCTCTAGAATAATTTACATGGAAACTATGCCAAACTAAACTCATCTGTGTTTAATAATGCCTCATGCCTGAGATTTTTATTTTTACTCTAACTTCATACATAAAAAGTCTACGTTAAGTTCGAGAATGAAAGCATTCTTGCTATTTGGTAATGCGGACGGTGATATTGGTGGCTGACATCATGCTTTTCCTACTGCCAACTCAATAAATTTTTGTGTGGTGGTGTCAGAGTTTTATTCAGCTCTGTAGTAACTTGAAATAAAATTAGTGCTGGACCAAAAAGATCCATATTTTTGTTTCTTTCAGCCAGACTCTTCACTAGCATAATTTTTAGGTCTTCTCACTGCTCTTACTTTGTGGAAACTTTCATTTACCAAATGACATACTATTAAATGTCTGGGAGACTGTTTTATTGCAGAACTTAAAAACAACATTTGGTACCAGCAATTACCTTAATTGCAGGGTCATTTTGCATGTATGTTTAACTATTACATTTTGGTATAACTTCCAAGTTTTGAGATAGATAAAAGGGCAAGAGAATTCCCTAACAGTATTTTAATTGGGTTAGATCATCAAAGCTTCTCACCATTTTTTTCCATTGGAAGGGATGATGCAGTATTTTATAGGACAAAGTTATCACAGTTAATCTGAGTAGAAATAGAGGTGGACATGATTCTTCGTTTGAGTTTTTTGTTGCGTCTTTTTGTTTTATGTTCACAGGTCTGCAAAATTCGCAGAATCCATTCGATGTATCTTTTCTTTCTCAAAGATTTAATCCCCTTTTATCTAGTCATTCAGTCAAAATATTTGTGAGTCCTTATTATTGTTTGTGTCAGTATGGATCACACATGATGTGGGCTTTTTCATGTACCTTTTTTTCTGTGAAATTCCTCTGAGAAACACAACCTTTATAGAGATTTCTGTTTTGAGTGTAGCACTGAGGTAGAAAATTACGATTTATCCCATTTTTTCTTTCACTTTCTCTTAACCAAGGTCCTTCCTTAATTACATTCCTTACCTAAAATTTTCCCTGTAATTTCTTCTGAATAGTCATTTTTGCAGTCCTAAATTATTCATATGCTTTGAACTACTGTGTAACTGCTGATTTTCTCTTACCCTAGAAAGAATATATTATATACAATAAGCCTATATACAAAGTATGAAGAGTTTGAAGTTAAAATATATTTGTTACCTTTCTATAGCTCTTTATAGTGAATTTAATTTAATTCGAAGGAAAGTCCTGTTTGATCTGTATGTGAAAGTTGTTTACTCTTATTCTTAAACCTCATCAGCAACAGGAAAGCAGGCTGAATGATAATTCAAGTTTATAGGTTCACAAGATTGCAGTGTTGTGACCTTGTTTGTTTGTTTGTTTTCCTAGTTGACTATGATTATTTAAGACCATTATGGGATTATTGCCTCATAGAAAGCTAAAATTTGTAACCTGTATATTCCTTGCATTTAAAATTAATAGTATATATATGTGTATATATATACTTTGAATTCTTTTTAGTAGTGATGTAGATTGGATACTTTTATATCAACTTCTTTCATAGTGCTATTTAAAAACTGGATCACATTTAAATGTAAAGCCCAGAATAAAAAGTATACTAAAAAGACAGTACACTTTTCTTACATTTGAAATTTTATTTCTCATTCATGATTCTTTTACAAAATTAAGCTGCTTTTCTAGAAGAATCAAATGCATAGAGGATTTTTGAAAATTGAAAGGTCATTTGTGATTTCTTAAGTGTTCATCATCTACATGGGAGTATCAAAGAAATAGTCACAAACAGAGCAGTCTCAAATAAATTTGGAGAAGAACCTCTATTTATTTGTTTTTCTAGATGATTTTTTTCTTTGGCCCATATACCACTACATTTTTATAGAGTTGTTCATGACATATTGTTCTATACTTGTTTTCTATGATAATAGGGTATTTTGTTGCAGGCTGACTTCCTCAAGAAGAAAACCTGAGATATTTTTAGAAATGGGAGTTGGTGTTTTCTGACCAAGAAAAAAAATGCCCTGATCTTTACGATACTATAAAATCATAGGTTCTAATTTTATAGACTGTAATGTATGAATACCAAGTCTTTGCTGCCTTTTCTAATAGTATTCATGCTTTTTACTTTGATGTTAGTGTAAATACTGTCTTCCTAAACAGTTTTTTTTTCTTTGGAAATTAATGTAGCTTATCAACTTTTACTGATTCCTTTTAGCTACAGAAGGAGATGGTAAAATTGAGATATACACTGAAGTCAATCTAAATGTTCAAGAAATTCCTTCTTAAATAGTAAATAAAATGGCTGGCTTTTACTAAGCATTTACTATGTGCCAGGTAGTATATTGTGTGTTTTATATTCACTATCTTGGCAAGTTGGTATCATTCTTGTCCCAATCTTACAAAATACGAAAATACAAAAACAGAAATACAAAATACAAATATGAAATAGAAACTTCTTAGAGAAGTCAAACAGCTTTCCCAAGGTCAAATAGTTACTGGGTGGTGGGCTTCCAAATAGATTATGAAGTGAATGTAACTAACTACTTAATTGTGCTGCTTCAGTAAGGCAAGAATTTCCTAAAATGTACCTAGATTCTAATGTCCTAGAGATTGGATGAGAGAATATAATAATAAACAGGATACTTGTCCTCTAGGGGACAAAGGCCTAGAGATTTACAACAGGTTTTCAAATTCTTTAATTCCTCGCAACTAAGTATATTCAGTTACCTCTCTCTGCTTACTTTTCCTTATTTATTCCTCACCGAGTCTATTACTCTTCCATATGTTGGTTTTCCTGTGCACTGAGAGTGTATGGGTTCTGTGAGACCTTGCTCTGCCTGCTACCCTTACATCTCTATTTTAAATCTTCCTAATTTTGTTTCCATCTTCCTTTCTTTTGATGTGCTCAGATCTCCTACTCAAAGCAAACTTTGAGCTTGCGTCAGCTGTTAGGATTGTCTGCTCTCATGCTCCTTCATAACCTATTTCTAAGTAGTTCGCATTAGTGGAGTACAAATAGGAAAAACGGTTTAGGTTATGATAATATTTATATCCCGTCATTTGAATTTCACCCCAACTCTGTAAATTACACAGATTCTTATTTCACAGGACATGTTTAGAAGAGTTCTGGGCGGTCGGGGTACCAGGTGGTGGGTATAATAGAGGGCACAGACTGCATGGAGCACTGGGTGTGGTGAAAAAAATAATGATACTGTTATGCTGAAAAAAAAAATTAATTAAAAAAAATTAAAATAAAAACAAAAAAAAAAGAAGAGTTCTGGGCTGCATATAACCACTGGGTTATATGTTTATCATCATATATTTTCATATATTAATTAACATTTTGTGCATTTCTGGTTGTATTTGCTTTTTAAAAATTTGCTGAGAAATTTCTCTGTAATTTCATATACTTTTGGTTGTTTTCTCCTATGAATACCATAGGGTAAAAGATGCCTTATTTTTCCTGGAAGGATACTGTGCTAGTTAGTTGTATCAAATTTACAGTTAGTTCACTTATCCTACTAAACTAACAGTATTAAGTTCATCCTAGATCATAATTGTTTTTGACAGTTTCATCTTTTGCCTGTATGCCAATACAGAAAATCAAATCAGACACATATTAGAGATCTTACCTACAGTCCAGCTTTGCTGATAGTTTCAGGGCTCTGCTGTGAAATGCACGTGAAGCAAGGAGAGAGATCCAGGAATCTGGTTGATGTCCTTTTTACATCAGACAGGCACTTTCTGGGCAAGAGTAAATGATTAGGTCTCTAAATGAGGAAGTGCAGTTATTTTCATAGCAAATAGCATTTAGGTTTTGAAACTTCTCCATTCTGTTCCCCAGGGTTAGATGGCTTAAATGATTTTCTCTGGAGGGTCATGCCTCATAAGTCTGCAGATTTTTAAGTTTGTTTACTGTAGGCATCCTTACAAGGGACAGCTTCCTAAGAGCATTTTTCAGATAAGGACTTTCCTCCTAATAAAAATCATTAGTCAGTTCACCAGGAGGACCAGTTAACAACATTTTTTTTTTTAAGATTTCATTTATTTATTTGACACAGAGAGAGATCGCAAGTAGGCAGAGAGGCAGGCAGAGAGAGAGGGGGAAGCAGGCTCCCTGCTGAGCAGAGAGCCCAATGCAGGGCTTGACCCCAGGATCCTGAGATCATGACCTGTGCCGAAGGCAGAGGTTTTAACCCACTGAGCCACCCAGGCGCCCCAAGATTTGTATTTTTAATATAGCATATACTTTCCAAGTTTTATGATTGTTGCTGGGGCAAGTGAGAGACAATGGGGTTAATTGTATGATCTGTTAGTATCTTAGTCTCATACCCAGAAAAGGAAGCTTGCAAAGTTGGAATTAACTGCAAGTAGCCAAGGAAAGAGGCCTGACCACCCCAAGACACTGTAGATTTAGATCTTAGCAAGATGAGGAAGAATAAGTCAAAGAGTTTGAAAAAGTGTAGCCAGAAGAAGAAAAAGAGCCCAGAAAGTGTAATGTCTAGGAAACCAAGAGACTGTTTCAAGAAGGGAGTGACGAACTAGGTGGCTTTGGTGGTGGTAGTGTTTTCAAAGGTAGCAGTATTATTTTCTTTTTTTTTTTTTTAAAGATTTTTATTTATTTATCAAAGGGGGAGGAGAGAGCGAGCACAGGCAGACAGAATGGCAGGCAGAGGCAGAGGGAGAAGCAGGCTCCCTGCTGAGCAAGGAGCCCAATGTGGGACTCAATCCCAGGACGCTGGGATCATGACCTGAGCCGAAGGCAGCTGCTTAACCAACTGAGCCACCCAGGCGTCCCAAAGGTAGCAGTATTATTTTCAATGGGCAAACCCCTTTCTTTGATCATAATGATTGACGGTTTTTTAAAGTTGTAGTTCCTCTGTGCCCTCGCCTCATTGCAGAACTGTGCTGAAAGGACCAAAATGGTTTTTGTTCTTACGCATTTGATCTTAAGCATGCCTTCCCTCCTCCCCATCCCCATCCTGTTTCTTATCACTAAGAAGGTGTCTGACAAATGCTGAAGGCTCAATTTGTTTCAAAGTACTGTTTTCTTTCTTCGTCTCTAAAACCTAAAAGCTGCAGACAGTGGTCCAAGTACAGAAGAGGTGTAATATTTCTCTTACTCGTCTACTTCCCAGATTCCATGAGCATATATGCATTGTGATCTTTTATGGCTGTAGGATCCTCAAGAATCCATACTATGACTTAGAAGTCCCTTTCATAAATCTCTACTCTTTATTTAGATTTTTTTTCTCTAGTGCATTCAAGAAATCAGGTAGTAAATAATTAATTGAAACCTTTAAGTTATCTTTAAAGATGCCCAGTAGAAACTCAGCATGGTATTTTTACCAAGAGGGAGACAAGTAATGCCCTTCTCTGGAAGAGTGGAGTCATCGAGGTACCCAGGAGAGTGGTACCACCTGCATGACTATTGAATTTTTTTCCTTTATTTCTACTTGTCCTATCACATTTTCTCTTCTCTTTTCTCTCCGTCTTCACTTTTCTCTACTATAGTTACTGGTAATACCTATTTTGGTGGATACTTTATTAAATTAAATTAAGTTATTTATTTATTTATTTATTTAATAATTATTAAATTAATAGCTCATACAACAGGTGAAGGGATAGACTGAGCAATGTAAAAATCAGTGGCCCTTAGACTAAGATGAATCTAAAAAATATATCTTGTTGGAGAGGACATCCTGACTTGGACAGGCAGTCTTACTCACTTTGGTGGGCATAAAAGGTCATATGCCCTTTGACGCTGACATTTGACAAAATGTCTAATGTGTTTACTCTATCTTTTAATTGCAAAGCTAAGCTACAGTTGACAAGTTTTTATATATTATTATAATATTACTTACACTTCCTAAATTCTTACTTTACTTATTTATTTTGTTACTTATTTATTTTGTATTTTTGGTAGAGTAAGGCCCTTCTAGACATTTACCCCTTCAGCATCTAGCATTTAGTAATGTTAATAATTGTTTTCAATACGATCTTCCTTGTATTTTGGTATTTTAAGAGTGAGATGTGGTGAAACTCTCTAAGGTTTAAGTCTTTGTTTCTTCGGAAACTAACCCTAGACTGATATTTTTATTCTTACTGGTTGCCGGGGGTGGGGAGGGATGTGGGGGATGGGCTGGTTTTGCCTTTCCCCTTCTATTCAAGGCCAATCCCTCTTGATTTGCCATGTTCCTTCCTTTTGCCCCTTTTATTACTTATGCCTTATCTCACTGATAGCTTCAGACTTTTTCTTAATGTGGGTGTTCCTCAGCTGATAAACTTGTTTAGTTTGTGCCTGAACACCCATCATCCTCCTTTAACTGACTCTCACTGTCTCCTTTTCCTTACTGGAATAGCTTCTTTGTTCCTAATAGTATAGCCACTGCGATCTTGACTTCCTCATTTGCCATTCCCTTCGCAAGGCTGAGTTTAGCTCCTCCCTACCTGTTCATCAATATCCTTGAATAGGATTAACTCTGACCAGGATTAACACCTGCTGGTGTTCCCCTTCAGTTAGTTCTTTAGCTTCTCACACTGTACTCTCCATTCTGGCCACTCACAAGTTTAACTACTATCACTATTCTGGACACTAATCTCTCTCTGAGGCAGATCTTTCCCATAAGATGTGCGCTCTTAGATTTAGCTCCACTTCTGTGTTTGCGCATGCACCTGAAACTGAACATTTTTACCTGACTCACTCAGCTAAGCTGCAGAGGACTGTAGGGTTTCTTAAGTCTAAGTGCAAGAACTCAGTTTAACCTTGCCTGGGCATGGTTGGGATGTAGAGAGCTCTCAGAAACTTAGCTGGTTTGTGTAGGTGTTTCCTTCTTGCTCCTTTTCTCTTCATTTTGTGCTCCTCTCTGCTTTTCTTTAGTTTCCACCCCAGCCCCTCTTCTCCCTCTCTTTCTCTCCAGCTCCCCAGAGAGCTTTCACTCCCTAGATGTGTCTAGGGCCACCTTACAGTGGCAGCCTTGACTCTGTAATTCTCGCATCTTCTGTTCAAGGGAAGAACCTGTGCTGGTTGAAGTCCTCAGCCCGTCCTGGATTAATGTCCATCACCGGTCTACCACCTGGGGTGCTGGCTGTATGGTACAATAGAGAAGAGATAGTGAATGAGCAGTTATTCTGAAAGATACCAGTATCTGAGTATTGGCCCTAACATTTTATAACTCACCACGACCCTCTTTTTCACATGGTCTTTTCTTCACTTCCTGGTTTTGGTTTTGACACTATTTATCTAGTTTCCTAACCCAGAAAACTAGGAATCACTTTGCATTCCCTTCTTCCTTAGCTACATGCTACTCCAAAATCTTGTTTGCCAAATCTATTAATTCTCTCTTCTAAATATGTAACCACGTATAGTTTAGGTGCTGTTTCTTTTTAACATGGATCTGATCAGGAGTCCCTCTGGCATGGCATACAAAGCCCTGTGTGATCTGTACTCTGGCTCCTCCCCTCTACTTCTCTCTTCATCAACCACATACTTTCTGTGCCAGCCATACTGAACCCCAGACATATCAGCCTATTTCCTGCCTCCTTGCTTGATCAGGCTTTTTATATATGTCTATCACGTAAACAAAGACTTACTCTCTACTTCAACCCTTATAAGTTACTTGCTTTTGGAAACTTTCCCTCATACCATCACTCTGACCCCAGACTTGTTCTCCGCCTCCTCTGAGCAGTCCCTTACCTTGCATCAATTTCTTCTGTCATATAGCAGTCTCCTTTCATGCCATTCCTTCCTACTATTTAGACCTTCTTTAGAAAGTTGGTGGTTTTACTCAAGTCTCTGTCCCCGGCACTTAGTAATGTGTCAGGTACATAGTGGATGTTGTCTAGCTAGCTGACTGAGTGAATTTTAAGCAATTTTTATTTTGTTTTATTTTTTACTTTTATTGGCCTTATTTAGAAGAGCAAGGTTATGGGGCACCTGGGTGGCTCAGTCGGTTAAACTTCTGCCGGGACCTGGGATTGAGCCCCGAATCGGCAAAGCCTGCTTTTCCCTCTCTCTCTGCCTGCTGCTCCCCCTGCTTGTGTGCTCCCTTTCTTTCTCTCAAATAAATAAATAAAATCTTAAAAAAAAAAAAAGAATGTCGAGGTTGCTCTGCATCTCCACAGATAAGTAGACTACTAGACTACTGACCCGTGACTGACTGAGAAGAGTCTAAAACCAGTCATCATTTTTAATGTTAAATGTCAGCAACTGAAGATGAATAGGCTCTTCATTTCACACTCACCTTAGCCATTGCTCTTAGACCATTTGCCTTCTAATTTAATTTTTTTAAAGGCAGAACTCTTACTGCTTCTAAAGCAGAGTAGGATGCCCAGATTTAATAGCCTTCTGTACTCAACTTTTGACATTTGAAACGATAAACAGGAAGTCCTAGCAGTATTTTAGAAGATCAGTATATACTGCTCTCCTCACACTCATGAAACAGCATTTAGAAACAGATCATCACATAGGAATTTCAGTTTGCTTCCCAGCATGTGGTTTCTGTGGCTTTAAGCCAGCATTCTGAATAAGTTATATTCCTGAAGCCCTTAACGGTATTGCATTATTAAGCTGTGTTGATATGAAGATATTTTATCAAGTCTCTGGTAGCCTTAAAATACTTTCATCTTTTCAGTAAGAGCATTTGTGGCAGAGGAAAGTAGTACCCATCCTCGCTTTGAACCTGTGTGCTTCTGTGTGAAAACAAAGGATGAGTAAGAAGTCCTGATTGGCCCAAGTGATGAAAATGTGATTAGCATTTACTGATTCATTACATACACCTAATTTTAAAATAAAAAACTGACTTTGGAATTGCTTCAGTTGAGATCAGCCTAGTTCAAAGAGAAGTGAATGTGTAAACAGGATTGAGGGGTAGGAAGTAAAAGAAGAGTATCACATGGCCTTTTAAAAAATATTTTGTATTTTTTTTGTATTGTTTTTATTTAATTTTTTAAGTTTTGTAATTCTGGAAATTTGAACTTAAACCTTGGCAGAACATTCCTACTAACTGTGAAAGTACCCAAAGCCCTTTTCAACTATTAATTTTAAAAATTTGGACAGCCAATACCACTATCATAATTCCAGTACAAAATAATGTGGTGTTTGAGAAAAGAGGCAAATATTACAACATACTTTGTTGGAAATCCACAGTGGGAGAGAACAGGCCCTAGGGAAAACAGCAATAACAACAGTAAATAACTGGTCTTGCAAAATAGGATTTTCTTTTTTATTTAACTGAATGTCACCTGAATTTTGGTTAAATGGAGACAAATTACATTGAAACATTTACAGTTATTAACTTGAACACATAGCCTACATTATTAGATTCCTGTTGTAGTGGAACCCATGTATGCTTTCTGTTCTTTCCTGTATGTTGGAATAGCTAGTATTAGTGTTGAGGCTACTCAAAGAATTATTTCTTGATAACAAAGCTTAACAATTTCTGTTAAGGCTCAGTATATTAAAATAGAACTTGTGGGTTTGGGTTTAGTACCCAGTAAAAATTATTCTACTGTTCATCAAAATCTACAATAGCATCCTAGTTTATCCATGGTCTTCTTAAAATCCATAAACTTTTCAACCAGAAAAGAAAAACAAGAAGTTAGAAGTGAAAAAAAAAAATTTAGGAATTTCCAGAACAGCTATTATAAATTATTATATGCTCAGGTTAGTTAAATACATTTTAATTTAGAACCTACTGCTATGTATATAGATAAATCAGTTTCTCCTGTTAGGGAACATACTGTTCTGTGGGAAACAAACAACAAGCATATGAATCTGTTTAGTATTATAACCACATAGTGGTAGAAACCCAGGACGGGATCAGTTAGTATAATTACTTATAGGACTTAGGGAAGACCTTAGTGAATGGGGGATACTGAATTGCGGCTCTAGGAATAGGTATGATTCTGCTTTGGAAAAGGCAGTCTCCGTAAAGAGAGCACACCAAGAACAAAGCATACAGGTCTGAAAGTACATAGTGTGATTGGGAAGGAGAGCTCAATTCTCTTTTCTTTTATGGTATATAGCATATTGAACTGTGATTATTTCTTTATATGTCACCTTTTTTGAGAATATGGTATTACCCAGTGCTAGTGCATTAATTGGCAAAAAGCAGACGTTCAGCTAATATTTTCTTGGTAAATTAATAGCCTGGGTGGAATATGGTATGAATGGAATCACAAACAGTTGACGATAGTGACCAAAATGGTAAATGAAATTAGACTTGAAAGCCTTTTAGGAAATGTAGATGGTCAAAGGTTTTTGAGTCATCATATTTGTTTTCTGGCAAGGTAAATCTGAAGGACTGTGGAAGATTGATTTAGAGGGGAAAAGGCAAGATAACTAGATAGGAAGCAGTGACTGACTTAATTTTTTCCTGCACGTTTATTAAACTTGTGTTTATGGCAGGTCGTATGCCATATGTCTCGTTGTTCCTGCTCTGCAAAAATCTGACAGTATCAGAGAAAGAAGCTGGTATACACAGTTTTAAAAAGAAACTGGTTTTAGCTAGTAATCAGGGAAGGTTTCCTGGGAAGAGTGACCAGTTTAATAAAAAATATTAATGTTATTTACCAAATTGAGTATTTCCTTTTCATTTTCTAGTTGTATTCCAGTTAGATAGCAGGATACAATGCAACAACTTCACATCCCAGACTTACATATTATTTCTAGCCCAAGGAAATTCAACCTCGTATCTTAGAACACTGCTGCTCATAAACAACTTAATAATAATCTTCCCGGTTGTTGAGCGCCTCCTCTGTGTAAGACACTTGGCTGCAGCCTACTCTTATTCTTCCTAATCTGCATAGGAGCTCTCCAAGGTTCCTCTTTAGCTCCGTTTTACTGATGTGCAAACTGGGGGTTTAAGGGATAATGGCTTTGCTTAAAGTCACATACCCTTGATCGATAAAACCAGAATTTAGTGCAAATCTGTCTGAATCAATGGTCCATATTCTTTACTAACCTTAACCCCTTTAAGTATTAAATGTATAATTTTATCAAGAATAACTGGGTATTATGAAGAATGATGCTTTTGCATTATAATTTTAATGATTACTATTAATAGAAAAGTGAAAACAATGATCAAATAATATATCACCATTGCTTCTTGGGGAAAAAAGTAGAATCTGTTCATAATTTGACGTAATTAGAGTAGTTGGGTCTAAAAGATAGAGTGCCTTATTATCTATAGAAGATTTTGTGTGTGATTTTAGTATATAGAAGTATTAAACTAAACACCAAAATAATTGCCTTGGAACCTGAATTACGAGCAGTGATTAGGTTTCAAAAAATTTCCTTTTCTTGGAAAATTGGTATTATATTTTAAACACATTCGAATGTAATGTGATTCTAATATTAATTGATAAAGACTTTTTAAATTGTTAACACATGGAGATATGATCAAGAAACAAATATGGATTTTATTATATGCCCTTAAAAAAGATTATAGAAACTTGAAGATTGTAGAGAAAATACTTTGAAGGAATAACAGTTTGACTTCCTTGGGACTTTGGAATGTTTTCTTTTACATTTTTTAGCTAAAGACCACTGTCAGCACATTCCTATATTCCTCTTAGCACATCTCTATATCTTAGTCATATTTCCAGAATTACAGGAAAAAACTGGCTCAGTCACGTAGTGTAATTTCCCTAAGGCTTTTTGATGTATTCCCAAGTTGATTCACTGTGAGGGGAAAAAAATTGCTATGGGCTTAGGTAATTGTCCATTAATTTTGAGGGTTGGTTTCTGGTTGTGGTTGGGCAGAGAAAACTAGTAAATATATGTAGTTGAAATATTTTAGGAATAAAAATGCAAATATAGTATTTCAGACCGAGCTGTAATTTTGTCCTCTTTTTATTTGATGTACTCAGTAATAAACTAATACCTCTATACCTGCCACCTCCACTAATTTTTTTTGTTCTTAACATGTTATCCTGAAAAAAACATAAAAATTAAATGGTTTCAAGCCTTTCATTTACTCCTTATAAATTCGCCACAGTATGTTTTTTTAAACAAATGCTTAGATTCTGCATCAGATACAGTAAACTTTTCTCCCCAAAGCCAGCCATTTCTTTAAAAGAGATTCTCTAGAATGAAGAAATCTGTCCCCACTGGCTTCTCAGAATCTTCAGGTTGAAGTAAATGCTGGACCTTATCTCTGCCTACCTCTTTGGAGTTAATAGAAGTGCCAGGAACAGTGTAGATTTCTTTTTTTTAAGTGATAAAAAAATGTAATTCAGTTTAATCAGTCGGGCTAAACAAGCAATTTTATCTTGTTTTCTGAAGGGTATTTTTACTGTGAAAGGTGGGGCTATATAATGACACGATGGTTTTGGAGCTTCATTTGGCTGAATTATTTGAAATCTCCCATGAGGTGAAATCCAGACTTCGAAATACTGAATAATGTAAGTTGTTTTCAGTGTTTGCCCATTGAGATTGTAATCATTTTCATATCAGTAATTATTTTCACCAAGATTTGATGTGAAAATAATTTATAGTAGAAAAATGTTCACAGTTTAGTTGTTAGAATATGAAGATGTAATTTTAAACATGAAAGTCAACTTGGAACTGAAGTGAGACAGTGCTATTTGTAGACATTTAGTAATTGCCTAACTGGCTGCCAGCAAAAACCTGACACTAGTAAAATTTCCTAGTAGTAAAACTACTTTGCTTTATTATATCACTCTCCTGCTCAAGAACCTAAATTCGCTTCCTATTGTCTCCTACACCCAGTCTAATTCCTCATGAGTATTAAAAGCTTTTTTGTCACTTGGCATCTCTCATACTGAGCAGCTTTCTCTTTGATCCCTATTTTTGTCTGAATACTATAGGCAACATTATATTTCTTGCATATAAATATGGATTCCTGTTTTTATGATCCTCTAGCTCTATCTGATTAGGCAGCAGTCACCACCACTTCATGTATACTCTTAGAAAACTAGAGTTTATCATTGCTCTAGCCTTTATGAACCTCTAAAACAGTGGTTTTGTTGGGGGAAGCAAGGGGGTAAGTGCATGAAGATTCATGCCTGGGGACATAGATCATAATAGATGGGAGGTATTTGTGCAATTTGAGAAAAGTCCCGTGGTAATTTGTATCTTTTTATTGTTCCCACCATTGAGAAGTGCAGCACTAAATAGAAGTTGCCTTGCTTATTACTTCATCTTCAAATATATATACTTAACTAATGAATTTTTAACAGTCTGTTGCATTATATCTTCCTTTGTGTTATTAGGAGGATTATTTTGAAAATTAAACTCTACTCTTTTGGGTTTTTTTGTTTGTTTTTTGATGGAAGTATAGTTGATGTACCTTATATTAGTTTCAGGTATACAACAGAGAGATTCAGCATTTGTACATATTATGACACAATCACCATGGTAAATCTAGTTACCATCTCTTGGCATACAAAATTATGACATGTTTATTGGCTATATTTCCTATGTTATACTTTTCTTCCCTGTGACTTCTTTATTGTATGACTGGAAATTTATACCTCTTTATGTCCCTCCACATTTCCTTTATCCATTCATCTCTCAGTGGACACCTACACTATTGGTCTTGGTTATTATAAATAATCCTCTGATAAACATAGGGTGCATGTGGCTTTTCAAATTAGGTTTTCATTTTCTGAGCATAAATACCTAGAAGTGGAATTGCTGGATCATATGGTATTTCTGTTTTTAATTTTTTGAGAAGCATCCATACTGTTTTTCACAGTTGCTGTACCAGTTATATTTTCACCAAGAGTGCACGAGGGTTCCCTTTTCTCCAGATCCTCCTTAACACACTCCTTATTTTTTATCTTGATAATAGCCAATCTGACAGGTATGAGATGGTATCTCATGGTGGTTTGTCATTTTCCTGATGGTTAATGATTTTGAGCATTTTTTTATATACCTATTGGTACCTTAGGGGGAAATCTCTCAGTTTTTTCCCATTGAGGATGTTTTGTTTTGTTTTTAAGATTGATTGATTGATTGATTTGTCAGAGAGAGAGCTCACGAGCACAGGCAGACAGAATGGCAGGCAGAGGCAGAGGGAGAAGCAGGCTCCCTGCCGAGCAAGGAGCCCGATGTGGGACTCGATCCCAGGCCACTGGGATCATGACCTGAGCCAAAGGCAGCCGCTTAACCAACTGAGCCACACAGGCATCCCAAGGATGATATTCACTGTGGGTTTTTCATAGATGGCTTTGATGGTACTGAGGTATGTACCCTCTATCCCTACCCTTGGATGAGTTTTGATCAAGAAAGGATGCTGTCCTTTGTCACATGGACATGTATTGTATGGTTCTTGTGCTTTCTTTTGTTAATGTATTGTATCTCATTGATTGATTTGCGGATGTTGAACCAACCTTGCAACCCAGGAATAAATCCAAGCATGGGTTTATTTCTGGGCTTTTTTTTTCCCCAGTGATCTATGTATTGATTTTTGTACGAAGACCATACTATCTTGATTACTGTAGCTCTTTAGTATTGTTTAAAATCTGGGAGTGTGATACCTCCTGTCTTTTCATTTTACTCAATATTGCTTTGGCTAATTGGGGTCTTTTGTAGTTCCATACTGATTTTAGAATTATTTGTTCTAATTCTGTGAAACGTGCTATCTGTATTTGGATAAGGATTACATTGAATCTTGGATTGCATTGGGTAGCATAGACATTTTAACAGATTCTTCCAATCCATGATGATGCTCTAACTTTCCTTTTATTTGTTCTATCTTCCACTTTTTTCATCAATGTCATAGTTTTTCAGAGAAGATCTTTCACTTCCTTGATTGAGTTTATTCTTAGTTATTTTCTTCTTTTTGGTACGATTGCAAATGGCATTGTTTTCTTAATTTTTCTTTCTGATCGTTGTTATTAGCATGAAGAAATGCAACAGATATATATATAATAAATATGTATATTATTTATATTTATATATATTTATTATATAATTATATATAAGGTGTATATATATATATATATATATATACCTTGTTTTGTTGTGCTTCTCTTTATTGCATTTCACAAATACTGCATTTTTTACAAATTGAAGATTTGTGGTAAACCTGTGTTAAGCAAGCCTATTGGCACCATTTTCCAGTAGCATTTTCTCACTTCATGTCTCTATGCCACATGTTGATAATACTTTTTAGATTTCAGGCTTTCTTATTATTATATTTGTAGTGATGATCTGCATTCAGTGAATACAACTTGCTGAAAGCTTAGATAATGGTTAGCAATTTTTAGCAGTGGCTTTTCTAAATTAAGCTATGTACGTTGTATTTTAGATACAATCTCCTTGCACACTTAGTAGATCACAGCTTAGTATAAAAATGACTTTTATATGTGCTGGAAAACTAAACTATTTATTTGACTCCCTTTATTGAGATACTCATTTTATTTCAGTAGTCTGGAACCAAATCCACAATATTTCTGAGGTAAGCCTATATTGATTTTGTATCCTGCAACTTAAAGATTTCATTCAGTATCAATATTTATATCAGACTTTAAAACAATAGCTGTAAGAAGAAAAAAAGGGGCATTACAACTAACAGTGAAAATACAGAAAGCAAAATTAGAGAATCGATTCCATTTATTATAGAACCAAGAACCTTAAGATACCTGGTAATAAACCTAACTAAAGAGGTAAAGGATCTGTACTCGAGAACTACAGAACATTCATGAAAGAAACTGAAGAAGACAAAAAGATGGAAGACCATTCCATGCTTTTGGATCAGAAGAATAACATCGTTAAAATGTCTGTACTGTCTAGAGCAATCTATACTTTTAATGCCATTCCGGTCAAAACTCCACCGGTATTTTTCAAAGAGCTAGAGCAAATAATCCTGAAATTTGTATGGAATCAGAAGAGACCCCGAATTGCTAAGGAAATGTTTAAAAACAAAAATAAAACTGGGGGCATCATGTTACCTGATTTCAAGCTTTATTACAAAGCTGTGATCACCAAGACATCATGGTACTGGCTTAAAAACAGACACATAGACCAGTTGAACAGAGTAGAGTGCCCAGATGTGGACCCTCAACTCTATGGTCAGATAATCTTCGACAAAACAGGAAAAAATATACAGTGGAAAGAAGACAGTCTCTTCAGTAAATGGTGCTGGGAAAACTGGACAGCTATATGTAGAAGAATGAAACTTGACCATTCTCTTACACCATACACAAAGATAAACTCAAAATGAATAAAAGACCTCAACGTGAGGCAGGAATCTATCAGAATCCTACAGAAGAACATAGGCAGTAACCTCTTTGATATCGACCACAACAACTTCTTTCAAGATATGTCTTCAAAGACAAAGGAAACAAAAGCAAAAATGAATTTTGGGGACTTCATCAAGATCAAAAGCTTCTCCACTTGAAAGGAAACAGTCAACAAAACAAAGAGGCAACCCACAGAATGGGAGAAGATATTTGCAAATGGCAGTACAGACAAAAGGCTGATATCCAGGATCTATAAAGAATTCCTCAAACTCCACACACTCAAAACAGATACTCATGTCAAACAATGGGCAGAAGACATGAACAGACACTTCTCTAAAGAAGACATACAAATGGCTAGCAGACCCATGAAAAAATGTTCATCATCACTGGCCATTAGGAAGATTCAAATCAAAACCACATTGAGATACCACCTTACACCAGTTAGAATGGCCAAAATTAACAAGACAGTAAATAACGTGTGTTGGAGAGGATGTGGAGAAACGGGAACCCTCTTACACTGTTGGTGAAAATGCAAGATGGTGCAGCCTCTTTGGAGAACAGTGTGGAGATTCCTTAAGAAATTAAAAATAGAGCTTCACTATGACATTGCAATTGTACTACTGGGTATTTACCCTGAAGATACAGATAGAATGAAAAGAAGGGCCGTCTGTACCCCAATGTTCACAACAGCAATGGCCACAGTCACCAAACTGTGGAAAGAACCAAGATGCCCTTCAACAGACGAATGGATAAAGAAGATGTGGTCCATATACACTGGAGTATTATGCCTCCATCAGAAAGGATGAATACCCAACTTTTGTATCAACATGAGTGGAACTGGAAAAGATTATGCTGAGTGAAATATGTCAAGCAGAGAGAGTCAATTATCATATGGTTTCACTTACTTGTGGAGCATGAGAAATAACACAGAGGACATGGGTAGATAGAAAGGAGAAGTGAGTTGGGGGAAATTGGAGGGGGAGACAAACCATGAGAGCCTGTGGACTCTGAGAAATAACCCGAGGATTTTGAAGGGGCGGGGAGTGGGAGGTGAGCCTGGTGAGCCTGGTGGTGGGTATTATGTAGGGCAGGTATTGCATGGAACATTGGTGTGGTACATAAACAATGAATTCTGGTACATTGAAAAGAAGTTAAAAAAAAGTAAAAAGAAAAGGGTATTACATAGTGGTAAAGAAGTCAACCCAGCAAGAAGATAGAAAACTTATAAATATGTATGCACCTGACATAGGAGCACCTAAATATATAAAGCAAATATTAACTCACACAAATGGAAAAATTGACAGTAATATGATAACAGTAGGGGACTTTAATATACCACTTACACCAATGGATAGATCATCCAGACAGAAAATTAATAAGGAGACATTGGCCTAGAGTGACACATCAGAGCAGATGGACTTAATAGATTAATCAGAACATTCTATCCAAAACAAAAGAGTTCACATTCTTCTCAAGTTCACATGGAACATTCTCCAGGACAGATTGTATGTTAGGCCACTTAACAAGTCCCAATTAATTCAAGAGAATGAAATCACATCAGTCATATTTTTCAACTATAGTTGTTTGAAATTATAAATAACTATGAGAAGAAAACCGGAAAAAAAAAAAAAACACAAATATATGGAGACTAGATAACATGCTATTGAGCAACCAATGGGTAAAGCAAGAAATCAAAGAAGAAATCAAAAAACTACCTTTAGACAAATGAAAATTGAAACACAGTGCTCCAAAATCTATAGGATACAAGGGAATGCAGTTTTAAGAGGCAAGTTGATAACAATACATTCCTACCTCAGGAAACAAGGAAAATCTCAGAAAAGCTAACCTTCACGAGAGCAAGGAAGAGGAGGAGGAGGCGGCGGCGCCACTGCTCCCCCAGAAAAGCTAACCTTAACACCTAAAGTACCTAGAAAAAAAACAAAGCCTAGAGTTTGTAGAAAGGAGGAAATAATAGGGATCATAGTGGAAATAAACAAAACAGAGACACAGTAAAAAAGATTAATGAAACTAAGAGGTGGTTCTTTCAAAAGATAAATAAAATAGATAAATCATTACCAAGACTCATCAACAAAAAAAGGGACAACACCCAAATAAATAAAATCAGAAGTGGAAGAGAAGTATAAAATGCAAAGATCATAAGACTGCTGTGAACATTTCTATGCCAACAAATTTGACAGCCTATAAGAAATGGATAAATTCCTAGAAACATACAATCTTTCAAGACTGAGGAAGAAATAGAATATCTGAACAGACTAATTGCTAATAGTGAAATTGAATCAGTAATCAAAAAACTCCCATCACGCAAAGTCCAGGATCAGATGGCTTCACAGTTGAGTTCTAAACATTTAAAGAAGAGTTACTTCCTGTCCTCCTCAAACTACTCTAAAAAATTGAAGAGAAAGGAAGTCTTCCGAAGTCATTCTATAGGACCAACCTTACTCTTTTGCCTAAAACAAAGACACTGTATAAAAACATACAGGCCAATATCCCTGATGAAGAAGTAGTTGATTCAGAATATTAGGGAGCCAGGGGCACCTGTGTGGCTCAGTGGGTTAAACCTCTGCCTTCGGCTCAGGTCATGATCCCACGGTCCTGTGATCAAGCCCACATTGGGATCTCTGCTCAGCGGGGAGCCTGCTTCCCCCCATCTCTGCCTGTCTCTCTGCCTAGTTGTGATCTGTCAAATAAATGTCTGTCAAATAAATCTTAAAAAAAATATATTAGGGAACTGAATTCAACAGTACAGTGAAAGAACTATGGTCAAGTGGGACTTATTCAAGGGATGAAAGAGTGGTTCAATATCAGCAAATCATTCAGCATGATATACCACATAAGTAAAATGAAGAATAAAAATCATGGTCATCTCAAGAGATGCACAAAAAGCATTTGACAAAATTCAGCAGCATCCACCTGTGACAAAAGCTATCAGGTGGGTAAAGAGGGAAATGTACCTCAACATAATGAAAGCCATATATGATAAATCCACAACTAACATCATACTCATTGGTGAAAATTTGAAACTTTTCCCTCCAAGATCAGAATAAGACAAGGATGCCCACTCTCACCACTTTTATTCAACATGGTACTAGACAAGAAAAAGGAAAGGCATCCAGACTGCAAAGGAAGAAGTAAAATTGTCACTGATTATTGTTGTTATGGTACTCTATGTAGAAAACCCTGAAGCCTCTAGCTTGTGTTTTAAAGTCTATTTTACCAAGTTTTGCTACCCCAGATTTCCTTTAATTTCTCTTTGCATGGATTATCCTTTTCTATCCCTTCACTCATCTATAGGCCTGAAGTAAGTCTCTCCTATGCAGCTTATAGGGGGGTCTTATTTTTTTTTTTTTTATCCATTCATTCATCCTCTATCTGTTCATTGGCGTATTTAGTCTATTTACATTTAAAACAATTATTCATAGGTATGTACCATCAATAACTTTTTATTGGGGCATTTGTCTTTTTACACAGTGCCTGGTGTTCTACACAGTGGAAAGCTTTCAGTAACATGTTTCAGATATTAATATGTACATCTAAATAAAGTTTTTAAGAGATTATATAGTAAAGAACCATTAGATTTTTCTAATCAGATTGAAGATAAATCTTTAACATAGTTACTGGTGAATTTTTTAGTTTACTTTTTTTAATCCTTCGTCTAACAATAATGCTTGAGACTTTGTTGTTCATTTTTCATTTCAGGTTTAAGAATTTGAATTTCAAAATAAGTTCAGTGTGTTGATATATTTTAAGATATAGAAAGATGTAGAAGAGTACAATTAAAAAAGCAAAGAAGAATAAAGCTACTTGTGTCACATCTTAAGATTAACAAGTTGGGTTGATACCTTTTTTGTACTCTGTCTAATTGTGTGTTTTTTAGTCTGTTCCTTTATCTTAAAACTGGAAATATTTCCTATTTGACCTCCTTGCTGTAGGGATTATATCCATAATGGAATTCTGAACCTACAGGTAGGGTAATGGCTGTCCACAGGAAGGAACCAAATTCAACAGACAGTACAGGAGAAAAAGCAAAATGGGGATAGAAACATAACAGAAGCATGACGAAGAGGCCCACAGTGTCGGATGACTCTGAGCTGTCTCCTCTGAGCAGCAGAGGCTGGAGATGCCATTAGTTGCAATAGGGAACACAGGAATAGGTAAAGGAGGAAGACAGAGATATTTTATTTGGAAAAAAAAAAAAAATCCCTTGGCAGTATGATGACAGAGTATACCTTATTGAAGTTCCATCTGGTAGAACTGTATTTAGGAAACAGTAGAACAATATTTAAGAACAGTTTTGTTGTCACTGTAGGGTAACCATAATGAGATTTCCATCTGTGGAAAAGCATGAAGATTTGGATGTCAGTAGCTCTCTCACGAGCTATTTCAAATTCTGTATTTCAGAGAAATACATTTCCTGCCTCATTTCCAAGTTGTCCCTCCCAAAAATAAAATCTCTAAGTATTCAGACTTCTCTTGTCACCCTTTAATTCTTTGTATCTGGTTTTACCCCTCATAACCTAAACATACTCCAATTTTAGTCACATTTTGTCTTCTATTTTATGAAGTTAAAAGCTCTACCTTAATGAGAGCCTCTTGGAATTAAAAAAAGTCAGCATGGTTACTGCCTCCAAGTTACTTTTTGTCCTGACTCAGTCTCCCTGCCCACAGTGTGATTTGGAACAGTTTGATTGCAAACATACTTTGCCCACTGACTCAGAGACAACACTACGGTGGTTATCTAGTTACGAGTCAGAAGATGCGGGTCTCAAAAGCCTCTGGAAAAAAGAAGGAAAGAGAGATAGCCCAATAATCAAAATTGGGAATACCTCATTCCAATTAAATTCGCCATTTTGAATATAAGCAAAGCAGTAGTATTCAGCATAATGTGGAATAAAGGAACTGGAATATTCTGATCAGTCTTGTTATTAGTGAATGACCTCTTTTCATGTAGGAAACTTGAACAACTTTACTTGAATGTGATAAGGAAGGAATGAAAACCATTTCTGATTTATCACGACTGACAACAGAATATGGCAAAAAGCACAATGTGGGGTTTCTAGACCCAGCCTTGTCATAATACCTTGAATGGATCTCTTAACCTTTCTTGGGTTAACATTTCCTTTTAGGCTCATTGGTTCACTGGAAGGATTCACAGTACTCAAAAAAAGCTTTTATTCTCACAGTAATATTTTATTACTGTTCAAGGATACAGATAAAAATCAGCAAAAGGAGGGGCACCTGGGTGGCTCAATGGGTTAAGCCTCTGCCTTTGGCTCAGGTCATGGTCTCAGGGTCCTGGGATTGAGCCCCGAGTTGGGCTCTCTGCTCAGCAGGGAGCCTGCTTCCCCCTCTCTCTCTGTCTGCCTCTCTGCCTGCTTGTGATCTCTTTCTCTCTCTGCCAAATAAGTAAATAAAATCTTTAAAAAAAAAAAAAAAAATCACCATGGCTGTCCTCATCAGTGGCATAGACATAGCCACCCTAAGTCACAATGTTAGCTCATCTATCTGATCAAATTGGTATCCTGTGTTCCAGGGCTCAGAACTCATCTCCAGAAGCTGGCCAATGGCCAGTCCTAAAGATACACCTTTTTCAGTTATGTACAGAGTTTGAGCAACCCAGGCCTGCTGAGTTAACCTTTTTCTGCATGGGAGTAGAATTACATAATAGCTTAAGTGTCTTGCAATTTTAATGTTTTAGCGAATGGAGTGCAATTCCTCTCATATAAATTATAAGGAATTTAATGCTTTATTTCATCTTTGAGATGGATTGGATAATTCTAATTATTTGAAAGCTTAATTATAAAAAAATAAATTATACTGATGCTAGAAAGTAAAGCTGGATTGAATATCTAACAATGAAAGAAGTTGTGTTTTACACAAGTCAACAGAGCCCTGCTCACTGATGAGGAAACTCCCAAATGAAAAAAATCCCAAGATTAAGATTTTCAGACTTGAGTCATAAGGAAGTCAAGGAAAAGAAACTACTTAAGCCCAGTTTCAGAAGTCAGTCAGCATTTAATTAGTAAATTACTGATATTTTTTCTATTTTCCTTGCATTGGCGATAACTTTTTTTTTAAGTGAAAAACACTTTATAGGATTTCTCTACAATTGAATAAAATTGCTCAGGTTTTACTTGTCTAATTTAGCATGAATCTTTTTTAGAGTTGTTTAGTGCAGTATTCCATATTTTGCATCTGTAATTTAACTCTGGTATTTTCATTTTCCTATTGTTTATCCTTGATCCATGGTTTTCTAGTTGCGAATGGCTTTGTGTTTTTGCTACTTACCTTTTTTTTGTTGTCATTTAATGTGTTTGCTCATATTTATTGGATTTTAAAATGTTAAAAAATTTTTTTCCTAAATTGAAATGTATCTAGGTAGTTTTTTCCCTACATCCATAATGTACAACTTTGGTATAAAATTTGCAAATTACCACATGGAAGAATGCTAATTGTTCTACATTTGAAATTGTTGAATATTTGACATAGTTATATTCAATTTATTTTTTTAAGACTTTATTTATTTATTTGACAGGCAGAGATCACAAATAGGCAGAGAGGCAGGCAGATAGAGAGGTGAAAGCAGGCTCCCTGCGGAGCAGAGAGCCCAATGTGGGACTCGATCCCAGGACCCTGAGCTCATGACCTGAGCCTAAGGCAGAGGCTTTAACCCACTGCGCCACCCAGGCGTCCCAAGTTATATTCAATTTAAAATAGTGAAAAACCTTTCTAAGATTTAAGAGAACTACTTTTATCTGGAAAAAGGCTTTAGAATTAATTTTATATAAAAGAAAACTGAGTGTTCCTGTCTGGTTAGTCATTTTATTTGGAATTAACTCCATACACTAGAAATTGCAAAATGCACGGTTATCCCACAAGCCCTGAACTAGTGTCTTTTCTCTCACATTGTTAATGGATATTTTCTTAAGCAGGTGCATGAGGGGACCAGATAACCTTTCAAAAGTAGGTACTTGTAAAATGACCTTGGAATGAATAAATAGCTGCTATGTAAAATCTCTGCTGCAGGGCCTAGAAGTGGACCTTAGTTTTCCATTTGGCTTAAAATCTTTTCTGAGAGGGATTAAAGTCTTACCTTTTAGCTGCCACCTGCCTAACTTATTAGCTAATGTGGTTCCTACCCATTCACAACATAAAATGTATGTTTCAGTGACTCCTTAAGTGGTAGTATTTTACCCTCTCTGGTTCCTTTTTTTTTTTTTTTTAAGGAAGTATATTAATGTACAATACTTTAGAGCAGTAAATTCTCCACCTTGCAACACCCTACTCATCCTCCTTGCCATCCTTTCCAGAATTTGTTCTCTTCAGCTTTGCTTCATAAAGAAAAAGCCCACATTTGCACTAAATAGTTGTTGGCAAATCCTGAATTTGACTTTTCTATTGATGAGAGACTTCACTGATCTCTTTTAGGTTTTCTCTTTTCTCACTTAGAAATAGGCATTTTAAATTTCTTTAGTCTGATCCAGTTCTGTTCAGTAAATGTTTTGTACTGGGGTCTAATAGGCAGAGGTAGATAAAACACCTTTCTTACCCTTGAAGAACCTACACTCTAGGCTTTTCATTCCATTTCTATATCAAGAAAATGGAAGGCAAAGGTTAACTTAATCATAAATTATTCTGAGACTGTTTTATATTGTACCTTAGGCCATTTCAGTTTGACTAGTTAGCTTACTGCCTGACCATGTTCAGGTTTGTTTCCTTCCCATGCACTTGAAACAAAACTGTCACCCAACAAGCTGGTTGGTTATAGTGCACCTCCACTTCTGAATTGTTAGGCAGAAAACTGAAATTGTTGGAACTCTTTATGGTTCAAGCCTCTCAGTACCGTTTGTCTTTCAGAGTTCTTTCCTTTTTTCCTAAATTAAGGCTTTTTGGAGTTTTATCCACAAACCTTGCAACTTTACTTGCTTTTAAAACTCTTGCAGGGAACCATTCATTTATAACAAAGATAATAGATGCATTCAGGTAAGATAGGACAGCTGGAAATCCTATGAACTATCAATCATCCCAAGTATTCTTTGAAAATTGTGAATTACTTCATGTTTTAAAAAAAAAAAAAAAAGTCCATTCCCAGTATCCCTAGTGAACCTTAATGAATCTTGGTATAGCAGCTAGCTTTCATAACCCATTTGCAGGGTAATTTATTCTTAAAATATGACTAAAATTGTACAGCCAAATTATAACCCCTTGTTTAGTTTTTCACTCAATCCAAGAAAAATGAAAATGTTTTTTAAAACTTCTTCCTTTGAAAGTATATTAGATATCCTGAGTCAGAATGTACCTAAATCTAGAATATAGAGAAATAAGAGACATTTTGTGAATTCTGAAAGTTAGCATGAACTTCCCAAGTGGACTCCACAGTGGACTCTTAGAAACATTAAGAAAGGCTGTGGGTTAAATTTCCTCTTGCCTCCTGAAGAAGTGCTTTCGATTTCACTTATAATAGTACATCAGGAGTCTTATTCTGAAAGCAGTACCTGATCCCTTAATGAGTAAACATACAGGGAAGGAGGAATAACTTCATAATATACTGTTTATTTCCGTTTTTGCATTGTCTAAAAAGACATTTGATTTATTAGCTTCTCACTGTCTACTTACGTTAGCACTAAATAAAAATTCTAGGTTTGGTATAGCATTCCTAGCTATACAGTTTTGCTACTTAAATACTATTTAAAAGTATTGTATGAACTAAACTTAGGAGATAGCATCCCCTGTGCTGTCATGTGCTTATATTTAAAACAGGCAATAAACAAGCTGGCTCCAAAATACCCAAGAATGAGTGTTGTCATAAGGAATGCTTAAGTCATTCATCTGCATCTAAATCTTACTTCAATAATATAAGGTAAATATTTGACTCTGGGCATTATTTATGGTACAGAGTGCTTGTCCAAATAATACAGTATAATGAATAATATGAAGATTGGTAGGAGATAGAAAGTATTTTAGCTTCTTAGTGCTGCTCTAACAAATTATCATAAATTTAATGGTTTAAAACAACAAGGATATAGTATCTTAGAGTTCTAACAGTCAGAAGCCTTAAAATCAGAGTGTCATCAAGTTTGTATACTCTGGAGAGGAGAATCAGTCTCCTGCCATCTTCGCTTTTAGAGGCCACTGGGATTCCTTTGCTCATGGCCCCTCCTTTCATCTTCAAGTCCAACAGGGTAGCATCTTCAGGTTTCAGTCTCCTGCTCTTGCTCATTTCCTTTCTCCCTCCCCCACTGCCACCCTGTTTCTCTTTATCTAACTCCTATTCTCTGCTCCTCTCCCATGAAGACTCTTGGTTACTTTAGGACCATCTGGATAATCCAGGATAATGCACACATCTTAAAATCCTTAATTTAGTTAAATCTGCAAGATCCCTTTGGCCCTGTAAGGTAGCACACTCACAGGCTCTGGGAATTGGGACATGGACATATTTGGAAAGCCATTCAACCTAGTAACCTAGTACATAATGTGCAAATAATAGTTACTTATGTTGTAAAGGTAGAGGTTATTATAATCCTAATTTGTGTTGCTGGTTATACTGTCAAAGTAAGAATGTAAACAGATGAAACAGATGCTTTTCCCTTCTTCAGTCTAAGAATATGTTCTCTGCTTAGTAGCCATTTTTCAGAGGTATTACATTCCTTAAAGGCTTCTTTAGTTTTGATTGTGTGGATAATTTAAGTTTATTGTCTACTGTGTGTCTGGGGTTTTTGAGTTTTTTCAGAAAGAACAGATGAGATAGAGAGCCGGTACTCTGGCACTTGAGTAGTAAACCACTCTTTATCTCAGGCCCAAGAGTTTTATGTCTTCTGCTTGCTTCCTTACTTACTTACAGTAAGTAAGCCACATGTCAGGCTTACTTACTAACTTTTCAAACCCTTCACAGATCTTGACAGTGCCTCCTGCTTGTAGTTTACCCAAGAAATGCCCAGCCTTTCTTATTGGCACTCATGTTTCTTTAAATATTCTCAGCCTCATTAAAGTCAGATCAATTTCAGTTTCCCTGTGAAGCATATTCTGTATTTTGAACCTTTATAACATTTTCCCAATGGTATTTCTGAAAGACCACATAAGTTTCCAGAATTAGGTGCTGGGGTTGCTTAGTGCCTCACACTTGTTAAAAAACACCTATTTTTTGTGTGTTTTGAAAGGTATAATAAATAAGCTTCTATAAATCATTTCTACCTACTTTAAAACTAGAAGGTTCTTATACCTAGAAGATTCTGAACATGTTCAGTGCACATGACATTGTGAACCATGAGATAGAGTTTAACTTTTGTGTCAGTTCTTACATCAATGCTTTAAATATGGTGGAAATCTTTTGGATTATATCAAAGTGGCAATAAAATACATTATGATCCAGTAGATATTAATTAGGTCAGTTATTAATTAATTAATTAATTAATCTTTAGTTAATTAGGTCAGTCTTACCACCTACTAACAATAGGACCTTGGAAAAATCACATGATTTGACCTTTCCATTTGAGAAATGAAGAATAAAGATAATTTAGGTTCCTTTTAGTTGACTATTCATTTACTTTTGTTTCCTTATTTATATACTTGTCTCAGAAACCACTTTCAATGTGTCCCATAGATTGTGAAATGCAGTGTTGCCTTATTAATTTTCAGAAACCCTGAAATTTCTGTTTATATTTTTCCTTTCCCAAGAGTTGTTTGAAGTTTTTGTTGTTTTGTTTTAAAAATTCTGGGTAGATAAGCCTTTTTGTCTGTTGGTTTTCTTTAATTCCTGCTTTTTCATTGGGATCAGGGAATGTTGTTTTTAGCATTTTACTTGATGAACTTACTAATACCTACTTTGACTTACTATACGATAAATTTTTTAATGTTCAAAATAAATATAAGACAGATAAAATGTTCAAAATAAATCTGTAAGATAGACACAACTTATTAATTATGTTAAGATTTTCTAATGCTTTCCCCCCTGTTTTCACTGAACTGCTGTATAAAAGTCTTCTGTTAATAGTATGTTTCCGTTTTTCCGTATCTTGGAAATCTCCTGTGTCTTATTTGATTTTTTTCTTTAATTATTCTTCATCTGATACATGATCTCAACTCCTGTTTTCTTTTTTTTTTTTTTTTAAGATTTTATTTATTTATTTGACAGAGAAAGATCACAAGTAGGCAGAGAGGCAGGCAGAGAGAGAAAGAGGAGGAAGCAGGCTCCCCGCTGAGCAGAGAGCCCCATGCAGGGCTCAATCCCAGGACCCTGAGGTCATGACCTCACCCGAAGGCAGAGGCTTTAACCCACTGAGCCACCCAGGTGCCCCTCAATTCCTGCTTTCTTACTGTTCCTATTTGCCTCATATATCTTGGTGAATTTCTTTATTTTTAGCCTTTTTGAATTGTGGTGTTTTTTGTGTATCTCATATATATAGTGTAGACTTAAGTTTTGCTTTTAGATCCAATTTGGAGGTCTTTTTCTAGTTATCAACTTCCCCAGTATCTTAATCTTCTACTCCCTGTTTCTCTGTGCAAGTTTGTAATGCAGTGAGTGCTAGGTTGAGTTTGGTGTTAGTTTCTCATCTTGGAGATACTTTGAAGTTTATTGTATCCTCTATCCCCTCATAATGATGAAGGCATGGTTCACATAGTCCCTGTTGAGTTTATTCTTTTGGAGGGAGTATGAGGATTGGTTGAAATTTAAGCAGCATTATCTTCTGTACATATTAATTTCATATTTGCAATAACACTAAACTGATTTACTCTTAGAATGATTTTTTTTTTTACTTACAGAGTAGAAAAAGATACTTATAGCCAGCCAACAAAAAAATAATGGACTTTAAAGATTTTTTCATTTATTTATTTGACAGACAGAGATCACAAGTAGGCAGAGAAGCAGGCAGAGAGGTGGCGGAGGGACGGGGGTGGGGGGGCAGGCTCCCCGCTGAGGCTGAGCAGAGAGCCCAATGCGGGACTTGATCCAGGACCCTGGAATCATGACCTGAGCTGAAGGCAGAGGCTTTAACCCACTGAGCCACCCAGGTGCCCCAAATTTGGATGTTTTTAATTATAAATAGTTTTAGTGACTTTAAACTGACAGGGAGGCCATCTTTCAAATTAGCTCATTAGTTTCTAAAGAGATTACACACACACACACACACAACAGACTTAAAAGAGTCTATTATTTTCATGCTCTTTATATACATTTGTTTTACATACACATTTTTTCCCAGTTGTATTCCTGTATACAGAATATTCTGTATTCTTAGAAACTGTGCTTTCTGATCTTTCTGACATTGGACCGTTAATATCAGTATTGCTTTTTTTTTTTTTTTTCATTCGGTTCATCTTCCAAAAGCATAGTATAGCTCTTTACTACAGAACATGTGGTAATTTTTCAGGAGTTATACAAATCAGCACATACAAGGATAGTTACTCCATTCTTATTTATAAAAAGATTTAAAAAATCAGAAAACATACTAATGTCCAATAATAGGTTGGTTAAATAAATAAGGACAGCTATGTAAGAGAATAAAAAGAAAATGGATAGATATTTGCTCTGTCATTAAATGATAAAACTAGTTTACAAAATGCTATGGTCCTGGTGTTTTTTGTTGTTGTTGTTGTTTTTTTAAGGTGCATTTGTTTATTTGAGAAGGAGAGAGAAAGAGAGTATGGCTGCAAGTATGTGAGTGGGGACAGAGGGACTGAGGTAGAAAGAAAGAGAGCAGACTCCCCACTGAGAGGGAGCCCCAGGCAGGGCTTGATCTCATAACCCCTTATCAGGGACTGAGCCAAAACCAAGAGTTGGAGGCTCAACCAACTCAGCTCAGCCACCCAGGTGCCCTGATCCTATTTTTGTTTAAAATATAATTTGGGGTCACCTTGGTGACACAGTCAGTTAAGCCTCCAAACCTTGGTTTTGGCTCAGGTTGTGATCCCAGTGTTGTGAGTTTGAGCCCTGTGGTGAGCTTCATGCTCAGTGTGGAGTCTGCTTCATACTCTTTCTCCTTTTTTCTCTGTCTCTCTGTCTCTCTCTCTGTCTCTAAATATAAAACTATATATAATTTAAATAATTTTACGGAATAGTTTCTTTATTTTTTATTTTTTTTACCATATCACACATTTATCTAGCTTACTGTCACTCAGTGTTATTTTAAAACCTACTATCTGATTTTATTTACCTTTCTTCCAAATAATATTTTGAAAAAAATACACAAATGTTTATTGTAGTTTTTCATGCATGGTAGCATAACTTGATTGTTAAGAGAAATTTCATTTTTGTGGGATCTAAAGCTCTCATTCTTTAGTGAACTATATTATCAAACTTAATTCTCTTAAAGAACCATATAAAAGGGTGTATAATGAAATTACAACCATGTAAACACTGTTAGTAATTTTACTTATTTTTCTCTGCTTTTCTGGTTTTAATTTTCTAAAATAAATTTGGGTTAATTCCTTACACAATGTAAAAAAGTCTTTTGTAGGTTAAATTATTTAATCATTAATTAAAAGTATGCATTTCTCGGGGTGCCTGGGTGGCTCAGTGGCTCTCTATAAAATGATATAATTGCTAATGTCCTGAAATGTCATTAAAATAAGGTAATAATTTCTTTGAAATGTAGAAGTTTTAAATTAATATTTTGAGTAATATTAATCTTATTTCCATTAAAGAACTGTTACTAAGCTGGAAATTTTATGGCACATGAAATTTGCTGGCTTCCATGGAATCTGAGTGTACTTGTCCTAGGAGGATTAGATCTTAAATTCATTTTGCTGTGGTTTTTCATAGTATGATAATTTCATACTATGTGATTGAAGTTGTTCTCATCTAAAATTAAGAACTTATTTAATATCAGATTTCATAAAAGCAAAACATGGGAAGTATTAAAATAATGAATGATGCATTAAATACTGAATGGTGCATTAAAATTAGACTCATAACTGCGTGCCTGGGTGGCTCAGTTGGTTAAGCATCCTACTCTTGATTCCAGTTGAGGTCATGATCCTCAGGGTCGTGAGATAGAGCCCCATTTAAGGCTCCATGCTGGTCATGAAACCTGCTTAAGATTCTCTCTTATCTTTCCCTCTGCTCCTCCCCAACAAAAATAAATAGGTAAGATTAAACTCATAACTAAAATCCTCCCCCCCTTTTTTTTTAACAGGAATTGAAACCTGATGTAGTAACTAAATCTGCACTCGGTGATGATATCAGCTTTGAAAAAATCTGCAAAAAGGTGTGTCTGCAATGGATTGACTTTCTTTTAAAAAAAGTTACCTCTTTAAATGGTTGACCAACTTTTTCTTACCACCTTTTTTCCTTGAAGAAAAAAACTTAACCCAGTTACTATTAGAATATGATGATTTTCCCCACTTCAGCTCTGTTATTGCCGTCAAAAAAATATTTTTATGGTAATTTACGAATTTTGCTTTGCTTATGATAGCACACCTTCAAGGTCCATAAATGTATGTTGAACTTAATGTGGCATTCGTGTGTTAGTAACAATTCATTTGTTAATTTTAATAATCATAGCAAAGAATATTTTTATTTTTTCCAAGTAATTTTTATGACTATTTCATTTAATCTCTGTACTTAGTACTTGTGAAAGATTATTTTTACCCTCTTTTTACAAATGAGAGAACTGTAGGTCAGAAAGAATGAAGTGAGCTAAGTAAAAGTATACCAAATGGCATTTGGGACTTTTACCCAGTTCTCCTGTTCGTACTATTTCCCCTTTTTCATTTCTGCCTGCTTTGCTAATGTCTACATAGGAGTTCCAGCCTAAGAGCGGATTTTGGATTAATGGATGTTTCTGTGTTGCTTCTCTGTTTTCACATTCATTGGCATTTGCTCTAATGTATATTATTTCATGTTTCTTGCATTTATGTCCACTTTGCTTTTTTTTCTAGTTTCTTAATGTGGAAACTTCAGTTACTGATTTTAGAAATTGCTTCTTTTCTAACAAGCATTTAGTGTTGCAGAGTTGCTTTATGTAAGCACTCCTTTAGCTGCACCCTTAAATTTGATAGGTTGTATTTTCATTTTCTTTGAGTTCACAGTATTTTAAATTTCCCTTGAAACTCTGTTTCACCATGGTGTAGTTAGAAGTATGTTGTTTAATTTCTGAACAGTTAAGGGGTCTTCTAGGTATGTTTTCATGACTGTTTCCTTTGTGATCCATGAGCAGACTTTTTATGATTTTTATTTGTGTTATAGTCCAGAATGGCTTATATTGGTGACTATTTCTTATGCACTTGAAAACAGTATGTTTTCTCTTGGCATCAGTGTCCTGAAAATGTCAAGTAGGTCTCTTAGTTTTTGGTGTTGTTTAGGTAAAAGATTTATGTCTTTACTGATTTTCTGCCTATTTATTTTATTGATTATCCAGAGCCTATTCCCGCCCTGAGGAAAGGATGCTCAGATTCTTTGTTTTTATAGACTAGCACTGACTTTTCTGCAAGTGATATGAGACATGTTAGATTTTAAAACATTTTAAGAAAGCCAGAATATGAAAGGTTTTTATTTGTTTGAGAGGAGGGAGAACTTGTTGGTGCCATTGTCCTGATGAGAAAAGCCACACTAAATCCCTGAACGTGATTTTATAACAGTTTCTTTATTTGGTACTAGAATAATTCTACAGTAAATAATCTTATTTCATAAAGAGAGGAAAAACTAAACTAAAACTAAACTGTGGTTTGGTCTGTATCTCAGACAAAATAATGACATGTTAAATATAATAGTAGTAATGGAATAAAAATGTTATAGAATTTTTTTTATCTTGAGAGTTAAAAAAATAATAATAATCAGGGGCGCCTGGGTGGCTCAGTGGGTTAAAGCCTCTGCTTTCAGCTCAGGTCGTGATCTCAGAGTCCTGGGTTCGAGCCCCCATTGGGCTCTCTGATTAGCAGGGAACCTACTTCCCCCCCACCCCCCCGCCTGTCTCTCTGCCTACTTGTGATCTCTGCCTGTCAAAATAAATAAATAAAATATTTTTTAAAAAATCAGTTTTCCATAATAAATTTTTGAGCTTTCTAAAGGTTGCTAAATTTTAAAAGTATTCATTAATGTTTAATTTATGGTTCAAGTAAAAAGCATCTTCTCTGCCAGATTGTTTTCACTTTGGAAGATTAACATTAGTGTATGTGTAATATTTATAAAATCAATTTTTTAGGGTATCTTCTTCCATTTACAACCCTTCCTTCAACTTTCTAGTGTGTGGAATGTCATTTATCCAGAAAAAAAATGGGCAACAAACATCTATATTAGCTTATCATTGTTATTTTATATTAGTAAATTCATTTGCATATGACAGGATTTGTAGTCATGAAAATTTTTTTAATTAATTTATTTTAGGGAAACAGTGCTTGGGTGCCTGAGCAGGGCCTGAGGCAGTGGGGGGCGGAGAAGAGGGACAAGCAGACTCCCTGCTAAGTACAGAGCCTAGAGGGCTAGATCTCAGAACCCTGCGATCTGAGCTGAAATCCAGTTGGATGCTTAACTGACTGAGCCATGAAGCCCCCGTGTAGTGGTGAGATTTTTAATACTAATTCAGATAAAAAGTTTAGGATCTTGGAGTGCCTTGGTAGCTCATCCAGTTACTCAGCTGCCTTGGGCTCAGGTCATGAACCCAGGGTTCTGGGATCCAGCCCCATGTTGGGCTCCCTGCTCAGCAGGGAGCCTGCTTCTCCCTCTGCCTCTCCCCCTGCCTCTTCCTGTGCTCATGCTCTCTCGCATGCTGGTGTGCTCTTGCCCTCGGAAAATAAATAAATAAAAATCTTTTTTAAAAAAAGGAAGTTTAGGATCTCACTGTCAAGGGTCAAGTGAAACCTGGTTACATTTCTGCTGTACATACCTTCCTCTAAACAAAAGCAAGGAAGGAAGGGAAACTGGAGAGGGAGGAAGGAGAAACAGTTCTGTTTCATCCAAGTTCTTGATGGAACCCTGGAGGAATTTAAAGCCAAAGGAAACTGCCCTGCTTAAAAAATCATTTCAGATTCCTCCAAAGCTATTTGATTTCCCCTATTTTGTTGGTGTTTTATTTCATTTGGGATATTCTCCCATTGGATTCAGGTTCTTCTGTTTGAAAACCTGTTAATAAATTAAACCTCTAAAAAATGGTGCAGGCAACAGTGTTGTTGTGAAGAAAGGATTGATTGCTCTTCAGTGTGTCATAGGAAGTGAGCTCAGTGAAAGATAACCTCACAGAAATGAAGCCTGTTACATAGAGCTCTGTACATTTGAGGCTGTCTGTTGATCAGATCAGGGCAGAGCAAAATAATTTATGTAATATCTTACAGCTTGCACAGTTCTTCCATACACATTCTTATCTCAGTTGATCTTACAACAGTGATCTCATGTAGAAAGCATTCATTTGCACATATGTGCGCACAATGTGTGTGTGTGTAGTAATAGTAAAGTCTTCATTTTTCAAACGCAGAAAAGGGGTAGAAAGGTTAAGTAGGCAGCTAATATGCGTATGATGAAAGTTGAAAGCTAGAGAGTGGAAGAATGAGAATTTTGACATTTCCAGACAGCTGGGGCCAGGATTTCAGAAACTTCTCAATTCAAAACATGTGTTGCACACAAAGCAGTCAGCTAGGCGGTGGACGATAACAAAGGGAATAGGAAACTCAGTATTTTCCAGAGGAATATATAATCTAGTAGGGAGTATAAGACAGGTATATTAAACAACTGCTGGATAAGGGGAAGCAAATTAATATTTGTGAACATCTGTTAACAGTTGCTGACTCAATTAGGTGCTTTATATATGTTAGCTTTCTCAGGGAAGATGATAACTCCATTTAACGAAAGCACATATTGGCCCAGAAAGGTCAAAAATATACCTATAGGCAGAAAATTAGCAGATAACAGATCTAAGGTCTAAACCCTGGTCTCAGCCTACAAAACAAAGGTTTAGGAGAAAAGGCTCGAGTGGGTCCCTAATTTGTAAGACTCCATTTTAGAATCCTGGTGTCTCAGGGATTATAAGAACTCAACCAATGCAAAAAGGTCTCCTGTTGCCTTCAGTGTGGATTCTAAGCCATAGGTTGCCAGAGTTCTTCTAATCCAGCTGAATGGACTGTTTCTTATTACCTGCCTACTTATTTTTAGTAAATGGACACAATATATCTTTAGGTGAAACTAGAATTGAAATTAAGTATAAAAATTAAGAATACTGCTCCCAGCATTCTGCCTCTACCAGTTCACTCTGAGTCAGGTTGTTGTAGGCGGCTTTTCACAGGAAGGAACACTGCATGTAAGAGAGCTTTTTCATTTTTAGACTGTTGTTTGTATTCACATGTACATTCTCAAGATTCTTTTCAGAATTGAACACCCAATGCTTGTGTTCATAAAAAATACCCATATACCAAAATAAAATTTTTCCATAAAAAGATGAGGTGTTTTCCTCTTTTTTACTTAATTTATTTGAAATGGAAGAAACTGGAGGTGTGTGAAAACCACAATTTCCTGAGAATTTTCCATGGCAAATGTTGTGTCAATATTAAATAAGGAAAACTGTGGTTCCCTCATACCCTCTAATATTATGAAGACTTTTCATGCAGGTGTAAAAAGTGTTCATAGAGAATGCTTAGCCTTTAGTCAATTTTTGTGAATTTCAGGTATATGACTGTATTCAGGTTTCTGTAAACCTCTGTAACATTTTTCATCTTCTTTTTTAAAGATTTTATATATTTATTTGACACACAGAGAGATCACAAGTAGGCAGAGAGGCAGGCAGAGAGAGGGGGGGAAGCAGGCTCCCTGCTGAGCAGAGAGCCTGATCTGGGGCTCGATCCCAGGACCCTGAGATCATGACCCAAGCCGAAGCAGAGGCTTAACTCACTGGGCCACCCAGGTGGCCCCATTTTTCATCTTTCCAGTGAAGTTTATCACATTCTGTCTTGGATGAATTCATTGTTCATTTGTCAACCTTTTAAATTAGAGCAAGATTGTGAGCCTCAAAAGATGATGTTCATGTTCTTATGTGAAGACCGTGTGTGTCCTTATGTGTAAGACCATTTATTTAGGCATGTTTATATAAGTATAAACATCAGTGAATACAAAGTGGGAAAAAGTGAGGGAGGCAGGAAGGTGAGCAGTAGTGAAATAAGGAGTAAAGAATTTGAAAGGTCTCTTGACAGGTTCTGCTCTGCTTACTCTTGTGTGTTCTTACCCTCTGCCCAAAGACTTAAGCAAACTGTAGACACAGCAGACAGCTGCCGAAACCCAAAGCACAGCCAAAGCTTCAGACCTCCTCCCACTTACTTTACAAGGCTCTCTTTTATGCTTTTATTTCATTTCTCTCCAAAGAGATTTGAAAGGGGGGCTTGGAGATGAGTCACAGAATGAGAGAAAGTTATCTCAAATAATTTTAGAAGAAAACTGCTTGAGAAGGACTGAATTCAGAAACCCGTCT
Organism: Neogale vison; assembly: GCF_020171115.1. Lineage (NCBI taxonomy): Eukaryota > Metazoa > Chordata > Mammalia > Carnivora > Mustelidae > Neogale > Neogale vison. The sequence continues at coordinate 177,758,072 of NC_058091.1, forward strand.
GCCATTTGTCACTTCTGTTCCCAGATGGCTAGGTAATCTGGAAATAAGACTGTTAGTCTAATTATTAGATAAAATCGATGGTCTGTATTCCCCTTTACCTCTTGTTAAAATTTGAAGTAAAAAAATGCATTGAATAATTTCAAATTGCTTTGTTAAGAAAAAAGTCAAGTAATTTGAAAATATTTTATCCGACATTGTTTACTTAGGAGAAATAAGGGTTATTTAAATGATTGTTGTCATTTATAAAACATGATATTTTAAACTAAAACTTCCATTAAATCAAACATTTTAAGAAATACATGTGTATTTTTTTTGGTCCTTGAAGAATGAAAACTGAAATCCTTAGTATTTGTAAAGCATGCCATTAACAGTTTTTGCATTCGCAGCTTTTCCCCATTAGAATATTTTTCTAGTCCGCAAATCATAAGTTACTCAGATTTGCAAATTAGTAACTGACCATCAAGAACAAATAAAAATTAACTTTAAAAACTAGCAATTAAGCATCAAACATAAGTTTGAAGGACTAGATGTATCTTAAGAAGATCTGTACAATGCATTCTATTTGCAAAGATTGCTGGTTAGCAAAGGAAAGAGGCTTAAATTTCTAGGAGTTTCTGCATTCAAATCTAATTTGAATGTTGCTTTGCCATTAGCTGCCTGACTTCAAGCAGTTCACCTACTCTCTCTGGCTCTTGCTTTTTTTTTTTTTCTTCCATTTCTCTAATAAACTCTTGAAGATCAAACATTCTGGTAATGTATTTTTGACCCCCTTCAAAGGCCTTATTGTATAGCAGATGTAAAAATAACAGGGCTTATCCTTTACGTGTTCAGTTTCATTTTGCCAAAAAAATTGTTTTGTGCGCCCTCACATACTCAAGTTTTATGGCATTTATTTGCTGTATTATCTGTTGATGTTTAAGTTTTCTTAAAAGACTATGGTGAACCATGAGAGACTATGGACTCTGAAAAACAATCTGAGGGGTTTGAAGTGGAGGGGGGGGTGGGAGGTTGGGGTACCAGGTGATGGGTATCATAGGGGGCACGGATTGCATGGAGCACTGGGTGTGGTGAAAAAATAATGAATACTGTTTTTCTGAAAATAAATAAATTGGGAAAAAAATCAAAAGAAAAAAAGACTGTGACATTTTTCATGTTTCAGTATAACAAGAATAGTTGTTCTCTAAGACTTTGGTGATGGTGTTAAGTAGCCAACTTTAACAAAATTTCCAGTTTATAAAAATTAGAAGCGATAAGGACATGCAGTAGTATGTATTCGCAAATACCATAATGCTACAGAGTAGGTTTGTCACATATCTGTAAGACCACATTATTGTTAAATAGATTGCCAGCTGAATGAATGATAATTTGAGAAGCTATTTCTTTGCTTTTTGGCCCTAACGATGCTGATATATTAAGTATTTTGGTAAAAATTTTTGTGTTTTTTGTTTCTAGTTTTATTGAAATATAATTACATATAACAAACATTGTGTGAGTTTAAGTTATTATACAGCTTTATGGTTTGATACACATATATGTTATGAAATATTACCATAATCTTAATGATCACATCTATCACCATATGTATAATTACAATTTTTTTGTGGTGAGTGCCTATGAGATGTACTGTCTTAGGTGCTTTCAAGTATTTAATGAAGTATTGGTGTCTATAATCACCAGACTGAATGTTCGATCTCTAGAACTTACTCATCTTTTAACTGAAAATTTGTACCCTTTGACCAAAATCTTCCTCCACTACCACCTCAGGTCTCTGGCAACCACCATTCTGTTCTTGCCTCTGTGAGTTTGGTTTTTTAAGATTCCATGTATAAATCATACTATGCAGTATTTGTCTGTCTTTCTCTGTTTCTTTCACTCATAGTAATGCCTACCAGATTCATCCATGTTGAGGATGGAAGGATTTTTTTCTTTCTCGTGGCTAAATAATACTCTTTTACACAAAAGTATATGTGTATACACCATGTTTTCTTTTTTCATTTCATCTGTCAGTGGGCTCTTGGTTGTTTCTGGGTCTTGGATATCATGAATAATACTGCAGTTGAGTGTGGTATCTCTTTGAGATAGTGATTTCTTTTGCTTCAGGTGTATACCTGGAAGTGAGATGGCTAGATCATATGGTAGCTCTAGTTATAATTTGTTGAGGAACCTCATCTTTTTTCCCTCGTGTCTGTACTTGTCTGCATTCTCACCAGCAGTGCTGCAGGGCTCCCTTTTCTCCACATACTCGCCAACACTTGTTAGTTCTTGTTTGAGAGTAACCATTTTAACAAGTGTAAATAGTGTCTCACTGTGGTTTTGATTTACATTTCCCTAGTGATTAGTAATGTTGCACTTCTTTTCATGTATCTTTTGGCCATTTCTTCTTTTGAAAAATACCTGCTCAAGACTGCCATCCATTTTTAATCAGATTTTATATTTTTGTAGTAGATAATAAATGGTAACTTTATTAATGATAAGAAAGAGAATAAGTCTCTTCTACATAGTCACCATTGAGATTTTATATTTATTTGCTGTTGACTTGTATGTGTTCCTTCCATATTGTGGATATTAGCCCCTTATCTGAGATACAGTTTCCAACTATTGTCTCTGATTCTATAGATTGCCTTTTCACTTTGTTGTTGTTTCTTTTGTTTTGCAATAAAGTTGTAGTTTAATGTAGCCTCACTTCGTTTGCTTTTGTTGCTTGTGCTGTTGGTGTCACATCCAAAACAACATTCCCAAGACCAGTGTCAGGGAATTTTTTTCCCTAAATGTTCTAGGAGTTTTCTCTCACATTTAAGTTTTTTAGTCCAGTTCAAGCTGATTTCTCTGAGTCATGTAAGATAGGGATCTAGTTTCATTCTTTGACATACCAGTGTCCAGTTTTTCCAATACCGTTTATTGAAAAGACTCTCTTTTCCCCTTCGAGTATTCTTGGCCTTCTTGTCAAATAGCAGTTTACTGTATATGCATTTGTTTATTCCTGGACTCTCAGTTCTATTCCATTGCTGTGTATGTCTGTTTTAATGTCAGTGCCATACTATTTTTATTACTATAGCTGTGTACTATCATTTGAAATTAGGAAGTGTAATGCCTCCAGCTTTGTTCCTTCTCAGGATTGGTGTGGCTATTTGGAGTCTTTTGTAGTTCCATACAAGTTTGAGGAATTTTTTTTTTATATGTGTGAAAAATGCCATTGTGATTTTGATAGGGATAATTTTGAATTTATAGATGACTTTGGGTATTATGGATATTTTAACTATATCAATTTTTCCAGTCCATAATCATGAGATCCCTTTTTGATTTTTTGTGCCCTCTTCAATTTCTGTCATTAAAGTATTACAGTTTTCAGTGTACAGATCTCTTTGTTGTATTTATCCCTAAGCATTTTGTTGGTTTTGATGATATTGCTTCTCCATCTCCCTCTGCTTCTCCCCACCATTCTTGTTCTTGCTCACTCTGTTCTCTCTCTCTCAAATAAATAAATAAATAATCTTTCAAAAGAAAAAAGTCTTTGTTGGGGGAGGGGAAGTACTCTTAGCAATAAAACACTTTGAACAGAATAATATAATTATTTACTGATGACATTTACTGCTTTTTTAAACACACACACACCAATTGCATTTAATTACAGAAGTAAAGCTGGGGTTTATATAATTCTTGATATTAAATTATTAAGTAATTGGACCTGATTAGTAACTGCTTAATTGTATATATCTGTATACCTTGTAAATTCAGGCCTTTTATGTTCTTTGAACTCGGTACTGTTACATATGGATGCATAAGCTCTATACCGCACACTCCCCCATTGTGATGGCACCCCTGGTGTTATGCAATGCAATGACCTTTTTTTTTTTTAAAGATTTTATTTATTTATTTGACAGACAGAGATCACAAGTAGGCAGAGAGGCAGGCAGAGAAGAGGAAGCAGGCTCCCTGCTGAGCAGAGAGCCTGATGTGGGGCTCAATCCCCAGACCCTGGGACCATGACCTGAGCCAAAGGCAGAGGCTTTAACCCACGGAGCCACCCAAGCGCCCTGCAATGACCTTTTTTTAAAAATCAATCTTAACTTCTTGTTAACCTGATATTCTCTTCAAGTAAGTCCTCCATGAAGGTTGCAGTATGAAAGCACCGTTATAAGGGAAGGCATACAACATCCAAGGATAATGATGTCTTCATTTATTAGAGTAATAACATAATTTTAGAATTATAAATCCTATTCTAGGGCCTTTTTTAAAAAAATAGAATTTATTGAAGTCAGAGCCCTGATTCACAGTTACTCTGGGTTATCTTCCAGGGCATTGCTAAATAAACTTGATGATAAAATAATTCTAATAAAATAGTTTTTACTTAGAGTCAGCACTAAACATGCAAGTATTATCAGTGGTCTTCTAAACCTTGTTACATCTAGGATGATGGGATGTAATTAGCTCTGGGAAAAAGAATACACAGTTCATCAGAGCTTTTAATATGTTGTCAAAGAAGGGGCGCCTGGATGGCTCAGTTGGTTCAGCGACAGCCTTCAGCTCAAGTAATGATCTTGGAGTCCCGGGATCAAGTCCTGCACCAGGCTTCCAGCTCCATGGGGAGTCTGCTCCTCCCTCTGACCTACCCTCTCATGCTGTCTTTCTCTCTCTCAAATAAAGAAAATCCTTTAAAATTTAAAAAAAAAAAAGTTGTCAAAGCAGAGATTTGGAACAATAGTAGTTATGTTTTCAAACAATTTTTTATGAACACATTCAAAATATTTAGGATTCCCATAACTTCTTATCCAAAAGATGTGAAATCAGCTTGTGATTAGAACAGTTATTTTCTAGTTTATCTGTTTTACAAATACAGTTGTTCATATATTAGGGATTATCTCTGAGGTGAGTTATTAGTAGCTACAAAGTGGAAATACAGTCAGTGAAAGAAGCAGTTACAGAGTAACAGCTGCTGCTGGAGGGTCTTCTTTTTCCTTGTAAGGTGGGGGGTGGGCAGGCTCTTGGGACTTGACATTTCTCAGAACTAATTGGTATTGTTGTCATTGTTTTTACATTTAAGTCTACTGAGATAAGTAAGTCCTGGCAATTAAAACATTCTGCTTTTTCACTGAATACCAAATTTTATCTACTAAGCCAAAATCTCAAGTTGTGTGTCACCATTTAGGAAAAACAGTTAATGCTTTAAGACTATAACTTGTTGCTTTGATATGGCAACAAAAGTCTGTTGTGATAGTGTTTTGTTTTATTTCTTTTTTCTTCTTAAGATTTTATTTTATTTATTTAGAGAGCACATCTGAGGAAGGGTAGGGGCAGAGGGAGTGGGGGGAGAGAATCTCAAGCGGACTTCCTGTGAAGCACAGAGCCTGACAAGGGACTCAGTCTCATAACCCCATACCATGACCTGAGCCAAAACCAAGAGTTAGAGGCTCAGCTGACTGAGCCACACAGGTGCCCCTGTTTTTTGTTTGTTTGTTAGTTTGTTTGTTTTTTGGTTTTAGGTTTTTTTGAGGGTTTTTTAAAATTTCTTTTCACTGTTCCAGAATTCATTGTTTGTGCACCACACCCAGTGCTCCATGCAATATGTGCCCTCCTTAATACCCACCACCAGGCTCACCCAACCTCCCTCTCCCCTCCCCTCCAAAACCCTGGTTGTTTCTCAGAGCCCAAAGTCTCTCATGGTTCGTCTCCCCCTACATTTTCCCCCAACTCCCTTCTCCTCTCCAGCACCCCATGTGTTTGTTTTAAATTTAACTTTAGAACATCATGAACCTGCCAGAAATTTACTTTGTATTTTTTCCTAATTTTTTAGTTTATGCCCACCAGGGATTCTATTTGTATATTATTAGAGCAGGTGTCACACTTTTTCTGTAAAGTATTCTGTATATAATAAGTATTTTAGGCTTTGCAGGCCATATATTCTCTGCGTGACATAGTAGAGCTGTAGACAGTATGTAAATGAATGAATTTTGCTGTGTTTTGTTGAAACCTTATTTTTAAAAACAGGCAACAGGTGAGAACTGGCCCATGAGCCAGTTTGCGAGCCACCAGTTTTGAGAGTCAAGTATTTCTACAAGACTTTTTTGTGAAAATGACAGTTCTCCATTAGTACTTCCTGACTTTGAACTTCAGTTGGTTTTCAGGGGATTTACTCCACACATTAATATGTCTCTGTTAGTACATTTTAAGTATTAGCTATTGACTTCCTATGATGGTTTATAAGAATTTAGATCTCTTTCCTCTTCCAGACCTTCTGTCATGTATGTACCTTCCTTATCCCTTCCATCCTCCTAAGGCACTTGGGTCAAATTCAGATTAGATGAGCATTTAGGGATTTTGTCATTTTGACTAGGAATCATGTCGTGAGTGATGATTATTTTTCCTTTTCTGCACAATATTTGTTTCCTATAGTTTATTTTTCCTTGTTAGTTTCCTGTCTTCTCTCTCGTGTAATACCAAACTGCTCTTCAGTTACTGAAATCTCTCAAGATGTTTAATACACCATGGATGCTTGGGTGGCTCAGTTGGTTAAGGGTCTGACTTCAGCTCAGGTCATGATCTCCGGATCCTGGGATCAACCCCACATGGGGCTCTCTACTCAGGGAAGAGCCCACTTTTCTCTCTCTCTTTGCCCCTCACCCCACTCGTGCATGTGTGTGCTCTCTCTCTCAAATAAATAAAATCTTGGGGCAGCTGAGTGGCTCAGTGGCTTAAAGCCTCTGCCTTCAGCTCAGGTTATGTTCCCAGGGTCCTGGATGGAGCCCTGTATCAGGCTCTCTGCTCAGCAGGGAGCCTGCTTCCCTTCTTCTCTCTCTGCCTGCCTCTCTGCTTACTTGTGATCTCTGTCAAATAAATAAAATCTTTTAAAAAATAATAAAATAAAATCTTAAAAAAAGGAAAAGTTGTTTAATACACCAGGTATTCTAAATCTCCTTATCATCCTGCATCTCCCATTTCTTATATCCCATACATTCCTTGTCCTTTGTATCCTTCTTTACTTTATGGAGCTAGTACCTCCTAAGGAGAAAGGCTCAACAGATGTAAGCTTTTTTAAACCTTGCATGTCGGGAAGTATTTTTTTATTCTTCTCTAATTTAGGAATCATTTTCCTACAGAATTTTTATTCAATTATCTTTGACCTCCAATTTTGATTCCTGATTTTTTATTTATTTATTTATTTAGAGAAAATTTTTTCTCTCTCTGGAAGCATGTAGACTCTAGTATTCTGATGTGATTCTCAATTTTCTTTCTTTTTTTAAAATAAGATTTTACTTATTTATTTGACAGAGAGAAAGGTCACAAGTAGGCAGAGAGACGGGGCAGGGGGAGGGCAGGCTCCCCGCTGAGCAGAGAGCCCGATGCAGGCTCTATCCCAGGACCCTGGGATCATGACCTGAGCCAAAGGCAGAGGTTAACCCACTGAGCCACCCAGGCGCTCCTAATCCTTGATTTTCATTATCATGTTGGCCTTTCCAGCATGAAAAGTAATGTCCCTCATCAGGGGTTCTGTGTTACAGCTTTTAATATATACCCTATAAAACTAAATCATACATATTTGACTTATACGTTCAGCAGCCCATCTTGTTACTGAGTGACTTAGGATACCAGCACTAGGTTTTCTTCCCAGATTCTCTCATGTTATCTCCAAGGGAGAGAAAATAGGTAAGAAGTCCCGTATTGGACTTCAGAAAACCCCACAAGGTATTGAAGAAGCAAAGGCTTATCTTAACCCTGTGTATAATGAATAGTCTCCAGATGGCCTACGTTTCTTGGACAAGATTAAACAGAGGCAATATCAAAGAGCCTAATTGGGGTTCCTGGGTGGCTCAGTGGGTCGAATATATTCCTTGGGCTCAGGTCATGATCTCGGGATCCTGGGATTGAGCCCTGCATCGGGCTTTCTTCTCAGTGGGGAGCGTGCTTCCCCCTCTCTCTCTGCCTGCCTCTCTGCCTACTTGTGATCTCTCTCTCTCTCGCTCTGTTAAATAAATAAATAAAATCTTTAAAAAATATATATGTAAGAGCCTAAGAAAATCAAAGTTTATAGTTACCCTAAGGCTTCTCTAGCAAAGTACCACAAACCTAGGTGCTTTAAAACAACAAAATGTATTCTGTCATGTTTCAGGAGGCTAGAAATCTGAAATCAAGATGACAGTAGGGCTAAGATCCTCGAAAGTTTCTAGGGAAGAACCCTTCCTTGCTTCTTCCAACTTGTGGTGAACCATGGCTTTGGCAAGATAACTGCAGTCTCTGCCTCAGCCTTCTTCCCTCCCTGTGCCTGTATCCAAGTGTCCCCCTGATAAGGACATCAGTCATATTAGATTGATGGCCACACTAATCCAGCATATCTGCCTTTTAATTATCTCTACAAAGACCCTGTTTCCATGTAAGGTACATTCTGAGTTTGTAGTTGGATATAAATTTTAGAGGGATATTCTTCAATATACAAAGTAATTAGACCACAGATATAATTTAAAGAAGTTATTCTATGGGTAACATTGCCTAGATAAGCCCTCCAAACACAGTAAACTTCAGACAGCTATCATCTTGTATTTACTAATGTCCTCACGTTTGTATTACTAGGAGGGAAAAAAGTTTTATAGTGGGCTATTAACAGTGAAGAGAAATTTAAAATAAAGACACTTGAAGCTGACAGCTCTCTTTTGACACACACTGACATGTATTCATTTGTTTTATGGGATATTTATTGAATGCAGATTGTTACCATTTATTGTTCCAAGCCCTAGGTCTATAGGAATGAGGAAAACAGAGCCCCTGCCTCATAGATGGGAAAGTATCTGCTGGCATGCGATGTTAAGTGATAAGTAGATAAAGAGTTAAGGGAGGTGTTGTTCAGATACCATGTGAGGAGATATGTGAATAATAAGAGATGATCGATCATGTATATATTGGGGAGTACAGTGTGGCAGGAAAAGAAGAGCTTACAGTGACATAGCCTAAGCATCAGAAGGCAGTAAAGCTTAAAGAAGAACAGAGAATGGCATATCTTGATCTGGCTACCTTTTTAAAAACTCATTGTGATGCTCTATGGAAAATCAGGAGTGGGGGAGCAAGTGATCAAGTTTGAATGTAATACATAGGTGCTGCGGGTGAGACATGTTAGTGAATTGGTCAAAAGTTCTAAGAGTAGAAGTGGTAAGAAATGACTGGTCCTGAACATGGTTTTGCATTTAGATCCACAAGATTTGCTAACGGACTGATTGTGAGCCATGAAGGAGGAGAAATGTAATAGAAGAATACTTAAAAGTTTTAGTCCTCAGCAACCAACAAATGTGAAATTACACATAGTAATATAGGAAAGACTAAAGAAGTTAAGTTTGAGAGGATATCAAGAGAATTCTCGGGGTGAGTGGCTCAGTGGGTTAAGCATCCAACTCTTGATCTCAGCTCAGGTCTCCATCTCTGGGTCATGAGTTAAAGTCCCTTGTTGGGCTCCACCCTGGGCATGAAGCCTACTAAAAAAAAAAAAAAAATTCGTTTTTAATATGTCAGGTAGGAGGTTCATATATGAACCTTGAGCTCAAGTTAGAGTAGTGATTAGAAATTTAGAAGTTGTCAACCCACAGAAGATATTTAAAGAAATTATCCCAAATCAAGAATTTTCTATATTCATAAATATAATAAATAGATAATCAGTCCCAATTCAGTCATCATCAGATATTTATGAAGTTGTTCACTCTTAGCCAAGCGGTGGTAGAAGGTTCTGAAAATACAGTAGAGATACTAGACTTTCAAAATACAAATATTTAACACCAGATAATTGACATCTCTATTAACTGGAATTTCAAACATTACAGTAGTTACCAATTGTATCACCCAGCTGAGCACTCTCATGTTTTTTGATTCATATTAATTTAGTCTTTTTAACTAGATGATTTAACCTCTTTGAAAACACAAGCTATATTGCATTTTTTATATATCTCACAGGACGCCTTCCAGAGTTCTGGAAAGATACTAAGACCCTAAAGAATATTTGTCGGTTGATTACATGACAAATTAATTTATTTCAGGGGCAGTTGTATTTTGCATTATGAGTTTTCTTTTTCTTTATCATAGATTATACAAGTGACTTATCTAATGAGAATAGTATCAAACTCCTGTTTCCTAACTCTCATTTTTAAAAATTATGATACATTTTCTTTTATTCACTTAATAGCACTCTTTTTTTTTTATTCCCACGTTTGTTGTTTCAATTTGCAGCCTGATTCTACTGCAGCTGAAAGAGCAGTTGCCAGACTAGCAATGCATCCTCTTCTGAAGAAAAAAATAGATGTGCTAAAAGGTTTGTATTAAATGACTTTTAAGCCATGTACTTAAATGCACTTGTGTATATGACTTTGAATACATGGCTATTTTATTTCTTTGGGAGTTTTTTTGTTTGTTTTGAGAACCTTTTATAAATACCTTCTTCAAATATTTTTAAATGTGGCAAGGTGCCTAAAAATATGGAAGTTCTCTGAAGTCTAATTAAATCTGTGTTCTTAGAACCTATTAGAACCTAAGTTTTAATATCTTAAAACATTTATATTATATATAACACATTTATGGTAATATTGAATATAATTGATTTGCTAAATATTGATGTAATGCATGTATTGCTTTTGATATTGCCACTTAGTCACATAATTTTCATGTGTGAAAATAATCTGTGTTGAAAGAATTAAATGTTACTGTCACAGATTAGAATATATTTTTATGTCTGAAAACATAGTTTATAATGCACCATAATCATATCAATATGTTATTGCTAAAGAAATTTAAGTTGCCATTTAATTTTATTTATTTATATTTAAGTGAAGGTTTTTTTTTAAGATGTGTCCATTTTCTTTCCTTTTTTTTTCTTTTTAAGACTTTTATTTATTTATTTGATAGGCAGAGAGGCAGGCAGAGAGGGAAGGGGGGGAAGCCGGCTCCCTACCTAGCAGAGAACCCGATGTGGGACTCGATCCCAGGACCGTGGGATCATGACCTGAGCTGACGGCAGAGGCTTTAACCCACTGACCCACCCAGGCGCCCTCAAGTGAAGTTTTTACTATTTTTCATAGCTTCAAGGCCTGAAAGGATGGTTAATCTTAAGAGTTTTAAATTGAATACTTCTGAGCATTTCTTCCAAGTTCGGTTTTGAAGTCAGTAAAATTCTTTTGTGAGTTCAGACCTGTGATATATATTTAATCTAATTGTAGTTATCCTCTTAAGTGTTTGCAAATAATTTAATAAATACTGTACTGAAGTGGTGATGTTTTGTATTATTTGTTTTAATGATGAAACAAATCATGTGCTTTTCTGTTGTAGCTGCTGTCAAAGCCTTTAAAGATGCAAGACAAAATGTTGTTGAAGTTAAATCATCAGAGACTGCTTTAGAAGAAAATCATTCCAAGGACACTTTGTGTTCAAATGATGATGCCAGTAAGTTACAGCATGAAGGAACTATTACCAGTGAGCAAAAAGAGAAAGAAGCCAAAATATTGGCAAAGAAACCAATAAATTCAAAAGAAAAAAGAACCAAGATGGAACATGGACCCAATGCTGTAGACCTTCCAAACTCTCCATCAAAGCCTTCTGAAAGGGCTGGTATAGTTTCTTCTGAGCCCCGGAAGATACCTGCTGACCCAAAAATGAAAACCTTAAGTAAAATCAAAAAAGGGAAAGAGTCCAGTAGCTCCCTTGATGATAACAGTGATGGAGAAGAATTACAAGAAGAAGAAAAGGAGTATTTTGATGATAGCACAGAGGAAAGGTTTTACAAACAGTCCTCCATGTCTGAGGAGAGTGACAGTGGTGATGACTTCTTCATTGGGAAAGTCAGGAGGACACGAAAGAAGGAAAGTAGTTGCCATTCTTCAGTTAAGGAACAAAAGCCTCCACAAAAAGTGTTACCTGAGGAAGATACACTCGAAACCCATCAGAGTATAAGAAATGACATAAACAAGCCAAGTACAGAATCAAGGAAGTTTGAGTCTGTGTTTTTCCATTCTTTATCAGGATCTAAAAATTCTAGAAGGTAAGAGTTGTTTTTTTCTATCCTGAAATAATTGTTCGTTTTTAACTTTTTTTTGAAGATAAGAAATATCTGCACATCCTAGCAATGGCAGAAGAGAATCTCTTCTGTATGTACATGTAGTTTATACACCACATCCCGTGTTTGGACTTGGTCCTTTCAAACTTTATACTTGGATAGTATATGCAAATACACATATAGCAGTGCCACATCAGTCCTGTAGTTAAATAATTTGTCTAGCAGATTTCAGTTTATTCTTCTGATTGTCAAAGTTTTCAAACTTTGAGTTTGCTTTTGATGAAAACCTTTTGAAAACATCTCATATCTTACTCTTTAAACAGAACTTTCTGAAAAGAATGGTGGTTCTTTTTTTTTCCTTTTCTTGATAACTGATGGCCATTATTGTAAACATCAGTCATTTCCTTGTGCATTGCTGTTTCATTATATACTGTTGCTGTTTCAGTATATACTGAATATATATATTCAGTATATACAGTATATATACAATATATACAGTATATTCAGTGTATACTGTATATAAATAGTATATACAGTTTGCTCTAACCGCAAGTTTCTCCAGACTCTTTTATATCTGGTAATGTTGCTGTCTCTGTCCCTGTTGTTAACCACCACCTTTTTTTTTTTTTAAGATTTTATTTATTTATTTGTCAGAGAGAGAGCGTATGTGCACAAGCAGGCAGAAGCAGAAAGAGAAGTAGGCTCCCCACCTGGCAAGGAGCCTGATACAGGACTCGATCCTAGGACCCTGGGATCATGACCTGAGCTGAAGGCAGCGGCTCAACCAACTGAGCCACCCAGGCGTCTCTAACCACCACCTTCCTCAGCTCTTCTGTTAAAAACCAATAGGTTTCATTTCATTTGTAGCTCTAATCTGGGAGGGAATATTTTCACATTTTAGGATAAACATCATGGTTAGCTAATTTCTTCAGTAATAGCTACCTTCTTCAGAAAACTTTTTTCTATTTATATGTAAGTCAGGGATAATTTTTAATAGAATAGAAACACATGTTGTATACATTTTCCAAAGAGTATGGAAAAGACGCAAACCATATCTGAAACCTTAAAATTAATTTAAAAAAATTTTATGTCTCCCAAACATGCTTCAGAAGGCTCCATTTTTTTTCCTCACTTGAGAATAACACACCATTTTGCTCTCCATCTCCCACAAAATGAATTTGTGTAATATGTGACTCATTCCTCCTTTAAGAAGACTTGAAATTCTTTGTCTGTGTAGTCCTCAAGAGTAGACACAAGTAACCAAGATAGGATATTTTACGACCAGAAGTCCCTGTAAGGATGGTGAAAAGGAAAGTCCCAGTTTCTGCGGTATTGTTGGGGTCTCACAGACTTTGATACAACTAAAACCTTGGGTTTTATCATTTTTTTATTGATTGCTGGTGGGATGAGGGAGTTCATTAGTCCTTTGAGTGAGTTTTATCCCTGTTTTATTTTTTGTTTTTTGGTTTTTTTTTTTTAACGTTATCTTCTTAAGGTCAATTATCTTTTTCAAGCTCTAATGATCTTTTTCTTTTTTTAGAAATTACAGAGAACAGGCTCCAAAAAACAAAACCCCAGGTATGTGTTAATAGCTGCCTGACCTTGGTAAGAAATTGACTAATGCTTTGCCAGAGTAGAAGGATGAAAAATTTTGGTTGCTAAATAGCCTGAATGAAATATGTACCCACAGGAAGGGGACAAGAAGATCTTTCAATTATCAGTATAATTTTTAAATTTTAATTGCTCACGTATTTGTTTTTACCTGTCTACTACTAGTATGAAAGACATAAGCAAAACTTACCGGGAAATATTGGGTCTATTTGATTTATCTTTAACTAAACTAGTACATTCCTTACATTTTAAATACAACTTTAAGTTATATCTTAGCATCATGCAATTAAACATTCAGCAACAAGTATGTTACTTTTTAAGTTCAGTGTAAAATCAAAGGATTTTCACATTAATTCATAACAAATCACATTACATATATTTGGGTAGGCTGACTTCTATACAGAATTCCAAACTCTCGCTGGCTTAAAATAATAAAAATATATTTTCCATGCGCATCACAGTCCACTGTGAGTTGACAAAGGGGCTGTGTTTCATATAGTATTTCAGGAATCAGGCTCCTTTCATCTTTTAGCTCCTTCTTCCTACAGTTTCCAGATAGTCCTCCAGAAGGGAAGAGTACATGGACAGTTTTGCAGGAGGTTTTCATGGGCCAGGTCTGAATGTGGCAGGAATCAGTTCTGCCCACTCACATTTCATTAGCCAGAATTCAATTATATGACATCATCTAGCCACAGAGGAGCTAAGAAATGCAGTCTAAGTGTGTGGTTAGGAGGAAAAAGGAATTTGAATTACTTAAACACATAACTCTCTGCCAGTGACTATCCTTTCTCTCACCAGGTGCTCATTTCACTGTCCCTCCCACACAGAGCACATTTTTATCTCCTTCCCAAGGAAGCCAGCTCATAGTCCCACCCCAGTCCCTGCATCCAAGCTCAAAGCCCAGCCTCATCCACCAATGATGTGATACTTAAACCGTCCAGTCTCCCAGATGTGACTGCTCAAAATTTGATGACCTGGTCACTAAGACAGACTGCCTGTCCCCAGCTCATACCAAGTATTTATTTAGTGGCAGATCAGAGACAAGGTAACCATAATACAAACTCCCATTCAGTTAAGGGAAAATTGGGAGGTACGTAGCATGTCTGCTACCTGAACGAAAGTGTGAACAATCTGCAGGAACTTCGTTATCCCTTGTTCTTTGTGTTTTCAGACTGTGATCTGGGGAGGTCTGTGTTCCATGGGCACATTTTAAGTGGACATTTGGTATAATTTCCTTGGGAGTTTCCCCAGGTGACTGGTAAAAACACATGGTCCTAAAGGTAGTTCGAAGTCTTTAATAGTCAAGAGAATTTTTCAGCCCAGATGTAGGATTTCTTCCACAACACAGGTCTCTCAGAAATGTAATGGATTTCTGACTTCTTGGTTTCCATTTAGACCATCCATGAGCTAGTGACCACACCAACAATTTTCCCCTAGAGCTGTTTTCAAACTTGCCTTCTTTGTGTTTGAGGGTATTTCTTTCCCATCCCCACCATCATTCAGTATCTGCTGTATTAAGATTCTCAGGTTTGGTTGAGAAGACTATACTTGACCTGTAACTCTGCTCAGAGGCTGGATCTCCATAGACCTTTCCTGCTTAAAATCTTTCTCAGTCTTATCTCTTACTGTTTGAAGTCCAGAGGCTTTTTTGAACCTTAGTTCCCAAATATCTGAACACCCTGTTCCCTTCAGTTTCTGCCTGTGCTCTGGCCAGTTCTTTCTCTGATTTTAGTCCATTGCCAAAGAGCCATCAGTACACTAATTTTTTAATTTTTTCCATCCGCTTATTCTCGTGCTGCAAACTCCATAGGCTCATAGCCTGCTCCCCAAATTCTCACTGGCCACCCAGTTCCTTAGCATAAGAGGCATGTACACTTTGCAACCTAAAGTGTCCATTTCCTTACCACCTACCACTGAACTGTGAAGCCACTGCCAAATTTGTATGCTGTTTTTACGGCTGAATTCTCCTTCCAGGTACCACTTTGGTATTCTCTGTAGTAGACTGCATGCTTTAACAAGTAACTACCACATCCTACTGATGCATTTCTCATTCCTCACTGTCAGCTCCTTGTACTTCTTCCATCTTTTGCCTCCAGGTGTTTGCTGTGCTCCCTACCAGCAGAGAGAGAGGATTAAAGGATCAAGCCTGAGGTGTTTATAGGCAGGTCTTTTGTTCTTATGCCATTAGCTGGAACTCAGTTATGTGGCCTCATCTAACTGTAGTCAGGATGGGCAATGCATCCAGGTTGTGCACCGAGTAGGAAAAGAAAACTAGGTCTGGCAGACACATGGCAGTCTGCTTCACTGACCTATATTCATCAGCTGGAAAACTGTAAACTTCAGGCATTCCCATGTTTTTCCCGTAAGGAGGCCCAAGTGATAAAAGGGTTTTTGTTTTTTGCTTAGCTTATATATTTATAGTATTGATCCGTTTGTTTGCACATATCAGTTTACTTTCCATAATTACATAAAATATATTAATTTAGAATCCTGCCTTATTTGAATCCCATTTTTTATGCGACAGATTCATTTAACATTTAAATTCTTGGTTCTTCATTACTAGAACCGTCCTGAGTATTATATGAGGTTTTTAGACCACATGTGATTTGTACAAGATTCAGGACATTTTGAATTCCTTGTACAATAATATTTTGGAAATGTTATTCCAAACCATGTGCATTTGTTTGTATAACACTATGACATTGGCTTTTTAAGAAGATTGTCAAAAGACTTTTGACAGTGAGTGTCACTCTAACCTGCAGTGGAAAACGTATGCATCCCTAGGACTACTTCAAAGAAAAAAATCTATATTTTTGTCTCCCCTTTTTCCCCCCTGATTCTATAAATGTGTATTGTTTCATGTGTTTTCTGGCTGGTGTGTCTCTCCCAAACACTACTTCATTGTTCAAAATAACGTAGTATAAAGTATCTTATAACATGCAACTCTTATCTGGTAGATAATTTTGTGATTGGAAAAGAACCTTGTCTTCTATTTGAGTAAATTTGGTAATTTATGATAATTTTATGTTTAGTAATAGAAGGCAATGGACTTAATTAGTAGCCCTTTAAAAATATATCTCTCCCATCAGTGTCGTCAAATCCAATATCTTAGTAAATACATGTTAATTTTCTGACTACATCTGCTCCATATACAGTTATCTTAAGCTAATGATGATACTCCTTTGAAAATATAAGATGCCCTTTTGGGACTTTTTTGGCCTCCCGTGTCATCTGCATTCTTTATTTTCTTACTGCAAATGTAAATAAGATAGCACAAAATATATTAGGAGACAGACAACAAACATCTGTTTAAAAGATTGGGAAGAAAGATGATAGAATAGAAAGCATGTGTCCCAGAATTGTCTATTGATAGGTATATTTCAATTTCACAGTGTTCCCTGTTGGACTTAGATTTTTAAACTGTGATGTATTCCGTTTAAGTAAAACTAAATTCCTTCCTTAAATACTGATGTGAGAAAATGAAGTCTGTTTCTCTTACATGCTATGTAGGTATATGGTTCTTTCTCACTGTTTTGCTTTCTCCTCCCAGGTTTTCAGCAGAATGAACCTCAGCTCAAGAATCTGTTTAATAAGAGTACACAAAAAGGATTTCAAGATACAAAACAGCAATCACAGCTGCCTCTTCATCCTTCGTGGGAAGCAAGCAGGAGGCGAAAAGAACAGCAATCTAAAATTGCTGTGTTTCAGGGGAAAAAAATTACATTTGATGATTGATTAGTATAGTACCTCATTTTGTGAACCAGCCCATTATTAAAGTTATGTTTCCATAAGCCTACTTCAAATCAACTATTAATATACCCATGCTGTTACCTGTATGAAAGAATTTTTAGATTATAGCTATCTCAGATTTCCTCATTTGTGTTTAACATGAAGGGTATTTCACAGGTTTAACTCTGTCTTGCCTTGAAAATAAATTTTGAGAAGATACATTAAAATAATAATGGAAAATATGAGGAAATTGTAGTAATTTAAAAGAGATCACCTTTACTGAAAGTTATTCTTAGCAAAGCTAAGATAGTAACTTTTATATGGGTATAGAGATAATAAATTAACAAATACTTTTATTTTATTTGTAATTATTTATGGTCTACTTTTTGTCTATCTTAAAATAGATGCCAGGCAGTTTTTGATTTCAGAATTATGTCTCTTTTAGGCAACATGTAGCAACACAACCAGTAATTTGTTATAAATGTCACTGCATAGAAATATTTATTTAAATCAAGAATGTATAACATACATTTACTGGACCATATACTTATAGAAACATTTTTTTGTGGAATCATGGATTAGAATTCAAAAGGCTAAACTCTGAAGGAGGTATGATTGAAGAAGCATTTCCAGATAACTGAATGCTGTGATGAGATGACTCACTGAGGAAGGAACTACCCTCTATGGAGTACTGTTATTTCAAAGGAAAATGGAATTTTAAAAATCCTTGCAGATGTTTCGCTTTCACTTCTCTGGAAGAAATTAAGTGTTCTTGGTTAACTAAACAAAGATAACTAAATTCCATCTTACTGTTAATGACAGGGAAACCCCCTTGTTTGCAGGAATTCATAAGCTGTGGAGAATCATTTCTGTCATTTCAAGAACTTAAGAATCTAGATAACCAGAGCAATGGAATTCAAGAGATTATACAGAAGAAATTATTTTTACTGTGTTGAAAGCAGAATTTTTTTTCTACTTTTGTCTTTTAAATTATGCAAAATTAATTCCAATTAAATTTTAATTATGAAAAATTATTACAGGAAAAGTGAAAGAAAAATGGCTCCATGGCTATCCAGATTTAGCCAGACCGCGAGGTTGAGAGCAGTGTCCTCCAGACCACCAAGTCTGGCCAAGGCTTCTTACCCTACTGCATGGAGTTAGGGTCCAGCTACAGAGTTAGAAGAGCCCCCACAAGACCACTGTCACTTCTGACAGCAGCTGCAGATTTGGAGATGGAGTTGGTCAGGGGTGGGTTCCCCAAACACCCTCAGGTTCTCAAGTTTGCTAGAAAACCCCTGGAACTTACTGAAACCTACTTGGAAGTCATTGTTTATTACAGGGAAAGGGTACAAACTAAAACCTGTCGAAGAGATGCATAGACTATGGAGGGTTCTAACACAAAGCCTCTGTTGTCCTCAGGACGCCTTACCATCCTGGCATTGATGTGCATTGGGTATTGCCAGTCTCAGAAGCTCACTGACGTTTTGGTGTGCAGATTTTTTGTTGTGGCTGCAGTATGTAAGCATCAGCATACATTTGATTGCTCAAATGATTGTTCCAGATGACTGCTAATACATGACCTCAAATCCCCAATCCTCAGTTACATGGTTTGTCTTTTTTAGTGTAGCCAGCTGCTGTCCTAAACAAACATACTTCTATCAGGTATTACATAGATGCCTCCAAGAAACCAAAGGCAAAAGGCAGTTCTCTCTTTGGACAAAGCCAAATTCTTTATCACACAAAATCCTTCACCCAGGTTCTCCAGTTGATAACATTTTATGGAATTTGCTTTATCCTCAGCTCTCATCCTCCTACCTCTACCTTCCTCCTCCTCATCCTCATTCTCCTACTCTTCTCTTTTTCCCCCTCTCTCTTTGCTGTTGTTTCTGTTGTAATAATTGCATATGTCTTCTTAACCATGTTGAGGTTTTTCTTTACTGCCTTGAACATAGGGAATATTAGTAGCTATTTTAATGACCTTGTCTGCAACCATTTTCTATTTGGGGCAATTTTACCCTTAGGGTACATTTGGCAATGTCTGCAGACATTGTGTGTCCTATCTAGTGGATATAGGCCAGGGGGGCTATTAAACATTCTACATTATATACAACAAAGAATTATCAAGTACAAAGGGTCTGCAAAGCCGAGATTGGGAAAGCTTAGCCCAGGGCTCGTTTGAATCCAGAGGCATTACCATTTTAAGCACTCTGCGTAATGCTTTTTCTACTGTCAGATCTTTCTGTTACTTCAGTGAGATGAGAATACAAACTATACCTGGCCCAGTGTCAGTTGCTTCACTATACCTGGCCCAGTGTCAGTTGCTTCACAAACTCCTTTCTAGTGAATTTTTTCCCCTGGCCTTGGTAGATGCCTCACACACATTGCACAGATCAGTCTTACGCCATAGACTTAAGGGGATCCTTCCAAAGATTGCCACATCTCCAGCTTTTCTTTCTGTTCCTCTCGTCCTCTCTTATATTTTGCCTCACAAATTCTAGTCACAGTAGCCTATGCAAACCCTAAACTCTGTCTCTTCAGGAAAGCTACGGAGTTACCTGGGATTCCTTCCCTCTGTAGCATAGTTGGGAAACTTCATGCAGTGAACTAAAACACTCAACTGGTTTTCACTCTCTTATGTATTACTGTGCTCTACTGCTTTTTGTCCATTGTCTGAAAACCTAAGTCATATTTTTAATCCTTTGTTCTAGTTATTTAATCTAGAATGGGAAATCTAATTCCTATCACTGTAGAAGTAGAAATCTATTACTTACTTTGATGCTCAGATTGTCCTTAATTTGGCCAGTGGGGGCCAACTCAAGCTGTGTCTTGTGTCCTTTTGCCATCTAACAGTGAGAAAGATGGTTCCCATTATCCACAGTATGTTTACTTGTTTTCTCAACCTTAGAATACCACAGAAGTTAGTTTCAGAGTTTCTGACTGATGCAGAATACAAGTCTACTAGCCAAAGTTCAGTATATGTTTAAGAATTCTTTTTTCTTTAGCTTGAGGACATTCCGTCTCAAAACTAAGTTTGAAAGTTACCTGGAGCGATATCAGCAAAAAGGGTGTAGTGAAGATGTACAGAAATTATTTTCCCCATAAAAAGCAGTGAGGAAACCGTATATATTATCACAATCAACTTTTTTGGAACTATGGAGTTAAGCACAGGTTTACGGCAATCCAGGGAGTATTTTTCAAGAAAAAGGGATGAATCTTGATAAGAACAGTGATCTTTGTCACATTTTAACTTTCCCTACTTGCATCTTTCACTCCTCAGATCCATGGTGGTTTTGAAAACCAACAGCCCATAATTACTGTGAAAACCAGCAGCCTGGCAGTCACTAGGAGAAGCAGAACAGGGTTGGATCTTCTTCAACAATATATTCACTGAGAATTATCATTATGTGACCAAAGTGGTAGTTCACTGAAAGACCCCACTGGACTGAGAACTGGCTCAGTGTGAAAGCCTTTTCCTGATACCACTTTGCAAAAACGATCAGAGGTAATTTTTTGGCATCACAGTTGCTTGGGACAGTGAATAACAGTTGAGGCAAACATTTGTCAAAAAGCTTAAAAGGGAAAATAATAAATAAATGAATGAATGAAATAAAATTTTAAAAAAAAAAGCTTAAAAGGAAATCTGGGGAATTCGGTATCTTTAGGGATTTTAGTTAAGTTCTGATATATATTGGAATTAAGCAAGTCATGTATGCTTGCATAGGGCTGTGTGTATGTTCAAGGAAGAGCTGAGAAGGCCCTAAAATGTCACTTCAGCTGACCTTGAGGTTCTGCTCCAGCAAGAAATGAAGGCTCAGGTGGAATCGTCAACTTCCTGGCTATGTTGAAGGTGTGCCATAGCGCGCGCACATGCATGCATGCACACGCAGTCTCTCAGCAAAATCACAGAAGTGCTCTAGGCATTTAAGGAAATCCTGTCTTGTTATTAGTGGGCCACTAAACTAATGGAGCAGAAACTTTAATGGCCACACACAACAAAGAATAAAGACTTCAAAGTTCAAAACAGTGCACTAAACAAAAACAAAAAACAACAACAAGCCCTAGGAAGGGGAGTATCTGATTTTTAGATACGCACTAGATATATAATTATATTACTTAAAATGACCAGTTTTCGGGGTGCCTGCATGGCTCAGTGGATTAAGCCTCTGCCTTCGGCTCAGGTCATGATCCCAGTGTCTTGGGATCGAGCCCCACATCAGGCTCTCTAGTCAGCAGGGAGCCTGCTTCCTCCTCTCTCGCTGCCTGTCTCTCTGCCTACTTGTGATCTGTTAAATAAATAAAATCTTTTTTTTTTTTTTAAAGACCAGTTTTCAAGAATATGCAAGACATATCCAGAAACAAAGTATGCCTCATACACAGAGGGGAAGAAAAGCAAACCGTCCCCAAAGAATTCCAGACTTTGGATTTACTCAATGAAGACATTAAATAAACCATTTTGAGAATATGTGCAAAGAACTAATGGAAACAATATTTAAAGAACTAAAAGTCTGAGAATAATGCCTCACCATACAGAGAATATCAATAATAAAATAGAAATTATAAAGAAGAGACAAAAAGAAATTAAGGAATTGAAAAGTTAAATGATAGAGTAAATTCAACATAAGTGATCAACAGCAGATTGAAGCAGGCAGAAGAAAGATTTGGTGAAACTAAAGATAGGTCAATTGAGATTAACCTATCTTGGGGGGGTGGGGAATGAACAACAGATCCTCAAAGACTCATGGGATACCATCAAGTGTACTGGTGTGAACACAGAGTCTCATATGACCTGCCTTTTTAGCTGTAGACCCTTAAAGAAAACATGTTCCAACAGAAACTTGATCGTGAATGTTCATAGTAGCATTACTCATAATATCCAAAAAGAAGCCAAATATCCATGCATTGGTGACTGAATAAGCAATAATGGTATATACATATGATGGGATATTATCTAGCCATAAAAATGGATTATTGGTATGTATTATGACACGAATAAACTTTGAAAGCATTAGGTTAAGAAAGAAGCCAAACACAAAATATGGTTCAACTTATATGAAATACCCAAAATATGAATCCATAGAAATCAATTAGTAAATTAGTGATTGCTAAGGTCTAAGGGAGGGAGGAATAATGAATGCATGCTAATAGGTACGGATGCTATTTTTTTTGGTGGGGGGGGGTTGATGAATGTGAAATTGGATGGTGGTGTTGGTGGCAGAACTTTGTAAATATACAAAAATCCACTGAATTTTGTACTTTGTAAGAGTGAATATTATGGTATGTGAATTACGTCTCAATTTTTAGAGTAATAATAACAAAACGTGACCTCGGTTAGTGCATTTTCCCTGCCTCCCTTCCATATAGTACTTCATTTAAAATGCACTTTAATTCACATTTCTGATGTGTTTTACTTAAAGAATTTTCCTTCCATCCCTGGTAATTTTATTTATATTTTTTCTTTACACATGTGAAACGTGTACATTATTCCATGAATCAGAACTGCACAAAATGGTATAGTTTAAGAGGTGGCAACTCCTGCTTCAAATTGTTTCTTTTCTTTTTACCCCTTTACCCCCATACCCTGTAGATAATCCATCTCCTTGATATATGCTTTCTTTGTTTCTGTTTGCATAGGCGAATACATGTCTATATATTATTTCCTGCTCTTAATACAAAAATTAATATTCCTGGCCATTTTATAAACTTTTTGTGGGAGGCAGCACCTGTGTGGCTCAGTTGGTTGAGTGTCTGACTCTTGATTTCAGCTCAGGTCATGATCTCAGTGTGATGGGATCGGAGCCCTGCATCAGGCTCCACACTAAGCATGGATCCTGCTTAATATTCTGTTCCTTTCCCTCAGCACTCCACTCCTACTGTGCCTCCCTCTGTCTCTCAAAACCAAACCAAACCAAACTTTTTTTTTTCCATTTAAAAATATATCCTGGAATCACTGCACATCTGTCCATAAGGATTTTCCTTATTTACAACAACAACAAAAAAACAATCCCAAAACAAACAAACAAACAAACTTTCTAGTACCTCATTAGGTAGACCTGTCAATTTATTCAGCAACTCATCTGTGTCTGGGCATACAAGTTATTTTCCATATCTTGTAGTTACAAAAAATATAGCAAAGAAAATGTTTTCATATTATTGGAGTTAGGACTTTGGGGTAAGTTGCTAGAGTAGAAATGTTAAGTCAGAAGGTAAGTATATATGTAGTTTTGTTTACTGCTAAATTTTCCACCGTGAAGATTCAGCTTAACACCAGTCATACAAGAGAGAGTCCTGTGATCCCACAGCCTCTGCAATAGAGTAAGGTGTTCTACATTTTAAATTCTGTCCATTGGATAGTTGAGAAATGTTACCTTGGGGTAGTTTTACAATGCATTTTTCTAATTACAGGTATAGTATAGTAGAATACTCATTAAAAATATTTGTGTCTTTTATATCTATTTTTGTGAATTTTTTCATGTCTTGCTTATTTTTCTATCAGTGAGTTGTTTTTTACTTTTTCTTATAATTTTAAGATTTATTTATATATTAATATATTAGACCTTTATCTGTTATGTGTATTACAAATATTTATCAATTTGTCAGCTGTCTTTTGATTTTGTTATTCACTTTTTTATCATGTTTTTCTGTCACTTATTGTATATCATTAGATGGTTCCCCTTTTTTAGTTTCCTTTTATTTCATTCTTGCATGTGAATTTGAAATCATAGTTCGAAAAATCTTTTCCTACTGTATTGTTTGCTTTCTACTTGATCTAACATCAGTGTTGCTCTCCCGGCTTTTTTAGTGCTCCCATTTGCCTGGAATACATTTGACTCTCCTGCCCTTCTGAATCAGTCTCTTTTAGGTGTTTCTTGAATAGAGTATCAGTTATGTCTTTATGAGCCAACTTGAAAATCTTTCCATTTAATAGGCAAATTCAACCCTTGCACATTTGTTGATAAGTGAATATGTTTGTTTTCAATTCTGTCAGAATATGTTATAATTATTGTATTTATTATATTTACTATTTCTCTTCAAACTGTATTTGCCATGCTGTCTCAACAAATTATATTTGTTGTGTGGGAAGATTAATATTTCTGTTCTAATGGTTATACCATTTTTAATGCCTATTGTCCCTAATTCTTTTAATCACCATCAATATTGTCCATTTTTAATGACATTCTCTTTCACCTAACTTACATTTTTTAACAGATTTATTCATCTATTAGAGCATATGTGCAAAAGTGGGGTGAGGGGTGAAGGGAAAGAAACTTCAAGCAGAGCCCCCCCAACTGATCATGGAGCCCAACATGGGACTCAATCCCACAACCTATGAGATCACAACCTGAGCTGAAATCAAGAGCCAGCTCAACCAACTGAGCCACCCAGGTGCCCCTCACCTAAATTATATTTAATGAGTTTATTCTACTCCTCTCATTTCATTGAGTTTATTCTCCTCCCATATTTGGTTGCATTACTTTTATTTCATTGGAACCTCTGTCAAGGTGATAGAAGAAAAAAGATGGGATGTGACAAGAATTTCTTACCTTGCAATACCAAAAAAAAAGAAAAAGAAAAAGGAAAAAAAAAAAGGATGGGAAAATCTTTGCTTCTATTTCCAAATGATAAGAGATCATGCACAAAGGTCCATTAAGACTTCTGGCTCCAGCACAGATCTGAATAAAATTGTGGTATTTCTGCCTAAAAATGATAGCTTTAAGACGAGGTGAAGGGTGGAAAAAGTCAACCTTGAGAATATAGAATACAGAGCATGTCCCCCTTACTGCACTTTCGTTTTCATCTCAGATTTTTTGAAGAAGTATATATTAGAGCTGAATTGTTGAAGCTTTCCCAGTCATTTTTTTTGTTTGGATGAGGTTTATTCTCTGGTAGAGTCCTCAAAGAAAGGACTCATGGGAAGAATTCTTTGAGTTCTTGATGTTCAAAATCTTTGGTGGTTTTCATACTTAAAGGACTGCAGATGGATCCCGTAATTCTGCTGCTCTTCTTTGTGACAACTAAACTCTTCTCTGCATCTTTGGTGAATCTTGTTTGGAAGACTTTCTTGCCCCGCCCCAAGTTAGGAGATCTAGCTCATAGTCTGGGCACAGGATAGCTTCCTTACCCTCCCCAGGTATCCAATTTTTGTTTTGTTTTTTTTCTATTTACCCTTCCCCAAGCCACAATGAGTTTTCACCTGTGCTCTCTTGACAGTAGTGACCTACAGTGATAGGCTTTTTTATTTTTCAGTAGGGAACAAGAGCCCTCAGGGGTATTTGTGTCTCCTGAAGTAGTAACATCTCTTTTGAGGTGTGTACCATCAGTGAAAACTTTCTCTGCTCTGTCCCCCGTCTGTCTCCTGAGTGCCCAGCGTAGTCCCATGAAACCCCCATATCCTGCAAAGTTCTTGACATAAACAGTTGTACTCTTTTTTTCCTTTAGTACTCTTTATAGGTTTATGTTATGTTTAGCCTATAATCTATTTGGAAATTAACCCTGTCTATTCTGACAGATTGGCATGCCTAATCAAATCAATTACTACACTCTCTATAATTCTCAACATCTCTTGAAGTTAGGTTGAGGTCCTCTGACTTAAGAATTGCTTAGTGGAATATGGGCCAAAATTGTGTTAACCACTTCCAGGTCTAGCCCATAAAATCCTCTTGTATCCTCCACTCTTCTTGAATCTCTCTGCTGGATGTCAATTCACAGCAAGATATTAGAAGACACCCGCCCCCCTTTTAAGATGTAACAACAATGATCAGCCTGGAAACCTAAGTAACAGAATCATAGTCCTCTACTTATTCCTCCACTTAAGCCAACTGGATCTAAGTTATCAAAACAAACACCTACTATTGTTAAACCAATGAAATTAGGGATTTTATTTATTTGACAGACAGAGATCACAAGTAGGCAGAGAGGCAGGCAGAGAGAGAGGGGAGGAAGCCGGCTCCCTGCGGAGCAGAGAGCCCTGATGTGGGGCTCGATCCCAGGCACCTGGGATCATGACCTCGAGCCGAAGGCAGAGGTTTTAACCCACTGAGCCACCCAGGCGCCCCTAGGGATTTTTTGATAGACATGTACTGTTACTCTGGTTCAGAAATTGGTGGTGGAAGGAGGATGCTACTGTAAAAATAAATCCAAAGTACATGACATTCATTGGTCTAGCAGTCAGTCAAGATGAGAACAGATATCTGCTATTAGAAAATGAGATTTGTGTAATACAACAATGAAACAGTTTTTAAAAGTTCATTTGTAATTACTTGGAATGTGAACCCGTGCCCTGTGGTTCCAAGGAAAGGCTAGAAAATGTAATGTTGGTAGTGAGTGTTGACTTTTACTACCTGTGTTTATCAAGTTGATAGAAGAAAAGAGATGGTATGTGACAAAAATTTGTTACCTTGCAAGTTTAAAAAAAAAAAAAGGAAAAGGGTGAGAAAATCATTCCTTCTAGTTCCAAATGATAAGATTGTGCACAGAGGTCCGTTAAGTCTTTTGGCTTCAGTACAGATCTGAATAGAATTGTGGTATTTCCTCCTAAACATGATAGCTTTAGGACAGGAGACAAAGTTTGGAAAAAGACAACCTTGAGAATTATATTTAGGAAAGAACTTTGGGAGTTGCTACTAGCATATGTAGCTGAATAGATACCTCTCTCTCTCTCTGTCAAAAACAGAGTTCATTTATTTATAATGCGAGAAAAAAAAAAGGCCTCTTCTTTAACAGCTTTTGGATGTTCTGTCATTAGAAGTATTTGTGGGCTCCCAGACTTGCTCAGGGAGGAAATGGGTTGCAAAACTTTAGAGGTTTCTGAGGAGGGTCAGTCCCCATCCTTTATTTCAAATGTGCTTATAGAGAAAAAACCTGCTAAAGAGTAGATGAGAGCTATGAAGAACGTTGAATAAGTAGTTCATTCCAGATAGCAAAATTGAAATCAAGGATATATTCTTACTGCCAGGTTGAAAGGATCTCAAAATTCCTGCCAGAAGTTTTATCATAACTGCAATAGACCAGTGCCTTCTGCATTCCTCTGATGTACTCTTTCCCACATGCAGTTTTTAAAACAAATTTATCCTTACTTGACTGTCAGATGTTGGGCCAGGTGGCAGGAGGAAGATTTCTGTAACTGGTTTTGTTTGTGCAAATATCACTGAATATCAAGGAGCTGTATCCATATATGAACCATGTCATCATTCAGAGATCTTGAACTTGAAGCTGGTTGCAATAACTGGATGGAATTTGGGGTTGTCTCACTTGGGGAATGAGGAAGCATGCTCTACTTGCGGTAGGACACTCGGTAACCAGAAAGACATAACTCTATTAGAGACACTAACCAAATGCTCACTTCATCTATTTCTTCTTTCCCTCAGGTACCTGGCTAACTTACATTTCCCAGTCTCTTGCAATTAGGCAAATGCTGACTAATGCTACGTACTTTAGGTAAAATGACTACATGATGTTCACCTCCCCACAAAATGTTTCAGGCAATTCTC
The DNA here is from genome assembly GCF_020171115.1 of Neogale vison. Lineage (NCBI taxonomy): Eukaryota > Metazoa > Chordata > Mammalia > Carnivora > Mustelidae > Neogale > Neogale vison. The sequence continues at coordinate 177,785,915 of NC_058091.1, forward strand.
CACATTTCTTCCCTTGTTTTCCAGCAGGATGTTGGCAACCTGGACTCCCTTGCAAAATAGCTTTTGAAGACGAAGTTTCTGCTAGCCAGGGCCCTTACATGATTGCATGGAGCAGATCCCCTCAACCCGATCCTGCCACCTGTTGGGCTTTCCATGAGCAACAAGTAAGTAATTGGTTAAGTCATTGAGTTTTAGGGTGGTTATCCATTACTGAGCTGGGATTATTTTAATACATATATGATAAGTGGTGATGATCTAACCATTCTGTTTTTTCTGGTACGTATATGGTGCTAATGCTGCTTTTGAGTCATTGGGTCATCCCTTCTCTACTGTCACCGTACAATCACAGGAATGTTCCTAGGCTCTCTTCTCTATTTCTCTGACCTACTATTACATGCTAAATTATTATAGCTGATGATAAATATGCTAAATATTATAGCTGAATGGATAAAAAAAGATGTGGTATATACGCAGCAGAATGTTGCTGAGCCACAAAAAAAAAAAAAAAAAAAAAAAAAAGAATGAAACCCTGCCAGTGGTTATAAGAGGGGAGGCAGGTGGGGGGATTAGAGAAATAGGTGAGGGGTGTTAAGGAGGGCTTTTGCCATGATGAGCACTAGGTGTTGTATGTAAATGATGGATCACTATTAAGTGTAAATTAATATTACACTGCATGTTAACCAACTGGAATTTAATTAAACCCTAAAAAATAAAACAAACAAACAAAAAACTTATTATAGCTTTATATTTTCCTTAGATACCCACTAGCCTGGTTTACTCATAAGTTGATTTTTTTTTCTCAACATTTTCTGGGCTATCCTTAGGTCTTTTCCTTATAGACATTTTAAAATTAGCTAGTAAATTTTATTTTCAAAAATTATGTTGCAGTATCCATTTTGATTACTCTGAGAAATTATCTGTGACCTGGGAAGTCCTTGTTTCTCCCACAGAGTTGCATAGAACTATAGGTCCGCTTCCATGAATGGGCCTAAGTTTTAGAATAATTGTAGAAGAAATGATATGTACACGAACATGTTCAGTAGCCTAAGTATGACGTCATCATGGAGAAACTAAGTAGCCTTAAGTCAGACTCTGGAATGTTGTTTGTACTTTGAACATGTGTTTCTCTTCAAGGGAAAACTTGTTTTGAAAGAAAGTCATTCTCCATGTTGTTTTCAGGATTAAATTAAAAGGATGTTTTTTAGTAAAAACAGCCAAAACTTAGAGGGTGAGTGAAGGAAGGAGGGTTATTTGTGTTTATTTTTAAACTAAGCATGGTATAAAAAAAATTCAGTGTTTGCCTCTCTTTCCCTATTATGGACAAAAGTTCATAGTCCTCACATATACCAACAACGACCAATTTGTTTTATGTCTGAAATAGGTGTGGACTCGTTCTGAATTTTCTTTTTTTTAAGTCATTGGCACTGCTTGTGGTCAAGGAGAAGTTTTTTAGGCCCTATCAAATTTTTAGAGATTTTGTAAGCACTACAATTGCACTATGAATGCATAGAATTTACTTTATTTAATGCTTGAATTAATGTTCTTCACACTGATATCTGCATTGTTCCTTCCCTCAGTTTCCCAGGTCTCTCTGCTCAAATGTCATCCTGTCAGGGAGAGCTTTTTTGACCTCCCTTCAAAAACATCAACTGGTTATTCCTCCCTCCTTGCTTGATTTTTCTTCTTTGACATTCACCACCTGGCATACATATATTTATTTATATAGCTGTCAGCCTTCCCATCTAGAATACAAGCTTTGTGAGTGCAAAGACTCTGTTTCCTTCTCTGCTGTGTCCCAAACTTGTATATAGTAGGTGCTCAGGCAAATATTTGCCTTTCGAATACATATGCTGTAAATATTTTGATAAATGTTAGTTTGAATAAATAGTCATGGATATATACAGGTTTCCTTGGTTTATTAATGACTCCTATAATTGAGTGGCTGCAGCTCCCAGTTAGGAATCTATCAGAGTAATCCGAGTAAGAGAGAGGACAGCCTGGACTTGGGCAGTAGCAGGGGAGAATAGAGGAGAAGCTATGAATTAATTTTCTACAAAAAGTATGAGAATAATTGAAGGAAGAAACTGACATGAGTCCTGAGCAGCATTAGGAGCCCATTCAAAGTTCACTGCCACTAATTTGAAGTGAGAGCAGTCAGCACAGTTTTAATTTTCTTTTCTGGGACCTGTTTTTTGGTCATATTTATTTGAGACTCTTTGTATTTTTGTTACTGATTTGTAGGGGCTCTTCATATGTTAGAGCAAAAAGCCCTTTGCCTATCATGATTTGCAAAAATTTTCATTTTATCATTTGTCTTTTGACTGTTTAATTTTTTTCTAAACATAATATTTGATTTTGTTCATGTTAAAAATGATGTACTTTACACCTTCTAACTGGTTATGGTGCATATATGTGAAGACTGTCACTTCTGTATACCATCAGTTTCCTCAGCCACAGATTATCAAACTCTCATTGTTTTTATTTTTTTAAAGATTGTATTTATTTATTTGACAGAGAAAGTGCGCACACGGTAGCACAAGAGGGGGAGGGGCAGGGGGAGAGGGAGAAGCAGGCTCTAGGCTAAGCAGAGGTCCCAGGATCCTGAGATCATGACCGAACCGAAGACAGATGCTTAACCGACTGAGCCATCCAGATGGCCCTTATAACTCCATTTCTCTTACCTAATTAGAATGGCTACTACCTCCAGTATAACATAAAATAACAGCACTGAAAGTAGATCTCCTGTCAGTTCCCGACATTAACAGTAATACTTCTGGTGCTTCATCTTAAGTATGAAGTTGTCTTGTAGATGTAGATAGATATATTTTATTATATTAAGGTCTATTCTATTATTTGGTGTATTTTTATAAATCAAGAATGCATGTGAATTTTATCAAATACCTTTTAAACATTTATGAAAATGGTCTGTGTGATTTCTCTCTTTTGTTTTTTGAAGACTTAGTGGAGAATAACTGAAAAAAATATTTCAAGCTGGTGCATTTTGACAACTTTGTCTATTTTTTCTATGTTAACTTGTTTAGATTTTCACCTGAACTCAATTTATATGTATATAAACTTAGAATATAACTAAATATATTTATAAATTAATAATAAATATAGAAATATAATATATATTATATATATGTATTGAAAGTATTTCATTCATGATATATTTGCAGAAGAAAACAATAGAATCTCTTGGTTTTTAAAATTACCTCTTCAAGTTTGGGGTACTTCACCATCAACCTTCAAAAGTAGAACAGCCAGTTATTTTACCCGTGAAATGGGTTTATTTGGGAGTGACAGAAGATTTGCACATCCAGACACGCAAGCTATCGCAAGCCATAGGCAAGTCCAGAGATAAAGGAGAGGGACATTACTTTATAGAGAAAAGGAGAAAATTGAAAGGGCCTGTTTTGTACTCAAGTCCTTTGGAAAGAAGTGAGAATTCAGTGTGGTGAAGGCTTTTCACTTACTGAGTTGCTGTCTGAAATTGTTGCTAGTGGAGGAGAGATCCTTCTTTCCTCCTGGGAAGCATAAAGTAGGCTTCTTCCTCTGGGGGAAGGTAAGGGAGGTCTTTACTGTTGAAGGTTGGAGTTTATGATTGAGGAGGCGTGGTAGGGCATGAGAGCTCCCCCTTCTGTCCTCCAACTGTATCTTAAATGAGGACTTCTATTCAGTTTCGCAAGTCTTCTGTCTTATTTTGCATGTCTGTGTTTTACACTTTTGTCTAGATTAGATAGTTAATGGTGTGCCTAAGTAAGACACACAGTTTTTTCTTTGTATTCTCTTTCAACCATATCCCATGGATTCTGATACATTGTGATTTCTATGCTACTGATTTTCCCTCTTTCTTTTTTCAGGTGCATTTCACTTTTTTTTCCCCCCTCTCATTTTCCTTCTCAGTTATTTTAGAATTTCTTTTGGCAGTTATCCTTTAAATTTTAAACTGATTGTTTCCTTAAAATCTAAATTAATTTGAGTAAGCCTATCTGCCAACACATAGGTTTCATGGCTCTTAGTTCACTTTTCTTTCTTGCATGCCTTTGTATCAAATATTTTAGTTCTTTTAATTTTATCTCCAAATTAGATAATATCATTATTGGTTTTTATAGTATTTATGTTGATCTCCTCACATGATTACCAATTTCTTTGTTCATCAATTTTTCTTTTTCTCTGACCTCATTTCTCCTATTATTTGCCCATTTTCTTAAGTACATATTTTTAAATGTTGAAGACCTTTTAGGTGGTGTGCTTTCTTAGTTTTTATCTGTCAGAATAATGTCTTTATTTTAATCTCATTCTACAAGGATAGTCTAGTAGGGTAACTAATCTTGCTAATTGTTTTTTTTTCATTACTGTGAAAATATATCATTGTTCTCTGACTTAGTTTCTGTTGAAAAGACAGTTGTCAGTTACATTGTCATTCTTTTTAGGCAATTTTTATGTGTCGGTGATTTTTTTATAACATGAAATGTTTCTATTTTTTAATAGAAGCTATATTTATCCTTGTAATTGTATATACTATACTTGATACTCTGTTGCTTTAGAGCAAGTGTCTGCAAACATTTTCTGCAGCAGAAGAGACAGCAAATATTCTAGGTTTTCCAGCTTAGCTCTGGGAGCTGCCAGACTTCAGTGTTGTAGCGTAAAATCAGCCATAGATAATATGTAAATAAATGGCTGTATTTCATTAACCTTTATCTGCCAAAAGGCCTGATTTAGCCAGTGATTCTTATATGTCAGCCCCTGCTTTAGGTAGTCTGTTTGGAAAAATGATTAAATTAATCTATTTCATCTTCCTTTCAATATCCTTTTCTTAACTGCTAAATATGAGTTTAGAGTTTATCTTTATATTAATAAATCTAAGAACAGGCATATGGATGTATTTATTAAATTATGTATTTTGACCCAGGCTATAAAAATATAAAGTACCAAACTTGCCTTTTTTTTCCATTCCTTCTCAATGTTACTTAATTGTGCCATTTTAACCTTAAGAAGGTTTAGAACAATTACATTCTGTTCTGTCACCCTAATCTTTGTCAGTCAGGTGACATGTTGAAGGTCACACAGCAAGTAAGTGGTTGAAGCCAGGATACTCCATGAACTCATTGACAGTGAACTTAGATGGCCATGTTGTCAACAACTATGTCCTGCTGCTGTGTTTTTTCTGAATCTTAGCTCATCTTCATAATAAATCTAAGTTTATGCTAGCAACCATCTTTAAAAAGAACAATCGAGAGAAAAGGTTTCCTCCCTGGTCCTAAACAGACACATCTTGGTGGGACTGGGAGTGGCCCTGCAGCCCCCATGGAGCCAGAATGGACCCTGGCTGGGTCTTCCCTCCCAGTCCCATGGGGCTTCAGGGTCAAGGGTGTGCCAAGCCACCTGTCAGACTCCCAGTCCCCTGACTGCCAGAGGCCTTGGCTGTAGCCACTAGCTCAGCCTCCAGGAGAACGGAACCCTCTGGGTTATATGTGGTTCCTGCCTTGGTTTTAAATGGCTATTTCTGTGCTGGTGTCTAGATGCAGGTCCTATTGGGATTCCTCAGTGTCCAACAGTGGGTTTGCACTTGTGCCCCCATCTGCCTGCACTGTGTCTTAGCGGTCCTTCACTGAGTGCCTGATGTGAGCTCAGTCACCAACAAGAGGCAGAGCGTGAGAGCAAGAACTAAGATACAGGAGTCCCGCTCCAGGGCTCTCCTGGAACTCACGATGACCCTGACCTCCTGACTCACTTCTTTCATATTGTGGTGTTGCAGACATATAACTGACACTGTTAAGCATGTTTTAGGGTCAATTCAGTGGCAATAAGTACATTCATCCTTCTGTACCTACCACTTCCATCCATTTCTACAACTTAGTCATCACCCTAAACTGAACTCTACTCACCCTAACCCTAACCCTCCATTTCCTCTCCCCAGCCCTGGCACCCACTAGGTCCTTCCACCTCTATGAATCAGTGCTCTCTGTCCCTCATAAGTGAGGTCCTTCAGTATCAGTCCTTTGGGGACTGGCTTATTTCATGTAGCATAACGGTCTCAAGGTCTGTATCCATGAGCCTGGAGTTGACCTACTTTTTCCCCAAAGGAATGGCTCAGCCCTTTCCTGTCTAAGCTGAGCCTCCTCAGTCCCCTCCGCCCCCCTTATCTTCCTTCTCAGCCTGAAGATGATCCCAACCAATCTGCAGCTTTGAAGAGCTGGAGAAAGTGAGGGTACTGCTGAGGGCATGTTTCAGAAAGCTTTCCATTTTCAGTTTTTGAATCAAAGCCCTGAGATCTTCAAAATGCCAGCACTGTTACAGTATGGGCCAGAAAATCACATGTTTCTGTACACCCAACACCACCTAAACTATTGGCCTTTTCTTGTCACTTGAGCTGAATACAAAGGATTGGGAGTAGGAGCTTGAGGGGAGGTCCTGAGTCAGGCTTTGTGATTGGGGAACAAAAGCCATTCAGACAAGCTTGTGCCGAACCTGAGGAGGGGGTCTGTGTGGAGACCCCAGCTTCAGACACTGCTGTCTCCTGATGCCCCCCCCCAGTCCACGCCAGTGCACCTGCTGCTGGGAGAGCCTCTGCCCCCTCCTCTCTGCAGAGAACTCTCTCCTGCTCCAGTAGTGCCTCCTCCCCTGCCAGTCACTGCCAGCCTGCAGCATGGGAGGGTAGATACCCCGATGACCTCCAGCCCTGGGGACAGAGCCAGTGCGGGTGGGGTGTGTGGTCTTCCAGTTGTCATGAGCGCCAGGCCCCCATGGTGCTCACTTTCCTATGGGCTCACTGTGCTACGTCCTCCCTCAGGCTCCCTAGGCCCTAGTTGCCCTCTGCTTGGGGACCATTCTTTGCCCAGGCTCCATACACTGGGATTGGGAGCAGGTCATCTGGACCTTCTGGACTTGTGCTTCCATGCCCATGGCATGGGCATAGGCTGGCCTCACAGACTCGTCAGAGGAGACCCAGTGCAGGAAGATGCAGGCCACTACATGGGAGATGCCAAGTGACTCCAGAGGGAGCACACATGCCTTTCACAAAGCACTGGGCTCAAGGGACCCAGCACAGGATCTCAACACCAGGCCACAGGGTATGGGGAGTCCTGGTGGGGGAGGCCCTGGTGGGGGGTAGAAGTCCATGGAAGTATCCCAGAAGAGGCAGGAGACAAGGAAGGCAACAAGACTGAGCTTCCCCAGGAAACTGATGGAAGAGTCAGAGGACCACAGAGACCTTTGGGTAAACTCAGAGGTCATGGAGATGTTGGCCAAAATGCTGTCATTTGGTCAGAAATGTTGTGTCACAAACCCCCAGTCAACACTGAGTGATTTACTCTTTGTTGCTTCTAGGAATCAGTATGTATGGGCCATTAGAACTCCCACTGCATGAAGTCTAGGACAGATTTACTTTTCATCATTTTTCAGGACTAGATTTTTCTTGAGGAAATGCTAAGCATGTGTCTTTCCATTCTTTTCTTTGTGAAATGGGACTCTGTTTTCAGGAGCAGATTCCTGGTTCCCATCACCACTGCAAGCTCTGAGGATTACCTCCTGTCACCTCCCACAGTTGATGTGACCACATGGGTTGAGGGGGTGCTCACTGATGAAGCCCCAGTGCTCAGTACAGAGCAGGGACCCCAGAGAGGGAAGTAGAATGAGAGGGGAGGGAGAGAGGAAGAGAGGGAGGCAGAGAGGGAGGAGGATGGAGTCAGGGAGGGAAGGGAGGGGTAGAAGGGAAGGAGAGAGGGGGAAATTAATGATATGGAGTGAATAAATGAGGTAGGGAGGGAGGAAGTGAAACCGCAGAAGCCGGTCTATACATCAGGAGCCATTTTTTGGGGTGAGGTCTGAGGGAATCACAGCTCAGGCCCTGGATGGTGGCTCGGGGTACATCCAACTGTCCTCCCAGTGCTGACCTTCCTTCTCCTTGGCCCTCTGTCATCCTGGATCCTCTCCACCTCCTCCTCAAACAATTCTGAATGTTCCCAGGAGCAGGATGGCAGGAGTGGGGTCTCAGGAGGGGCTCCCTGATCCTGTGCCCCAGACAACACTGAGATAGTAGCTACAGGACATTCTGTCACAAGGACTGGGACCAAGGATCCCATCCATCTCCTTGGTCATTAACATTGTTCCATTCCTTGCTGTCTCTACCACTGCTGTGCCAAATACTACTGAAAATACATCTGTGAAAAACCGAGCCAGAGTTTCTGGGGTAAGTCCCAGGCTGAGCACTGCTAGGTGATGGGTCCACCTGTGGCCTTGGATGGGTGCTGCTTATTGTTTTCCCAGATGGAGGTGCCTGTCACCCTTCTCTCCAGGGGATCAACGCAGGTCCCTGCTTCCTCATGTTCTCCCCAGGGCTGCTGGTCCCCAGACCAGATACCTGCTGGTCTGAGGGTGACCAGCACTGCCTCCCCAGGGATTCCTTTGCCTGAGTCCTTCCCTAGGAGCTCCTGCACCTCCTGACACATACTTCTTGTATGCCTATCTCCCCACCTTGAACTTGCACATGTTTGGTCTCTGTCCCTGTGGGACCCAGTGACTTGGAACAAGTCACTAGAGCAGAACCATGGGAAACCTTTCTCTGGTCTTGGTTGTGAGCGATGCTTTTGTCCTCTGTGGTGTGTCTTCCAACTTTCTGCATTTCCCTGCTTTCTGTGTGGGCCACAGGAGGAAACAGCCACGTCCTGTCTGGGTTCAGACTATGGTGCCCCAGCAGGAACAGGGGTCTCGGCCCCGAATTATGCCCATAATTCCTAAAGGGGCCCTTATGATTACATCTCATCTGTAATCCATTGGGCATTTCAACATCAAATAAGGGAAATTCTATGTCAAACAGAGAAAAAAAAATGAGTGCCCTTTGAAAATAGGTGGGCAGACACAAAGGCACCTATTGAGTGATTCCACTTACAGAAACTTCCAGAACACATGAAGGAACAGAAAGAGAAAGCAGCTTAGGGGTTGCGAGGGGCCAGGCTGGGGGAGCAATGGCCAGGGAAGACTTGGGTTCAGGGTCTCCTTTGGGGAAGGAGAGATCCTGCAGCGATGTTCTGTGGTGTGGTGGCACAGCATTGGGAATGTACTTCATGCTCATGATGTGTTCAAGTGAAAACAAGTAATTTTATTTAAAATAAATAGTAGACAGCATACAGGACATGGAAAACTACTTTAACAGTGACTATGTACCAGAGAGAAAGAACATAGGGGGAGTGGATGAAACATTCTGGCAGGACGTCGGGGTCAGGGGATGGAACTGTGGGTAATTGTACAGGAAACTCTCCCCACAGAGTTCTGGGTCTGGATGTGGCTCTGGGAGCCCTGCAGGAGCAGATGTAGGGGCAGGGGTTGGGATAGGGGCGGGGACAGGGTCAGCAGTAGTGGCCAGTGCAGAATCCAGAGCAGGAACTGGGTCAGAGACAGAAACAGGAACACAGGCAAGGGCAGGGAAAGGAGCAGGAGCAAGGGATAGGGGCTGGGGCTGGAGCAGGAACATAGGCAGGGGCAAGGGAAGGGGCAGTGATCCTGGCAGGGCAGGAAGGAACGGGGGCAGTTGAAGGGGAAGAAGCAGGGGCAGGGTCTAGGTATGGGGCAGGAACAGGGGCACAGACAGGGGATGGGGAGGCTATCCTGGCAGGGGCAGAGGAAGGGGCAAGGGAAGGGGCAGGAACAGGGCAGGAACTGAGGCAGATGCAGGGGCAGGTGCACGGGCAGTGGCCCTGGCTGGGAAAGAAGGGACAGTGGAAGGGGCAGGAGTAGGAGCTGGGGCAAGTGCAGTGGTGATGGCCGGTGCAGGGTCAAGGGCAGGAGCTGAGTCTGGGGCAGGAACAAGGGCACAGTGAGGGGCCAGGGAAAGTGTGGGACCAAGGGAGGATCTGGGTCAGGGGCAAGAACATGATCACGGCAGGGGCAGGGGAAGTGGGAGTAGCTCTGGCAAGGGCAGGGGAAGGGGGAGTGGCAGGAGCAGGGGTGGGGGCAGGAGCAGGAGCCAGCTCTTCCTGAACAGCATCAGTATCTCCGTGGGCAGGTGCCCGGTCACCTGTCGACTCCTGGTCTCCTGCTGAAGTCTGTCCAGTCACCATCTTCCCCTCCACAGTTGCTGAAGTTGAGACTGGGTCTAGCTCCTCAGCTGGAGTAGCTGTGAGAGGAGAAAAGCTCACCCATGTGCCTGCCACCCCCTGTAGCTTTGCAGAGACAGAGCACTGCGCAGGGCCTCCCAGAAAAGACGCAGCCAGGAAGGAACCCTCACTGGGAAGTCTCCCCTCTCCCCGACTGCAGTCCACCCTTTGGGTGCTCTGAGCCAAGTCATTGCTCCTGGCCCCATACCAGCCTGTGGGGGCCAGGACCGCAGTCCAGTGTGGTACCAGGGGCAGTGGTCTGGGAGGTACTGGAGGCCTTCCCAGGACTGGGGACTCCTGTGTCAGGGAGGAGTGTGTGTCTTCCAGCCTCCTTCCTATTTCATCTGTGTCCTGCAAAGACAGAGAGGGGTAGTGTGCAAGAGGCATCAGAGCCCTGCCTGGCCATACCACCGTCCTCCTGCCCAGTCCCCCCGCTTCTCCCAGATCACACGCAGAGCTGTGTGTGCATAGCCCTGCACCTGGGTCAGCGACCCGGCCCTGCAGGGTCTCAGGATAAACCCTGGGCAGAAGGGTGTAGCCCCCACACCCCATACCACCTAGGCAGCCTTAACCTGGGGTGTGAACATTACCTGCCCACCAGGCATTTGACCCCTCATCAGCCTACTCCTGCTCAGGGCATCTCCACCCTACATGAACTCTCTTTACACATACACACACACACACACACACACACACACACGGGGAGGAGACCTGGGGCTACACAGGTCAATCAGAAGGTATGGGGTTGACTCTAAGCCTCCTGGTGTCACCTTTTGATTCTTCTTGCCAAATGGCCAGAGGCCTCGGGGAGCCCTGACATGACCTTCTGAGTGAGGGGAAGTGTTTGCTGGGCATGCTCTCCTCTGCTTGCATCCTCTGGACTTTGGTATGCAACACAAGAACATCTTGCTTGTTTGAGGATCTCCAAAGAAATGAGCTGGGCAGGGGTTTGTCTCTGGAATGTGGGTGCCTGGATATGTGGGTTCCAGTTTCTATTGGGCTCTGTTGTCAGGGAAGGAGCCCGGGGGCTCCTTACCTGACTTCCTCCTCACAGCAGAGCTCCCTGAGAGCCCCCCTCCCCCAGCTGCTCAATGCTCACCCTCCACCCCATGCCCTGTCTATACAGTGACACCCACACAGCCTACCCACAGCCCCTGGGAGGCCTGGATGCAGCTGTTGTCCCCACTGTGAGGGCGCAGAGCTGGGTTCAGACCGGGCTCCTGCTCCTGCCCAAGACCGTGACCCCAGACACACCCTGTGGCTCTCAGGGCCTCCCCAGTCTCCCCATAGGCATATTGGGGGTGTTCTGGCTTCTACTTCTAGGGATGCCCTCAGGGGTAGGACCTCTACATACATTCCATACCCGCTATCACAGGATACACACTTGGCAATGCAAGGGTAAGCCAGGGGCTGGGCAGGGCATGGAACACAGCCCAGAAAAGTAAAAGGAGCCAAATAATTTATAAATGTGCATCTGAAAATGTCAATCCTGCAAACCAAATTCTCTGTATTTTTTTAAAGTTGTTCAGCATGACCATGGTTAATTAAACTTTAGGAGCTGTATTTGATTAAAAACATCACTGTAGTGAGACCAATAAAAAAATCTTTTTTCATCTCAGTAAAAAACTCAAAGACTCAATATACCCATTTCTAAGCAAAGCACTTAAAAATATAGGAATAGCAGGATAATTTTCCATCATGCAAACAGGCATCTTAGACTAATAGCCAGCATTGTATTTAGTGAAGAAATATTAAAAGTTAGAAACATAACAAGGGTGGCTGTTATTACATCATCAGTTCATTTTTACTTAAAAGTATACTAGAAGTTGAAGCCATTACAGTTTGAAATGAAAAAAACTAATAGGTGTAGCTAACTGGAAAGAAAGGAATAAAATTAACATTGGTTTTACCACTGCCTCATCTGTAGGGAAATTTCCCATGGATTTTACTCAGTTTGATTGTGGTTACACCAAGAGCTTTGTTTAGTTTGCTCTTTTAACGCCACCATATTCATATAAAGGATCCAAGTTCCCATATCCCTTTCTTCAGGAGAACCCACAAGTGTCCACAAGTGTCAGGTTCTTCATAGGAGAAAAATCAGAAAAACTTCCACTCTGGTCCCAAAACCTCTGAAAGTTTACGTCCTTCTTCCTTCTGACCATTTCCTTCTCCATCTTGGCTTCCCACTCCACTCTGTCTCTCCTCTTTCCAGTTCCAGTTTTATTTGTTCTTTTGAGGTCAGAGAAAACAGCCCTTCAAGTATGCCTGTAGGATACTCTAGGGCTACGGTTTGCTTGAGTCTTGGTTCCCGAGTGAATATGAACTAGGAGTAGAGAAATGGCCTCATGAGTGGAAGTGAGAAAGACGAGCGGGTGAGAAATACGCTGAGCACCACAAACTAAACAGAGATATGGTTCTGCCACATTTACCAATAGAATTCTGTACACAGCCCATAGGGTTCTTTAACAAGCACTCTGCGAATATTAGCTATTAATTCTTGAAAAACTCACCTGGCTGCCAAGTAATCATTTCTAAACATAAGTAGCCTTTTAACGACTTTGCTTATAATTTAAATTTTATGGTGGAAGTATATAGAGAGGTAAAATTCCTGTGTGTCCAAAGGGCAAGTAATTTACACCTTGGGGGGCAAGAAGTCTAAGGGGAATAGTGAATTGTGTAGTTTGACTAGAAGGGAAATGCACAAAAATGGTAGGGTACAGAACTGATGAAGTGGGGGGAAAGGGGCCAGATAAAGGCAGGCCTTGAATATAGTTAGGGTTCTTGAGATTTAGTTTACACTCAGGATACAGGAAATTGAGAAACCGATTTTAAAATTGAAAAGTCTGAGGAAGAAGAAAGCTACGTACTTGTGTAGAGACTTAAAGTATGTAATATATCCACCTTGCCAAGTGTCCTTAGCTTTCTTGTGTTTCCAGTAACCTCTTTGAAAATGTTCTAGGTCAAAGTTTTCCCATGATATTTCAAATCAACAGATCATTTGTGTGAGGTTAAAATTCCACTTGACAATAATGGAGGAAAAACACACACACACACACACACGATGAAAACAGCTCCAAAAACAACGTTTTGGCTTTTCTTGTGAAAGAACGTAGCACCTTAAATGTCTTTGATAAGGTTCCAGAATTATCTCAGATTACTCAAAGGAGGGGGCGAGAAAGGTTAGTTATCAAGTTTCATGAAGTACATTAATGAAAGAAACAAGTAGTTCACTTCAAATGAAAAACCATATAGCCATTATGGAATACTCTCAGTTCTTAAAAAAAAAAAAAAAAAAACAAAAAAAAAACAGTGATTCTGAGCATTTGAAAGTAGATCTGGCAATGATCATTAATGGCTGCTGAAATGAGTAGCTAAAAATGTGCTGGGGAATTTTACAGTGGGTGGATCAGATTGACAGCACTGAACCCATGATCGAAGTTAACTTCACAAAAAGACAGACAGCCCGAGGCACCCTGGGCTTCCTCATATAATGCAGATATGAAGGAGGTACCACCACCTAACAAGTCTTCGTGGTCTCCCAAATCGAACCTAACTTGCATCTGGAGGTCAAGCCTCCAGATCCGAGTTTCTATAGGAAATACAAGAAACAGAGAAGTTGGTTAAGTGACACCACTAGGATACAGACTCCAAAATCTAGAATGTGGAAAATTCTGAGACAATAAGTATTCTATAAAAATCCTTATTTTTTCTATACACATTCATAACAAGACAAAGGAAAAATGATGAAAGGGAAATAAATATTTTCTAAAGAGATGGAAAACAGGGGCACCTGGGTGGCTCAGTGAGTTAAGCCTCTGCCTTCGGCTCAGGTCATGATCTCGGGGTCCTGGGATCGAGTCCCACATCGGGCTCACTGCTCAGCAGGGAGCCTGCTTCCCCCTCTCTCTCTGCCTGCCTCTCTGCCTACTTGTGATTTCTCTCTGTCAAATAAATAAATAAAATCTTTTTAAAAAGAGAGATGGAAAGCATATAATAACCAAATTCAATGTGACGTCCTTGTTTGATCCTGTTTAAATGCAGCAACTAAAAAAAAAAAAAGTTATGAGACAGTTTCCGAAGTTTGAATACTAACTAGATTTTTGCTGATATTAAAAAACTATTACCTTAGTGATTACCTCCGTGGGTTTTATTGATTGATGACCACCAACTTAAATAATTTAAGTGGAAACAGGATGGAAATACTGATTTTGAGTAAAGATCTAAAGTGTTCTGATAGGGTAAAGTCCAAGTCTTGGATTCTTGGGTTTTTGGCGGGGCTTTTGATTTTGTTTTTTGTTTTTTGTTTTTCCTAGCAGATTCAATGAGACCAGTGTCTGAGGTTAAAGTGTTCAGGCTGACCTCTTGTTGATTACTGAGAAAGAATCCCGGAGGACGCCCTGTAGCTAAATTGTGAAATCCTGTGCATGGGGAGAGAGAAAAGGAGAATGTATCATTTTTTTCCCACAACGCTAATACTCAGAGTATTCTCCTGAGGAAACTGGGGTCGTGGGGGTTGAGAATAAAGCTACATGTGCCTTGCTCCTGTTGACCCTTCTCAAATTCCAGAACAATAACAGGACAGCTCCCCGGAGACTAAAAAGCATCCCTGGTCAGCCTGAACCTCAGATACAGTCTTGGCTTGGCAGGGCATTTTCCAGAGAGCAGTTGCCTAAATTAGGGAAGAAGCCGTACCACGTGAATGTTTTTGTTCTCATCCCTCTGACCTCATCTGCTTAGATCACTGATCTGCAAAGCACATTCAGCCCAAGCACCGACACTCTCAGACTCAGGTTCAGACACCTCTGGGATGAGTTGTCCTACCTGTGCACCACCCCTGCCTCACCCCAGCATCAACCACATGTCCATTTTTCTGTACCCTAGATTTAGAAGATCGGTGTGAACACTAGAATATTAAGAGCGAGATGAACATAACTGACGGCTCGTTACTCTCACCCAAACCTCTCATTACCACTGCAGTTGTTTCTGGAATTTTGTCCTGCTTTTCTCTGAGTTTTCCTTCTGTCTTTTTGCTACTATTGAACTGTACCCATGCTATAGGGACTGTAACTGTCTTAAAAGCACAATGTAACTCATGGAAATAAAGAATGCAATGCCCTCTCCCCAAAGTATACCTGCCAGGGAAAGCCTCTAACTGATGCTCAAGAGTTATCAACAGATGGAACGATGGGAGAGGGGTCAGCAGGAATGGGTAGAAACTGGAGGAGCAAAACCTAAAAACAATGGCTTTTCCTCTGTTCTTTTCCCTTTTTCTCTCTGGGTTGACCCTCCTTTTTGCAATTCCAGTGTGGTTGTCTTCTCAGTCGTAGAGTCTTCTCACTAGTAAGGATAAAGCCAACTGCAGTCACGTGTCTGGGTGGGAACAGCCATTCTCTTACTTGACCCTGTATCCTTGACTTTGGTGACTGAACAAGAATGAGCACTTGACTCAGTCTAGACCCATTGTAATAGCCACATGGGTCTGGATTTGGCACACCTAAGTCTGAGCCAATGAAATGCTGTCCCCTGGATCTTCACACTTCCGTGATAGAGAATGCTGTTCTCTTTCTGATCAACAAGCCAGGTGGACAAGCACTCAGATGTGTTATCTGTAGACAAGATTTTTTTTTACATCCTCATGGAGAAACTAAACCATGAGAAGGAAACTGACACACAAACAGAGAAAAGGCAGTAAGAATGGGGCCTTGATGGTGTTTGATTTTTCCTGATAACATCTGCTCCTTAGGCAAACCCTAACTTTGCCTTTCCTCTCTTTGGTTAGATGAGCTTATGAATTCTTTTTTAGACTAAACAAGTTTAAGATGTATTTCTGTTATTAAAAACCAAAGAGCCTTAAAACAAAAATGAAGTGAAAAATTACCAGGTTGTTGGTATATCCGTGAATGTTAGTTCCAGCAGCAACCCAAATATAGATTGTTATAAATTTTTTTTTTCTAATACTATTCCACTAAAAAAAAAAAAATTAATGTCATTGTAGTAACCAAAAGTAGTTGACTCTGATGTTTGCTAATAGTAGTATAATTTACCTGTTTGCAAATGATGGGTTGCGGGATTGGTAATATTGGCACCACATTTGTCAGGCTCCAAATTTCTGTGTCAGTTCCATAAAGAGAAGTGCGATGAAGATCCAATATTATTTAAATAATTGTAAAAAAGGAGTTGTTTCTTATCAGTCTCTATCATTACTCTTGTCCTTAGTTCTTGTTATATACACTTGTCATAAACTCCGGCTTGATTTGGTATTTTAGAAATCGGGAACTAGAAATATTCTTTCTTTTTTTTTAAGATTTTATTTCTTTATTTGTGAGAGAGAGAAACAGACAGAGATAATGAGAGAGAGCACAAGTGGGGAGGTGAGGGAGAAGCAGGCTCCCCACTGAGCAAGGAGCCCAGTGCAGGGCTTGATCCCAGGACCCTGGGATCATGAGCTGAGCTGAAGGCAGGTGCCCAACCGACTGAGCCACCCAGGTGCCCTGCAATGTTCTCTTTCTAACAGTGGCATAGGCACATCCTTCGTCCTTGAATTGATGGTTCACCTTTTGGTTTGTGACTTTATTTTTCCTCTCCCTCCAGATTTGGTGCCTATTCCCCTTAGTTAAGCAGCAAATTATTGGCAGCTAGTTATAAATATATGCATATATCTTTACAAGTCATTCATTTCCAACCTTGTTTCTTCCTGCCCACTGTGAGAAGTATTAACATTTACTTGAACTTTACTTAAATTACACTATTACATATTACAAAATTATTTCAGTTACACAAGATGAATGAAGAAAATGAATGACTTACCCTGAGTGTTATAAACAACTAATATCTGGGAGAGGAGAGATTTTAATAAGGAGTACATAAAGCATTCAAGTTATTTGACAAATAGGAAAGATCTATTTTTCCTTCTAACCTAGCACATGGTTTAGAGACTAAAATGATTGTTTCCCTGAAAAGGATCCCATTTAACCATTAGGTTTTTAGAATGCAAGGCAAGCAGTAAGTTAGTGGGTTTTAGGCGTTTCTGTGTCCCACAGCCCCAATACTACCACTATCATATATTTGTTTTAATTAATTTATAAATGATTTCATTTTTATGAACTGATACTTAGTATGTCATATCCCAAAGTCTTCCAAGATAAATGGTTTAACAGAATAATGAGTGTCATTAAAAAAAGAGAGAGATTTTTTTAGCAAAACAAGTTTGAAAACACTGGATAACACAGACAAGGTGGTTCGGGGGTTCTGAGATTCTTTAACATGGGAATATGTATTGGGAATCTCCACCATAGAGGTAAGGTCTCCCATACCAATTTTTCTATGGGATTCTTTCTAGTAGCATATCTTGCGAAATAGGAATTCCTGTACACGTGCTTTAAGTGATTATTCAGACTCTGTGTTAATCCTCTACTAATATATTTGTCAAGGATTAGAAATATTAATAAATGATAGGGCCTCTGGGTGGCTCGGTTGGTAGTTGGTGTCTGCCTTTGGCTCAGGTCATGATCTCAAGTCCTGGGATGGAGCCCCGCACTGGGCTCCTTGCTCAGTGGGGAGCCTGTTTCTCCCTCTCCTGCTGCTCCCCCTGCTTGTGCTCTCTCTCTTGATATTCTCCCTCTGTGTTTCAAATAAATAAGTAAATAAAATCTTTACATAAATAAGTAAGTAACCTAAGGCAGTCAAATTTTCTAGCAGAAGGAAAGATCCTCCCTACCCTGTCTTTGGTTCATGAGCTTTTGGTTGAATGAACAGTGCTTGAAACACTGACCACTGATGAGACAAAAGAAATCATCTTTTCATTAGTAACGGAAGTATGTTTGGGCACTTGACCTTGAGCAGGTGAGGGAAGCACGGAATCAGTACTATCACAGATACTGTACAACTCAGATTGGCAGAATTCCACTGACAACCCTCACATCCATTTTACCTGCAAGAGCTTGTTAAAAGTAAATTGTTTTTGTGAGGTAATTTAGCAAATTGTCCCCCCAAAGCACTTGCCCACAGTTTGGGGCCTCTTTGCCCTTCCAGGTTACCAACTTCCAGGCTAATCTGGTACACATTTAATTAAGGATTACTGCTATCCTTAATTAAATTAAATTAATTAAATACTTAATTAATTACTGTGATAGCAGTAATCCTTAATTATTTTAAAAGGTTTTATTTATTTATTTGACAGACAGAGATCCCAAGTAGGCAGAGGGGCAGGCAGAGAGAGAGAGAGGGGGAAGCAGGCTCCCTGCCAAGCAGAGAGCCCAATGCGGGGCTCGATCCCAGGTCCCTGGGATCATGACCTGAGCCGAAGGCAGAGGCTCAACCCACTGAGCCACCCCGGCACCCCAGCATTGGTTCTCTTTTTATAAATAACTGGTAGCTTGAGTTGTATAAGTCTGCTGAGTATTTAGGCTCAGGTATATTTCTTATAAACTCTGCGCAGTGTGGTTCTTTTCTTAATGCCTGCTCTCCATCCCTAGATGTTGTTAGTAATGGTGACTGCGGTTAGGATCCGTTCATATATGAGTTTCTTTTTAAAACATCAACTAGGGAGCACCTGGGTGGCTCAGTGGGTTGGGCCACTGCCTTCGGCTCAGGTCATGATCTCAGGGTCCCGGGATTGAGTCCCGCATCCGGCTCTCTGCTCAGCAGGGAGCCTGCTTCCCTCTCTGTCTCTCTGCCTGCCTCTCCATCTACTTGTGATTTCTCTCTGTCAAATAAATACATAAAATCTTAAAAAAAAAAAATCAACTAGAGGGGCATCTGGGTGGCTCAGTCGGTTATGCATCCAACTCCTAATGTCAGCCCAGGTCATGGTCTTAGGGTTGTGAGATTGAACCCCACATCCGGCTAAACACCTTAGGGTTCTCTCTCTCCATCTTTACCTTCCACTCCCTCTCTTAAAAAGAAAAAAAAAAAGAAGAAAGAAACATCAGCTAGATTCTTACCCATCAAAAATAAGTTTCGAGTTATGTGAGCTCATTAAACAATTTATTGATACAAAAAGCAGTTAAGCAAAACCACCAACCACAGACGTGGTTTTAAGAGTTTAACCTAAAATGAAAGTCCTATCATTTATTTATACTTAACAACAAATGACCACTACAGACACTTGAAATCATTTATTCAAGGCATTTTTACATATCTTGCAATCCATAATATAAGCATATAATAAAAGAATGTGAGCGTGTAAAGAAGAATATAAAGCCAGTGTCTGGGCATTTAAAATAAGAGCTCTTCAAAGAAGTTACATATGTTTTACAAATAGGTTACCTGAAATTTTTGGAAGAAAGTAAAACTTCATTAAAAACACTACAATACCAGATCACATGTCACTTAGTTTGTAGCAAGCAGTTATATATTGCTTAAAAGTTTATAACCTGTGAGCTAAGACTTAATACATTTTACATTCAAGTTGAAATATCTCAGCACCATTTTGGTTTGAAGGATAAACGAAATGCTTTAAGTGTTCAAAAGTGGCCCAGGACTTTTGGTAGTTGGGAATGAAATTGAGCTATTGATTGAATATGTTGATTGTGAATATGAATTCTAAACATAAAAAGTATAGAAAAGGGGTAATTTTTACTTATCAGTGACAGTACGGTTAAGATCAAAACAAGTTATGTTTAAACAAAATATTGTCTATATTTTCAGAAAGTTTGCTAAAGATGAATTCTCATCTGCCACAGTCATTTTAGTGCACTGCATTTGTTCCATAATCTGAATATTGGGGATGTTTGTAAGTGTGAATTTCCTATGAGATTTCAGAGAGAAAAAAAATTGTTCATTATTACAAATAATACTTAGTAAATAATTAGATGATAGAGATTGTGAAAAAAAATTACTATGTAAAAATATAAAGATTTCCTGGAAAAGGGCAATGAATTCTTGTGGATAGTTGGATTCACATGTTATAGTACTATGGGGAGACTGAATCCTAGCCTCAGAGACATCTTTAATCCAGACTATAGTCTCAATAGTTTTGAAACTGCTAAAATGGCATATGGAAGGAGTCAATGAATTATTTTCCTATTTATCCCATTTTTTTCAGAGTCTTTGTTAGTCTAAAAGCCAGTCCCTTTTCAGTACTCAACATTCTTAGGTTTACTTCTACTTCCTATTATAAAAATATCTTATGTGGAATTTGGTAAGACTGGATTGGGGTTTTTATTTAAATTTTATTAATGGATGACTTTTACCAGCTAATCATTATATGAGAGTTTTTATGGTTATTCAGAGGAGAGATCCCCTGAGGTTCAAAAATATCAAGTGTTAAATCAATACCTGTGAGTTGTTTGGGATTGTTTAGGGGTAGTAGAAGGAAGGAATATTTACATAAGGAATAAGAAAGAATCTTTAGCCTCCTAATTGAATTTTTTTTTTTCAAAATCAACTGAATAGTAGGTGTTATATTTAAGAGGCAGACATTTCAAGGATTTAAAACATAGTTTTAATTATTAGTAACACATACATGCATATAACTATTTATTTTAACTTATTTTTTAAAATAAAATATGGTCATGAAAAACAATAGTGCTAAAAATAGAAAATTTTTAGACATGTACTTATAACTGTTAAAAATGACATAAGGTGAACCTAAAGGGTAAGAATGACATTTTTTTATACTTATTGAGGTTAGGAGATGGGGTGTTTTTTTGTGTGTTTTGTTGTTGTTTTTGTTTTTGCTTTTTTTAAATATCCCAAGGCCTACCATGTAAGTGCCTGACATGTATCAGACCCTCAAATGTTGATGGGTGGACAGACAGATGGAAGGCTCAGTGAATGATAGCAAATGTCTTCTCATATGTGTCCCAAGGCTGTTATAGCATTTTTACAAGGGTGAGAATCTCAATGAAATGATAGGCCCTAATATGTAGATACCAGTCTGGCTCAGTATTAATACTGACAGTAGTTGTGTAGTTTGTTTTTGTTTTTTAAGGAAGTATATTAAAATATCTCTATGAGGAAAGACTATGACTTGAAAGGATCATTCTACAGTCTTAAAACTAAATAACAACTTAAGGCAAAGAGGTACATCAAAGAAGTTACTCCATAGCTCAAATACCAGCTCAATGGAAGTTCTGGGTCTCTATCAAGTTGCATTCTCCATTGGTCAGTATGTGCCCCAGCAGATGAGGTTGACTTCCACCCCTGGACGACTGTCCGTCTCTAGCCCCCCTTGCTGCACTAGGCACTAGTGAGTGCGAAACGACTCCTAGTAGTTGGTGTGGACTTCACAACTCTGTGATGTATGATACAGGCTTACCAACTCAATTTTAAATTCTACCAAACTAGAAATCTCTCACTTGAGATTTTTATACTGGGTGATGTAGGAAGACTTCTGCCTAAGCACCACTAACTTAAAAGTGTCATTTGATTTCTCTCTGCACCTTTTGGAACTAGGGGGGGAAAAAAGGCAATTTTCCAAATTTTGTTGTGGCACGTGGTTTCACAGTTTTAAAATAAAATCACAACTGTCTCATTATGCAGCATAGTTGTTTGTTTTACAGAAAGTTATTTTTTCCCCCTTATGCACCAGCACCTCAACTATGTAATGTTACGTGCTTTTTGGTTTATACTTCAGACAACACAGAAAAAATACATATATATTACTGAGTCCTGGATGACCTGATAATGTTCCGATATTCAGATATTATGTTATATATTCTGGATTATTCAAATATTTTTTAGCGTTCTTCATTTAAAAGAGGAACATTAAAAAAAAATGTAGACAAGTTGAAAATCCTAAGGTATTTTTCATTAATGTTTTAAAGTATTTGAGAGACAGCTGTGGTTTGGGGGACTTGTTTGTATGATTTTTATGTCAACCAGGAAAATTTTTCAGTTAACTGTTATACTTACTTAAGCGCATACATAGTTTCTTTAAATATATTGCATCTATCATCAGAATGACTTCCCATAGACAAAATTGTCCTCCGTACACCAGTCCCCAGAATGGTGATTTTAAGAATGCCACTTACAAGGTCTCTGCCCATAGGAAAATTAAAGAATTGAGAGATCATCAACGAATGTCAGACTGGAGTTGGGCAGCTCAGTTTCTTAATTTCTTCTGAAACAAAAGCTGACTTAAGTCAGAGTGAAATTGTACATTAAACAGAAAGACAGGAGTTTACTAACTTTAAAATGTAAACATAAAAATTTATATAGGGATGTAACTATCTGAGTACATATATTGCGATTTCTCTGCTATATAGTAATATTTCTTGACACCAATGGTAATGTTTATTCCTTTCTCAGCACCAAATGTGTCTGTATCTACTTGAACAGTAGGAGCCTCCTTTCTAAATTAATCTATGCGAAGACAAATACAAGCAGTTATTGTTATGGTTCACTGAAGTTAAGAAAATTTTCAGTTAATGGTAATTTTGGCTCATTCACTAAAATGTTATTTTCCTTTTTACACCATAATTTCCAAAGGAGCATAAGAAATTTGGATATCCATCAAAGAGCCAAAGTGTGCATCTACAGAATGGAAACACTGTTCATTCACAAAATAATATGGATAATATTAAACATTTCCCAAGTAATGCCAATTTAAATGTTCAAAATCCAGTTATGTGCTTTGTTATAAAACAGTCCAAACAAAAATTCCTTTGTTGTTTTCTGTTCTTTCAAAATATATAAATCCTACTGAAGTTAATCTATTTTTTCCCACTTCAGAACACGAGGCACTGATTGATCCATTGGGAGTTTTGGCTTGCTTTCTAATACCTAGATTAAGAAAACAAAATAAGACAAATTAATAACTTGATAATGTTATGAATGAGTACAGTAGACAAGTTTAACGTGGACCCTTTAAAAAAAAATCTGTAGCAGTTTTCCTCCACCTATGCAGTAGTCACCCTATGAAATTACCCACTAATACATTATTTTAACGATGATTTGAAGGAAGTGACTCTGTTAGCTGCAGAAAGTGTATGCCTGATACGTACAGACTTAATGTTTAGAGTTAAAAGAAACAGCCTCTGAAGTAATCAAGAGTAAATCAGGACTTAAAGGAACAGCAGCCCCGTCCAGAGGAGTTCACTACATGGAGCATGTTTACTCCATGGTTTGGGTCGTATCCATCTAGAAGCAGGTCCCTGGCCTCTGTGCCATCTCAAGTTACTCCTTTCCCAGGGCGATTTTGGACCTAGATGGATGCCTTAATAGGCAGAGACTGAGTCAAAGCCAGCCAATCCAATATGGTTTTTATACTGTGATCATAGATCCCTATGTAAAAAAACTAAGCACTCCAAATCATAAACCAGTGATTTCCAAATATTAGGTTTTGTGAGAGGAGATCTTAAATCATAGGGTCATAAAACTGAACTGGGTCACAGTCCCTCAGTTCATACGTTTTGTTGACAATGAGGAAAAAGAGGGAGAGAGCTGGGGCTCCTGGGTTAAACATCCAGCTCTTGCTTTCCGCTAAGGTCGTGATCTCAGGGTCCTGAAATCCCTCCCCTACACTGGGTTTTGTGTTTTGTTTTGTTTTGTTTTTAAGATTTTATTTATTTATTTGACAGAGAGAGACAGCGAGAGAGGGAACACAGGCAGGGGGAGTGCGAGAGGGAGAATCAGGTTTCCTGTTAAGCAGGGAGCCTGATGAGGGCTCTATCCCAGGACCCTGGGATCATGACCTGAGCCAGAGGCAGAGGCTTAAAGACTGAGCACTGGGTTCTATGCTTAGTGTGGAGTCAGCTTGACATTCTCTGGATCCCTCTGCTCCTCCCCCAGCGCACATGCACGCACACCGGGCACTCACTCGTGCTCACTCTCTCTTTCTCTCTCTAATAAATAAATCTTTGAAAAAAGAAAAAAAAAAAAGAGGCAGAGTAGATCTATCAAAGGTATACGCTGTCCTCCTGGGTAGTTTTTACACATCAGTAGATTGTTCTCCAGTACGTGATTAGCATGAAAACATTAAGCGAACTGAGGTATGATAGATCTTGAAGGCTTAAAAAGGTACAATAACATCACCAAGGGAAGCAATCATAGGCTGGCTGCTCTCAGAGCCACCAGACTGACCACACAGCTTTAGGCAAGCTACCCTCCTTGCTCAAGGAGCTTCAAAGACTCCCCATGGCCTTTAGACTGAAGTTCAGACTTCTTAGCCTGCTCGTCAAGGCTCCCTTTTGATCAGGTCCCAACTTACTCTTCCATCCTTTTCACCCAAATCTTAACTCCTTGGCCACACTAGAAGTTTTGGTTTTCCAAATATGCCTTGCAGTTTCTCGCTGCCGGTGGTGCTGATTCCTCCTGGCATTCCCTTCCTGAGCTGCTCCCCCTGCCACCCTCCGTGCAGTCCTCCTCAGCCTTCAGGGCCCAGCTCAATGCTGTCCTAGAGCCACTCCCAAATGTCAGCCAGAGGAGACGTCTCCTTCCTCTGAATGCTGATCCTTAGCAAGGGAGACCAGAAGTGAAGGTCAGAATAAAGGAGGCAGGCATCATTCTCCTGAACGCAAAGGTTCCCCTCTCAAGGTCTCTGCACATCTCTTATTATTTTTTCCCACCTCATAGAGTGGTTCTTGTTATTTGATTACAAATCACTATGGGTCCTTTCATTCCCATATTTCCATCTGATCCATATGGCTTATTAAAATGTTACCTCAACCCCTCTTGCAGTATAGTTACAGTCAGTAACAACTGGTTTCAAAACAAAAAGAACAACTTTGTGCTGGAGTAATGTAATCATTTTTATTTATTCTAAATACCTGGCGATATCCAATTCAGTAGATTCCATTCAAGAACATTCTATGCCACAAGAGTCACGTCTCCAGACTTGTTCTCAGCCATTGGACCGGGGGTCACCTAGAGGTCCTTCTGTTTCCCCTGCATTTTATCTTACCAATCATGGAATTTTCATAGTGTCTCTCTATTACAGTTTTATGTGTATTTCTCTCAGCCCCTCAGTTTTCCTCATCCTAAGTTCCCCGAAGCAGAGGGTCATTTGTCTCCTGTTGGAGTGTTGAATAAGAGACTACACAGTGGCCAGCCTAAACCCAGGGTTGCAGTGATAGACAAGAGTCTAGGTGTAATACAGCTACAAGGGACAGGGAGGGGTCAGAAATCATATTTATCTTCGCCTCACTCTTGAATACCTCGTGTAGGACCTCAATAAATACATAGCTCAAAAGT
The DNA here is from genome assembly GCF_020171115.1 of Neogale vison. Lineage (NCBI taxonomy): Eukaryota > Metazoa > Chordata > Mammalia > Carnivora > Mustelidae > Neogale > Neogale vison. The sequence goes on from NC_058091.1 coordinate 177,811,147, forward strand.
GAGAAAGCCAATGAATAAAGAGAATGAGTGAATAAGAAATCCTAAAAATTAAGAGAAATTAATTAATCCATGTATTTGACATTATTTTCATTTATTTTAGCTTCAATGACACTGATGTGCTGAGGATTTGCATTTCTACTTTGATCAGCTCCACACAATAGGGGCCATAAACCCAGCCAGGTTTTCTGCATGGTGTGCACGTTCAGAAGGATATATGTGGTCATATTTTTTCGATGCTGTCCCTTTGCCGTCATAGGCTGCGTCTATCCCTAAAGCTGTGATAACACTTGCCAAGCACAGGCTCAGCTCCTTTATGGAAGAAGGAAACGGCTCCCTCTGAGGTGAATGCAGCCCAAGCCACAGTGCATGGCCATGTCTGTGGAAAAGGGACTGCTCTATGGAAGCCTCACCTACCCCCAGCCAGTAGCCCAGGGGTGGGGAAGAACCTGCACAACCAGGCTGAGGTGAGTTTGGGCAGTCCCACAAACTACAGATTGACGTGTGGCCAACCAGTGTCCAAGAGAAATGTGTATTAAGTTGCTGGTGTAGCTTTGTGCCAAGTCCCCACGTGACCCCAGAGGCGCTGGTGCTCCTCCCATGTTGATGTATATTCAGTATCATTCTAAAGGTGTTTTCATGGTTGGTCTCAGTCACAGGGGGCACAGGTGGTTAGGCTCGCTAATCCCGCAACACTAGAGCAGACAGGGCTTCAAGGAGGGAGGAGCACAGAGACAAGCCAATCAAACTACCTAACTTTGCTCCATTACTTTCAACCCAGCATCACCCCTGTTAATATTCACATGCTGGGATTCCCTCCAAGATTTTATTCCCAGAAGGGTCTCAGGGCTAAGCAAACAGTGGAGGGACCTCCACACACCCCTCCTTTGTATAGGGTATTTTTCTAGTACTTGTGGTTTTAGAACTTGAATTGGTAAAATCTTGGTTCCTACGGAACGGGCGGTCTGACCTCTTCAGTAGAGTACTTTAAGGCAGTGATTTTCAAAAGACACTTGAAAGAACTCTAGGAATGTCTTCAGAGCTGCTTCATGGAGGCTGGCAGAGAGACAGGAAATCCAACTGTTTGGGATCCCACAAGGTCATCCACACTGCGTATCGCATGCTTTACATATTCAGCCACCACACGGGCTTTTTGGGGTAAACAGTGTGTTCTGTGTGTATGTCTTATCTTAGAAGCTAAGCTTTAGATTGATAAAAACCTGAGTACATCACGCCATCCCCTTTTCTAGCATCAGCAAAGAAAGATCGGCTCTAATTATGTGATAGCACAGACCATTTTACAAGAAACTGCAGTAATAATGGGAACAGACACAGGTAGGGGTTCCTGGGCAGCTCAGGCAGTTAAGCATCTGCCCCCATCAGGTCATGATCTCAGGGTCCTGGAATCAAATCCTGAGTCAAGTTCCCTGCTCAGTCAGGAGTCTGCTTCTCCCTCTCCTTCTGCCCCCTCCTGCTTCTGCTCTCTCTCTTGCTCTCAAATAAATAAAAATAAAAATATTAACTTAAAAAAAGAAAAAAGAGGGGCTCCTGAGTGGCTCAGTTGGTTTAACAGCTGCCTTCGGCTCAGGTCATGATCCCGGAGTCCCGGGATTGAGTCCCGCATCTGGCTCCCAGCTCTACGGGGAGTCTGCTTCTCCCTCTGACCCCCTCATCTCTCACACTGTCTCTCACTGTCTCTCTCTCAGATAAATGAATAAATAAAATCTTTAAAAAAGAAAGAAAGAAAGAAAAAAGAAACAGACATATGTATAACGCCTGTCAGTGAACTAAAACTCTTTGAGAAGAGAATGACTAAGCTAGGAGAATAGGACTCACGGTGAAATTGTGCAGCCTGAGGCATACGCATGGTGTCCCGTGTAGCGGATTTCACAGCGCACGACATTGTTGGAATAGTCCGATTCAGGCACCAGGTAGCTGGGGTTCACACTGACCTAGGCAATGTAGACATCATCCACATTTTAGATTTCATCAGCAGTGTTTGCTGGTTAATTTCTTCCCATTTCCACAGGGCTAGAACAAGGAAATGCTTCAACTAGATGAAGCAGGGAGGGGATTTTAAAGGTAAGGGAAGTGGTGAAATTCTGAAGAAGTTATAGAAGGAAGGTCTATATTCTCCCCCAAGTTCCTTAAAATATCTTTTTCCTATAGGTAGGTTGGTTTAGAAATATTTCTAGGGAGACAGAATTGGTTGCAGGATCGTGATTATTTAACAGTGAATTCAGAAGGGGGAGCCCACTGAGTTGCAGTCAAAATAAATGAAAGGTTTCTATTTTCAAAGGTCTCTACCTTTAAAATGTAGTTTCCAGGTTTTACATCCGTAATATCAATCCACTGGCAGTCTATGTCTGCATTATAGGTATCATAGCAGCCAGGACTCAACCCCTAAAACAAAATTTGAAAATGTAAAAAGGTGGCATATGGTTAGAATATATTAAAGAATATGATTATCATTTGCAAATTAAACTTTAAGTTAGTACTTACAAGAGTCTGACATAAAACTATATTTATATTGCATCTCCTTTGAGAAGTATATATTACTCAGCCTTACAGCACCTCCAGCTAAAAAAAATACAGGACTAATATAAGTAGTAGTATATCTAGCTTCTTAAAAGTGTCATCAATCACCAGTGAGAAATACAATCTTAAGGGACAGAATAGGCCTCCATCAAAATTCTAGAATATCACCAGTTTGGGAATAAAGGCCCTGTAATAATCCACCTGTCTCTCATGACCTCAGTACGATCCTCCCCACTTTCTCTTGGAAATCACCTTCCTTTTACTCTGAATGCCCCGATTGTATAGTGTTTATTCTCTAATGCTCTGTATTATAATGTTACCGTCTAAGAATCTATCTTGCTAGAGATGAGAAACTCCCTGAGGGTGGCGTCTTTGTTGCATTTTTGAGTAGCTAATGTTGATAAAGTACTCAGCATGTGCCAGGAGCAGTTTTAAACATGTTACATCTATAAATTCAGTTTCCACAAGTACATGAAATCGGTGCTATTCTTATCCCCATTTTGCAGGTGAGGAAAACGAGTCACTTTGAGGTCAATCAGGTCACTCAAGGATATTATAGCTAGTAAGTGGCTGAGCTGGCTTTCCATTTAGATGTTCAGGGCCCAGGGTCCCTGGGTCCCAGCCACACTATTCTCTCTCTCACACATTGCCACTGAAAGACATTATTGAGTTAAAGGGATGAATGTATGCCTCAGAAAATGAATACCACCACATCACTCCATTTGCTAAGATACTCACTTCAGTAAGGAAATGAGTGCCTTCTACAGGCAGGTAAGAGAAAAATTCCAGTAAGATGGGGTCCTTGTTCTCCAGAAAGTTACAATCTGGGGAAATGTGCTCAAATTGGAGTCTGTAGGTATCTTCTTGATTCCATTAGTTCTTCTGGAGAAGTTTGAATTGTTGTATTTCCATTTGAATACTAATCTAAAGTAAATTTAAAAGCATATGCTAGACTCATTTTAAGTCTTATTGCTATTTCATTTTGGCTCCCAAAATTTCTTTGGCGTTTAAGATCACTTTGGTCACCAAAGAGATGGCAAAATCCTCTGAGCATATTCTAGTGGTGCTTGTGTGGCTCTTGCTGGATTGGGGAAGAATGGCACAGCCCTGTGCTCTCACACAACACACAATAACACAGAGAGGCCAACCTCAAAAGTACCTGTGCTTCAGTGGGGAGAACCATATGAAGATTTTTCAATTTCTGGGACCAGCACATTAATTCTGATTCTGGCACATATTAGATACTCAGTAAGCATTAGCTATCTTAAATGTTGCTACTTGTGGCTAACAAGAAGTCCTCCGGCCTCCCATGGCTTTGTAATACCTCCATTGGATGAGCTACTATGTATTTAAAACTTTAAACAACACCACAATGCTGATCTTACCTTCATGTGAACAAAAGAGCTTTAAAGAGTGCTGAAATTGGTACTCCAGCTGGCAGGATTTAAGTTTTAACTTTGATTATTTGAACTAGCGAACAAGTAATGAGAATTTTTAAGGCTGCTAAAAAATCAGGCATGTCCTATATTCAAGGTCAAACTTGATTTTTATTTTTTCTTTAAAGATTTTATTTATTTATTTGACAGACAGAGATCAGAAGCAGGCAGAGAGGCTGGCAGGGGTGGGGGAGGGGTGGGAGAAGGAGTAGGGGAGGGGGTGGGGGAGGGGGAAGCAGGCTCCTTGCTGAGCAAAAAGCCCCTATGCAGGACTTGATCCCAGGACCCTGAGATCATGACCTGAGCTGAAGGCAGAGGCCTTAACCCACTGAGCCACCCAGGCGCCCCAAGGTCAAACTTTAAAAACAGATGAAATGTAGAACCTTGGGGCACCTGGTTGGCTCAGCCAGTTAAGCTCTGCCTTTGGCTCAGGTCATGATCTCAGGGTCCTCGGATAGAGCCCCATGTCAGGCTCCCTGCTCAGTGGGGAACCTGCTTCTCCCTCTGCCCGCCTGCCACTCATGTCTCTCAAATAAATAAAATCTTAAAAAAAAAGAAAAGAAAAGAAATGTAGAGCCTTAGCCAATGCCATCTAAACTAGCTGTTTTAGCAAAAGAGAACCGATGGTTACATTAAATTAGTGAGGTTACTGTAACTGTTTCCAGTTTCACATATGTTGACAATGAAATTTGTTAGCTCAGAACTTAGGAGTTTTGTGGAAGTATAGATATTAAGGAAGTTATATCTACTTTTCTGTTTGGATACATTCTAACAACCTTGTAATACAATATTCTAAGTCAACACTGGGGCTTTGTGAGAGTCGTTTTGCCCCTTTAAATGAAGTCCATGTTCAAGAAACACCAGTCTAGTGAAAAACATAAATACGCCAATCACTTGTAAAGCAAGACCTGGTGAACAGTGGTTAAACGGGACATACATGGAAGATGATTAATAAGGAAGGAAATGAGATGGGGTCTCCCTAAGGAACTGGAAGACCAGAAGTGCCATAAATACCTATAGACATAAAGTCAAATACTTCAACAAAAAGCTGCCTAGAGTGCCTTTTTTTCTAAATGGAGAGAATAAACTCCAGGGCCGCTGCCCAGGCGGGTGGCCACTATGGAGATCGCTGAGTGGAAAGGGAATCTCTCTGCCCACATATGTGTAATGTGTGGGTAGGTTGCATCAACTTTTAGTTAGAGAGTAAGTGCTGCCCCCAGAGCATGTGGAATTGAACCTTGCCCCCTCCAATTGCTCTGATGTTTTTAAGTTCAGAGAAAGAAGCAGTGGTAACATTTAGGTCACTAAAAAGCTTCCTGACACAGCCCTGGAATTTGCTGCCCGAGCTGCCAGCTGCTGATCCCCTCGTGCCCTGCCTTATGTACGTTCACTGCTCCTTGCCAAGATTTCGGCTGGACAAAAATTATAATGTCCTCTTACAAATGAAGGTTTCTTATGGAAATACTGGCATAGCTTTTAACTGACACACATTTTCCCATTATAAGACATACACACTGCTTAGGTCAGCACTATTTTTAAAAATCCATCCAAAGGACATCTGACATCAATTATACTGTAGGTTTAACTACATATGCATGGAGAAAGAAATTGTGTCCTTCTGCTCCCATTTGCATGCTTAAAAGAAACCGGTTTTAAAGTGCTTTTTAAGAAACTTAGTTTCTCTCTTTGGCTAACCCCAATCACCATTCTCTCTCTAGCTTAAGACTGGAGGCAAGAATGGTTTTGAAGGTGAGAAAACAGAAGTGTCTTCAGCATTATTTACCAAGCCAATTAAAGAGTACAGAATGAGTGCAGATACTGGAAACCAATCCAATTTACTCAGGTACTAAACCTCTGCTTTTCACTGTAGAACACAATGATTATGCACATTGACCTTCTATGATGATGAAATTCTTTAAAAATAATTTGAGTTTGAGGTGCCTGGGTGGCTCAGTCACTTAAATGTCCAACTCTTGATTTCAGTTCAGGTCATGGTCTCAGGGTTGTGAGATCACGCCCCAAGTCGGGCTCCATTCTGGGCTTGGAGCCTGGTTGAGGTTCCCTCTCTCCCTCTTCTTCTGCCCCTCCCTGTCCTTTCTCACCCTTTCTAAAAATAAATACATTAATGATAATAATTTGAATCATCAAGCAACCAGCTTCCCTTTCCCAATTATTTTCCATCTTGATGAGATGACCCCCTCCATCAAACAGTTTATATAGGACTGGCAGGAGGAAAGAAAAAGAGAAGACCACACTGTTTTCTCTCTGAAGCCTGTGGGTTCCTGAGGTCAGGGAGCCAACCCACCTGTGTATGAGCAGTACATGCAAATCGCCTGTGGTAGCCATAGTCACAGGATGTGTCCTCAAGACAGAAACTTGCTTTGTGGCCTTCAGCCACTCTCCTCTGGGTACTGGCATCAAGGAGGTCATAGTGGCTGAATTCATCCATGCTGTGATAATGTCTGATGTCCCACACAACACAGAGACACAGGTCAGTAACACACAGAGAAAGTCATGAGGACTTTAGATGACTTCCCCCACAACCTCCCACACTTGTTTCCACATTACAAGTGAGATCCCACTTATCTTCTTAAAGCCAGATTCATGCTGGCTTTTTTCCCCCCAGGACCATCTATCAAACTTGTAAGCCTTTAACTTTGCTTCTAAGAAAAAAAGACTTATTTTGAGTACTTTGTTTTCCTATTCCACCCTGTTTTATCTTTGAATATTAAGTATAAATAGACACTAAATGATCTGTGTTTAAGTAAAACCTGCCATATGCTCTCTAGTCTGTTTCTTTTGGCTGGAAGTCCTGATGTTTTATTCCAAATAAAAGAAGAGCACATGACTCTTGGGACGTTTCTGTGAGATTTTTAAAAAATGTAAAACCATTACTAAAATGCAAAGGAAAAGTACTGCTATGTTTTCCCCACATCGTTTATACTAGTATAAACTTTTTAGTATAAACTTCTATTTAGATACAAAATAATTCTATTTTATCAGAAAATTAGGTGTTCATATCTGCCTTTCTCATTTCATTTAAGGTCCTGAGCTGTGTATCTTCTCACATGAGGGAAGAACAAGAAAAAATTGGCTCCAGTTGCAGAAGGTTTCAGGACATCCATCAGTATTTCCCGACATTACCGGGATTCCTAGGCAAGTTACCAAGGCAAATTATAGAATCACTTTATATAGAGATCATTAAATTTAGGACAGAACAGAAAATTACCCTGGGTTTGACACAGGCATTTTAAAATATAGAGGTAGGTCCTTCTCAGCTCATGGAGTATATCATCTCTATCTTTCTTTGAGACTGGTGTATGAATCCTTCTGATAAGTACTTGTGGTTTTTATTACATGCTAAGTAGGGCAGCTGGGTAGCTCAGTCGGTTAAGCATCTGCTTTCAGCTCAGATCATGATCTCAGGGTTCTGGGATTGAGCCTCATGTTGGGCTCCCTTCTCTGTGGAGTCTGCTTCTCCCTCTGCCCCTCTTCCCACTGGTTCCCTCAACTCTCTCTCTTTCAAATCAATAAATTTTTTTTAAATGCTAGCTAACTATAGATGATTTTGTCTATAACAAGCTTTTTTAGAAATCTTACCTGTAGTACATCGGAATAAAATTCTAGTGAAGCCAATTGCTGTATCCTATCAGCGGTTTTAACTTAGAACATTTAGAACTTTAGAACATTTTAAAAACAGGATCTGGTAGTTGATGTATGTTCTTAAAAATAGACTCCCTTGATGTTGTCACATTACACAGAGAAAATTCTAGAAATAAGACTTTGCATTTATATATCAAGAACTCTCTGAAAAAGGAAAACACTCAGAAGTACCCAGAATGCCCATCCACTTACTGGTGACAACTGTGCCATTCCCAGGAATATCTCGGTCGGCTTGGTAAGAAATCTGATGTCCCTTGGTTTTTCACTCTTTGGGGGAATCTTAGCAGCACCCTGTGATCATAATCTCTAACATCTGCTCTGTATGCTGAGCTGTGATTTTGAAAAAGAAGACATTATTACTTTCACAGGATATTAACTGAAGACAAAAGCAAAACCTTTTCCATTTTTTTTTCCTTTTCCATTTTTTAATGGCAATTACCTCCCACCTCCAACTAGACTATCAGTTGCAAGAGGCATTCTGCTTATTTTGTTTATTGCTGAATTTCCAGGTACTAGAACAGCACCTGGCAAGTGGCCAGAGTACAGTGAATATTTGCTGAATGAGTGAATGAACGACAACTATGGAAATCTGCAATTAAAATGTGAAAAAGCGTAATAAAATTGGCATTAGAAATGTACATGTGATAAGTAAATTCTGTATTTATAATAATTTCTTGTTTAACCACATGAATGAGTAGAAAGTATCCCAAATAATAAAAAAATCCTGTGTTTAATAAGAACTTTGAATTCAGCAATAGGTTTCTTTTTAAACACTTTCCTAAATATAAAGTGGGGAAATAATTCTAGAAGTGTACACCCAGATTAGATAAATAATTTTGTAACTTCGCTATCTTGAAAACAATGGCATGACTATAAAAATATCCTAGGGAGCGAGTGATGCAAGGAATAAAAATGGTAAGTTCAGCTTTCTTCTCTTCCTTCGGCCTGACAGTTATAAAGGGTCAGAGTGGGAGAACTCTACAGCTGAACAGATAAACATTACTCTGTCCCTTCTAAAATATTTTGTGTGAATATATATTCACATACTGTTGAGTATTTTCACTTTCCACTTGAAAATTTTTTATGAGACCTATCAAAACATCTTTTGCTCCCTCTGCTGGTTTCCCAGGAGCAAAGTCAGAGAATTCCATCCCCCAAACTGCTATGATTTTATTTTAGGACTGATTGAAAAACAAAGCTCTTGCTTATGTTCTTATTCCAGCTGAAGTAATACCAAAACAACGAAGTTAAATTGTGGCCTCAAACAAAAGAAGAAAACCTAACCTTTGCTGAAGAGGGGTGCCCCACTGGCAAGTTAGCCCTCTGTTTTTTTTAAGGGGTCATTAACAAGCTCTTCTATTACAATATTTTTTTCCACCTTATTGTACAGTTCTTTAATAGAAAGTTATGGGAAACCATTGGTTCCAAGGTTTGAGGATCTTGGAAAAAGAGCGTGAGATCCCAGTTCTCCAGGATAAGGGTTTGCCCCCATCTCCCTGATTTGTGTCACAGTTTTAAAGAAAGAACCCACAGAAATCTTCAGAATGTTAACTCTCCATCCAGGTCCGCAAGCCCAGGAGACCACATTCCACTTCGCAGCTCTTGCCCCACTTCCCAACTCCTGTCTCCGTGGAACAAGAGCGATCAGAACCAGGCACAGGAACGGCGCCTGAAGCGAGATGGGGCAGCCAGGCCACGGAGATCCCAGCCGGTACCTGGCCAAGCAGTTTTCCTCTGCAGCGCATCTCAGGTTGTACATGGACATCTTTTGCACGTACGTGGACGCCTGGATGTAATACGGGTCTGGCACCAGGTCCGGGAGACCTAAACGTCAGGAGGCGATGGGAAGAGGTGGCTGTGAGACAGCCCAGTGCCCCCTCCCCCAGCTCCGGGTCCCTTCATGTCTCTCACTCTTCACCCTTCACGCAACCGGGCTACAGAAAGCAGGAGACCGGGGGAGGCCCAGGGCTGCAGAGCAAAGTGGAAAGAGAGCAGGAGGGGCCAGGCGCGCGGTTTGCACCAGATTCCAGGGCTGCCTCGGCAGGCGCAGGGGGAGGGATCGGATCAGCGGGGACTAAGGCCTGCCGCGCCCAGGCAGCCACGTTGGGGAGCCACAGAGTTGGAGAAGGGGTGCGCGGCTGCCTCCTGCGACTTGGGGGTGCTTACCGTACTGGAAGTAGCCGGTGCCGTATCCGGGCCGGTACCTGCTCCCAGGCCGGGGTCTTTCGTACGTGTCATAGTAGTTGTAATAGGGGTTGTCGTCGGAGTACTTGTAGGGGTTGTACGGGTCGTCGCCCACCATGCCGTCTACGCGGCTGGGCGGCTGCAGGTTACTGAGCGCCGGGCGCTCTCCCAGCGCCGTCCGGTTGCCGTCTCTCGAGTCCCCAGCATCGCGGGCCCCGGACGGCGAGTAGCCAGCTTGGAACCAATGGCGGGCGGCGGGTCTGGGTCGGCCGGCGACCCCCGACGTGCCTCCAGTGCGCTCGCGTGCTGCCGCCGTGCGGTTGCGGAGCAGCAGGATTGGCGTGCGCGGCTGCGGGGCTGCGGCGTTGGCCGTGCCCGGGGCGGTGGTGCCCGGGTCCCGTCGGCGCTGCGGCTGGTACTGAGAGCCCAGGCTCAGCAGGCTGAACACCTGCCCGTTGTTCTCCCATTGGATCCTCTGGCGCCAGGCGGCCGGAGCCGCCGGCTGCTGGCGAGGGGGCTGCTGCTGGCTAGCGGCCGGCGGGGCGCAGCGCAGGAGTGCGCAGAGCTGCAGGGGCCCGAGCAGGAGCGCGGTCCAAGCGAAGCGCATCGCTGCCTTTTGCCTGATTGTCCCCACTCCGGGAGGTCGTTGGTCGGAGAAAAGGAAAACGGGGCCCAAATCACGTGAGGGAGGGAGAAATCTTCAACCGGGGAGGCGGGCGGAGCGCGGGTATCTCAGTCCCAACAAGCAACGCCGAGGGTGGGCTGCAGACCCTCGTCCAGTCAAGGCAGCTGCTGGGACGTGGCACCCGCCTGTCTCCTCTTTCCCAGTCCTTCTGGAAGGCGATGGGGAGCGGCGCGGTGGCCCCGGCGAGCGGGCAGCGTCTGGAGTGAAGGAAGGAGGAGAGATTTTAAACTTTCTGGCACGTTTGCAAAGTTACACAAGCAGTTCTGGCCCGGCAGCCCCTCCGCTATTTGTTCACGTAATGAGATTGGAAACGTGCAAGGCGGACAGCTCCTCGCCTCTGCCCCTCCCTCCCCGTCCTGTCCTCCTCCCCCCAGACACGTTGCACAGGGAGCGTTAAGGGGAAAGAACAAAACGGAACACACATCCTGAGACACACTCGGCTTAATCTGGGGCGAACATGCAGGAATTTCAAAAGACTCAGACAGGCGAAGGCAGCCAGGCCATGGGGCGACGCCAAAATATGCATGAAGAAAAATGCTATTAGGTCACCAGCCCTGGAGAGGCGGGAAGTCGGGAGATGGGGAGGGTGCTGGGGGCGAGAGTCGGGGAGGGGGGCGGGGAGGGATGCTTGTGACTAACGTTTATCCATAAGGAGTTAACCAGACAAATTTCCCAATGCATACTCACTCGCTTTTATGGGAAGCGCCCTCAGCAAATAAACCCCAGGATATCAAATTTTGTTTTTGTGTGTGTAGGTAATATGAGAAATGGGTTACAAATTTGTTTCCTACAGTGAATATTTTAATAACCAAAAGTGAAATTTTACAGGGAACAAAGCCATCTAACACTGAAGGGATGGATAAACCTGTCTCTTTTTCAAAATGCCGGCCTGATTTGTACTCTGAGTGGAAGAGGAGAACTCTCTTTCATCTGCACATTATCTACAGGGACATTTCAATAAAGGAGGCTATACCAAGTCTGCTAGGATCACACTCAGAGGACAGCTTCAAAGGAGCATTTAACATGACTTTTCTCATTGTACATCCAAGGAGGAGGTTTACCTTCGGATTAAAAACAACAACAACAACAACAACAACAATTTAAATCATTCTTTGTTAAATTTTTGAAAAGTCAGTAAAACATCCTGTGGTGTTTGAGTGATCTTCTGATGTAAGCAGCCTGGGGGTTCAGTTTCTGGTGAGGACAAGGTAGTGGGAGGGGCCAGAGGAGAATCAGGGGCCCAAGATGGGTGGGAGGCAGGTAATGCTGACTGCAAAGAGATGCTTAATGGACCCATTTTTCACATACCAGTTGGGGCAGTGTTGGAAGCATTTCAAAGAAGAAAAAAAAATCTTTAGCCTGATTTAAAACCATGACTCAGAACCAGATTTTAATAACCTTTTTATTGGTCTCATCATTGGGCTGTTGTCTTTAGAGAGACTTCATTATTCACCTCTCTGTGTTTTCCTCCGACTCCCCGCATTTAATCACCCCCTTTTGATGATGTGGTGGACAGCTGCTGATTTGAATGCCTACCACCCATTTTCCCTTTTTTCTAGCGAGAACAACATATTTTGGGAAAATTCCCCTACCCAAATGCATGGTGGGACTGACTGAGCATTCATGAGACTTCTGTCACTTCAAGCAGTGGCAATGTGATCCCGGCTTGCTCATCAAACCATCTCCCTACCATTGGAATCATGAGCAGATGGGACACCGGGCTCAGAAATGTTGGAACCTGTGCTTCCTGCCCCTGAAAAAAGTTTCTATGAGTTCTTGCTACACACATTCCCCCTACACTGTTTCAGATCCATGCCTTTCAAGACCTGATGGCCCAGCTTTTCCTTCCTTTTCTCCACTGAATTCCTTTGTGACTTGACATGGTCAAAGTCAATTGCTGTTGGTTGCACTTTAAGAACCCAGACTGATACTGAGGGGGTTTGTGATTGGTTATCTCACTTAATCAGATCTCGTGATTCTGCATGTGATACCATGAGTTTGGCCCTTTTTGAGTCAAGTTAGATTTGCTCTCCCCATGACCACACAGCTTCCTAGAAACAGAAGAGTTGCAGATGGAAGCTTGCCAGTAGATTGACAAATCTGTTGCTTATATGGTGAAGGCAAAATCCAAGTGCACATCTCACTGATGGCCGGTGAATAGTGCCCCATCTCTGTCTGAAAGTCAGAGACATGGGGCACTTGGGTGGTTCAGTGGGTTAAGCCTGTGCCTTCGGCTCAGGTCATGATCCCAGGGTCCTGGGATCAAGCCCTGCATCAGGCTCTCTGCCTGGCGGGGAGCCTGCTTCCCCCTCTCTCTCTGCCTGCTGCTTTGCCTACTTGTGATTTCTCTCTTTGTCAAATAAATAAATACAATCTTAAAAAAAAAAAAAAGAAAGAGACATTTTATAGAGTTTCCATGTAATTTAAAATTCAAGTATTCAATGTCTCCAAACCCACTAAGAGAAGATAGAGCAAAAAAGAAGCAGGTGTATATAATTTGGATGGACAGGCCAAATGATAGGGGAAGCAGGAAGGGAGAGAATGTAATTATCTCTCATCTCTCCTCTGCCCATGAACAGCTCATTCCCCAGAAAGAGAATCCCGTAACTGCTAGTGCTTGACCACACATTACTAAGGGATGGTCTCTTCTGTGGAGATGACACTGTCAGATTGGCAGACCAGAGCAGCCCCTAATGGGAGGGTAGAAAGTTTATGCTGGATGCTGGATAGAATACCCTTGTTTCCCACCCTGGTGCTCAAATTAAAAAAAAAAATTAGCTGTGTATCTTTGAACAGCTGATTTACCTTCCCTCACTCTTTGTTATCTGTAAGATTCAAGGATTAATTCAAATTATTTCCAAACTGTTTTTCCTAGTTGTAAAGCTGCTGATTTTTGTGAATGGCTCAGTAATTCCAGCAACTTTCCATTTATCCACTATAATGTTGCATTATGATCATTAATATTTCATTAAATAATGTCTTTAGTTGGACTTTAAAAATCTGTTCTTATTTTATGTGTCAGTTAGAGTCTGCGGACTGCTATTTTCCCTTTTCACATACTTCTTTTCAGTGAAATTCAGTATACATTTTGCTTTACACGTGTCTCTTGATCACACTTATGCTCTGAAATGTAGTACATCAATCATCCTGTTGATTTACACGCATGAACACTCAATGAATGTCAACTGATTCCCTCACTTGCAGAATTTATAGCTGAATGAGGTTTATCATTTGTTTTAGATTTGCTCTGACAGACTTAAAAATGTGTTATCAGAGTATAAATTACTAGAACAGTAGTGGTATGCAGTATGTATTTTCTTTCAAGCACATACACAGTACTTCAGGGGATAAAACACATTACTCTTTGTCACCCATCCTAATGAGATGTTTAGTTGGTTTTCTCTCTCCTCCACTTTCTCTAAACTCTCTCTGGCCTAAGACTTAGCCAGCTGAAACAAACATATGGCTACCACACGGGGGGATTGTAGGAGACGCTCACTGGAGCCACACATCATGCTGTCTGTGCAATGACAAAACTATTATTCACAAAACAGGAGAAATCGTACTTCCTTCTAATCAACACTGAGATAACAACAACAACAACAATGGCAGCTGTGTCAAAATACCTTTAGCTTTTTAACTTTGGTAAGAGCCAGAGCTGATTCCACTTTGACCTTGAGATTTTCTTTTCATGGACAGTTTTGCAGTATAGACCATATGAAGAAGAGTGTTGAAATGAGACTAATTCTCTTTTTTAGGTTGTGGACTATTGTTATCAAAAGTTTTTTTAATTTAAAAAAAATTTTTTAAAGATTTTATTTATTTCTCTGAGAGAGAGAGAGAGCATGGGGGGTGCGGGGTGGTGGTAACGGACAGAAGGAGAGGGAGAAGCAGACCCCCAGCTGGGCAAGGAACTGAACATGGGGCCGAAAGCAGATACTTCACCAATGAAGCCATCCAGACACTACTTAAATTTGATTTTTAAGTAGTCTCTACACTGAATGTGGGGTTTAAACTCACAACCCCAAGTTACTTGCTCTACCTGGTGAGCCAGCCAAGCAACTCATTCAATATCAAAAATTTAAACTGAAACAATGTTTGGCCCATTGACCAAAAAGTGGAATTTGTCGTAAGGCTACATTCATGACATTTGTGAATAGTATTTATAGTTGTGGGATAATTCATAGAAGTGGAAAGTTGAATTATGCAGGAAACTCAAACCATTAGAACAATGCCAATTGAATGGCCAGGGCCGGAACACCAAAGAACTCCAGGCTGAGCCTAATTCTTTCTTTGGGGATCAGGAAGCTCATACAGACTCTCTTCGTTAGTAAAGACCAGTGCTCCTGTGTGTTTTGGTGCCATGTAGCTTGGAAACATCACAGAAAATAAAACTAAGGACATAGGAAGTTAGAGGTGTGTAGGGGGAAATGATTGAGAAAAGAGGAAGGTATGACATCAACACACGGGGGATGACTTGAGACATGAATAAGGAGCACATTTAAAAAAGTTATTTCAGGAATGGTAACAGTGAAACAAAGAACTAGAACTCATTTACTGGGAATAAAATGGAGGAGAAGAGTGAGCTAGTCTTCAAGTTTACAGTGCTCTTGTGTTCCGTTTTCATTCTTGTCTCCTGCCACATACCACTTCCAGGTACTCATCCAAATATAAAAAGTAGACAGTTGGTACACACTGTGTCAAGAATGGGCTGGAAAAAAATTCTGTAAACAGACTGAGTAGAAGAATTCCAGAAATAATGAATTTTAAATATATCTTCTTTGGTTACCCATCCCCTTGGGCCACCTAGGGAATGGAAATGTGGAACTGAACCATAGGGAATTGAAAAATATTCCATTCTAGTGTCTTTCTGCATATTCATATGTGATTAAGTAAATAGTAGTAGCCATTATAATGAAATGGAAATATGAGAAGAGATGAACTTAGCATAGGAGAATGGCTCTTTGCAATTCCCTGAATCAGAGTTCAAAGGAAGCTGGTGGTGTTGACCACAAAAATAAGGGGTCAGCCGCTTGGCAAGACTCCCCCAAATAAAGTCCAAGTGATTAGATTGGGCTTGATGGAAGAAACTGTTCTTCATGTCGTGCCGTGTACTGGGGTCATTCCTGCTTCTAATGGATATCCTGACATGCTCCCTGGTCCACGTCCTGGCCTACCTGCCCCTCGACTCTTCCTGGATTCAGCTTCACTGCCATAGAACCCTGGAAGTCACTGAGTTTTCTATAACCTGGATATGATCCTCTGAGATGGTGGGGTAGAGGTTAGGAGGACAGTTATGCTAAGCAAGGGCGTCTTCATCTGCCCATCACATGCAATGATTACAGCCAACCATTAGTCATCTCTCTGTTTTAACTTCACCATAGGTGTGCTGCTTTCTTTCTTTCTTTCTTTCTTTTTTTTTAAGATTTTATTTATTTATTTGACAGAGATCACAAGTAGGCAGAGAGGCAGGTGGGGGGGGCGGTGCGGGAAACAGGCTCGAGCAGGGAGCCCAATGTGGGGCTTGATCCCAGGACTCTGGGATCATGACCAAAGCTGAAGGCAGAGGTTTTAACCCACTGAGCCACCCAGGTGCCCCGGTGAACTGCTTTCTTTTGGGGCTCTGGAGGAACAAGATGACAAAGTACTAACAACCTAATTCACATTCCATGGTGGTTTTTTTTTTCTTCCCTCCCCTATAAAGGAATAAATCTCTGAACATTTGAGAGTGTTAATGTTGTGTCTAGAATAGAAGCAGAATGGAAGGAAGATGTTGGTGGGGCTATGAAGATAAAAATCTGTTTCCTAACTATACCTGAGGTCAGTTTTGAGAGTCATAGTTCTTTCTCTTTTTGTTATTATTAGAATACCACTCATGTAGACCATCTTGCTTCCTCTCAGTTATATGCACCTTAAGCACAGAATCAAAGATTTATACATAATGGTTCTTAAAACAGTGAGACTCTCTTTAAAGCGGACCCAGTTAGGACATTGTTGTAAAGATGAATTTCTTTGCCTTCTACCTGTTTTATTTTCTTACCTTTCGACTGTTACGTGGATCATAGTCATTTCTTCCCAAAGGTAGCAGATAAAAAGAGAAAAACTGAAGCTCATAAAGTCTCTGGAGAGAGTGTCTTGAATAGGTCACGTAATGGCACTAGACAGTTTGATCATTCTTCTGGGCTGCTTAGGGGAATATGACAGGTTTTTCTTCCCATGACCTATCTTTAATACTCTATTGTCCATGGTCTATGTAAGATTTTAGAAATAATTAATACAATGCTTCTAACACAAAGGCATATTGGAAAATATTAAATGGAAATGTAAATATTAAATACCAAGTGAAACATCTTTTTTTTTTTAAAGATTTTATTTATTTATTTGACAGATGGAGATCACAAGTAGGCAGAGAAACAGGCAGAGAGAGAGGAGGAAGCAGGCTCCCCATTGAGCAGAGAGCCCGATGCGGGGCTTGATCCCAGGACCCTGGGATCATGACCTGAGCTGAAGGCAGAGGCTTTAACCCACTGAGCCACCCAGGCGCCCCCTAAGTGAAACATCTTAAATGAATGTGTACAACCTTAAAATGATCTGCAGCTCAAGAATGGCCAATCCCAAAATAATCGAGTGGACTACTCAGGGCCTTTCCAAGCTTGCTAAATTGGTAGTAGAGGAAGGAAATAATAAGGAAATATGCAAATACTAAGAAAAATAAGCACCCTCTCTAACAGGACAATACCTGTCCCCTCATTAATAATATGCATTGCTATTTCTTGTCATTGACTATGTTCTTGGCACAATGCAAAATGCTTAGGCACATTACCTCATCTTATCCTCACAACACCCCTGTGAAAGTAGTTATTAATACTTACATTTTATGGATAAAGGAATGAAACTTAGAGAGATAAAGCACCATGCTCAGTCAAAAATTGGCAGAGCTAGATCTTGAACCCAGATCTATCCTGTTAAACACACACCATATTAAGCTCTTGCTGTGTGAATAGAAGGGAAGTATTAGGGGTTTTTTGATTTTCATTGTTTTAATGATTGGAGAAATTTAGCTGAAGGACTCATTAAAGGTTACATGGCAAGGAGATTGTGGCCAAGGCAAATAAATGAGTAGACTAGCAACGACTACTTACCTAGTGCCTCTAGGTAAATGGCTTTGGAATAAGTGTGATATACAAGTCAACTGGAGGGTGACGTGTAGTAGAAAGAACATGAGGTGATGGAGACAGTCCTTGGAGAAACTCTTACTCTGCTATTTACTCACAGGGGGTTCTTGGACAAATTAGAGTTCTTGGGCAAAGAGGCTTGAGTCTCTTCTGAGACTCAAGTTTCTCACCCAAAAATAAAGAGGGTAAGACCTGCCTTACAGGGTTGTTCTTAAGTATATGACAGAGAATCCAGCTTATATTAGGCACTAAGTAGGTGATGACTGTTGTTACTACTTGGTACTTGGACATTCACATTTAAAAGTCAACAAAGAAAATTTTCTATGTAGACAATCATGCAGAAAGTCTTTCTATAAACATTGAAATGGAGACATTCTTCTTTACTTTTTAAAGTGCCTGTTTTATTACTTTGGAGCAGGAACATTCTGTGAAAAATAGATTTTATTGAGGTATAATTTACATAAAATAAAATGTACAGTTTTCAAGTGTACAGTTTGAAGAATCTTTGCAAATGTATGTGTGCTTTTGAAACCAGCACAATGAAGACCAATTATTTCCGTATTATATCATAAAATCCCCATGAGCCTGCTTCACCCCTGCGCCAAGAAACCACAGTTACAATTTTTTTTTCCCACTTAGACTACTTTTATCTCCTTTAGAAGTTCATGTAAGTGGGAGTTATACAGCGGGTACCCTTTTGTGTCTGGGTTGTTTTTTTTTTTCTTTTTGCTCAGCGTGTCTGTTAAACTCATATGTATTGTTGCTCAATCAGAGGTTCATTTGTTTTTCTTAGTGAGTAGTATTTCATGCTATGAAATGACGTGTTTTCCAGATGGGGCTATTATGAATAGAGCTGCTACGAGCATTCATCTACAAATTATTTTCTGGTTGTATCCTTCATTTCTTTTTGGTAAATACTTAAGGGCAGAATTGTTGCATCTTTAAAGTAGATATATGTTTAATTTTCTAAGAAATTATAAAATCTTTTTATTAATAGTTGTATTATTTACCTTTACCCCAGCCACATTCAGAGTTCCCGTTGTTTCACATCCTTGCCAACCCCTGGATATTTCAGTCTTTTTTTTCCATTTTAGCCATTGGCTGTGAAGTGGTACCTCATTGATGTTTTAATTTGCATTTCTTTAGTGACTATCGATTTTGAGCATTTCTTTCACGTACTGTTTTTCATTCACTACACATATGTGAAATATATATTCTAATCTTTGCCCAATTTTTAATGTCTTATAATATTCTTATTGAGGAGTGAGAGTTTTTTGTACATTCTGGACATGGACTTATTTATGTAAGACATATGTGTTACAAATATTTTTCTATATCTGTAGGCTTACCTTTTCATTTTCTTAATGATGTCTCTTGAAGAACAGGAGTTTGTAATTTTGATAAAATCCAATTTACCAGTTTGCTTTCTTGTGTAGTTACTGCTTTTTGTGTCCTGTCAAAGAAACTGTTTCTTACCCCAGGTTCACAAGATTTTCTTCCACGTTTTCTTCTGAAAGCTTTGTAAGTTAATTTTATCTATACATCTGTGATCCATTTAAAAATATTTGGTGGGGGGGGCGCCTGGGTGGCTCAGTGGGTTAAGCCTTTGCCTTCGGCTCAGGTCATGATCTCTGGTCCTGGGATCTAGCCCCACATCAGGCTCTCTGCTCAGCAGGGAGCCTGCTTCCTCCTCTCTCTGCCTGCCTCTCTGCCTACTTGTGATCTCTGTCTGTCAAATAAATAAATAAATAAATCTTAAAAAAATAGTTGGGGGTATAGTGTGAGATAGGAGTTGAGGTTTATTCATTTCCACATGGATATCCAGTTGAAACAGCACTATTTGTTGAAAAGACTATTCTTTCTCTAAGACGCCCCTTAGCAGCTATGCCAAAAATGAGTTTGCCTTATATGTATACATCTCTTTCTGGACTTCCTATTATTTTTCCCTAACATGTTTACTTATTTTCATGCCAGCCACGACACTGTCTTGGTTATTGTAGGTAGTCAGACTTGAAATTAGATAGTGAAAGCCCTTCGATTTTATATTTTTTTACTAAAAATATTTGGATCCTCTTAAGTTCTTTGCATTTCCACATGCACTTCAAAAATATTCTGTTAATTTCTAGCTAAAATACAACTGGGATTTTGACTGAGGTTATATTGAACCTGTAGATCAATACATTTTGTTAATATGAATTTTCAATCCATGAACATGATATATTACTCCACTTACTCAGATCTTCTTTAACGTCTTTCAGCAATGTTTTATAATGTCCAGTATATGGGCATCTTTTGTTTTAAATCATTTATAAGTATTTTATGTGTTTTAAGGTTCTTATAGATGAAGGTACTTAAAGTTAATTTTCATGTTGTTTGTTGCTGGTTTATAGAAATACCACTGATTTTATGAATTTATATCCTCTTAAAATTTTTTCTTTATTAAGATTTAAGGAGGAAAATAACAAGAGACCGCAAAAGAGGTGTGGTGGTAGATGTAAATAAAAGAAAAATAAATTGAGAAATACCCAGAATGATTTTATGTGAACAATTTTAGAAAACAGGTAATGAAAAAAAATACCATATCAGTTAACTATTGCCATATAACAAACCATCCCAAAACATGGGACTTAAAAGAACCTAGTGTTATTTCATGAATCTTTCGGTTAGGTGAGTGGTTCTTCTGCTATTTTCACACAAGCTCACTCATACAGATAACATCTTTGTCTCAGAAATATATAGGATAACTACTTTAGTCTATCTGTGAAAGAATCATTTTATTAGGGGAAATAATTTTGACCATAAAAAAACTATTGAAAAGAACACAAATAATTCATTTCACATAATCACAATATTGGAAATAACCAGATATTTTCAAAACTATTCACTTGCTATTTTATCTCAAATATTAATACTTTTCAACTAATTATGATAATTCATAAAAGACTAAAAGACAAAAATATTATAGGGTATATTATTTACTTTTTAAATATTTTTAACCCATCACAGAATCAATAAGAGTGTTGCATAAGAGGAGGCAGGAGCAAAATTTTATGTATGAAAGTTGTGTTTAATCCTGGGTAAGAAGGAAATAATTTCTAAATGTATGACCAACAATTCATTAATACATACATATCTATTCCAAAACTTTTAACATATAGGATGTCCAAATTTTCTGCACCATAATTTTTTCTTTACTCTCATTCATCTTAGTAACCATAGTGCTCGCTGGCTAGTCCAGAAATGAGAAAGTCAACCTTCAGGTTGTTCAGTCCTTTAACTCAGTATCCAACCCACCAAATGGTCCATTGGAGCTGCTTTAAGTTTTTAGACATTTCTACTTCTCCCCATTTTCATTTCAAACACCCTGTCACCAATTATCCCTCTCTTAGGCAGTAACTTCCTAACAGTTTCCCCCATATTCACCCATGCCCACCATTTGAAAATTCCACAGCCAGGATAACTTCTGACCGTGCCATTCCTGTCATTAAAACAATTTAGGAGATTCTCACTGCCCTTAAGATAGAGAAGAAAACCCATAGCATGGACGCTGCCCTTGCCTACCTCCACAGATTCAATGGCACCCCCAACCCCTTCTCCTCACAGACCTAGTTCCTTTACACTACTACTGTTTGTGCAGTTTCCAGACCAAACTGTCATGCCCTCTCCCATCAGGGTCTTTTTTTACATGAACCACTTTCCTCTTCTCTCTTGTTAGCCAACTTTATCTATCTCTTCAGATCTCAGTCCAAAGGTCATTTCTTTGTGGAGACTTTCCCTTAACCCCAAGACAAGGTCAGCTCCTTGTCTTTTGCACATACGTAGTATACTCCACTTCTTTGTAAAGCTGGCCTTGCCCATAATTATGTGTTCAGTGTTTGTCTTTCCAAATGAACTATCATTTCCATAAGGGTCTAAATTTCATCAGTATATTCATCCAAACTGTTTATTTTCATCTGTAGAAATGATGGCTTTCCTTATGTATTGTGTGTAGACCAAGTACAGTATCTGTTAGTAAGTATTAATCATAAAAATACTTTATCCCAGCCTGGTGTGGTTTTAACAAACATGTATTACACTCCCAGAATCAGTGTGCCAAAAGAAAAGTCACTTCAGTTGCTTCAGAATGGGAACCGAAGTATTTACTCACTTGGGAGAGAAATGGGCTTAATATAACCAGAAGAGCAGAAAGTCTGCTTTAGAGGTCCTAGGCTGAAGCAATTGGAACCTTAATCTCACTGAAGTGATAGGGTCTCGGTAGAGGTGAACGAGAAATCTTGCCCAGTACTTGACCACACCAAACTAGATTTGCTCAGGCTCTCGCCCGAACATGTACTAGTATCTATGTGTTTCTTAATTTAAAAAGGATAAGGATAAGGGTGGGCCGCTGGGGTGGCTCAGTGGGTTGGGCCTCTGTCTTCAGCTTGGGCCTCTGTCTTCTGCTTGGGTCGGGGTCTCAGGGTCCTAGGATTGAGCCCCGCATCAGGTTCCCCACTCAGCGGGGAGCCTGCTTCCCCCCTCCTCTCTCTCTGCCTGCCTCTCTGCCTACTTGTGATCTCTTTGTCAAATAAATAAATAAATAAATAATTTTTTTTAAAAGGGTAAGGATAACTTAATTATAAACAAAGCAGTTTTCTGATAGACTAAAGAATTTTAGAGTTATCCTATCGAAATTTTCATCTATAAATCGAGTAATTCGTTCAACAGAAGAATAAATGAAACAAGATGGGATTGGGAGGGAGCCAAACCATAAGTGACTCTTAATCTCACAAAACAAACTGAGGGTTGCTGGGGGGAGGGGGGTTGGGAGAAGGGGGTGGGGTTATGGACATTGGGGAGGGTATGTGCTTTGGTGAGTGCTGTGAAGTGTGTAAACCTGGCGATTCACAGACCTGTACCCCTGGGGATAAAAATATATGTTTATAAAAATTTTTTTTTAAAATAATAAATTAAAAAAAAAAGAACTCTGGATATTTTACACACTGCCCTTTGTTGAGAATGGTGTTTGGGCAGCTCAACAGTAACTGTGTGGTGGACTGTGAATGAGACGAGGAGAAAGAACTTTACGATGATCTAACAATAAGTTGCAAAGCTTATGTGGCAAAATGCATGCATGAGTGCTGAGATAGGGTTCCTAAAAATACTGTGGCTTGTCCTGGGAAATAACAGAGGCCTGCTAAGAGCAACTCCAGCTGCATTCCATATGGTGATCTTTTCATATGTGAATGCTAAATGATCGTTTAGTGATCTTTTAAACCGACCACAGAGGAAATCCACAAATTACCATGGCAGATTTTGTTTGTGTTGACACTTATGTACACAATCAAATAGGCTTTTCCCTAAGTATCTCCATCAAAGGCTTGATTTCAAAAAAGAAAAATAGCCCCTAGTAGTAGCTGTAAGAACAAAGAATAAATGTAAACAGAAATTATTATTTTCTTTATTAATACGTTTTTACTATATTATAACCTCGTACTAATAATCGGTTTTATATGAGTGGTTAGTGAGAACAAGTTGACACATTTTACTCATTTCCTTATAAATAAATGGGTATTATCAAGTTGATTATTTCTGGAAAGAAATAATACGCTTTCCTATTTAGTGCTACGAAGGTACCACTAAATAAAATACTGCTATAATGTGCGGCATTGTTCTTAATCACCTTTAACAAAAGGTCTTGCCTGGCATGGTGGTACTCCAAGTTAATTTCTGAGAATAGAGATCTGTCTTAAATATTCAAAGTTTATTTCCTATTGGCTAGAGATTAAGACTGTGATGTCTTAAGTATGTACCCCCTACTTTGGCATTTTCCTTGGAGAGACTAAAGTTTCTAACTGCTTAATTGCTTTTAGGATGATAGACTATTGTTTATTGAATTGACATCCTGCTGACTTGGTATGGAGCCCGTGTTCTGTGTGAGTTACATGTTAAGGACTATTTTCAGAATTCTGAGGCTAGTATATAATAATTGCAAGTACTAAATACTTACCCCATTCCTGCCTGACTATGAACAAAATAGTTATGAAGGAGAAAATAGTCCCAAAACAAGTGCTAGTGGGTTTTAGAGTAATACTGAAAGCCAGTGAAATGTGGAGATGTACTGAAGCAAAATGTCAGTTGGGCCAACAAGATGCTCTTATGGAGAAACTAGATTTATCCAGCATTGTGGTGAGGGAATCTATGGGCTTGTTTTTGTTGTTGTTGTTGTTGTTTTAAGATTTTATTTATTTACTTGACAAACAGAGATCACAAGTAGGCAGAGAGGCAGCCAGAGAGGGAGGGGGAAGCAGGCTCCCTGCTGAGCAGAGAGCCCGATGAGGGGCTTGATCCCAGGACCCTGGGATCATGACCTGAGCCGAAGGCAGAGGCTTTAACCCACTGAGCCACCCAGGCGCCCCTATGAGCTTGGTTTTTAATGCATTCTCAACAGACTCTCAATTGTTTGGAATTTTCCTTCCATTTCTTATAACACTTCCTAAAAGAAAAGAAGACAATAGTTGACATGCTTTTATTATTTTAATGTTTCCACTCACCTTCCAAAAATTTCATGTCCTCAGAATATGGCTTCTGTTGGGACACTTGAAGTCAGACAGCTTCTGGATTTACCAATACAGGCTAGTTACTACTAGGAATTTGAGAAATTCTTGGGAGGTGTCTCACCAGGAACCCAAGAAATGGAATTTTAGGTGTGGTTAGCAAATGACTTGAAACTCCTTTAGTAGACCTCCTTGGGTTGACTAAAAAGTTTTCTGTAGGTCTAGTGGGCTCCAAGCCACACAGTACTTTCCTTTCCATAGTGGGCTTCCTTTCTGCTCAAGAATGAGTGTATAGCAGGATGGAGAATATGGCTGGAGGCCATATGTCAAGTTCCTAATTGTGAGGGTAAGAAACTGCTCACAGAAAACCATTGAAATGAGTCATCCTCTAGGGGGCAATAGAGTCTGATATAGGCTCCGAATTGCAAGGATTAATTTCCTGAGGGAAAGATTGATTAGGAAGAATTACTAAACCATCTTAGACTTCAGAATACATTAACCAAACTTCAACTTTACTATAGTTGCTCAGAATCTCCCTGAATTTTTGTGGTTAGTGAAGCTAACTGGGGCTGATGTGGGCCAAGAGCTTCCCTGCAGGAGCATTACAGATGTATGAGCCTAAACCCCAGATGTAGGGAGGACTTGAAGAAGAAATGAGGCAAGGCTGACTCAGCCTCTCTAAGTGGGTTGCTGTATTTCAAGTGAGGTTTCTGACCTTGAGGCACCCTTGTCTTAACAGGGGAGTGCCAGGTTGGGAAGAGTCCTTCTCATTTAACAGCAGTATAATTTTTCAGCTACCCAATTCCTTCTATTTTATGGTACCTAGAATAGGAGAAAAAATTTCTGGACCATTTCTGATTCCCAAAATCTTGGTGGGTGGGCGGGCTTGGTCCCTCAGTTGTGTTGATACAGGTCATCTAGGGGTCAAGTGCCCATGTAATGGAAAGAACTCCATGTAATGGAAAGAAATCGCAAACTAAATTGGTGTGCCTAGGTGGCTCAGTTGGTTACGTGTCTGACTTGGTTTTGGCTAAGATCATGATCTTAGGGTTGTGAGCTCAAACCCCAAGTCAGGCTCTGTGCTGGGCATGGCGCCTGCTTAAGATTCTCTCTCCCCTTTTCCCTCTTTCGCTCCCCCACCCAGCTCCTGTGTGTGCACTCTCTATTTCAAAAAGAAGAAGAAGAAGAATTCTGTAAAATCACCTTCATCTTGATATTACTGAGAATGAGTATCCTGGGTGGGTATTAAAATCCTAATGCTGATACATTTCCTTTCCAGTTTTATAGGAGAAATTTAGGTGGACAGGAGCATGGTACGCTCTCCACCACATGTGGTGGGAGCCTTTTCGCAGTACATAGTGGGAAGCGAAGAAGAGAAGCATGTCAGAGCGTGAGGTGTGGTGGTGGTGAGTTGTACAAACACATATGGCATTCTCCTCAGGGTCGTGTGAATAAAGATCTAATGGGGCCAAAGGTCATGGAGAAAATAGAAAATTACTTTGCAAGTATCCGTGGCCTCCCTGAACCCTTTGTTTTCTTCCAAGGAGAAAAAAGTCTTTCTGGTTGAACCTCATTTTCTGTGCACAGTTCAAGTGATGGGATGATTCTTACAAGAAAAGCAGTCAAAACCCAGCGTAAAAGTAAACATGGAGGGAAAGTCATGCAGCAGGGAGAGACTGGTGGGAGGGTCCCTCTCTACAAGGAGGCAGATGAGAGAAGATAGAAGAGGGAAGATCACTTTGAGGGGCCAAGTCAAGTTTATAAAGAGACGAGGAGTAAGAAAACGGTCCATTAAAACGAATGTTAAGTCATGTGGCTTGTATTAACAACACACAATCTGTTTGTAGGCATTTTCCCCCACCAAGAGACTTAGTAAAGATTCCAACTGCTTTTATTTACTATTTGAAAACAGGCCATTTGGGAATAGGGACTCAATTATATTTAGATTCTAATTAAATAACCTATCGATTTGGAATACTTTTATCTACTTACTAGCCTAAATTACTTCTTCTACTACTTTCTTCGTTTTAAATTTTGATAATACACTTTCCTAAGTAGCAATAAATCTGAGAAGTATTTCAGAAATGTATTTTTAAATAAAAAAAAATAAATAAAGTTCTAGCCGGGTATTACCAGGCCTCCTGCCAAGTACAGTAATTGTTACTTGTGGAATTTTCTTAGAATGGCCAAGGCATTTGACTCAATAACCATAACTCTGGAACGAGTAGCTGGGTGGAGACATTCGTCTGTTGGAAAGTTGGTGGGCAGGTCAAGCCCATATGCTGGAAGAAGAGATGGATGGATTCACTCAGCACATTCAAGAAATGGGGTATATATTTCCTTCATGTTGAACATTGACTTTCACTTGCCCGTGCTCTTGGTTGTCCCTTTCTCTTAACCAGTTCTTTTTCTTTTTTCCTCTACTCTTCTTTTTTGTTGTTGTTCTTTATACTGTGGCAGTACACTGTCTATTAAATTAAACTCTTTGGGATACCTAAGTACAAAGATCACACTTCGGTCATGTTAAGAAGGGGCGGTCAGTTAAGAACACATGTGGCGCTGGAAAGAAGCCCAACCCTGTGAGGAACTAAGGCAGTGACAAGGACCCTGAGGCCACAGCATCACTGCTCAACCAAAGCACCTCCAAATACATGGTTCTCAACCCCAGTGTCCAGACCCAGGCTTCGACATTTTTCTCTCTGAATTTCCTTGCTGTCCTTTCCAGTGTGGCCACGTGTGGAGCAAACCTGAAGAAATGCAGGCTAGAGGTGTAAGCAGCTAAATCGCAAACAGCATGGCCCGAGTGCCAAAGGTAACTTAAAAAAATTCCTTTGCAAATGGGCTGGTTTATCTCTGAAGTATTAGTTAGGATGTGCCCAAATGTAGAGAACAATTAAAGGACAATTTTGAATTTTAAAGAGTTCTTTGCAGTTGTACCTTTGTGGTGTTCTGAACATGAAACCTAACCCTTCGTTTCCTCCCCTTGTTTATTTCAGTCCATTGAACAGATCTGTGAACAATTCACTGTTGCTTTTGAAAGTCCAACCATTAACCTAAACAATGAAAAACTATAAAGTTTTTTCTCTTGTTTGATTAGTCCACACTTTAAAAATCCTAAACCATGAGATGTGGTTGTGCACAGGTCTTGGGAGATTTTGCATGTATGTGGCTCCATGTGCAAGGGACCTGGGGTGCATGTATGTCACTCCTTGTGCAAAGGGCCTGGGGCTTCAGCGGGCCTCATCCACTCCTTTTTTCCCCTCCCATGTAAGTCACCTTAATATCCATTATTTTGGAAAATTACTATACCTAATCAGAATATTAGTTGGCTTCTTTGTCCATTAATGTAAATTAAAAAATCACTACATTTTCTAAGAAACAAGTAAACCAATCAAAGAAGAAATGTTCAAGGAGATAATAGTCCTCCCTTCCATCTGTAGTATCTGAAATATTTCCATGCCTCTTCCACTGAGACATATAAAACCTAACCTTCAAAGGTACTTTAAATAAATTTAAACATGATTTAAAAAGGATATTTGGAGAACCTTTCAATTCATGAGTCCCTCAAAGTTGATTTGCTTTGCTTAGAATTCAGCCTTGACCACATCGAGGAGGAAACGTAAGCAGTAGGCTAGGCCTGACTGAATGGCAGCTAGCTGGGAAAAACATGGTGCTGAAGCCCGCGCTAGACTCAGAGCAGAGCGTATTAACACTGTGGAACTGTGAAGCATCCAAGAACTACATTTATTACAAATCCAAGAATAAATGAGGTCATTTGTTTCAGGCTTGTTAGAATTTTGCTTTGGGATTTTATGGGGGATGTCATTCCCGTTGCAAGCGTTCCTGAACTGCAAAGGTAGGAAAGCTCACATCTCAGAGCCCCCCCAAAGTTAGGGTTCAAGAATTAGTGTCTGCAATCACATGGGAGGCACAAAACCTGAAACGGAGGCCAGGCAAAATTTCTCCTTCTTCCGTTTCTGCTGATGGGGCTGGCAAGCAGGATTATGTGGGAATTGGGGTTGTCTGCAGCAGCAGAGATGGCACGGTCGATTCCGTGGCTCTGTGGGGCTAGGGCTAACACAGAGTCCAGGAAGGGCGAGATGGCTTTGGAGCTAATGGCCGCACCTTCCAGATCCCTGGACTGCAGCTAAGGTAAGTGTTCCCAGAGCAATAGTTCCAGGGAGAGCTTCCAGCTTCCCAGCTTTCCTAAATGTGGTCTAGGTAACAGTTCCTTTGGCGAGCCAGTGTTACAGAATCATTCTGCAGTTATTGCTGGAGGCCAGGCTTGCATCCAACTCTCCATCTCTTTCAAGGATTTTATAAAGACCTAATTCCCTGATTTAAGTTACTTCCCACTTCAGAGAAAGCATTTTCTGTTATCTCTCACTGCAACCTGATTGATAACAGCATGTGAGACAATCGGTTAGATAGTCAGCCTACTTGGGTTTGAAGGAAATGAGGATGGACTTACCATGAAATGATGGAATAAAAATAATCCATGACCCCTGGAGCAAAATGCTTGTAGAAGATATACCTCTGAAGGGCACCCAGGTATCTCAGTCCGTTAAGCGTCTGACTCTTGATTTCGGTGCAGGTCATGAACTCAGGGTCATGGGAGCTCCACCTAAGGCTCCACGCTCAGCAGAGAGTCTGCTTAAGATTCTCTCTCCCTCCCCCTCTGCCTCTCCCGTCATTCAAGTGTTCTCTCTCTCTCTTTCAGATAAATGAATAAATAAAATCTTTCCACAAAAGCCACTTAGCCTGGATAACTGAGTGATAAGCACCACGGCACAGGATAACGTGACAAACAGGGAACACTTGGCTACTGAAAACTGCACTGGAGAGATTAAAAAAAGAAATGAGAAATTGAGGGCTTTAGATTTTCCACTCACTACGATGAGGGAACTGGCGAATTTTGAGCCTTAAAAGAATTTTCTTTTGATTTTGTGGGTTGTTGGTAGTCAGAAATCAATCACAGAGTCTGACCCTATGGTAGCCTATCAAATTACAGCATAGATTGAATTCACAGACTTGCCAGATTCCTTATGTGAAAATGCATCACTTGGGAAAGAGGAAGGCTCAGAGAATTGGAGAGGCGAACCTTGGAAAGATTTGGAAGATTCTCCTTATTCAAAACTAAGGCCACTGACCATCCATGACAGCAAATGTGGCCCCTTCTACCTCGTGTACTAGTCTTTCCCTGCCTTAGAAACCTTCGCTGATGTAGTCACCTTGCCTGGGGATGCTAATTTGCTTCATGTCCCTTCCTGCCTCCACCATTTCCTCCAGACCCAGAAGCAGAATCTGATCTCAGATACCGCACGGTCCCAGTGACAAAGCCACACCTCAAAGAAAAATGGTGTGCACTTCAAAACACTGCAACATTTTATTAAAGGAGAAGTGTGCTGACACCAGATTTGGAGATCTCACCAGGTGCCCCATTGCACAGGAGTTGGCCTCATAGCGAATGAGATGGCTTCTTGAAACCAGCACTTTGGGGCTAGCTGGAGCTCCACACCTTGTGAGTTGGGATCCGCATAGAAGAGGAAATCTCTTCCCACCCAGTGACCAATGTATGTGTGGTAGGAAGGAGTGCAACCTGGAGTAGCACCATTCATAAGACGTTGAAGACAGTCTTGCAGAATTGTTGCTTTCTCCCTCACAGTGACCAAGGCCTGCGAAGCTCTGGCTGGCCAATTCTCAGTTCCACGTCAAACCCTAGTATGAATTATCATGTCCACGCAAAACAGCTCATTGGAGAATTGGGAAGATAGTAGTTCTCCAGGAGAATATATGGATAAGATTGCTGGAAGAAGGGAAAGGAACGGGTGGCAGAAAAAAAAACCTGTTGTGTCATCTGGGAAACCATGGCCCCATGTATCCCATATGCCATCTGAATGCCTAGAAATCTACCACAAGCAACTCATTACTGCTATTTAAGATTGGCCCTTTTTGAAAATGGTGAACACTTTCACACTTTCTGCTTAGGGTCTTATCATCATTGTACACACGAGAGGTTAAGTAATCTGTCTAGACTGGTAGAAACGACACTTGTTCTAGAGTCATTTGACCTCAAAGACCCTACTCTTTAAAGGGAAAGATGAACATAAATGGTGCACAAGCTATGCAATTCAAAAGGCACAGTTAAGGGATACGTGGGATACGTAATGAAAAATAAATTTCCCTTACCCTCTTACTCCTCAGATTACCAGTGTACCTGCCACTCGGGTGACCTGGAGCGTGGGCTGGGTCCTCCTAGGGTGCCTGTCCCTGCTGCCTGCTGTCTCTCCTGTTAACACCCCAGGTGCACCCCCCAGGAAGAGGACAGAGCTGGGGTGAATACTGCAGAACGGACTGTGGTAAATTCCCTTTCTCATGGCATTGGAGTACCACGTTTGAAGAGAACAGGTGGATAGGCTGGTGAGAGGGAAAGCCACATCCCACCCGTCCCGACAGCTAAGCTGCCCTCAGGCCAGTCCTGGCTGGGAGCCCAGGACTTCACAGGCCCACAGAGAGCTCGGGAGACACACAGGAAAAGCCTGTCTCCTGCATCTGCTTCAACATACCAGTTCCTGACCACAGAGCAGCCACTTACGTGGACTCCTCCAGACACCTGGATTAGGCTGGGGTTGGATTGCCACAACCTGTGGGAGAGGGAAGAAACCAGGGGCAGCTTGCTGCCGCAGGATTCTATCTTTGTCTTTTCATCCTCTGGGTATTTTCCCCAAGGCTCAGCTGGTCTTGAACACTCCTGCCAAAGAATGGCTTGGGCAGCCAGGAACCACATGAAAAACCTTGCTTGTTGTTTTGACACTGGTGACTCTGAGGAAGATGGTAACTTTGGAAAGGACTGTATGCACTTCTGAGATTTTATGTACCTAATCTCTGAAAAATAGGCTTTGGATTTGCTGAAGCATGGAACATCACCTAGTTTGAACTTGACAAAATGTATAAAAGCCATTTAAAAAATGGTGTGGTCCTCCAGGCATAAGCACATGGACAGATTTTGGAGAGAATCTACTTAAACCTCCTGAAATTAAAATTTCATCATAGAGAAGTGTATTATTTTTCAAGGATTTGAGTACTAGATCACTAAGGGCTGTATGTAACAACACATTCTTACTTAAAAATGAAATAAATAGAAAAAATGCCTTAATATTGATAATAGCAAGATGTCTCAGAAAAATTTATCTAGTGTTATATACTCAACCTAGTAATGCAAGTGTACTTTTTTTCATAAGAATTCATCATACTTTCTGGATTTTTAGCAGGTGCAATACATAGTTAATTTGTTTTGCCATCCATTTCTTCCCTAAATTGAGTAATAATTAGGAAAGTGGTTACTGTTGCTATGAATAGGAAATGGCATCTGTGTTTCAATTTCAAATAATAGTATATGCTGTTGAGGAGAAATGAGGGGTGGTAGCCACAGCAAGGTTGAGGAGTCAGACAGGACTGGTGCCATCTCTGCTTCTGCCACTTGTTGCTCCGTTACTTTAGGATACTTACTTGACCTCTCTGAGCCCTTCAGTCTTTCTTCTGTAAAATGGGGACAATAAAAGCTATCTTGGAAGATGATTGAGAGGAAAATGACACGTAGCAGCCGCTCACTAAGGGCTTTGCTTATCATTACTAATCACATGGACAATACTTGTCAGCCAAGAGCAAAATGTACTTCCTTTGAATGGTGAATAATTGGGTTCCTGAACTAAAGTCGGTTAGAGCAGCTATTATGCAAATTAAGCCATAATCACTTTGAATTATGGGGATTTCTTTATATTTAGTAGGACAAACACTGCAGAATTTGTAGATGATTTTATAGTGTGAAATCAGTGCCTCACAGACAAGAACCTTACCCCCAAAGTTGGAGCCCATTGTGCATCCCTGAGCGAATCCAGCCGCCACACTCTGCCACTGTGTTATTATTTCTCAAATACTGGAGATGGGGAGCGCCTTGCAGGCTCAAATTGAAAGACATAATGGTCTTGTTTTGGAAAAACTGATCCATCAATATTTTTTTTCCATGGCTATAAAAAAATTGAAAATGAAACAAAATAAAGTAGTAAAAAATCTTGGTATGTATTTTTTCCTTGGGTAATGAGGTGCTCATTCAAGTCCTCTTGGAAAAGATTATTTTGTGCTCTGGTCAAGGTGGCCTACTTTCTTTTTCTGTTGAAGGGCTTTGCAATTAGAACTTATTTGTATTTTCCCAGGGAGTGTCCGCTTTGGAAAGAAAGAAAATTATATGCCTGAAGAATATGGTTGGCCCATTTATTGTTGTTTATGTCTGTGCGAGACCTAAAAGGAAATACATAGAATTCAAGTTTCTTTCTTTTTCTTTTTTTTTCTCGGCGGGGTGGGTGATGGGGCGCAGGTATTGCTTCCCATTTTGTTTTATGATAAAATAATATTATTTCCCCTTTTTAGTGTGTTCAGAGGTGAATTCTTTGAGTAAGAATTCTTTGAGCTCCCAGTTTGAACCCAACCACATACGTGTGTAAGAAATGGGAGGGAGAATGAATCAGCAGTCCTTCCTTCCATACAGGAAGATTTCAATAAGTATGTTTTCCCTCTTCTGAAAGATTCCTTAAACACATTTTAATTCCTCTAAAGTTTTCATTTTGGGAAATTGTCTCCAAAAATAAATTCTTCCGTCTTATTATTTTGTACTCATACAGACTTGTTTCTGTGTCCTGTATGGGGAAATCAGTATCTCAGCCAACTGCTGCATTACAGATTACCAAACTGTCACCAAGAAGAATGTATAACTACAATTTTCCTTAGATCAAAAGGCGTTTGCTTTAGACTCTTTAAATAAATTGATTTGTAAAGTGCAGATAGTAAAGTCCAAGAGGACTTTACAAAACTTTTACAAAATCCTGTAGGCAGGATTTTTTCATTCATTTGTGCTAGGTGCCCTCTCCTGGTCACTGAGAGTAACGTTCAGGAGCTTTTTCTTTCTAGATTCTGCTTTGCTCTGAAACTGGACAGGTCCAGCTGCACAGGTCCTCCGTGCCTGGCTTTCCATAGGAGGAAAGAAACCTGAAGACAAGTGACTTAATTTCACAAGAATTGAGGTCTTCTCTCCATCCTTCACCCCAGTACTTTTGATCACCAAGCAATGTTTGGTTAGCTTTGTGTGGTGGGGTCCCACTTCTATTTGTTACCTGCTGTGCTCTTCTCTTTTTCTCACAACTTCACCGTACATCCGAGGGGATCCTGCGTATGGCCTGCTTGTACACAACAAGAGGGACATAGGGAACAGGCAACCAACCTCGGTTCTAAGCAGATCAGGAATTGAACATTTTCCTGTCCCCATGCTCACTCATGCCACCACATCTGAGCCGGCCCCAGGAGCTTCAAACCCCAGGGAAAGAGGGGCACCCGAGTCTGATTGCATGTTGAACTTCGGTATCTATGAAATCACTGCATTTTTCTCATTGTGCCGGCGTATGTGTGATGTGCTGGCATCAGGCAGAGTGACATGCTCAGAACCAGAAATCACGTGAAATTTATTACTGAAAAAGCCTAGCTTCGTACACCTGTTTAAAAACTGTGATTGAATTGGGAACTCTTGTAACCCAACAGGAAAATGCAATTTTCAATCAGAGAACTTAGCATACCAGCATTGGGAGCAAGTGCAGATGTCCTACAGGCCAGTTTCTAGTCGAGGACAGAATTGAACCTCCAGTCTCTTCTGAGAAGATGAGGTAAGTGAATTCCCCCAGACAAAGAACAAGCTTGCTTATTATTTGTTTAAAAAGCAGTGGCTAAGTTAGCTAAGCCCACGACTCTTGATTTTGGCTTGAGTCATGACCTCAGGGTCATGAGATCGAGTCCCACATCAGCACAGCACAGAGTCTCTCCTTCCCCCTGCCCCCCATGGCTTGCAGTATCTCTCTCCCTTTCTCTCAAATACATAAAGAAATAAAACTATTTTTAAAAAAGTAAAATAAATAAAATAATAATAAATAATAAAATAAAAATTTAAAAAAAAAGTGGGATTCTCCCGCGTTCACTCTACTTTAGCTATAAGGCAAACTCCCTGTACCATTGAATCCAATGAGCCTACTGGGTCATGCTGGGGGACTTGGGGACAGGGGAACCAATATAACTATGCTGGTGCTCATGCTGCTTGCTGTTCTGTGAGTCAAGGAGTCCTGTGTCTCTGATTCAGGATCTCAAGTCTTCAGCCAGCGCTCATGAAACGGAACAGCAACAGGCTCATTTACTAGTTTGTAAATAGAGTAAAATCAAATCCCAGACCTGACAATAGCTTCCTCACCAAGTTGTAAATATTTGTACATGGTACCATTCTGCTGTTAATATTTTTCTTTATGTTAAATAAATAATTTTTCTTTATGTTAAATAAATATTTTTTCTTTATGTTAAATAAATGCCAAATAAATCCCACTTTGATGAGAAGCTATGTTTGGAAATTAAAAGTAATGTGAAAACATGTTAATCCTATAAAAAGTGTATTTCCTATTAGAAAGCAAAATGTTGGGAAGTTTTTAATAAGGCATTCTGTACACCTTGTGCTTCCAAATAGGAAAATAGATAAAACCTGGCCCAGATTTGATAAATATCTGTTTCTCACACTAAGATTTTGAACATGTATCTATTCATTTACCACAGATAACCAAAGTGTCCACCACACTGTTTCTGGTACACAGGAGGTGCTCCATTAATAGTTGTTAAATGAATTTATGAACAGAAATACTCTGAGTTTTGTTAACTCTGTGATAATGAGCCCAAGATAATTTTTCCGATTACCATAAAAATGAATGTATGAATCAATTACAAATAATGACAGGTATGGTTATGGGAAAGGGCTCATCCTTCTAAGATTGGTTTCATTGTAACTGGTTACATACAGTTCCAATGATCTTTTCTTTTCCATTTTAAGAAAATGAATTAGAAGCGTAAGTATGAGTATGCCTAAAGTAAAAACCAAAAGATGGAAGAGAAAAACCTTTCTATTGTGGAAACCTTTAAACATCAATGAAAGTAGAGAGAATAACAGGATGAGCTCCCGTTGGCATCTTACGAAATACAGTCAGTGTCACTTCAGTTACAGGCCCTCTCCTCTACTGGATGATTTTGAAACCAACTTCTGAGAGCATATCTGTTTACCTTACAAGTACTTGAGAACAAATATACTTTTTAATGAAAAATATAAAATCTGCCAAAAAGGACAAATGGTTGTCATGAACTTAATATTTCCACTCAAAGTGAAGCAGATTCGGGAGTGGTATTTCACCCTTAAAAGTACTATTACATCTCGAGTATGATCAGCTCTAACTCCTACTCAAGCAGAGAGAAATTCTAAAGCTCTCCTCGCTTTTTGTTTGTTTGTTTGTTTTAATTTGTATCACTGAATTTAGAATATACTGATGGTTTCACTAGATCCCGGCTGCTAATCAAACCCAAATAAAGCATTTTAATTTTAAACAGAGTTCTCTCTCAGAAGTAAGAACATGTTCTAGTTACCACCACTTTCAGAATAGAATTGTTCATATTGAAACTCCATGACGTGAAATCTAAAAATAATGATTTTTGTTCTACTAAAATAACCATATTCACTTTTTTTAGACCCCTGATGTTACAGTTTGTCAACAGAAGCAATTTTGGGGAGTGATGTTCGTGCATATATGTATTTGCATGCCTCTGTATACACACAATGGAAGTGCCTTAGAACTGTAAGAAAATTCTGTAATCTGTTAGCTTATATTCAGTTGGCACATACAAGTTTTGGCTGCAGTTAATAAAATATTAAGAGAACTTGTGGGTACATAGCTGTTGTTCTAAGCCTCCTAATGGTATTCCTGCTGCATACAGCTCTTGGATGTCCCCATGATCCCAGAATTAAAAGGTTGAAGTGTAGCCCAGTTGAGAACGTGTGTGACCCCTGTTAACAGCATTAGGCAGTGCCCTGATCTAATGGTTAGGTGCCCCTGCCTGACTGACTGAAAACATTTTGAAAAACTGCTGAAGCTTAGAAAACAGTATAGAGCTGATCCAGGGACTAGGTAAACACGTAGGACAAACTGTGGCAGGAAGTTGCAGAAAAGCAGGATGGATAACTAGAAAACAAACAAACAAACAAACAAACAAAAAAGGATAACTAGAAAGCCTGGCTAAGAGCTCCCATGTGCATTAAAAAAAAAAAAAATTAAAAAAAAAAAACAAAAAACAAACAAAAAAACGGAACGGAGGAGCCTGGGTGGCTCAGTTGGTCGAGCACCTGCCTTCAGTTCAGATCATGATCCGAGGGTCCTGGAATCGAGTCCCACATTGGGCTCCTTGCTCAGCTGGCTTCTGGCTCTGCCTGCAGCTCCCCCTGCTTATGCTCTTTCTCTCTCTGACAAATAAATAAATAGAATCTTAGAAAAACCAACCAACCAACCAACAAACAAACAAACAAACAAAACAGAACTTACTCCTTATTTCAAAGTGAGAAGACCACGTGGGAAATAGATTATAGTAATGATAATCTAAAAAAAAAAAAGTCATAGTAGGACTATAGAAAGAGTACCTGTTTTGAACACTACAAAGCAGGTAAATAAAAGCCCAGTTGATGTTCTGGATAAAGGTTGCTGCTGGTGGGCACTGTAAAAAAAAAATTTGCTTATATGATGCGATATAAATTTGCCAGGCATGGTTTTCTAAGAAACTTTATTAGCTTATGACTACTTCATAACTAGCCTCACTAACCAGTGTTTTATTTTCCTCTGTGTAAAGCGCACTCAAGTGCCTATAGCTTACTGAATGTTCACAGACGTCAGGCTTTTCTCCAGTCTACCAAGATCCAAAGAGCCAAGGTAAATTTTCACCTGTAGACGATAGTTGTGTTCGTTCTCCAGTATGCTTACGTCAGCTGTGCTTTCTAATTTATAAATTACTACATAAATTAGTAAGAGTGAAAAAAGGAAAATTGTTGTTGTTATGAACTTAAGTTGAAAACTTTTAAAACTTTTAAAAGTTTGATAGAGAAGAGTCACTAAAAATTGCAGTTGAATTAATTACATGCAGACAATTAGTGTAAAAATGGGGAGAGGGGAGAATCATTTTACTCTAGAAGGATTTTACACTTAGATTGCTTTACAAGCATCTTCAAAATCTCAATCAACCTTAAAGAAATAAAAATTAGAAACTATACGTAATGCATGATGAAGTAGTTTATTTAAAAAAAAATAGAGTGTGTATTCTGTCATTTGACCTACTGGCTATACATCAAAAGACTGTGAATAAATGTGCATGCATTTTCATAAACAGTGAATAAATGTCTATTTTTAATTTGAAATCGAAAGTTAAAGGTAAGTATAATTTTTTATGAATAAATGCTTGAACTGAATTTTTAAATGAATAACCCAGCATGGATCTGTATTACATCAGGATTTCTACTGTATGTGACAGAGTCAACTAAAAGCCAGAAGTTAAGTATAAATTTTATTTTCATAGATATCCTATATAGAACTATTTATAAGACTGACAGAAGGGGCTAGAGATGTGTATAAATTTTCTTTGTGTCTCTCATGTACACTGTTCATGTTTGAAGAAAAAACGGAACAAGAGTCTTGTTCTTTCATCCTCTGCTATGTGGGAGAAAGTGCAAGAAGCAAATATAGTGATCCAACAAAGGATCGTGATCTGTGTTTACTTGTTCCAGGAGTTTCTTGTTGTGCACAAGGCAGCCACATCCGTCGCTCAGAGAGGGCAGTAGCCCTGGTGCTCCTGGTTCTGGCTCTAGACTCTGACTTGAGGAGATTGGAGGAATCACCCTAGGGGACCAGGTTTTCTCTGGAGAATTCTGCCCCAGAGATGATCTCGAATATGTAGGAATGTATAATGCAGTGAGGCAAGGAGCTGAAAAGTACTCAGCAAGATTCACATCCGCCCCAAATGTAGTTTCTTTGTTCTTTTAAAATTCTCTTCTTTCCTTGGCAACCCTATTCCTGCTGATGCCAGAAAAGTAATTGCACTTGCCAATTAAAGGCACGTTTATTCTCTTAAAACTCAAAAAATGTTTATCAGGGTTCACGTCCACTTTGAAGATTTTTGTTCCCTTTCTTTCTGCCCACACTGACATCTAGATATAAGGGGAAGCTAGTGCAGCCTTTGAATGTGGGGCAAGGCAGTCTTTCTCACTAGTGTTGGCTTAGATGCCCTCATCTTGCCTTGTTCCTGGGAGAAGGGTGTCATGTATGCTGAGTTGTAGCTGGTCTTTTATGGACTTTGCTGGCAGGCACAGGTCAGTGATCATGGCTATAGCCATGGCCCCCGTGTACGATGGCCCCTGTGCCACAGGCCTTCTGGGTCTGCGAGTCCCATACGTAAACACCCCACTGAGAGGCTCCAGAACGGTTACCTGCCTTCTGCACCCCTCACGGCAGGGTGCAGGGTTCTGTGACTTTGCCTGAGTCCCCTCCCTCAGTTGATGCTATTCTGCTCATATGAACCATTTTGCTCTCAAAACAAAGTGGCTATCGGGCTTTGCTAAGGCACATCGTCCCCCTGACCCATTCTGCGGACAAGGACTCCATTTCCAATGCTCTTGAGCCATCCCTCGACCGGTTTGATATCGCTCCTCTTCACCCCCTGGACACTGACCGTAAGAGGTGAGCTGGAATACTTGGCCATGACCCGTTATCCAACTCTTACCTCTCTTGGTTCTGGCACAGAGCAGCTGCAGATTCTCCTCCCTATTTCTCTTGGATCGAGGCTCTCCTTAATGCCGTTCTTCCTTCCTTCCTTTCTTTCTTTTTAAGATTTTATTTATTTATTTGACAGAGAGAGATCACAAGTAGGCAGAGAGGCAGGCAGAGAGAGGGGGGGAAGCAGGCTCCCCTCTGAGCAGAGAGCCCGATGCGGGACTCGATCCCAGAACACTGAGATCATGACCTGACCCAAAGGCAGAGGCTTAACCCACTGAGCCACCCAGGTGCCCCTCTTTTTTTTTTTTAATCATGTTTATCATATTTATCACTATAAATATACTCAGACTCACATTTTGTTCTTGAGCTATAAAGGGAAGTTTAGAATTTGCTCTTAAAAACCTCCTGTTTCGGGGCGCCTGGGTGGCTCAGTGGGTTAAAGCCTCTGCCTTGAGCTCAGATCATAACCCCGGGGTCCTGGGATCGAGCCCCGCGTTGGGTTCTCTGCTCCGCAGGGAGCCTGCTTCCTCCCCTCTCTCACTCTGCCTGCCTCTCTGCCTTGTGATCTCTCTCTCTCTCTTTCTCTTCAAATAAATAAAATCTTTAAAAAAAAAACAAAAAAAAAAAACTCCTGTTTCCACAAGGCCTGGATTTCGATGTTATTATTTCACAAAGGACTCAAAAGAATTTGCTTTTAGATTCAAAACTCAGCAATGGGCTTTTTGATCTGGGGAAGGTCTACCGACTACTCCTTCTCTGTGACAATAAAACTTTGGGTCTAGCCTGAATTGCCGAACGGCAATAGTGAAAGGGGCAAAATGGGTTACTGTGAGTGGAATCACATCAATTAGTACTTTTTAAATTCCCATTAGATATATTCTTCCCAGGTAAAATATGACCTCCACCTTCTTTAAGCCCCGTTGTTTATAGGCAGATACACATCTGGTCCAAGTCATTCTTAGTTCTGACCCAAGAAGTAGCGATAAAAGATCCCTCAGAAGCTGAGTTTCTGGGTGAACTAACTGGATACAGAAGAAGGGAATAATAAAAACACCACCAAAGGTACAAAGTGTCCAATATCTAATACAACTAGAGGAATCCAATGGAGATGCCATTTGCTTAAGTCCTCATTGCTGACCCTGAGGAAACAAGGGACTGTAGCTCTTGATCCTCAACATGCCGTCCGCACCCCAGCTGACCTCATTCATCTCTATCACCAAGTAGCTTTAATAATGTCTTCTTGGTCTTATTTACCCATTATACATAAAGGAAATAGTTCCACAGATGGGTGTTTCCTCTTGTAATATGATACCCATTTCCTTGGGTCTTTTCCAAAGAGAAACTGACAGAAGCCCTGGTGAGCCAGTATTGGCGGATTCTTTTCCCTTTCCAGAACTTCACAGATGCTCCGCTGTCTTCTTACTTGCATTATTTCATTAAGAAGCTTGATATAACTCTGGTTTTCCTTCCTAGGTAGGTAAGGTTTCTTTTCTTTGTCTGGGTCTCAAAAAAAAAAAAAAAAAGTTTTATCACAGATTTTGTGTACTTTGGTTATGATTATGATCATGGGTTTTCATCATGTTTTTTTGTGGTGTAGTTTATTGAGTTTCTTGGAGCTGTCAGTTATAATTCTCACCAAATTTGGGATTTTTCAGGCATTATTTGTTAAATATTCTTTTTGTCTTCTCTCTTCCTTTAGGGACTTCAATTATGTGTGTATTAGGCTGCTTGATATTTTCTCATCTTATGCTCATATTATATATATATTTTTTAAGATTTTATTTATTTATTTGACAGAGAGAGAGAGAGATCACAAGTAAGCACAGCAGTAGGCAGAGAGAGAGCGGGGAAGGAGGCTCCCTGCTGAGCAGAGAGCCTGATGTAGGGCTTGATCCCAGGACCCTGAGATCATGACCTGAGCAGAAGGCAGAGGCTTAACCCACTGAGCCACCCAAATGCCCCTCATATTATATATTTTTAAAATTGTTTTTTCCCCTGTGTGTTTTATTTTAGATAGTTTCTATTGTTATGTCTTCAAGTTCATTAGTCTTTTCTTCTGAGGCATTTTATATGTACAACTTCTGGCTCTATCGTAGAGGAAACATAGAGTCTGCTTGAGATGCTATCTCCCTCTCCCTCTGCCCTTTCCCCCTCCTGCTTATGATCTCTCTTTCTCTCTCTCTCTCAAATAAATGAATCTTTAAAAAAAATTCCAATATCTTCAGGTAATATGAAATACTTAGGAATAAATCTAACAACAGATACTCAAGTCCTGAAAACTCTAAAACAATGTTGAGAGAAATTAAAGAAGACTGAAATTAAGATGTTAAGATACTGCAAAGATGTTAAATTCTCCTCAAATGATGTATAGGTTCCACTCAAACTAAAAAAGGAAAAAGAAAAAAAAATCCCAGCAGGCAGTCTTGTAGAAAAAAAAAATTCACATGGAAATGAAAATGGTTTAAAACAGACACAATTTTGAAAAAGAGGAACCAAAGCAGGAGACCAATACTATCCAATTTGAAGATTTATAAAACTGCAGAAAACAAGGCAATATGGTATTGGTTGAAATACAGACTAATTGATCAGTGAAACAGAGTAGAGGGTCCAGAAACAAACCCACACATTTATGGTCAGTTAGTTTTCAAAGGAATACAAACAGAATTCAGATATCTTCTCAACAGATGGTGCTGGAACAAATGGCTATCCATATGTGAACACATTTCAGTGTGAACAAATTTCAATGTATATCTCACATCACATACAAAAATGAATCCAATAGAACTATAAATTCTCCATAAATAACACTGGAGAAAAAATTTTTTGACCTTGGTTTAGGCAAAGATATCTTAGAGACAACACCAGAAGTAAGGCCTACACACACAGAAAATCAGTGAATTGGACTCTATCAAAATTAAAAATCCTTATCTGAAATAGCCAAATTATGGAAACAACACAAATGTCCATCAGCTGATGAATGAAGATGTGGTGTATATATACACTGGAATATTACTCAGTTATAAAGTAGAATGAAATCTTGCCACTTATGATGACATGGATGGACCTAGAAAGTATTGTGTTAAACAGAATAAGTCAGAGAAAGACAAATATTATAGGATTTCACTCATTTATGGAGTTGAAGAAACAAAACAAATGATCATGGGGGAAAAAATAGGAAATCCAAGAATCTTAACTCTATAGAACTTATATCTTATATAAGAGATATCTATATATCTCTTATATATATCTCTATATATCTCTTATATAAGATATATATCTATATAGATATCTATATATCTATATATCTCTTATATAGAACTCTATATCTTAACTCTATAGAACACATTGATGGTCACCAGAGGGGAGGTGGTAGGGGGGATGAGGGAAGCAGGCGATAGAGATTGAGGAGCTCACTTGTGATATGAACCAGGTTTTGAACGGAAGTGTTGAGTCACTGAATTCTACACCCGAAGCTAATATTACCCTGTATGTTAACTAACTGGAATTTAAATGAAAATTTTTTTAAAAAAATTAAAAACTTCTTCATAAGTCACTTTTAAGAGATTTAAGACAAGTCAGACTGGGGCAAATTTTATAAGTCATTTGTCTAATAAAGCACCT
This sequence comes from Neogale vison, assembly GCF_020171115.1. Taxonomy (NCBI): domain Eukaryota; kingdom Metazoa; phylum Chordata; class Mammalia; order Carnivora; family Mustelidae; genus Neogale; species Neogale vison. Next base: position 177,853,636 of record NC_058091.1, read on the forward strand.
GTATCTAAAATTCATAAGGAACACTAGAAATTTAATAATGGATGAACAATCAAAATTTTTAAATAGGAAAAATACGTTAACAGACAATTATGAAATAATCCGTGTCTAACCAGTGGATATTAGAAAGCAGAGAAGAGGGCCTGATTTTTAGCTTGGTGAGGTAGGATGCATTCAAGTACTGGCTGGTTTCGGTAGGTTTCCTCCGGCTAGCACGAGGCAATTGCTCTGACAGTTCTCATACTTGAGGCAATCAGATGGCATTATTTGCCCTGTCTTCCTTTACATACTCATGACTCCTCAATTTTAATAAAAACTAATTAATTAATTAGTTTATTAATAGAATTAATTTCTTTTCCTCTCCTACTACCAGAGGGCTAGACAAATATCATCTTTCTACCCAAACCAATTTTAGAAGGAGCCGGAAGTTTATGCTGTTTATCTAAACTGCAATTCTAAAATTCTATTTTCAAATCAGCAAAAATACATTAAGGCCTTTTAGGTATAATTTCTCATGCTAAGTATTGTTAAGCAAACAAACAAGTATAAAAAGCACCCTTATCAAGGAGTATGAGATGTAGCTAGAGCTAGGGAGTACAAGTTTTCAAGGAGAGAAATTAAACAGAACACAAGTTTAAAATAACTGTTCAGGGACACCTGGGTGGCTCAGTGGGTTCCTTCAGCTCAGATCATGATCTCAGGGTCCTGGGATCGAGCCCCACATCGGGCTCTCTGTTTAGCAGGGAGCCTGCTTCCCCACTCTCTGCCGGCCTCTCTGCCTACTTGTGGTCTCTCTTTATCAAATAAATAAATAAAGTCTTTTAAAAAAATAAAGTAACTGTTCATTACAAAGGGAAGATATACTTCTCATAAGGCCGTGCGTGGTTAAGTGTCCAGCGAACATTCCAGACAATGGTTGCCATGAGAAATTTGAGGTTCATTGTTATCCGGGCTGGTTGGGGAAGGTTTTCTTGAAAGAAGCGGGACTGAAGTTGGGTTTTGGAGGGTTTTATAACATGCACCAAATGTTTGGCTAGACCTAGGAAACACACAATTGCTTTTAATAAATTGTTGGGCTGATGTTCTGTGTTCAGAGAGTCAATATGTTCAGGGAAAACGTACTGCCAGTAAAAAGTCAGGCCCTTTCGAAGCTGCTGCAGACTCCCCTGCCAGCGGATTGCCCTTCTCCCAAGCCAGACACACCACGGGACTGAGGTCTGAAGGGCTCAGTCAGAAATAGCCTGCTGGTCAGAACTGGGATGTGTTTGTGGAAGTACGTGTTGAGGCACCTGTGCCCACCCATGTCTGGACATAGCTATTAGTCCTTCGTTTTCTCCAGTGGGAGACTTGTTCACAGATGTTACCGGAGGGAAGGCAACTGCTCAGTATTTCTGCAGCAGATCTGCTCTGAAGAAACCATTATGTTCAACTGAGGAAATGCCATAGTTATTTTGGTATTCCTTTAATTTTGGAAGCCTGAATGATTTGCAGGGCTGACCAAAAGGCTTTTTTAAAAAATCCACAAATAAACATGAAGTTCCTGTTTAATATGGTAGATGTTATTGGTTTTTGAAAAACAAAAGAACAGTCACTCTTGAGCCCAACCGAAAAGCTCAAGGCCTTTCTGGTATTGACCACCCGGAAATCTTAGGGCATAAGCCTTATTTCTGAGTTAGAACACCTACCTCAAAAAGTCGGCTCTGCAGCAAGGCCCTTTCTATTCTGACATTTCTGAAACTGGTAGCAAAGAGCAGACAGATAAAGCTAAGAGGAAGTTTACATAAATCAATCTCTCATGGGCAGCCAAGAGATTTTTCCCCCTCGAAACAATGATCTCTAATGATGAAGTTCTCGAACCTAGGTGAGGTTCGGTGGGGTGAGGTTCGGAGCCGACGGCTAAAGAAAGAATTCTTAAGACGTCTCTGGTGCAAAAAGGTGGTTTATTAGAGCACGGGGACAGGACCTGTGGGCAGGCAGAGATGCGGCCGCCCCGAGTTGTGAGGGTAGGCGTGTTATATACCTTGCGGTTGGGGGGAGGTGGTGAAGGGATGGGAGATTTCGACAGAGCTCTCACGTGCTAAGGTGGGCCTACAAGGTGCCGGGGGGAGTCCTTGCCCTTATGGCTTGATCAATGTCAATTTTAGGTCAGGCATTAACATTAAGATAGTTGGGAGATTCTTAGTGGGGCATTATGACCCTGCTGTCATTCACATTCCCTTCTACCTCAGTCTCCTCCAGTTTATGGTGGGGAGGGGGACATTAGGGCTTCAGGACATGAGAGTTATTTGCCTCTGGAAATTTGTGCTATTGATAAGGTAACCTCCCTGTTTAGATCTCTAGGATACCTGTAGAGCAAGGGAGATTCCTGTTCTGCAGGATTGCGATCCCTGCAAGTTAACTATTTATCGTTTTATGGCAGTCAGGGGTGCCTGAGGAATGCTACACATATGGAGGGGAGCAGGTGAAGAGGGGGTGCAAGGCGCCAGCTTTGCTTTGTCCTCAGCCAGCCTCCTGCTCCCTCATCATCTAACTCTTTTTAATTAAGCCTTTTCTGAGTTTTTCTGAGCTAAATGGAGGAGACTGAATTTGGGTTCTTTATCCATCTTTATGCCTAATAAAATATGTATTGTCTCTCAGAAAATAAACAGTAATTTATAATTTTTTTCATAGATGTGTAAGCTTGGTCTTGATGAATCAAAATAATTCTGGAATCCGTTGGGGTCACCTGTGAGAGTTGATGTAAAACCCTCTCTGGATATTCTTACTCTGGGCAGGTTGGAGATTACCAAGGGATGATCTCTAATCTTATCTCTGTCTCTGATGAGAGATCTGATTACCTCTGATCTTAAATTCCTACGTCTATTTTTAATTTAATCAATCTATTTATTTATTTATTTATTTTATCCATTATTTATTTATTTTTAAATCATTCAGATTATTTTATTTATTTTTTTATTTTTATTAATTTTATTTAAATTAAAATTTTTAATATTTAATTTAATTTAATAATTAATTTAATTTATAATCTCCTCTCATCCCACGTATCGTGTATGATAGCTGACTTTTGCTTCCCTAAAGACAACTGACCCAAGGCTCTGTGTGGAGAAGAATTTCCCAAAGATTTGGAACACACATAAGAGTGGAAGGGGGTAAATGGTAGGTATCTGTGTTTATAAAAACATTCTAGACGTTTCTATAACTAACAGGCCCTCTTTTCTTGAAAGTAAGGACCCAACCCCCCCCACAGTGTTGCTTTCACTTTTACTCTTCAGATCTCATTACTAATTCTTTTGAATTTTACTGGCCCCCAATCCAAGATTCCTGTGAAGTGGTTCCTCTCTCAAACTGGCCCCAGACCAGGGCTATCCAAGAGAACTTTCTATGATGGAAAATTTCTATAATCTAAGCTATGCAATATGGTAGCCACATGTGGCTATCGAGTGCTTGAAATGAATTAAATGTCACATTTAATTTTAATTAATTTACATTTACATTCACTGGCTACATGTGGCTAATGGTTATTATATTGGATAGCACAGCTTGAGAGCATTCAACACTGACCGAGAGGACTCTTTTTCTGAACTGGACAGGTTATTAAAACATGTTTCTCAAACAGCAATAGTTAAAAAACAGGAATTTTTTTTTCTTTCCACTGGCTAATTATCTAGTATGGTATGTACACATGTGCATGCAACTTAGCCATAAAAATATTGAAAAAATGGGAAAAAAAAAACAACGCTCAGTTTAGCTTTTAGTATGTTGTTGTCCCAGCCTTGTTCTCTCAAGTAAAACTTTTTAAAATATGTGTTTATACATTTATCTAATGCCATTGCCCAAATATATAAAGGCAAATCATGATTCTCTGTTGAAGTACTCGATAAATAATTTCTTAGAGCAGCCAAAGAATTAAATATATCTAAGCCATGGTTTTTAAATATATAATTTGTGTTTTTTATTTTTAGGATACACTCCAGTTATATAGACATAGATATAATGTATTTTTTTTCTTTTGTCATTTACATCTAAGGAGGTTTGGCATTCCATACAATGGGAGCATGTGCTTGATTTTTGGTTTAATACACTTCCCTCTCAAAAACTAAATATTGCTTCTGCTAATGGGCTCTCCTGCATCTAATTGTTATTTCTTTATGTATAAGGAATGAGTTTTTGGAGCGCCTGCAATTCTTCTAAAGGAAGTATTACTTCTCCCAGGAGTGTGGATTTTGTTTCACAATATATATTTGCCTTCCACATTCCTTCCTTTAAAATGTTTATTACAAATGTTAATCTCAAACAGATGGGTTTTGTTTTTCTGATTGACCCTGCATTTAATAAATGCTGTGAACCCTTCACACAGACTCTTGCTTCTGAGCCAAGGCCTGGCATGGGAATTCTTTCCTGACTCGCTGCCTTGTTTAGTTATTTGCTTCTTCTGCCTTTACATCTCTTCTGCTTCTTTGGGCACCCAGTGATTCAGGTGAAAATTTAGCATTTCTGTTTAGGAAGATGAGAGAAAATTGACGCATGCCAGAGCATTTCCTCTTGTGACTTGAGTAGCCACCTTCCAGGTGTTTTCCTCTTAGCTTGGGAAGTAATGGGATTGTCTTCATTCCGTTGGGTGGGATGAAGTCTGTGAAAGGAACGTTCGTTATTGGGCTAGAAATTTATTTTCTATTACTTTATCACATTGAATAAAATCTCTACTTTTATCCAGTCAATAGTAGTTTCCAGTCTTACCATCTTAAGTTTTAAACTTCCGGTTATAAGAGTTACTCTTATTTTGTCACCCGTTATACCTAAGTGTGGGCACTTAAAGTCCCAAATATCTTTATTGCATACCTTAATTATGAAAGTAACATAAGCAAGTGAATTTAAAATGTGGGCTCAGGAAGAAAATAATCCACGGTCAACCACTCTAATGCAATCATACTTTTATTTCTTTTCACACGCATGTTTTCACTTGGTTAAAATAATGATGTTCATACAGTTTAGTGCCTTACTTTGTAATTAGTTAACATTTTATTATATGGTTTTTCTAGGATATGACAGTCTCTTCAGCCCTCTTTTCTTATAACCACCCTTTCAGTGGACCACATATTATTCTATTCAGGTTGCCACACTCTGATATACTTAAATAATCCCCTAATGGTGAACATTTGGAATCCATCTGATATTTATGCCTGATAAACAAGACTCCTACAAACATCTTTGTATTTTTAGCGTCTTGCGTATTTTAACCTAATAGTGGAATTATTTATCTATTTATAGAAAATGTATCAATCTGCTCAGATCCATGTCTAGTAGACTAAATCTATCCATAGCTATTATTACTTTAATGAGATAGCTAAATTTTGAAACCCTAACATCTGGCAAGGGTACAACCAGTTAGGATATTGGGGAAGAGACAAATTTCTACAATGTTATAGATAGCAACAAACTTACTCAAAGTATCCTTTTGAGCACTATGTCAAGTATTATTCCCGACATACCAAGAAGACAGCAATGACCAAGGGAGGCGCCACTCCTGTCTTGAGGAAACTTTCTTTAGTATAAGTGGTATGGACCAGTCTATAGAGTGGACAATACTTTGAATGGGGAAGTAGATGTCCTATGGAAATACATAGGGCTCTGGCCCTACTCCCAGAGTCTTGTGGAGCTTCCTAGAAGATATAATATTTAAATAGATCCTAAAGAATAAGGAAATAGAAAAAATAAAGTGGCATATGGAAAGGAGGTAAGTGTACTTCAAGGAGGGATAATGGCACATTAAAAGACCACTAAGCAAGGGAGCTCATGTGCATAAAAAATGAAAAGAAAGTAGTGTGCCTGGAGGGGGGATTGTGTGCAGGAATATTTGAACATTTCTTTTGCATTTTGCTTAACATTCATCAATAATTGGATTTAATCCTTGATTTATCTTTTGAGTTGATAATCCAAGCTTTCCTTCCCACAAAAGTGTTCCTGTCCTAATACAAGGCATTGAATTAGAGGTCAGTTAAACTGCATCCTTGCCAGCATCAGATGGTATCAGTTAGGTTATTTTAACAGCAGAAGAATTTAAAAAGATATTATTTATATTTATTGTTTATAATGATTATTTCAAGATCTATGGAGTGATTTGAGGGAAACCCCCAAGGGAAGTTCTGTTCAAAGAGATGTCCCATAATTCTTTTCCTGAAAACTGAAATTCCTATTGTTTCTTTCTCCTTTGGCTTGAAACTATTGAAAGCTCTTGTTAATTTGTAAATTTATTAGTGGAAAGGATTACACATTCTATTCCTTTCAGCTGTGACACTTTGTAATAAATTATTTTTTCAAGGAGTTGTGTCCTTAAAGAATGAATCACAGTAAAGTCAAATTCTGATTGTGAATTTTGAGATGGAAAAATTTCTAAAAAGGGTTTCTTTTTGGAATGTAAAAACCCAGGTGTGGGTATTAAACTTCTGGAAGCCTTGGGAAGCAGGGGTAGAGCCTGGAAAGAAAATATTATCTCTGGGATGCCTGGGTGGCTCAGTCAGTTAAGCTCCTGACTCTTAATCTCAACTCAGGTCTTGACCTCATGGATATGAGTTCAAGCCCCATGCTGGGCTGAACACTAGGTGTAGAGCCTCCTTAAAAAAAAGAAGAAGAAGAAGATTATTAGCCCCAAGAGATAATGAAATATTTCCAAGTTATACTCTCTGCACAAATGTTCCTAATCCCAGCCTGTGCACCATAGCCATTCTAGAGGAAAGTAGACAATAACTTTGTGATTCAAGTTCTTTTCAACATAAATGTGAGACTTTTTTTGCCTGCATGGCCCATTACTTCATATCATGCAGACCAACAGAATCATGGCTTCCTTTATGCTCTTTGGCTACCAAGCTCTGTATTAGGAGGCATACCCTGTGTCTTAGAGAGTCACAAAGAGTTGCACTCAATGGGGAGAGTAGTGATTAATGCATTTGCTGACACCAAAATTAGGTGGAGCAATTTAGTTTCAATTTGGTTACAGCATTCATCATAGCTAATATTTCCCATCATATCCTATGGCAGTTGAAGTCTACTGCACAAGTACTGTGGACCTCATCTGACTATTTATGAATATCCTGATTCTCCTCTCTCAGGGTATGTTGTAGTGACTTCACCCCTTGCTTCCTTAAGATGATGACCACTTTGGCCAGTGACATGAGAATCAAAGTCATGTATGTCTCTTTCAGGTGGAAGACTTAAGCAATGGAAGAGGGGACCAAATGGGTTTGAAACACACAAATTTAGCAGCCATTGAGAAAGGTGGGATTGTAAGGACTATGGAATGAAGAATAAATTCCCCTAAGAGTCAAAGCAAGAATGAAAATGGACAGTTATAGATCAGGATTTTTTCTGGCTACACTCCACTTGTTCTATGGAAAAGCCAGCATCCGCCAAATTCTTCCAAAGTCATTCTTAACGTTCTCAGGAAACTCTTGCCGTGTATTGCAGCCAAGTCGTTTGAGTTCAGTGTGCCATCTGTGATACTCTCTTTTGCTCCAAATCAGTATGGCAATGACAATGAACAAAGAAGCAGCTCTTTGAACGGTGCATATTAGAAGCATTCCTGCCACTGTACTGCGATGGTCAAACCAAACTGCAATGCCATATGCTCAGGCAGTGGCACCTAAACCAAATTCTGACTGTGGCAGTGAATGCAAATGTGCCCTCTCATTGTTACAGAAGCTTCTAGCATCTATATAGATATGCCATGGACTCCCAAAAATCTCAGTCAAGTTAATTTTTATTCATTTTTTTTATTATAGTCCTGTCTCTTAGTACAAGGTCCTGGTAACTAGACCAGAGTGACAGACAAAAAGGGAGCTATGCTGTGAATCATCCTTACCTCTCTCCTGGCACTGAGTACTCCAGATAAACCAGTGCATCTAAAAGGATAATAATTGGGACTATTTTTTTTTTAACCGCTGTTGCAGAAGGACAAATCGTCTGAGCCAGCTGACCAATGTGTGTTGTATAGACTCTCTCAAATGTATTCTTCACTTCTCTATTTAGTAGTAAAATTTGAATTGTACCTGGCACACGGACCCTAAAGTCCTACCTGGCTTTTAACGGGAGGAACATCTCTCCCATTTCTTCTTTTCCCTTCACATCTGGTTGGATTGGAGATGTAATGGTGGGACTTTGAGCAGCCACCTCGTACTATGAGACAGAGAAATCCCATGAAGATGGTGCAAGAAGCTACAAGAAGCTTGAGTTCCTGACTCTGTGAAACTGCTCCTCTGTCCTGAACCGTTTTCACCCAGACTGTTAAATGGCATGCATCCATTTCTACCATGTGTGAACCTATTGTTCTTTTCTTTTTTATAATGGACCCGTTTACAACCTAACTACAACAATGAGAAAATGAAGACAAGGAAAAGAAGTCACCAAAAATATGGGGGAGAACTGGAAAGATCAGAGTTCTTTTGGGGTGAAAGATACTTAAGGTAAAGCAAGAAGTTAAAAATCCATTGTCGACCAAGTTATACCACCCTGTGTTTATTCAGTAATGGGAGAAGCAAGTGTGCAGTTTTTCCCAAGAGGATGCACATTAGGTAACTTTCTATAATTCTGCAACCCCCTGTCCTCAGTGTGGGTCATCAAAAGATGCTTTCGAGTGCCGAGGGATTTCAATAGCTACCTTCACGTTCTGAGCCCAACCACGGGAAACAACTGATCCTCTCATTCCTCAGAATAGTTTAATTAGAAGGCTAAGAGCAGAAGAAATACTTAAGCATCTTTTGTATCTCTGCATTCCCCTATTGCTTCCTTCTGTGCCAGCGGCTAAAAACCAACTTGCTAGTCTTCAGAGTAAATTTCCTTTCTGGCCGCACATGAATGAATGTTCTCTACTCCCAGAAGACTTGCAGCCATCGAATTCCCAGACCCCAAGCCCAGTGGCTCTCCACAGGCCACGGGCTCCAAAAGATGGGATCTGCCTCTAGGCTGACTGATTGAAGCCCAGTCCTGAATGAATCACCTTTGCACGTATAATAAATAAGAACAGTTTGGTTACCGTTCACAAAAAACTCGACCAATGGTGATGTAAGCCATCATGATATCTAGTATCCCAGTAAAATAAGAAGGCTAGAGGTAGGAGCTTCTAAAATTACTGAATTTCAGCAGTATTAGATATCCTCAAACCTAGATGCTCTCCTCTTCTTCTCAGCATTGGCTTCCATTCTTCTTCAGCATAAGATGGCTGACATAGCCCCATACTCACATTCCTCTTCAGTCCCATTGGAAAGCTGGGAGCTGCAGGAAGTACAGGAAGCAGTTTTCCTCCTTGCACCTTTCTGGCTAAATCAAGGAAGAAAATCCTTGCTACTCAGATTGTGGTCCTCAGGTCACAGCATCATCCCTCACCTGGGAACTCATTAAAATGCAACATCCCAAGCCACATCCTGATTCAGATTCTGTATATTAACAAGATCCTCTGGTGATTCAAAGACACAGCAAAATTTGAGAGGCCCTGCCCTAATGAACTTGTTCATATGTCTTTTTTAGCCAGAGCTTAATGACATGGCTGTCCCCAGGTAGAAGGGAGGAAGGGAAAGTAATTTTTTCCCCCCAAGAAATAGGAAAGAGCAAAGGAGATAGAGAATGTCTGTTGATGAGACAGATCCCAGGAACTGCCATGGTATCTCTCCAGGGAGAGGGTGGTGCAGAACGCCGTGCTCCCTGTAGTTCATCACTACTCACTGTGGCTCTCTGTGTCTGTGTAGCCTTTGAAGCCTGCCCACAGAATGAAGGGCTGGCCCATTTGCAGTATTTTTAACAGCAGGTTGAGACTTGACCCATGTGATTTTGGAAAGGTTTCTTGTTTTTACGATCTTGAGGTTTAAGAGTGCTGGTAACCCAGGGGAATTCAAAGGAAAAACATTAAAGCCAGTATAATCGGAGGGAAGGTGAAATTGTAAAAGAGCAGATTTTTTTTTTTTTTTCGGTCGGTTTAAGATATGTTTTCACTAGAGCAGCTAACAGAATCTATTTTCACATACGTCTTTTTTTTCTGCTTTGCATTGTTTTTGTTTTTACATTTCAGTAATTCATGATTTGCATATAACAGGGCTCATCATGGCACAGACCCTGTTAATACCCATCACCAGGCTAACCTATCCCACTAACCCCCTCCTCTCTGAAACCCTCAGATGGTTTCCCAGAATCCGTAGTCTCTCATGGATTGTCTCCCCCTCTAATTTCACTCCTTCACTTTTCCCTTCCTTTTCCTGATGTCCTCCATGCTATTCCTTATGTTCCCCGTATGAATTCACGCATATGCATTGTTTTTCTGGTGTTACCATAAATTAACCGAAAAGGTATTCGTAAACAGGAAGGAATTGGCTTTGAGGATTTTGGTCTAATTTTAAAGATGAAAATTGTGCTGTTTTAGGGTTGAGCCGTTAATAAGCCAAGACTTCTTAAGCATTTCATAAAGTAAAATTCTAGAACGTTTTTCAGTGATATAAAATAATATGACAAAGGATAAAATGGAATATAGAAAAAAATCAGAAACTAAAGGAATAATGTCGAGGGACTTCTCAATCTTGGGGCAAGGACCTTGTAGATGTCGATCTAAGCCAATTTCTGTTTGACTTCCTGGTGATTACGTGATGATTTACATATGGCAGTGTAAAAATAACAGATGTCTTTTTTGGTCTCCACATACCTCTGTACATGTATTTGAAGCCTCCTAAGTCAGTGTTCTTTCCCCCTGGTGACTTAAAGGACATTTTGAGAATGGGTTTGGGTGACCTTCCCATCTCTTCCCAACCAAATCTTCACTTGTTGAATTCAATGGGAGAGGTATGCTCCCAATGAACTTATTTTCAGGTTCCCTTGCCTTTTTGATATGATAGAGTACATTGAGTACAACTCCAGAGATAAAGAAATGTTTGCAGGGAAAAACCAGAATAAATATCAATATAGAAGTAACTGTTCGACTTCAGAAATGCTACAGACACACTCAATAGTGTGTCCTTAAAACAAAAATGCAAACGAATGACTGGTCATATGCAGGCAAGCAAAGAGTTGGAGGACGTGTCACTTCTTACAACATTTGGCATGTTTTAAGTGCACATAGTTCTCATTGAATTGGCTGGGAGGCCCCTACAGAGATCCGCTGGCAGACTGTGGTGCCCACTAAAACAACTGTGACTTTCAATAAAAATTCATGCCACGGGTGCCAAAGCAAACTTGTGAAAATTGTCCGCTTTCAGGCAACCGGACAAAAACCTTAGGAGGGTTGAAGTCACTATTGAGCAGGGTCTCCGTAAGAGCCAAGAGAAATGTATCCCTGATTTATGTGAATACAGATTCTTGTAAATGGTAAAGCCACAGCGAGCCAAATTTGCCTCTCGTACCTGGAACCTGGATTTGGCTCCACCTGACCTGGTTGGTGAAAACAGTGAGGCTCCTTGGTCCTCATTCTCAGAGATGCTAAATGGACAGGTCAAGAAGATGGTGAAACTGGACTTTAAATTTAGCAATTTTGTGATAAATTGGGGGTTTGGGAGAGTCCTGTTTTTATCCTTTCAGATTGACTATAGTCATTGAACCAAAAGGAAAATAATGTTTTCAACAAAGCAAGAAAGCAAGCTCAATTACAAAACTGGAAGCCTTAAGAAAATACTGGGATTTTTCTTCTTCTTTTCTTTTTTCTTTCTTTTTTTTTTTTTTTGGTATTTGAGTTCCAGATTCTCCTCAAATGGGAGTTGTGTCCAGTCTGCTCCGTGGTAAATCAGAATGTCACCACTTGACCTTGGCAAAGTTACCTGGTAATGAGGATGAAAGGTGTACGGAACAATTTGTGTCTATCTGAGTCACTGAGTTTTCCTTCAACAGCACAAATGTGTCATCTGTTTTGTCATGGCTCATCTTGAGCAATAGAAGCTGCCGTGGGCATGGAGAGGACTGGGAAGGGCACCCGCCTATGGGTCATGAACTATGTGACTGTCAATGCATAGGCTTTCTGGAAGGATGTACAAGAAAATGGTGACACAGGTTGCTGCTGGGGTAGGTCCTGGAGTGGGAACCTGGTAAGTCAGAGGTGGGAAAAGAATGTATTTTTTCATGTATGCTCTTTCTTCATTTTTCAGTCTTGTACTTCATATATATATGGAGAGTGTGTTCAAATATATATATATGTGTATATATATATATATGAAGCATATATATATATACATACACATCTCCCATTCAAGAAAGCATATACATATTGATGCATATGTGTACATACATATACACAAATATATACATATTGCTCATTGAAAAAAAAATCAATGTAACACCAAAAGACAGAGTGAGCAAACAAAGACCATGTTCTTCTTGGCTCTACCTTGTGCTGGATGGATAATTTTCCCCCTCTGAACCTTAAATGACTCTTCTAACACGAAGTGGGATAAATTTAGACTACAGAAAAGGCCAATGTTTGTTAAAGCAGGGACTCCCCCAACCATAGAAAATAAACATACTCATTTTGAGTCTGATATTAGAGAAAAAAATTTCTTGTTAACAAGATGAACCCCAAGCAGTATATCTTACTAGCTGAAAAGTTCAAACTTCAGTGGTTGTGTTAGAGCAGTTGCTCTAAGAAGGAGCATTCAGGAAGAGGGGGAGAAGTTGTTAGGAGTGGAAGCCGTGGTTGGGGGAGCAGGAGAGCAGAGTGGCGAAAGGCTCGTGGGTGATAACAGACAACTTGGTCACGACCGAGCTCACCAGACTGGGATCATCACCTCTCAAAAGCATCTGCCAGTCTGTGCTTTATCTAGGAGTGAATTTTGGTGTGGCTTCCCTTGACCAGCCCAAGTGAACTTGTCTTAATGTTTTCCTGTAACTGGGATTTGGCCTCATTCCTTAGAGTATGCACTTGCCCACACTTTACGGCTCCTAGCTGTATTCCTGCCCACTCTAATTTCATTACAGCTTGAATGGGTGAAGACTCATCTCCCTTCTCTGTCTTTGCACTTTGTCTAACTGGATTTGACATTGCAGAAGTGATTTTACACTTAGTCACATAGGATTGAAAGTCTGCCACCTAGTTGCTTGGGATAGGTGACGTGGAAAAGAGTATAGGCTTTGAAGTCAGGCGGACAGGGCCTGTGATCACATTTCCGAGGTGTCCTCACTTGTTGGCTGCAGAATTATGACTAAGCTACTTAGACTTTCTATGCCTGCTGCTTCATTTGTAATGTAATCCCTTAGCTATGCACCATGAGTCTGAAAAGAGCCTCTTTTTTTTAATTCTGGAAAGAAAGAAAGCATCCTCATTTTAACACAGTCTAGAGCACAAAACTTGGCACTATTGACATTTGAACCATTTTGAACCACGTAATTCCTTGCTGTGGAGGGCTGTGTTGTGCATTATAAAATGTTTAGCTATATCCCCGACCTCTATCCATAGATGCTGGTAACACTCCCACAACCCCGTATGTGACCAACCAGAAAAACCCTAGACATTGCCATATGTCCCTGGGGTGGAGGGAAGAATCACCATCAGTTCAAAAGTAATGATTCAGAGGATGATTCTCCCATCAACTTTTATTTTGGTTCTTATAGTCAGGCTAGGATTGGTATCTGGACCAAGCCTAGTTGTCTTTTCCTGGTGTGCCTTACCATGTACCCTCAATCTAACTTCATTAGGTACCTTGCTAGGGCAATGAGGACATGGTCTGCTGTACTCTGAAAATGTAGAGCTTCATCTTAAGGCATGGTCTGCCTCTACCATGAGCCTCTGTAAGACAAACAAACTTGGTGTTGCTGATATGGGTCAATACTTTAGTAAAGCTTTCATGAGTCACCACTCTAACTAAGTTTCTGTCTTAGCGAAGATCTGTGGGAAATCAAGGAGTGAAGACAGACAGAAAACTCCAAACTATCAGAGCAGAGGGACAACTCAGTTGCATATTGCCTGGCACAAGACATGGTGCACAACAAGAGTGGCCTCTCTTCTTTCTTCCTAGGTCTCAGAATATGGCCGTCCTTACTGCCATCTGACATGCTGCCATGTCTCTCGTGACTCATCCCAGAACCGTGGGCTGTGACTTAGGCTTTGCACTCCTCACTTCTTGACTAATCCTATTTATATAATCAAGTCGTAAAGGTAACCTGGGGAATGTGTACTTTTTTTTTTTTTTTTAAATCAATGGGCGGTTAAGAGGAGAAAATTTCTAATGGGTTGGTGGGTGACTGTGTTAAATACATCAGAGTCACCGAAGGTGATGGAGGGTGGAAAGATGCTTAGATGGGCTGACTGAGATGCCACTGATGAGATTCTAAGATGATGCTTCAGGGAGAAAAGCAGATAGAAACCAGACAATAGGTGAAAAGGGGGTAAAAACTGAAGGAAGCCATGAGAAGGGAGGCAGTGACTTGGACCACTCTTTATGAAGAAGAGAGTAAGTGCAAAAAAAAAAAAAAAAGAGAGAGTAGTGTGTAGATTCTTGTCTCTAAGATAGAGAACACCTGAGACTATCTGAAGTGTGAAGGGAAGAAGCCAGTAGAATAGAAGAAATTTAAGGTGCCAGAGAGAAGGGACTAAGCAGGGAAGCCAGTTATTGGAAAAGAAATGTCCCTCCCTCTGAGACCTATAGAAAGAATGAGAATGAGGGAGCCTGGGTGTCTCACTTGGTTAAGCGTCTGCCTTCAGCTCAGGTCATGGTCCCAGGGTCCTGGAATCGAGCCCCACATCAGACTCCTTGTTCAGTGGGGAGCCTGCTTCCCCTATGTCTGCTGCTCTCCCTGCTTGTGCTCTCTTTCTGTCAAATAAATAAAATCTTAAAAAAAAATGAGAATAAGAGGGAATCCCTTTATAACCTACAGTTTTCAACTTAGAGTTTGAAATGCCCTTCATAAAATGCACATGGAAAGGTAAAATATGAGACTGTTATCAGCCGTGAGCACTCTAATTTAAACCAGCTTTGAAAATCTGTGGGCAATAAACTAGTGATTAAGTATTTATTAAATATTTATTATTCACATGCCATAAGGCATTGGACTTCTGCCAGTTCTCTGAAAAAGAGGCCAAATTATTTCAAAATGTTTATATTGCATTAAGTAGAAAACTTTAAGGATTAATCTGGTCTTAACATCTTGTGACTTTTAATTACCTTCAACCAAGCTAGTCACATCATCTTTTTTAACAAAGAAAGGTGTGTGCCCAGCTTAGTGGGTAAATATTTGTGGGCACCTAGTATGTACAAGTTCTATGTTTGGCTGGGTGTGGTGAGTACTGAAAAAGGGGAAGGGAAGCTAGATGGAGAGGTGTGTCAGGACATTCTGGAGAGAGCCAGAACTTGTGAAGGGTTGTCCAGATTCGCAGCAGATATTTAAAACCGAGAATCATAGGCCTTCAAAAAAGGAGGATTTACAACACAGTATATTACAAAATATTTTATAATCCCCTGGAGTGCCTAGATAAAATCTGAAAAAAAATCCCCCCATCCATAGGAGGCGAGATCAAAAGAAAAAAAAAATCCTTCTCTCTGCCCTGACAGTGTTTTTCATTATGCCAAGGATAAAGCAAGAGAGTCCTTTGACCATTTTCTTTCACTGGAGTCTGAGTTTGAAATCCATGGCACATACACAAATAACTTAATGTCCCCTGCCTCATCAATTTAAAAAAGTCAGGCCAATTATGTACTTTTGCCTGGAGACAGCTGGCTGGACTAGAGGCTATTCTAAAGCCCACTTGAGCTCCAAGAGTTCTGGTTCTAGGGTAAACCACTCAAGTGCATAGAAAATATCATACCCTTACTGGCCTCCACCCACAAATCCATTTATCTCTTGAACACAGTTGAAGGGTAATTTGTTGTCCTTTTTGTTTTGGCAGTTTAGGAAGGTTTCCATGGTTTCTGTGTCCTCTTGGTCACTTTTTCTGTGTCTATCAGAGGTCAACCTTGTCAGCTTTTTGGATATATGTCCCTCAGGCGTGCATTCCATGGAGTCAGTATAAATCGGCTTCGGGGGTGACATAATTCTAGATAATACATTGGTTCATGGCCCATCATGGGGCCATAATGCATAAACAGATAACAAGTTTATCTGTGCTATTAAGATTTCCTCGTTTGGGGTGATTAGAAAAAATATATATATATAATGATTTGGAGAGAGAGCAATAAAAAAAAAATGTTGAGGAATACGGTCTTGGGACAAGGCGTTCTCGGGGCCTTAAGATATGTTGCGAAAGACTCTGGTGCATCAAATATACTTTATTTTTTATCTTAAAAAGTCTGTATTTAACTCACTTCCTCTGCCCTTTCTAATCTACCACAGGACACTTTCTGCAAATGTTTACATTGAGACATCTTCAAATTCAATGCGGCACATAAAACTCTTCCTTTGTGACAAAAGGTGTGGCTAGGAGAACAACTGTCTCTCTTGAGATCAGACTGTTCTGGGTGGCAGTCTGGCAGTGAGGTCTTGCAGGAGGCTGTGAAAGGGGTCCTCGGGCACCAGAAGGACACACACCTCAGTCCCCGACTTCCTTTGGGATTAGCCTCGAAACTAGGGGCAAGTCGCATAAAGCCTCCAATGCCGTTTCCTCATCTGTAGGACAAGGGTCCTGATGCTTCACCTGGTAGGGTGGTGGAAGGGTTTGAGATGATGGACAGAAGCCGTCTCTGAGTGAGGCAGAAAGGCAAAGTAAACCATAACCGGGTAGAAGAGAACAAGACGGCCCGTGGACCTATTTTGCCAAACTTCAAAAACATCCTGTTTGAGCTCCTGCAGCTGCCATCAAAAAAAAAAAAAAAAAGTCTTGCACACAGAATGTAGCCCCTGTCCTGTATAAAGAATGAAGTATTCAAAAGTATTATAAGTCGCTTTCAGAGGGGGACTTGGGTTTTGCCTCAAGAAAGGGACATCAGAACCGTCAGAGAAACCGGCAAGGAACCGTATTTCTCCTGCTCCATAAAAATCACCATGATTTATTCCTTTAATGAAAAAGTCAGGGGCTCTTGCAGGCACAACAGCTGTGACTTTATGAAGGGAACCTAAGCCAGAATTCCTTGTGGTAGGGCTGTTGCCACAAGGGGTCCGATCTCTATTATTGGTGGAGCCTGGCATTAGCCCACAGAGACACAAAACAGGACTGGGCAGCCAAGAGCTTGAAATAACTCTCAATTGTTGTAGGTGAGAAAAAGCTCATGCAACACCAAACTGGACTAAATCTGTTTAAGGAAGGGCATCCGAGTCTTTGATCCACGGCTGAGCTGAGTCTCTGGCGAGGGAAGAGAAAAGGGAACACAGTCCCCTCACATCTTAGACGGGTTGCTGGTCGTCCACTCAGCACATGCGAGCACTTAAGCTGTTGCCCTGAATCAAGGGCTTTTCTCCTCAATGTTAAATACAGTAAGGGGTAAATATTTTGGATTCATCAGCCTCCAAGTATTCTTCAGATGTTTTAGTTTCGAGCAAACAGAATACATCGTGCTGGGCACATTCTCCCTTGATTTTTTTTTTTTTTTTAAAGGACCGTGTGTGATTTATGGGAAATGGAATCCATATGTTTCTGCTTCGTTTACACTTAAGTCATCAAAATGTTGTGTTGTAAGAGCTATTTGATGTCCGAGTTGCCTTGTGAGCTTGATCTTTCCGTCGTTTAAATACAAACGGCTCAAAAGCGCTGGTCTCTCTAAAGGGCCGAGAAAGAGAAAGACCAAGAGAGACCGAGAGACCCAAGAAGGCCTGTAGGGCCAAGATGAAATAGACTTGAACATCCCGAAGGTCGCTTTAAGCTGAAACTACCACCCCATGAATTTCACATGGGTCCCAAATTTACAAGAAAACAAAAGCTCCTCTGCAGCCAGTTTCAGAAGCAGCTCTGGTAAAGGCAGGGAAGCTGCTGGCCAGTCAGCCACCCGACCAGGGAGGGCTCTGAATGCGCTCTTAGCTGCCCAACAGATTCTTATGCCCGCTCCTGGAGGACCTGTTGTTTTCGGGCTCCCCCAAGAGCAGTCTCCAGCCGGGGAAAAGAACCCTTTGCCCCACTGAAGCTCGGCAGTCTCTGCTGTCCGTGTGTTCCCGGGCTGTCCTGCCCTAGGCCAGAGTTCCCTATCTGATCTTCTGCCATCTGGCCCAAGTGGCTGGCCACTGAACGCAATCCTGTGGGTGCATGTGGGATGGTGATTATTGACTGGGCAGTGTCTTATCTCACTCAGCTCACAAGAGGGCCGAGAAATCATGCAGTTCGTGTCAAGTACAAAATAGATTGACTGGGGACCCACAAATTAGGAAAAAGCCCACTGTAAAGCAAAGTTTCCTCGCTCCCACCCTTAGAGCAGCTCTTAAGTCACTTCAGGCGTGCTCTATCACTGATCTGTGGCATTTTAGGAAAGGGTTCAGAAGAAAAACATCCAAATTGGAACTACTTTGGGGGATAGTACAATCGAAACATTATTAAATCTCTTTGTATAGTCATCGTTGGAGCATTACAGAATGTTAGGATGTGAACTTCATCATCCAGCAGGGTCTCTAGACATGAATTCAACAGAATGCACAGTCTTGTGAATCACCTGTATTTCCCAAATCAGTTATCTGGGAGTAAGGAAGCAGCTCCTACTGGAAATATACTGGTGTACAATATATGAGTTATGCACGAGCACGGGCACACAGGTGCGCAATTATGCAGGGCTTGATGAGATCAGAGCATCTGCTTGCTTTCGGAGCTTCTCTTCCCACAAAGAGACTGTGGATTTTCCCCACGTTTGTAAACCGTTTGACCTCGGGAGCTTTAGTGCACGCAGAGTATTTCAAAGTAAGAACATACCACAATTGGCTTACCGTCTCAGTATCTTTCAATAGGGGGCTTAGAAAAATCATTCTTTCAGATACATTTTGAAATGTTGACTGGAGTTCTGAAAGTCATTTGCTGTGACTTGAGACGCATTAGAAAATAAACTACCCCTAACGTCCACATCTTCATGGAGAATCTCCCATTTGTCTCCATAAGAGGCCAAGCTTTCTGACGATAGATGATGCTTTCTGAAGACCTTAGACAAGATCAGTAAGACAGTAAATTCTTTCTTTTTCTTCCTTAGAAAAAGAAAAGGGGTTCCACTCCATTTCCTCCCTGAAAAGAGCCTTGTGGCTTAAATTCATGCACCTCTCTTCCTTCGGGGCTCAGTCCTCTGAAGTCAACTTCCAAGAAAGCTGAGATCCATCCATACCTGTTGTACTATTGGTTTCAGAGTCCCTCCACCCCTTGTTTTGGATTTTTCCAGTCCATCGCTACAGAACTCAGTGTGTCCCTTTTGTTGACAGGTTGCCAGGATACCTCTAGGCGACAAAGGCTGGGGTTTCTCTTCCTGGCAGCCCAGCCGTACATACTCAAGAACTCCTGCAAGAGGGCATGTGAATCCTGGAGCTCCCAGCTCTTCTGCTCCTGTTTCCACCAGCCCCCTCCCTGAGGGGCTCATCAGGCCATGACACAAGCTGAAGCAGAAGGGTGACAACAAACCTTGCCAGGTGAGGCTCTCTTGGAAAGTGTGCTTTTCCTCTGTTGTCTAACTAATCAGTCAGTCTCCAACCTTACCTTTCCACTAATGATAGAGGCTTATGTTAGGCCATCCTGGTCTCCTCCACTTCCATCTCGCTAACATGTCATAAATAGTTTCTCACTAGAGAAAAGAAACTTCAGGGCACCTGGGTGGCTCAGTGGGTTAAGCCACTGCCTTCGGCTCAGGTCATGGTCCCAGGGTCCTGGGATCAAGCCCCGCATCAGGCTCTCTGATCAGCAGGGAGCCTGTTTCCCCCTCTCTCTCTCTCTGCCTGCCTCTCTGCCTACTTGTAATCTCTTTCTCTCTGTGAAATAAATAAATAAAATATTTTTTTTTTAAAAAGAAAGAAAAGAAAAGAAACCCCAAATAAAATAATGAATCACGAAGTAAAAACCCTTGACTGACAAAGTAACAAGTATCATTTTACATCACTGGGTAGTGCTGGCAGTAATATGAACTCTGGAGTCAATGTTCTAGGAGCTAAAAGAGAACCAAAACCAAATTCCAATTGAAGAGATAATATTATTTAAGGATTTTATTTATTTCTTTTATTTTAGAGAGAGAGAGTAGAGCAGGGGGAGCGATAGGGGGAGAGACTATCGAGCAGGCTCTGCGCTGAGCACAGAGCCCAAAGCCAGGCTCCATCTTTCGACCCTGAGGTCATGAAGTAAGCCAAAACCAAGAGTCGGTCGCTCAATTGACTGAGCCACCCAGGCACCCCAAGAATAATATTATTTAAATGTATAATTATTTAAAAATAATTGTCTTCAATGAAAGGTAGATGAAATGTTTTTTACATTAACCCAGGATTATATGTTTATTAGCCAAATTATCCTTGAAAGAGAAAGGGGTGAGAAAGGCTAGAGTTACTCAGATGAATAGGCAGATTTTTTATTGAGATAAAATGTATGTGGGGAAATGCAACGGACCCTAAGTTCTTAAATTCAAGTGCCTAAAATCAGTGAGTTTGACAAATATACATAATGCTGTAAACCATCACCTTAAGCAAGACATGGATATTTCTATCATCCAGAAAGCTTCCTCATGTCTTTTGTAGTCCATTGTCCCTCTGTGAGCCACCACTGTTCTGATTTCTATCACTAGAGAATAATCGGGCTGTCTGTGAACTTCACAGGAATAGACTCACACTTTTATCTGACTTCTTTGGCTCAGCAGAATGTTTTTGAGATGATCCCATGTTACTGTGTATGTTTCTAGCTCAATTCCTTTTATAGGTGAGTATTATTGCATTATAGGATTATCCTGCATTTGTTTATCTCTCCTCCTGCTCATTGGTATTTGGCTTGCTTTCAGTTCGGGTCTCCTGTAACTAAAGCTGCTGTAATCACTCTTGCACAAGTCTCTTGGTAAACATATGGTTTCGTGTATCTCAGGTTCAGACCTAGCACTGAAATTGATGGTAGATGTATGTTTGACTTTATAATGGGTATGAAATGATATGTCACTGTGTCTATAATTTGCATTCCCCTGACTAATGAAGTTGAGCATTTTTACATGAGCTTGTTGGACATCGCTGTCTCGCTTTTATTAACTATCTGGTTACATTTCTTGTCCATTTTAGATGTTTCCTTTCTTGTTTATATTATCTTCACTGATGTATACATCACGTCCGGTAAAATGCATATATTTTAAGTACACAGTTTGATGAGTTTTGACAAAGGATTACATCCATCTCATCTACCCACCGGGTGTTATCAATATAAGAACATGTCCATTACCCTTTATAGTGCATTCTCCACTCACCCAGCCCCCCAACAAGCAATCACCGATCTTTCTCTCCCTTCCAGATTATCTTTGCCTGTTCATAGATAGAATAATTCAGCATATTCTTTGCACCTGACTCTTCATTCAACAAAATATTTTTTTCTTTTTTTTTAAGATTTTATTTACCAAAAAAAAAAAAAAAAGATTTTATTTATTTATTTGACAGAGAGAGAGAGATCACAAGCAGGCAGAGTGGCAGGCAGAGAGAGGGGGGTGGGAAGCAGGGTCACCATTGAGCAGAGAGCCCGGTATGGGACTTGATCCCAGGACCCTGAGATCATGACCCAAGCCGAAGGTAGCGGCTTAACCCACTGAGCCACCCAGGCGCCCCTTAACAAAATATTTTTGAGTAGGATCACTGTATCAGAAGTCTGTTCATTTTTATTGTGGGGTACTATTCTATCCCACGAATATCCCATAATTCGCTTATGCGTTTACCTGTTGTGTTGTTTCTTAGATTTTTTCACTATTGAGTAAAAGCTTTTGTAAACATTCATATATGTCTTTTGTGGATGTATGTTTTCACTTCTGTTGGGTGATGATTTAGGGATAGAATGCCCATGTTAGTAGGTGGGTGTTGGTTTAAATTTGTGAGATTCTGACAAACTGGTCTCCTGAGTGTTAATATATTTCACACTTCCACCAGGCATGTGTGGGAGTTCCGGTTTTCCCACATCCTCACTAACACTCAGTATTAGCAACCTTTCTAATTTTAGCCATCCTCATGTGTGGTATCTCTGGTTCTAGTTTGCATTTTGCTAATGACTAACAGCTAATGATGTTGAATTTTATTTCATGAACATATTGACTATTTATACTTTTTCTGTTATGCATAATCTATTCAAAACTTTGGCCCATTTTAAAAAATTGGGTTGTTTGAATTATGACCATCTATATATATAGCTAGATAGATATAGATATATATAATAAATCCTTTCAAATATATGTCTCTAAACATTTCTTTCCAATCTATGACTTCGGCTTTTAATTTTCTTGATGGTGTTTTGTTTTATCTTTAAGATTTTATTTTTTTGTTTATTTGAGAGAGAGAGAAGGAGCAGAGGGAGAGGGACAAGCAGACTCCATGCTGAGTGCAGAGCCTGACTGGGGGCTTTATCTCATGACCCTGAGATCATGACCTGAGCTGAAATCAAGAGTCAGATGCTTTAACTGATTGAGCCACCCAAGCACTCCTTGATGGTGTTTCTTGTTTTATGTTTTTTTTTTTAAGACTTTATTTATTTAAGAGAGAGAGAGATAGCAAGAGACAGTATGAATGGAGGGGGAAGGGCAGAGGCAGAAGGAGAAACAGGCTCCCCACTGAGCAGAGAGCCAGGGGTGGGGTTCATCCGAGGATCCTGGGATCATGACCCAAGCAGAAGGCAGTTGCTTAACCAACTGAGTCACCCAGGTGCCCCTTGATGGTGGTTTTTAAAGAACAGAAGTTTCTAATTAATACAAAGAAAAATTTTTAAATTCTATTTTTTTAAGTTTAATGCATTTTTGTGTTTTGTCTAAGAAGTCTTTGTATTTACTGAATTCATAAAGATATTTTTCTTTGCTTTCTTCCTAAAGCTTTATAGTTTTTATACTTGTACATTTTACATATTATAATTTTTATATTAGTTCTATGATCCACTTTGAATTAAGTTGCATGTGTGAAAGAAGAGAATTGATATTAACTTTTCCCCTACATGTATTTAGTTGTTTCACCATCATTTGTTTAAAAGATTTTCTTCCCTCCATTAAATTGTCTTAGCATCTGGGTCAAAAATGAATTGACTGCGTATGTGAAACAACCATATATTTCTGGATTCTATTCTGTTACATGAACCTATTTATCTATCTTTACTGGCATTGTTAGTTTTTAATAAAGCAGCTCATCTTGGCTTATAAGTAGTGCGGCAAGTATTAAAACAAATATACAAGTGGAGTCCTTCCATGATTTCTTGCCACTGGAACTATGCGTAAGAGTTTGTATTAAGTTGGACATTTTTTTCTTGCATGTTGTCCAAATTTTTCCCTGGGCAATAATCTGATTTTAAGTGATTCTATAACAAACAAAACCCAAAAATGTACTGTCATAAATGTATTCAAGAATGATAATCCCAGCAAAAGAGATGCATTTTTCAAATGTATTTATACAGAATGATATGTGAACTTAATTTTCATTTCTTCCTTCAGTAATTTTGGGTGTCTACTGTATTGTAGGTATGATTTTGGAAAAAGCAAGAGGGAAGGGAACTATTTCTTGGTCCATAATTTTTGCAAGGAAACATTACTTATAATCTCTGTTTCCTATTTAACAATGTATTCCTCACAATTATAGAGAAAAAAATCCATATCTGATAAAATAAACATCAGGTTAATTGTCTTCATACATTCCTGTGAATTGACAGAAAATTATCGACACTCAAGTGTTTACTAAGGAACATTTCCTCAGGCTTTCCAAGTTTGCTATCCCTATCAAAAGATATCCATTCCTTCTGAGCCTCAGGATGCAAACTATCATTTCTTTCAGTTGCATTTTTCAGCTTATTTTAGAATTTGAATTTCATGTATTATTTCTAAGAGCAATTTCTTCACAAACTTGGACTTTAATTTGGCTGTTCCTTCTGGGTGCTTAAATAATTTAAATGAATATGTGATATCATCTTAAATAATTTTCCCAACTTCTCTGGTGAACGAAACATTTTCAAGAATACACGCAACTTAACTAACAACATTTGTATTATTAAAAAAAAAAATTAGAGGGACGCCTGGGTGGCTCAGTAGGTTAAAGCCTCTGCCTTCAGCTCAGGTCAAGATCTCAGGGTCCTGGGATCGAGCCCCGCATCAGGCTCTCGGGTCAGCGGGGAGCCTTCTTCCTCCTCTCCCCCTGCCTGCCTCTCTGCCTACTTGTGATCTCTCTCTCTGTCAAATAAATAAATAAAATCTTAAAAAAAAAAATACACGCAATTCTTAAAAAAACAAAAAACAAAAGAAAGCAAAAAAAAAAAAAAAACAACCCATAAATGATGAAGAATGTGAACTGCTGTGGAACACCCTTCCTGAGGAAGCTGGTGGTGATTCCCGTGGAGTCTTAAAAACACGGCAGCGTTTTCGGAACATCATAGCATACACGTATGGCACCAGGCATAGCAGGCCCCATGTCAGGGCAGCAGGGAGGGAAAACGTATGGGAG
Organism: Neogale vison; assembly: GCF_020171115.1. Lineage (NCBI taxonomy): Eukaryota > Metazoa > Chordata > Mammalia > Carnivora > Mustelidae > Neogale > Neogale vison. Next base: position 177,878,107 of record NC_058091.1, read on the forward strand.
GCAAGCTGTTGAGAAATTCAGAGTGACAACATGCTGCAGAGAATGTCCTGAGTGCAATACAGCAAGAGATTCTGCTTGTTTTGTTGTTGTTTGAGAGAAGACTGAGGAGCCTGACTGAGTCCTATGCAAGCAAGACCTGGTAGAATTCTGCTTGCACTGAGCGCTACTTTATAATTCACGCTGATTCGTAATCAGATGTTTCACCGTTAAAATAAAACGGACTCTCCTCTGTAGGCTCTAATTCAGGAGTCATCAAACTTTGGCTGTTCAATGCCCAGATGATAAATAATTGAGGCCTTGTAGGCCATGTGCTCTCCAGTTGTGGGGCAAGAGCAGCCAAAGCTAAACACAGAAACGAGTAAGTGCGACTTGGTCCAGTAAACCCTTATTTACAGAAAGCAGCAGACAGCTGGCCAGATTGGCTAGTGAGCCATGGTTTCCTAACACTTGTCTAATCTTCAGTTCTGTTGAAATAGCTTCCCATCTCACACATGGGCATTTAAAGGGCTGTGGCTATGGATCTCTTTTTTCTCTGAGCACCCAATCCTTTGGGGTTCTCTTCAAAAGAGATAACACTTCCAAGATTTTAAACTTTGAGACTCATCTGCATTCAGAATGCATGTGACCAAGAGGGACAACGTAAGAATAAGTTCAGCTCAGGAAAGCCAACCTCTTAGATCTTTCTTCAGCTTTCTGTCTAGTCACACAGCACCCACTGCCTGAGCTAGCGAGTTCTGTGTCACCTCTGGTGTGCCTGTCAATTATCCCCATTTTTGGAGGAAGCTCCAGGCCATTGATGTTTGTTGCTTATCACTTGATAAAACTGTCTTTGTCATGAGGGTTTGGTCCAGTACTCAGTCCTTGGATGGATTCTTATTTCTCTCCGATTTGGGGGAGTTACACTTCTAAAGCTAGAATACTAATTCCTAATTTCCTGAGGATTACAAGGAGCAAGGTAAGATGCTCAGAGATCCCCAAGACTTGAGAAGATACTACAAAGCTGGCTGTTAGCCCTTCCTGTCCAAAAGTCCTGTGGTATGCACATGTATTTCTGTGTGCATGTATATGCCTGTGTGTGCACACACGTACCTCTGCACGTTGGTGCGTGTGTGCGTATGTGCATCAGTATGTGTGTGTGAGAGAGAGAGAAAGTACTGAGAGAAGCATAGTCAGGATGGCTCTCTTTGAGTTGATGATACGTAAATAGAGAAAATATGAGGAAACTTGGCAAAGAACTGGGGGAAGATTCTAAGCCATGGCATGAGCCTGAGCAAAGCCCCTTCCAGTCCCTTTCCTGACCTACGCTGCAGTGAGAAGGACTTCAGGTTCTTTGACGACCTGGGAAGTGAACATGGATAAAACGCGAGTGCAAGCAGGGGAGAGTAAAGAGGGACCAGGGCAGAGACTTAAAGAAAGAACCAGGTGAAGAGGAACTTTGTGACTAAGCATTTGAATTTTATTTCAGAGTGGAGGGACAACCATGGAACATTTAACCCAGGGAGGTGTAGGACCTGTTTTGGGATTTAAAGAGTTGAATATGCGTACTCTGGAAAAGATTGGCACGCGGGACAGGTTATTTATTCCCCTGCTACTGCAGAAGCAGCCTGTGGCTGGTGAGGCCGGTCCATTCACCTACCTGGTTGCAAACTCAGGTGGGCAGGCCAAATGTCTAGAAGGAATAACCAGCCGCATCAACGATATGTGTAGTGATGTTTCTTTCTTTCTTTCTTTTAAAGATTTTATTTATTTATTTGATAGAGAAAGATCACAAGTAGGCAGAGAGGCAGGCAGAGAGAGAGAGAGAAGCAGACTCCCCACTGAGCAAAGAGCCCGATGCGGAACTCGATCCCAGAACCCTGAGATCATGACCTGAGCCGAAGGCAGCGGCTTAACCCACTGAGCTACCCAGGCACCCCTGTGGTGATGTTTCTACTTGAATTAACGTATTATCACATGGAGTTACCCAATATCAAAGGGGTAGGACTGAGATAGGTGGGAAAGAATGTAGGAAAGAAGATGCATGAAGATAAAAATCAGAGATGACAGGAGATGAGATGGTGAGCAGAAAGAAAGGAGAAGGGGAGTGGAGGGGGATATGAGGTTTACTTCTCTGGCAAATCATTGATAGGTGATCATACAGAAAATGAAGAGTGAAAAGCCAAATGTTCTAGTGTCTACTAGAGTAATGCCTTTTACCTTTCCTCTTGCTCTCTTCTCCCCACCCCCTCCTCTCCCATGCCAGTCCACGCTAGGATCAAGAACCTCGCTGGAGAGCTGGGGCAAAGGAAAACACCCTCATGATCATTTCAGTCTGAACTCACCACCGCTGTGACTTCTTCCCAGTCCAGAGATAGGGTCAGGGGTTGTTTTATGAAAATGACTGTGAAACGAATGAAGAGCAAAATGAGAAGTAATGAGGATGGGAGAAGAAATAAACAATTGCGGATAGAGTCAGAATTCAATTTTCAGCCAATGATTGTCCTTATTAGTACCATCTGACCTGATTCCAATCCAACATATTGTTACCAAATGAGTGTTAGATGGATCCTGGCATCCATTCTTTGCTAAGTGATGATTATGGCGATGATTCTCAATATATTCTCTGACCTAGAAAGAATATGTGAAGAGATGTGTGTGTGTGTTTGTGTCTTTGTCTGTGTGTGTCTATGTGTTCCTGTGTGTGACCCCCAGTGACATGATAATAAATATAGCTAATAAAAATTCCAGCCTGTTGCTAAGCAACTATATATACACACACATATATATGTGTGTATATATATGTATAAAAAATATATATACACATATATATGTGTGTGTATATATATGTATAAATTCATTGGAAAGATAGATATACATATATTTAATTTGTGAAAAACTATGTTATGGATCATTTTGAAGTCATAAATGTGTAAAATGAAATAAGGATTTACATTATTTGAATCAGTTCATGGCATTTCCCTTCAAAAATACAAAATGATTGTGCAACATAAGAATAAGATAAATCTTGGATTACTTTGTCTATTTAGTTCCAAGTGAACCATCTTATATATGAAACACATGACATTTTGAGTAACAAAAATTAAAACCACATTTTCCTCTTCAGTTAGCATACTTCTTATGTCAAAGACTATGTCAAGTGGTGTTTAATTATTTTAGTTATTAGCATATTTATGGGTGATAAGAAACTTGCAAATGAATTTTCAGCAGAGACTCCCAGGACAAGCTTATTGATAAGCAGCAGTGGAATACTGCTGTAGCTGAAATGACTTAATTGGACACTATCCATTGGTTTTCTAAATAAAATAGGTCTGAGTGCTTCATGAATAATTTATCTTTTTTAAGATTTTTTAAAAATTTATTTATTTGTTAGAGAGAGAGAGAGCGAGCAAGCAGAGGCAGAGAGGCAGGCAGAGGCAGAGGGAGAAGCAGGCTCCCTGCCAAGCCAGGGGCCAGATGTGGGACTCGATTCCAGGACGCTGGGATCATGACCTGAGCCAAAGGCAGCGGCTGAACCAACTGAGCCACCCAGGTGTCCCTGAATAATTCATCTTTAATGTGATGGCATCTCTTTCAATGTTAATTTTGTAACTGGAATTTTACAATTAACCAACAAGGATTGAGTCTGTAGCCTAAAATCGTCGTTCCTCTGTTCAGTATTTGCAGGATAGATTCTAAATCTATACATCTTCAAATATTGATTCCATAGCGTCTTGAGATACATCAACCTCTTCTCTCTATATGTATTTTTAAATAGAAACATGGTATATAAGATCTTGGTGTTTGAAAACTAGGAACGTGGTGGTATGAACTAATAAATGGAAACCAGCTTAAAACATTTAAATGAAAGCTTCTTCGGGGACAGAACATTGGGGGGTGGGGGGGTGGGGAGAAAGTAAAGCACTGAGAAATTGCCAAAGCTTGCTGAAAGCCAATGCAGATTTCACTAAGGGTTTCTCAACTGTAGTTTCCCACCCTGGGATCCAGGGTAACAAAATAGTTCTCAAAACAGAGAGGAAGGGAAAACCTTTTTAGGCAGCTTAGGCACATGAGAAATTTGACATATTTGTCTCCTAGTGGAACACCCTTTTGTAGATAGGACTTCCCAGCATGAAAACTCAGGAAAAGGAAAGGAAGAGAGAGGAAGAGGATGTTTGTGATGCCTTGTATTGGTGTCCCACAGACATAGGTTGATGGAATTCTCAGAAATATTTACCTGGGCCAACTGTGAACCATCACAGAAAACCTACAGGAGAAGAGCTCAACTAGACCTTAGGACTGGGGACACTAGGACTGGCCTATCTGCTCTATAGAAAGACAAGAAAATGACATGGTTTAAAAAGTACTATGGCACTAGTACAGTAGTTACAACCGTGAGGGAAAAGCCAAGACCATCACTGAAGCACCAGGATTATTGAGCCTCAGATGACTTCCAGACTTCTTACTTTGATAAAAAGATATGCCTCTATTTCATGAAGAGACGAGAGTAGTATTTTCTTTATTTGTAGTGACGCAAAATCTTAAGAATACATAATTGAGGTAAACATGTTGTGAAAACGAGCCTGTTAACTCATGGTTGGAAGGGTTGGACTTATGTCCAACCTTACGTCCAATAAAACTTATGTCCAATAACGTGTTGTTGTTTGTGGTGGTGAAGGGAACTCAAAAATTATGTCACAAAATATCTGTTCTGGACTCTACTGCCAGAGGCAGCATTCTGGGCTGAATGAATTATTAAATTAATCCAGGCAGGCCTTCTTACCACATTCAAGTACCTCAAACAGTGGGGCATTTATTAAAAGGATACATGCATGGAAATGCAAGGGAATCTAAAAACTAGGCTTCCAGAACCACAAGACCTACCTGCTCCAGGGGACTCCTGAGCCAGAGAGTTGAGTAGACTCTGTTCTCTGGACCAGACACCAAAATAATTAGTAGGCAGTTTTTTATAAAGTTTCAGAATTCTAGAGGATCGTTGAAGGAACTTCTCAACCAGTTCTTTGTATTTCTGCTGAGTAGAGCATTAATAACCAGATATTACCCCCATTGATTTTCAGACCTATATTCATCAGGGCTCTTTCTTGAATTGTTGAAGTATCTGAGGAGAACTAGAGACCACAGCCTGCTTCCCTTTTAAAGAGAAGTGGAGAAAGAGGCCTATTCACAGTCAAGATCCACGAACCCAACGTGGTCACTGCCTTTCCACCTCTGAGGTGAGTGCTTCCTCTTTCATACCTGATATGATTGGCAGTGATAACATTCGAACCTAGTTTTCATTTCTTAGTTGGGACATGATGACAAAAGCTTCTTCTCGTATCTGGTAGGAATGTCATGATGTTCCCAGAGCATGGATATTCTATACACTCAGAGTGAGATGTAAAGACTGTGGAACATCACATGTCTTCTGTCCCCAAGTAACAATGGCAGCTCCAGCTATCCTGTCATCAGCCTGTCATCAGCCTGTCATCACCCCCAACCACTCCTGTGCCCTCTGTTCTGCCTTCCTCCAAGCATCACTTATTTGCTGGGACATGGCAGCTCTCTCTCACTGTCTTCTGGCTTGAGCAACCATTACTATTTTCTTCCCCAAGACAGGAACGTGATTGGGCCAGTTCTTTTCCTGTCAATTCATGCATTGGAGCATTTTTTCTAGCACCCAGTTCTGATCCAATCTGCCTATATTGGGGAGGGGGAGTTAAGTGATGATTTCATACTAGTTAGACTTGTTAACTTTAAAAAAGTGCACTCCTTTATCTCCTAAGTTTCAGTATTTCTTTCCTTTTGGGGACTACAGGTTAGAATGTCTCTTTTTTTTTTTTTAAGATTTTATTTATTTATTTGAGAGTGAGTGAGAGAGAGAGACCATGATCGGGGAGGAGGAGCAGAGGGACAAGCAGTCTCCCCGCTGAGTGTAGAGCCTGAGAAGGACTTATTCTCAGAATCCTGAGATCATGACCTGAGCCAAAGACAGATGTCTAACCAACTGAACCACCCAGGCACCCCGGAATATCTTTTAATAAAATATGATTTGGGGCACCTGGGTGGCTCAGTCAGTTAAGTGTCTGACTCTGGATTTTGGCTCAGGTCATGATCTTGGGTGAGACTGAGCTCCAGATGCATTAATAAATTAATAATAATCAATAAAATCTTAAAAACAAAATAAAATATGATTTCAGTTAGCCAACTCAACTTTGAAATTCCTCAGAATATTTTAGCAAAAGGAGAATAATTTCAGAAATCTATAGTTAGTCTCCTAATTACATTTCCCACCTGCTGGGTTTATGAAAATACAGAGAAGCAAACAGACATTAAAGTCACATAGTGACAACGATGATAACACACTTACCACCTACCACACAGCATGCTAACCATTTTCTCTTACTTTTAAGGCTCACAATAACTATGCAAGGTATTATTATCCCACTAAACCTGAGATGAAACTGAGACACCTAGAAGTTACATATCCCAAGATTCCACAACTGATAAGCATTTTGGAGCTAGCATTTCAGGTAGGTCTGAATTTATAGGACTATGCAAAAAGTACTTTGGAATGGAGACCAATGAGAGTATTACTAGAGTCTTTGCTATAAGCTACTTTTTCTTAGTAAATTAGACCTTACCAGGGGTTTTATGGTTAGCTTGAACTTGGACTTTTTTCCGAGATGTGACGGTATCAAACTTAAGATCTGAGTGACCTAATCCCAGGCCACACAGAATGGGGAATGGGAATTGGTTTAGCATCCAAAGGAAAGATGCTTTTAAAATAAATTCTTTCATTTTTAAAAATTCTGTCTAAATACAGCAAAAATCTACAGCAGAAGTTCACTTTCTGGTCCAGAATATTTGTCAAGATTTTTAACAAAAATATTTAGACATGTGTCAGCTACTAGTAACGTAAGATGGGACATGAAACTGTGACTGTTTGAAACAACATTCAACAGATTTTGAGACCTGGAAGAAACATATACGTCTGCTTTTGTGTAGTACACATGGTTTCAAGAAGTTAGATACAAATTACATTTTGTAGATCAGGGTGATCTATTTTCCTTCTAAATGTTTGCTTTTAGAGAAAATTCTGTAATGGATCCTTTTAGGAAACTAAAGAACTTCCTTTGTGTAGTCTTTAGATGTGAAATGTTGATATTCGCCAGATTTTATTACTCAAAACATTTTTTCAATCATATGTTGCATGTGTTTAAGAAAAATCTGTAAAGGTTCCTCATTTCCTGTAAGGCAATCAGATTTCCTAAAAGTAGCTATACTGCTTTTGATATTTTGTTTTCAAATTACTTTCCTTGTTACTTCTCTCCTTTATTCTTCATTCTTTTCCTCTGCCATTTCACCCACATCATACTATCTGTTCTCACACACACACTTATATCTGTTTATCAACTCACATATACACAACCATTTACACACTCACAACCATCCACTCACACCTATCCATGCATCCCAGTCATACTCCTCTAAATACACTTCACTCATATGGATACACGTACCACACTTGATAATTCATACTGATTCACACGCTCACGTCCATCTCTCCGTGCCTCACACCCATCTCTTCCTATATCCGTACACACACATCTATTCACTCATATTCATGTACAGCCCACATTCGTTCACTCATACCCATCTACACACGCACATACATACATTCTCTGTTATATACACTTGTAGACTCATACATATCTCCACCCATAATACAGGCCTACCCATCTACTTGTACTGGTCCTCACATATGGACCAACTCTATCCATCTACGTACTTACACTCATGTATATTCTCACCCATGCATACACTCATCAACTTATATCCATCTGCTCACATCGCATTACATCCCCATCTGCTTATAGGCATACACACACTCAGACCCCTCCTCCGCAAACTTTCACATACACCATACACGCACCTGTCCTTCCTGCCACAAACCAAATCCCCACAGTTTTTCTAGCACATCATGTTCTTTTAGGTTCCCATTACCTTTGCTTATGGTGCTGTCTGTGTCAGCTGGAAATGTCTTTCTCCCTTTGTAACTCCTATTCTTCTTTCACAAACCAGCCCAAATGACGTTGCTATTTTACACACAAATGTGTAAAACTTCACTTGTAATAGCCAAACTGTAATCAGCCTGAATGTTCTTGAACAAGTAAAACAAATTATGGTACATGCCTACCATAGAATAGTACTCGGCCATTAAAAACAGCTAATTATTGAAACAAACAAAAACTAGATATATCAGCAGGGAATTAAGCTGGGAAAAAAGCCAATCCCAAAAGGTGGTTTACTGCATGATCCCATTTTGAAATGAAAAAACATGTATATATAGAAATGGAGGACAGATTAGTGTGCTTAGGAATAAGAGATGGGGACTTGGAGGGGGCAGTGGAAGGGAGAGAGGTGGGTATAAATTGATAACATCAGACATCATATGGTGTTTACTATCTTGACTATAGTGGTGCGTATGTTTGTAGGCAATAAAATTGTACAAAGCTTAATACAGACATGAATACAGATCAAAGTGGATTGTGTCAATATCAGTATTCTGATTGAAATACTATATCATAATTTTACACTGTGTTACAATTGAGAGAAATCAGACAAGGGATTAAGGGATCTCTATTTTTTTTTCTTAGAAATGCATGTGCATCCACAATTGTCTTAATAAAAATTGCGATTAAGAATATAATATCATCTCTAGACCTAAGATATTAACATTAATTCTTATTATCTAGATAACAAGACACACTTTAAAGGATCACAATGTGATAAAAACAAATGGGATGAGATGCACCTAGGAAAGCGCAAACTCCTACAATTAGATCCGAATAGTCAATCACATCAGTGCTGCCCGAGGGAGACCTAGCTCAACAGCAGATCACATGGCCACAGCTAGGGTTGGGGACACAATGATAAGGCAGACCAAACATTCACCCCAGCTTTAAACAACACACTCTGACATTGAATTGCCAAGTTGTTCTTTGTGAGGAGCATACAGACAGGGAAACATGAAAGCTATTTTGGGTAGCTACATCATGTTAATGCAGTGACTTATCCAGGGCAACCCTCTTCTTCCTATGCAGAACTTCCAAATATGACACAGTTACTGATCAAACAGTCATCTTGGTATTAAAATCAAATCTACCTCTTTTTTCTGAGCACTATAGGCAATATCTCCAATGTTCCTGTGCTAATTTTACAGTATATTCCAAATTTCGTTTTTGCTTTTCTCGTGTTTATATACTGCATATACATGGGTATGAAATGGCTGAACTGTAATTGACCATGAACTACTGATGCCATCTAATGGGATTAAACAAAATGACATCGGTACAACATATTGGGGGGTCCTTTTTATCCTAGGGTTCTGTGGGAGAGGAAAAAGTTTCTATACCTTTTTCGGTTCAGTGGCTGGGCCTACAGAATATTGCTAATAAAAGATTAACGGGCGCCTGGGTGGCTCAGTGGGTTAAAGCCTCTGCTTTCAGCTCAGGTCATGGTCCCAGGGTCCTGGGATTGAGCCCCGCATGGGGCTCTCTGCTTAGCAGGGAGCCTGCTTCTTCCTTTCTCTGTGCCTGCCTCTCTGCCTACTTGTGATCTTTGGCAAATAAATAAATAAAATCTTTAAAAAAAAAGAAATCCATTTTTTTAAAAAAGAGATTAACAAGAGAAAGAGTGTATTAACTGGTGCCTCATACTTACACACAGGATGAGAAACTCTTAGGGTGGTCAGAATTTGATGTTTACATTGCATCTTAACAAAAAACAATAAATTTGTGAAGGAGTAACAAGGCAAAGAGATTTAGGCTTTTAGGGGTGGCAAAATAGAGGAAGTAAATATATGGGGGAAACTAATAGAAGATACGGGCTCTTTAATGATGTTGTGTGTAGCTTCCTCTTGGTGCTTGGCTCTGAGCTGACAAGAGTAGAGTTGGCTTTGAGTTTCCTTCCTGATTTGGGAAAGAGAGACATCTTTACAAATTTATGTCTTGCTTTTAGGCAATAGAGTGAGAGCAGAGAGCTTTTCTGACATCTTCTTCTTCCCAATTGCCTTCAACTCAAAATAATCCTTATGCCAAAGTGGCATATCTGATATCCTACAATTCCAAATAAGAAATTGCTCTACAAAACGGAAATGGCTCTTCAGCTCAGAATCCAAACTGATAATGACCTCTCCACCTAAGAACGGTTTAACCATCCAGCTCCATCATTTGAGAAGACTGCTAGTGGTCCTCACAACACAGTTGAAAAGAGAGAAGGGGACCCTTGTCATGCAGACAGCACAACCCTGAACACAAAATGGAGTCAGTTAGCCATGAGCAGTCAATAAAGACTCTACCTTATGGAATCATGTAGATGCTAAGACAAAGAATACAGTCCAAGAGGAAAGGGGGATACAAGCTTGATATGTAGACAGGGAAGCTATATAGATCATATTGAGGAGAAAGCCAAGTCTGAAAGAATTATTTCCCAAGTCACACTGGGTCAGACTCTCCTGTATAATATTATGTGAATATTTATGCCTCTGTTACCATAAGGTGAAATGCATTATAATTCTCATTCTAGCAGGCCACCTGATGCCCTGGGATAGAGTCCCCGCAGTGGTGTTTCCAGTGGAGACTAGAGCTGGGTGACTGTGAACTATTAAAATTCTGGGGTACAGTGTGGCCAAAACTAACTGAGTAACATTTTTGGAGAAGTCTGCATTCACGGTGTTGGTCTCTTTCTTTTGGGATGCTTTAGTTTGCTATTACTGCTATAGCAAAATACAATAACACTAGCAGCTTAAAACAACCCAAATTCATTATCTCATAGTTCTGTTTCATAGATCCAACATGGGTCTCTTGAGGCTAAAATCAGTGTCAGTGAAGCTGTGTTCATTTTTAGGAGCCCTTTTTGGAGGTCACATGTCTCCTTGGTCTTCCCAGCTTCTAGAGGCCATACACATTCCTTAGCATATATAGTTCCTTTCCTCCATCTTCAAGTCAGCCATGGGTGGTTGGGCCCCTTTCTTCTTTGGTTGTCCTACCTCTTTCAGGGAAAGGCTGTCCACTTTTGAGAACTTGTATCATTATATTGGGCTTATTTATCATTTCTAATCCTTCTTCTTCCAGAATATAATAGAATTAAAATATAAGCCACACTTTTCTAGTGTGAGTGGTCAGCACTGCCTTATGGCTCTAGAGCAAACTGACAGTAGAATCAACCATAGGGTGCCCTTCCTAATGACACCCTCTCTGTATTGTGTTGGGGTTGTCCTTCCACACCTAAAATGGAGACAGACAGACAGCGGACACAATGAAAGCAAATGCAAGAGAGAACACAGAAGGTGGTAAAACTGTAAGAAAGTGGAAAAATCAATAATCACACCGTTGATTTTAAATTGTGTTCTTCTAATCAGATATCCTGATATTTCCTTTCTCTTTTTTTTTGTAAGACAGGCTTCTTTTATTATTTTTTCCTAAACTCGTCTGTTTATTTAAAGTTTCCTGATATTTCTGATCCAAGGTATGACTTAAAATACACATGGATCTTTTTTGTGTTTACTAAAGGAAAACAGAACAAAGCAGTTTGACACTCTGACTGACTTCCTTGCTATCTGATAGTTACCAGGAGTGGGGTGGAAAGAGGCTTTCAGTACATTTTAAACTACTAAGTAGTTTTAAATTTACTAAGTAAATTTAAAAATCAAACTACAAGCTAAAAAGGTTGAAAAATAAAGAGCTGTCACCATATTTCCTGTTTGGCCTGGGCTCTGGGGACAGAGAGGATGGACAGGTTCCCCCAAGATCCCAGAGGACGCCTTCTAGTGGTTTTCTTCAGCAGGGGAGAGCCTATGTAAGATTCCTGAGCAATGAAAGGATGTTGTATGGAGGACTCTGAACCTTTAGGGATCTCAGACCATCTGGCCTCTGAAAGAGTGCTTTGTTCATGAGAGTCAGAGATGTCAAATGGAATGACAATAGCTTTTTGATGACTTATTTACATAGGAGGACCAGAAATGTGGGGGGAAGAGCAACAAAGAACCCACATTCAGAAACAGCCTTCACCCCATGGCCGTACATAAACTCCCAGGTCTCCAGAGCCACCACCAGGGAAGTCATGCCGATCAGACCAGAAAATAGAGGTGCATTCATTACACACACAGCAGAAGCCCAGCCTCATGGGCTCGGCCCTGTTTTTGACTTTCTTCCAAGGGACTTTCCTGAGAAACAGCTTAGGGTGGAGAGAGCATTAACAAAGGGTGTTGATGTCTGCGATGAATGGTAATGACGATCAATTAACGTGTCAGCCAGGCTCTGGGAGGCACGGACCTCCCGGAGGTGGGTCGCACTAAGGCACAATTTTGAGGCTGTTGTCTGGTAAGTGGGCGATGTGGTTAAGAAAAGGTTCCTCCAGGATACAGGGAGGCCCATCTCCCATTGGCCAATCTCTCCCTTCAAAGGCAGCTGTATTCTTCTTTGTGCTTCTTTCCACCTGGACACACCAATCCAGTGATTGTCCTTCTGATACTACCACCCTGTGGTTTGCAAGTCTGTGCCAAAGATATCCCACTGGGTAATGCACTGAGATGATAAATCAGGAGCAAGAAGACAGTGGGAACTCTGTGCAAACATATCAGGTGATGGGGGCTAGGAAACACATGCACCTTTTTACGGTTTTTAAATTCTGAAACAATATCTATCTTTTCCCCCACTATGTCTTATCGTAATACATCAACTTTAGACACTTGATGGATATCTGATACCTCATTCTAGGTTGAGAGGGAATTACTGGCTGTTCTTATACATTTTCAGTTCAAACTAATTTGTAAGTGGTACTTGACAAAATGGCTAGTTTGTCAGAAAGAAAAAGTGCCCCATATTCTGTAATCTATACAGGGAAGCGTAATTCTCTTAGGAAGTATTTCCAGCCCAAATCTTGGAAATCTAGCAATATATTTTTAATGGTTTGTTGATGTTCTTTTGACTGAATGATTCTTTCTTTAGATTAATAACTTAAGCAATGCAACATTCTTCATGTGAGGGATCATTTAATGGTAAATCAAGAACCATTGGCTTAAGCAGACGAGTAGCTCTTGTTATATCATCGGTAACTAAATAATTATGGGAATGCTTCCAAAAAGTTCAGATGGTCTCCAAACACATTTCTTTTTGTGTTTGTCTTTTTTTCTTTTTTCCTTTCTTTGGTTCTACCATCTCTCTTGTGGCTGATCTAAACACTGGCTGCTTGATTTTTTTTTTCTCTCTCTCTGAAATTAGATGCATCATTTCCTGTGACCTTCCATTAATGTATGAAAATTCCTCCTCAGGTCACTGATTCTTTCTTTTCCCTTCGGATATTTCCTTCTCTCTTAGAAATAAGTCTTTCAGCCTCACTCTGCTGTCATTATGAAGCTTTGTTTCTAAATTTTTACCAATAAATCTGTCATGCTTTTAGTAAATATTTCTCAGAGAAAAGCCTTCAACTGGATTCCCAGTTAACTGAGGGCAAGTGCTCCTTTAAGTGATATTCAAATATTTAATTGAGGATAAAAATGGGGGAAAGGGACACTTTAAAATGAGGATATGGTCAGGAACTCAAATGCCTTTGAGAATCAAGGATGAATTACAAATAAATAAAGCAAAGGACTGATGAGAAACTTTGGAAGAGTGAAGACAGGCTGTCTGACCCACAGACACAGCCTTGATTCAGTATCAGTTAATGTAGGTTGTTGCCACTTGGAATGTGGGCTCTGTATGGCCAGTTCTCCCACTTCTCAAAAGAAACTAAAATCCTGATTTTGTGTGACATCTCCCAACTTTAAAATAATGGCACCTAATTCAGACTTTTGTTAAAGAAAAAAGATAAACTTTTTTATTTTAGATGGAGTGAGTGAGAATGGGAAAGGGCAGAGGGAGAGAATATTCAAGCAGACTCCCTACTAAACATGGAACCTGATGTGGGGCTTGAGCCCATCACCCCTGAGTTCACGACTTGAATTGAAACCAAGAATCAGATGCTTAAACTACTGAGGCACCCAGGCCTCCCTAAACTTTTTTTTAAAGTAAGTTCTATGCCCACCGTGAAGCCCAATGTGGGGACTGAACTCACAACCCAAGATCAAGATCAGAGCTGAGATCACGAGTCAGATACCCAACCAAATGAGACGCCCAGGCACCCAAAACCATTTTTAACTCTAGGAAGGTCAAAAAGAACTTATTAATGGGCCAGATTTTGTGTATGACCTACTGCCTTAAAGTCTTACGAAAGAGCTATTTGGAATAGCTATTTTATTCTATTTGGAATAGAGCTATTTTTATTAGGATTTTTGCCCAGAAAAGATGGTTTGTATGCTTGTTTATGATTCAACAGCTTGACCCCCCCCACTGTTTTTTGTCTACACTTTGAATTTCTATACACGATAGGATTCTAATGTGATTGTACTGATGGTTTCTATAACTAGTTCTCCACCCCTCCAGATGTCAATGTTACAATTATGTGGTCATACCTGTGTGGTGTGCGTGACTCTAGAGTACTCTGTGATTTGGAAGCTCAATATAGAGTGAAAATTACAGGCTCGATCTAACAACAGCCTTCATAGAGTGGTATTATGAGCTTTAACAACATAAAATGTCCTTACCAAAAGCTCTACTTAGAAGTGTAAAGAGTACATTTCTCCCATTTTCTGTTTGCATGGCTCTCCTAACACCATAGACTATTATGTCTATATACCTGACAATTAGATTGAATGAAGGTGAAGAAACTGACTTCTTGGTTTAAAATTCTTCGTAGTTTGCTGGGGGGAGGGGGGTTGGGAGGAGGGGGGTAGGGTGATGGACATTGGGGAGGGTATGTGCTTTTGGGTAAATTGGAAGGGGAGGTGAACCATGAGAGACTATGGACTCTGAAAAACAATCTGAGGGGTTTGAAGTGGCGGAGGGGTGGGAGGTTGGGGTACCAGGTGGTGGGTATTATAGAGGGCACAGCTTGCATGGAGCACTGGGTGTGGTGAAAAAATAATGAATACTGTTTTTCTGAAAATAAATAAATTGGAAAAAGAAAAAAAAAATTCTTCGTAGTGAAGGAAAAACAAGGAAGGGTAAATTTTCATTAGCTATTCAGAATCAGCCTGGAATTGCCAACAGGGACAGCCAGATTCCCTTGAAGCCATAGGCCTCAGGGTCAGTGGCTTTTCTGAACGTGTTTTATTAGTTTACCTTTCAGCACTGCTCCTGTCTTTCCTAAACCAGTCTACCTCCAGTTCCTAGTTGCTCTAACCTGGTCTTTTGTCACTCCATTAGAATTTTTGAGGACCACAGGTGCTGCTGGCCTAGTGACTATGCAAAGGGGAGTGCAGGGAATCAACCAGAGTGACCTGGACCACTCCCCTCACCCCCCTTTCCCGGTCATCCGTGATCTAGGAATGGGATCACTTTGACTCCCTATGTGATAGTCGTGGCCTTATGGCTGGGCAGTCAGCTGCAGAAGACAATCATGTAAAATGAAAGAAAATATGAATATGCTTAAAAAGGTAGATTTCCTCTTTTGTTTCATTCAATCGGTCACAGAAGGAAAAGCGACATTTTCTAGTTCTCGAAGCATGATGATGATATAAAATTAAAATTTTTTTTCAGTGGTCTAAAAGTTGGGGATTGAATGTTAAGATAAGCACAATATTTTCTTTTTTTTTTTTTTTAAAGATTTTATTTGTTTATTTGACACAGAGAGATATATATAGAGAGGGAACACAAGCAGGGGGCGTGGGAGAGGGAGAAGCAGGCTTTCCACTGAGCAGGGAGCCCAATATGGTCTTCGATCCCAGGACCCTGGGATCATGACCTGAGCTGAAGGTAGATGCTTAATGACTGAGCTACCTGGGTGCTCAGCACCATATGATTTTCTAAGCTGCTATGGAAGAATTCATTTGAGTTTATATTTATTGCAATACTGAGGAACTATGCAGCTTGAATATCACAGATTCTTATTACTTATTTTCTGAGGGTGGTTGTATCAGTCATAAGACAAGAAACCATGCCAATTATTTGATTACAATGTCATATAAAGAGTTGTTAACCATGAAGGAAGTCATTACGTAGATAGTAACTTGCAGGATAAAAAAAAAAAACACAACTCTATGAAGGAGACAGCAGATACCATTTCTAGGGGTGCAGTATCAAAGGGAAGAGGTTAGGATTAATCCTGTCTATTATGGAGCACATGGAGTCTGAGAGTGAGCGTATGGAAGCTGAATACAGAAAAGAGCATTTGGAATACTCAGATAATGTTAATAATTGTCACAACAGATGCACTCTAGCTCCTTCCAAAGCTTGTGGAAAAAATAAGTTTTTATTTCTGTGAAACAAAATATGTCATTCAAATTTGTTCCCCAAAAAAAGAATTCTAGGAAAGGAAGATCATGAACGAATTTCTTAAGGACCATTGGTTCATATTTATAGTTTCAATGTTTGTATTTCTGATTTTCAGGAAAAAGTATATGTTTAGTAAGTCAATTTTGCCCCCACGGTGTACTATCTCAAAAAAAATTTTTTTTCGCTTTTCATGAAAGTAGACCCTAAAGTTTGAAATATCGTAGTTAGAATTCATTTTATGCTAAGCCAATGGCAGCTATTAAAATACAATGGTATCTCATTAGATTTAGGTTCTAGTTACAGTTTTCATGCAAGGAAAAGACTGTTTAAAAGTGGCTACAATACAGTCAGATATTTATTTCTTTTATGTAAATAAAGGCCAAGGGTGACACTTGAGAGCTTGTATGGTGACTCCACCATTATTAGGGACTCAAGTCCATCCAGGTGTCTACTCCATCATGTTAGGAGTCACATGAATGTAGTCTGGTCCATAATGGCTGCTAGAGCTCCAGCCATCACATCCATGTTTTAAGCATCAGTTTGAAGGAAGAAAAGAGGAGCACACTGTAGACACGTCTTATATAATTCTGCAAAGGGACCTGCGACTTGAAGTTGGGAAATCGTGTGCCCAGCTAAAAATTGGGGCTCTCTAAATCTGAGGAAGTTGGGCAAAGTTACTACTGGTGGGGGACTAGTTGTCTTTTCCAGACTGTGGGAGGGATATTACCTCATCAGTCATAAGCCTTGGTGTGAATAAGTCTATCAGCTCCTTTTTGAAAAAGGGAGAGTTCAAAAGTAAGAGAGACTAGTGAGCATATAAGGACACCAGGCAGGGGAGAATGGAGCCTGCTGAATGGGGTGGATGGAGGATATTGAAGACAAACCTCCTCTATTTTATGATTTTGCTCAGAGCCAGCACCAGCTTAACTCCATTTTTCTTAAGTATTCATTTGTCCATTTAAAGAATTTGGATTCTATACTAACAGGGAAGGGGGCATACATTGCTTACATTCATTTTGTTTCGAAAGACTAAATTTTTTAAAAAAATTTAATCCTTTGATTATGCCCTCCCCCCCCAACCTTTTTTTTTAATAGGGAAACACCTTCTATGCCAAGACGGGTTTGGATTTCCATGGTTATTATATTCATCCTTGTGAGTGTCTCTCCCTTCTCATGAACCCCAAAGGGCATGGAAAAATGGCATCATATTGATAAAATGTGATGCCTTCCAAGACATTCTTTAAATATCCTATGTGCAAATATGGTCAAAATGGATAATTCAGACCAACTGGAGTGAACATTTCTCCACGGTTGCTTGGGGTAGAGCTGGCTGGCTTTGCAAAGTAGTTCTCTTTATAAACTCGCAACGTTGCTTTACGATGTGTCTATGTGGCAAGCCAGTTTCTTAAGTGATTTAACCGTATGTATTTAGTATTTTCCAGGACTTTTGCTTTTAGAACTAACATATAGGGGAGAGTGACTGGCCGTGCTAGGCCTTGCCAGAATCCTGGGTGGAAAGAAACAACGCAAGACTCTCCGTTAGATGCTGCGGTTCCCAAAGATTTCACTTCTTCCAGCTACCTCCTCTTTCATATTTTGAAAACTTTAAGCGCACAGTAAGATAACAATTTTAGGAGGACATTGAAGGAGGAAAGAGATAGTGGAAAAATTTATTAAGATACAGTCAGGAATTTCATGACGCTCTCAGGTTTGTTGCAGAGAAAATATGTATAGCAGGAAAATACCTGCACACTGCAAGAACCATCCCTAATCGAAATGATGAAGGGCCCGTGAAGGGAGCAATCGTCTGGCCTCTTGGGGCAGCTTTTGCTTTCACCCTGTGCTCATTATACCACCCCAGGTCCCCCTGGCCCATCCCCATGTCTAGAAAATAACACAGACTTCTCCCAGGGATGTTGGTATGATCGGGAATAGGATCTGTATTGCACAGGCTGCAGACGGCTGCAGACGGCCAACGTCATCGAGAAAACCACTTCCAGCAAACTAAAATGAGCCCTGTTGCTTCGGGGAAGATGCTGTCTCCAGGAACCCCAATCTCGCTTTCCTGCTTTTTCCATCACAGGGGCTTGTTCCCCACACACCCATTCCCCTGCCCCCTCCGTGCCCTGTTTTCCTCCTTCCTTTGACACTTCCTTCTCCTCAAGGGCAGCATAAAGTCCTGTGGGAGCTTAGTTTTCTTCTTATGAGACATATGCATCCTACATTAAAACCAGGATAAAAACTAAAGAGAAGAAACTCTGTCGGTAGAATCTGAGGCAGAATGAATCATGGAAAGAGCCGACTACTAGAGCCAAAGAGAGCTGGAATGGGTTCCCACTTCTGTCACTTACAGACGGACTGGCGTGGGCAAGTTTCTTGTCTTTTCTGACTCATAGTGTCTTCACTTGTAAAACTGAAACAATCATACCTGCCTTCTTTTTGAGATTAAATGAAACACTGTATATAACAGATTTGTACAATATCTGATGCATAGTTGGTATTCAGTAAATACTCATCCTCTCACCTGATGTGAAGGGAGACAGGAGTTGCTGGGGTGAGTTATGGGGCCTCCCCAGTATTCTGATCTGCTGGGAGCCGTGTATGTGTGTTCGTTTCTGTGTATGTGTGTGTGTGAGAGAGAGAGAGAGAAATTGTGAGTAAGTTTAGGGGGAGTAAGGTTATGTAATTGCATTGATGTCTCCTGTCTTCTTAAGTTCTTTTGTTATCTGCAGCGTTCTGGTATGAAGGAAAATGGAAAGGAAAACACGGATCCTTGATAAACAAGATGTCCGAACCAAGGAAGCAGAATGGTTTGGAGGTTATTGCCCCCACATGCTGATCAAAACCTCATGAAATCATCTTCCTAGGTTCCTTCTGTTTTTTAGACCCCCTTTTTCCTTTGGATGGTGCCAGGCAGGGGACCCATTTTGTTTCTGTGAGCTTCATTTTCTGTGCTGGCTACCCTGGGGCCAGCATTCTTTTGTCACATGTGTTAATATCACCGTATTAGGATCTGTCAAAATGAAGAATCGCTTGCTTTCTGTGCCAGAGCTGATCCGATAGTCTGTCTTATTTGCAAAGATCCAGACCTTCCTCGGCACCAAAATACAGAAACGAGGCATAGGTCTTAGAGCTCTTTTTGTCTTTCATCAAACGCAATGCCCAGTGTTGTGATATTACCAGCAGCCTGAACTCAGGGGTCTCCTGTGGTCTGTAGGGTCCAGCCTCAGGTCAGGAGCTGATCCCTTTGTGATGGGGGGGTCGGTGATACAGAGCCTCTCACCCAGACCCTAATCCCTCTTCAGGAAATGAAGGAGGCCCTAAAACGCCTAATGGTAATCTTTCTTGGACCCTAGAGAATAATCTTCACCCTGGGTGAAACTGACTCTTGCCTCTTTCCAGGGTAAAAACTCCTTACCCTTCTGCCCATGATGAGATTTTATCAACCTGCCCTTCTGGTTTTTCGGGGAAAATCATGAGCCATATTTTTACAAAAATAATTTTGAAGATAGATAATATCTATCTTAATATCTAGTATGGAATATAATTATGTATGATTAAATATAATAGTACATTAATGAATTATTACTGATGATTAACATAATTTAAATTTAAAATAATAAATAATATAATAGATACCATAAGATATAATATATAAATATAAAGTATATTTATAGATAATAGATATTATCTATATTATCTACCTTCCATATTATAGTTATTATATATTATATATGATAATATATTCTGTAATACATAACTATAATATAGAAATAGATAATATTATCCAGTTGTGTTATCCAATATTAAAATTAGTATCTATATTATCTATCAATATAGCTATAGATACAGATAGAGATAGAGATAATACAAGGAACTAAGTACAATAGTTACATAAAGAACATCAAGCAAAATCTGAGCATCTTCATCCCCAGGAAAATCTACAGATAATTTACCAGGAAAGGTTGTAGGCCAGGGTTGCATTCTTGGTTTGACATCCAAGGCCCCAATTTATTCACACTCCATTCCCATCATAAAGAAAAGTGGATACATGTTAGGTTATAAGAAGTTTACCCCCTCTGTGGGTTTTCCTGATAATATTCATAATATCCACTATTGAATTCCTTTGGCAGGTGTTCTTAAGCTTAGGCTAATGGGCATTCATGAAGTCGGGCCTGTTACCATATCTTGAATAAAATACATATTATGACCAAAGATATTTGATCAATTATTTTAATAAAATTCGTTTCACTTGAGATAGTAAGATCTTTGCCTTTAATACCACAGGCTTCAGAGAACTGTCAAAAGGATCCATGACACTAAAAAGTTAAGAATGCTGAAGAGAGTAGAAAATGACTTTCTACATTATCAGCAGTTTCATTAACTGAGTTGTCACAGGTCTTAGTTCTGTCTTCTGTCGTCTCACCATCACGCCTCTGTTGGATTGTGCCATGTGTGATTGTTGGTCTTTGGGCAGAACACTACTTTCAATACAGTAATAGTGCGATTCATAGTGGAAACTTTCTTCAAATTTATTTCAGCATTGACTGAACAGCTCTTATGTGCTAGTTACTATCTAGCCAAAGAGGACACTAGGTCAAAAACATATATATATTACTGCTCTTTACCGACTTGTGATCTAAGGGTGTGTGTGCATGTGCGTGTGTGTGTGCGTGCGTGTGTGTGTGTGTGTGTGTGTGTAATGAGTTCTTGATTTATGTTTCCCCCACAGATCTTGGAGGCATCTGAGGTTTAATGAGGACTTTCCAGCATTCCAGACTGCTGCCCTGCAATGAAGCTGTGAGTCAGAGTCTCTGGGTCTAAGAAGTTGGCAACAATGTGGAACCCCAGGACAGCCAACCTGACTAACCTTCAGTCCGAGCAGAATCCCAAAATGAGTCTGGCCTGAAATCAGAGCAAGCCTAGAGAAAGACTTGCTTGTTGATGGAAACAGGAAAGGAGAGAAGGGTTTGCAACAAATTGCAGCAGGCTTTCCACCATTCTAAAGAGCCCACCTTCCTTATCAACCAGGCCCTTCTCTGTGGTGACTCCCATTCCAGCCTTTTGCCAGACACAGAGAATGTCAGTCATGCAGGAAAAATAAAGACAGGACCTCAGAAAACAAGACCTGGAACGGTAATACTCTCAAAACAGTCCAGTAGGAGAATTATGTCGGAAAGTCAGCCCAGCCCCCCAGTGATCCCATCCCGCAGGCCTGGATTCCGGGTGTGCTATATCTGTGGCCGAGAATTTGGGTCCCAGTCAATTGCCATTCATGAACCCCAGTGCTTGGAGAAGTGGCGGATTGAAAACAGCAAGTTGCCCAAGAACCTGAGGAGGCCAGAGCCCTCTAAACCTCAGCCTCTCGGGGGCAGTGGGTCCTATGATCTTCAGGCAGTGAACGAGGCAGCGTTCCAAAGTTCCCAGGCTCAGCTGCTGCCCTGCGAATACTGCGGCCGCACGTTCTTGCCAGATCGGCTTCCCGTTCACCAGAGAAGCTGCAAGCCCAAGGATGATGGGACCAGAGCACCAACCCTCAGCCGTTCTGATGATCGTGCTGGTCCCAGGAAGGCTGCTGGTAGCATCCCCACCCGACCACAGACTCTCACCTGCTACGTTTGTGGTAGGGAGTTTGGCACTCTGTCCCTTCCCATTCATGAGCCCAAATGCCTGGAAAAGTGGAAAATAGAAAATGACCGGCTCCCCAGGGAGCTCCGCCGACCACTCCCACAGAAGCTTCAGCCACTTCCCACCGGACAGTCCAACCAAGAGGGGCCAAGTCAAACCCAGCTGGTTCCCTGTCCAAACTGTGGCCGGACCTTTGCCCCGGACCGGCTTCTGGTACACCAGAGGAGCTGTAAAGCTCAACCTAGTGGGCCAAAGATTCAGGATTTAACCTTAGGGAGTAAAGATGCCCTAAAAGAGTCCGCTAATTCCAAACAGCAAAGGAACATGGCAGCACCCACGGTGACTGATAAGGTAATTCATGCCTCGTGAGATGCATTGGGTGGACCATGGGTACATTGAGAGAAAACGATCCCCAGGGGATATGAAAGAAATGAGAGAATGAGAGAAAACTATCCCCAGAATCAGCTGCCTCAGCCCCTAGGATAGTTTCTTTCAATGCCTTGCCTCTGCCTCAGTGCAGCCTGTCCTGGTTGACCAGTGTCAGACCCTCTATCTTGGTTGGCAAAGTCAATCTAAGAACATCCCTGCTCGGTGGGTTTGTAGTCCTCTTCCACTCTGCCTCCTCAAAGAAAGAGAGATGGACGTCCTTCTTCCCTGATTCCTCATACCAATAATCCTTGGGAGAGACTGTTATTTGAAAATGAGTCATTAATGCTGTGTCTACATTGCAGAGATATAATTCCCATTCCAACAGCCAATATTTATTACCGGTTTATTTTAGTCATCTACCTTAGGAATTCATTCTTGGCAACGCCGGGTTATGCTGAGTTTATCTTACTAAAATAGAATCTGTGTCAAAAACCCCAAATGACTTTAGCAACAATTAGGCACTGGAGCCCTCACAGAAAGAGACGTGCTCCTCCAATACAGCATGTTTTCTTTTAACGTGATTATGATATGCGGGATGTAAGCCCCAGGGCACACCCTGAACTGATGAGGTGTGGGTTCATGGTTCTGGGAAGGGCTCAGTTCCCGCTGCTGCTCTGTGTCCTGTGTTTGGGTTGGCCAGCAGGCACTGCTCCCCACTTGGGGACTTGGGAATAAGCATGACGCCGTGGGTCCCTAACCCGTACGGTGAAGTATTATTTACCGGAAGGTTCCCCATCAACCATAACTGGGCAAGAATGCTTATGAGGTTGACTCCCCATAAGCCATGGTCCTTGTGCTTTGTCCTGCCATTAAGCCTGGGTGGATGTGACTGCACCGTTCTGTGTCATACCTTACAGGATGTCAAATTATAAGAAATAGGTAAAAATCTTTTCTCTATGGTTTGCTACCTAGAACACCTCACCTGTAGGGATGCTCTCTTTTTTTTTTTTTTTAAAGTAGGCTCCACCCCCAATGTGGGGTCAAACTCACGAGCCCGATATCAAGAGTTACATTCTTTACTGACTGATCCAGCCAGGCACCCCTTTCCTTCTTTCTTTCTTTCTTTCTTTCTTTCTTTTTTTTTTTTAAGATTTCATTTATTTATTTGACAGAGAGAGATCACAAGTAGACAGAGAGGCAGGCAAAGGGTGGGGGAATGCAGGCTCCCTGCTGAGCAGAGAGCTCAATGCAGGACTCGATCCCAGGACCCTGAGATCATGACCTGAGCCGAAGGCAGCGGCTTAACCCACTGAGCCACCCAGGTTCCCAGGCACCCCTTTTAATGGATGGTTTGGGGGAAACAGGTTACCCAAGCTCTTCTAAAAAGATTAAACCAGAAGGACTGAGGGTTGGAGGACAGGAAGCAGCCTTTTTTTTTTTTTTTTTTTTTTTTACTTTTTACTGCAACTTTTCTTCCTTACTTTTGTATTGCATTACATTGGCAGTCTTCTAGTACTTTTCTCTCACTTTCGTGTTTAAAATGAAGTGATTAGAAACTTACTGGTTTAAAAGATTCCAAGACTATGACCATAAAGCCCAAGAGTCAGACTAAGAGAGGCTGGGCGAGTTTTCCGATGAACACTGAAGAAAGAATGGTTAGTTTCTGTACCGAAATCAAAACCCACACTCTTACGTGTGGCATGAGCTGCAGGCTGGTCTCATAAACATGATCTGCTTTTCCCATCTCCTGGCTGTTGCTTTTCTTCCAAAATGTGTGGGGTCTGGATTCAGAGAACACAAGAATCCGTGTCTCAGGGCCACGAATCGGCGAGTCCATTAGCTCTCTGACTCGCAGCCCTGTTTCCTGAGTGCACGCATTTGCTTCACATGTTCTCAGTACAGATCTCGAGATAGGGAAGAGCGTGGTCAGGATTCCTGTGCTCCTTGTTGTAACACATACTTCGTGCCAAGAGGCTGAGCACAGCGTGTTCTCACTCAGTCGTGACTGCTGAAAGAGGCTGGCCCGGGCTCACGGCTTCCCAGGAAGACCCCTCCTGCCTCAGCCAGGCATCTGTGGGGGAGATGTCAGAAGAAGAGGCCACAGCGGTGGCCCTCGGTGACTCGGGTGTTTAGATCAAAGTGGGGGCTGTCCGTCAGAACAAAGGCATCTGGAGGACATGGCTGTGTCACAGCACCACCAACCCTGCTCCTGGACCTGAGGAGCCGCAGGGCAGCGGGAAGTTGGCGCTCACGGCTGTGAGACGTGTGCTGGCCCGTTTGGAGACCACACAGGCTTTCGTGAAGGGCATAGGAAGGTCATCCAACATAGGGTCCCTTTCATTGCCAGACTTAAAGCAAGCTTGCATGAATTAAAATGGAGAAAACTGGTAGGCTTCAGAGAGGCATAAGATCTCTTGAAGCAACGGACTTGATTTCTTCCCTAGAAGAGGTATTTGCCATTCCACAGTGCTTTTCACCAGGAAACCTCTCCCAGGCAGTGTGGTTTTCTCTTTCAGTTATGATTCGATCTATTGCTGTTTTTCTTCCTTTGTGTCATTGAAAATTTAGAAGTACAATTTCTTTGTATCATTCAAAATTGAAATATGATGGAAAATCATCCATTTCCCCTGAAGATCACTGCCTTGTGCACGATTAGATCTCCATATTTCATCTGCCGGTGACAGCCGACTTTTGGCTTTGGCACAGGCCCGTTCTTGTCGCGCTTCCGATGTGCGCTGCTTCTCTTGTCAATCAGATTCTAGAATCCTTGATCTGACGGCGGATCAGCATCAGAGCTTGCCTGGTGCTCCTAGAGGGCTCAGTCTCGTAGAGAATTCCGGTGAGGGAGAATATTTTCAGCACCGTGATTGCGGGGCTTGGAAAACAATTCACTCCGGTCGGGCAACAATACTGTTCCGCTGGCAGAGTGAATTAGGCGTCTGCTCAGAATGTTCCTCCAACATAGACTGGCTCAGTTCTTTTATGACACAGGCGCTGCTGTTACCCTTCAATCAAACCCAAACGCAAATAAATACCGCCTGAGACGAGTTCTTCTCCGAGACTTCCGCGGGCATTTTGCTCTAGCTCTGCTTTGCCCGCTAACCACTTCATGGTGCTGTCTCCTCCAGAACACAAGGCTGCATTTACCCTTTCTGATCTCACAGGCGAGCTCTGAAGGACGCTAAGCAGTATGTAAGCGGGATAAAACCCTGAGTGAAGATCTTTATTTCGAAGGTGTGACGGCTCTGGGGTCGCTGCACCTGCATTATATGGTTTCATGAGCTGAATCACCCTTTCTTTCTTTCCTCCAAAAACAAATGGAAAGGCTGCATAAGCGATCTCCACCTTAGCAAGATTTTAAAAGTGATGGTACATCCAGATGAAGTTTCGATGTCTAATATGGAAACCCATAGATTATCCTTTTAAATGTTAATATTGCATTTAGTTCGTCTATTAAATTTTGTCTCTTTAGCAAGCCTACCGTCTATTTTAGTAAGCAGTTTCCTAAGTGAAGCTGACGGGTACAGTAATAGAGGTCATTACTGCTCTTGATTTTAATATGAATGAATAAATTTTAGTGCTAACATTTTAATATTTGGGGGAAAATGTTGCCCTTTTCTAAAACCCGATCATCTTTCACTCTTTGATTTCAGGCCCTTTCTGGCTAATTGGAACACAGATCAGTAGTTAACTAAATATCACTACAAACCAAAATGAGGCCTTAGTCTCATTATCTTTTATTGGTTAGATAACGCTTGGGGTTATTTTCTTAGAATTCTGCTTGTGACCTGTGAAACATTATTCCTAAAAATCCCATACTATATTAGGAAGTAAGCGTTCTTTAGGGAAATCATCTCTTTCTGTAAATGATTCTCTCTGAATCTAGTTTTAAGCTACCTTTGTCATCTTAGATGTTTAGGTTTGAACTAAGAGCCCATCAGACACATCTCTAGCATCTGGTGCTGCCATCTGGTGTTTTAAAGTAAGGTCTCTGCGCTGTCAAAAATACTATTGTTCTCCTGTTACCTCCAAATATATTAGAGAAGGTGTCCTTATTATAGATGCACATCTGCATCTACTGGGTTAGAAACATTTGGAGTTTAGGTAAAAGCACAGAAGAAAGGAAACTGACTTTTTATTGAGTACCTTTATGATCAGCCCTATGTATGCATGGTTTCCTTTGAATTTTACCATAACACAGCTACAGTTTTCCTACTTTCCATCTGAGGAGACGGAGGTGAAACAACCTGCCCAGAGTCACCCAGTGGGTTTGCTAGTGGGTGTCAGAACGAGATCTGATTCCAAAGACCCTATCTTTTCAAGTCTAAGAGACACAGTTTGTGTGAGATACAAAACGGGTGTAAGGGTTAAGTCCAACAGAGGATAGAAGTGTGTTTATTCAGCAAATATTTGTTGTTAGGCATTGGGCTGAGTCCTCAATAGAGAGTCCTAAAAAAGACACAGTTGTTGATCTCATGGAATTTTTATTCTTACGGGGAAATAATAGGAACTAAATATAGAATTCCAAATTGTGATATGACAGTGTCTAATGGTGGGAGGTTGACATACAGAATCTTGGTTAGAGAAATCCTCTGGGAGGAAGTGATACGTCAGCTGCACCATGACAGGTAAGAAAGAAGTAGCCAGGAGTAAAGATGTGGGGAGAAGGGAATAGGGAGAGGAAGAGACATTCTGGCCGAAGCTCATGTGGGCAGAGCTTGATGAGGCATACAAGATGAGGCTGTAGAAGCAGTAAGTCCCTGAAGCTGCCCAGTGAACAGAGTTCATCCGTTGTGTGGCTCTTGAGGGGGTCCAGCTGAGAGAAGATGAAAGCTTGGCCAAGTGCGTTGATAGCCAAGATGGAGATAAGGTGTAACAGACATAATTTGATGGCAGTTGGGATGTTGGAAGTGTTGAAGAGGGGTCAAATGTGGCTCCCAGACTTCTGGTTTGAGTAAATGCTCTGGTGCCATTTTCTAAGATAAGTCTGGAGTCAAGGGAGGATCTTGGAGGTTAAGACCAATAGCTCCTTTTTGGACGCAGCAAACTCAAAGTCCTTGTGAGAACTCTAAGTGGTTAAGTCAGGCTGAATATAGAAGTCTGGACCTCAAAAAAAATTGGACTGGGATATATATTTGTGCATTATTAATATATATTTATAGTCATCAGAAGGAGTTGTGGTTTGGAAAGGGAGACGCCAGGCTGAGCCCTGAGGCATTAAATGATGTAGTGGTTAGAGGACAAGGAGCTGGAGAGTGAGAGCCTGGAGACACTGCAGAAAATGTCACAAACAAGGGTGTGGAAAGCAGTGTGGGATGCTGAGAGGTGGCATAGGATGAGGGCCAAAAAAATACCTGTTCAACTTGGCAATGTGGATTGAGTCTCATAACCTTGGAAAGGACACATTCCGTGTAGTGCTGGGCATTCCAGAGTGTGTGAATGATAAAGATCGTGTCCTTGGGGTATTGTTGCTGTGAGCATCTTTGCCACAGACATCTTTGTCCCAAGTACTTTGCTGCGGATATTTTCACCGTGTAACGCATGGGCTAAACAGCAATTTGGCTATAAAAGACAAAATAAGTGGTTGACAGTTTGGTTTCATTTCTTCACTGACAAAGTTTCAGTTTTTACATTATATAAATCTTACCTAGCCCTCATAAAGCTCCATCCAGGGACAAACAGACGTCGTGATCTTAAAATAGTGAATAGCACCACCATATGCAGACTTGATAGAAAATAGAGTGATAAAACTTACTCGAAGGGTGAAAAAAGAGAGTGGGAAGCCAGACTGTATACTGTACTCAACCATACAAGAAAATGATAATACGTCAGTGACAATGAAAACCAAGCCCAGCAACACATGCATTACAGCAGCATTTCTTTCACATTTCCCATAGAACTTTGGAACATCTATCAACAGACATGTGACAATATGCCAAGAATGAACAGTGTAGAAGGCTTTCACGACAAAACTCAAAGCTCAGTTTCAAATATGCATCCTTGTATTAGGAAAACTAATACCTCTCTGAAGGAAGAAATGAATACTTTTATTTCTTTTTATGTTTCATTATGTCCTTTTTACTGTCCCTCTTTTATTTTTCATTATTTTATCCTTCATGTCAAAATTGCCTTACTGCCCATTAGGTATGCAGCAAAAATGCTTGCAAAAGATGCTTACAGTGAAACTACCTTGAGCCAGTCACGGGAGGGTGCATTTTGAAACGTTGGCCTTGGAAGACCAATGGGTAGACTAGAAATAGAGATGGCACGTTCAGAGAGGTTTCTATAGGAGATGGGAAACTCTAGAACATATATGAATGTTTAGGATCCTGATTCAGTGGAGAGAGGGGGTTGAATATGCAGGAGAGGTCATAGGGGCAAGTGTGAACCCTGGGGAAGAAACACGCAGTAGCGGGTGAGATCCTAGCACACCAGGAGGGTAGGGTTTGACAGGAGACAACATTTACTCATGTCCACAGGAGGTTGGAATGCAGATAAGGCAAGTTTGTAGGCTGCTGGTGGGAAGATGAGGTAACTTGGATCTGTTCACTTCTATCTCATGTTTTCTCAATGAAATACCAGTCAAGCATATCAAGCCCATCAGATGAGAAATAGAGGCAGAGGGAGAAAAAGTTTGATTTTAAGAGTCTGCTTAGTCATTTGTCTCTTCATGCCTTCAGTTAGACTGAGTTCCTGAAATCAAGACTAAGGCTAGGCTCTTGGAACCATTTACCTCTATGATTCCCAAACACAAGGATGTCTTGGAAGTCTTCGGAGATGGTAGATGAAACATTCAGTGGGATCCTTCAGGGGATTCTTAGCCTTATAATCCTCTTAAGTGGACTTAATTCACCTCCTCACCTGTGTTGATGTCATGAAGACCAGCATCGACCTCACAAACTGCCCCTGATGATGCTGAGAGCTGGACCACTAATGTCCAACTCCATGTGCCATTTCTTCATCTTTCCTTGGTGCCAACCATGCCCGCATACCAGGGAAGCCATTCTTGGATCCCATGACTCTCAGGTGTACCAAGCACAACTGTAAGGTAACCAGACCAGTTCTCTTCTGCATTCTTGATTCTAGAAGCCAGCCCAAAGGAATCTGTGCTTGTATATCATGTGTGGACTCTGTGTGTACTGAGGGTGGGGGGGTTACAAATTTCAGAGTAACAGCATCATCTGTGAGATTGAGGTATCACTTCCTAATATGAAAATGTGAAGAGTAATGCTCGTCTGTACCAATGACAGTTTAACATAATTATTTTTTAAAATCAACTTCAAATTATAATTGTACGTATGGTAGCAGAGACCCTAACAGGGTTACCTCATCCAGAGCCCAAAGACAAGAAATATTAGGTAGTTATTGCACTGGTGTTCCAATATGTGGCTTTCTGCTCCTATATTTGTATAAAAAATATACTGACTGACACCTCTGTGAGAAGAGGATATCATATAGAATAAATTCTATATTAGTCAGTCCTAAAATGGACAAATCTACAACACGCCCCAGTCTCAAAACAATTAATTCAGCTTAAATAATTTCATACATCTTTATGTGTTTGCTTTTCCCAGTCATTTCCATCTCCCTACTTCCAGCCCCAAGCAGACATCCATATTTTCTGGTTGTCGATACTTGGTAAATTGTTGTGTAATGACTGAATGGATATGCATAGTTCTTAGAAATCCAAATTCCAGGATCAACAACCAACATCTCTCCCAAGATTCTTAGAACTTCACCAAAGGCAATACAACCTTGAAAAAGTTCTTCCTGAAACAGAGGTGATTCTCCTATGAGCAGAATCTCACTGCTAAATTGTTAGACAAAAGTTCAGCCTCTGACTTAGGACTCTGTCTCTTGCTTTCTCTTTATATGGTATAATTCACCTCCTCCTTACATCTACTTCCCTTTCAAATATTTACCTCAATGAGGTTGTGTTACTTACTAAGAGATGTCCTAGAAATTGAAGGAGGGCCTAATATTCCCAGGAACTCAAGAAGTTTCCAGTATTTCAATATATCAATATTCTAATATTCCTCTTTGGCCTTCTCTCTGAGCTGCAGAGCCTATTATTATATAAGATGGAAACAAATCAAGCATTGGAAATAACCCAGCTTCCAAGTTCCAGGTCGGATAGTATCTATGATTTGCTTTTTTTCTCTCTAACTGTAAAACCTGGGAAAAACTGAATGGCTTTCTCTGTTTGTGAGTTTTTCCTCCCTTACTCCTGTTGCTCCCTTGATGGTTCATTTCACCTGTGACCTGAAAGTCTTTGAGGGCCACAAGGTCAGGTCTTACGCAAAACAGAGAAGCACCAGAACCAAACACCAGGGACATCTTCCAGCTGTTTACTTCAAGGAAAGTCAGTCTTGATAATAATTTGGCAAGAGACTTACTTGATCATACACCTCACCTTCTAACCAACATCCTTCTAAAACATCAGGAGCAAAAGCAGTTTTATCTCAAATGTGAGAAGAAAAAGAAGGAGGAAGAGGAGGAAGAGGAGGAGAAGAAATAACTTCAGCCAAGAATCTGTATTCCTTTCAGAAGCAGAGACCAATTTGGAATTTGTTCTTTGACTTACATTTTTCAGCCTTGTATCTCAGGATGAGCACTTAAATAACTAAAATGCTAAGCCTGTATTCCAAATACTAGTAGCTTGTTTTTTTAAAAAAATCAGGTACGTGCAGATACTTGAATATTAGCAGCCCTTCCAAATGATTGGCCAAGTCTTTCTTATCGTTCAAAGGAGCAAAACAAAACTCCAGATCATAAGTAACAGACTCTAATAGTGGGCCAATACACAGGCTGGGTCGGAAAATTCCTTAACGTGGCATCCAGTGATTTCCAAAAACAATTCTGTTTCAAACAACGATCCTTCCAGATGTGACATTTGGGTAGAATTGTTTGAAAACACCAGAAGGAAATGTGAAATACCAGTGGTTTCTAGACAATCAAATTGCAATTGTTGTGGTTTCAGATGGAGCTATACTGTTTCTCCTATACATTAAAATGCTATTTATACTTTGCAAGTGTATGGAGTGCCTGAGGGAACGGAAACTTAATTATACACATCCAGTCTCCATCAGGTTTGTTGGAATTATGCTTTAAATGGCCGCAGGCAAAATTCTGACTTTGGGAATGGAGTCTCTGATGAGCCGGTCTCATATTCTGATCTCATTCTACTTGTTAGTGCCTTGTGTACACTCCCTGTCTCTACCAACCCTCACCTCTAGATATCGTTGGAAGGAGCTTGAGAGAATCCAAGAAAATCCTTCACAGGAAAATCTTTCATAGGATTATCCGCATTTTTGAAAGAGGATTTGGAAGGAGGGCGGTGTTCAACCCAAAGGAAAGAACATTCAAGGTAGTCAAGAGAACAGACGTGGGAATTGTGCTGGTTTCTCTCAAATCCTACCCACTGGCTGATTCTGCAGACAAATAAGACTGAGCATGATGCTCTGCTAACCTTTGATGACCTTACCTCCACCATGTTTCTAGAAGCAGCTGGAATCAGACAGACCTGGAATCTGCTAATAGATGAACAATGAACTCACAGACCTTTGAACCAATTACTTAATTTCTCCAGCTTCTGTCCCCCCACTGTGAGAGGCTGAAATGAAAGCTCTCCCACACGGGACCCAGGATGGTGTCTGACAAATCGTCCCTTGTCAGCTCCTTCCTGCCCCTTCGCAGTGGCAAGGGCAGAAGAGCTACTCTCTGAGGGAAAACAAGCTTCACTACTTATTAACTACTCTGTGCCTCAGTTTCCTGATCTGTAAAACAGGGCTCTGAGTCCTGCCCAGGGGATTAGAATGAGAATTATTGGAATTAAAGCATGTTAAGTGCTTAGTACAAGTCCTGGAACTTAGAAAGTGCTGGAGCATGATTAGCAGCTACTTGGTCAGATATTCTCAATATTGCAATGTTCCTAAGGATTTCTACAAGAGCTTTTGTCCTTTTCTCCACACAGATGGAGGAGAAAAACTTTCCCTCTTATTTCTCCATCCGAACTTTCTGCCTTTTCTGATACGCTTTGTACACTTAACCACAGACATTTCAATTATTTGGCCCTGGTGGAAGGAATCAGGAGTGTGGAAAATCTAAAACATCCATGAAGACCCAACTCCTCTATGTTTAATTTTGTTGTGCAGAAAGAGGAACACGGTCAATGGCATGACACCCATCCAGAGAGCCTCAGAGTCCCTCAGCCTCGGGCAGGACGCGCCCTGCTTTTGACAGCCAGTGATCAGGAGTGGGGAAGCAAAACATCCTCCGGCAAGCAGACAACTTGTGGGTCATGCCCAGTTCCCAGGCACATGGTTACTATGTGGTCTTGGAAATCATCCTCAGCCTTTAAAGTAAAAACTTCTTCAGACCTCGGGATGGGTGTCAAGACTCCAGTTGAGTTCTGTTGGAATTGCCTCAGGGCTAAATTCAAAGGAAACAGGGAATTCTTGTTGTGACCATCTGTTAATTTTCACTGCACATGCTTTAAAAACAAATAAACAAACAAAAACAAAAACAAAAACACCTCCTCTGTGACCTGGAGGGTTTTGAATTCCACAGCCTGAGATTCAGTCCTTTGACTCCCAGCTAAAACTCAAAGATTTCATAGATGAATAACAAACCCTCTTTAGCTATTGGCACATGAATGCCCATTAACCACAAGTTCAGGTCATCTCTTAGAAATGAGATAGAAGCCAAATACCTTTGATTGGAGAGAGGTACAGGGAGATAGCTACTCAGGGCCTTCCCCTCCTCAAGTGCTTTCAGGATTTGGGTAGGCTGCCTGGAAGGCAATAGGGAGTGGTGGAGCCTGTGGTATTTTGGAGAGTAAGTCCTCCTCAAGGATATCATATTTAAAGCTTTTAAGAACCTCATGCTGGTCAAGTACAACAAGACTGTCTGTTGACTGAAATGGTCATTGGTCCATCGGGTTATAGTCAGAGATCCAGAGTATGAAGCAGAGGGAAGGGAGTTCTGGGGGGTAGCCTGACTGAGATGCTGCGAAGGGGACAGCCTGAGTCGTGAAGGACCCATGAAGGGATGCATGTAGTTGCGTGACAGTTGAGAACAGGACCGCTGGCATTCCATGCCTGAACACAGGGTAACTTACCCCAGCAGCCAACTGTCATTTGGATCACCTGTGGGAGTCCCCAAAACAAGGAGGCTGTTCTTGTGAGTCAAACATCCAGGAGCCAAACCTAAGAATTTTACAGGGCTACAGAAAGTACAGGACCCTAGAGAGATTCCACAATCTGGAAAGTAGTTTTTAGAATGTAGAGTCTGAATTTAAACATATTAGTGGGTGAAGAGGTTAAAAAATGCTTCCTCCACTCAGTGGGCTCCTTTGTCACCCAGACTCTGCTTTTGACTAACTTCACACGGAGTGGGCTCCGGGCATGCCACAGAGGGACCTGTCCACCTGACCTACTGTCCCAGAGAAAGAGATCAGGAGAAAGTGAAAAAATATTTTCCAAGTAAAGGTAGAGAATGAAGTATGGTTATCCCAACTATTGAGACCAGTTCCTGGGTCTGTACCTAGCATGGTGTCTGGCACCTGGCCTGTAACCAGAAGATTCTTCCTGAGCAACAGTATCTGGGCTACCTCGAATCACCTCCAGACAGACAGCCCATTCCTCCAGATGCATTTCCACATAGGGTAGGTCTCAATCTTCCAAAAGCCTGTGCTTTTAGGTGGTGTCTCTGGGTGCTTTCTGTTCACAGTGCGACTTTGGTATCAATATTTAGAACCTCAATGCTATCCTGGCTTTTGTAAAGTTGAAAAAAAGCTGATGAAACTCAGATATTGACAGACTAGCCATACTGTGCTCATTTCCAGTCCCACTCCCAGAAACAAAGTACATGTCAACATATAGACTAATGGTCTGCGGCCAAGTCTTGAGACAGGCAAGATTGCCATGCTTATCCCTCCCATGGTCATTACTTTTTAATTTTGCATCTTGTAATTTCTACCATTACAGATTAATTATCACAACCAGATGGTTTGAAAACATGTTAAGGCGGGGTACCTTTCTCTAATGTACTTATCAAAGTCATGGTTTAGACCGATGGAGATTGTTTCTTTTTTCAGGATGTTCTCACCTCTGGGTTCCTTGATTCCTCTTTGACTCTAAGGTTAATGAACATCCCCAAATGGACACAGGACATATGGCTGTTTTGATGCAGAGATGTTTTGATGCAACCTTAAAAAAAGGACAATAGGGACACCCAGGGCACTCTTAACCTTGGTTAAGAGTCTGCCTTTAGCTCAGGTCATGATCCTCAGGGTCCTGGGATCAAGCCCCACGTTGGGCTCTCTGCTCAGTGGGGAGTCTTCCTCTCTTACTCTCCCTTTGTACTCTCCCTCTGTCTCTTCCTTTCTCAAGTAAATAAGAAAATCTTTAAAAAATAAAAATAAAAAAGGGCAATTAAACTTACTGCATTTTTAGTTTCATTTCCAAGTAACGCGTGAAGCATGTTCCTTGGAGGAAAAAGGCAGGCATTTCATTTACATACATTTTTGGCCATAAAATGACATCTTTTACGTTTTGATGTTGTTGCTTCAGCACAGCCCCACTGAAATGACCTCCTCAAAAGGAACAGGCCAACAGCTTTCATGACGGCAAAGAAATCCAGCAAACGTCTGCTTCCCAGTGCATGAACGTGGGAGGCTTCCTCTGTTCTCTAGTGGCACACAGCTAATTGGACTTGTGACCTTCAAGAAACAAAGCTCTCAGGACTCTCTCTCTCTCTTTCCTCTTGAGGGGAATGAACCGAGAGATGATAACTGTAGGCTGGATTACTTTTCTCATTGCCCTCCTTCTGTCTGACATGTAAAGGCATGGATAGTTTGAAGCAAAGAACGCCTTTGGATATCCCTGACATCACCTGCGGAAAGTGACTGAACTGACCTGTGTCCTTTGTGCACTCTCTCTCTCATTTTCTCTCTCTCTCTCTCTCTCTCTCACACACACACACACACACTCTCATATACTGAAGGACTTTGAAGTTCTTTTTACTGGAAGATAGAAACTGTTAAGAGTGATGTTCCCAACAGACCAGATGCCATGCATATGGGCACGGGGGAATAGCCCTACTTTCAAACTACTCATCCCTGTCCCAGAGCAAGGGCCTGACAGTCTAGAATTGGACTTTCCTGAATGAAATTATATGTGAATGGGGTTGCTGCTCCCCAGTGCATTGTCCCTGTTAAAAATGCTGATGTTCGGGGGTGGGAGGGGGACTCAATAAAATGTTTTCTAATTCTCTCTAGTTCTTTAATGTGCTCATATTAACTGACTACAGTAATATTAAACAGTTGTTGAACAGGTTATGTATGTTTCTACCTATTCAACAGCCCACTTTACTAGCTTCTGGCCAAAACCCTTCCTTCCTTCCTTCCTTCCTTCCTTCCTTCCTATGGCAGGCTCCTGTGGGGCTCTGTCTATCATGGCACTTAACCAATTTTTCCTTCTAATTGAACAAGTAGTTGATATGCTGGTCTCCATTACTAAAGAAAGCTAAGCATTGGCATGCCACATAACCTCCAGCACAGGGAAGATGCTATCCTCCATTTAAACATTTATTGCTGGAAGGAGCAGATGAGTAAAGTCATGAAGGTAGGAAAAGTTGAGGACTGCTGGCTCTAGCTTTAGGTCTGGTGTTGAGTTTGGTGTGGCTAGTAGACCTGTTTCATAGGTCTAAGGTTGGCATGAGTGAAATCAACATGAAATGTTTGGCCTTTCTTCTGTAGCCACGGAAAACCACAGAAATTCTGGATACCAAATCAGACATGCCAAGTCTTCACAAAACATAGTCAAGTGCAGAGAAGAGAGAGGGGACCTGGGAGGCTGAAAATTCTATGTTGATTTGTCAGTCCAGCCACAATTGGACAACAGAGGACCCAGGGGATGGTTCAATCCATCCATCCCCCCAGATTATCTCTTTGGCTGCCACTTTTCAGCATAAGATGGCTAATACCATACGGTCCCACTTAGCTATTTCTGAAATCATACTTTGGCTAACGCTACCAGGTCAGACAACCGAGGCTGAAAAAAATGGAAATATCTGGAAGTGCTGTATTTAGATTATCTTAGGTGGAAACAAACTCATGCTAAATTCTGTCTTCAGATTTTGTCACTTTTTAAAGAAATGGAGTAAAATTCTAGGGCTTCAATTAAGTTATGTCATATAAACATGTGACTGATGTATGTTCAACTATGAACGGCTGACAAAATAAAATGGTACTATTGGAATAATGTAATTTAAGATACTGTCAATATTTTCATTTTGCATTACAGTTTTATTTTATGCTATGCAAAACTACTCATAACATTAATTCTAGGTCCAGCTACTAATTGATGACAACAACTAGATTGGATTATATACACAGGCTTGATTATACCATCTTTTATCAGTTATTTAAGGAATGTTCAGAAAGTACATTGGACTCCACTTGATTTTTCCATTTAGGACTAATTGGATTACCTAATTCCAACTGAAGTTTTGACCCTGGAGTTGATATTCTTCTTCTTATTTTATTATTCTTGTAAAAATGACATGTTTATTATAAAAAAATTAAAGCTAGTAAAGTACAAATGTTGGCATAAAAATTGTTCCAAGCTCCTTTTTGTTTGACCTAAGTGATTATTATTCCAGGAATCTCTTTCTGTGCACAAACATATATAAATAAACAGGCACGCAGAGGTTTTCATGGGACTAAGGTAGTCATGACTAAGTTATTAATACAGATATTAATAAAGAAAAAATAGAGATACTATATCTAATTTTACTTGATTTTGACAGAAAGAAACCAAAGAGATGGTGATGGTATTGCTGAATTTCAGATAAATATTTCTTCACTAAAGAATATTCATTTTTAGGGCCCCTGGGTGGCTCAGTGGGTTAAAGCCTCTGCTTTCAGCTCAGGTCATGATCTCGGGTCCAGGGATCAAGGCCCACATCGGGCTCTTTGCTCAGTGGGGAGCCTGCTTCCCCCTTTCCCTCTGCCTGCCTCTCTGCCTACTTGTGATCCCTCTCTCTGTGTCAAATAAATAAATAAAATCTTTAAAAAAATGTTCATTTTTAAAGGACCCGCTGCAGTTAAAAAACAAAGATAATACCAGATTTGAAAAAAAAGTGTAACTCTGGGTTTTAATTTTATACTGTTTGAAGTGGCTATTTGTCATGACAGTAAAGAATTTAGTATCGTTAACATCTTGGCCCCTCTCCTTCCTTTCTCAGATTTTGGTAAGTATTTTTATATGTTGAGGAATGTTCTTTTCTTCATTCTCTTTTCAAACCCCCAATTTTCAAGGTCAAAGCCAGTCTTAAAGTCACAGCTTTGAGATTTCTGAGCTTGTTTGGTCGTTTCATCTCTTGATTGCTTCTGTTTTATTAAATCACGTTTTCCAAAAGGGATCAGAAGTAGAGTGATTACATAATTTGTTAACCAAATGGGGACATCTTAGAGAATTCAAGAAGGAGCTATTGTTAATTGTCAAGACAACCAGTATCACAGGGACTGTTTTAGGCAAAGCAGGACTGAAGATCACCCTAAAGCCAGACGTGGTGTATCTCATAAGTTCTTGCTTCAACTCAGCCCTTTCTTGAGGCATTTTGAGGCATTAAATGGTGCCAAATGGTTCCTCACACAAAGAAGCATCTATTGGGGGGAATAAAAAAGGTTTGCTTCGACCAAAGGTCCAAGAGCTCACTTCCCGGGGGTAATGGGTGGGCTTTACAGAGTCCACCAATTGTTCAAAATCATACCCCTAATTCTGTATCCATGGAAATTATTCTGGAGAGATGGCCATATAACTCATTAGATCTTCAAAGGGGTCTATTGCCCCCAAGAGCATCACTAATCTCTGTTTCATCACAAATCTCCAAAAAGCTACCTTGCTGGGTTATGTTCCCCTAATGTAGGAATGATATCACACAAATATAATTTCACATTATCATTACTTAGTTTTTGTTGTGGGATTAGCACAAGGAAGGACAAAATGTAGAGTTTTTCTGATCTTTCGCAAAATTGCTAGTAATGACTTTGATTATACTTATCAGTATCTCTTTCGTTACGATTCATATGCTAACACTTACCATCAGGCATATGTCTCCCGTCTCCCCCTCAATCTGTTGTTCTACTTCCTTCTACAAGCTCTATCGCAACTGAGTTGTGCTGTTTACTGGGTTTCCTTTCAGCCTGAACTGTCAGGGAGATCACTGGGAGCCGTTGGAAACTTTTGAAATAGATTTCCTAGTCTAGGACTTTAGGAACTTTTTCCATTCTTCTTCTGTTAATACCTTGTTTCATGCCAAAACACGCACCTTGTTGGTCCTTGTTCTGTTTCCATCGCTTAGATGGTGGTATTCCACAACTATTTATATTTTATTTTATTTTAATCTTATTTTAATTCTAGTGTAGTTAACCTACAGTATTACATTAGTTTCAAGTGTACATTATAGAGACTCGACATTTCCATACATTACCCGGTGCTCATGAAGACAAGAACGCTCTTTAATCCCTATCACCGATTTCATGATGAAATCGATTTCACCCATGCCCTTCCGCTCTGGTAACCATCAATGTGTTCTCTAGGGTTAAGAGTCTGTTTCTTGGCTTGTCTCTGTCTCTCTTTTTTCCCTTGCTCTTTTGTTTTGTTTCTTAAATTTCACTTATGAGTGAAATCACAGGGTATTTGTCTTTCTCTGACCGACTTCACTGAGTATTATGATCTCTAGCTCCCTCCATGTCACTGCAAATGGCAAGATTTCATTCTTTGTGATGGCTGAGTAATGTTCTGTTGTATATACTATACCAGTTTTTATCCATTTGTCTATTAATGGGCATCTGGGCTTCTTTCATAATGTGACTACTGTAGATAATGCTGCTAAACATCGGGGTCCATGTACTGAACTAGAGTGTTTGTATTCTTTGGATAAATACCCAGTAGCACAATTCCTGTGTCATAGAGTAGCTCTATTTTTAACTTCTTGAGGAACCTCCATACTGTTTTCCACGGTGGCAGCACCAGTTTGCGTTCCCACCAACAGTGTAAGACGGTTCCCTGGGTGGTTTAGTGGGTTAAAGCCTCTGCCTTCAGCTCAGGTCATGATCTCAGGATGCTGGGATCCAGTCTGGCATCAGGCTCTCTGCTCAGCAGGGAGCCTGCTTTCCCCCACCCCCTGCCTGCCTCTCTGCCTACTTGTGATCTCTGTCTGTCAAATAAATAAATAAAATCTTAAAGAAAAAAAAAAAAGAGAGGGTTCCCCTTTCTCTGCATCCTCACCAACACTTGTTGTGATTGCTACTTATTTTAAACTGTAAAAGTAATACGTGGATGACCAGTCATTCCCCCACAGTCACTCAGGAAAGTTGTTAAATGTCCACTTTCCTTTGCCATGCACAGTCCTGGCCCGAAAGATGAAACATGAAGTGTTCTCAATAGAGAAAAGACATAGCAAAAAGAAGAAGAAAAAAAAAACACTGCATGGAAAATAAAATGATAATGC
Source organism: Neogale vison (assembly GCF_020171115.1). Classification (NCBI taxonomy): domain Eukaryota; kingdom Metazoa; phylum Chordata; class Mammalia; order Carnivora; family Mustelidae; genus Neogale; species Neogale vison. The sequence goes on from NC_058091.1 coordinate 177,917,973, forward strand.
CAATGGTAGCCAGCAAAATGATTGGAAACATATGAAAGTTAGTGGATTCAAGTTAAAAGAAATACACACATGTGAAAGCTTTCCCTGAAGGCCTCAATGCCCTCTGTCCATCTCCAGCCTCAGTAGACTTTCTCAGGAAATCAGGAAGCAAAAGCAAATTTGTGATGAGCCCTTAATAAACTTCCTCCCTCCTTCCCCACCATAAAGAGTTCGCACCAGAAAGAACAATTCCACAGAATCAGGGATTAACTTCTTAAAAAATTCTTTTACCTTAATGTTAAAAAATTAACACCTCACCCCAAGAATATCTGAAATGTTGACAGGAAAACTGTTGATCTAACCATTTGCTCTGCTGGAAATTTTATCGGCTTCCTCTTTGCCTTCCTTTGATTATGGTTTCCTGGAATCCGTGGTCCTGGCAAGACCCCAGGTAGACAACCCCCGAGCTGCGCCCAGCAAAGCCTCAATGTGCCTGCCTGCCTTGCTCAGCTGGGCTGTGTCTTGTCATGGCACACAGACCCTGTGCCCTTTCTTCTTCCCCTGGGGCGCTGACCGCCCCCCTCTGTGCTCCATCTTCCCCCCACCCCCAACCAGCTCAAAACACCAGAGAAAAGAGGCTGAAGAGCAAACCGGTGGGGTGGGGGGGGTTGGCAGGGACCAGGGGATGGAACTCTTCCCGCTCTCTTTGTAAGTTTCCGACTGACAATGGTGAATTAATGAAAAGTAAATGAGGTTCTCTTATCTCCCATTCCACCCCGAGGGGATGCATTTTTCTCTTCAGCTGTGTTCTGGGTTGCTTACACTTCTCTGGAACGGGCTTAGGAGTAAAATGTTAAAACCTAAGAATATGGAGTGTGTTGCAGGTTCAACTGCAGTTCAACCACAAATATAGAGCATGGACCAAGCTTTGGAAAATATAATATAGAACATCTTAGCCTTTTTATGGTATTAATTTTCTCCCACATCCCTTTAAGTTATTTTGTGCATATCTCCTGGCCTCTGGATCTGCCTGTTTTCTTCTAATTTTTCCTTCCAAAAGAAACCTGACAATGTGACATGAACATCTCCATTAATGACCCGTGCCATTTATCCGGCTTGTGTGCTTGGTTAAATACTGGATTTGGCTCATACTTTCCATATGGAATATTAATATTCATTATTCGCAAAGTAAAAAGGCGAGCTTCTCATATTAAACTTTAAAAAGCCTGTATTTAATTAATCTTCAAGTAAATGAATCTGTAAAAAATAGTAAGAAACCGATGGATATTTTGAAAATTACTGCTTCTGCTTTAGCCCTTCTCTTAGGTCTCGAATTTGCCAGATATTTTTAAAGTCACTTTTCAGGCATTAGATCCTGTTACACGGCAAATAAAAAAGAAGACTAAACGCGATGTAGGCATTTTTTGACGAATGTAGTTTACTGGCATACTTCAGCATAGAATAATAGAAGAAAAATATTCTACTTCAAATAATGTGCTTTTTTAAAAAAATGACTCTTTGGGGGCGCCGGGGTGGCTCAGTCAGTTAAGTATCCGGCCCTTGGTTTTGGCTCAGGTTATGATCTCAGGGTCATGAAATTGAGCCTCAGATTGGGCTCTGCATGGAGCTCAGAGGCTTCTTGTGATTCTCTCTCCCTCTGCCCTTCCCCCCTGTTCTCTTTCTCTCTAATTAATTGATTAATTAATTAATTAAAATATTTTTTAAACTATCCTTTTTTAAATTATTGAAGTCTAGTCAGCATACAATATTAGACCATGCTAGTTTCAGGTTTGCAACATAGTGATCGGACAATTCTGTAAATTCCCACTGCTTACCCCAGACCAGTGTAGTTACCATCTGCCACAATACAACGTTACTACGATATCGCTGACCGTGTTCCCTACCTGTACTTCTCATTCCCATGACTTACGTATTTTATAACTGGGAGTTGGCACCTCCGAATCCCCTTTACCTTATTTCGCTCATCCCTCACCCATCTCCCCTCTTAGCAAATAACGTCTATCTTTTAGAAAGTGGATCATCTCAGGAGTAACTCCATTTTCCATTTTGCTTGCTGTGTCTTAGTGGCTTTACTCCTCTAGAATCGTCGTTTCTGTTTGGGTATGCAGAAACAGAAACGTGTTTTCTTCTTACTGTGATTTTGCTCTGTCTCTTCACGCTGGTGTAACCCCCATTCACCTTTGTGAAAAGCTAGTTGCCTCTCAAACATGCACACATTTTATGGTGTCTTATATCCCCAAAGGAAACCACACCATCAATGTAATTTGTTTCTGCTTTCATGTCACCCCGTGCTACTTACAAACACTGGAAAATGTCTTTTCATCCACTGAAGTTTTTTGCAGCTCAACCTAACTGGGTCTTAGTAGTCTTCTCTAATTGAGTCACTATCAATATCACATTCTCCATGGTGTCAAGAAAATCTCAGTTTGTTTTTGCAAAAACCCCCATAATTTTTGCTGTTCTGTTTCCCAGAATCTGAATCTGTTCATTCTCTGAAGATGGTTTGCCTCATGGTTAGAAGACTAAAGTCACCCCATAGGAGCTCCTTCTTGTGCCTCACTTCTTTTTTTTTTTTTTTTTTTTATATTTTTTCTTATTTGACAGATAGAGATCACAAGTAGGCAGAGAGGCAGGCAGAGAGAGAGAGGAGGAAGCAAGCTCCCCGCCGAGCAGAGAGCCTGATGCAGGGCTCAATCCCAGGACCCTGAGATCATGACCTGAGCCGAAGGCAGAGGTTTTAACCCACTGAGCCACCCAGGCGCCCCCGTGCCTCACTTCTTGACAATCGATCTCTCTCTCTTTTTTCTCCTTGTCATCGGAGGCTAACATCTCTAATTACCTCTGAGGATCACATCTCCTCCTACCTCCTCTGAGACATTCCCATACTTAGCCTTCTTTTCTCAGTCCTAACCTGCTCTCTGCCTGAGATACTTCTACCCCTAAAACAACAACCAAACAGATCTTTTTTTTTTTTTTCCTTAAGATTTATTTATTTTAGAGAGAGAGCGAGCAGGGGAGAGGGGCGGGAAGAGAGAAAGAATCTCAAGCAGATCCTTGCTAAAAACAGAGCCTGATGTGGGGCTCGATCTCATGATCCTGAGATAAGGTCCTGAACAGAAACTGGGAGTCAGAGGCTTAACTAACTTTGCCACCCAGGTGTCCCCAAAACAGATCTTTCTTCAACTCTACTTACGTCTCAAATTTCCCTTCAGCAAACTTTTTGAAAGTATATTTCTGTTTTCCTTGACCTTAACTTTAAACAGTTTCGTTTTTATCCTTATCCCTCCATTGGAGCTCAGCTCTGAAAAGTCACTGGTGCATAATCTGTCGGCGACCAAATCTAGCGACTTTCCTCAACCCCCCATTACTCCCTGAGACACTGCACAGAAGTGATGACACCGCCTTTCTGGAAACCAGAAGTGTTTCCAGAATTCTGAACAGAGCCTTTTGTCCCCATGCCCTGTTTCTTTAATTACGAACTTGAACCTTTGTCTTTCCAGGCTGTGACTTCCTTTGCCCAATCTCTTTGTTGTAGGTATTCTCTCAGGACTTTCCCTCCGTACATACCCTATATGCTCCTTTTCTGGAAATTTTCATGGTTTTAGACATCCTCTCTGTGTGCATAGCTCTGAAACCCATGAATTCTAAATGACAGGCCTCTATTTGCTGTTTTGGCTGGACTTACGTTTGAATTCTACTATGATATCAAATGCAACAGGTCCAGAACAGATTCCACTTTTTTCCTCCTTCCCTAACCTGCCTTTCCAGGTTTCCCCTTTTCCTCAAGGGACATCGCCACTGATGTTCTCTTGGATCCATGATTTCCGTGGATGCTCAAGTTTTCGTAGATATGCTGCCAGCACAGCCCTTTGAGATACATTATTGCCAAACTAATTTTCAAGAAATGCAATTATAGGTCATTCCCCTGTTGAATAGCTTCCTACCACTTACAAAACAAAATCCAGATCTTAGTATGGCATTCATGGTTGTTGATAACATGCCTGAAGCCAAACTATCTGATGATAGTTCTCAAGACCACACTTACACTGGGCAACTATTTCTTATTATTAATGTAAGTATTTTATATTAGTTGCTCTTTTCTCTACTCATCGGGTTCCTGTCCCTGAGACTCTGCTCATGCTGCTTCCTGTCTCCAACACCTTTTGTGATCCAAACTCCACGCATTCTTCAAATGCTACTTCCTTCAGGCTTCCCTGATCTTTAGAACTGGAAGAAACATTTCCAACCTTTGCATTTCATTTATGTGTTACTAATAGAGCATACTCATCTTCTTTTGCTTAGTGTTTACATGAAACTTCTTCCCCATCCTACTGCTTGTAATCTGATTGTGTCTTTATTCATACAACATGTTTCTTGTAAACAATATATAGTTGGGGTTTTTCATCTATAGCTTTTTCTTTAATCTAGTCTGTCAATCCATACCTTTTAATTATGTTCTTTAGTCTGTTTATATTTGCTGCAATTATTGATATATTTGAGTGTAAATCTATCACTTTAGTGTTTTTTTTTTTAAAAAGATTTCTTATTTATTTATTTATTTGACAGACAGAGATCACAAGTAGGCAGAGGAGCAGGCACAGAGAGAGAGGAGGAAGCAGGCTCCCTGCTGAGCAGAGAGCCCAATGCAGGGCTCAACCCCAGGACCCTGGGACCATGACCTGAGCCAAAGGCAGAGGCTTTAACCCACTGAGCCACCCAGGCACGCCTATCGCCTTAGTGTTTTAATTGTATTCCTCTTGTCCTTGTTTGTTTGTTGATTGGTTGATTCCTTCTTTCTTATCTTTCTTTGACAAGTGGTTAACTTACCTTTTTTTCCCTGATATTCTATGTCCCATGTTGAATTTTTTTTTAAGATTTTATTTATTTATTTGACAGAGAAAAAGAGATCACAACTCTCTTTTTGAGAGGCAGGCCGAGGGGGGAAGCAGGCTCCCCGCCGAGCAGAGAGCCTGATGCAGGGCTCGATCCCAGGACCCTGAGATCATGACCTGAGCCGAAGAGAGAGGTTTAACCCACTGAGCCACCAGGCACTCCCCCATGTTGAATTTTTAGTTCTGCCTTTTTGCATGTGCTTGTGGTTTGTGATTACTGTAGAGATTAAAATTTGCACGTTTAACATATCACAGTCTGTGTTTAAAAGATTAGTTTCAGAAAAAATCTAAGAATTCTGTGACAATCTATTTCCAGTGTTTAGTCCTTGCTTTAGGTAAGCTGAAAGCACTATAGGCTTTAAACTCCCCCAGTGGTAAGACATCCCTGCCTTGTACTTACAAGGCTCTTCCCTGTTCTCCTGCTGCACCCTTAGGCTGCTGCAGACCCTTCATGCACACAACACAGAGGGAGTCCCTCCTGTCGCTCCCCACCCCCACCTTTAGTTCCCACCCTTCCCATCAGCAGTAGATTGTTCTTATCCGGTACCCTGTGCAAGGTCTAATTCTCCAGCTCTACCTTCAGATTTAGGCAGGACCTGCATTCTTGAATTGATGAGGGTCTCTCTGCTTTGTTAGACTGCCCCCTCCCACTGCCTTACTGTTCCTGGGTGTAAGACATGGTGGGTTGGAGGGGTTATGTAGATAGTTCCTGCATGCCTGCCTTCCCTAGGGTTCTCACTCAGCTGTTCTGCCTTTTCTCTGTGGCAGAAACCTGCTGCCTCATACTCACATAAGGTTACAGCTTGGGAGATATTCTTTTGGTCGGGCTGATGCACTCTCAAACTCAGGCAGTCCTTCTAGTTCACTGAGGTACTTTGAAACTTTGATTCTCCAACACGCTAAGAACTTATGGTTCCGTAAGTTATCTGATTTGTTCTTATTGCTTAGGTGGGAGCAATCTTTTTTGTCACTTTCTATACCTTGGGAAGAAGCAGAAACTCCCTATTCCATTTTATCTTTCACTCTTCCATAGATTTAGTTCTCTCAGAAACAAGTGCTAAGAAAAAAAAAAAAAAACCCTCGAGTTCAAGCAGTTCATTGGGGAGGTGACCCCAAGAAACCCCAGTAAAACAGAGGGAGGAAGACAGGAAAGAGAAGGAAGTCTGTATAGGGTGGCAATGAGCAGGGGAGGTGCAGTCGCCGCTTTTGGAACACTGCATGGAATCAGCCTGATTGGTGAAGTGGCCATTATCCAGCAACTCCCACTTGTGATTGATGAGCTGCCCTGCCTGTGGGTGGTGCCTGTTCCAGGTCAAAAAGACCTAGAATCACAGGAAGTTGTTCAGGTGAGGGAATGTGGGATGGTACACAGTATCTCCTCTAGACTCTCCAATGACACTTGGGACTTTACTTCTCAGGAATATTGGCCTACTAGAGCCTGATGTTATTGAAAAGATGATTCATACCTGATTCATTTCCATAGTCTCCTAGCAGGGAGAATGGCCAGAAGATAAGTAAGCAAGAATTATTAAATGAGAAAACACATTTTATAAAGTACCAATTTGTAGAATTCTGGTCATCTCTTTTTAATTTCTTATCGTCCTCCCAAACCCACACCCTCTCCCCCACTCCCAACCACTCAGATGACGTGGTTTATTCTCTTAATCGCCAAAAATATTTCAGTTTCCCTGACTGGTTGGAATTTTAAAAACTGTGATTATCTAGCTAATGTGAATGTATTATAATTTTAAAGTGTTATTTCTACCCTTGCACTTTGTCTAACAGATATTTTATATTCCCTGTAGCCAACAATGATAAGGCGTCCACCAACAGTTATCTGCTACATTTGTGGTCGTGAATATGGAACAAAGTCTATCGCCATCCACGAACCCCAATGTCTAAAAAAGTGGCATAATGAAAACAACTTGTTACCGAAAGAGTTAAGGAGACCAGAACCTAAAAAACCAGAAGTCAGGACCATTACTGGTAAGTTTTTGGAAAAAAGAGAAAAGAAGAAAAGACTTAAGTGTGTAAGGGAGACTTTTCTCTCCAAACTTATTAGAGGAGAGGTATTCCTTTCTTACTTATTCAAACAACTGAAATCAGCAACATTTACTGTCTTGATTACAACCAAATAGGAAAAACAGTTCTAGAATGCCTGACCAAAGGGCCTCAGACGCTAAGATGTAAAGCCACTATTGTCAAAACTGTGCAAGGAAGGAGACCCACTGGCACTCCCTGTATTTCCCAAAAGCTACTTTCATGTATTATTAAACTTAATACTTAAGAAGCACAAAGCTTAAAAAATCTTAGAGGGCACCTAGAGACACGTTTTCAAATATGAATATGACTTAGTGTTCACAGAGCAGCATAGAAGACTCACAGTTTGCAGGGTCCACCAGCCAGGGTGCAAAATGAATAAATTGATCCACATGTGACAAAAGGGAGGGTGGGGACCATGGTGAGTGGGAGAATGCTGACTCTCTCTAAAGGAGATCATTGCTACCTGCTTCCTGCTGTTACCTTTAAGAAATTTATTCCCTTGTGGGCATATTTTTTAAAAAAGATTTTATTTACTTATGTGATAGAGAGAGATCACAAGCAGGCAGAGAGGCAGGTGGGCGGTATGTGGGGGGGGGGGGGCAGGCTCCCTGCCAAGCAGAGAGCCTGACATGGGGCTCGATCCTAGGACCCTGAGATCACAACCTCAGCCGAAGGCAGAAGCTTACCCCATTGAGCCACACAGGCGCCCCTCCATGTGGGCATATTTTTGCTAACACAAAGGAAACTGGAATTCCAGAAATTGATATGCAATGCCCAGATCTTCCAAATTTTGCAATTAATACTTCGTACAGCACAGCATAAGCCAAATGAAACCCTGTAAACTGCTGCGTGCGGCCTCTTTATGGAGCCTTTGTTTGCTCATTTGGGGCGAGAACAAAGTAGTTCAGAAAATGTTTGCCAGACCAACTCAGCCTCACTCATCTTATTCCTACTGTCATCACTTCCTCAGCAGATCCCCTCAAAGGAAAATCATTCTTGGTTTTAAGAAAATTACCATTCAATTCATTAATCCTCTTTCTGTAACTGTAGATTTGCCTAACTAGAGGGTACCTCCAAGTCATTCAGTATCAATGAGTCCAGAGCACTCTTGTCAGAAATGTAACACAGAAGAGTGCTCTAACTTCCACAGAGTGGAATCTAGCTTGCCATGATAAAGTTCTAGAGGCTGCCAGGACCTGACTCTTCACAGTCCTTGCCAAGAGTAGGAGAACCCATCATTCAGGTGGGAAAAGTATTCAAGGTGAACACATCCATCCATGAAATGAGAGCATTTGCCCACAAAGACGTTGTTTACCTCACTGAAACTCTCTTCCTAGCAATTCTGTGTGGTGTCAAAAATCTGTTCTCTTCACTTCTGACTTTATCACCTTCTCTGCACAAGTCTAAAAGAGGAGAGAGAAACGACTGGTTTGAAGGCCCTGAGGGGTTCCATAGTCTGTTACTGGCCACAGGTGGAAATGGTGGGCCCTATCCCTGTACTTTCCTGCAGTCGTCGTCTGGGTGCCATGCTGTTTTTGTTTCTGAAGGTGTCCTTTCTTTTTTTTTTTTTAAGATTTTTATTTATTTATTTGACAGAGAGAGATCACAAGCAGGCATAGAAGCAGGCAGAGAGAGAGAGAGAGAGGAGGAAGCAGGCTCCCTGCTGAGCAGAGAGCCCGATGTGGGACTCGATCCCAGGACCCTGAGATCATGACCTGAAGCGAAGGCAGCGGCTTAACCCACTGAGCCACCCAGGTGCCCTGAAGGTGTGTCCTTTCATCTCGGAGGCTGAGAGAATTCCCATTCCCACCCTATGGACTTCTTGTGGTCATGGGGTCCAGACAACCCTTCCTCCAGATCCAAAGTCAAAGCCCTACTCAAAAACTTTTAGTAATACGATGAATCCTCCCCAGTGAGACCCAACGGGTACTCTGGAATTTTTGAATCCATGTTACATCGTATGAGTAAGGAGAAAGTCCGTGCCATTCCCTTTTCAATAATTTTCAAAGCTCTCAAAATACACATTCGTATCCTGCATGGAAAGAGATACTGGGTTTCTCCAAAGGAGAAAAACGAAGTTGTGCTGGAGTTGAATTTCCCGTGGAGTAAAATCAAGAACATGAGGAGTAGCGGGATGGGAATCTAAAGTTTGCTATGCTTGTGTGAACCATTAGGAAGGAGTCACAGGAGAATTGCCTGGGCTTTAATGAAGAAATATTTGCTGTGAAAATGATAAAAAGAAAAGTATGCAATTTAGGTTTGAGTGCCTGGCTACACATAGGCGGGCCTATTTTGGGTGATTCGAAGACACAGTCAATTTAATGTACTAAAGCCATTCTATTTAAATAAGGTTTAGTAAAGCTAAATCCCACACTGTTTTTCTAAAATAAAGCCATATGCCTTTTCTCCTATGCTCTGCCAATGACGATTATACATCTCTCAGATGTCTTGGTTGTTTTCTTAAGGACACTTCTTTTCGTCAGATTAACTATTCTGTTTGCATTCTTTGCTTTAATTATTTAAAGAGTCCCTGAGTTTATGGCCATGACGAGAAGATACATTTTTAGGATATCATTCATCCTAAATTCACCCTGAACTGTCAGTTTTGGCCTTTCAGAACATTCCACTGAAGGATTACAGAAGAGGAAAACACAAATGCATGTTCTTTTCCCTTTGTAAGTTTATATTTAGAGTCAATTGAAAGAAGGCCAAAAGTTGTATTTACAAGATAATAATGTGTAAGCAAAGATGTTAATAATTAGTGAAGAATGCATATCATAACACATAAAACAACGTCTTCTCCTTTTTAAAATCCAAGGAGTGAAAAGTCTCTGGTTCATAGCTAACTTTTTACTCAACTCTTGAAAGAGGGAGTGGTACTTTTTTTTTTTTTTTTTTGGCAAAAGTAGTATGATTTGTCTAAACCCTCAGTCAACAGGTATTTCCTGAAAATATTTTCCATAAAAAGTAGAGTATGGTTGTCCAGAATAAAAACTGATCCATGTTTTACCATTTTTCTTTTTCTTTTCTTTCCTTTTTGTTCCTTTTCTTTCTTTCTTTCTTTTTTTTTTTTTTTCCTTCTTTAACTTTCCAGCCAAAGGTTTCTATGATCTTGATGCCTTAAATGAAGCTGCTTGGACCAGTGCCCTGAGCCAGTTGGTTCCCTGTAATATTTGTGGGCGTACCTTCCTGCCAGACAGACTGATTGTTCACCAACGATCCTGTAAACCAAAAGCCGCCAAGTAAAGCCCTCTCCCAGCACAAATGTTACAGGACTTAGATCCTTCTGAGAGAGATCGGGGTATGGAGAGACGGAGGGAAAAGGGGGTAAAGCGAGGAAACAAGAAACCCCGGAGACCACTGGAGGTTGTCTAGAGCGGGAAGCCTGCTCAGGGTTCTTGTGGCAGGAGCGTGACCATGACCGTGACGTGGTGGGCCGTCGCTCTGCATTTGCTGAGCAGCTGCGTGCTTGCGCGCAGACACACGGTGGCGAAGGGAAGGGAGGGCTCGTCACACTCCGTGGGGCAGAGTTACAAGTGGGCTGCAACTCCTCAGGGCTGGCATTTTTGTCTCCAGGAAATTTCAGAGCCAACTGTTGCTGTTTTTCTTCCCTTCTCTTCTTCCTGAGCAGGATTTTTGAATTTCACAATAAGGCCTATTATTTTTCAGGGAACAAGAGGGTTCAGGTGGTGATTTCAGGCAACTCCTTAGTCTCCAGAAAAACTGGATTCCTTCCCACCCTTGTGCTCTCTGAAATAAGGTGCCACTCCCTGTTTCCTCTAACCCAGGGAAACGCTCTTAATTGGGCTGTTGATTGGGAATCTTCTTTTCTCTATAAAATCATTGCACAGCAAAGACTTTCAAAAAAGAGCTAAGGAGTTCAAGTACTAGGATCGTGTCTAACTCCTACTCCCTTACCAAGAGCGGGAAATGCTACAGAGAAATTTCAGAATTGATGCCAGCCTCCTATGTCAGAAAACTGCTACAGTGTGATTCATCACATGGGTGGGTGGAGGTTAGCACTTCCCTCCTATAGGAGAAGTCCAGAGAGTTCTCTGTAGCCTCAGAGAGGCTTATAGGTGTTTTATTGTTGAGCTCTAAAAGCCTGCCAGGAAGTTCTGTGCCTCCCCACCCGCTGCCCAGGCAATGGCTTGTGCAACTGCTCTGTATTTTAGACCTTGAATGTGCATTCATAGAGGTGGGGCTCTCCTGGGAGGAGGCCAGGGTCAGGAGGTGCTCTGCCCAGGAAATTCTGCTCCCCTGGACGGCGCTGCGATGCCTGGACTCCTGGCAGTTTTGCTTGTGGTCTTTGTTCATTTTATGGCTGAAGTTCAGAACCATCCAGGATCCACTGGGTTGCTGCAGACCTTGAATTCATGACCTAATACAGCACAGTCAGCTCCAAATTATACAAGCAAATGTGTTGGACCTAATATTTTAGTCCCACATCTCCAATTAGAAGAGGTTAGGTTACGATAATTGCACTAATCAGTTGTTGTTATTATTTTGTTTTGCTCTTGTCCCAAAGGAAGAAGAGATTAACTTTTAAAATAGTCTTTAGGTACCCTCAAAGAAGATTATCCTCTTGAGAAAGACATAGCATCTAACATCCTGTTGATGGTTTAGTTCTTCCATTTCACTAGCACGGATGACAACCTCTAATACCGGAGTTAGTGTACCATCAATCAGCCACTGTGCTTAGAGCCTCTTAGACTGCCATGCGGATAAATCTCACATCAGGCTAGGAGGAGAGGTTATCTTTATTTTATGTCTCAGGAACGGTATTTAAATAGATAACAAGCTAACTCGAGGTCACACTGGGCTTGAGTAGAGGGATAGACTAGGGAAGCAAACTCGTGACTCCCGGAATCCCAGACTCCCTCAGGTACCCGTGCTATCTGTATGCTACATCTCATCACGGGCTCAATGGACCATGCGAACAAATGATCCGCCACGTGTGATTTTTTTCTTTTTCTTTTTTTTTGTACCCAGCGCTAAGTAACTAAGGCAAGTAGGGATTTTAGGATGCTTGTCGTTCGCCTGCCTGTTAGGGTTTCTCTTAAACAGAAGAGGTGAAAACTTGCTCAGTTCTTTCAAAAGCCACCCTGCCTTCCGCAGATGTTGAGCAGTCCAGTGGGGAAATACACTGAAAATGCTGACCTCAACTTTGAAATGGGTTGCCACTTGGGGTCCTAACAAGACATTCTGATAGCCATTCCTTTCAAAGCATGACCAAAAAAAAAAAAAATTCCAAGTCAACTACTCCTCTGTAGGCATTACTAGGTCTGTGAGTCCTTGGAGGGGGAAAGGAACGGGTCTTGCAGGAATCGTCACTTCCTCAGGGAATGGTGAATTTCCTGGACACGGGTCACAGGGCTGCGGGGGGTGGGGGGGCTAGCTGGCCTGCAAGTGTTGCGTGGAATTACAGTAGGAACGACAACAGTCAGAGAGTTCCTGTCTATCAGCAAAGGTAAGTCCTCAGAACCTGTGCAGGGACAGGAAGAAGCTCGCCTGTTCCCTGCCAGCGGCTCTCCCGCCAATTAATTCACTTCTGTGCCGATATTTGTACCGTGAGAAGAAAATAATCTAACAGTCGTTGGCACCTCCGTGAGCCACGAATTTGAACTTAGCCGTGGTCCCGGTGGATACTCTCCTAGATGATGACAAGCAGACCCTAGATGAAGGTACTTGGAGCTCCTAGGCTCCCACGTCCACTCCCAGCCAGGCAGTTTCTGGTCTAGGCTGCGTGATTATTAGAGGCATGGGTAACACTGCACTACCCTCCTCCACGGCTCCACTAACTGGGGCTGCAAGATTCTCCTCTAGGAGGGGAGTGGGGTGGGGAAGGGAGTAACCAGGTGCCGGGCGGGGGGCGCTAATGAGAGCAGATGTGATGAGCATTGGGTGTTACAGGCACCTGATGAATCGCTAAACTCTACCTCTGAAACGAATAATACACTCTGTGTTCATTAATGGAATTTAAATTAAGAAATAATAACAAAAGTTTAGAAATTATAAAATATCCCCTCTAGTTAAGGCTACAGGAAGGGTTTCAGGATTTCTGGAGGCTCATTTGCATCTTCCATTCGCATCACAGTTGGAGGGGGGGTTTCCTCTCAGCAGGGAACACTGGGGACCCTGACTAGCAAGTCCTAGCAGGGGTGTGGAGAGGAGGGATCTCCTGCTGTGAGTCCTGGTGAAGTGGAAATCTGTTAAGAGCTCCGTTAGAGGGACTCTCCAGGAAGCCTCCTCAGAATATTTTCTGACACCCAAGTATTTCTAACTGGGGTCTCAGGGCTGGCTCCTGGAAGACATTGCTTTGGCCTGAGGAATCCTGACCCTTGTCTGTTTGTGGAAAAAGAAGCTGTTGTGGCTCTGGACAGGCAGACTCATTTGCAGAGCAGAGGAGAGAGAGAGAGAGAGAGAGAGAGCAGGTATCCAATGTGTCTCCCTCCTGAGAACAGCTCTGGGTCTTTCTGTATTTGTTCCCTTCTGACATTAGTAGCCTTTCTTCTCTACCCCTATCTGAACTAACTTGTGTGGCTTTAATACTGTATCAGGTCAGGGCTGAAAAGTTCAGGCCCATTCTTTCCCACATCCTGAAGGATCCTTTCTTTTCTATGGCAACCGTCCTCCTTCCTTTGCCATTTACTACTTTCCTAGTGACCCACCATCGGGCTCATACAAAATGGTGTGTGTCTCCTGTTGGTAGGGCCCACTGTCTGTGAGCACTGTGATCAGAGCTGAGACAGGAAGTTTTCCTATACTTGGAGAAGCAGTCAAGTTTCCAGTGGGAGCCAAACTGGGAGGTAGAGAGAGAATATATACCAGGGCATATATGCTTTATCATAAGATGCTATATCTTTATACTTAGTTCTGCTTACATTTTGTTACAAAAATACTTAAATAAACACAACTCATAGGAAAAGTATAATGAAGTCTTATGTTCTCTACACCCAGGAAAACTCTCTTCTTGACATCTCACTGGAGTCAAACTTGAATGGTTTAAATTTTAGCTACTAATTTTGGGGGCAAAAGAACATAGGGCAAAACACGGAGCAAAAAGAACATTTTGGGGGCTGTTGAGAACATAGGATTCCAGGGTACCTCTGATAACACCTTTCAGTTCTACTTATGGGAACATGAAATCAAGCCAGTCATGGATATCAACTTCAACTTCAAATGTGATTCAAAAAAAAAGGAGAGAAACCTGCCAGAGGCATTATGGGGCGTGGTCCTATCACTGAAATACTTCGATCACCTATAAGCCAAAGGTTTTCAGATGATCCTTAGTTGAGAATGTGGTAGGCAAAACAACAGCCCCCAACACTGGTCAGTCCCCAAACCTTCTGAATATGTTATCTCACATGATACAAGAGACTTCCCAGATGTGATTAAGGTTGTAGACATAGAGATTGAGAGATGCTCTCACATTATCTGTATTATCTTGGTGGGGGGGAAGGGACAATCTGAACTGCATGAGTCCTGAAAAGTGGAATAAGAAGGGAAGGGAGGGTGGTCAAAGAGGCAGCGGCGTAAGAAGGATCCATCATCCCATTGCTGGCAGAGATGTAAGTAACTCTGTGTAAGACCAGAGAGACATCTTCAGGGACTAAGTGTTGCCCCAGCCAACAGCCAGCGAGGAACCTGGAACCTTAGTCCTACAACCACATGTTCCTGGATTTTATTAGCAACCTCAATGAGCAGGGAAACCGATTCTCCCCAGGAGCTTCCAGGAGAAAACGCTGCCCTGCCCATCCTGTGTTTTTATCTGGTGAATCCAGGGTTGAACTCCTGTCCTCAAGAGCTGTAAGAAAACAAAGGTGCAAAAAAAAAAAAAAAAAAAAAAAAAAAAAAAAGTGCATTGCTCAAGCCAGCAAGTTTGCAGTGATTTATTTTGGCAGCCACAGACAACAAATAGAAGTAACCAGGTGGCATAGGGTAGGACCAGTATAACTACCAGGCAGAGCCGCAGTGCTCACATCTGTGAGGGACACCAGCCACCACCATGGCTGGCCTCAGGGAGAGGAGAACACAACCAAATTTGGCCAGGACAGATTGCCCAAGGAAACTGGTTCCAAGATTTACCACCCCTGAATACACAGGTGTTTCACAACATATCATCATATGGATGCACATTTTTAATGTTCTGTTTCATCACTTAATTTTAATGTCCTGTGAATATTTGGGGGGGGTGAAGACTTTTATATTAGTAACATAGAATGTATTTTTTGTTTCAGGGGTACAGGTCTGTGATTCATCAGTCTTGCACAATTCACAGCACTCACCATAGCACATACACTCCCCAGTGTCCATCACCCAGCCACTCCTTCCCTCCAACCCCCACCCCCAAGCAATCCCGTTTGTTTCCTAAGATTAAGAATCTCTCATGGGCGCCTGGGTGGCTCAGTGGGTTAAGCTGCTGCCTTCAGCTCAGGTCATGATCTCAGGGTCCTGGGATCGAGTCCCCCGTCGGGCTCTCGGCTCAGTGGGGAGCCTGCTTCCTCCTCTCTCTCTCTCTCTGCCTGCCTCTCTGCCTACTTGTGATCTCTCTCTGTCAAATAAATAAAATCTTTAAAAAAAAAAAAAAAAAGAATCTCTCATGGTTTGTCTCCCTCTCTGGTTTCATCTTGTTTCATTTTTTTCCTCTCTTCCCCTATGATCCGGTTAATATTTTCAACCACAAAACCGATTGTCATACACACACAGTTGTTTTAAAACTAATCATATGTGGACAGATGCTACTGAATTATTTGGTCACTGAGTTTGGTGCCCATAACCCCAATGGCCTGGCTCTGCCCACCTGTCTGTCCTATCCATGAACCAGGGAGAGAAAAAATAACTTCATCATCTGAAATTGTTGCTCTTGTTAGAGGAATCTCTAAGGAAGGTCCTGACTGAAAAACAGCTGAAACATCCAAACCCTGAAAGGGCACGTATGGTCATGTTTGAACAAATCCCAAAGTTCGCTGATGACTTTCCACAGGGCTCTCCTGAGGGCTGTGGGCAGGTCTAAAGGGTGGGCTGAGCCATCAAAATCACTCACTTAAAATACAGGGCAAGGGTTGACAACTGATCTGGGACTGGTATTCAGCCAAAATTATTGAGTAAGACGTTTGCCTTCAATGACTTTCTCTCCCTTCGTTGAAACTTCTGGTTCTCTCTCAAGGCATCTCCAGGATCTTATTTATAGTCCCACATCCCATCTACTGCAGCCTAGGCTTCTGTGTCCACTGGAGCAAAAAATCAAGGGCTCCATGCTCCAGATATCCCTCGAGCTCGTCTTCAACCATCTGCCCTTCAACTTAACGACCTGTGTCCCTTCCACGACTTTTCACTAGATGTTTCTATAGAAAGAAAGTTGACCAAGTCATCTCTGCAATGGGCTAATGAAAGGGAATGGTTTTATATACTCTTTCAGGTGATGTAATTTTTAAAAAATTTTAATTCCAGTGTAGGTAACATCAGGGGATGTAATTTTTTTTAAAGATAATCTTTCTAAGAATATTATGTCTTTATCCAAAGTAATGAGATTTGTGTGGTGAGTTTCAGACAGAATGTTGGGATGGAAATCACAAAGGTGTGGGGGACAGGCCTCTCCTTGACTCTACGTGTCCATGCCCATACCATGCAGACCTCCACTAACTCCACATCTCAGCAGGGGCGTCTCTGATGTATCCATCCATAGCTTGTATTAAGGGGAGGCTAACTGGGGTACTAGACCCAAAACATGATGACTGAAATAATGCCAAAGTTTATTTCTTGCTTTAAAAGGAGCACTGGCCAAGTGGACAGTTTAGGGGGTTTCCCGTCTTTGTGAAATCAGTCTGGGCCCCAGGCTGGTGAAGTCTCTGTAATTTTCAGCATGGACCACTGAAAAGTTGGCCAGGGACAGCCTCTCCTTTCCACCCAGCCACAAGGAGGAAATAGCATGTAGTTAGCAATTTGCCACTTTTGCAGGATCACACCTGGAAGAAATGCTCACCATTCCACTCACACCCATTGGCTACATCTCAGCTACATGGCTGAGCCTAAGTGCAAAGGAGGATGGGCATTGTTTGGCAGATTAAGGCCCAAACAGGTAAAGTTTGAAAAATTTTGATCAGGAGTGCCTGGCTGGCTCAGTCAGTAAAGCCATGGGACTCTCAATCTGGGGGTTGTGAGTTCAAGCTCCATGTCCGGCATGGAGCTTGCTTATTTAAAATAAATAAATAAATAAATAAATAAATAAATAAAATTTAAAAATTGCAGTCATATGCACATATCAAGATACTAGCAGCATCATTTGATATTAGAAGGAAAGACTCTTTTTATTCGAGGAAACTCTTTAAGGGACTTTTTTAATACACAAAGCTTACCCCTGGTTTCAGTTTCGTACAGGTGGTTGTCACAAAGAAGAGAGGAACAATTCTGTAAGGGCATGGGAGTGGCTACCTTGACGGAGGACAGAGCTCCAACTTTGGGGAATTACTACTATATTTCATCCTCTGGGACTAGCGTGGGACAAAAACGAAACTGAAGTTTTGGCCTCAGAACTGGGTCCAGGGGGACTCCCACTTTTATGAGGAGGGACTGAAATCATAGCAACATGTCCACAGGACAGAGGGAGGTGAGAGACTTATTAAGTAAGGGACTCTATACGTTGGGAGACGGCTGCTGGAGGTGGGAGCAAGGGTCCCTGTTACTAAGTTCTGAAGATTCCTGGCACATATTCCCATTCTTATTACGTATCCTCAAGCTGCCTTGTTGTCTGTGCTGGGGTTTTGGGCGGGGGGTAGATCTGTACAATAGGAGGGGAGCTGAAGCCTACACAGCGACAAACGCAGCAGCGAGACACTTGAGCCTGCCCCGCGCATGCCCAGCAGTTAGCGCAGGATCAGCGGGGCAGGTGCGTCTCGCCGCTCATCCTCAGTATCCTCTACGCGGGGGGCGGGGATTCGTGACGTCATCTAACGAGGACTCAGAGCTTGGTGGTTTCGGCCAAGCCAAGGGGTATGCAGCCCTGGAGGGCCAGAGAACACGGCTAGAGGATTAAACAGGCTCCGAGGAAACGCGTGTGAATATCCCCAGAGCGCGTGTCCTCGTGCCCAATGGTGGTGGACGGGCCCTGAGTCCTGCAGCCAAGGGCGACAGGGCAGCTGACACGATTAGGAAGACCTCGTAGCCGAGGGACGCCTGAGCTGGCCCTGAGAGAATGAACAGGTAGAGGCAGCTGGGGCCCTGAAGGACACCCCAAGGGGGACCCCAAGGACACCCCAAGAAGGACACCGCAGGAACTGTGGGCTGCTCCAAGAATTACAGAGTTCGGTATGTTTGGTTTGCATTCAAATCAGCTGGTTTTTCCTTGTTACTGCTTGGGGGCCTGTCCACAGGATTTCCCGATGACGTGATAAGGCAAGGGCTTTGCCTTAATCTGGGATGCGTTTTCTAGACCCCAGCTTCCTAACCAGTGTGCCCATTATTGGCCTGCTAGCACATTAATACCTCTGTTTCCCCCCCACACCCAGGCTGTCTGCCTGGTGGCGGTGGCCTCTGACCAAGAGCAGTCTCGGTGGGTAACGCCAGTATGCGGGTCCCCAGTCAGCATTTCCTAGATGTGCTCTAAAGCAAAACACACAGGGGAGATCTGCAGCCTTTGGGTTGGGAAGTAATGTTGCCCCTGATAAAGACCAGAGGGATGGAGGCTTTCGACTGTGGCATCCACTGTAAAAAAGACGTTATCAGAATTCACTCTTTATAGTTACTTGTCCTGGCAGAAGGAGCTTTTTCTCTTCTTTCTTTAAACAGGCTTCCTTCCCAGCTTCTATCACCAATGTGGAACCCAGATTCAGCAGGTGGCAAAGCAATTCCATATACCATTTAGCAACGAGGGGAACCCCCTGGTGCCATCCCGGGAAGGCTCCGCAGGGGTTGGGGGCGGGTTCCAAAGGCAGGTCTGCTGGGAGTGGAGGTTTTGGGGACAGGGACAGGCACAGCAAGTCAGAGGAGCAGGTGAGGCAGGAGAAAGGGTGCCTGCGGAGTTTATGTGTGAGGGAGAAGAGGGGCCCTGACAATGGTGCCTTCACTCTTCCAAGCCCTCAGCTTGCAGTAAGCTGCTCAAGCAAAGTCAGAGGAGTTCTAAGACTTGACTGTTTTTTTTCAGGTGGACGTTGGATAAGATCAAGGAGGAGACACGGGGAGTCAGTGAAGGTTAGGGGGGCTGTAGATGGACTTGTCCCATTTTGTTCCCCCGTTTGTCTCATGTGGCTAGTCATTCCTGCGTGGTATCCAGGCCTCTGTTCCCATCTTCCCCAAGCAAGCTCCTGTCTCTCTGCTCCACCAGTAAGCACTCTGGCCAGAAGAGGGCAGCATGTGGAAGCAATGATTATACATATCCTGACCCTGCAAGACAGGAATGGCCTGGCCAGCGGGCTTCTCTCTTCTTGCTTACTCTAGCAGCAAACCTATAAAAGGGACATGAATTTACAGCTGAAGTCATATCGAGTGACTCCCTCATCTCGTCCCCTTGCCAGCTTTTCAAAGAAATCGTAAATATTTAGGGTATAAATATCAGCTTGGCTTCACAACAGACCACGTTTTGGCCGGTTCTCTGAGAAAACTTATGCGGAATATAGAATGCAAAGATCCAGATCTCGTGAGTGATTTGCTTAAACTGTGCCTACTCTTATAATGCGGTTGGCAAGTTGAATTTGTATTCTACCCAGTTTTTTGTTTTGTTTTGTTTTGTTTTGAAAAATGATTCACACATCGCAGATCAACTTTCCCAGTACCTACTTTTTGAGTATCTTTTTGGGGTCCCATGCTGGCTGGACAGAGGGGGGTATGCAGATGAGCACAAGGAGAGGTAACAGGTGATGTGGATGGATGGCATGGGTTTGAAAGCAACAGGAGTTTGGGGAAAAGAAGAGAAAGTTCTAAAAAGGGAGAGCACGTGGGAATAAAGAGGATGCTTGCCCCATCCCCAGGCACTGTCAAATATAGGGTATGGGAATCTTTCAGTGTCCTCAGGGGACAGCTAAAAATGAATTAGGGTATGAAGAAGAAGTCTTTTCAACATTTAGAGAAGAAATTGAGGGGGCACCTGGGTGGCTTAGAGGGTTAAGCCTCTGCCTTCGGCTCGGGTCATGATCTCAGGGTCCTGGGATTGAGTCCCGCATCGGGCTCTCTGCTCATCAGGGAGCCTGCTTCCTCCTCTCTCTCTCTCTCTCTGCCTGCCTCTCTACCTGCTTGTGATGTCTGTCTGTCAAATAAATAAATAAAATCTTTAAAAAAAAAAAAGAAAAAAAAAAAAAGAAATTGAGGGATGCCTAGGTGGCCTAGTCGGTTGAGCGCCAGCCTTTGGCTTGGGTGATGATCCCAGGGTCCTAGGAATGAGTCCTGTATCAGGCTCCCTGCTCAGTGAGGAGTCTGCTTCTCCCTCTGCCTGTTGCTCCCCCTCCTTGTGCTTGCACTCTCAGTCTCTCTCTCTCTCTGACAAATATATAAATAAAATCTTAAAAAAAAAATAGAGAAGAAATTGAGATTACGTTTTGCTGATAACAACTATGAAGCAATAAAGAAAGGGTTTAGGGATGAACACATGGGCAGTCTACTGAGTGTATCATCTGCACACGGAAGGGGCCCATGCTTGCTTTAATGTCTCACTGTCACCATCATAAAATTCCTACTCAATTTTGAAACAGGGACCCCACCTTTTCATTTTGCACTAGATTCTGCAAGCTATTATGGGAATCACAGATATGTGCAAGTTTGGGGAAAGTGGGACTAGGGAATATCCAGATCGGTATGCAGATAAGAGTCTCCATGAGGCCCTGGGAAGCCTGAATTTCTGGATAAAGTGTATTAAGTGAATGGGTATAATTCCCAACAAGATGAGTGCTGATGGTCTTTTGGAGAATGGCTGTTTCCACTTCCAATTAAGTGAAAGATCCCCCGGGGCTCCAAGCACCCCGGAATGGACCCCTTCTCAGGAGGAGACCCCCGGACCCAAAAACCAAGCCGAGTCCACTGATCAGATGCAAACAGCACGAGGTTTATTGAGTTGACACAGGTACCTGCGGGCGATCAAGTCTTAGGAAGACTCGCGCGCCAGCCCTTTGTTTAGGGTCTTTTTATGGGGTTCGGGGAAGCGAGCGCATACGTACAGAAGCAGAAACATAGTTACAAGGTTCTTACTGGCTGGTTTGAATGTAAGGCATACTCGGTGTTTGTAGATTGGCTTTGAAGGACCCCGGCGCGCGAAGAGAAAGGTGGGGAGGGGGAGTGAGGAGGGGGAGTTGACCTTATTACTTAGCAGAGAAACATCCTGCCTACGTGACTAGGTCCACATACTTAGGCGACCCCCCTTGCCTACATGACTATGCACATAAGGTATCCTGTTTAAACAGGAGACCAGTATCACCCCCTAAAAGCCAAGCGGTTACAGAAAGGCAAGAGAGCGGTTAAACAATTAACTGGGGGAAGGGTCTAACAGGGGAAGGGCGAAGCCAAACGATTACAGAAAAGCCAAGAAGCAGTTAGTTAATCAATGGCTGGGGGGGGGGGTGTCTATATGTGGAGTCTTTCATAAGGAGGCAGTGTTCAAGACCACTTCCTGTTGTGTGGGTCAGGAAAGTGGGTCTGACCTGGAGTACGTGGGGCCTCGCTTAGGTTTAAGGGTACTTGGTTCTCAGTCCTTTCCTTTCTGCACTGTAGTGTGAAGTGTGGTGGGAGATGAAAGGGAGCTTTATGGGCTTTCCTTAAATCCCACAGTAGGCAACGCTGTATCTGGAAGAAAGGCATCTTAGCAGGAAGTAGTTAAACATCTGAATGTGGTCAAGTATGTTAAACTTAGGCTTACTGAGTACAATGTCAAGCTTAAAAGGCCTCTCCATTCCCCCTGCCCCAAGACTACACAGACTCTTAAATTTCTCCTCTTCTTCTTTTTTTTAAAGTAGCCTCCATGTCCAACACAGGGCTTGAGCTCCCCTGAGATCCACAGACTCTAGCGACTGACCTACCCAGGTGCCCCGACTCTTCAATTTCTTCTAACAATATTTAGGGGTTTTTTGTTTGGCCCTTAAGACACCTGCAAGTTTATGATTCTATGGTATATAGTAGGGCTCTAACTCTTTTCTTCAATAAAGTGTTCCAGGATAGTTTACTATTTGATCCCATCTATAAATATGACCATTTTTGATGTGCCATTCTGCTCTACTGATCTACTTGGCTGTCTCTGCAGTGTTATCACACTGATTACCAACTCTGTCTTTCCAGCATATTCTGATGTCATCTAGCAAAGACCTCCTTCTTTTCCACAGTTTTGCCAGGTCTTTTCCTCTTCTAGATGAATTCTAGAATCAACCAGGTCAAATCCCATAAATAATTTTTGTAGGCTATTACTTTGTGTTGAATCAAATTGAAAACATCCCTTCAGGAAGAATCAGCATTTTTTCCCAAAAGGGACTCTTTCCCAGAAACACAGTATGCAATTTATGTTTAAAATCACAAATCCTCAACCCTGAGTTCCATTCACCCACCCGTGCTAATTTGTTTGTTTTGCCGATAACAATCCTTTTGCACATTTTCTGCTTTCTGTGGAACCCCGGCATCTTGTTTTTCACAGCCATGTGTTTTTACATAACCGAAGGGCAGAGAATACACAACAAATTAAGAGTTTGAAGCCAGTAAAAACTGCATACTTAGGAGTTTTCTAACTACTATGAGACTTTGTTCATTTTTAAAATCTGTATTGTAAATTGTTTATTCTCTTAAACACTGTGGAAAGATTTGGAATGTTTTGCCTTTGAGCCTGAGGACGTCCGTATCAACAATCCCTCTATAATCAGATGGTTAAAATATAAAGCCAGATGAAATTAAATGCCAAACATTGCAAATGAATATACAGTTGCAAGAGCATTCCCTATATGTAACTCACTATATTTTTCAGAAATCCAAAACCTTCCGCAATACCCATCTTGTATAATGAGGGTATTCAGAAAGAAGTGAATCATCTTTATTCAGCCAGTCACTTATTCCACTGTCCAAAGCTAATCAAGGCATGTGATTAATAATATTCCCTTAAAATTGCATCGTGGGAAGTGTTTTCACTTAGGTTTAATGAAAAACACTTGGAAGCAATTGAGCTCTGTGGAGAAGTGGTTAGTGATTATCCTTGTTTATGAATTAGCATGACGCTGAAGCTTAAAGTTTTTAATCTCTTTTTCATAACAGTGTTTCATCGAAACAGAAACAGCAAGATGGACAAATGTCAGAGGGCATCTAGCCTGTGACAGGAGCCAAAAGCCAGAGATCCAGAGTCTGAGATGGAGGACCGTGTAGCCAGATGGAAACTAGGAGCCCAGCAGGGGGCAGTAGAGGCTCTTCTGTCGCCATCCAGGGCAGGCATTTCCAGTTAATCCAGCTTCTGAGCCCATCATTAAAACATACCTAATTCCAATCATCCAAGGTCTCCTCGTTGTCATGCAAACGAAGGTAGGCGGAGTCAGAGTAGAACGGAGGAATAAAGGTTTGTACATAAGATCCAAACCCTTGAGAAGGACTTTGTTTTTCCAAACCACAGGAGACTCCTGTTCATAAAGAACGGGTGAATTTCGATAGCCTCTGGACATGTTATTGTGAGGATTTTTTTCTTTCTCTTTCAATTGGGACGGGACAATAAAACTTTAATCAGCAATAGTTTGCAATTTAATAGTGAGGCTCTTGGCAGACTCCTATGGCTTATTAGTTCAAAGGGAGCTCATTGAAATGTTTTAAATACTAATGACGGTTAGAAACAGCAGAAATTGAAAAATCCCAAGTGTTCTCACACAGAGCCTCAGGAAATGATGTTACTCACAAGAAGGATTAGGAGGAGGGACACTTCAGGAGTAGGTTGGATTAGTATTTGCAAGGCACAGCAGTGTAATTCTCCAGGATAGTTCCCAAGGATCTGTCCTAAAAGAAGAAAGGCCTTTCTTTTAGTCTTTATTGTATTTGTAAAGTATAGTTGGTGGAAACAACATGGACTTTGGAGTTTACAAGGTGGACTCGAAGCCCACCTGCACCAATTACTACTACCTGTGGGATTGTGGCTAAATTACTCCTCCTCTTCTTTTTATCAGTAAAAGAATATCAGTATTCACTTTGTAGGGTTGTGTGTAATCAGCATGAAGCACTGTGATGCTGTGATTTATAGTAAATATAGATTTGGCCTGTGTCTCTGTTTCCAGCACAGAGGTCTTAAAAACCTTTAGAATTTCACAAAGGGAAATGGGACCACAGCGGAGTCTCTAATTATGTTAATGAGGTGTCTTTTGGAAGCACTTAAGGGAGAGTTCAGTTGCTGAGAACGAACCAGGTGACTTGAGGGTTGGAACTGTCAGTCCCACCCCGAGGCCTTCTGGGACAGAGAGGGGCTGGATTGAGTTGGTGGCCAATGGCCAACGATTTCATTAATCCTGTTTGTGTAACAAAGTTTCTGTGAAAGCCCAAAAGGACCAATTCTGAGTGTTTCCTGGTTGGTGAACACAGGGCAGTTTGGGGAGAGAACTATACCTCTCTAGGGCATGGAAGCTCGGAACCCCTTCCCCATATCTTGCCCTATGCATTTCTTCCATGTGGCTGTTCCTGAGTTCTGTCTTTTTGTTAACAACCAGTAATCTGGTAAGTGAACTATTTCTCTGAGTTCTATGAGCTGCTCTAGCAAAGCTTCTGTCTTAAGAAGTCTTTGGAACTTCCATTACAGCTGATATGGGAAACAAAGGCAGAAGAAAAATTATTAAATTTCCTTACTACAGGTCATTGAAACAGGCAGAGTGACATTTCTCTAGGGACTCAAGTGCCTCGAGGTTAATTCTTTGCTAAGGGCAAAAGGCAATCCTAGCCTGAGTCTCTCCCCTGCCTTCCCACCCACCTGCAGGATTCTGTAAGTCTACTTTAACATATAAAATTTCCTTTGGAAACTTCTTTTATCTCAAAACCCCCAAAGATACGTGTTGACAGTCATCCCCCAAACAAGCATATGACCCACTGATAGACATCTGAAGGGTCCCATGACTAAGGTTTTATTAGATGGTAATAAATGACCTTGTCCCAACAAAAGCTAACCCCCTCAAGGTCCTGGAAACCTTGTTTCCAAAATTCATTAGAAACTTAGGCTATCCCTAACCCCTCTCCAACTTGAGGGTATATAATGGGCCACTCCTCATGACCCCAGTGCAGCTCTTTCTGCCCATGGGTCCTGTCCCTGTGCTTTCATAAAACCACCATTTTTCACCAAAGACATCTCAGGAATTCATTCTTGGTTGTCAGCTTCGAACCCTAATGTATTTCCTTAAGCTCAGGTGTCCTGGACTTGGCAACGGGCATCTCAGTGGGGAGGGGGCTGTCTTTTAGGATGGAGCCTTTTACCTGTGGAATTTGGGTAGAGAGTGTCTGAATTGACTGAAATTGTAGAACACCCAGCTGGGATCTAAGAATGGTTATTGGTATCGAAACTGCTCCCAACCCCTTCTCCCCCCTCCCGGGGAATTGGGTGCGGGACATTTAAGCGCTTAGAACTGTATAGAAGTACTTAACAGACATTGACTCTTGTGGCAGAGACAATTAGTGCTCAATACCGATTTATTTGTTCCACTGCATTTCCCAGCCTCCTCTGCATTGATTTTAAGACCATGTGCCTCATCATAGCCCACGACCAAGAGCAGCAGGACTGAAGCAGTTAAGAGGTGCTGTGCTTTCATGGTCTCTTTCCTGAGGAGGAAAATGTGGAGGTTACATGTTCCCGATGGTATCGCTCCAAGATGGAGGAAAGCCAGCCAACCCCCATAAAGGTACGATGAGGGTGAGAATTGTGTTATGTCCCTGAGATTTCAAGGTTAACTTATTATCACAGCATAAGGAAGACCTGAGATTTGACTATTAGAGTTCTTTATAATTAC
The DNA here is from genome assembly GCF_020171115.1 of Neogale vison. Lineage (NCBI taxonomy): Eukaryota > Metazoa > Chordata > Mammalia > Carnivora > Mustelidae > Neogale > Neogale vison. Next base: position 177,943,828 of record NC_058091.1, read on the forward strand.
TGTTCGTTCTAGATAATGACTAACAGAATGTTGAGGTTGAATAAGTAGCAGACTGACTTTCAGTTCTAAATTAACAGAATGTAATATTCTTGAAGAGTAAGACCTTTTTCTTAATTAGCATTGAAACCCCAGTGCCTAAAATTGTGCTCAGCTAACTGCTGTATGTGTATTTCCTGCGTGTGTGTGTGTGAAGACACTGCATTTCCCTTGTGCAGAACATTCTTAATATGTTGTGTAATACACGAGAAATTAAAACCAGGTCTTTGCCCTCAAGGAATATATAATCCATATGGGGGGACAGATGCCCTTTCTCTTCCCTTACTGTTCCCACCCCCCAGGTGCACAAAGCAATGACACTGCTGCTTCAGATGAGATGCCAGATTTAAACACTAACTTATACCACAGACTGAAGATAGGCAGATAAGGCAACACCCAGCCAGAGTAACAAAAAGCAGGGACCTGAAGATATAATACCTCAACAGGTTAGAGAAAGAGAGGGACCTGAATTCGAGAAAAGGTTAGTGAAATAGCTGGGGCAAAGACCTAGGACTCTCAACCAGAGACTCCATTAATGCGGCAGGACCAAACCGAGAGAATAATACATGAGAGAATAATAATAATACAGGGGAAGAAAAGGAAAAGGGATGCTGGATGCCACGGTAGACCACCCAGGTCCTTGCTTTAAGACTAAAACAACCGCTCCCCAGATGCTTAGACTGATGTCTGTTCAATCTCTCTGCTGAGACTCCCCCAGAAGTTGCTTCTAGCTGAAGGAGCCCCCTGGGCCAAGGTTCCATCCTTCCTCCAGGGACAGCCTGTATCCAGTAACTGATGGCATTTAAGATACAAGGGCTGGGCCTCTTGCTTCCATGAAGAACCCATTTTGAGGGGTCATTCTAGCTCCACACATCCCACGGAATTGTCAGAGGCCTCTGCTTTGACCATATCATGGCCCAACGTCTCTAGCTGCTTCCCTCATCCGGCTTCCCTCACTTCCCCAAAGATAAGAATTCCCCAATTGGCCCAGTGCTTCCTACATGCAAATCCCCACCTCAAAATCTGTTCGGAGCCAGATAGTAAGGGTGACACAGATGTACAGAGGGTCCCACAAGCCAGAAGGAGCTTAAATTTGATGCAGGAGGAAAAGACGGTCTCTGATGAACTCTGAGGAGGAGGAAGAATGCCTAGGAAGGATGTGGCCTGGTAATGGAGGGTGGTTGGAGGCAAAGATCTGTTTGGAAAGGCAAAAATCACTTTCAAGAATTTTGCTGAACCATCTATGGAGCCCTTCAATGCACTTCCACTGTCTAGACCCCAGAGTACGGGCTGGAATGTGTCTAGTATTTCGAAGTCCACTTAGGACTCTGAGCTACAAGTGTGATGAAAATCAGGGAGTGAAATTCCTTCCTTGGCTCCATTTCCAACAGGATCATTTGACTAGAGAGGAGTTTGAGGAGTAGCCAGATTTAATGAGAATTCTGGGTTTCTTGAAGAAAAATCTCACCGTTTTGTGACCTTTCACAATGTAGAAGTGGGATTCTGAGAAAGAGCCACTAAAAGCAAGACTACATCCTTATATGGTAGAGCTGGCCGGAGCTGTCTCATTCTTCCCAGTCAGGTCTTAGTGTTCAGTGATGGTACTGGCCACAGAATTACAGACTACAGTAGTAGTCTGTCAGGACACACACACACACAGGTGCACACAGAGAAAAACGAGGGCAGATAGCCAAGAGTAACTAAGTAGACATAAGCTATGAAAAACATTTATCAATAAATGTTGGTTGTGTGATGTGGTCTCATTTTCAGACATAATTTATGTAACATTTAGTAAATTGTCTGTATGCAAATAAGATCTTTTCTCTCTGCTCACCCTTCTTCTTAATTCTTAGTTCTTGCTTTAAAGATGGTTGTGAGACACTGGGCAGTACCGGAACTTCATGTCCTAAATCTGATCTCTCTGAGAATGATGTTCATTTGACAGAAAGCACATGCAAATCTAATAAATATTATCAATGGGGTCTCAGGAAACGGCCATGTTGACTGGAGAAGTTTCTAGGAATGTGGATTGAATATTTAAATAAGAACTTTGGGGGGTGCCTGGGTGGCTCAGTGGGTTGGGCCACTGCCTTCGGCTCAGGTCATGATCTCAGGGTCCTGGGATCGAGTCCCGCATCGGGCTCTCTGCTCAGTGGGGAGCCTGCTTCCCTCTCTCTCTCTGCCTGCCTCTCTGCCTACTTGTGATCTCTGTCTGTTAAATAAATAAATAAAATCTTAAAAAAAAATAAATAAAATAAATAAATAAGAACTTTGGGAAAAAGCTTAGCCTTCTAAAATGTTTTTCTAATGGAGCCATTAGCTCCAGTGAGTTTGGCATGGTATATTGGTGATCACAGGCTGATGAAGCAGATGTTCTAAGGTGTAAATGTGGGAATTTATGTATTCAAAGGAAAGCACAAAGACGGGACATCCTAAAGACAGGATGTGTGCCATGAATGGTTTTGACGCTAATGAGCCCAGTAGGGTCGGAATCATCTGCTTTCTAAACTCATTCAACAAATATTTCTGGAGACTTCACCGTGTGCCAAGCCCTACATGGGAGGGTGTTGGGCAGATTTAGAAAGAATTAGAAATGATAAGGCTTTCTGAATTCAGAAAGATGAGGGCAAAAGGGGCAAAAGAAATGAAGGGTTTGGGGAGAGGACTAAAACTTGTAATTGACATATTAAGAGAGCTGAGTGTGGTGGGGGGGTTAACAGCAGCACCTGTTGGGATTGTTGCTAGAACTTAATAAAACGGGTTATGTAGAATGTTCTATGCCATGCCTCGCATTCCCGCAAAACCCTTGAATAGAGGCGTGGGTGCTCTGTAACTGTGTGTATACTGTGTATGGGGAAATGAAAGGGTACCTATCCTTGAGATGCAGTCCTTCCAGAAGTCCTGCCTATGTTCTCCAGGGGATGAGAAGGGAGAAATCACCCAGCCCAGCAGCATAAGGAGCAAAGCTGAGCCGCATTCTCTTAGGACTTTTTCATCTCCCCACAGCTGTCCATACAGATGTGCAATTTCTTTTCCCCGTGAGTTTGTAAGCTTATAGGATGTCTTAGCTTCTGATAGACTACAGGGAGCTTCTGGAGAGACTGAAGCAATTTTCCGAATTTTTGCTTAATAAGAATAATTCATTCTAAGTACCGAGTCTGCATAAATACTTTCTGACAGATGAAACAGTTTATAAATCCTTACGAGCTTCCTACTGCACTTGAAAAACCCTTTTCCCTATCTGGGTGCCCTAAGAGCCTGGTGTATGGGAAGGCCTCCCACTCTAAAGGACAAAGGCAAGGTGTTATTGTTTTCTTTATTTAAACAACAACAACAACAAAGATGTAATTGTCTGGCAGGCCTGAGGTTCCCTTTGACTCAAATCTCCCCAATTCTGTCCAGTTGGAGTAGAAAGGCACTAGCAGGAGCAGGAGTGAGCCAGATTCTCAAGATTTCCCTGTCAGCGCTCCTAGGTCCTTGCTTGACAGGTGACAAATGGCTTTTCTTCTTTTTTTTCTTTCACCCTTGCAACCCCCGACACGTCTGAACTCTTGCTCTCGAGTCTTCTCTGGCCTTTGAGGAGAACAAAGCAGCTGTGTGTTAGGCAGAGGTGAAGTAGCCTTTGAAAGGGTTATTTTGGCTTTCATAAGCTCCAAATAAGAATAAAGAGAAGTGATTTAACTTGCCCCAAATGACAGTATATTCTGACAGGAGAGAATAACAGCATATTTGGGGTTTTCCTCATCATTGTTTTTGGCATCATTCTGTAACTCCCATCTGACACACCAAAGCCAGGAGAGAGAAGGAGTGTTTACCTCCTGCCCTTTCTTCGGAGCTGGACACTTGGCTTTCAATCCTCCTGACATAAGCATGTGTATGTGTTATGGACAATACTTGGAGACATATATCTTTGTGTATTTCTTTGGACATATTTTTGTGTCTCATTTACATTAATGAAGTCCCTAGGGAAAAACCTACAGGAGATGGGGCGCTGAGAGACAATTCTCCATGAGTCTCTCAAGTTTCTGCCTATCTTGTGAAAAATACTGACAGTCCTTTCTTCTGGGCCAGATTTCTAAGGAGTAAACAGTCTTGGACACTAAGTATCTGCCTCTAGAGCAAAGCATGGACAGGCTTACTGCCCGTTATCAAAGATCCAGGTTACCTGAGCTCAGGTGTGACCACAGTGGCATAAAGCACTGCATGTCCTCGTGGGTTATGGCTTCCATCGCAGTGCCCTGTGGAACCTGGAGCTACTAGCAAAGAAATCTTACGCAATCTCTGTGTGCAATAAGCTGTTCTTTATCTCTGATCCAGGAATCTTGTATCCTCTGCCAGCCTCCATGAAGCTGTGGCAAGCTAACTTGTTTGTATGTAACTTAAACTGTCAGACTGTTCCAAGTTCTTGATTCATGGTTCCAAGTTTAAAATGATACAAGGAGATTGACTAGTGTACAAAACCCCTGACAAGGTTCTTAATGTGTTGATATTGTATTAGACTGCTCAGGATGTCCCAGTGCTTTCTCAGACTCTCAGAAACTTATCCTGTGTGTGTCTAACAGAAGGTGCACTCATTCATGGTTTTCCTTGGATCATTATTTCTGGAAACTTCTTAAAAGTTAGCAAAAAGAGCATTCAACTTTCAGACCACTGTCTAAATGTTGTCACAGCTTTGATCCATGCACGAAGGATAAAGCCCTGTAAATGGTTAGGACAGATTGTGTTCACTAAGCATACAAATGGTGTCTCTGTCCTCATTGTAGAGACAGGTCCACTTATTCTGAGCCACTCACCTATTCAAATCAATATATGCATTTACTTAAAAATCTATTACACAGAAGTAACTAAGACAGGCCCACTCTTGTGTTCCTGGAACTTGTAGGTAGATTAATAGGGAATAGGATAGGATACAGTAACATAAAAAATAGTTACATAAATATTAAGTTATACATATAACAAGTGAAATAAAGGCTATGAAGTGCTCTGAAACAAGATAGAGGATGAAGTGGGTGATTTTTTTTTTAATTCTTCAGATTTCAAAATTAGCATAGGTTAGCAAAGAACTACACACTGCAAAATTACAAAACTTTGAACAGTTCATCTTTTTTTTTTTTTTTTTTTTGCCTTGGATCTTATAGATAAAAAAATAAGAACTAAAGTATCTGTGTTCTTTGCAGCTTTACCTTAAGTAACATTTTCACTAGGTAAAGTGAATTTTTGGAAGGGTTCTTGAAAATTTCTGTAGAGAAAAAAGACCTTGCTTCATTGACCATCTTTGAGGAGAAGCTGAAGTTTGATGGGCAGTTGTGTAGGGGTTAGAGCTGCTGGGAGTATGGGAAAGGAAGAGGCACATTTCACTTCTCAAAATAGTAGGATAGATTTAAGACCTGAAGGAATGTTCTCACCTTTCTCAACAACATTTCATAACTATATTTAGGTGACTACAGCCTATGATAAACCTCTGATCCCTTAAGTATTAAAATCAGTCAATTGAAATAATAAGGAGGAGGGGAATGAATATAAAACAGTAGTTAGTTACAAACATCATGAATTAAAATTCCAGAAAAGCAGAAACTTGTAAAATTTTCTAGTCCACTCTCAGCTTCATTTGATTCATGGGTTGATTTGAGCAGAAAAAATGGCAAAACAGCAGAATCAACTACTGTTCTGTAGGTAACAGTCTAGGTATCCTATTTGTCTGTCTCTCTGTCCCTGTCTCTTTGCCTGCATGTTTGTGAAATATATTTATCTAATCAGTTTCCTGATTAATTCAAACATTGGTGTTTTCATTTGTAAATTTATTCTAAATTAAGCAGGTAATTTGCTAAAATCTGTACTTTTGCCTAGTGTGGGTAAAATATAATAATAAAATCCAAAAAAATAAAAGCTATTTTTAAGTGGGAATGAAGAAATCATGGGATAGGGAGGGATTTGATTGAGGGATAGTTAAAAAAAAGGGGGGGGAAGGTATTATTATGTTCATCTAGATTAAAGGAGCCTAATCCACTTGAAATTATTCTTTTAAGGTGGTGCCAGAAAGGAATTTATTTTTCTTTGTAGTAATGCTAGGACTTGAAATGACTTAACTAGTAATTAGTTACTTCGTGGGAATGAAAAATCTCGTTCGTGTTTGCTTTACTAAAAATGAAGGCAAAGAAGCCAAGATGTGGTAGACCAGTTCTCTCCATTTGTGAGCAATGGTAGATGTTTATCTGTTTTTCCTTGAATGCTGCATATATATCCGGATGAGGCTGAGACTCACTGCCAAAGCAAACAGACGGATCCTTGCTATCCAGCAAATGATACCACTCCCAGCTTTTCTTCTGGTTTGATGACCCTTACTGCACTGTGCAGCTCATTTTGGATAAGGATCATTCAGTATACACTGTCCCTTGCTCCTAAAAGTAAACGTCTTACAAACTGATGTATGATTCCTGGTTTGATGTCAGAGCATTGTTAGATAAGTATGTTTTCTCTAACCATTAGAGGCACAAACACCCCCTCCTCCAGCATTTTAATTTTCTGAGACTTTCATCCCTGCCATCAAAGTCAAATAAAAGTTCAAAAGGCTGTAGCCCTTTCTTTCATTTCTTCATCTCTGTGAGGGAGGGAATCCTGGAGCGAGGTATAAATGGGGTTAAAGGCCTTTTTTGAATAAGAGGCAAGACTTCATTGTATTGCCTGGGTTTGGAAACACCCATGTGGCATTCACATCCAATGCGGACACATAACAATAAAAATCTGCTGTTTCCTGTAGGACTCTTGGTAGCTGCTACTACTTTATCTGAAGTATAGCTTATAAAATGATATAAACAACTAACTCCTATTGTGGTTTAATAAAGGAAATCCTCCTGCTGGATCCAAGTCAGTCTCACAGTGCCTGAACAGAAAGCAATTGTGCTGGGTTTATAATGGCATTCTTAGTCCAATCCATCCCTTAAAGGGTAGCTCTAAGAGACACTACCTTGAGAATTTTGTATAGAGTATAAACCATTCCCATTTAATGGCAACTGAAACTAAAGCAAATATTTTCTTCTTTAGAAAGTTACTGTACAAAAATTTTCATTGGCAATTTAAGTGTTGCAAATCAGTGAGGTTTATAGACAGTATACCTTTGGATACACTTTTAAGTGGGGTAGAATATGGGCTCTTAGTGGGCTCTGGCTTTAGGCTTATAAATATAGAAACATTTACTTCAAAGACTGGTTTTTAGACAAGCTACATCATAATCAGTGGGGGAATTTTAAAAATTCTACAGATTAGAAGACACTAGTCCCAGAGATTCTTACACCGTATGAGGCAAAGCTTTGGAATCAGCACTATTTGTATCTCTTATTCAATGTTAAGATATTCCACACTTGGGAAACAATTTTCAAATCCCCAAAATACTTCAGTTACTTTTCTTAAAATGCTTTTTCATGAAAACATGAAGAAATAAGAACTTTGAACTATGTCACAATAAATGGACCATTGCTGTCTTGTTTGGTTGGGTCTTTATTTTTTCAAAGAAAATGTTGTGGTGGCAAAGCTCTGGGTGGGAAGAACCACCTTAGGCAAATTTAGGTAATTTGTCAAAAATGTTTTAGGTACTCTTGGGCCCTCTCTCTGTCCACAGTTGCCAACGTATCTGTACCAGCCAGGGTAAATTAGGTTATACTGTGGAAACAAACAGCCCCCAAATCTCTGTGGCTTAATACAGCAAAGTTTATTTACTGTGCTTGCTGCAGATCCGTATGATCGACAGCAGCTAAACTCCACAGCATTTTCTCTGGGGCTCAGGCTGACAGAACAGCCTCTGTCTAGAACACTGCTGGTTATTATGGCAGAGTGGCAAAGGGGACATGGTGAATCACATGCTATTAGGGCTTCTGCCCTGGGAGGGTCACATAACCATGCCTGAATTCCATGGGGAGGGGTGTATAATCCCCCAACAGGAAGAGACAGCAAATATTTGAGAGTGCACCACGTAATTCTTTCTAGAGATAAATAGTCCTAGTCTTAAACTGAAAGCAAGTATTTATTGAGTACCTACCATGTTCCGGGCACCAGGAATACAATAGTAAGTGGAAAACACAAAATCCCTGAAGTCAGGTTTTCATTGAAGGAGTTGGGGGGAAAATAAAATTAAATATTATTCTCTGAAGTAAAGGAGTAAGAGTAATAAGAGTCTAGGGAGTTGTGTTTGACATCATCAAAGAAGTGTCTTGTGAGATATTTGAGTGTAGAATTTGAAGAAGAGAATGGAAACTATTCCAAAACCTGAGCAGGAAACATTGAGACAGAGAGCAGCTAATGCAAGGGCCTGGAGGTAGGAACATGTGTGAACTGTTAGGAGGTACAGAAAATCCAGAGTGATAGATCCTTCCAGTCCAAAAAGGAGAAAAAGGAAAAACAAAACAAAACAAAAAATAGGGAGGGGTGGGTGGGCACCCCAAATAAGTCCAAATAGGTCCCAAATAAGTCCAAACTTCAACAAAGTTCATGAGATCTTAATGCTGAAGTATCATCTTGTTTGGGTTCATGTCTACCCTCCAGTCCAGGTGGGGCAAAGGTCCCACTTTCCAGACACACTGTGGTGGAATTCCTGCCTTGTGGACCCGCTGGGGTATAATCTTGCATCTGAGCCTTTCCCAGGTTGGGGTGGGACCCCTCCCAAGGCTCTGGGAAACCCTACAGTTTGGGCAGATGGCCTCCCCTTTTGTAAATAAGGAGATGGTGCTATTCATCTCTGAATCACTGTCAGGGTTGTTCTTACCTTGCTTGAAGAATAGTGCATTTTCACAGGTAAACACCTCTAGGGTTTTGTCTTATAAATCCCTGAAGCCTGAATTCTTTTTTCTTCCTTCCCATCTCCTTCCCTTTCTGTCCAAAGGCCAGTTTTCCTGTTGAGGTGGCTGATTCAATCTTTGGTGCACAGATATTCTGATCCTCTTTATCAAAGTGAGGGTGGACCACCCTTGCTGTCCTTATTTTTCGGAACGTGGATAGGCTGAGCATTTCTCAGATCTTTGAGTTCTTCCTTTTTTGCTTAACGATTCCATCTTTAGGTCATTCCAGCTGTCCCACATTTTACTATAAGCAGTCAGAAGGAGGCAAGTCATACCTTCAACACTTGGCGTGGATATTCCACGTGGATATTCCTTCAACTAAATAGTGTATTTCTTTGCTCACTAATTCTACCTTCCGCAAACACCAGAACAGGAATGCAGTTGAGTCAAATTCTTTGACACTTCATAACAAGGATTATTCTTATAACAAGGATTGCTTTTTCTCTGGTTTTCATGAGCAGCGTTCCTCATTTCTTTCTGAGACCTCATCAGAATGGGCATCATAGTCCATATATCTACCAAGGTCCTGTTCAGGATTATTTAGAAATTAGGTAAGAAGATTAAAGCATTCTCTATAGCTCTCCTCCTCTGCTGAGTACTTAACAGAGTCATCCTCAGTGGTCTGTTCAGAGCAATACAGGTTATTTTCTAGAATGAACCTCAAAACTTCTCCAGCCACTGTGTAATGTCCAGACTCCAGAGCTATTTTGGTATTTGTTAAAGCAGTGTCACACTCTCTGTACCAATATCTTAGTTCATTCAAGCTATTAAGGACATAGATAAGAAATGTATTTCTCACAGTTCTGAAGGCTCAGCAGTCCAAGTACAAGACACTTGGCAGATGCTCTGTCTGGTGAGGACTCACTTTCTGGTTCCTGGACAGCTGTCATCTTGCTGTGTCCTCAGGTGATAGAAAGGGTGAGGGAAGTCTCTGAGCTCTGATTTATAAGGACACTAATTGCCAAATTGCCAGAATGACCTAAACACCTCCCACAGGCCCACCTCCCAAAACTATCCTCTTGGGGAATCAGGATTTCAACCTATAAATTCTGGAGGGACACAAATATTCTGTAGAGAGGATGTTCATTGGTCATTTTGGCAAGAGAGGCTTAAGTGAAGTTGGTAAGGATTAAAAAGCTTGACTGGAGTGGTAATGCAAACTTGAGAGTTTGGAGAACAGATATAGACTCTTTTAAAAGGTTTCCTTATAAATGCGAACAGGAAGTTAAGACACGTGGCTCATTCATTAGTTCTTTTCTATTGTAATTGTACCATTTTATATACTTACTAGCAGTACTTTCAGACTTCTGTTTTTTTCTACGTCTTTGTCAATGCTTGGTATGGTCAGTTTTTGTTCATTTTAACCACTCTAATGAGTATAGAGTTTTATCTCTCTTTTTTAAAAGATTTTATTTATTTGACAGAGAGAGAAAGAGAATGCGAGAGAAAGCACAAGCAAGGGGAGCAGCAGAGGGAGAGGGAGAAGCAGGCTCCCTGCTAAGCGGGGAGCTGGATGCAGGGATCGATCACAGGACCCCGAGATCATAACCTGAGATGAAGGTAGACACTCAACAGACCGAGACACCCTGGCGCCCCTGAAATAGTATCTTACAGTGGTTTTAATTTGCATTTCCTTGATGACTAATGAAACTTGATCATTTCATGGGTTTATTAACCATTTATATAGCTTCTTTTGTAAGGTTCTCTTAAATTTTCCACTTTTTTATTAGGTTTTTAGTCTTTATAATTGAGTTACAGAAGTGCTTTATGTATTCTGGATACAAGTCCTTTGTCTGATACCTGATTTGCTAGTAGTTTCCCATCATCCATGGCTTGCCTTTTTTTTTTTGTTTTCTTGGTGATGTCTTTCAGGAAGAAAATTGCCAATTTTGAGGCAATCCGGCTTACTAATTTTTCTTTAATGCTTCATACTGTGTCACTATTTTATGTAAGATAGAATCTACCTATCCCAAGGTCACAAAGATTTTCTCTTATGCTTTCTTTCAGATGTTTTCTCATTTTGTGTATTATGTTTGTGTCTAAGATCTTTTTTGAGTTAAATATTAGGTATCATGTGATGTAAGGTGTAATGCTTCTATTTTCCTTGTGGATATCCATTTGATCCAACAATATTTGTTAAAATCATTTTCTTATTGAATTGCACTGGCAATTTGCCAAGACTCAGTTGACCATACATATTAGCTTTACAAAAGAGTTGGCCAGTGGTCCCTCTTCCTCTTTTTAAAAAAAATATATTTGAGTAATATTGGTATTATTTCTTCCTCTACTGCTTGATAGACTCCACCAGTGAAGCCATCCAGACCTAGACTTTTTCTTTCTGGAAGGGGTTTGGTAACAAATCAAATTACTTTAATAGACATAGAGTTACTCATTTATTTTTTTCTTATGTTAACTTTGGTATCTTGTATTGTTTGGAAATCTATTCATTTATCTCCATATTCTGATTTCTAGCATAAAGTTAGTCATAGCATTGTCTTATTGTTCTATTATTGGTAACCCTTTTAATTAGTAATGTTGATGATTTTTATTCTTTTTTTTTCTTGATTAATCTTGCTAGAGTTCTGTCAATTTTGTTGATCTTTTCAAAGAGCCAATTTTTGGTTTTGCTTTATTTACTGTCCACTTTCTATTTCATTGATTTGTGCTCTTACCTTCCATATTACTTTGCTCTTTTTCTAGTTTTGTGAAGTGAAACTCAAGTTAGCTTTTAGATCTTTCTTCTTTGTCATGTAATCATTTAAAGCAGCATTGCCCTCTAACCCCTGTGTGAGCAGCATCCTACAGATTTTGAAATGCTATATTTTCATTGTCATTCAAATAAAAAAGATATCTGGGTACTTGGGTGGCTCGGTCCATTAAGCATCTTCCTTCCACTCAGGTCATGATCCCAGGCTCTGAGGATCCAGGCCCACATCAGGCTCCCCGCTCAGCAGGGAGTCTGCTCCCTGTCCCTCTACCCTCCCCCACCACTCAAGCTCTCCCTTTCTCTCTCTCTCTCTCTCTCAAATAAATAAATAAATACAAATAAAAAATGTTTTCTTAATTATCGACATGATTTAATTTTTTTTCCTAAAGATTTTATTTATTTATTTGAGAGAGATTTATTGAGAGAGATCACAAGCAGGCAGAGAGAGAGAGAGAGGAGGAAGCAGGCTCCTGCTGAGCAGAGAGCCCGATGCGGGGCTCCATCCGAGGACTCGAGGACTCGGAGTTCATGACCTGAGCCGAAGGCAGCGGCTTAACCCGCTGAGCCACCCAGGTGCCCCCCCATGATTTCATTTTTAACCCATTACTATTATTTTAATTTCCAGATATGTAGGCTCTTTCTAAGATGTGTTCTTGTTACTACTCTCTCATTTAATTCTTTATGGTCGAAGAACTCACTTTGTGTAGTTTTGATACTTTTACTTCTATGAGAACATGTTACATGGCCCTACATATGATCTCTCTTTGTATCAATGTTCTCTGAGCACTTGGGGAGAAAAAAATGTGTATCTTCCAGTTTTTGAATGTAGTATTCAGTAAATCAGATCAAGATGGTTGATAGTGTTATTCAGGTCTTTTGTATCTCCCCAGGTTCTTTGTCTCACTGCTCTATTAGCTGCTGGGGGATGGGTATAAAAATCGCCCATACCTCATGAAGCACTTAGACGTGCACAGGTCATACTGAGAATTGTGGCCTGCCCTCTCTAGTTCTCTTCCCCGTGGGGTCCTTCTCATTCTCCAGGCCCCAGAGACTTGTTTCCCTCACCTCTCTGACCAGATAGCTATATGGGATATTTCTTGGAATTTTCACCACTCATAGTTATCACAGCACTCCAGAAAACAGCCTGCCATTGGGGCAAAACCACAAGAGAAAAGAGGAAAAAGAAGTTCATCCCTATGCAATCACTTCTCCCTGCTGTGACTCCTTTCCACAATCTGCCTGCTTTTTTTTGCTTTTCAGGGTTCTCAAGTAGGTTGTTTTTGTTTTTTTTTGTTTGTTTGTTTCTGCTTTATTTAGAGTCTTCAGTCAAAGTCCATGAGAAGGATGGGGCATATGTGGATGGAGGTTTTGTGTCATGCCCGTATTGATTTTAAAAATTATTTTGCATAAGAATGTTCTTTTGTTTTTAAAAGTTTTAATCTCTTTATCATTCCACAGTTTTTAATTCTTGGTCTCTTTCACGGTTTTTTATTCTTATTAGAATTTCCAAAGAGGTAAGATTTGAGTTTACATGTATATTCTGCTGTGCTTTTCTCTTCTAATGAATTAAATTCTAGTTTTATCTTTTAAATCCTCTTCTAGTTTCTTGTGTTTTTCTCATTTTTCCCTCTAGCTTATTTAAGTATTTGATTCATTTATATTTAGTTTTTAATTAAACATTCTCAAAACTATTTTTTATTAGGATTGTCATTTTACATGTTTTTAAATTTCAAGGTAAATTGATTTTCCTGCTTAGGTTTCTCTTTTTTCTATCCTTTACAAGTTTGTTTGTTTGGTTTGTTTTTATTACATTTTTGTCTAATTCGTGTGTGTGTGTGTGTGTGTGTGTGTATTTGTGTATTTGTTTTGTTTTGGTTTTTATCTCCTTGTGGTTTTTTTTTTTTTTTAAGATTTTTTACTTGTTTATTTGACAGACAGATGTCACAAGTAGTCAGAGAGGCAGGCAGAGAGAGAGAGGAAGCAGGCTCCCTGCTAAGCAGAGAGCTCCATATGGGGCTGGATCCCAGGACCCTGAGATCATGGCCTGAGCTGAAGGCAGAGGCTTAACCCACTGAGCTACCCAGGTACCCCTCCTTGTGGTAGTTCTTAGAAAGGTTTGTTAAGGTCTTCCAAATTAGAATACTCTCTTGTTACTGGACTGGGCTCAGAGCATACATCCCAAGTTACCTATGGATTGCACTTTTTAAAAAAAAGATTTTATTTATTTATTTGACAGAGAGAGATCACAAATAGAGAGGCAGGCAGAGAGAGAGGGGAAGCTGGCTCCTCGCTGAGCAGAGAGCCCGATTGGGGCCTCTATCCACGGACCCTGAGATCACGACCTGAGCCGAAGGCAGAGGCTAATACCACTGTGCCAACCAGGCACCCCATGGATTGCATTTTTAATGGCTTTCCATAACTTCTGGAGCCAGCTCAGAGTTCCAGAGGGAGAGAGCTAAAAAGACAATACCCAGAGGTCCTTAATGCAGTACCTCTTGCATCATGTCTTTATCTCCCTAGTGAGAGCCAGATCAGCAGTACTCTTGGCAAGCCAGACCCTCTCTTTGGAGGTAACTGTATGTAAGTAATGAACAATGCAGTCTCTTTCTGTATATAACATTACTTATAAGATCTTGATGTGTTGAAGAAAAGTGGAAATTCCCTGGGGAAAATTTTTGTATCTGCTCTGAGCGCTTACTCACTTCCATAAGATACAAATGTCTAAACTGCTAAATGACCAAACAACTTTGATAATAGGACCTCCGTTTCAAAGGAAGACATTTTGGCTTATAATAAGGTTGAAAATGTCATAGCTTCAGAAAAATTTTTGCAAAGTAAATTAAAATTCACGTGTATTGCAGTTCATAGAATATTTTCAGATACACTAGATAATTTTATACTAGTGACCATCCTATAACAAAAGTAAAAAAGACATGACTCTCATCACCATGCTGATGGACACCATTGAGTATCAGAGACCAGAGGGACTTGTTCAAAGTTACACATCTAGGCCAAGATGAAGTCAGTATTGGAGTGCCCATCTTACGCCAGCAAAGGTCAAGTTTCTTTCACTTTACTTCAGCAATGTCCTAAAACCTAGCAAGTCTATTGCCATGGGAAAATTTTCCTTGGATTTCAATCTATGTAGATGATGGAATTTTGGAAATGAATTCTTCAAGTGTGGTTGTTGAATAGACATTGGTTGATTTTTTTAAAATCCACAATTTTTTTAAAGATTTATTTTTTAATTTAATTTAATTTGTGTGTGTGTGTGTTCTGGAATTCATTCTTTATGCACCTCACCCAGTGCTCCATGTAATGCGTATCCACCACCAGACTCACCCAACCCCCCAGCCCCTCCCCTCCAAAACCCTCAGTTTGTTCCTCAGAGTCCACAGTCTCTCATGGCTTGTCTCCCCCTCCAATTTCCCCCAACATTCTTCTCCTCTCCATCTCCCAATATCCTCTGTATTATTCCTTATGCTCCACAAGTAAGTGAAACCATATGATAATTGACTCTCTCTGCTTGGCTTATTTCACTCAGCATAATCTCCTCCAGTCCTTTGGGTATTCATCCTTTCTGATGGAGGCATAATACTCCATTGTATATATGGACCATATCTTCTTTATTCATTTGTCCATTGAAGGGCATCTTGGTTCTTTCCTCAGTTTGGTGACTGTGGCCATTGCTGCTATGAACATTGGTGTACAGATGGCCCTTCTTTTCACAGCATCTGTGTCTTCGGGGTAAGTACCCAGTAGTGCAATTGCAGGGTTATAGGGGAGCTCTATTTTTAATTTCTTAAGAAATCCCCACACTGTTTTCCAAAGTGATTGCACCAACTTGCATTCCCATCCACAGTCTAAGAGTGTTCCCCTTTCTCCACATCTTCTCCAACACTTGTTGTTTACTGTCTTATTGATTTTGTCCATTCTAACTAGTGCAAGGTATCTCAATGTGGTTTTGATTTGAATCTCCTTGATGGCTAATAATGATGCACATTTTTTCATGTGTCTGTTAACCATTTGCATGTCTTCTTTGGAGAAGTGTCTGTTCATGTCTTGGGCCCTTTTTTTGATGTAATTATCTGTTTTGTGTCTGTTGGGTTTGAGGTTTTATCCCTGGGATGCAAGGGTGGTTCCACATTTGCAAATCAATCAGTGTGATAGAACAAATCAGTAAGTGAAGAGAGAAGAACCACAAGGTCCTCTCAATTGATGCAGAAAAAGCATTTGACAAGATAAAGCATCCTTTCCTGATTAAAACCCTTCAAAGTATAGGAATAGAGGGAGAATTCCTCAACTTCATAAAATCTTTCTATGAAAAACCCACAGCAAATATCATTCTCAATAGGGATAAGCTGACAGCCTTCCCTTTGAGATCAGGAACACGACAAGGATGTCCACTCTCACCATTGTTGTTCAACATAGTACTAGAAGTACTAGCAACAGCAATCAGACAACAAAAAGAAATAAAAGGTGTTCAAGTTGGCAAAGAAGAAGTCAAACTCTCTTTCTTCACAGATGACATGATACTTTATATGGAAAACCCAAAGGACTCCACCCCCAAATTACTAGAACTCATACTGCAATTCAGTAATGTGGCAGGATACAAAATCAGTGTACAGAAATCAGTTGCTTTCTTATACACTAACAATGAAAATATAGAAAGGAAAATTAAAGAATTGATTCCATTTACTATAGCACCAAGAACCATAAGATACCTCAAAATAAACCTAACCAAAGAGGTAAAGAATCTATACTCGAGGAACTACGGAACACTCATGAAAGAAATTGAAGAAGATACAAAAAGATGGAAGAGCATTCCATGCTCATGGATCAGAAGAATAAACATTGTAAAAATGTCTATACCATCTAGAGCAATCTATACTTTCAGTGCCATTCCAACCAAAATTCCACTGGTATTTTTCAAAGAGCTGGAACAAACAATCTGAAATTTGTATGGAACAAGAATAGACCCCAAATTACTAAGGAAATGTTGAAAAAGAAAAACAAAACTGGGGGCATCATGTTACCTGATTTCAGGCTTACTACAAAGCTGTGGTCATCAAGACAGCATGGTACTGGCACAAAAACAGACACATAGACCAGTGGAACAGAGTAGAGAGCCCAGATATGGACCCTCAACTCTATGGTCAAATAATCTTTGACGGGGTGCCTGGGTAGCTCAGTGGGTTAAAGCCTCTGCCTTTGGCTCAGGTCATGATCTCAGGGTCCTAAGATCAAGGCCCGCGTTGGGCTGTCTGCTCAGCAGGGAGCCTGCTTCCCTTCTTCTCTCTCTGCCTGCCTCTCTGCCTACTTGTGATCTCTCTCTGTCAAATGAATAAATAAAATCTTTTTTTAAAAAATCTTTGACAAAGCAGGAAAAATTATCCAGTGGAAAAAAAACAGTCTCTTTATCCAGATGGCCAAAAGACACATGAAAAAGTGCTCCACATCACTCGGCATCAGGGAAGTACAAATCAGAACCACAATGAGATACCACATTACACCAGTCAGAATGGCTAAAATTAGCAAGTCAGGAAATGACAGATGCTGGCGAGGATGCAGAGAAAGGGGAATCTTCCTACACTGTTGGTGGGAATGCAAGCTGGTGCAACCACTCTGGAAAACAGCATGGAGGTTCCTCAGAAAGTTGAAAATAGAGCTACTCTATGACCCAACAATCACACTACTGGGTATTTACCCTGAAGATACAAATGTAGTGATACAGAGGGGCACGTGCACCCAAAAGTTTATAGCAGCAATGTCCACAATAGCCAAACTATAGAAAGAACCTAGATGTCAATCAACAGATGAATGGATAAAGAAGATGTGTTGTATATATACAATGGAATACTATGCAGCCATCAAAAGAAATGAAATCTTGCCATTTGCAACGACGTGGATGGAACTAGAGGGTATTATGCTTAGCAAAATAAGTCAATCAGAGAAAGACAATTATCATATGATCTTCCTGATATGAGGAAGTGGAGATGCAATTTGGGGGGCTTGGGGGGTAGAAAAAGAATAAATGAAACAAGATGGGATTGGAAGGGAGTTAAACCATAAGAGACTCTTAATCTCACAAAACAAACTGAGTGTTGCCGGGGGGAGGGGGGGAGGGAGAGGGTGATGGGGTTATGGACATTGGGGAAAGTACGTGCTATGAAGTGTGTAAACCTTGCGATTCATAGACCTGTGCCCCTGGGGCTAATAATACATTATATGTCAATAAAAAAATAAAATTTTTTTTAAAAAAAGACAGTCTCTTTAATAAATGGTGCTGGGAAAACTGGACAGCTATGTATATATAGAAGAATGAATCTCAAGCATTCTATTATACCATACACAAAGATAAACTCAAAATGGATAAAAGACCTCACATGAGGCAAGAATCTATCAAAATCATAGAGGAGAACATAGGCAGTTACCTCTTCGACAGCCGCCATTAATTTTTTAATCGAAGTACAGTTGACATACCATGTTGTGTTACTTTCAGGTATACAACACAGTGATTCGTCAACTCTCTGTTAAGCTTTGCTCATAAGTGAGGCTACCATCTGTCACCATTCAGTCCTATTTCATACCACTGGCTAGCTACTGGTTGATTTTAATAGGAAGGTGCTAGATCTCTTCCAGTTCTTCCTTCCTGCATTCTGCTACGCTCTGCACACCAGGAGGCTGACTTACACTCAGAGTTGTGGGCTCCCTTGCCTTTTGAGATGTGGTAAGATTGACCAATGGAGTGCCAGCAGGATACCCGAGGGAAGAAGAGAGTGAAGTTCAGGCTTTTATTTCCATTTACTCCTTCAGGTTGACTTGAGCTGGCAAGGAAATTAAAGATTTCAGCCTTCTTTGCCCAGTTCTTTTTTTTTGCCCCCTATTATGATAGCAGTTTCCTCCCCTTGACTTCTTAGGCCTAGAGTGAAGGTTGTTTTTTGTTTGGTTGTTTGTTTAAAGCAACATTACTTACCCCAAGTACTGCACCATCCCTTGGGGTTTCTTTCTTTCTTTTTTTTTTTTTAAGATTTTTTAAGAATTTGTTTATTTGACAGAGAGGCAGGCAGAGAGAGAGAGAGGGGGAAACAGGCTCCCCACTAAGCACAGAGCCCGATGCGGGGCTCCATCCCAGGACACTATGATCATGACCTGAGTCGAGGGCAGGGGCTTAACCCACTGAGCCACCCAGGTGCCCTGCCTTGGGGTTTCTCTACACCCTGCTCAGACCTTTGCAAAGGTCTCTTCTTAAATCATCCAATTTGAATGTGCCAACTGTTTTTTCCTTTGCAAGGACCCTGACTGATAAAACAAATTACTGTTAAAGTTTATAGCTTAAGTTAAAAAAGATGGGGTAAAGGAACGAGTTTCCTACCCAAGCCAAAAGCTATTCATATACTAACATCTGATTACTACAGTTTTGGAAAGAAGTTGGCTCTTTTAATATGTTCTTCATTGGGGATTATATATTTTTCTGGACCAAAATCATAATCAAATCCAAAAGCTTTCTAGTACTTTGTATATTCTTAATAAAATTTAACAATAAAAGGAAAAAAGAGAGAAAAGGAGACGACAACCTCTCAGTTTCCAAAGCAGAGTGAAAAAAATAGCACATTACTCCTCAATCACTCTATTGCCATGCAAACTTCTTTGCCATATCACCCTAAGAAATCCCTTGGAAGACTTAGATCCTCTTGATTCTGATTCTTTGGTGAGCTAAAACTAGCATGGGGCAATCCAAGGGCTCACTTGTGAAATTCAGTGGGTGAAGGGAGTGAGAATGTTGATCATCTGTGAAGAGAGGGATTGAAAATACATTTTTAACAGGCATCTATGTGCACATGATGATTCACACATAGACACACACACATACAGCTCTAGAAAGGCAAACCTATAGAGAAAAATGTTACGAATCTCAGAATTTATTCTGATGCCTGGGCACTAGGTGGGCATGGAGGCTATTACTTTTGTTCTGAGCCAGGGCAGGGTGATACTGTGACATGTTTGGTCTTTTCTGCTAGTTGGTCACAATTTGGGTGGGTAGGAAAATAAATATCATTCCCATTCTCCTCCCTTATTCCCCTGCCATGGGTTAATTTTAAATATCATGCCATAAAGCATATTGTAATTCAAAAAATAAGAAAGAAATCAAGCTTTGTAATTGCTTTGTCAATAGAGAATAGATTCCGCTGTCAGAGTGGAGTGGAGCATTATCATCCAGTGGATTTGTTTTCCTGTTATTTGTACTAGAGGAAGACTGACTACATTTCCCTCTTTTGCATTTTAATGATAAGAAGGAGTGAAATCTAAAATGTAATGGCTGTGTAGTCACTGAAGGGTATGACATCAAGCAAGGGAAGAGTGGGTAATTTCTGCTAACAGTTTTCGTTTTTGAAACAGTCTCTGCGTTCTCATTCAAGGTAATGAGATAAAGTGGCCTACAGGAAGTTTAAGTTTTTAAATTTGTGTCCTCAAATAATTATTGTTGCAGTTGCTAATTCCTTGGTTCCATTTTTAGCAATGCAATAGATATTACTCTATACCACCAACTCAGAGGTCAAAGTGTGGCATAAATTAATAATAAATCAATTTGTATATCAGCTATTTCAGGTTTGGAACAAGAAAGACAGCACTTAAAAACTAAATTTTGATTGCCCAAATGAACATTTAATTCCTAATTTCTCAAACTGAAGAGAAATAGCTATGCTTAAAATGCAAATTGGTAACTTGAGAACCATAGGTTTAAACATATTATTTAAAACTATAATTGCTACTTGAACTTAAAATAGTCTGGTTTTCTTCATATGTTAAAGAAGAAGATAGCAAAGAAAGGAGACACAAGCTGTTAAAAGCAGAAAAGAACATTCATATGACAAGAAGTTGAATATGTTGGCTTGCCTATAAAATAAACAGTATAATCTACTAAATAAACAAAATGGCAGCTGGAAACTTCATGCTAATATCAGGCAGAGGTGAGTTCAAGCTAAAAACCTTCTATCACTTAATGATGCAGGTTAAAATCTACAGAGCAGTTATAATTATTCTGTATTCCTTATGAGTAAAAATGTGAATAAAATACACAATTAGAGAGGATAAAATATATACTTACAGAAACAATAGTGGTAGAAGGTGACACCTCTGTTTTAATTCTTCATTGACAAAAAAGATAAAACTTAATGCTGAATATTTGAATAGTAATATGTATAGCAATAGTTAATGGATATGCATTTGTCAAATATCCAATCCTAGAAATAATAAAATGCATCTTTTTTTCCAAAGGCCCATAGATATTCATAGGTATTCATCATATTTTTTTGGAACAGAAGAATTTCCAAGTTCCCAAAAGTAGAAATACTGTAGGCAACATTCTCTGACCAAAATGCATTCAGTGCTAGAACCAATTAAAACAATTAGAGGGGCACCTGGGTGGCTCAGTGGGTTAAAGCCTCTGCCTTCAGCTCAGGTCATGATGCTGGGGTCCGGGGATCGAGCCTCACATCGGGCTCTCTGCTCAGTAGGGAGCCTGCTTCCTCCTCTCTCTCTCGCTGCCTGCCTCTTCACCTACTTGTGATATCTCTCTCTCTCTCTCTCTCTCTGTAAAATAAATAAATAAAATCTTAAAAAAAAAAACCAATTAGAAACAAAACACAAACTTCCTTTTCAGTCATCCTCAGGTTAAAGAATCAATATAATCACAATTACAGATAGTCAGGAAAAGACTAGTGAAAGAAAAACATTTTAAGCTGTGTACATTTATATTACTGAGAAAAAAAATGGAAATAAATGAATGAGGTGCCATTTGTTAAGTGAGAAAAATGAAAACCAAAATGAACTGTAGGAAAACAGAAGGAATTTTTAAAAGTAAGCAAATAGCTATGAAGAGAAAAGTGATAGAAATTATAAATGAATTTAAGACTTGGTTCTGTGGGGAGAAAAAAAAATCAAATACAATTAAATAAATTTTTTACCAGTACTAAATATGGGTGGGAACAAAAGGGAGAGAAAAAAACACAAATTCATGTAACAAGCACTGAAAAGGGAAAATGACTACAAATGATGGGAAAATTATCATATGAAAATACTTTAGAGGAGCCTGGGTGGCTCACTTTGTCGAGTGTCTGATTCTTGGTTTCAGCTCAGGTCGTGATCTCAGGGTCAGGGCATCTAACCTCTTACCCTACTCCTAGCTTAGTGGGGATCCTGCCTGGGATTCTCTCTCCCTCTCTTCTGCCCCTCCCCCCACTCATGCATGAATGCACACACTCTTTTTCTCTCTCTTTCTCCGTGTCTCTCAAATACATAAATGATACTTCCAAAAAATATTTCACATAACTTTATACTAATAACTTTTAAAACCTGGGTATTTTTTTTCAAGAAGAAATAAATAGATGGCAAATTGTGGGAGAAATTGTGAATGTTGTCAAAATTTCCCAAAAAGCTTCTGACACAGAAGGAGTCTTTGGTAATTTTTTTCATTCTTCCAGGAAACAGATTACTCCAATATGATTTAAATTTGTTCCAGAGCAACACAAAATAAGGAATTCTCTTCAGATTCTTTTATGACACCAGCATATGTGTGTGATAGTAACATCGAACAGATTCTCTCCTACCTTTCTCCCATCTCTTTCGTCCTCACAAAAATTTTTAAATCATATATTAGCCAAGAGAATTTAGCAGCACATTAGAAGGGTAATGCATTATAACCAAGTGGGCTTAACGCTAAGAAGGTATCCAGTTCAATATTAGGAAATACATAGATTTTTTTCAATTAGACAAATTACAGTAGATATAAAAAGGTATTTGATTAGATTAAGGACCCATTCCTGACTTAATGAAAAATTTTTTGATCTCCCAAAAATTATAAATAAGATAGTCTTCTCATGGTAATAATTCAAATTTAGCAAAAAGATAATATAAGAGAAATTGTAGTCAAAATAGTAATAAAAACACTACATAAAAATAAAATATACATGAATAAACTGATTAAGCATTATTCTGTAGAAGTATAAAATTATCATGCAGAAATGTAAAAGAAAACTGAAATATTCTACTAAAGGGCATTAAACATAATTTCATAAATAAAAACTCCATGTTTCTATTCAGAAAAAAAGTTCAAGGCTATTCATAGATTCACTTTTTCAAATACTCCTTAATATCCATGTATTTATGTTCAAGATAGAAGCAATGTTTCTTTTGGAACTTGTCATTTTTAAAAATTTACTTTAAAAATAGATAAATAAATCTAAGAAAATATGGAAGGAGTTTTAAAAAAAAAAGCTATAAGAATGTTTATCCTGCTAAGATATTAGTATTTGTAAATTAAGTTACCTAAAACAGAACTGCTACAAGAGGCATAGAAACAGTCTGAACTGAAACATGATAAAGTAGCCAGAAATAGACCCAAAGATATTTGGTATCCAGTATAGGATAAGGAAGGCACTTCACATTGGTGAGGAGATGAATAGCATTTCCAACAAGTTACAGCTGGATTACTGGTTAGACAATAGCCAGGGGGAAGCTGAATCTCTTATGGGAAAAAAAGTTCTATGTAAATCAAAGGTTTAAATGTATACATAAAATTTAAAAAATAAGGGAAGAAATGAAAAAAGCATGAAATACTAGAAGAAAATATGGTATGATAGATAATTTTTAAAATCTTAGGAAAATCTAAGCAATATAAGTAATTTAAGATCTATAATTATATTTTGGTAAGCTTGATTATGTAATAATATAGAATTTCTGTACCATGAAGTAAGCTTTTAAAGTAAATCCAAAAAAAAAAAACAAAAAAACCCACAAAACCAACAAGCCAGGTAATAGATAAGAAAGGATTAATACCCTTAGTATGTCAAGAGCTCTAGCACATCGATGAAACAACCCCTCCAACAGAAATATGGGTTAAAAAAAACCCAGCTGGGGGCGCCTAAAGCCTCTGCCTTCGACTCAGGTCATGATCCCAGGGTCCTGGGGTGGAGCCCCGCATTGGGCTTTCTGCTCAGCAGGGAGCCTGCTTTCTTCTCTCTCTCTCTGCCTGCCTCTCTGCCTACTTGTGATCTCTGTCAAATAAATAAATAAAATCTTTTAAAAAAAAAAAAAACAGTTGTTTCACAAAAGGAGAAATATAAGAACTGATAAACATGGAAAATAGTTACTCTCACTAATAGAGAAATGGAAAAGAAATTATACATATTATTTTTTACTCATGAAATTAACAGATGTTTATGTGACTGTAGGGAGTGCTGAAATGTCCAAGTCTAATTGGTGGGAATGTAATTCTATAGATTTCTGGGAGGCAGAGTGGGTGTATATTATCTTAAATTAGATACCTTTGGCCTAAAAAACTCTATTTCTAAAAATTTTTCTCAAGGAGATCATTGTTTAGGTTAAGTTAATGTGTGTGTGTGTGTGTGTGTGTGTGTAAGAATTTTCTTTAAGGTGTTTAAACAATCTATAGCTGTCCCTCAGTAGGAAACTGATTCAAGAAATTAATATACAAAGTATAGAAAATTATATATCCAATAAAATGAGAAAGCATATCTGAATATAATTACCCAAAAAGATGCTCATAATACATTTTTTGGTTGAGAAAATCAGGTTAAAAATACAATGTAAACAATCAATTCAGTATGAAATTATATATAATAAAATCCATCTATGTAGATGTACACATGGAAGCATACAAACATTTACAATCATGTATCAGTTATATTTCCCTTCAATACAATACAGAAGCCCAGAGCAAACTGACTTAAGCAGAAGGGGAATGTTTGGGCTCAGCTGAAAAATGTAGAATTTTGGTTGGTTTTCCAGATTATCAGGAAGAGACAGTTCTTCTCTCTTTCCAGAGTTCTGTCCTGCTTCCTGTCTGGTGGCTCTTTTCAGAGCAGTGTCTCCCCTCATGGTGACAAAATGGCTGCCACAGCTTTTGCCACTCCTCTCTATTTCAGCACTAGCATGAAAGAGAGAAAGTCTTTTCCTGATTACTCAGTTGACAATTCTAGGTGCATTGGGCCTGGTCCACTAAGTTTAGACATGCCACCACACCCAAATAAACACTGTGATCTAGAAAATACAAGATTCTGATTGGTGTAGGCCTGTTTGCTGGGTCACATGTTCTAGCATGTATCCACTTATATCCATATAGCCATATATTCATATATCATGATACCTAGGCATGTAGCTTGAGAGTTGGATGAGATGGGGGAGAGAGTGGAAGACTTTCTAAAGAAAATTCGTGGTACAGTTACCTGGAGAAGGGTCAAGTGGTTACTGAGTTACTCTAAGAACAAAAGAAGTTTACTTCCTAATGATGATGTGTCTGGACACGTTTTTTTTTTTTTCTTCCTACTTTTGTGTGGCATTTGAAAATTTACCATTTTTGGATTAGCACAATAATAAAAAGCTATTATCATGTGTCATTCTTATATTTGGACAGTCTGTTTTCAGTAGAAATCAAATATGTATTCTCTCATTCATGCTATCTTTGCTTTTTTTATTTATGCCTTTCACTTACTTTTCTTTCTTATGCACCTCTTGGTATTACTTCTTTCTGTTATCTTTCCATTGCTATTTATTCAAGTTTCCAAAGTCACATGCAAAAAAAAAAAAAAAAAATCCACAAAAAGTAAAGGTATTTACCCCAGAAAGTATTTCAGAGAAAGAAGTAGAGAAGTCAAGAAATAGGTGGAGGCTTCAGAATGTTTACAGGGAGTATGAGGGCACACATTTTGAATTTGTACTCGAATAGCAAAGATAGTTTTCTACTTTGTTGGCAAATGTATACATGTTTGGTTGCTGGAGGAAAAGATGGCTCTCCACAGCCTGTTCCCTACTGACTTCTGTGAATGGTTCCTTTGCCTCAGTGCTTCAAATACCTTCAAATTCAAATTCCTGTGAGCCCCTGAGTCAAGTGGGAGCCTGCTTGAATACAGATTCTGATCCCAGATGTCCCATTTGGGGGTGCAAGATTCTAGACTTTCCACAAGCTCCCAGGGAATGTCAATGCTACAAGCATACGGGCCAGACTTTGAAAAGGAAAGTTTGTATGACATTTCCCTATCTGTGAAGTAAAAACTCAAACCAGCCATATTCTGCATGTTTGTTTGGTTTATTCCCAGCATGGAGCCCAACATAGGGCTTGAACTCAGGATCCTGAGATCAAGCCTGAGCTGAGATCAAGAGTTGGACATTTAACCAACGGAACCACCCAGGCTCCCCTCTGCACGTTTTTTTTTTCTTTTTATTAAAATGAGAAATAGATTAAAATACAACTTTTCACTATTCCAGGTTCATTTGTAGATGCTAGTATTCTATTTAGGGCTCAATTTCTTAAAACCAACCCAAAAAATCTGATTCCATGTCACCTCATTTTAAAACAAGGTTAATACTTCAATTCTCTCCCCTAGTCTCTAATACAGAATCCCAAATCAGTTTTCACATTAATTCCATAAGGGAAAAAAATGGTTTCTTGCCATCTTAAATGCTATTTTTCTTGTTCTGGAACCAAAGATTACTCACTTCAATTTTGAACTACACTGGGGTTATGGAAAATCCTTTCTTGTTGAGATTTCAACAATGTGCTCCATCAAGGGCAAACTGAGGAGCTTACTTTATTGCTATCGACCAGCATGACTTGTAAGGCAGAAGGAGCATAGTGCAAAGAACATGTCTTGGAAGATAAGTGTATTAAAACTTCGATTCCCACGTGTGCAAAATGGTGTCTCCTCCTCCTTGCTCCAAATCCTTATGACCTTGGGCAGCAGACACAGCCTGGACCTGGCTTTCAACACCAATATGGACTGGAGGCCCGAGCCATTGAATCTGTCAGAGGCAAATTTCTGTGGCTGCATGTGAATTCACTTTGGGTTACAAACATTTTTAATGATTTTTAATGATGTTTATGTTTTTTAAACTTCACATACCCTCTCCAACTCCAGGCCCTTTGCCAGTCCCTCTTGGCTCTGCTGAGATTGATGGAATCTGGGAATCCAGATCAAGGGCAGGAGTCTGCTTTGTTCAAAAGGAGTGTGTGTTTGTGTGTGTGTATGTGAGAGAGAGAGAGAAAAAGAAACACCACTCTCCATGCCTCCATTGGTTTGTGTGCTTTTCTTTCAGCTTGCCCCAGAAGCCAGATTTGCTTTTGGAAACTCCAGTAGGCAATTCCAAAATGGTAGCTGTGTTAAAATTTTAGCTTAAGCATAAGCATCTCATTTGCCCTTGAGTTCCTATGTCTGTTTCTGAATAGGGCTGGCCTGTTGGGTTGGGCCCTTGTTGCTGTCCTGACTGCATATCTAGGTAATGTAGCTTTTGGAAGCTTAACTGGACTTAACTGGTCTGTACTAAACATCTACAACTACCTGTGTTCTTCTCTGGCTCCTCTAAGGTCACTGGCGATGTATTTTTCACCTTTGTACTTCTTTAGCTATACCTCTGAGACAGTTCCTGCCACTTGCTAAGAAGATGGAGAGATATGGTAACATAAGAATTTGTAACAAAAGTCTTGTTGATGAATAAAAACATTCTGACACTTGTATTTATTTTTGCCAGCCACACAGAGCTTTTGGTACCCCACAACATCTCTTTTTTAAAGGCTTCTGCATAATAAACAACTTCTTTTTTACTAGAAAATCATGACATTGGGTGCCTGGGTGTGTGGCTCAGTTGGTTAGGTGTGTGCCTTTGGCTCAGGTCATGATCCCGGAGGCCCGAGATTGAGTCCAGCATTGGGCTCCCTGCTCAGTGGGGAGTCTGCTTCTCCCTCTCCCTCTGCCCCTATCCCTGCTCTTGCTCTCTCTGTCTCAATTAAATCTTTAAAAGAAAAAAGAAAATTGTAACACTCATTTGATAAGGAATGCTGGGTTGGCCTTTGTTGCAGCCAAAACCCGAAGGTGCAGTTCTATTTAGCCTCGAGCCTTGCCATCATGACGGTAGGATCAGAGCTTGAAAATTCCCCTCCCACTTCCTTCTGCCGGCCTCAGGCACCTTTGTGACCCTATGGCATTGTAGGGTTAATGCCTCTAGCATTGTATATAGACAGAAAAAAAGTCTTGCATCTGGATGTAACTGAGTTTCAAGTGTATAAGGAGAAAATGATGTTTTAAGTTCATCGATCTTTGGGTACAAAAGTTAAGCCTTGGGAGAAAAAAAAGATTCAAGTATGTTTCAAATAATCATTTATTCTAGAGCATCTGGCAAACATAAACTTGGAAATATGGAGGAACCTCCATGTTAACAATGGCCATTTTCCAAAGAACAATAAGGGACATATATTTAAAAAGTAACAACAGAAAGGCACAAACCACAGTCTGCCACAGAAGTAATGAGTGCAGGAATTGTGAAGGACAGTGATAATAAGTGGAAGGTTATGCCTTTAAATCTTGCCAGTGAAACCCCATTTAATGAAATGAGGGTTTAATTATGAAAACAAAGATGACTTTCACTTCTATTTTTAATTTTATGGATGAGAAGTAAGCCTCAGAAATATGAAAGGACCAAATAAAGGCATCACATAAGAATAACATAAACTCCTTTTCTTGTACTGGTTTGGGGGGTGGGGGCTGGAAAGTTCGAGAGCAGAGGATCATTTGGCAAGCAAGAGATAAATAGAAACAAACGTCTTTGACTTGGCCTTACGCAGCAAAATCCACAATGAAAACACAATTGAACGAGTCTGAGTTGATAAACACAGAGGCAATTCTTATTCTTATTTATTGGCTTAAAAGCACATCTTGCTTAATAGAAGGTGCTGGGCTGGAAAGCAGAAAGGCCATTAAAACCCCAAAATGGAGGTTCTGAGAGTTTAAGTCCCACACAGAGTATTTTCAATTACTTCAGGAAAGAAAATACCCTATGTAGAGCTGCGTGTAGGACAGAGTTTTGCTAAATGAGGATTGTGATTCCAAAATGAACACTGTGCCCTGTGCCAAACTGGGCATAACAGGGTGAACCCAAATAAAGGGTTTTGGCTAAAGCATTAAAACAAGTTAAAATATTTAAAATCAAATGTATTATCATTCTCTTATTACTTTAAAAGTTTTGGGGGGGAAGTGGGAAGGTGATTGGGGGAGGGGGAAGCAGGAAGGAATTACAGAAGGACAGATGCCACAAGGGTTAAGTAAAAACTGGTTAACTTAATTCAGAGCAACTCAGTGGGAGGTCTGTATCATATTTTTTACATTTTGTAATAAACCCCAAATTGTATTAGTCTTCTGCTTTTTATTTTTATTTTTTCTAAACTGGCAACTTCATGTGGCTATGTTCATCTATACCCAGTCTGAGTGGGCATCTCCACAAAGCCAAAGGTCTTAAAAATTTTTTTCGTCTGTTTCTGGGACATTTTAAAACTAATTTATTTTACTTTACATCATCATTGAGGGAGATTATTTAAACAGAGGCCCAGTCAACTTTTTGAATATCCTACCCTGGGACTAAAATTAGCAACTAAGCCCTTGAATTTAAACCATTCCAAGTTTTGGATCCAATCGTATTAACCTTTCTACCAGTTTTCCTGCTCAGTTTAATCTGATAGCCCCAAGAGATGGGTTCTGAAGGAGGGCCTGAGCTATTGGGAAAGGAAGTGGTTAAGAAGGAAGAAGTACATTTCTTGGCAGAGTGTCTGAGAATGCAGCGACTTTACTCAGGGCTGGAATAGATAATGCCCAAATACCACTATCTCTAAAAACACAATCTGGAGTTGTCAAAAAGTTTACCAACTCTAAAATACCCGACAGTCCCACCATAAGTTTAGTCCACGAAATACATTTGTTAACTGAACATTTTGAGGAGAGAAGGGCCCTATCACACACAGAGTTTTGTGTTTTGTATTCATGGATGGTTAGAACAGGATAAGATTATGGTCTTTGATTTCCCAAAGAGACCCAGGTCACATTTTCCAGATCATGTCGAGAGCGCAAATGGAAGCCCACATACTATATGGGTAAATATTTTAAGCCATTAAGCCATTTGTGATATCTTCAACATATAAAAGTTGTGTGTATT
Source organism: Neogale vison (assembly GCF_020171115.1). Lineage (NCBI taxonomy): Eukaryota > Metazoa > Chordata > Mammalia > Carnivora > Mustelidae > Neogale > Neogale vison. The sequence continues at coordinate 177,973,396 of NC_058091.1, forward strand.
TAGCACATATAACTTAATGTTTTGATATAGGTGTACGTGGCAGGCAGATCACCACAGTCAAGTTGAATAGCATAGCCACCATCTTTACATAGTTACAGTTGTGTGTGTGTGTGTCTGTGTGTGTTAAGAAGATTTAAATTAAGATCTAGCCTTTTAGCAGATTTTGGGTATATAATTTTAACAGGTATTGTTAACTATTTTCATCACCATGCTGCCCAGTATATCTCCAGAACCCATTGATCTCACAAAACTGAAGCTGCTCTCTCCACCTCTGGCAATCATTGTTTTACTCTCTACTTCTATGAGATAAATTTGACTACTTTGGATTCCACATGTAAGTGAGATAGGTAGATTTGTCTTTTGAGTCTGCTTTATTTCATGTAGCATAATGTCCTCTAGGTATCTTCTTTTTTAAGGCTGAATAGTATTCTTAATTTCTTTTTTGGACATGTCATTGTTAGTATATAGAAATGCCACCAAATTTTGTATGCTGTTTTTGTATCCTGCTATACTGCATTTGTTTATTAGTTCTATCTTTTTGTTGAACCTTTGGGCTTTTCTACATATATGATCATGTCATCTGCAAACAGAGATTATTTTATGTCTCCCTTTCTGATTTGGATGCCTTATATTTCTTTTTCTTGTTTAATTGCTCTGGCTAGGACTTCCAGTACTATCTTGACTAGAAGTGGGGAAAAGTGGGCATTCTTGCCTTCAAACAAGTCTAGAGCTGTCAATTTTTCCTCACTGTTTATGATGTTAGCAGTGGGCTTTTCATATATGGCTTTTATTGTGGTGAGGTAAGTTCCTTCCCTAGCAATTTTGTAGAGTTTTTATCGTGAAGGGATATTAAATTTTTCTGAAATGTTTCTTCTGCATCTATTAAATAATCATGTGACTTTTATTTTTTATTTTGTTAATGGAGTATATCATCTTGATTGACTTGTATATGTTGAACCATCCTTGCATCCCAAAGTTAGATCACTTGGTCATGGTATAGGATCCTTTTTATGTGCTGCTGAATTCAATTTCCCAGCATTTTATTGAAGATTTTTGCATCTATGTTCATTTGGGGGTTGTGGCCTATAGTTTTCTTTTCTTGAGGTGTCTTGTCTGTCTTTGGTGTCAAGGTGGTCAGCAACCAAAAAATGAGTGTTCCCTCTTCTTCCATTTTTTGGGAGAATTGAAGAAGGATTCATATAAATTAACTTTTAAAATCAGAATTATTTTAAAAAATCAAATTTATTCAAGTAAAGCTGAATATATTTACATTTTGAAAATAATGAAATGTCACTAAATATTTTAATAAAAATAAAGCTATTTGCATTTTTAGCACTGAGTATCTCCTTCATTGCTAATGTAAAGAATTAGTAACATGTTCCATGCAGGTTATGTCAAGAGCTGCATATGAAATGTTGAACATTTCAGCCACCATGGGCAACTCTCGTGAATGTCATACATCCAGAGGCATAAATGAGAACACAAAGAGAGGCAGGAAAAGAGATTCTTGGCACCACAAAGAAATGACTGTTATACAAAAACCTACTGCATTCATCTTCTGTAAAAGAGAGGATTTGACAGTTGCTAAGTTTGTCTTTCCTCTTTCCTAAGCACGTCTGTGCTCATCAAATCTTCCCCTTACTTCAGAGGAGCACTGACTTCTCATGTGGGCAGGGGCACAGGCAACAAACCTTCCCAGTGTTCAAGTGCAGTCACCCTTGTTTTCAGGATATGAGACAAGAAACATGGACAAAGATGGTCTCTGGACCTGAACAGGTTTGTCGTAAGAGCTGGTGTTTAAGGTGGCAGGCTACATTGTGCCTGTCTCCAGGGTTGAATCTCAAATGACCCAACTCCCACAGGTTTTTAAAACAAATGTAGCATTTTGGTGTTTTAATATATGGGGCTCAGGAAAGCATAGACGCTGGGATGTGGGCTTTTGCCCAGGGTAAGGATGGCCCCACCACAGAGCCTCTAATTTAGCAAGAGAAATAGACACATGCATCATGAGCTATAGTCAGAGACCAAAAGAATAAGTGTGTCACAGAGGAACAGCAAAAGTACCAACTGTTACTGGCTCCCTGGATGCCACTCTCATGAGTGCTTTATTTCATATGGATCTCACCAGACAGTAAATGAATACTGAAAACTACAGAATAGAGGTGCAGAAGCATTAGGTGGCTTTACTCCAAGTAAATCTCCAGATGCCAGAGACTATATTTTAAAGTAAAGTTTGCTGGATATAGTGACATGCTAAATTTTATTTTAGACTTTTTAGAATACATGTTCATGAAAGGCATTGTTTCTTTAACCATTATGTTCTGGGCAGATTTTGCATTCTCAATTTTAAAAATTCTTGTGTGTGTGTGTTTGTGTGTGTGTGTGTAGGTATGTATATATAAATAAAAAGAGCTAAATCTAAAATGTATATGGGAATGCCAAAAACCAAAAATCGCCATGATATTCTTACAGATCAAAGTTGGAAGATTCACAGTAGCGGATATTAAGACATAACCACAAATCTACAATTACAAAAACAATATTCAGAAAAGGGAAAACAAATCAAGGGAACATTGTAGAGAATTCAGAAATGGGCCCACACCCAAAAGGACATTTGATTTATGATAAAAATCATTCTGCCCAGAGTGGGACAAGGATAGGCTTTAATAAGTAATGATGGGCCAAATTGTTATGTATATGTATATGAAAATAAGTGAAATTTCATTTTTGCCTCTTATTGTACCTGAACATCAATTCCAAGTAGACTGTAGTTCTAAAAGTGAAAGGTAAAGCATCAGTGCTTCTAGAACATAGCATGGGAACATATATTTCTGACCTGGAGGAATGAAAAGATATTTATAAAACAGAACATAAAAGCACTAACCATAAAGAAAAAGATTTACAAATTGAACAAGATGACATCAAATTTAAAAAGTTCTTTTCTCAAAAAGCATTAACAGGATGAAGTCAATCCAGAATGTGGCAGAAGATATTTTCAGTATGTATGTCTTTCAAGGATTCATATCCAGAATATGTAAAGAACAAATCCTGATTATACTCCAGGAAAATGGGCAAGAAATTTGAGTTAACTTCATAAAAGTTAATTCCACATGAGCAACAAACTTGAATGTATGCTAAACCTTAATTGTCATTAGAGTAATGCAAGTCAAAAATCCCAATGTTATGTAACGATGTATTTGCCAAAAGAGCTAAAATTGTTTAAATTGATGATTAATACCAAGTGTTGGTACGGATGGGTTTGAATGTACATTGGTACAACCACTTTGGAATCTTTATTTACAGACTGTAAGTAACTGGACATTTTTTTGTTCAAAGACCTACTAATTGAACCTTTATGCATATACCCAGCAGAAATGCATAATACATGTACATCGAAACAATGGACCAGAGTGTTTATAGCACCATTACTTGTAATAATCCGAAATTGTTCATCAGTAGTAATATGGATAAATATGCAGCAATATAGTTATACAGTGAAATATTCAGCTGTGAAAATGAATGAACCATCACTATATGCAGTGACATGGAGGAATCTTAAAGCATTATATTGCATGAAAGAAGGCAGACATAAAAACACATTCTACTTCATAAACTTATTATTTGTGAGAGAGAGAGAGACCACGTGTGAGTGAAGAGGGAGAGGCAAAGAGAGAAGGAGAGAAAGAACTTAAGCAGGCACCCCACTGAAGGCAGAGCCGGAGGCAGGGCTCCACCTCACAACCCTGAGATCATGACCTGAGCTGAAATCAAGAGTCAGATACTTAACCGACTGAGCCACCCAGGAGCCCCATCAGCTTCATAAATTTAAAAACACAAAGCTAATGAAATTAGCTTCATTAGAATTGTGGCTCCTTTTGGGGTGGAAGAGGAAGAATGACCCAAAGAAGCCATGGAGTGGGTCTCTGGGATGCAGGCATCGTTCCACTTCTGGAAGGAAGATCGTTGTGTAGAAATCTGTCAAAATGGAGAGTTACGATTTATGTACTTTTTGGTAAACATTAAATACTTGCAAACCAAATGTTGAAGTGCTGTGAAGGAATAATCTAGTAATGGTCTAGACAATAGGGAGGGAGTAAGGGAAAGGCTTAGGAGATGACACAAGAAGGAGAGCTGGAGGATGGGAAGGAGGTGCACAGCTGGGAAAATAAGATGCCCTCTGCAAAGGTGAACGCATTACCTCACTTTCACACAGAGAGTTTATTGCTTGATTCATTACTGCTCCTGTTATCTATCAAAGAACGAGTTCCTGTGACACAAAATAAAATGCATTTTGATGGACTGTGGGACTGGGAAAGATTGAGAAATGGGAGAAGCTGCCTAGGGGGTCTGTGTGGACATCATTGAGCAGAAAGAGCCCTGAGGTACAGCATGAGGACACTAAGTGAGAGGAAGGAAAGATGGCAGAAATGACAAGAATGAAAATGAGAATGTTGAACCCAATCTTGACCTCCTTCACAACTTCGTCTGCCCTTATCTCTGACATCAAGGGGTAGAATCAGAACCAAAAATATCAAGGAAAAAAAAATGACCAGGTGAGAAGAATGACTGTCTAAAGTTAGTCACAAAATACTGAGTTATGTATGTGTGGCCAATGCACATTTGTAGACCTGTTCGTGAATCCACATGAGCAAACCCACATGAGGGAACCCAACACACATAAGCAGGGGGTTTAGAGAAGAGAGACAAAGTTGAGAGACTCCATGAATAAATAGTGTGAAAAGTAGGTACATACGTTTGTTTGACATCATCTGGAAGAAAACCAAACCATTTTATTGACATTTCTCACCTTTTAAGAAAACTATTATATGCATAAAACTTATGAACTGATGGGCCAAAAGGGGAAATGCATAGAAAAAAACAAAAAGCCTGTTGAATGCCTTCCCGTGTACGGTCATTGATAATATGAAAGAATGAACTAGAATCATATTCAGAAACAAGGACAATGCAAAAAAAAAAAAAAAAACCCAAAAACAAAATTCATACCATGCCCACCTTCAGTGACATTTTTGCATTATTTCAAAATCACCTGGTATGTTACTCCTCTGAATAAGTAGGTTTTAGAATATAGGTGTGTTCGTGAAGAATAGAGAATATATTTAGATTAGAATTAGATTAGAATTTAGAATATAGGTGTGTTCTTGAATATAGGTGTGTTCGTGCTTTTAGGCTAAAAACGTTGAAACAATGAACACTTCAAGCTTCTGAGCCTAACGACAACACAAAGTCTCACGCATCACACACCGCTCACTCTGGCGAAGTATTTTGCGAGAATGCCACCGTGGGATCTGTCTACTTTGCAACTTTGACTTCAGGTGATTGTTTTCTGCAAAAAAACTCAACACAGTCCAATTGAGCTTTGGGAGGAGAGTCTGAAATAAGAAAATACAAAATCCAAAGACAGTTCCCGTCAGACTTCTGAAACCATCACGGTGCGAAACTATAAAATTTACTTTTCCAGGTGTGAACCAGATGCTTTAAGATTATTTCAAGGTACTTTCTCTTCTGCAAAGACCTGCCTTTCAACATATTCCCAAGGATTACGTATCGATGATTCACACTTGTGCTGAACACATTCCTCGTTGCTTAGGTAGGAGTAAACTTCTAACAAAAACCAAAGAAAGGTTTTTGAAGATTTATTTAACTGCTATTTTACCAGCTGTCATTTATTTTCTAGCATTTTTGGTGAAAAATCTGACAACAAATTTAAATTACAGTGGATTATCACAATTACTAAAAAGGACTCAGTGATATTAGAGGTAGTAAAGCAATAAGAAAAAAGAATTCTTAAGATATATTTTTTATGTATAGAATCCTTATTACGTGTGTAATATTCAGCTCATTATCATAAAAGACTATCTCTGGACAAACAGATGTGAAATAGTTGGCAACTGAAATCTGATACCGTAAAACACGCAAAGGACAAACCCCAGCATCTTCAGTTAACTTACATAGAGCCCACACATAGTAGAGATGAATAGGTATGTAGTATACATTTTCAGGTCAGGTTGAACAGAAATAAATTTAATTTTACTGCACTGTAAGTAAAACTGAGAAAATATCTGGACCTTTCCCCCCAATATGTCTCACTAGGCCTGTGTGGTAAAAATAAATATTAGCAAAATACGGTGTACATTTATCATAGAATATAAAGCTGTGAGCAAGGCTGTGACAGACACCTTCAAGTTACGAAAGGGAACTGGTGCAAATCCTCAGCAAGCCAAGGCCCTCAGTGGGCATTGGTATGTCCTGCATTGACTGAACCGTTGTTACGGGAAGAGTCATGGAGGAAACAATTATACAAGGCTGAGGCATTTTTCTAGACTAATTGGGATGTGACGATAAGGCCACGGAATCCTCTCTCTGACTGTCCTTGCTAGTTTCCAATGCCTGCAGCTGAGAGATTCCACATCGTGGCTTTTCTCCCTCCAGGAAAACGCCATATCTCAGGAAAGCTGGCTCTCCCCTAATATCGGCCATGACAGTGATGCGTTTGCCAGACATATGCTGGGGAGAAGCTTGGGCAGGCTGTCTACCATGCAATTATCATGACCTCACTAGAAAAAAAGCGCTAGGTCCACACCCATGAAGACCCTCCCAAGATAAACACCCCCCCTCCCCCGCCGGCCCCGGGCCCCTCTCCCTTTGACCACATCCCCTGCTCTGCCTCCTTTCCATCTGGGACTCTGCCTCAGATCCCCATTTCCAGCCTCTCACTCTGCCTTTTTTCCCCCTCATCTCCTGTTCTGCCCATCTTGTTTTCTTCCTCTTCGCTTTCCTTCTGCAAGTCATTTCCTCTCCTTTGACCCCTTGTTTCTTTTTATCCTCCTTCCCTTCTATCTCATTCCCTCATCACCTAGGCCGATTCTTTTGGGACAGATGCCTCCCTGAGCAAATTCTCTGTGGTACATTTTTGCAGCAGACCCCAGAGTCACATCCTTTGACCCACTATATACCTTAGCCTGTCCCACTGTATACCACTGGCTCTTTGTAACCCAAATGTGTCATTCCCTTTGGGGGAAGGTGGAGTGTTTAGAGCAGTGAACTCCCTATAGGAAATCAAAATCCTACTGATGTATTGTCATCAGCAACACATTTAGGTCAGGTTTTTTGAAAAGGATTTATTTATTTGAGAGACAGAGAGAGCAGGGGGAGGGCCAGAGGGTGAGAGAGAGTCTCATGAAGAATTCCTGCTGAGTGCAGAGCTCCATGCAGAACTCGATCTCACAATCCTGAGATCATGACTTGAGCTGAAATCAAGAGTCAGATATTTAACCCCGCTGAGCCACCCAGGCACCCCTAGGCCTGATTTTCAAGGGACTGACTCTCCCTTTCAGAGTCTCCTGTATTTAAGGCTTCTGTTCAATTTATGCTTAAAGCCAGTTAGTTGTCTTCTGCAAAGTAAGGGGCGAAAACCAGTTTTATCTCATTAAAACAGAGACTGTTCCTTTGAAAATCTGGTTGGGAATGTTGGTGGGACATCAAGGTTCAAAAGACTAAGAGATTGGCCATTGCTAGGAGAATCAACAAGACAGTATGGTACCCATTGCAACCTAATGGGTTGGTTACAAGACGTCAGAGCCAACGACTGATATGGCTGTGATGGGTTAGGAGGGCTTGCATATCATAAAGGAAATGGTTAAAATAAATTAAATCTAGGGCACCTGGGTGGCTCAGTGGGTTAAGCATCTGTCTTTGGCTCAGGTCATGATCCCAGGGTCCTGGGATCAAGTTCTGGGTCAGGCTCCTTGCTTAGCGGGAAGTCTACTTCTCCCTCTGCATGTTATTCCCCCTGTTTGTTCTTGCTCTCTTCCCTAGCCCCTGTCAAATAAATAAATAAAATCTTTTTAAAAAGTTAATCTAAAATACTGGAAGGCATCATCTGTCACTACTGTTACATTGTACACACAAATTGTTCGCAGTCAGAGTCAAGGAAAGAAGACCCTTTGGAGCTCTCTGGCCGTGGGTGCTCTGCTCGTGGAGTGACAGCCCATATGACCCCAGGCATTCACAATAGTGCGATGCCGAGTCACCTCCAGGAATATTAGCCACTGTCTGATAGTAAATACTAATATTTATTATCTAATAGCACTAATAGATTAGGTACCCTCCCACCTTAAACATGAACCCTTGAATTTTTACATTGTGGATTCTCTCATCATTTAAACGGGAGTTAAAAACAGTGCTTGTCTGTGCGGTTCTTTTTAAGATTTTATTTATTTATTTGACAGAGAGAGTGAGCACAGGCAGATAGAGTGGCAGGCAGAGGCAGAGGGAGAAGCAGGCTCCCTGCTGAGCAAGGAGCCTGATGTGGGACTCGATCCCAGGAGGCTGGGATCATGACCTGAGCCGAAGGCAGCTGCTGAGCCACCCAGGCGCCCCTGTCTGTGTGGTTCTTAACAAAACTTCAGATGAAGCCAAATTCTCTCATCCTGCTTGAACCAGAAAAGAAGTTACTGCCTTCCTGCTTTTTTTCTTGAATCCTCTTAGCTGTTCCATGATTTCATGGCTTAGTATGTGATCATGGCATGCTTTTCTGTGATTAACCCAAATTAAAATTTACATTGTCAGGGCGCCTGGGTGGCTCAGTGGGTTAAAGCCTCTGCCTTCGGTTCAGGTCATGGTCCCAGGGTCCTGGGATCGAGCCCCGCATCGCGCTCTCTGCTCAGCGGGGAGCCTGCTTCCTCCTCTCTCTCTCTGCCTGCCTCTCTGCCTACTTGTAATCTCTGCCTGTAGAATGAATAAATAAAATCTTTAAAAAAAAAAAATTTACATTGTCTGCTTTTTTTTTTTTTCTTCAGATTTCCTAATAGGATGAAAGGAACACACTTAGCATTCCATGGGAATTATGATAATGAAAATGACCCTAGTCAGCCATGAAGGCACTAAAAATACGTGGTTTGCTAATTACAAAAGCGGGGGAAAGGCTATTCCGTCAGATTAAAAGCTTCATCTCTTAATGGGCAGCAAGCTCAGTGTTTCTTTGTCTGAAGAGTATCTTCAATTCAGTTGTTTCCTTTGTATCAGTGTCCAAAGAGTCTGCTTTTGTTACTTGAAAAATTCAATAGAAATTTCTAGCAATATAAGGAATATTTTTAAATGGTCAAGGGTATTGTCTGAAATGAAAAGAATGCTATAGAGATAGATATATACAAAATCTTGTGACATATTAATATTTCCAAAATCATCATAGAATGTTCACATTGAAGAGGATTTTACAGACCAGCCAGTGGGTCTCAAATTTAGCTCCAGAGCACCTGGAGGACTCGTTAAAATGCAAATGGAAGGCTCATACTCAGAGTTTCCAATTCAGCAGAATTTGCATTTGCAACAAGCACAAGTGATGCTGACCCTTTTGGTCCAGCAACAACTGACCCTGTGAGAACCTCCGAGCCAAGCCAACGCTCTTGATTTACATAGTAGGAACCTGCCATTTGAGTATGGTGCCTGGTGCTACATAGCTTGCAGGTGGAAGAGGGTCAAAAAAGAACCTGACTCTTCTTGCTCCTAGTTCTATCCTTGGTCCTCTGCACCAGGGCTTCTCAAACTCTCATGTGCATTCACCATGACCCGGGGAACTGGTTTGAACATAGACTGTGGTTCAGTAAGTCTGGGGTGAGATCTGGGCTTGTATGTTTCTAACAAGCTCCCAGGTGCTGACCTTGAAGCTGGTTCACAGACTGACTTGGAGTAGCAAGGACTTACACTGTGTTATGCAACAGTGTTAGCTTCTTTATGTGAATTATTTACCCTCCAAAAAGGTAGAACAAAATATTTTTTCTAATAAAATTTATTTTAGAGAAGTGTTGGGTTCTGAGCAAAATGGAGCAGGCAGTACAGAGGGTTTCCATGTACCCCCCGCCACCATGCACAACCTTGCCTGCTATCAACATCCCCAACGGCAGTGGTAATGAACCTACACTAATCCATCATTATCACCCCAACTCTATCATTTATACTAGGGCATACAGTTGTTGTAAGTTCTATGGGTTTGGACAAATGTATAATGGTGTTTCTCTGCTGTCATAGTATATTACACAGAACACTTTCACTGACTTCCCATCCATCCTTCCCTAACCCCTGGCAACCACTGATCTTTTTAACTGTCTCTTTTGTGTTTGCCTTTTCCAGAATGTTCTATAGTTGGAATCAGATAAGTAGGCTTTTCAGTCTTGCCTTTTTTCACCATAGTTCCTCCATGTTCTTTTTATGGCTTGGTAGCTCATTTCTTTATAGCGCTGAATAATATTCCATCATCTGGATATATCACCATTTATCCGTTCAAGCACCGAAGGATATCTTGGTTGTTTCCAAGTCTTAGCAATTAGGAATAAAGCCGCTATAAACATCCATGTGTGGGTTTTTGTGTGGACATAAGTTTTCAACTCCTTTGGGTAAATACCAAGGAATGCAATTGCTGGATCATATGGTAGGAGTATGTTTAGTTTTGTAAGAAACTGCCAAATTGCCTTCCAAAGTGGCGGTCGCATTCTGTGTTTCCACCAGCAACGTATGAGACTTCTCATTGCTCCACGTCCTCACTAGTATTTCGTGTAGTCGCTGCTGCACATTTTGATCATTCTAAGAGGTGTCTAGTGCTATCTCATTATTATTTTAATTTGCAATTCCCTAATGATACATGGTACTGGCTGTCTTTTCCTATGCTTATCTGCCATTCATTTATTTTCCTTGGTGAGGTGTCTGTTAAGTACTTTGGCTCACTTTTTAAATTGGCATTAATGTTTTAATTTTGGAGTTTTTAGAGTTCTTTCTGTATTTTGGGTAAGCCTTTCATAAGGTATGTCTTTTGCAAATGTTTTCTCCCAGTCTGTGACTCGTCTTCTTGAATTATTAAAAATATCTTTTAAACTACTTTTTTTATTATATCAGAAGTGGAAGGATTCTCTGAAAATGCTGAGTATTTTTTAAACTGTTTTAATGAGTAGTTATTAACTAGCCGTTGATCACTAGCTTGTATATGTATCCATTCATGCAAGAGCTTCTATTATCCAGTGTTTTTCTTGTGCTAGGAATATGGAACACCAGAGTCTTAAGACCCAGTCTCAGGCATCAAGTCTGGTTAGAAAGGCAAGTGTAAGATGAGGAACAGAGTGCACTGTTATAGGTGTGACCACAAGCAACGTATATAGGAATGGAATGAGTGCTGGAGGGAAAGAGTACTTAGAAACAACTTACCAGAGGAGGTGACTTGTGAGCTGAATTTAAAATTACACATGGGAGTTGAACAGATCTTGAGAGGGGGATGGGGGAGGGACAGACATTCCAGACTGACATGTCACAGAACTTAGGAGTAGAAGAGCAAAGTTCTGAAGAAAAAACACTGATGAAGGTTTATTTACATTTAGGGAGAGAGCGGAGGAAGATAAAGCAAAACAGAGTTACGGCATCTTCAGATTCTTAGGAGAAGCTAATGTCAGGAGATAAATTTAAAAATGACATAGGTTTACCTATTGATTGTTCTTGGTCTCCAGTAGGCATAAACAACAAGCATCTAGCTTCTTATCAGATTTGTAGCCCACAGAAAACTCAATACACTATAGCTCGGTAGGACTGATTATTAAGGCAGACACATTGGCTTAACCTCCGGGACTCTCATAAATTTAAAAGTTGCAGTTTTAAAAAAACATTATCTCTCTTCAGCAATTAAAACTTTAACATATGAACAACTATTTCAAGTGAAACATACTTTAAAGCAATCCAATAAAACAGACTCAAGTGGTCAGATTGGAAACTTAAGGCAGGCAGGAAATGTGACTAAAATTCATAAGGTCCTGAAAATTAATTAACTAGTATTTTTACTTCTACTCTTGTCCTTTCCTTCTTTTTAAATGTTATATATATATACATACATACATATCTAATATTTATATTTATCCCATATTTATTTTATATGCATATTACATATACATATATTAATCACATATTTATTTTATACATTATATATATGTATATTAAGAAAGGTCTTGTTTTCTCTCTACATTTATTCTCAACTTAGCTCAGTTGCAAACCTCTGCTCTTTTTGGCAGCTCTCTTCTCTTTAGGGAGCGATCTTTCTCTGACTCAGACATTTCTGCCTTTTCCCCTCTCTCCTGTAAGAACTCTACCTAAATTTTCCAGCTATATTTCAGCTAAAATATCCCTTCTTTCCTGTGTGGGTAATTCATTTTTTTCCAGTTTATTTTCTACTCTGCAGTTTTCCTGCCCTTCCCTGGAAGAAAGACCTTTTATAGAACTTTTCTAGCTCTCAACATATCTACGCACAGTGATTGAGAGTTATGTTGCAAATTGTCCTCAAATATGACTTTTTACTTTGAGAGAGAATACCAGAATCTTTTCAGACAGAAATTGAAGTGAGACTTGAACTTATTCCATGCTAGTGAATTGATTTTCTGAACTATTTTCTGGCTAAACTTGTGACAGTAAACACTTACATACTAAACGTTGTTACCAATTTAAAGAATACTCAGTTTTTAACACTGTTAAAATAATATTTATAGACTGGCTATCAGGTCAACTCAGAAACTGTTAGTTTTTAATATGTAAAATATAAATATGGAAAAATATGCTTTTCTACCATCAGACAGAAGGAGAGAAATAATGAAGATCAGAGCATTAATCAATGAAATTGAAAACATGAAAACAGAAAATCAATGGAACAAAAAGCAGGTTCTTTGAAAAAAAATCAATAAAATTGATAAATCTCTAGCAAGACCAACAAAGATAAAAAGAAAAAAGACACAAATCACCAATATTAGGAACAAAGCAGGAGCTATCAATACGGGTCCTGTAAACATCATGACAAAGGAATACTACAAGCCACTTTATGCTCATAAATTTGACAACTTAGAAGAAATGGACCTGAAAAATCACAAGGTACTAAAACTTAGCCAAGATGAAATAGGTAACCTGAATAGTCCTACAAACATCAAAATCAGCTGGTAATTAAAAAGCTCTTGAAAAAGGAACTTCTAAGCACAGATGATTTCACTAGAGTATTCTACCAAACATTTAAGTAATTAACACCAATTCTACACAACCCCTTCCAGGAAATAGAAGAGGAGGGAACATTTCCCAGCTCACTGTATGAGGCTAAAGCTACCCTCATATTAAAATCAGACAAAAATGATACAGAAAAAGAAAACTATAGGGCAGTATCTTTCATGAACTTAACTGCAAAAATCCTCAACAAAATATTAACAGATCAAATCCAGCATCATATAAAATTATGTACTGTGACCCAGTGGGATTTTTTCCAGATCTGCAAGGTTGATTCAACATTTGAAAATCAATCAATATAATTCACCATATCAACAGGCTAAAGAGGAAAGATCATATGATTATATCCATTGATGTAGAAGGCACACTTGACAAATCCATTACCTGATCATAAAAAAAAAAACCCTCAGCAAACTAACAATAGAGAGGAAGTCCTTCAACTTGATAAAATGCATCTACAAAACACCTAGTGCTACCATCATTTTTAACAGTGAAAGACTCAAGGCAAGGATATTCATTCTCACCATTCTTACTTAATGTAGGACTAGAAGTTTCAGCCATAAGATAAAGGAAGGAAAGGAGGAAGGAAAAAAATAAGAGAAAATCTCTGGTAATAGATTAATAACAGAAAATCTGGTGACAGATGTTTCCAGGGAAGAGTTCTGAGACTTGATACCAATACTGCAATCCAAAAATGTAAAATTATTAAATTGGACCTCAACAAGCGCCAGACCAGGAGAAATATTTTCAAAGCACCCATTTGACAAAGGACTTAGTATCTAGACCATATTATGAGCCATCAAAACTCAATGTTACACAAATGATCCAATTAAAAATGGGCAGAAGACATGGAGAAGTATTTCACCAAAAAGGGGATATAGATGACAAATAAGCATGGGAAAATACATCAACCATTAGGGAAATGCAAAGTATAGCCACAATAAGGTATCATTACCTACCCATCAGAATTGCTAAAACAAAGAAGAGCAACAACAGCAAATGCTGGCAAGATTGCAGAGAAACTGAGTCACTCATACATTGCTGGTGAGAATGAAAAATGGTACTACTATTCTGGAAAATAGTTTGACAACTTCTCACTCATCTACATATGCAATTAACCTATGACCTAGCAATTGTCTTTGGGCAATCCCAAAGATATGGAAACTTACACTGACACAGAAACATTAATGGATGCTTTAATCATAGCCAAGAACTGGAAACAATCCACGTGCCCTTCAACAGGTGAATGGTTAGACAAACTGTGGTACGTCTATACCATAGAATACGACTCAGCAATAAAAAGCATACCCTTTGAGAGTGTGTTTGAATCTGTGGGGAATTACAGAGTGAAAAGCCAATCCTAAAAGATTACATACTGTAATCCCATTTAGACAAATTCTTAATATTATAAAATTACAGAGATAGAAATAACTAGATGCCATTGTGAAGCAATGTGGTAGGTGGACATGGTTGCAAAGGGGCAAAAAACAGGCTTTTTGCCTGTAGTAAAAGCAGTAACCTGGTTGTGATAGTTTACTGTAGTTTCATAAGATATGACCATTGAGGGAAACTGGGTCGAGTACATGGGACCTCTCTGAATTATTTCTTTTTTTTTTAAAAGCTCTTACTTTTATTTATTTTATTTTATTTTTATTTTTTAAGATTTTATTTAGTCATGAGATACAGAGAGAGAGAGTGGCAGAGGCAGAGGGACTCAATCCCAGGACCCTGGGATCATGACCTGAGCTAAAGGCAGACGCTTAATGGAGCCACTCAGGTGCCCTCCCTGAATTATTTTTTAAAGACTTCATATGAACTGCCAATTATCTCAAATTAAAACTTTAATTTTAAAAATCAGTTCTGATCTTTTCCCACTTTCTAATTATTTTTTTTTAAGATTTTATTTATTTATTTGACAGAGACACAGTGAGAGAGGGAACACAAGCAGGGGGGAGTAGGAGAGGGAAAAGCAGGCTTCCCCCTGAGCAGGGAATCCCGATGCAGGGCTTGATCCCAGGGCCCCAGGATCATGACCCAAGCCGAAGGCAGACGCTTAATGAGCATCTGCTACCGAGCCACTGAGCCGCCCCCCATTTTCTAATTATTTAATAAATTTTTCATCAATATCAAAAAAAAAAAAAAACACCTGGAAATCAAATTATAATTCTATGGAGAGGCAAAGGGGAATTATTAATCTGTTTTACAAATATTGACTAATGCTTATAATATTAATAACATGTACTATAAACATGAAATTCTCCTTGTGGGATCTTGCAAGACAAACAGAATATGGCTTCGCCTTCCCAGATCTCCTATGGAAGCAGTGTGGTGGGTGAGAAACCACAGGTCTATTGGGTGTGAGTACAATCTCAGATTCTCTGGTCTGGGATGTTAACAGTGGCATTTCTATCTTCATCTCCTCCAAACTATGGCTGTCAGTAGTGTTTCTGCTGTGATTACTACTCAGGCTTATTAATGAGGTTTTTTCTTTGATGATGGCACATTGATTAACATTAAGATAATTAACGTGGGATTGTTTGTTAATTGGAGTGATTCTAAAATGCGAAATGAAAACCTCATCATTTCCATACAAAGAAAATCATTACAAGAGAGTACAGTCTCAGAATTAAGCCCTAGGATTGGAAGCTGTAGCCACAAGCTCCTGTTTGTTCTTCACACAATCAGGTATGGACCTTGACAGTACAGATAACACGCCATTCATGTATTCTGTTATCTGTTAATTTATTTAATTTTATGTTCATTTATTCAACTAATAATTCCTGAGAATAAAGCATGTGCATTAAATTATGCTGGGCACTGAAGGAGCGTAGAGAGCTAAGAAATATCAAGAGTATAAAATAGAAAGTCTTAAATGCCCTAAGATACAGACCATTTAAGTGAAGGACAGTCAGGGTTCAGAAGAGACAAGTCTTTCCAACTCAGGGAAACTGGCGGAGGCTTTATGGAGAGAGTGATGTCTGGTGGAATTTTTAAGGAGGCGAGGTTGAAACAGAGAGCGAAGGTTTAGAACAGAGCAGGAGTCAAGGCCATCTGGAATTGCCAAAAAAGGCTGAGGCCACCTGATTAAGGGATAGATCTGATTCCATCTCTGCCACTGGTCACTGAAACTTGCTTGAATTCTCAGGGATAGCTCGGTGACTACCCTGCGGTGAACTTTCTTCAGCCATTTGGTGTGTTTCTTACTGGCACCTAGTTCCTTATTTGTAAGATAAAATTTACAGAAATTAAGGAACCACAGATAGCTCTAGTACCTACATGAATACAGAAATTTAGTATTTTCACCAGGAAGAAAGATAAAATAATAGGGATGCCTGGATGGTTCAGTAGATTAAAGCCTCTGCCTTTGGCTCAGGTCATAATCTCAGGGTCCTGGGATCGAGTCCCACATCAGGCTCTCTGCTTAAGCAGGGAGGCTGCTTCCTCCTCTCTCTCTCTCTCTGCCTGCCTCTCTGCCTGCTTGTGATCTCTGTCTGTCAAATAAATAAAATTCTTAAAAAAAATAAAAAAAGGTAAAATAAGAGAAAGTGGAGGGCACCTGTGTGGCTCAGTTGGTTAAGCAAATAACTGCCTTACACTCAGATCATGATCTCAGGGTCCTGGGTTTGAGTCCCGCATCAGGCTCACTGCTCCGCGGGGAGTCTGCTTCTCTGACTTTCCCCCTCTCGTGCTCTCTCTCTCATTCTCTCTCTCAAATAAATAAATAAAATCTTAAAAAAAGAGAGAGAGAGAAAGTGGACACAAAGTTTAGCAGTCAGATAGGAAATCAAATATAAGCATGAATTCTGGGGGGGGGGTGGGGGGGGGGGACTAGGGTTTAAGAAGAGCAACACTCCAGGACCAGGCAACTTTGAGCTGGTGTCCCAGGTAAAGAGAAATGCATGCTCATCGTTGGAGGATATTACAAGGAGTAGATCACTGACCGAGTCAGTGTGAGAATCTACCAGAATTTAAAAATTTCATTTTTTCTGGCTCTTTGTACCAGGTGAAGTTCAGGTAGTAGATAATTTAAGTACATATGTTATGAACTATTAACCCTTTAAAGAGTTTAAGGGAGGGGCTGAGATTTTTTTCATTTGCATATTTTGTTAATTAATTGGGGACAGTGCTCATTCTTGCACTTTCATATTGGATGCTTAGTAAAGTCTTCATGTCACGTAAAGTGTCTGCTCACAAATTTAAATGTTCTTTTTCCCTGTTCCCCAAATCTGGACACCTCCAGAAGCTGGACATCCCCCAAATATGGGTTGTGTGTGTGCGTGTGTTCACGCGCGCGCGTGTGTGTGTGTGTGTGCGCGCGCGTTGGAGTACGGAAGAAAAAGACATAAAGGAAGGTGATCGTATCACATATAAACTATTGGAAAATTGGTCTTAAATTTTTTTGAAATTCTAGGGAACCTCTTCCAATAACTAGAAAGTTATTTTCATCTTAATAAAAAATAACAAAATGAAATGTGATGAGCCCTACAATTGTGCTGTTATGTGCAGTCTGAGTAGGGGTTGGTCAGGTCCCAGACATAACTAAGTTATCAATTTCTTGATAATTTGATAAAGATAATTTTAGAAACCTCAGATTTTGATCTTAAAAAATTTGTAAATGTTAGAATAGTTGGCCTTCCTTATGCCCCACCTCTAATTTGACTAATGGGAGACATAATATGAACAACCTGTAAGCAAAGTTTTGAGATATAAACACAGAGGCCCTGCTTGCCTTGGCCTGCTCCTCCCACTTTCTAATTCCAGAGAGATATTATGAATTCATACGGCAGACCTGTTTCAATCAGCACATTGCAAAAAAAGGAAAATATTCAGATCAGCAAAGACTGTTTTTAATTTAGCCTGATGAGCTGTATTTCAAACAGCCATGTAGATAGGAGGCTTAAGTGGCATTTGCTTACACACACAGGCACACAAACCTCCCCGTTTGAAGCCGACTCTTGTAATCACAAGATTGCAGGACTGAACTTCTTGGGAGACATGCCATCTGAGAACCCACAACTTCACAGAGAAGTTTAATTACTACATTGCCCCATGGAGCTTACCCTCAACTCTGATGAGTAGATTTCATGTTAACCTTATAAACAAAATTTCTAAACTCTTACTGCTCGGAATAAAACATGGCTGTACATTTTCACCAGCAATCAGTCCCAACACGAAGAATCTCCAAAGAAAACAATCACTTGTAAGATGATGTGGTCATGTCAAATACCACATCCCAGGCAAAGAGAGCCCATATGAGTTTTCTTCCTTGTGTGAAGGTCTAGTTCACTCACCTGAACAAACTGGCCTCTGATACACATTACATCATGAGTATGAGATCAGAGTTTTCTTCTGTAGATAATACTTAATGCAGAAACAGAGGAAGCCCATGTTTCTCTCAAGAGCTGGAGTTAAAATTATTTTAAAAGGTGCATAACTATTTGAGTGCAAACTTTTAAAGCATGGTTCCAGATTATGAAGGGTTCCACATCGGACAAATCATTCCACACGAAGATACCTGACAGTTGTTCTCAGGGTCTGAATCGGTAACTCTTACCCTGGCACGTAGGTTTCTCTTAAAATCTGTAATTACCCTGGTGTCCAAGTAGGAACTGAAAGGTAATTAAAAACAATAGTTAAAGTTCACATAGGAGACCAAGGAATCCAAGAAAACTGGTTGTTCACTATCTTTATCTTTCACAAGCATTAGCGATTGGAATTGTGGATTTGTCGTTTTTGGCAGATATGTTTCTTTTGTAGTGATGGAAATACTTGGCTGTGCAAAATGTGTTTTGGTCATGTAGACTTGGAACCCAGGCCATCCATCAGTGGGCTAACGTCAGGACTCAGATCATTTGGCAGGTGGAGGAGAACATGAATTCCCCAGGAGATGGAGCAGAGAGCAACCTGAATGAGCGGGTATCTGGGGGTGGTGACAGCAGCTGCGGGCTATTATCAGCTTCCTCACTCCAAGGCATATATCTGCAAATCACAGAGTGACTCAGACCTTCGTGATTGTGCGCAGGACCCCAGTTCCTTTGGAAAGTGGGAAGAGATCTGCTGCAGGTCACGTTGGGTCTTGAACATCTAGGTGCCTACCCTCTGAGCAGGTGGGCCATTCTAACCTCTTTTGTGCTGGGCACTGGGGGGGTCTCAGCAGACTTAGTGGCATGGCCCGAACCTAGGGTAAGTACCTTCCACGATGGTCAGATCACACCATCCTTATTCCCCCGGCAGGTGTGGTTTCTCCGTGGCCAGCCTCTTCTGAAATATAGACCAACCCAGGGCAACAATGGCCATGTACTGGTTGTGAGTTGGGAATGGGGGTAGATGATAAGGTGGCTACTCCTGACACAAATGAGCACAAATTTTCCTCTATGGGTTGTGCTCAATGTACACCACAAATTTTCCAGGTTGTTCTTTGTGTCTGCCCATCCTAACTCAAAGAGACGGACTCTTGTGTATATACACAGAGTCCCTTGGAGGGGTAACCAGGCCAGACACAGCATTTTAGGAAGCCTGATGAGTTTGCTGTGACATGAGGCTGCAATGATGCTATTATAGCATACAGGGATACAAAGGCACTCCTTGTTTGAACTTCACCTTGAACACCTGACACCAGGTCCTCTGCCCTCCTCTGGACCACCATTCAAACTATATGACTCAGAAGGTGAGCAACCAGCAGATCCATCTTGCAGTAACAGCCTTTTAGTAGTTAGGTGGGACAATAGCTAAAATATCTTCCCAATTTCTTGGACCCAGAGGCTTTGCTTATGCCTAAAGCACGCTTTGCCTTCCATGTACAACCTGGTACTGTGGGGGACCTGATAGAATTTTCCAGCTATTTTGGCTCGTGGTAAAGTCCTTTCACCAGGTGCTTTGCCTGCGTCAAGGATATTTGTTTTTGAACCGCCTCACTAGTGATCCAAGATGGCAGACTGGTATTTTCACATTACGTGGGTGTGTACTTCTTCATGGTGATCTGTGCCCTCCTTGTGCCTCATCATCAAAGCACAAGAGAGTAAGGATCCTTCACTCTTCCTTTGAGATTGAGGCCCCTCTGGCGTTCTGGGGGCTGGAGTCGGAGGGGGTATTCCTATTAATAGATGAAAGATGAATTTAATAGAAAGACTATTTAAAGATAAGCTCTTGCAGCGTGCACATCAAGCTGGCACTTGAGTTCCTGGTTTTGGACTGTCTGGGATGAGGAGGAATGCTGGAGCCCCAGCTGCTTCTTATTTGGCTCCCCGTGAACAACGCCCCCCCACTGCCCCCTTTATACGTGTCACATGGTTCCACAGCTGAACGGGTTTTTCTCTAACTTGGCTGTTTCACATGCAAAATATTTTGAGTCAGATACACATTAGCTCAGAGGACCTTAATTTCAATCTCCTAAACTGAGATTTTTAAAAAGGGCTTGTTTTTTTTCTTTTCTTTTTCTTTTTTTTTAATTAAAGTAGGGAGGGGGCCTGTGGGACCAAAGGGGTCAGAATGTTTTGTGTCAGCTTCATACCAAGATCTTCACTGGGATGGTTCCATGATTTTTTTCTCTGATGATGCTGTTTTTAGGGCCCAGGTGGTTTTATGAAACAAGAACCTAGACTGTTTCTGAAAAATTACACTGGAAAGAAAGAAGAAAAGCATGTTCCTTTGTAAAACCCAAACCCAATGATCTTGGGCTGATTTTTTCCACCTGATTTCTCTTTTATTAAGAATGTAAATATTTAATTAAACTCCGTTATGTGCATATTTGAATTAAGGTACAGAGTTCAGTGTGCAAACTTGGGTATTTTGAGTGGGAGAACCTGGTCTAGCCTTTGAGATATGCTTAGATTAATGAAAAGGATGAACTTGAGGAAAACAAGATTCATTCATGACTCTTCTTATACTGCCTGTTGATTTCTGCTCCTCTAGACACACAGGCTGAGTCTCTTTACCCTGGATTGGCTCTTTTAGAAATAAGCTCCCTGAGGATCAGACATCCGTGATCCATTTTGACAGGAAATACAGGGAGGAGACATATTCTCAGGGAGGAATGCATGGAGACATATTCAAAATGTCTGCCCTAGGGTCGTCCTCAAGTCTTCAGGCACCACCCTTCTCTTTCATATCCTAATAACGTGGATCAATACCCAGTCAATCCTTCAGTGCCCCTTCCCATTATTTTCACAGATTTCCCAAAAGGATTTGTTTCCCAGTTTATCTCTTTCTCTGAATTCCTGTGCCTCTGGGACAGCCTACCCCCTTTTATATTCTCTCAGGCTGTTTATTCTAGACAGCCCTAGGACTACCTTGCTGCACAGAGCTTGCGGACACTGCTCTCTTTGGAATCCACGGGGATGACATCTCCCAGAGCCCATCTAGGAGTCACTGGTGTTCCTGGCACTGGGCAATGCAACAGCTGCAAAGCTCAAAAACAACAACAACAACAACAACAAAATCTTTTTTTTTTTTTTGACTTGCAAATGTACTATTAATGCAAGGTAGAAGTCTAGGGAAAATGTTCTAATAGAGAGTAATTACGTCACAGGGCAGCAAACCTTTTAGACCCTTTAGGCTAGGGGAGGGGAGGAGGAAGGTTTCCACTCTCATAGCTGAACAGAACAAACCATGAGGGTATTTTACTGTGGGGAAAAAAAAAATGCTTGAAAAAATTCTGCCTTCCTCCTAAGCCTTTGCCTCAAAATGCTAAAATGACAGGTATTTTTATTGCCTTGCCAGATGGCTTGAAGCGAAAGGAGGGAAGCCTGAGCTGAGACCTCAGGGATGATTTAGGACTATGACAAAGCCCCAAGCTGAAATCCCTGGATTCATCCCCTACTTGCCACTTCGCATTATAAATTCAGCCTTCCGCAGACCGAGAGCAACGGGGAAATGCCGCTTTCAGAAACAAGTTTCTCTTATCTGTCCAGTGACAGCCGGTTGTTTACTCTATTGATTTAAAAATCTCCCTCCTGCCCTAGGTCTTTCTTACATTGCCAATTAGCTGGTTCCTAACGTCCTATCCCCAACATTAAGATCTCCCGATTAGGGATTTATAACCACAATCTTATTTTTGTTAAATTTCTTGTGATGAGGAAGTTTCCCCCTAGTGGGTTGTTCTCGTCTTGAACATGAACATATTCAATTGAGGGAAAGGCAAATAAATTTTTATTTTATAACTGGTATAGAGCTTAATGCAATGTAAGTTTTTTTAAAAATCTAAGTCTTCAATTATTCTTTATCCTTAAAATAGCTACATTGTTGAATATTAAAACTATTGCTGTGCCTATAAATTTCCTTTATGTTGTACAAACCTATGTAAGTTGAACAAAGGCCTTCACCTATGGAAAAATTAGAAAATTCTGTGTTTAGATGTAACCATGTCCAAAATAGCTAAATAGCCAGGAAAAGCTCTCCTTGTTAATGGAATATCAGTCATCTATTTCAAACTACCTTATTTATAAAAGGACCTAATGGAACTAGAAGGATTAACAAGCAAATAATCAATTGACTTTAAGTGTATCTTTGGAGGAAATACTACAGCTTATGAAGTGAATTTTTACTTATATTTAAGAAATACAAACAGATCAACCTTTTCCAAAGAACCTTCGATTGAATTTTCTTCCCTAGGATCCTAATCAAAAATCACTTCTGTGATTTTTAATTTTTTATGCACATACTGCATTTTCAGTTGCTGTGTGGAAAATAAGATTGAAATCCTACAAAGAGTCTACAGATCCTCCTTGGCTTGTGATGGGATCACACCCCAATAAACCCATCATAAATTGAAAATACCGTGAGTCGAATATGCATTTAATACCTACGATCGTAGCTTAGTGTAGTCTCCCAGAAATGTGCCCAGAACCCTTACGGTAGCCTACGGCTGGACAAAATTGTCTCACACAAAGCATATTTTATCACCAATTGCTGAATATTTCATGAGATTGATCGAATACTATACTGAAAGTGAAAAGCAGAATGATTGCATGGTGACAGAATGGCTCTAGGTGTGTTGGTTGTCTCCCTTTGTGACCGAGTGTCACGGGAGTGGTGGCTGCCCAGCATGACAGGGTATCATGCTGTACATCGCTAGCCCAGGGAAAGAGCAAAACTCAAACCACCATTCCTACTGAATGCGTATTGCTCTTGCACCGTAAGATAGAAAAGTTGTGAAGTCAAACCATGGTGTCTGAGGCCATCTGCATACTGTTTAAAGAAAAAAAAATTATGATATGAAACAGGGCATCTGAAGGTATCAGAAAATACGGGATTGAATTGAAAAGACAAAAAACAAAAGCCATTGCTGCATGTTTTATTCAGTTGGAACAATGCTGTCTTCTTCACCCCAGTTTGACTCCACATGTGGTGGGTATTTTTGGGTTGGTTGATTTGTTTGTTTGTTTCGAGCTCCCTTGCTGAATGCAAGGTAGCAGGCATTTACATGAGGTTCAACAGAAGCAGATAGCACACCTAGAAACTCAGGCGCCTTCTAAAAGACGAGGGCCGGTTAGCCCCGGCGGCGGTGAGAGGTAAGTGTGAGAAAAGTCATTAGTAAAATCCACACATTTGAAACAACACGATCTTTCACTACCTCTCGTGCAATGTCAAGAGGCTGCCTTATGTAGGGGAATGTTCCCTGGCAGAGCTCTCTTCGCCTGCTGTGGGGAGGAGCGTCGTGACTGCTGAGTTAGAGTTGTGGCTCTGTTAAGATATTCCATGAAGTTTCCTGTCAAAACGGCACTGGCAGAGGGCCAGGCTAGGTCGGTGTGGTAGGAAGCTGCCTCTTAATGTACTTTAAGGACTTTCTGAAAGCAACTCTGTCACTGAATACCACTGAATACCTCCCCCCATGGAAGTGCCTGCAGGCCTCACAGTAATAGGCATTTCTTTTGCACAAAGGGGATTCTATCCAGATTTATGAGGAGCCTGTACCTGCACACATAATCCAAGAAAAGGACCCACTAGCAGCCTTCCCTTAAATGACTTTATCAGTGAGACACCTGGGTGACTCAGTGGGTTAAGCCTCTGCCTTTGGCTCAGGTCATGATCTCAGGGTCCTAGGATCGAGCCCCACATCGGGCTCTCTGCTCAGCGGGGAGCCTGCTTCCCCCTCTCTCTCTCTGCCTGCCTCTCTGCCTACTTGTGATCTCTCTCTCTCTGTCAAATAAATAAATAAAATCTTTTAAAAAAATAGCTTTATCAGCTTTACTCCAGATCCCATGAGGACCCAGATGGAGTAGGACAAAAGACAAGTAGGTTTGGGTGGCATGTGTTGATTGGAGACAGAAGACTCTGGGATGTGGTACACAGTCCAGATCTAAGCATAAATTGTGGTCCTGGGCACTGCAGCCCAGGGTCAACATGGTGGATTTCCAGAGGCGAGGGAAGTGAGGGACTATTTTGAGAGAGAGAAGGCAGTTGAAAAGTGAAATGAGGTGGTCGACCTAAGCTTTGCCTACCCCACAATTTTACAGTCAAGTACTGGCCTTGAGGGAGGAAGGGACCCTGCCTCAATGGCAGCTAATTATGACCCACTGATGACTGCCATTGGAAAACAAAAGAACAGCCTGGAAGTCTGGTTGACCTGCGTCCCAAGCACCATTCCACATTTCAGTGTTGGACAGGAAGCTGCCATCGGGAGTCCGTCTTCCTTGTTAGCAAAGAGGCAAGGCTTGCTGTTTTTACTGGCTGGTGTTCATTGGCCAAATAACAGGCTGCCATTGGAGATTTCACTAGAAAATCGTCTCATGTTATATTCTTACTTTGGTTAGAACTGAAGAAAAGAAAACAAGTGAATGTGGGCCCTACTGCCTCCCCAGGGTCCCAGGCCAGGTACCAGCACATCCTGGACCACTCAGGTTATCTGAGAACAAGCCATACACATCCGTCAGCACATTTTACCTCCCGGCTTCAGGCATAAAAATGCCAGCACAAAGAAAATTAAGCCAGGTGATAAACCACCCCAAGAAGGGCTTACTTTTTCAACTTCTCCTGCCTGGAGAAGGTAGAGGAAAATATTACAGGTCATTGACTCAGGCTTCATTCACCTGAAGTGTCATAAACTAACCCCCCCACCGAAAAAAAAAAAAAAAAAGAAAAGGCTGATATTGTCTGCAGGTTTAATAATGACACAAAAGCAAAAAGAAAGGTCTAAACTATTTTTAAAGCTCCAGAAGTTTCCTTGGAAAGGAATTCAAGGCAGAAGGTAAAATAAATGGATACTGTCCACCAGGCTGATTAAAGAGTAGCAACTGTATTGTCAGCGCTGTCTGGGCTCAAACAGCCCCACGGAATCCAGGATTAGAGATGCTCGTAAGCCTCTTGCTGGAGACAAATGGACAACAGACATCTGCCTGAAGGTGAAGAGCTGTTTCACTAACTGTCTTGGGTGGTAATTGACAGAAGCCGACAACAAAAATGTCAGACGTGTAGGTCAGGAGGTCAGTCATCTGCCAACATCTGTAACCCTAGGGAAGGCAGCAATGCATGTATGGTTGTGGGTGTAGACCTCACCCTTCTTGGGCTAGATCATTTATATTCATGTTTCTCTTCATGTCACCCTTCAAACCGTGCCTCACGGTTTTGTGAGACCAGCGTATGTGCACGTACAAGGGTGGGTGTAAGATGAAGATTTTAATTGGCCCTTGTTCTGATCACTAGCTCATAGTTCATGAGTAGGAAACTGCTGTAACAATAATAAACATAATAAATAATAATAAAACAATAAATAATAATAAAATAGTAAAATATAAAATAAAAACCAAAAACAATACATAAATAAGAAAACAAAAAATTTAAAAAACAATAATAAAACAATAAAATCATAATTTGAAAAAAAGGAAGAGTATAAGAATATATTGAAGGTTGTTTGTTTTATCACTAGATCTAATAGTAAAAGCAAAAGCAAGCAAAAAAATTAGATAGACTGAATGCCCATCGATTCACTGAAATATTAGGTACTACATAAAATGAGGTGGACCTATATATTCTACATGAAAAGATGTCCAGAAGATGCTTTTAACTGTTAAAAAATTAGGTGGGGAAACAAGATGCCAACTTTGATTTTATTTCATGTTAAAAGGAAACAAGATATTTTTGGATACACACAAGGAGGATCTGGAAGAGTACACTCAAACACACACTTGAAGGGTAGGTTTGAAAAGTAAGGTTTGGATTTTCATTTTCTAATGAGTTGACTTCTTTACTACTTGCATATTTTTTTAAAATGAGCAGATAGTAGTTGATTGATTTTTTTAATCGTCCATTTTTTTTTTCTTTAAGAAGAGGGAAATGGTGAAACAGAAAAGCAATATGGAAAGAGCTAAGAGATATGTTTCAAAAATGTGCACTTTTGCCTGCAGAGCACCTTGTATACCAAGAATAGTCCATTTCATTGTGATGATTCAGTCTGTGTCCAGTTCCAGTGGGTAAATTAAGATTGATAGTCTCTTTAGAATTTCAGAGTGTGTATGTGTGTAATTTATGCTAACACATTGAGAGAAGGAAGGAGAAATTATGTAATCATTTCCACTTTTCCTCTTTCCTCCTCTACTTTGGGAGGCCTGTGTTACTTTTTTGCTTTCTTTCTCTCTCTCTTTTTTACAGTTTTTATTTGCTCTTGAACATAATCTACCAGTTATAAGTCTTTTGATGAAAAGTGACAGAAACCCAGCTAAACGAGCTTATGCTAAAAAGGAAAGCAGACTTTGGGGTCATGTAGATAAGAAGGGATCATGTAGATAAGAAATCCAGGGACTTAACATTTTTTCATCAACGTTTTCTTTCTTTTTACCTCTCTCAGTACTACCTTTTTCTCTGTTGGCTTCATTCTCCATTAGGCTCTTGATGCGGTGGGGAGCAGAAATGGCCAACATGACTTCCTTAGACTCCTTCACTCCAAAAACTAAGAACCCAACAGAACAAAAGAGAATGCCCTTCTCTCAGTCACTCAACCAATCCCCCCTGTCTGTACAGTCTCTGGGGCCACAAGAGTGAGAGACTCTGATGGGCTCGTCTTGGCCATGTGCCCATCCTGACGGTGAGGGAGGCAGGTCAGGGGATAAACAAATCTGTCAACTGAGGAAGGCTGAGTTCCCCTTTTCTTCCCCCAGAAGAAAAAGATAATAGCTCTTACCAGAAGGGAGAAGGTCTGCTAAGTAGGCAAAAACTACAGATATACACTAAACATGGGATTTTTTTTTAAAAGATTTTATTTATTTGACAGACAGAGATCACAAGTAGGCAGAGAGGCAGGCAGAGAAAGGAGGAAGCAGGCTCCCTGCCAAGCAGAGAGCCTGATGTGGGGCTCGATCCCAGGACCCTGGGATCATGACCTGAGCCGAAGGCAGAGGCTTTAATCCACTGAGCCACCCAGGCGCCCCTAAACATGGGATTTTAAAATGTCTCATGTTCCATATGAAGAAGTAACAGAGCCTCTCTCATCTTCTTGATCTTCATGAATTCTTGGAACTTTTCCCTCCTTAGGCTTCTGTAAGTTCTTTACAACCGTCTCCCTGGATTGGAAGACATGATTGCCTGTGATTCTCTTCCCTGTGTATCCTATTTCGAGCAAAAGGCTCTTTCTCTGTCTTGCCCAACTGTCCTGTCACTTGCCTTCTAGTGATTTATCTCAAAAGGAAACCAGTAAAATGAAAAAATCTGATTTTTAAGATTTCCTATTTGATTATGGGAGAAGAAAATACTTTGTTTCAGAGAGGCATTTTAAAAGTCTTGAGCTGGTGAGTTTTGCATAAAAATAACTTATGTTCTTTTCCCTGAGCCAGGAGTCCTTTTAAAAAAGCAGGTGTTCCAGATACTAGAGATGACAAACAGCTTTATAACTAACACAAGGAAGAGCCGAGGACAATGAACTCATCTGCCAAGTGTTAAAGCCAAGGGCAAAATATTCCAAAATGGATATTTCTAGAAACATTTCAAAACAGAGGAAGCCAGAGGATTAGTAAAACAGTGAATGTACAGTCTGGTCACTTTGAAGGTTGACATATTACCTAGTCTGCTAATAGTGTGCATTTACACAGATCTTTTCAAGGGAGATTTTTCCTCCAGCCAACTGTGAAGATATAATAGGTTTTTCCTCTGTCCTTAGCTCATTCTAAGCACCATCAACATCTGTTGTGTAGTCTACATGGAGTGGGGCTGTTGCCATGAAATTTTCAGAATATACACAGGTTGCCTTAGCTCACTGACTGCAAAGGCTTATTTTCTGCTTGCTTAGTTGTCGCTTTGGAGGGAGGGAAAAGGAGGTGTGCTACAGGTTGGAGAATCATGCATGCTCCTTTGTTTTAAAAAAACAAAGCAGAAGTGGAGCACCTGGGTGACTGAGTTGGTTAAGCGTCTGCCTTTGGCTCAGGTCATGATCCCAGGGTCTTGGTATCCCGTTCCGCATCAGGCTCCCTCCTTAGCAGGGGATCTGCTTCTCCCTCTGCCCCTCCCCCTGCTCATTCTCTCTCTTTCTTTCTCTCTCAAATAAACAAATAGTCTTGAAAAAAAGAAATTAAAAAAAAAATGGAAACAATCCAAAGGACCCTCAGTCACTGGGCACAAGGATAGAATAGTGTTTGGTTTTATTTTGTTCTGTTTTTTTTCCACTCATGGTTTCCTTATTTGGAAGTATCTTCAGAGCACCTCAGTAATTTCCTCCAACGTTTACTGTTGAGTTTTCTGCCACGCACCCATTTTTCCAATGCCGTGTAACTGTCACACCCACCCGTTACCTTCCACCTAAACCTAAAGCTGGTTAGCCACCTGTTTTCCCTCCAACAACACTGTCATCCATTTTGGCAGAATGCTTTCAGATGGTTGCTTAGGGAGCAGGTACGGTGAAGTCTGTTCCTTAAAACAGAGCCGTCCAAGAGCAATACAATGTAAGCGGAATGTGTGAGTTGAAGCATTGAAGTATGGGGATTAAAAAGATCAATGGTGAAATTAAGTTTCAGTATTTTATTTAATCCAATTTACTATACACACACACACACACACACACATATAATCCAATTTAATCCAATATATCCAAACATTATACAGTTATTAGTGGGATGTTTTTCCATTCGATTTTCTGTACTAAGACCATGAAATCTGGTGTGTATGTTATATTTACAGCATGCCTCAATTTGGACTAGCCTTAGCTCAAGCGCTTATAACTACCTCTGGCTAGTGCTTACTGTGTTGAACAACAACATGGACCTAGAGGGACCCTGTAGGCTATGCTTGAAGTATTTGCTGTGGACTTGTTATGCTTTTTATATAATACTACCTAGTTCTGGGGAGTGCAGGATGCTGTGAACAATAGAATTGTGTTTTTTTAAAAAATGTTCATTTCCTCGATTCTGAATCAAGATTCCAAGTTCTTTTTCCCCTAGTCAGTCTAGCTTAGTAAAGCCGTTGCCAAGGTCATGACAGATGTGAGAAAAATGTGGAAAGTTCGAGCGGAGGAAAAGCACTCCAAATTTTGAAGTCACAATTCTTAAATTCCACATCAGATATCAAACACTTTTTGATGGATGTCCTTCATTATTTATGATCCTCATAGACCTTTTCATCCCCTGTGTGATTTCCTGCTACCCGACTTGCTCTGGAAAGTGCTTTGTGTTCCAGTCTCAATCGTCCAAGGTTTTGGAACAATTCATCGTCTTTCCACCTCAGCTACACATGTTCAGTAACAATGATTGATCTCTACACTACAGGGGATGCCGAGAACTTTCTACTTCCTCTGAAGACTCGCTCTCTGGGGATGAGCCATGCAGTGATACTGTTCTCACAGATGCTTTGCAAGCGCTTTTAATGGGTCAGCATGTCCACGTGTGTTTCCTGAGCGTACAGTTCATGGTGTTGTTGACTGTTTTTGTATGCGTGTGGCGTCCGTCCAAGAGGTGGATTGATATGACCCTTCTTAAATCACTAATTATTTGGGAAATACTCTAAATGTTCTTTGGGCTTCTTAGTGGTTGGTGGATGTGTGCCCAGCAGTCCCAGCTGGCTCCTCGGCCTGGGACCCTCCTCTCACCGTTCACAGGGTTGGCTTCTTCTCATTCTTCAAATCTCAGAGGTCTTCTCTGACCACTGACCACCCAGTATTATATTAGGTCCTTTTTTTTTTTTTTTTAAGATTTTTATGGGGCATCTGGGTGGCTCAGTGGGTTAAGCTCTCTGCTCAGCTGTGCTCTCTGCTCAGCTGGGAGCCTGCTTCCCCCCCTCTCTGTGCCTACCTCTCTGCCTGCTTGTGATCTCTTTCTCTGTCAAATAAATAAAATCTTTAAAAAAAAAAGATTTTATTTATTTATTTGAGAGAGAGCATGAGGGGAGAAAGGGCAGAGGGAGAAGCAGACTCCCCACCAAGCAAGGAGCCCGATACAGGACTTGATCCCAAGACCCTGAGATCAGGACCTAAGACAAAGGCAGATGCTTAACCAACTGAGACACCCAGGCACCGCTAGATCTTTTATTTATTTATTTATTGCCACAATAGTTTGTTTTCTGCTTTCATAGCTCTTAGCAACGCTGAAATATACTTGTTTATTGACTATCTGTAAGGGCAATCTAGTGTGTCGACTCTATCTACCCCAGTATAGCCTAAACTACTAACACAATGCCCAATGCACAGCAGGTGCTCAAATATATTACTTTTCTGGATAAATGCTTAACAAGTTACTTTGTATTTTTCCAAGAACTGTTTCTATCACATTAATGGTAAACCCATCCAAATCACACCCATCATCCCTAGAGTTAGAGATACTGGCGATGCTTCTCTGACTAAAGCTGTTTCATTTCTCAAAACACTTCCTCTTCATCTGTTTCTGCATTGTGCATCAAACCACCAGGGGAAGTCTGGGGAAAATGTTAAATGCCATTTAGAATCCAAAGTTAAACATTACATTAGAGGATCCACATTTCTACAAATCTTCGATTGTCAGAGCACCAGTGATGACACTTGAACCCAAACTGAAAGGTTTCCCACAGTTCATGTCATCTCAGTGATTATAATAATCACTTATTATATATTTTATATACATATTATATTATTATACATATTAATATATGATATATTAATATGTATATATTATAAATTATATGTAATATATGGCATATATTATATATATACAATTATTATAATCATCTCAGTGATTATAATCAAAGTAAGGTCATGGATAACCATACACATACTGCAGGGG
The DNA here is from genome assembly GCF_020171115.1 of Neogale vison. NCBI lineage: Eukaryota > Metazoa > Chordata > Mammalia > Carnivora > Mustelidae > Neogale > Neogale vison. The sequence continues at coordinate 178,004,598 of NC_058091.1, forward strand.
AATCCAAGATGTACTTCTCTTCTGTTTTTGGAGCAAAGAGCCCCAATGCTATTTAATGCCAGGACACAGGTAGAGAAATAGTGACCCTCACAGCCAGCTGGCATAACCCTGGGCTTCAGAACCCATTTTGCCAGGGAATTCATGTGGGTGCTGTCGGCTTTCTAGAGTTCATTCTTTGGACAAATACTTATTCATATTCTTAGTGTGTTCAACTTTAAGTGCTCTTGGAATATTGACTTAATCAATTATCATAACAATCTGGTGAAATAGGCACTATTAGCATCCCATTTTGTAGTTGTGGAAACTAGGACCTAGGCACGTTAACCAGCTCTGAGGATGGCATGAGACGAATCTGAGATTTAAACCCGAAGAGTTTAATACCCAGAGCAGCGTGCTTACCCTCTACATTACAGGGTTGCTCTCGACTTTGAACTGAAAAGCATTTATTCTATCCACAATTACATCTTTCTCTATTCTTCCCATAAGCTGCCTTTAAAACATTTCGCATAATTTACAAGGAACATTTTTCATTGGCCATCAGTTGTCTTCATCTAGTTCAATATGAATTTAGCTTTTCTCTCCTTCTTTTCTTCTAAAGAGGACCATATGTCCTCAGGCTGAGGACTTGGGAACCGGAAGCTATAAATTTAGAGGAAAAGAAGCAAAACTCACAACAGAGTCATATCTAAGAAGATAAAAACCTTACTTCGTTTTTCAGTTTTTCCTACCAAAAGCTGTTTGGACATAGGATTTATTCTGGTTTGGAACAGAGGGTATTATAATTACTTATGGCATTCCATTCATTGATGGCTTTCTTCTACAACTTAGAGGTGACTAGTTCTAATGTCTTTGCATGGCTTATCCGAGGGGAAGAAGTTTTTGTTCTGTTAACCTACCAGAAGCTACTTAGAGATAAAGCCAAAAAATAGTCCATTATAGCTTTAGTCTCCATGACATCTAAATCCCTTTGTTGCCCTTCAGAGGGATAAGCATCAACAGTAGACCTAACCAGTTGTCTCCAAATGCATGAGTTTGGTCTCAAGGTAGAATAGGTAAGAGAAAAGGTGAATTCCTTACAAAGACAACAGAAACTTTGAATCCAGGCGGATATATAGAACAGTAACATTCACAGAACAGATTAGGTACTATAGTGAAATGATTATCAAAATAAGGAAGAGAGACTGCCCAGAGGACTAATCATAATTAAACGCACAGTGTCGTCACAGTAGGTGTGTAATCAGTGGAATGCGTTTTCGTCCGGCTCCTATTCTGCATCTGGGACAGGTCCCCGGGAACGTGGTGTGGTGTTCAGAAGTTGACCTGCATTCCTCTTCAGATCATTTAACCACGCTTGCTGACCTGCATTCCTTTGTATAACTATTTAATCAAATTCATTTCAAATACCAGAACCTCCAGTTCAAGATTTAATCGGTGTTTACATACACGTGTGAAATCTCTTAGTGTCCACAAGTGCCCTTGAGGATGAAGACTGCATGATAACAGAATTTCAAAAGACCTCCTGGTCATGGTGTTTCATTCTTAAATGAACATCCCTTCTCTCTTTCTCCTCCCTCTCTCCTCTGCCTCCCTCCTCCCCCCTTCTTTTTAATAAAGATTTTATTTATTCATTTGACAGAGAGAGAGAGATCACAAGTAGGCAGAGCAGCAGGCAGAGAGAGAGGAAGGGAAGCAGGCTCCCTGCTGAGTGATGAGAGAGCCTGATGCAGGGCTTGATCCCAGGGCCCTGGGACCACGACCTGAGCGGAAGGCAGAGGCTTAACCCACTGAGCCACCCAGGCGCCCCTCCTCCTCCCTTTCTTAAGAGGTCTTTAATCTGTGGACTATTCCAATTGTTGAAAGCACCCATCCTGCGCCCCTGTCTTAGAAATTATTTCTCTCTCCTCTTGGTCCATGTTGGAAAGTACTGTAACCCAGTAGGCAAATTACTAATGTGGAAGCTCTGGAAATAGATTAATCCCATGGTAGAGCATAGAAAACCGGACTGAGTACTTAATAACTAAGATATTGTTATGTACACATGTCATATTATGAAAGCAAGTATGCTGACTGTTTGGCAACTTACAGCATTTTCATTTATCCCTAACCATACAGTTGGATGCTCTGATGTAGAAGGGCTATTCAAGTCACCAACAGAAAAAAGAAACCTGTGGAAAAATTGAATAATGAGACGTGTGCAATTTGAAGGATTTAAAACACTGCTCTGTTATTATTGTAGAGCATTAGGAATTTCCCTTGCAGACAAAAATGTTGGATATAAAAGTTTGCTTAAAAATAACCATCTTCTGGTTAAATAACAGGTCCTTGGCCTCAATTCATGGCAGTGACTACGGTAGCTATTCATGAAGATGAAAAGGCACCAGAATCTAAAGGGGAAAAGGGCGGTATCAAAGCCAAACACAGACAAGTAAGATTGATTTTATTCAGGTTCTTACGATAGCCTGAGCACCCTAAATCTGAGTATCAGAGTGTTTCTGTAGTGGGATTTTGTGTTAGACTTTTATAGGGAGGGAGAGACAAGTCGCAGGTGGGGTGACTTCAGTTGGGATTGTTTTGCAATCAAGGGAAGTCTAGGTCAGTTAGCTGAACAGGAAATGTTTTTTCTGTGTCTAGCAAGTTTCAGAGGGACAAACAGTTTAATCTCAGCTATTCATTCATGAGACAAAGAAAGGGAAGTTGGAGGGTCTGTGTCTAGTCTTGTCAACACCTTCAGGCAGAAAAGGAAAAGTCTGTGCTTGGCCTTGTCATAGGTAAACAAGGGAGCCAAACACCTGTGAATCTTATGGAGTCAGGAGAGAGAGTGGACCATGAGTTTTATCAATCATATGGGGAAGTGACTCTTTGGGGTAAACCATTTCCCGGAACACAAAAAGGTGGGGACATCCGTTGCTGATTTCTGGGAGCACAAGGCTCAGACACATTTCGCCATTTTCAATGGCAGCCTGATTCAGACTGGTGGCGTCAGTAGACAGATAAGGAGATGGGCTATAACCCAGGGGGAGTCTGCTCCTACAGATCTGAAGGCAACAAGCCACCCTGAGAGGAAGAGCTTTCCATAAAAAGTATAGGGGGAAAAGATGACCTGTTAATAAAAATGATGTGAGGAGGATCCCTGGGAAAAGAGACCCATCCTTCAGGCAGTTTGCTGAAGAAGTACCACTTCTTTAAAAAAAAAAAAAGATATTTATTTCACAGAGAGAGAGCGAGACAATGAGAGAGGGAACACAGGTAAGGGGAGTGGGAGAGGGAGAAGCAGGACCCCGGGATCAGGACCTGCGCTGAAGGCAGACTCTTAGCGTCTGAGCCCCCCAGGTGCCCCTTTTAAATCAAAACTGAGGATTTATGGATGAAGCCTAGAAGAGTGGGCAGAGAGTCTCTCCCGGGAGCAGGGGAAGTGGTGAGTCCAAGTCAACCTCAGATGGAAAAAAGAACTAACCTGCAAAAATCTGGCCATTGGGGTTAAGTAGGTATAGTTAAATCCAGTCATGAAACTTACATACTGCCTGCCTGAATAGAGTTTGGATCCAGAGTTCCTCTAGGTATTTCAACAGCTTTACAAAGTCAGTGTTCTCTGCTAGTAACTCACTATGGAAGAGGAGCCCAGAGGAAAGACAGTGGCCCCAGATCAGTTGATTAACAAAAACAAACAGACAAAACCAAACAAAACCAAAACCCCTTGGCCCCCGGTAGAGTCTTTTTGTATTTTGCACCAGACTGCCTCAGAACCATATGTCAAGATATTCCTTCACCTGACCATGTTTTTGCACACGATTTAATGGTTTCCATATAGAAATACCAACAATGAACTTCCAATGACCTAGAAGAATAGGTAAAAGCGTAGTAATGGGATTAATCAAAATCCCAGGATAATCTCACTGAGTCAGGTTAACAATCCATAAACTTCCTTCTATACCAAATCTTTGATTAAAGCTGCTCTATTATATATAAGCAGCTAAACTGCGGTACTTGAATTTCATCTCCCTTCCAATTCTAACTTTATTAGAAGTCTAAGATGAAGCAAAAAGCTAAGAGAGAAAAGACATCCTAAAGGGGGAAGAAGTACTGGAAAGTGAAGAAATGACCATAGAAAACTTGTCATGTGAGGAGTGGCTAATTCCTAATCACACTCAGTGTAAGCAGGGGAGAAATCACATGGGTACAGCAGAGAGGAGCACTGTCTAAAGAGCAGGTGGAAGAGGAGGGGGCAGGGAGTGTATCAGAGAAAGGGGGTGGGGAGAACCAAATGAGTATGTCCTCTAACCATCCCTTTCTCTGTGAAACTCAAAACTGTTCAAAAACTGAGCTCCTCGTCATTTTTTCTCAGTCATGTTTCTTTACTGTGGTTTGGGCAATTTCTTTCAGAAAGTAAAACTTGCTATAGCATTTATACTTGGGTTCGACATCTATTCCCCTACTTAAACTCTAGGGCTTTCAGGTAAAATACACAGGGAATTTTCTCCTGTTTTATCTACGGTGAAATGTAAAATGTTCACATTTCCCCATCTTATTAATTACCAAATACTCTGGGTATGTTGTACGATGCCCATCCTTGTTCTCTTGTTTGTTTAAGATTTTATTTATTTGACAGAGAGCGCAGAAGGGGGAGCAGCAGGCAGAGGGAGAGGGAGAAGCAGGCTCCCCGACATGGGGCTGGATCCCTGGACCCTGGGATCATGACCCCAGCCGAAGGCAGGTGCTTAACCGACTGAGCCAACCAGGACCCCCTCCTCCTTGCTCTCTGAGTGGTGGAGCCTCATGACTAGTTCCCGCCAATGAGCTGTGAGCAGCAGTGACAGGTCTAGCTTCTAAGCTGCAGCATCTAATTCTTGGTTGAAGACCCTTCTTAGTTCTCTTTCCTTCATGGAGTGATGAGCAATCTTGCTGTTAGCAAGCTGCTCCATTTGGCTGAGGCTTAAAATCAAAAAGACCTGAAGCACGACATCTGTATCTTTGGGGTAAATACCCAGGAGTGCAATTGCAGGGTCGTAGGGAAGCTCTATTTTTAATTTCTTGAGGAATCTCCACACTGTTCTCCAAAGAGGCTGCACCAACTTGCATTCCCACCAACAGTGGAAGAGGGTTCCCCTTTCTCCACATCCTCTCCAACACATGATGTTTTCTGTTTTGTTAATTTTGGCCATTCTAACTGGTGTAAGGTGATATCTCAATGTGGTTTTAATTTGAATCTCCCTGAGGGCTAATGATGATGAGCATTTTTTCATGTGTCTGATAGCCATTTGTATGTCTTGATTGGAGAAGTGTCTGTTCATATCTTCTGCCCATTTTTTGATGTGTTTGTCTGTTTCGTGTGGGTTGAGTTTGAGGAGTTCATTATAGATCCTGGATATCAACCTTTTGTCTGTACTGTCATTTGCAAATATCTTCTCCCATTCCGTGGGTTGCCTCTTTGTTTTTTTGACTGTTTCCTTTGCTGTGCAGAAGCTTTTGATTTTGATGGCCCCAATGTTTATAGCAGCAATGGCCACAGTCGCCAAACTATGGAAAGAACCAAGATGCCCTTCAACAGATGAATGGATAAGGAAGATGTGGTCCATATACACTATGGAGTATTATGCCTCCATCAGAAAGGATGAATACCCAACTTTTGTAGCAACATGGACAGGACTGGAAGAGATTATGCTGAGTGAAATAAGTCAAGCAGAGAGAGTCAATTATCATATGGTTTCACTTATTTGTGGAGCATAACAAATAGCATGGAGGACAAGGGGCGTTAGAGAGGAGTAGGGAATTTGGGTAAATTGGAAGGGGAGGTGAACCATGAGAGACTATGGACTCTGAAAAACAGTCTGAGGGGTTTGAAGTGGCGGGGGGGTGGGAGGTTGGGGTACCAGGTGGTGGGTATTATAGAGGGCACGGCTTGCATGGAGCACTGGGTGTGGTGAAAAAATAATGAATAATGTTTTTCTGAAAATAAATAAATTGGAAAAAAAAAAAAAAGACCTGAAGCAGAGGTACAGCTGACCTGAACTTGACATCTAGTGAGAGCAAGAAATATATTTGTCTTAATCTATGAAAGTTTTGAATTGTTGCATGATTGTTACCACAAGGTAACCTAACCCATCTTGACTGATACAATCACATTTATGCAAGAGTATGGTCTGATTCTCCATATAAAGACCTTGTAATTACTTACATATATTTGTACAAGCAAATGAAACAAGCGTGACTCCAGGATAAAATAATAGTCTGCCCCAACCAAACTATCGTTCTCAACCAGAAATCAGGAAGGACTTCAAACAGATCTTCCCTCAATGACCCAGATGTACCATGAGAATAAAAAAATCTGAGCCTTTAATACAGAGATGTTTTATTAAAGAAAAATCTACATTTAAAAATAGGGAAAAAAAGAGAATGGTTTTCGGCTTGATCAGTGACAGTGTTATAGCAGGTTTATCCAGTGTTTGTCACACAATAAAGATATATTATGGGAACTGGGTAAAAGGATAGAGGCAGATGTTTAATTGTAATAATTGAATGAACAATTAGATGTCAGCTCTTTGGCAGATGATATACAGTGAAATGGAGTTTTGTACTAATTATTCTCAGTAGCTAACTCTTGAGTAAAAAAAATGTACTCAGTGTTGAAGATCCACATATGAGTAATATGAACTCCCTGGCATCTTGATGGGAATTGACAGTTGAATGGTAGGGGATAAGAAATGGACATGAGGGGTGCCTGGGTGGCTCAGTCGGTTAAGCGTCAGACTCTTGATTTTGGCTTAGGTCCTCATCTCTGGATCCTGGGATGGAGCCCTGATGTGTGTGTGTGGGGGGTATTCCACTCAGTGGGGAGAGTGCTTGTCTCCCTCTGCCTCTCCCCCTGCATACACACCGCTCTCTCTCTCTCTCTCAAATAAAGAGATCTTTCTCACTCTTTCGCTTGCTCGCTTTTTTTTTTTTTTTTTTTTTTTTTAAGAAATGGGCATGAAACAGAAAGATGCAAACTGCTGTTAAGGTGCAGTGGTAGGCATGGTGGGGAATATTCTTGAAAGGGGTAAATGGTCCAGTGGCTGTGGTTGCTAAGCCATTCCACAGTACTACCTAGCCTACTGAGGCAGCTCCTTGATTAGAAAACTGAGTATCAGAGACTGGTTGGTAATTGACAATAAGCAGCTAACAGACTAAGCAGAGTAGTTCATGAACTTGATAACAAGTCAACATGATGCTGACGAAGCTGGCTTTCTTGCCATCCAATTTAAAATCTAGCAGGTCTCTTCCAACCCAACTACCTCACTCCTTCCACACTTTGTATATCAATTTGTGGTTTCGAGTTTAGCACCAGATTGCACAGGAAAAGCAAACCAACAAATGATACAAGCAAAAGCAAACTCATAGACTATGCAGGAAAGTATATAGAAGTGTAAGTTTAAATCACAGTGTAAAAATAATCACATGAAAACAATGGTAAACATGTAATCAAAAACATGTTAGGAAGAGAATAAACCATGAGAAAAGAACTATTGAAAAACGGGAAACTGTCTGAAACAACATCTCAGAGACTGCCCTTTTACTCTATGGCATGCTTTTCCTTGGGCTACACAACAGCAGCTAATTTTTTTTTCCCCTGGGACAACCCATTTTCTGTACGTACAACACAATCAGTCCCATTCTTGAACCATTTAACACCTGGTGCACTATTAGAGCTGGTAGGTGTTCAGTGCAGTAGGAAGAAGATGCCCATTTATTATTCAACAGATTACTCCTTTGATACATTAAAATCTGATTATTTAAAAAAAAAACCAGGATGTCAAAATATTTAACAGGATGGCAATGGAACTTGGCTCTCTACAGACCATGTCAAGGATGACACCAATTTCCATCCATATCTACTGGATGGCAGCAAGATGTGCTTTTCTCAGAGTTTACACTAGGCAAAAAAAAAAAAAAGGGAACACAAAAAACAGTATTTTTATTTTAACCAGATGTGAATGAATTAAGCCCAATATTTTCAAGTATTTTTAGTGCCATATGATGTCATCTGATTTTATATTTTTCTACTGAAGGATAATGCGTGTTCTTAAAATTGTGAAGCCACTTTCTATACATGTACTTGAAGTCTTATATATGATCAATTACAATAAACAAATTACAACACTGCAGGACACACTCTTGGCCAATGATGTCAAAAAGCGGAGAGAGAGAAATTCAGTTTCTCAGTAGGAAATCAAATTAGAAGCACGTGAAATGTCTTCTGCTGGCCTTCAAAGGAGTCCTCATCTCAAGTAATTACTGTACTTGTCCAGACAGGTCCAGAACAGGATGGCGGGCCATGTCCTCCTAATCCTACAGTTTGCCTCTTTCCTGCCAACAGAGCAGCCCATGCACTGCATAGGCACTGTGTACAGTTTTACACCAGTCATCCAGAAAACTCCACTTTTTAAACAATCAGGTCGTTTCTGGTTGCTAGGTATTAAAGACATATTATTAACATATGTAATAATACATTATTATGGGCTATTAATATATAATACATTATCTTTATTCTTTGTAGTAAATATATTATCCATGATGTATTTTCAATGACAGGCTCACACATGCTGCACATCCCCAGTGCCATTAACCCAGATAAGTACTGAGTTTCCCAGGATCCTGGCGCCACTCTAGCTCCCTTGGAACTGGCAAGGGAACAAAGAGGATGGATGGACCAGAACTTGCTTCCTCACACTTTTCTCTGGGGTAAGAGCCGGCAAGCAGCCACACCCTACAGCAAGAGAGTGGCCCTCAATAGCTTTGCTGAGTGAACTTCTCCGAGTCATCTCTCCTGGGAAAGGGATTTCTTCAAAACCATTTAAATCTTTCCAAAGGGCAAAAAGAGAGATGGTCCTGAGCCAATGTTACCATAAATGCTTCCACTCTCCCTGATTTCATTTAGGAAATAAGGAAGGAAAGAGGCAGTCGCAACGGCTGACTTGCCCACATGCCTCATGCAGCTGCCCCCCCGCCCCACCTCCGCCTCCCTTCAAGAAAAAAAACGCTGAAAGTAAATTTTACAGTAGGGTCCGCGGAACAGCAAAGTTGTCGAATGAAAAAGCCATTATTTCAGCGCAAGGTCTCCATCCAGCACCCACGCCGGAGCAAAGGACAGTCCGGGCCAAGCCCCCTTTGCCATCCACTCCTCGCCGAAGCCCTGGAGGGCGCGAGCAGGAGGGAGGAGAGGGGGCGAGGACTCCGTGCGAGCGCCACCTCCTCTGCCAAAGGCTTCTCAAGCTCAGCAGTGTCCCAGGACTGTGCCCACCTTCCGTTTCCCCTCCCCGAGTCCCTTTTCCCGGTTCAGGCTGGACCGGCAGACTGGTTTGGGGACCAATGAGGGGGCAGCCGCTGAAGCGTGGATCCCGGTGAGGGGCGATTTCATTTCCAGGGGGAGAGGCCGCCGAGCGGGGGGCGGAGGAGAAAGGGGGGAGCGGGGGCAAAAAGTAGGAGGGGAGGAGAGGAGCAGCCCAGCTGCCGAGGAGCCGAGGCGTCAGAGGTGGACCGGCGAGAGGTGGAGAAGGAAGCGCAGGTTCGCGGACGCCAGCCGCGGAGCCGGCGGGGAGGCGGCGCGGGAGGGGCGCGGGCCGGCCGGGGAGGGTGGCCGTCAGTCCGGCGGAGCGGGACTCGCGGCCCGGGGCGAGGGGCGCGCGCGGGGTGGAGGCAGTCCCGGCGGTGTGGCCGCGCCCCCGTCCCTCGCGGTGCGCCCGCGCCGCGCCCCCGCGTGCCCCCGCGTGCCCCCGCGCCGGCTCCGCGCCCGGCCGCCCCGGGGCTGCCCCCGCCCCGCGCGCGCCCGTTGGGGGGCCGGGGGAGCGGCGCCGGCGGCCCGGCCGCATTGTGACGTAGCGGGCCGCGGCAGCGCCTCTGCCGCCCGCCCGCCCGCCCGCCCGCTCCCGCTGCGGCGGCTCCTGCTCCCGCCGCCGCCGTCCACCCGTGCGTCCGTCAGTCGGTCCGCGCTCGCGAGTCGCCGGCGCGCCGGGCGCCCCCGGTGAGTCCAGGTCCCGGCGGGCGCGGCGGGGCGGCGGGGGGCGGCGGCGCGGGCGGCTGAGCCTTTCCAAGTTTGCACCGGGCGACCCCGGCGGGTGTCGCCCCTGCTTCCCACAGCCCCCGGGCCCCCTTTGTGCCGCGAGTCCGGGCGGCCCGGGCAGCGGCGGCGCCTCTGCAGAGCGGGTTTGGGGGAAGGTCTCTATAGTAACGGCGGCGGCGGCTGCCGAGCGGCAGCTTTCCTCTGGGGAAGGGGGGAGACAGCCCCCGCCTCGGCTGCCAAAGGATTGTTCTCTTCCTTTGCCCGTTTCGTGTGGTGGTCATCCGCGCTGCCACCTCACCTCGTGTCGGAGGCGGCGATGGGCAGGGCCCCAGCTCCCGAGAGCCCGGAGGACGAGGGGCCAAGTAATAGTAACAGCGACAGTACCCAATGACAATACTAATCAGCGCGGAAAGGGACGGCTGGGGTGGCTGCCGCTCCGGGGAGCCCCACGCGCATTCCCGGGGCTCCCTGGCTGCCTCCCGCTCCAGCCGGGGCTCAGAGCTGCCCCGGGCGCTGTCCTGCTTCCCAGGCTCGTCCGCGTCGATTTGAGCCGGGAACGTGTCTCTCTTGGCCTTCCCTCGTGGTGATGACTTTCATCTGCAGGTGGTAAGTGAGGTGAACTGGTATTTTGGCTATTGTCAAATGCCACGTTTTGTTTATTTCATTTTTTACGAAAAGAGAAGAAGGGAAAATTATGAGCCATTCCTGGCAGCCATACAGTTTCCACAGGAAATACTAGCATTCTTTGAGGAACACGCTACTGCTTGCAGCGAAGAAAGTCTTTACGAAACAAAAAGGCAACAGCATTGTTGCTCATTTTCAATGGACCGCTAGGAGGGGGGGTGTGAGGGGTGGAACGTGTTGTTTTTTCCTGTGGGAACCTTGCTTTCCTTGGGAAAGTTCATTGAGGAAGCAGTACTCTTGGTGTCGGTTTTGCCCTGGCTGGTGGCTGGGCCTCCTCACTTCTCTCGACTTTGAGGGACAAGTGCCCATCAGAGAGCCTGGAGGCAGGGAAGAACTCAGAGGAAGGGAGAGCCTGGGCAGGACAGTCTCGCCACACACCACGTGCTGTGGAGTCCGGCCAGGGTGCATTTTGCAAAGTGAAATAAGGGCTGTCTGGGGAGGTTTATGAGGATTACATGTGTGCAGAGAATGTCAGTTCTCCAAGGTGTCACTCTAAACACGTAATTTTCAAGCACCACTCTCCTTGCTGAATCTGCAAGAAGGCAAAAACCTATTTCTCTTATTACGGAGCAGACATCCCCATTGGGAATGGATTGAAATCTGTATTTCATTTGTACATATTGAAATTTTAAAAGGCAGAGAGAACAAGGTCTAGGGAAGCAGTATGCTAATGTGTTCGCATCTGGGAGAAGATGTCTATTGGCTACTCCCCATGCAGCTCAATGTTAATTTAGGCTCAGCGTGGTTCATGGTTCCGAGTGGAAGGAACTTTAAGGGGTTCTTAAAACTATTTGAAGAAGGTGTGACATTTTGCTGTCAATCACGGAAGTCTCTCCCAAAGGCAGTTCTAACCGGAGATTACCCATAGCCAAATATATAGGAGTTCCCAGGTCTAGAGTCAGAAAGAAGAAGGTGGTACTTCTCTTAAGGATCTTTGGAAATCTCAAAAATAAAATAGAACAAAATAAGGGATATAACTTTGAATGTAAACTTCATTTTCTCCATCCGAAGAATTTCATGAAGGAAGGTTACAAGACAGTAGATGTGAAGTGAGGCTGCGTTTATTGATTTGACATTTACCATGTGTTGATGTCCGAAAGGAAGTGACTAGCGTAGATGAATCTCTCTATATACTATGTCACAGTTTTGTTAATTCCAGGCACTTGGTGCAGGTGTCTGTGGAAATGTGGAACAGAGGCCAAGAAACTTTGTGAGCACCCTTGTTTTGGAAGGAGCTGTAGTAGTACTTTACTGCTCTTAAGAGGAGGGAAACCCACACAAACATCTAATACAAACAAATGATCTTTGATATTATCAGAGAAAGCCTGGAGCTGTTTTTCTTGCCAGATTTAAGGCATTGCTTGTCAGAAGAGGAAATCTCCCAAGGAGCAGGTGCACCATTATAAGAAACACAAGGGAAATTCTCTTTTAAATGCAAAAATATAATTGAACCAGCAACAAGAGAATCAGTGACACTCTTAGAATAGAACTCTTATTTTTGGCAGTCTGTCAGGTTATAGTTGCAAACCACATAGGAGAAATCTGTGTCTTGGGAGTACAATAATATCCTGGCGAAAATCTAACAATTGCTCCTGTGAAACTTTTACCCTTATGTATTTGTTTCCTTGGGTGCCTTTGATCGACAATCAGGTTTAGTTACAAGGAGTAATTTATTGAAAATGAATCAATAAATTGGTTACTTGTAGGATTTATACTTTGGATGATTTTGCATTTCACATGGGTGAGATAACCAGATTTCATTTATAGTTTGCATCTTCACTCTCTTTTAAGCTTTAAAGTCAGTGATCAAGTTATATGTTGAAATGATGACTATGAATTGATGAAACTGATGGCTAGGCTCTGGGCAAGCACTAATTGACTCCTAAACAATTGCAGTGTATTCATTTCATGCATGTGTGGCATATAAAAATATGCAGTGCACGATCTCTTCACAAGGCACTGAGAAGGGAGGAAATAGGACCCACAAAAGATATCTTATGGTAGAGCACCCAAGATGCTGAATAGTCATTGGAAAGGAGTTCTGGGGAGAAAATGACCAAATCAGTTCACATGTGTTACCAGTTAGGGGTCGTTGCCTAACCAGTGACCCCAAAATGCAGTTGCTTAAAGCAGCTACTGAAGCTCATGATTCTGTGGTCTGTGGTTTGGGCTGAGCTCAGTTGGGTGGTTCTTCTGCTGAACTTGACAGGCATCTTCAGTCTGCTGGTAGGTGGGCTGCTGGCAGGATGATGGGATGGCTTCGGTTACATCTGGCAGTTACCATGCTGTTAGCCGGATGAACAGGTGACCAAGGCATGTACCTCCTGTTCTTGAGCCGACAAGACTGGGCGTCTTCACATAATAAACCCTGTACCAAGAGCAGCAAAAGAGCAAGTGTGAAGCCTCTGTGACCCTCTCCCATGGGTCAGATCAAATCACAAGGTCACCTTGCATTCCAGGAGTATAGAAAGATGCCACTTATAATGAGAGACAGCCCCACACACACACACGCACACACAAAATTGCAGCCCTTCCTCCCCCCCCCCAATTTATTGCATGTTTGAACAGTCATTTTGGCCTATGTTTCCTACTAAGGAAGAGTCTATTTTAAGTCAGGAGATATTAGTGGGCAGGCCAGAATTTAGGTTAGGAAATGAACTGTACATCATTGTCTTGTAGTCTTTGTTCTATAAACCTTGGGTAGGTGAGGAATAATGCAGCGATAGTAAAATTTGAGTCACAACCTTCCGCCAGGGGTGTCAGGTTGGTTTGGAGACAGTAGGCTAGTGGCAGAGTTAGGAGACCATTGTTGGGAGGTGAGGAAAGCTCTGGCAAAGGAGGAGGCAGAGACAGTGGAAAGGAGGGGATCACTCTGGGTGGGGGTCCCATAGTTCAGGTTTAGGTGACTGCTGATGATAGGGCATGACTGAAAGCCCCCAGTCCAAATCATTCCGAAATTTTAAAAAAGCTTAAGTGCCATCGTGAGAAACAGAGAAATCAGTAAGTGGTTTATTTGGGGGAGAGAAGAAAAATTCAGTTCCAGAAGGGTTGATTAAAAGAGATAAATTGAATGTGAAGGGACTTCATAAACTGCAGAGTATGTATAAGTTTAGCTGTGGCTTAGTGCTTAAGTTGCAGTGAATTGTAGAGACTTGAGTTTCTCTAGAGTAAAGCAACAGAAACCAAGAGGCAACCTGAGAATACCTCAGAGGTCAAAGGGAAGTCAGAAGAGCCACTTTCGGGATGGAAAGGGAATCACCGTGGGGTTGGGGGAGTAAGAACTCGAGTTCTTTTACTGCAAAGCACAGCCAGAGGTCTGCCCGTGGACTTAGCATACCCGCAAAGAGGAAACCTTTGGGGGTGCCTGGGTTCAGTCAGTTGGGCATCTGACTCTGGGTTTCGGCTCCCATCATGATCTCAGAGTTGTAAGATGGAGCCCTGGGTCGGGCTCTGCCCTCAGCAAGGAGACGACTTCTCCTCTTCTCTCTGCCCCTCCCCTTGTTCTCTGTTTATCTCAAATAAATAAATAAAATCTTAGAGAGAGAGAGAAACCTCTGGCCCAGCATAATGGCATGCACACTGCTTAGCTGGGCATGTTAGCTGACAGCCCCACTAAGACAGCACCCAATGGGGATTCAGTAGGAGGACAGGGGCGTACTGCTTGTCAGAAGTGAGACTGGACCCAGGGGCGCAGAACCAACACATGCTCAGCAGTAAGGAACCCTTGCAGATTTATTTGGACCTAGCACCCCGAGAAGCCCACAGGGTAGGAGCTGACAGTTCAGGCCTACTTACCTAGAGCTCTGCAGGTGCATTCATAAGAAAGAGTTAAACCCATGCTAGTGTCGGGGGCTTTGCATGGAAAGAGAGTAAAGAAAGAAGGCCCAACATCGCGGGTCCTCCAGGCTCCTCCATAAAAATCGGCGGTTGTTTTATTAGAGGGGAGAGGAATTCAAAACGCGTTCAACGCTTTTTCACCTAAGGGCTCAGTGAAGGTGCGGCTTTACCAGCCTGGCTTTAGCAACGGCCAGTCTGAAATTCAGGTGGCCTCGTCCGCATCAAGCGCAGCTGCGGGCCAGACAGAACCACCTGGCCGCTCTGGCCTCGCACAATTAGTCTGAGCGGCGCGCACAGCTGCTCGTTATGGAAGGCCGCGGATGGACCCGCTCAAATCCAAGCACACCACTTTTTATTGCTGCTTTTGTACAAGTCTAAGAGCCCTGAAGATATTCCATAAATGTTAATTTAATGAGTGAATGTACCATGATCTGGTACAGTAACCTTTTCTAAAGCAGTCTGGTTTGACTTTTCATTAGTCACAGTAGCATTTGCTATAAAATCCCTAAATGTCTTCAGTAGATTCAAATGTTTCAAGGTACTATTGTCTCAGTTACGGAGGTTTTTATAATCCACCATGCAACAGACCTAGCCTTTCCTTTTTCTTTACTTCTTACCTTTATCAGTGGCTCTTGGCCGCAAGTCATAGAAGCCCAGTTTATACCTGGTTAGGCAGGAAGGGGTATATGTTTGGCTCCCGTTCTCATTTCCCCTCTTCTTCGTGGTGGTGAGATGGTCAACAGCAGCTTCAAGCTTCACCCCTGCAGGAAAAGAGAGTAATTTGGGATTAACTCGAATTACTGGGCACTTGCCCTTGACTGAACCAGCTACTGTGGCCAGGGGTTTGGAACATGTGACCTGGCTTGTCCTTGATAACGTGCCCGGGCCTGGAGCCTAGGGAAACAGGAGGAGCAGACTGCGTGGGGAGGCGGGAGATGGGGAATGCAGGAGCTACACAGGGAGGGTGATCAGCAAAACCCTCCTAAACCCAACGGGCTGAGAGCAGGAAAACCATGCAAGCAAAGGGGCAGGTATCTTCTCTTGCATCTGTTTTCCCTGGTGGACGAATTGCCCTCTCACTCTGCCCCCAAGCCGTGAACCTGGGAATGATCCTAACGTGACCTCCACCTTGTCAGTCACCACAACTTCCTGCTCTGTCTCCACCTTACTCTTTCCCTATTAGTTTAGAGTCAGAGCCTCCGTTTCACCCTGCACAGCCCTCCTCTGAAAATGCCATACCCAGTCTGTCCACTTCAACTCTGTCTTCCCCACCGTGGCCCCAGTGCTCTTTCTAAAGAACAAAGACGTGAACTTGAATTTCGGGTAACTGCCTAAGTGGGTGAGTAGGAGGGAGGCAAGGCTTCTTCCAGCTGCCCCCGTTATTGCCATGCTGTGCTGAACTGTGCAACTCCTCGGTCCCCAAATGCTCCATCTTCTCTCATTTTCATATATTGGCCTGTGCTTTTGTCTCTATGGACTGTTGTTTCCCCTTTTGTGACCTTACTTGACATTGAACATCCACCCCTCCTTCCACACTCAACCCAAGTATTGCTCTTGCAAGAAGCCTTTGCTGAACACTCAGTCCTGCCCAGCCCTGCTTCATAGTTGACTTTGAAACCCTGTTTCAAACTCTGGGATCTGTGACTGACTCTCCCAGAGTGCTCATAGTGACAGCTGCATGGTGATTTTTGGTCTTTGTGTACCCCTGTACCTAGCCAGGGGCTCCTCACAGCAAAGGTAGTCAAGAAGCTGCAGAGGAATGAGTGAAAACTCTGCACTGAGTCATTCATCTCGGTGATTTTCAAGGTTCATTCTATTTCCTTTAACTCGACTCTTAAATTTGCGTCTCACAGTGTTGGCTCCGAAAGTAGGTTCTCTTTGAAATTGCTGCTTGGACACTTTTCAGCTGTTTCCCCAGCTCCTTGGCATGCTTGTTGCCTGCTTGGTTGCTAACAGCTACTTCAAGGAAGAGACTGAAAAACATCAGTGGCCCAAAGTCAGTCTCGAAGCTAGAATGTATGGCTCAGAAAGCAGATGAGGAATGCTTCCCATCTGCACCTCCCCCCCGCCATAAAAGAGGTTATTTAATAGTTAATATTTATGAGGCACTTACTCTGCGTTGGGTGCTTAACAGATGACTTCCAATTATTTCCTTATTAATTCTCACAGCAGCCCTAGGAAGAAGGTATTATCATGATCCGTCCTTTTTCTGCATAGGAGGAAACTAAGATTTACAGGGTTGGAGAGGCTTGCTTGCCCCTCAGGTCCTTCTGGTGCTTGTCCAGCTGTCAGACACTCTGGGTAGTTGAGGAGGAGAGTCAAGCTATGATTGGTCTCTTCCAATTCACCCATTAGGATTTTTGGTGTTACTGCTCTTACCTGAAGGGACCACCTCCTAAGAATAAAACATGCCACTTGCCTCCCTTGGCCTTTGAATATGTCGAAAAGACTATGGAAACAGGTGTATTTAAAGCAGTAAGGACTCTGGTACTACAGTGGAAATGAAGAGGAATATCTCTCTCAGAAATTTCCCGTCATATTCTTGTGGTTCTGCTATTGCCCGATGTCTGAGGGGCTGTTGAGGGCTTTTAATTTTTTAAAGATTTTATGTATTTATTTGACAGAGAGCAAGAGAGCACAAGCAGGGGGAGCAGCGGAGGAGGAGGGAGAAGCAGACTCCCTGCTGAGCAAGGAGCCCAGTTACGGGTCTTGATTCCGGGACCCCGAGATCATGATCTGAGTTGAAGGCAGACATTTGACCGGCTGAGTCATCCAGGTGCCCCAAGCCTGTTGAGGTTCTGATGACAGTTATGGGTACTCTCCTCGGAGGAAATAGATGTGCCCCCATACCACTGAGCTCACCAGCTTTTGCTTGTGGATTTGCTATGGTTCCGTGTACTCCAGGTTAGAAACCTTGTTGCGAAGCTCTAATCTACAAGAAAGATGAGAATAGCCGTTGTCCTATGTTGATCACGCCCTGCAGGTCACCGTTTTTCCAGTATTTACCCAGTGCCAGTCCTTTGGGAGAAGTTCAGAGCAGCAAAGCACTCCTCTAAGATGTGGATTTTGATCCCCATTGGAAGGGGTGGGGAGCAAATGTAGGGGAGGAACATGGCCTCCCAGCCAGCAAAGGGTGAGAGTGGGATGGAATGCAGGAACCACCTGCATCGTCTCCGTGCTCACTTGCTCCTCTTACCATGCTGGGCCCCGGAAATTCCAAGCCTCCATTAGACTGATTCCCCTCACCCTTCAGCATCCCTTTTGGAAGTGGGTCACAGGCTGCTTCTGCTGGGGGAGCTGCTGGGAATGTCTCCCCTGCAGGAGCTGACAAGGGCTGGGCAGGTCTCAGTGCCTCTCCTCTTTTCCCCATGAGGACAGCTCACATCCGCGTCTGAGACATATATCACAGCTGCTGGACCCTGCCTGGGTGAGCGCTCCACTCATTCCTGAGTGCAGTTTGCACACCCGGCAACCTTAACCGCACAGGTCCCCTGCAGCAAAGCTAGCTCCATAGGAGCCCCTTCGCAGACAGTTATTTTGAGCCCGCTGTACGCTGGGCACCTCTCAGAGCCAGAGTGACCTCACAGATGTGGTGCCCAAGCTCATGGTATTTCCATCAAGTCTATATCTCGCTGGGAAGGAGGCGAACAAGGAAATAAAGTGTGGTGTTGTAGGAAAAAGGAAGTGTAAAGGATTGATTCCACTCCAGTTTCCACTTTTTGTGGCTTTACAACTCTAGGCACAAACGTGTCTCCTTCTCTAGCACTTTCCTCCATCCCCTGGGATGTCAAGAGTCCCGATTTCCAGAGACTTTAATAGAGTAACAGGGACCCGGGCGCCCCAGTGTATCTCAGCCACCTCTTTGCAGAAGAGCAGGCAGAGTGACCAAATGACCAGCCAGACTGGGTAGAGACATGGGGCTAGCTAGTTGGTCTGGTCCCCAGCAGAGCACGGCTCCCTGTAAACCACAGGCTGCTTCTAATTTATTTGTGATGTGATGACTGTCACTTTGGCCTTTATGTTGTGGTCTCCCTGCTGCACAGGAATCTGGCAGGCGTGTCCTGCTCGGGAAGCAAACAGTACCAGCCTCTGCTCCGTCTTTGCAGCCCTCGAGATGTGCCCCTGAGGCTCTTTTCTATGCAGTTCCTCCTCCCTGCTCACCCACCTGTGCCCCCCCTGCCCCTGAGCCAGCCTCCCACGTTCTTTCCCCAAGTGTTGCCTTATGGCTCCTTAGACCAGAGAACTGGCGGATAGCAATAATAGATCCATGAATGTGAACCACTTAGATAATTGCAAATTTTCTAGTTAGCACATAAAGAAAAGTAAGAGGAAACAGGTGGAATTAATTTTAACAATGGATTTTACTTAACCTGATATAGCCCCAATATGAGCATTTCCACATGTCATATAAAAAAAGATTGACCAGATAGCTTTTGTTCTTATTTTCCATATTTTCTGAAATTTGGCATGTATTTTATTTTTAACTCGAACCCTAGGCCCACTTGTGCTATGCAGGAGCTGCGTGTGGCGTGTGGCTCCCGTGGTGGACTTCAGGCTTGGTCTCTGAGGAGGCTTGGGCTCCCTTAGCAATCAGCTTGAACCTCTAGTGTTGCCTCTGTTGGACATGGTGGCCTGTGCCCTAGAATGTGGGCTCTTGAGGTCAGGGAGGCATCTGTCATCTTCCTCTCCCGGTGAGGAATGCAGTGTGTAGGAGGCCCACATTTGGAAATTCGTTAATGGATGAGGAAACGTTGTTACCCTCAGGAACTGCAGGGATTGGTGTGTGTGTGTGTGTGTGTTGGGATGGGGACTTGCCTCACATGACCTCTCTTTGCCTGTCACTGCCTGGCTCTGTCCAGTGCCACAGAACTGCATTTGAGTCAGACTGAATGGACAGGAAGCCTTACCAGTGAAAAGGCATGTCCCAGCCTAGAATCGTTCTGAGCTCCTATATATATCTCCTTCAGCTTCAGGCTTCATTAGCTCTTAACACTGAGTACTAGGACAACTTAAACACAGCCCCATATGTTAAAGCGCACTGGTCTTATTTAACAGGATAACAACAACGACGACAAACCCAAATAAATAGGATAGACCTAACTAACACAAACAAGGCCAGCTGATATCCAGAACATTCAATATACGGGGAAGGACTTGCTGTGTCACGGAGCTGTAAGAGTCATCCTCATGAGATCTTTCTCTGTTTCCAGTGGTTTGGGAGTCATCACGCCTCCCCGGAGAGAACTGGAGAGTGGTATCCGGAGTAAATTAGCATTTGCACATACAGCTTATAAATTTTGTGAGTTCTTCAAACCCACTAACGGGCATGTGCCCATTGGTCCACTTTACCCATAATGGTAAATGTCACTTGAAATAATTCATACAGCCAAGTCTCACAGATTGACACTCCCATAAAGTCATACTAACCACATATTCAAATAAATGCAAAGTTTGAAAATGGAAGAAAATACTGCGTTTGATCTGCGAAGTCCTATAAATATTTTAAGAGATTCTTGTCTAAGAGAAGAGTATAGTTACTTCAGGCCCAATTGAAGAGTGCTTTGAAATGGAAAACAGAATTAGGCATAACCTCCATTTCACCGTGGATGACCAGTTTCCACCTGGAAAGCTCATGAGCCTGCTTGGGGGTTTTCGTGTCTCAGAGGGCCGGAGGGGAAAAGTCAGTGCTGCTGTCACACACTGTGAGGGGGCGGGGCAGGGATGAATGAACCTCAGAAACTGAACAGTTCCTCAGCTAAACTGTTTGGAACAGTTTGGAGACAAGGAAACTTGCCAGTATTTTTGCAAAGTACATTTTAAAAAGCTAAAAAAAAATCATAGCCTACATCATAGACACCATATGGTAGAAAACTGAACGCTAGCCATATTTAATTGGAAGATCCTTTCTTTAATAAGTCAAGGATGGTTCGAGACAGACAAAGCTTTACATCTGTTGGCGGTGGTTTGGAGAATGCTGCTTTCATCTGCGCCTCTCAGCAAAGAACTCGTGTCCCTCTGTGACTGTAACACACTTGGTCCAACATGACGGCTCTGCTGTGCTGTGTTGGTGTAATTGAAAACCTATAAAAAGGCTGAGAGCTACTTTTGAATTGGCTCGCTGAGCTTGGACTGGATCTGTCAAAGCGGTGAAAGGTTTAAAGGAATTTTCATAAATGAGGTCTCCAAGCTGTGTTTTAACCATCGAATTCCAATGAACTCCGAGGCCCGTGAACTTGGAGAAGAGCGCCTTAGAGAAGAGCAGTCATATCAAGATGGAAATAAATGATTCATTTTCATTCCCCGAGTTCTGCAGACATAAGCACCCTTAACTGCTGATCATCATAATTTAGCAGTACTGTTGTGCACTAAAAATACAATTTAAAAGTCTAATCTTTAATTAAATTGAGTACTCACAGATTAACATGGTTACAAATCTTGGGAGCTGGATATAGCACAATGTTTACTCATGTTGCTAGGAAATAGCAGAGCTCTTTGTAAGTTACAGACTCATTTGGTAAGTAGAGGGGTGTGGGCTTCTCCCAGCAAAGACTTGATGGTTTCTTCTCACTTTCTGTCTCATAATATATGTAAATGCATGTCATGCAGCAGAAATCCTGCACACGAAGAGCTTTTGTTGGCTGCAGAAAGCACAGGTGTGTGCACCTGAGTAAACATTTGGGAGATCTTTGAAAGGGTGATTTTACTGTGAGCTCTTAGATGAAATAAACATCAAGTGTTTGGGTTTTTAAGAAACTGCATTTGTCCATTTGTTAGAATTACCAAGAGAAAAAATTGCTCTTTAAAATATAATTACCATGAGGCTAATTGATGGTTTTGCATCCTTGCCATTTGCGGGAAACTGTGAAATTAGTGCAGAAATTTGAGACAGGTTGATGGTTTTCCAGAATCATTAAAACCTGCATGTAGGAAATCAACTCTGCTATTCTTTCTGTTCTCTTTTCCCTCCCTTTGGCAAACCTTGCTCCATGACACACTGTACAATAGTTTTTAAAAATGCAAAGCTTTAGCTTGCATAGCATGAAAGGGAGTCACTTGCCTTGTCCCTGAAAAGACGAAGATTTTTCTGTGCTATTTCAGATAGGATCAGGCAGCAAAGAGTGGCCTCCTCAAGCCCAAAAGTAGAACTGAGAAAAAAACAAAAACAAAAAACAACCCACAGGGACAAATGACTATTTGATCTGTTCAAGGCAGCCTCTTTTCTTTGGAGCTGGTATTTCAAACCAGAGGCCCTTCCTGAGAGATGGAAAAATAGTAGGATACTTGATTGTCCCTAGGAACGACATCAGGGTTAGGATATTTATTACAGCGGGGTTTTTTTTGTTTGTTTTTTTGTTTTGTTTTGTTTTGTTTTATATTTGACAGAGAGATCACAAGTTGGCAGAGAGGCAGGCGGGTTGGGAGGGTGGGGTAGGAGGTTGGGTGGAGCAGGTTCCCTGCTGAGCAGAGAGCCTGATTTGGAACTCAATCCCAGGACCCTAGGATCATGACCTGAGCCAAAGAGGCTTTAACCCACTGAGCCACCCAGGCACCCGTTATTACAGCATTTAAACCTGCATCCAAGGTCTGAACAATGTGGAGAGAAGTATAGGTTGGTGCTGCCCATGGGGGGTGTGGGGGCCGGGCAGGGTCATGACTGCTCTCCCACATGTGTGCCCATGACTTCTTTTGGTAATGTCCACACTTTTTTAACTTCCCTCTGGGTAATTGTTGACTCATCACTGCAGAAAGCGGTTGTTGATTCTGGTAAAAATTGTTTTCTCAGTCTGGGCAAGTAAAACGGTCTCAAGTATGTACTCTATGACCGGTATATACCAGCTGAATGCATGAATCCTTCAGCATGTCTTGAAAATAAATGTATTAATATTACAAGACCTAAGGCTTACTCTGTTGCAGTAAATAGAGGTTAAGGACTTGTCTTCTCAAAAGATACCGTCATGCCGTATTGTCACCTGTGTCATATATTTTCAGAACATCCTTCTGAGGCAGGATCCTATCAGACAAGGGGGCAGAATGCCATGTGATGGGAGGTTTCTCTGCTCAGCCCCTAGTCGGAATTGGTGACGGAATTGTAAGTGGTGAGAGACATGCTATTATAGAACTTTTCTTTCAAGAAAGGAATTGGGGGATTTGACGATAATGAGATGGACAGATGAGGTAAAACTAGCACACATTACAAGCTTCTTGGGGGTGATAATTATTTACAGTCATTCTGTCTCCCCAGACACCAGACAACATGCTTATACATGGTGTGGGGTAGAGATGGTGGATGTGGGCAGAAGATCATTCTAGTTAAGAGCTTGAACTTTCACCTTGGAGCAAGGCTTGGCTCCTTCTCTTAAGACACTGTCTGCATTTTCACATACTTTCTGAACCTCCTGATGTTTTGACATTATTTCTTCTCTTACTAACAGATACTCTTTGATTACCTCACTTATTTAGGGTAATTTTTGGATGCTTGGGATAAATGGGAATAGTGGGTAATCTCTTTCTTTCTCCACCTGCTCTGTATGTTATTATTTTGGAACTAAGTCAGCAGGTTCCTTTGTTCTCTGGCTTTTGGTTGGGTCTGGCCAGTAGGAGGCAGCATCAGGACCTGAGCAAGCAGGTGGGAAGAAAGTTTGAGCTCTTTGACTTCCTGGATTCCCTCCTTAGCAGGTTACCTCTTGCTTCTGTAGGCAATGGCTCTTAGCAGGAAGCCAACTCTATCAGGCTGGTTTCTAAATTCTGATAACTGCCCTCCTGCAGATGCTTTATTCTGGTGGCCATTGTCCTTTTGACTCACTCTCTCACTGCGACGTCGCTTGGAGATATTCCAAATCCTGCTCGCACCTTTTTGCATGATCTCTTTATTAAACTACCCCTGAACTGCATTTGTGTGTGTCACCTGTTTGCTCTTAGGAACCTGACCCATGTGATGACCTGTCTCAGAGGTCATTGTGAGAATGACATGATATAGGTAGAATTTAAAACAACGATGGGCTCATAATAAGTACTCAACAAGGTCTCATATTATTATCATCATTAGGTTTTTGTTTTTGTTTCTGTTTCTACAGAGTATGGGTTTGTCATAGTAATTATCACTGCATTGTGTTAAAATCTTAAAAAGGTGAGAAGAAAACAACTATCATGTTGTAAAAGTTAAAAATGGGAACTGCGGGGGCACCTGGGTGGCTCAGAGGGGTAAGCCTCTGCCTTCGGCTCGGGTCGTGATCTCAGGGTCCTGGGATCGAGCCCCACATCAGGCTCTCTGCTCAGCAGGGAGCCTGCTTCCTCCTCTCTCTCTGCCTGCCTCTCTGCCTACTTGTGATCTCTGTCTGTCAAATAAATAAATAAAATCTTTAAAAAATAAAAAATTAAAATTAAAATTAAAAAAAATGGGAACTGCGAAACAGAGGGAGATCAAGAGCTAAGGTCAGCAAGTGCTCCCGTGGCAGAGCTGAAAAGTCAGTTAAAGATATCTGACTTTGTTTCACTGCACAGGCTACACAGTCACCACGTCTGAAAAAGAAAGTGACAACTTCCAAAGTCACTTAAAACATCCCCTTCTTGGGATAATGGGATCTGCTTCATGCAGCAAACCCTATTTGGGACCACGAAGTAATAATTGGGCTGAATAATGGATGTGTCCGTACCTTCAGCTTCGTAAGGCAGTTGGTCGTCAGGATTGGATTTCTTCTAGGCTCTCAGCGGGTAGATGTGCCCCTGTATGGTCAGAGTTGAATAGGAGACCAGCATTGTGATGCTCGTGTAGTAGATTTCCTGCACCTACATGTTTTTCTGACTTCTGTCTTTGAGTTCTCATTCTTGAATCCCATCAAATATGTCACTGTGATATTTAGCGTCTTCTTGTCTGTAACGTATAGTATGCTGATGAAACTGTTGGTCAAGGATGAAAACTTATTGGAGTCCCTGAAAAAGAAGGGACCAGCTTGACTATAAAACTTTCTGTGACTTCTTAACATTTGATGATAAATTTGTCCTAGTTGTTGAAATTTCAGACCAGATGGATGTATCTTTCAGTGGCTTGGAAAAATTGTGCGAGTGTTCTCAAACTAGAGAGAGTGCATTTCAGAAGTGTCTCATTTTTACAATTAAGGAGAGTCAGGGGAGGCATAGCAATTTGAAAGGCCTTTTGAGGTCAATCCAAATAAGGATTTATATATTGTCCCTATTGTTCAAGGAGCTGAGTAGGGAGAACACATCTCCGCTTGCCAGAATTGCTGATGCTTTTGGAAGGAATGATTGTCATTTGAACATTTGTATCTCTTTTTATCCTTTCAGGTTTAAGTCAAACCTAGGCAGGCTCCCTGCCTTCTTTCATTATGAAGAATATGTTTCTCATAGATCGGGCACTTAGCAAATAGGAAGTTTCCTAATTCTATCTATCATCTGTATATTTATTGTCTTTAAACCGTCCTTTCTGGAGGAGAAATTACGTTAAAGTGCCATCATGATCTCTCCGTTGATCCTAACGAAGCTTCCCATTGCTTTATTTCAGCCCATTACTTGCACTTGGATTCCGTCTTTTGCTATTTCTTTGCTTTGAGTTAAGTACAGTGGCGTTTTCACCGAGAGGAACCAGTATATTCACAGCATTCATTATTCTAAATGATTACACTGTTGTCACCACATCAGTTGTGTTGACATGAGTACTAGTCACGTGGGAAAAAAATTAAATTCTTAGTCGATTGTACCAAAAATATCATGTTACTGTACCCAAGAACCTTCTGTGGCCGCTCGCCAAACAGAAGTAGTTATGAGTTCTTTAAAGCCAAGTAACTGGTGTTCGCAGATGGAAGATACATTACTTCATGCAGTCGTTCTGTAAACATGCTTTGATACCTTTCCTTCTGTAGACGCAGTCTTTTCCCTCTATGAACTTTCTGCCTCGTGGAGGAGAAAGACTTGTATGTCCAGAGGAGAGGTGTGAGCAAGTTCTGTGCTAAGGAGGAGGCAGGAGCTGTGAACACCACCTGAGATGGGGAACCAGGTGGTTCAGGGCTTCCCAGGCAAAGTGACCTTTGATTTAGAGCTCAAGGCCAAATGGGTGTTCACCAGGCAGGCAGAAAATTTAGGGGAAGGCGATGGGGTCTCATAGACTTGTGAAGTTCAAAGTATTTTGATGTGACTTCCCAGTAAGGTAGAGGTGTGGAGAGGCAGGAGAAAATGTCAAAGGGATGACCAGAGCCAAATCTTCATCTGTTTCCTACTGTGGACAAAAGGGGGCTTATGTTTCTTCTTTAGTAAGTGATACTCATAAATAATCCTACATAGATTCCTGTGTCATCTACTCTCAAGGTTAATATGATCACCTGTGTTGGTGACTTCCAGGTTTTTCTCTCTAGCCCCGGGGTAGGGATTCTCTTTGTCTTCCGATCATGTACATTGTGGTTTTATTAACTCTCATAGTTTACACCTCCCAAAGTAAATTCAACCTTTCCCTCAAAATCTTGGCTTGTCTTCCATTTCTTAATTTAGTGAATGACCCCAGCTTTCAAGGAAATTACCTGTAGTACTCTGTTCTTTTAAACCGCCCCCCCAGTATCTCCCAGCATGCTCTTACTCAGTAAGCCTTGCCTTGTTTGTTCAGTTATTCTCAATATCATCGATTGTTTTCCACCCACATTTCTTGTATCTTTTTTCAAGGTGTCATCCTTTTCTCCTTTTGAATATCATAACAACCTCTCAACCCAACCCTACCCTTTCTGATTAGTTCCCACACTATTACCAAGTTGATCTTTCTAAGATTGATTGTGTCAGTGATTGTACTGGTATATTTGTAGTAGGTTTTCATCTCCTGTGGATAAAATAAAAAATCCTTAGCATGACACACAAGCCCTGTCATCCTTAGCATGACACACAAGATTGGCCCTGCACACCTGTCCAGCCTCATGGGTCCCCTGGCCAATCCCCCACCCCTCTCCAGACTTATTCAGTGACTTAGATCACTATAATTTCTGGTCTAGTAGTCTCCTAGGAATTGTCCTGTTTCTCTTCCCAGACTTCTCGCCTTGTGAACTCATTTCCCTTGACGTCTGCCTCCACCCACATTGCAGTGAGGTGTTTCCACAACTGTGTGGTGATAGATTATTTACTATTTTTTACCCTTTTGTCTCCACTAGACTCACAGCTCCTCAATGCCAAGCTCCATGTCTCTCTCATCTCTGCCGTATTCCCAGCGCTTACCTTCATGTCTGGCACGTAGTTGTAGGAAAAATAAGAGTGTTTATTTATTATAGACCAGGCAAAGGGTTAATTTACTTACATTATATTATCTCCTTTAAAGGGGCAAAACAACATCAAGGTCTGTTTTGAAAGGGAACATGGCAGAAAAGTGCAGGCTGGGTAAGAGATTTGTTACAGGGTGTCAACTCGGGCTAGTATTTTAAAGATTTTATTTATTATTTGACAGACAGAGATCAGAAGTAGGCAGAGAGGCAGGCAGGGAGAGAGAGGGAAGCAGGTTCCATGCTGAGCAGAGAGCCCGATGTGCGGCTCCATCCCAGGACCCTGAAATCATGACCCGAGCTGGAGGCAGAGGCTTTAACCCACTGAGCCACCCAGGTGCCCCAACTCGGGGTAGTATTTTAGCAACTGAGAATTTAAAAGAGAACTTTACTAGTGTTGAACCAATAGAAGTTAAGTGGAGAGAATTTATTTTAGTGATTCTCAGAGATGCTGAATGGATGGATGGGTGGGTGGGTAGGTGATGGGTGGAGAGCCCAGCACGCGTTCCTTAGAATTTACTGTGGAACTTTATTTAACTTAAGAATCTTATTAACCTTGGTGTAGCAAGCTTATTAGGACTAGAGTAGCAGCTCTCTGATGCAGGTGCAGAAGCCGGCTGCCCGGCAGCATCCAGAGAGGGAAACCCAAGTCCAAAGTGGACACGGTGTAAGAGAGTATTATGGGATGTCTTTTAAAAATAGATTTAAAACTTTATGTATAAAATTATTAAGTTCAAAATTGTTCAGGTAGGTGTGGGAGTCTGTTATATCAATGAGAACTTTTTCAATAAAAAACAAAGCTTGGAGCAAAGTAATCCCCAGCTTAGGGATTATAGGCAGAGTCATGGTCAAAAGCGTGGATCCTGAAGTCAGAGATCCTGGTCTGAATTCTTGCTCAGACATGTCAGCTGTAGGTATCGGGTCCAGTTCTTGACCTCTAAGGGTCAGCACCTCTGCTGGGGCGTTGTAACAATGAAATGAGAAGAAAAAAGTGTGTGCCACTGTGGCAAAGTGGGGTGTGGTGGCCCCTCACTGAAGTCTGGGTTTACCTCTGGGTACAAACTTAGTTGTTAGCAGTTGTGGGAAAGGGAGCATTTACTGCATTTGTGGTTTACATTATGGGTTTTTAAAAAATATTTTATTGGTGTATTTGAGAGAGAGAGAGAGCAGCAGAGGGGGAGGGAGAAGCCAGGGGAACCTGAAAATATTTGTTATTTTAATGAATGACTGCCTAATGATAATGAACAGAACAGTGAATGAATGAATGAATGATAATCCCTCACCTCACTAGGTAAAGTAGCCCTCACCTAGTGAGGTCCTTCAGACTGCTTTTTTGCTTTCCCTGATTTCTTTGATAGTTCAAGTCATACGTGCAGCATCTTCCCTCAGTTTTCTCTTATTCTCTGTACCTTTACCTTATGTTATTTTTTTCTCTCTTAATATTTACCCCAATCTATCCTACGTTTATTTGTTTTTCTATCGTCTGCCATCCCCCACCTGAATGTAAACCCACATGTGGAAGACTTGCCTTGGTGCACTGCTATATTCCCCAAAACTGATAGAGTGTCTGGCCGACAGCAAAAATTGAGTAAATATTTGTTGAATGAATAAATGTACCATTGTAAGCCTGTGCTTGGTAGAGAGACTTAGGCAGGTTATGTGACCACATAAATGTGTTTTTGTAAATACTGTTTGTTGAATACATTAGGATGCTTGTTTGTGTTTATGAAAACATAAAACTGGGAAAATAAGAAGTATCAGGGGAAGACTTCTAAATCACTCTCCAACTCTAAGGCAGTGATTTCAGATTTTGGTGTGTGAGCCCGTCATGTATTTGATAACATAATTACATGTCTTCTTGGATGTATTACTTTGTACCCTGCATCTTTTCATTTGGTATCATATCATCAGTATCTTTGTTGTGTTTTTACAAACCTTTTTGTAAAGACTTCTGTTTAGAAATAATGGAGGAAAAGTACGTTTCTTGACACCTTCCAAACAATGACAGGAATAAGGAAAAACAGAGAGGAAAACCCATCTGTAATGAAGCAAGTCATTAACAACAAGCCCAGAGCACCTGAGGTATACCTGCCAAGCATGTCGTGTTTGGACACAGGTGAAGAAAGACATAAGAACCTACACTTAATCATCTTGGATCTTGAACCAGACCCAGATTTCCTTCAAATTCACTACACTGCTGTAAAAGACTTCTCCAGGGTCCCCAAGGTGTGTGACAAAACCTAGAGCTGTGGAGAGACTGTGGGAAAAGTTGGGAGTGATTCCGTCAATACCCAAGTCTGCCACTGAAAGACAGAATGATGGCACTGGAGGAGAAACCATTCTAAGGCACCATTTTAATTTTCTTCTCCCTAGCTTACTGGCTTGGGGAGCCTGGTCAAAATGAAGCGCAGAAAGGAGAGAGAGCAGGCAGCCACTGGGGCTTTGCCACAAGGCACATGGAAGCAAGCATTGAGAGGAGCTTGAGACAGAAGAGAAAACCTTTCTGGTAGAGCCATCCCAGGCTTCTAGGGAAATTCATTACCTATTTCAGACTCTGAGAACATGCTAAGACACTAAATAGTATACGGTGAACTGAATGACTGAATACTTTCCCCCTGACCTATTTGGTAGAGAGACATCGCCACTAGGGAGAAAATAACCCATTAAGATTAGAACTAAGAATGAAATAGCTGAGCTTGTACAAACTCTGTGTAGTTTACGGAAAGAGGTTAGCACGAAGATAGGAGCCATAAATCAAAGATTAAGCAACATGGCACAAAAGGGCATGTGTTTCTGTAATTGTAAAATGAGCTTTGTAGCAGAAGGTAAAGCCGAGCTTTTCAAATTTCTGGAATGTCACTGTTTATTTATGAGCCAAGATAAAACTCATTTTTAGATAAATGACTAAATTGAAATGCTATAATGCATACCATTCAAGCGCTGTTATGGTTTAAAAAATGTGACTATAAAAATGTCACATTATTGTGGAAGCTATTTGTTGGTGAGGTGTTTTTTGAGTCCTATCTGCTCTGTTTATTGACTCCCACTAGGTTTCCCTGCCGCCTGCCTTGCAGAGCCAATACACAGTAGCTACTGTGAAAGCAAGTGATGGGCCATTGTACCGCATACAGCCCTGAAGATCTTGGGACCTCCTTAAGCCAGAGCAGAAGTTCTTGACCATGATATTCGATGAAGTAGATGTAAGAGCTCTTTACTGACTGAGACCCTTTACTGTAAAGCCATGGGCTCTTCAAAGTTCTGTTCGTGTTTCATTTGAAACTTAATGTCTTCCTTCCTAGTTTTTCTACTGCTGTCCTTGAGCACTCAAGCTGTGATAATATCTCCCTACCAGATCTGATCAAGGCAGAGCTTACTCTGTAACTAATTAAAAAAAAAAGCCAGAACACATCCTGCATATTGTATACCTTACAGGTAATGAATGGAGACCTACAGCAATGCTAGTACCTCACAGAACTGCAAAACTCCAGTGCTGGAGGAAATAGTGAACCTGAGAGTTTTCTCATGATTCCTTTGTCTTTCAGTTTAAAATTTTCCTTTTCTTTTATTCTTTCTTTCCTTTTCAAATAGTTTTTTTAATAGTTTCTTATTTTATGAACTTTTGTTTTTAAGTCTTTTTTTTTTTTAAAGATTTTATTTATTTATTTGACAGAGAGAGATCACAAGTAGGCAGAGAGGCAGGCAGAGAGAGAGAGAGATGAGGAAGCAGGCTCACTGCGGAGCAGAGAGCCCCATGCGGAACTCGATCCCAGGACCATGAGATCATGACCTGAGCCGAAGGCAGCAGCTCAACCCACTGAGCCACTCAGGCGCCCAAGTCTTTTTTTTAACTTTCGGTTTTAATTTGCATTTTATAGCTATATTCTTCATCTTGGGCTTCCTTTCACTGTATGCAATTTTATTTTTGTGTGTGTATATATATATATTTATATATATATACAAAGTATATATATAAATATATATAATGTGTGTATATATATTTCATATTTATATAAGCTTTGCTTTCTTTAAAATTTGGGGCTTTAGTGTCTTCTAACAAACAGACCAAAATACACCCAGGACCAAGTGGAGCACCCTGTTTTGTCCACCTGGGAGATTATGTTCTCTTTTTATTCCATTTTGTTTGTTTGTTTCTGACCTCTGCAGATTTGCCTAGTGTGTATTTTGCTTGGGTCATGGTTGATATTTTTTATTTCGTCCTCTAGTTCATCCATTCTTCTCTGGGCAAAATGACTAGAAGGAGGAATTTACAAGAAAGGAAAGAACCGGCAGTAATTCTCTCTGCCACAGATCTGATTGATACGGATATAAGTAGAATGTCAGAGCTGGAATTCAAGATAACAATTATAAAAGCACCAGCTGGGCTTGAAAAAAAGTGTAAAAGACACTAGAGAATCTCTCAGAGCACAAATAAAATCTAACCAAGCCAAAATTTTAAAAAATGCTTTAACTGAGAGCCAGTCTAAATTGGATGCTCTAACAGGTAGAGTAAAGGAGTCAGAAGAGAGAGTCAGTGACATAGAAGAAAAGGTGATGGAAAGGAAGGAAACTGAGGAAAAGAGAGAAGAACAACTAACTAATAGACCATGAGGGGAGGCTTCGAGAAATCAATGATCTCATACAGCAAAACAATATTAGAATTCGTAAGACCAGTAAACCTCTGACCAGACTTAATGAAAAAAGAAGAGAAAGGACTCGAATTAATAAAATCATGAATGAAGCAGGAGAAATCACAACTAACACCAAGGAAATAGAAACAATTGTTAGAAGTTACTACCAGCAACTATATGCCAACAAATTAAACCACCTGGAAGAAATGGGTGTCTTCCTAGACGCTTATAAACTACCAAGACTGAAACAGGAAGAAATAGACAACCTGAACAGACCTATAGTTGGTAACAAAATTGAAGCAGTAATCAAAAACCTTCCAAAACACAAAAGTCCAGGGCCAGATGGCTTCCCAGGGGAATTCTATCAAACTTTCAAAGAAGACGTAATACCTATCCTACTGAAGCTGTTTCAAAAAATAGAAACAGAAGGAAAACTTCCAGACTCATTCCATGAGGCCAAGACCAGGCAAAGACCCCATCAAAAAGAATTACTAGGGGAGGTGAACCATGAGAGACTATGGACTCTGAAAAACAATCTGAGGGGTTTGAAGTGGCGGGGGGGTGGGAGGTTGGGGTACCAGGTGGTGGGTATTATAGAGGGCACGGCTTGCATGGAGCACTGGGTGTGGTGAAAAAATAATGAATAATGTTCTTCTGAAAATAAATAAATTGGAAAAAAATTGTATTTAAAAAAATTAAAAATTAAAAATTAAAAAAAAAAAAGAATTACTGACCAATATCCCTGATGAGCATGGGTGCCAAAATACTCAACAAGATTCTAGGCAATAGGATCAAACAGTACATTAAAAGGATTCTTCACCATGACCAATAAGATTTATTCCTGGCCTGCAAGAGTAGTTCAACATTTGCAAATCAATCAAGTGATACATTGCATTAATAAAAGAAAGGATGATAGACTTCAAGCTCTATTACAAAGCTGTAATCATCCAGATGGTATGTTACTAGTACAAAAATGGACACATAAATCAATGAAACAGAGTAGAGAGCCCAGATATAGACTCTCAGCTCTATGGTCAACTAATCTTCAACAAAGCAGGAAAGGATATCCCGTGGAAAAAGGACAGTCTCTTCAATAAATGGTTCTCGGAAAACTGGACAGCCACATGCAGAAGAATGAAACTGGACCATTCTCTTACACCACACACAAAGATAAACTCAAAATGGATGAGAGACCTAAATATGAGGCTGAAATCTGTTGAAATCCTAGAGGAGAACACAGGCAGCAACCTCTTCAACTTCAGCCATAGCAGCTTCTTGCTAGACATGCCTCCAAAGGCAAGGGAAACAAAAGCAAAAATGAACTATTGGGACTTCACCAAGATAAAAAGCTTCTGCATGACAGAGGAAAGAGTCAACAAAAATAAAAGTCAACCTGTGGAATGAAAGAATATATTTTCAAATGACAGATAAAGGACTAGTATCCAAGATCTATAAAGAACACTGAATTCAACACCTAAAGAACAAATAATTTAGTCAAGAAATGGGCAGAAGACATGAACAGACACTTCTGCAAAGAAGACTTACAAAGAGCCAACAGACACATGAAAAAACATTCAACATCATTGGCATCAGAGAAATACAAAGCCACAATGAGATACCACCTCACACCAGTCAGAATGGCTAACATTAACAAGACAGGAAACAACAAATGTTGGTGAGGATGTGGAGAAAGGGGAACCCTCCTACACTGCTGGTGGGAATGCAAGTTGGAACAGCAACCCTGGAAAACAGTATGGAGATTCCTTAGGAAGTTAAAAAGACAGCTGTCCTATGACCTAGAAATTGTGGCACTAGGTATTTACCCCAAAGATACCAATATAATGATCTGAAGGGGCACCTGCACCGCAGTGTTCATAGCAGCAATGTCCATGATCACCAAACTGTGGAAGAATCTGAGATGTCCGTTGACGAATGAGTGCATAAAGAAGATGTAGTATTTATGTCCAATGGATTATTACTCAGCCATCAGAAAAGATGAATACCTACCATTTAGATTGAAATGGATGATACTGGAGGGTATTATGCTGAGCAAGTAAAATCACTCCGAGAAAGACAATTATATGGTTTCACTCCTATGTGAAGTATAAGAAACAGTGCAGATGATCATAGGTGAAGGGGGGCAGGAAACGGAATGGGAAGTCATCAGAGAGGGAGATAA
The DNA here is from genome assembly GCF_020171115.1 of Neogale vison. NCBI lineage: Eukaryota > Metazoa > Chordata > Mammalia > Carnivora > Mustelidae > Neogale > Neogale vison. The sequence goes on from NC_058091.1 coordinate 178,038,207, forward strand.
ACCATGAGAGACTTTTAGCTCTAGGGAACAAACTGAGGGTTGCTGGAGGGGAGGGCAGTAGGAGGGATGGGGTGATGGGCATTAAGGAGGTCACATGATGTGATGAGCACTGGGTGTTATATGCAACTGATATATTTTTGTACACTGCATCTGAAACTAATGATGTACTATATGTTGGCTAATTGAATTTAAATTTTTTTTTTTAAAAGGAAGAAACCTTTAAAGCACACTGAGATTTGGCAGATGGTTTCTCCGGACTAGAATGTTGCACATCAGGTCCCCTGGAAACAAAGTCTGTGTAGGAAGTTGATTAGAGAGTTCTCTTGAGATCAACCCCTGTGGAAAGAAGGGAAGGAAGCAGAGGTGGGCAGAAGTAGTTGGGCTCCGATGCAGGCTTGCCAAAGGCCTCAGTGGCCCATGAGGAGCTCCGGAGCCAGGAGGGCCCTGCGAGTGTATCGAGTTGGGACAGAAAGGCCTGGCCTGTGTAACTCCATTCCTCCCAGTAAGTGGAGGCTGGCTGGCCCTGGAAGGTAGCTCACTCCAGCCAGGGAAAATTCCCAGAGAAAGTGGACAGCTAAGGGCAACAGCCTTTCCAGCAGCTGGGGAAGTAAGTCCTCTGGGTAACATGCAGTGTGCTGTCAACTCCTAAACTGCGGCAATTATTACTAAACTATACCAAAGTATTTGGAAATTTTAGGACAATACTGGAAATAATTAAAAATAATTAAAAAATTTTAAAAAATTAAAAATTTAATTAAAAATAATTTAAAAAATAATTTAAAATAATCCAATTGGACATTTTATCCTTGACATTGAGGTTATATATGGTGTTATCACAGAAACCTCATTTTATGAAGAAAGCAAAGCTAAGAGAAATTTTGTTATTTGAATAAATCTTCTTTTGCATGGCAAAGGGGAAAAGGCCCTATCTTTAGTTACATACTGGTTATCAAGAGAATGTGAGAGTGTGTAAAAGACTGAGCCACTTTTAGTCTTGGGCTCTGTGTCAGAAGCTCAGTGTTCTGAGTCTGTGGGACTCTCCCGTGAGCAAGGTGCTGTTGTCCTGATTCTACCAATAAGGAAACAGAATCACAGAGGTCAAGTGAAAGGTCCAAGATCACACAGCTACTTAGCAGTGTAGTCATGACTCTAAATCAGATCTGCCTGAATCAAAGTTCTTTTTCTCGGTCCTGTGCTCTATAGTCAGTTCTAATCCTTGAACTTTCGCCAGAGATTTTCTGCTTCAGTAGATAATTTTCTACCCTCGTTTTAATGATGTTTCCTTATCTAGGTTTCTGGTCTCCCTAATTTGGTACTTAAACTGAGTGCTTATCGCATTTGACCCTTGCCATGACTTCTGTAGATAAAAGGCAAGTATGTTTATCCCCACCTATGAAGATGGTAGAGCCAATGGCAGTCACCGATCACCGTGTGAAAAGGGGCACTTCTAAGATGGCTGAGTTAGCAGGTAAAGGAAATTCGTGATGCAAACGTGGAGGAGTCAGAAGTGAAGCTGGGTGTACTGATTCCAGAGCATAGGATTAGCAGAGGAGAAAATGTGTGTGTGTGTGTGTGTCGTGTACAGAAACAAACCAACCTTTAAACGACCCTACATTATAATCATTTCATTTATGATGACATTTTGGAACGAGTAGAAAGAAATCCCTGGAGTGGCCACTAGGAAAAATAGAAGCCTGTAGATTTGAAGCATGTGACTTTTGGAATAAATTAAAACCTCATTTAAATTAGAATAACTTCCTGTGGGCTTCTCATTTGATTAGGATGCCTGAACTGTGTTCTTACACTCTGTTCTGCATTCTGAGAGAGTATGGTTCACTGCTCCCCACAGTTGCATCGGGTTACAAATGATGCAACACTCCTATTACTCTGTGACAGTCGACTTCCTCCAGTTGGTTTGACAGCACAATCGAAGTAGACAAGGCTCTCTTGTTCCTTCGCTTACTTTAATGGGGTACTGCTCGTGTCAGATAATCCAAGAGGACTTTAAGACATTTCTCAGATTTTCATATCATTTTTCATCTTCTTTAATAAAAAAAAAAGGGAATGAGAGTCACTGTAGTCTCTTTCGTCACATACATTCTTTGAGGTAATGAAGTAAATGACAAATAATCTCAATGTGAAATATTTTATATCTTTTCTCAGACACCGATTACTTTATTCATACGCCGTTGGTTTCAGCTGCGATCTTAATTTAATGGAGGATTTCAGGGACAGCTGGATGGAACAGATATTTTCCCATGATGGATGCAGTGTTCCATATATATTGTGTAACTCTGCCTTATAAATTATTAGGGATTTTAGTATTAAAAACAGGTGATAGTACGTTTGCTTTTTGAAATGCAGAAAGGAGGGTGTTTTTATATAAACATACAGAGATCTGAATATATCATGAACACATACACGTGCATGTGTGTGCGTTATCAACGTCGGGTCAAGCCCTTAAAAATAAGCATTCTCAATTTATATTGATCTAAATGTCTGGACACTGATTATGGCTACTAGCCGTCAAGACCAGCTAAAGATCTGTTATTCGTTTTTTACTCTTCTGGGTATGAAAATGGTCATGGAACTCCAGCGACACTGTTTCATATTTATACGTGCATATCATGAAATTGTGTTGACCCTGACAGTTTATAAAGGTTTATGAATGAGAACCACATTAAAGATGTCTTTGGGTTCTCTTTCTGGTTTCATACAGTGAAGTCAGAAATCAAGTACTAATAAAATCCCTGGAAATTAATATCTAATGTGCCACAATTTAATAAAGACCTTTGGGTCACAATATTATTTTAGATCCCTGTAGTATTTGAATGAGGTTTTGTGTGTCATTTGAGTCTGTTGGCCCCGTTTTCGAGGGAATGCTCATTTCCTAAAACCTCTTCATGGGCTAAGCCTGAGAGTTGATAGAGGGACTCACATGCCCCCTGCTTCTTCTAAGGGCAAATACACTAAAGTCCTGTGAGTACAGACCTGGGGGGGGTCTGGGTGTCATACAGTGGGAACTGGTGGAAACTGGCAAACTGAATGATGTAGGTGTGGTCTGAAGGAGGCAGCTGGGTTTGTGATCACCTGGGAAAGTAGGGCCAATTTCTCCACATCTGATTTTTAAGGGAGGACAAAAATATGGATCTTTTTGCAAAATGCCTTATTTTCAGAAGACCAAGTGGGCCCAGTCAAACCACTATAAGGGCTACATGTGACCCAAAGGTCTCCAATGTTCATATTCTCACATAAGCCATGGAGTCTGAAGTCCCAGGTTATCTTCTATATTACATACCTGGGATGCCAATATAGTTTAAGTAGAAAAATAACAGAAGCTCCAAAATAGAATCAAAACCAATTTGGGATAGGTTTAAATTTTCTTCTTCAAGTGTTAAAAAAAGAAAAAGAAAGAAAGAAACAAACAAACAAAAAAAAACCCTCTCCAGATTTCTAGTTTAAGCCATGTCTATGTACTCTTCAGCCAAATAAAGAAGGGAGGGGTAGAATCCTGTTTTACATGGGATATTTGTCTTTTTTTAATGATTGATCCAAAATTGGACACCAAATTTCCTGTTCCCATTTATATCTCAGTATGAAATTTCCTGTCTTGATTCAAGCCTTTGTGGCCCTTTTTTATCTGATCATTTGTCTGTCTGATATCCTTGATAATGTTTTTATAACATTTTTTACAGAAAATGTAAGTACTATTTATGAAAAGCAAGCCTGTCGGCTGTGAAAGGTCTCCTGTGATATCTCAAGTTGTTTTCACGTTCGACAGATACTGGCTTCTAGAATAGAAGTCTCGGAACTAGCCTGAATGTTAGACCCCTGAACATGGGTTTCTTTCCTTTCCAAGTCTGTCTTCAGTGGCAGAGAGAAAAGACGAATGGGGATGGAAAATAGATGTGTGCCACTGAGCAGGAGGTTAATTGTATTAATTTCAGACTCAACCCAGCTTGAAGACCATATAATAATCTATAAAAAATGGAAGGCCAACAAGAAGCCAAAGTATGATTACCTTTTTCTTTCTTAGCGCACAATATGTTAGAGTCGTCAGGAGCTCATAAATTGCCCTTACAAGCAGTTTAGAAAAGGACACTGTATGAAGCCTACTTAGAATTGGAAACTGGGGAGATTCTTTTCCCTGTTGCACCTGAGGTATTTTTTTCCATGTGTTGAGTTTCATTTTGGTGGTTCAGTGGAGAATATGGGAATTCTGCTGGGCTCCTCCAACATGTGATGGATGAGGAGGGGTCAAGATGCAATTGAGTATTTTAAATACTGAAGTGCCCAATGTAAATAGTCCTCTGCAGTGCTGTTTCTCCTTGTATATGTGAATCCAGGGGTCCATCATGTTTCCCCCTCATTTGCACTAAGTCACCTGGTGAGAATGACATGGTGGATGAGAAAGGCCATGAGTAGATTGATGAAACATTCCGATTTCTTCCCACACCGACCTCTCCCTTCCCTCATTAGGGAAGCGTTGGTTCTGTCCTTCCTCAGCAAGTACTGAGAATCACTGGGCAACAGAACAGTGAGGACTATCGATGTCTCGAAGCAAGGAACGGTTTTCAAAATCTCTACAGCACTCATGAAAGTAACTCAGAATGTGGGGTGATCTGCCCTTAAAGTAGTCAGCTTTGCCCATGGCACATACTGTCTTCAATATTGACTCTTTGTCCTGTAAACATAACTTCAATGCTCCTGCTTTGTAAAAACATAGAAACACTTAACATTTCGTTATCTCAAAGAAGCTCATGATCCTACAATGTCTTGGAAATCTTGAAGTAAATTTTACTGTCTCGTCACCTGTGTCCTGACAGATTTATTAGGCACTGGCTGATGGTGAGTAATGCCTGTTTATTAAGCTGATTTTCAGGCTGCTTACAGGAGAGCTTCCATAAATTAGCTTGAGTACCTTCGAACTTAAGCTTAAACTGGAGATTAGGCATTCATAAATTGAATCAACTGATCTCGGTCTAAGATGGAAGAAAAATGTTTTTCAATGCATTTTTGGCCCGCCACCCCTCCCTTCCTTTCAACCCCAGGAGCCTGCTTTACCATAAGGAAGGATACATTTAAAGTTACAGTCTCTAGTGCCAGAAATTTCTACTTTATGTCTTGGCTAACCAGTGAGGATAATCAGCACCTTGTCTCTCTTAAAACTGACAAGGGTACATTTTTAAAGTGTTGAAAGAGAAGTATACAGAGCTCACGGGTTGAACAGTCTCAATTCCCCCGCCTCGGCGAAGATTTTGAAACTTCAGTTGTTTTCAGTTGTCAGGGTAACGCACTGTGGTCACTTAGATGAATCGGGCTACTTGACGCATTGGTATATTCTAGCTAATACAGAAAAATCAGAAGTGCAGAGTCTGAAATCTAAAAATCAAGCTCATTCACGGCAGCATTCATCTTGTTGGGGTTCATGGTACCTTTTCTAAAAGGAGCACTCCGGTTTCCCACTTTGGTAAGCCTTTCAGCTGTTTACTGTGTTACAAAGGCGAACCATGTCAAGACTCAGATTTTATCTTTTGGACGTGAACCCAGTCTCAGGTTTTAAATGAACTCTACTTGAACTCTGTGCTCTCACAAGTGCAATGATCCTCCCAATTTACTTTGCTCTTCTATGTGGAAAACAGTAGGATTGCCTATGCCTCTTGTCACGGAAGTTTTACTGCCTTCAAGACCTTCTCAGAAGAGCAGTAACAATCTTCGTCTCTTCAGGTCCTGTGGGAAACCCTTGTCTTGGGTCCGCATTAGAAACCCAGCCCTTCTATCTAGGAAGTCCCGGATAGGAAGAGATACATGGTGGTGCGGTGGGAGTAGCCAGCACTTAAATCAACAATACCCCATCCTGAATTTCCAGAGTCCTTTGTCTCTCATAAATTCACTTCTTGATCACGTCATAGCATCAAATGTTGAAGGAGTAAAACCTAAACTTGAAGACAGTTTCTCTAGCAAATTTAAATAAAATATGTTTTTTGTCTCCAAGCCACTTTTCTCTCTCGGGGAGTGGAACGAACTAATGTGGATGGAGAAGCGTGGGAAGTTTTGGGGTTTTAGCAGTGTTTGCCCACCAGCTGCAGGTTCTCATGCTGCTCTGGCTGCCAGTGGTAAAACACCCAAAGTTAGCATTTTTGTTTTGTTTTGTTTTGCGTTTCCTCCTCTTCTACTTTTTGGTGGTTGATCCACTCATCTGGTTGCACTCGTACTTACATGAGAGTTGGGTGGTTTGGGGGCTGGAACCAGCCCAGCCCTGTTCCCTCCCAATGGGACACCCTGCTCCCAGCATGTATGTGTTTCTGTAGCATCCACAGAGAGGACAACCGCAGGCTTCCAGCTCCTCCAGCAAGCCAAGCTCTGCCATCCCTTTACCATGATTCAGATTGTTGGATATGGATTTGGATGTTAAACAAAAGGCAGAATCATTTCAATCCACTTGCCACTGCCAGTTGTAATTGAAGCCTACAGAGTGCCCAGTGGAGTGCAAGTATTCACAGATGGTGTCTCATGTATCCTCATGATAGTCCTCAGGGAAACTCGGAGGCCACTATACCCAGTTTACAGGGCAGCCAACTAGGCTTATAAAGAAGTCATGGAACTTACCCCCAGTTACAGTGGAGTCAGTCCTGGCCTCAGAGCCCAGGTGCTTCATAGCGCCATGTGTCCTCCCAACTGTCTCCTTCACTCACCGATACATCAGTGCATCCCACAGTGTTAGTTCCCTTCCTCTGTCCCGTGTTTTCTTGGCAACAGGATGACAGCAGGCCTTGCTCTTTTTCCAATGGCAGAATGTTTAAGATACGTTGTTCTTAGAGATGGTTCACAAGTGATTTTTGCAATAGATATGTGAAACTCTATCTCCATATTTGCCTCGAGTAAGAAACAAAATAGAATCTCTTCCCTCCTTCCTCACACTTGTGTTTACACTTGAATGGTAAGAGATGTCATGGCAGATGGCATCTTAAAATAGGATTAGCAAATATGTTCAGGAGTTAAAATTATAGAAGTTGTTCATACCAACTAGGTTTGCCTGTTACACAATAGAAACTGAATTTTTAATGTGGAAAGCTACTTGGGCACTTAGTTCTCAAACTCAGTCAAACAAGTGTTAGTTTCTGCTCATGTCTTAGTTGTAGAGGGAGAAGTATTTGCTTAGAGACCTAAATTCTTGCCAGACAAGTCATTTTCTCACGTTCTTGTTGATGTCCCCTCCTCTCTATCACTAGAGTAGGAACACAGTTTTCAAAATTCAATACTTTGAACTGGGGGACTGTTGAAATTAGTGCAAAGTTCAGTTATGGGATATTTGAAAGAACAGGAGTTTTGGCTTTTATATGGAAGCAGTTATTTTATCTGACATAGTGAAATGTTAGTAGGTAATGATATCTTGCTTTACTCGACCACTGAGATTGTCGTGTAAATATTGTGTGAATATTCTGAACAGATGCTGTGCTGTTGTGTGTTTTCTCCTAGGCAGGCAGTGAGGGTTTTTGAGAGGCCAAGCATGCCTCATTCTCGATGATAAGATTTCTTTCTCAGCCTCAGTTCTCCTGATGTTTTGGGCCGGGTCATTTGCCATTGTGGGACTGTCCTCCTGCACTGTAGGACATGGAGGACCAGCTCTGGCCTCTCCCCACTGGATGCCAGCAGCACCTTCCTCCCAGTTGTGACAATCAGAAATGTTTAGACCCTGCCTGGCATCCCGTAGGGACCCAAATGGCTCCAGATTGAGAACCATTGTTTTTTGGTTCTCCACAGGGGAAATCACAGTTAGGGATCAAAATCCCCCCTCTTTAAATGGCAAGCTGAGGTGGAGACCACACCTAACATCTAAGGCCAAGATGGATTTGTTTTGTCTTTTCAGACACCTCTGCCCAGCTGTTGTCTTACCGACATTATAACCACTTATAACCACTCTGTTGAGAAGTAGTATAACTCTGATGACCGTCCCCATCCCCCTCACCTGGCTCTACTCATCTTCCTAGCCCCCTTCTCAGTCTAAAGTTCTATGTTTAACTCTCATTTACTTTTCCCCCATCACAACGTAAGCCAAGAGCCGGAAATGTGTGTTATGTTCAGGACTATAACCCCAGAGCATAACTCAATGCCTGGCACCTAATTTGGAGTCCATGACTAATTATTGGCTCAATGAGTCAATTATTTAGAGACACTTGCTGCAAAAATGTGAAGAGTCATGGTATTACAGATCACAAATACAGTTTAAAAGAATTTGTTGAGGAATTTTTAATGAGGAGGCATGGCTTCACGTATGACAATTCTACCTAATGGTTTTGTAATTAATTATTCTATAATTGAGACTTGCATTTTTCCTTCATTTGATGTAATTAGTTTTACTAGAGTCTATTTATCATGTCAAGAAAACAATAGCTTCAGACAAGAGAAAGCTTTGAGCTGTAAGGGAATGAGAGAAAGCCTAGATGATGCATGATCTTCCTAGGAAGATCCTAGGAAAACACCAGCATTTCTTATATAAGCAATCTTTGAAAATGTTTCAGTAAGGAAAAAGGCGGTTAGGTGGTTTCACTGGAAGGAGTAAAAGAACAAATAGAATATTCCTTTGAATGCTTGTTTTGTCATCGCTGAGCTTAATAACAGAACTTTGGAATTGAAAGCAAATAATTTCTCCACTGAGAGTTTAAAATTTTCATTCCATATTTTCAAAACTTTTCTTGTTTCATATTGACTTTTTCAGCTCCTTAAGTGTAACCAACTGCAACTATTTTTAAGTACCCTTACACTCAGCCTTTTGAATTATGCCTTTATGAGGAAATCTGCACTTCATCATAAAGATGAAACACAAAATCCTGGGCAAGATGGAGGTTCGAACGAATGTGTTTTAACCATGAAAATTATGGACGTGTGTCCTGGCAAGGTGAAGAAGCAGCCTCTTCAGGCTGTGCCCTGAGCACCACTGAAATGTTATATAACAAGAACGACCCCCTCTGGCCCTGGGCAGAGGCCAAAATTCACCAGCATCTTCCACAGAGGGGCTGTGATCATTTATCTTTCTGCAAGTGTTAATATCAAATTCATTGTTGTTGCCCTCAGAGGCTTTGTAATTATGCCTCTTGAGTTCTTTCAAAGAACCTAACATTTCTCACTTTCAAACAAAGGATGATAGAATTAGTAAGAATGCTAGATTTGTTTTGTTTTTGTCCCTTCTCAGTGTCTGCTTCCTGAGATATAAGTGAAGTCTCCAAGAGTCCAGGAGGACTGCCCTCAGGCTATGGATTGGGTACCTGTTTGTTGCCCTCCGTTTATTTGCTGAGACTTGGAGAGGTGTTGGCCCCCCCGTCTCACACAATGTGTTACCGATAGATCCATCTCGCCTGGCCTCTCCTAATGTTATTCCCATCCTCCACTTACGGTAGCATGTGACCCTGGCTTATCCCTCGTGGATTATAACATTGCTCAGCCCCTAGAGTGAGACTTTTTGGTAGAGTTTTTTTGTTTTTGTTTTTGTTTTGTTTTAATTTTTTATTTCTTTTCAGCGTAACAGTATTCATTGTTTTTGCACCACACCCAGTGCTCCATGCAATTCGTGCTCTCCCTAATACCCACCACCTGGTTCCCCCAACCTCCCACCCCCCCGCCCCTTCAGAACCCTCAGATTGTTTTTCAGAGTCCATAGTCTCTTAAGGTAGAGTTTTATAATGATAATAAGATGAGTGGAGGTGACAGGGAGCAGAGAGACAAGAGAGAGCTGCCATTCTCTTAAATTCTATCCAATAGCAGAACATTTTAGAAGTATGTGCACTCAACAGACTTGCTAAGTTTCTGCTCGGTGCAAGATATCGTCAGTGGGGGCACCTGGGTGGCTCAGTGGGCTAAGCCTCTGCCTTCGGCTCAGGTCATGTTCTCAGGGTCCTGGGATCAAGCCCCACATCAGGATCTCTGCTCAGCATGGAGCCTGCTTGCTCCCCTCTCTCTGCCTGCCTCTCTGCCTACCTGTGACCTCTCTCTCTCTCTCTCTCTGTCAAATAAATAAAATCTTTAAAAAAAAAAAAAAAGATATCGTCAGTGATATGGGAGATACAGAAATGGATATGATCTTGCACTGCCCTCCAGGAAAGCTTGCCTTCTAATGATTTTCTTGCTGGAGTCTGTCCAAGGCAGCCCATAGCCACAGACCTTTCTGGAAGTGCTAGAGATTCAAGAAAATCATACTCCTGTGACTTTTGGAGACCCAACAGAATTACATTGTATGATTTGGCTGGTAGCATTTTTGTAGGTCTTTAGAATTCAACCTCTCAGACTTTTTTCCTAAAAACTAAAAAATGTATTTCATTTATCCCATGATTGGGTCTGTGTGGCTTTTTATTTTATAAGTACATTAACATCACTAAATGAGGTTAAAAGTAGGATTCCAGTGTTAGAGATGAGGGAATAGAGCTTGTCTCGAATAGCTGATGATTTTTCCACAGCTGAAACAAAACTTCCTCTCTTCTCCCTTTTCAAGTGGAAGGAAATTTGACCAGTATGTACAACTGTATCCTGTAAGAACTAAAATTATTAGAGATGACCTAGACAGCTAAATCAGTGGCGACTTAAATACAAGTCTTCCTTCTTGCCATTGAATAATAGGATTCTCATATTCTTTCCTAATATCTTATTGGAATTTGGGTGAATGAAAGTAGGGCTGTTGTGATCTGTTCCTTCCAACATGTCCAGTCCATGGTAATATAAAGCCAAGATGTCAATTTTAAAACCTTTTAGTAGCCACACAGCAAATAATCATTTTATTGACCACTGAGGTATTTAAACTGTGGGGTTGTAAGCAAAACTAATGATACGGATAGAATAATGGATGTAATGAAAGCACTTGTCAATGGATCGTGTAGGGTTTTTTTTTTTTTTTTTTTTCAAAAACATTAATTATATTACCAAATAATTAGAACAGAGTTTGAGGCAATCTTTCCAGGAATGATTCCCAGATGTGAGAGAGCTCATTTTTATCATTAGATTGGAGATAACGTTTTAATGCAGCTAGAGGAAGAAAAAAAAAAAAAGTACTCCAGCAGAACCTTCAAGAAGCCGGGTGTTCTTTAACTTTCTTCATTTTACCCACAAATTATTTAAAAAGATAGACTATGAATTCTTTGTCATCCATAATATATTACAGCTTTCTGGAAGGGCTATGTGAGAAATGCTTTTTAAAGCTTGCTGGGATAAAGTGGCAATCATAGCATCTTGACCGCAAAGAACATCTGCTTACCAGCTCTGCTTTCTTTCCTGGTTGTAGGAGTGCTTGAGGGAATGATTTCTTTTTTGTGTCTTGACAGGTTTCTGTGCTCAAGGCCAGACTGTGAAGATAACAATAGTGTGTGTGTGTGTGTGTGTGTGTGTGTGTCCCCATATGTGCAAAGCATGCTGGTATTGGAAGCATGGCCACAGCATTCCACTTTAGTAGATAAGGGAGAAGTCCTTGGTACTTTCACATATGTGTAGAGATACCCTCAGTTTGGGAAAAAAATCAATATTAATTTTCCCATGTCTCCCTTCTAAGTTCTCAATTTCTAGACACGCAATACATTTTTAACTAAAACAATGCATTCACAGTGGCACCTTAGAATAATGAGCACCATATTCAGGCGGTTCTGTTTGTAGAATATTTTATTTGTAGAATATTGTGAAAAGAAGTATCTTATGCTTTTTTGGCCTGAAATTGAACTGGGAAGTTCTTTAAGGGAGGGAAAAGTTGAATTTGGGAAACATTTGTTCTAATTTTCTCTGTGATACCATTTTTTATTCAAAAAATAAAAAACAAAAGTGTTTATCTTCCTATTTCTCCTTTTTTCTCAGCCTTTGCATATTCAGTGTTAACAAGCTTGTAATGAGCAAACCAAATTATAGCTAATTTGTTTTTACCTCTTAAATTAAAAGTGATTTTCCATATGTAAAATTCTGCAAATATTAATCATTGATTATATGTACATTTTGTTAAGTTTCTGGGAGTCCCTCCCTTATATTAAGTTCCAAGGGACAAATATCTGTCATTCAAAATATTTTAACTATTGGGATACAATTGAAAAATTTTTAATTTCCATGTATTTTCTATGTTGCAAAAAGAAATGTGAAACATGGAAACCACTATTTACAAAGTTATTAGTTCATATTAAGATATCTTTGTTCTTTAAAGGAAATAAGACATATAAACCCGACTTTCACTTTCTGGGACATTAGTCTAGGGAATTATGGTTATTCATTACCTTGATGTTCTTGAATGAGTGATGTGATAAACCCTCAGCATCTCAGTCCTCAAGTGCGGTTACAAGGTGAGGTGTCTTAAGAGGAAAATGTTCACTGAAGAAACAGCTAATTATAAAAATAGCCTTCAAGAACCATGTCAACTTAATGTCTCTTTTCATCAGTTTTGGGCTGATTATCAGATACTTACAACAATTAAAAACAAAAAAATTCAGTGTTGAAAATGCTTTGCCCATACAATCCATATAACAAGGCACATTGATTGCAAATTTATTTATTTTTTGGTAAAGTTTAATTTTTTTTAAGTAATGTCTACACCCAATGTGAGGCTAAAATTTACAAACCTGAGATCAAGAGTCACATGCTCTATCAACCGAGGCAACAAGGCACCCCTCTACATATTCTTTAATTCAAAGAAATTAATGTTGGAAAACAGCTTGAGGATATCAATGGACATAAATCCATTGGTAAGTGAAGACCCATCAGAGTTATAGCAATGAACAGTTTAAATGAGAGAACTGAAATGGATGAGGACACAAGTTAGATGTTTCACATGAGAATTATTTCAGAGTCAAGCGATAAGAGGAACTCGGGAATATCAGTGACATTTTTGAGAATTCTTTGCATACAGTTCTAGTTTAGGCAGAACTGTTGTATAATTTTTTCAGAAAATAAAAATCTTAGGGACACATGGGTGGCTCATTTGGTTGGGCATCTGACACTTGATCTCAGGTCAGGTCTTGACCTCAGGGTCATAGGTTCAAGCCCCATGTTGGGCTCCATGCTGGACATGGAGCCTAACACCAAAAGAAGAAAAGGAAAGGAAATTTTTGTCCCGAAAAAGCAACCCTTGATTCAATCTTGACTCCAGTTCATAGCCACAATAACAGATTGAACCTGATTCCTTATTATATAACTTTAATGAATTTAAGATAACAACCCAGCATGATTTTTTTTTCACTATTTTTCTGAAAAAGTGCATTTGGCCTTTTCCTGTTACCAGTTTTCCTCTAATAATGAAAACCTCCTGCATAGAGCCATGGCTCTTGAGTTATCCATCACTAGTAATTATGAATAGAATGTGCTTTAGCTGACCACAGCCTTTAAAACCCTAACTATTTCTTTGTCTCTTCTCAGAATATTAATTTAGCACCGTAGTTCTCAACTCTGGTCACACTTTAAAAATACTTGAGGAGTCTTTTAAAATCCCAGTGGCCTGGATGCACTCTCAGAACATTTAAACGTCCCAGGAGATACCAGTGAGTACCCTTAAGAGGACATCAGTGGGGTATTAAAACTCCCAACAATTAGCTTTACAACCAAAGAAAAGGGATGATAGGACTTTCCCCCCTTTCATACATTTTTAATACATTGGAACCTTTTAAGGTTTGCCCTACAACTCCAAGTCAAATTTGAAGAAGTAATGAGAGCTTCTTAGGTCCTTTTTTACCAGAAAGAGAAATATTCTTAAGCAAGGGAACTCATTTCTGTATTTTGTAAGCTGTTTCTTTAGTGTGTCTTCTATCCTACGTTTGCTATCTCTGGAGAAAGCATCACATTCCTACTCATGTTTCTGAGAGACTGAAGACCCTTCAGGAAGGCTCTCTGGAGACTCCCCCCCACCTCACCCTTTCTCATCTCCCTTCCTCTGCCATCCTATCATGCAACCTCCTGTAGCCATACCAGTGTACCATCCATTTCCTAAATCTGTGATGCTTCATCCAGCCTTGATGCTTTTTTTTTTTTAAAGATTTTATTTATTTATTTGACAGAGAGAGATCACAAGTAGGAAGAGAGGCAGGCAGAGAGAGAGGAGGAAGCAGGCTCCCTGCTGAGCAGAGAGCCCGATGCGGGACTCCATCCCAGGACCCGGGATCATGACCTGAGCCGAAGGCAGCGGCTTAACCCACTGAACCACCCAGGTGCCCCCAGCCTTGATGCTTTTGATGGAACTCGTCTCTGCCCGTGGCTGTCTTGCTCACCTGCCTATCCCAGCCCTCCCAGCCAGCCTGTAGAACACCTCCCAATGTCCAAAGCCCGTTCCACCACCATCAGCTGAATGTTCTCTCCGATGATCAATTGCATTGCATTCTTCCCTACACAGATTTTCCAATTTGCTCATTTTAGTGAGATGCTAAGTTCCTCATTAGGAAATGACAGAGAAGGATGTAATGAAGAGGGGAGGTTCTCAAAGTTGCGGTCATATATAATAGAAGATTACTCCGTGTCAAGATGCATTTTCTTGGTCATGTTGTATTTCTGCATTTAGAGCAAGTTAAGAATGGCAGTGTCTGGGGTCACCTGGAAGGCTCAGTCAGTTAAGCATCTGTCTTTGGCTCAGGTCAAGATCCCAGGGTTCTGGGGTCAAGCCCCACATCGGACTCACTGCACAATGGAGAGCCCGCTTCTTCCTCTCCCTCTGCTGCTCCCCCTGCTTGTTCTTCCTCTCTCTCTCTCTCTTTCTCTGTCAAATAAATAAATAAAATATTAAAAAAAAAAAAGATTTTCAGTGTCTAAATCCAGGAGTCTATCCCAGCTGAAAGACTTTAAATACATAAATAAGTTGGCTGATTTATATGTTTTAGAAGAAAGAGCTATCAGAGGTACTCGTGTAGGTTCCCTTTGAATATGGAAGATAATTTCTTAATTCAGTTCCAACTACCAGATTTTTTTAAAAATTGGAATGACATGATTTTTTCATACTATTATTTTCTTCATTGTACACTATGTGGGTCTGATAGTTTTGATTTGTGCATTCCTTTCATGCCCGAAGAATAATGCCTTACAAAGGGTTTATAAGGTTTAGAGTTTAGCTCAAATTACTGTTGATGATTCGGAAGGTCTCATAAGTCATCTTCCTCTATTTTAGCTCACATTCTGACTCACAGATCATCACTGACCAATCTTAACTGCACAGGTCTCTTGCCCATGTTATTTTAGTTTTCTTTTGTGCTTACGTGTGCCGCAGAGCCTGGAGGTCACATAATACGTGCAATGGGGTTAGAAGACAGGTTTCCAGACCACTCTGTGACAAAAAAGGTGGACCCCGGATGGGAATGTGGAATGAAGGGGAAAGGTAGGAGATGAGCTCTCCCACAGTGAAGGAGGGAGAACGGACTGGGTGGTACCAAGGGTTTCTTGAGGCTTAACAGAAGCCAGAACACCAGAGATCACGTAATAGCGGAGACATTTACTATTTGTTCTTGCTTACAGTGTTGAGAGCTGTTTACGTTCTTCAGTCCTAAAGAGCCTTGTTAGACACATGAACCGTGGGTCTGGGCGTCACTTAGAGTAACCCAGATCTTATTTTACTCTCTCTGTGCTACAGCTCCCAACACTTTTCTACTGATTTGGCATATTCACTTTTGTGTTTTCTTGCATATATAGTGTTACCCTTTTGCATGTTTCGTTACCTTGCCTAAATTCTGTTTTATGGTATCTTCTCTTTTCGTTTTGTATCTTCTTTTCCCCCACTAATAGATGTGTTTCTGATTTCAGAGGTTAATTAACAATGTGAACCAATGAAAGACATATTCTTCTGTAGTGTTTTTGCACTTAGCATAACTGGTAAGCAGCTTTTTATGTTTCGCACTGAATGTCCTCAGGACCCAGACTGGCCTGAACAAGCGGCACCGATCAGCAGTATGCAGTGCCTTCTGTCTGTGTTTGGACCTAGCTGTAACTGGGATGTTTGTACTCACTGCATCAAGAAAGGCTGGCTGCTTAGCAAACTTGGCCAACCCTAGCTCGAACCAGAAGAGTTTGTATACAGCATGTTGGCTGCATACCAGGAGACCAGATGATTTCTTTGCTCAGAAAGAAGGGTCTGTCAGTGGGAGTGACCTCTTGTTTCCCCAAAAGCAAGACATTGTGATCTCATCCACTGATACCCTCTCGGAGGCAGGCCACGTCTGATTCATCTAATGGTCATGTTGGAAGCTGCAGGGCTTATGAACGATTTGCAAAGTGCAATTTTCAAAATATTGGATGCTCATTGTTTGTTAATGATGTTTTCAGAAACGTATTAAATTGGTACATCTTGTATTTTCTGTGAAACTCCCTCATTATCTTGTCTCTGCTCTTCTTACCAGATTTCACCCAAACCCTCCCAGAAAAATGAGTCCTTGTGTATCACTTCTACTTTGTCATCAAAGATGATACCACTGCTTGTATGAAAATCTTTACACAGTTTCTCTGTTTTTTTTTAAACTGTATGTTTCTATTACGCCTTTTTAAATTTTTTTAATAGATTTTATTTATTTATTTGACAGAGAGTGCACAAGGAGGCAGAGAGGTAGACAAGAGAGAAAAAGGGAATCAGGCTCTCCCTGCTGCGCAGAGAGCCCGATGTGGGGCTCGATCCCAGGACCCTGAGACATGACCTGAGCCAAAGGCAGAGGCATAACCCACTGAGCCACCCAGGCACCCCAAGCCTTCTTTTTAAAAATGTCCAAGATTTAATAGTTTCTTTTAAAACTTTGGCGTTTCTTTTGGGCTCTCTTAGGGCTAAATCTAAGGGCTAAAATCTACTTTTTTGTGCTAAGCTGTCTTCTCTGATTTTCTCCTTTTCTTCCTGAAAGACTAATTGCAAATATGGGATTCCAACAATTTTTTTATTTGCCAGAGTCTCTTGTACAGTAGAGTAGAAACCTTTCTTCATCGTTCTCTAAGGTGGAAAAAATAGCTCCTCACTACAAAAGAGGTTTTTGGAAGTTTTTAAAAAAATATTTTAATCTCTTTAAAATTTTAGATAGCTTTTAAAAATTTAGTTATTTGACATTAATGCATTGCACAATAATATAAACAGTATACGCTATTATTTTGAGGTAAGATTTGACCTCATAGAATCTTACTCTAACAAAAGACAGAAGTTGGAAAATAAATATTATTTATCCTGCTTACAATATTCAAGTCTAAAAGAAAAGATTCAGAGATTCATTTTAAACTTCAAGTAAGTTTTCTCAATTCTGATATCTTGTTTCCTGGGTTTACTAGGAAATACTCTCGTTTACAAAATCAAAGATTATTCTTCACTTTCTTTGTGATTTTTCCTACATATCAAAAATGTTTTTTTCTCTAAGAAGTGCTTTCTTTTGTTTAGTATCTGATCATTTAAGGAAAATAAAAAACAAATTTCTCACTTTTGAAAGAGGTAAGTTTCTTTTTAATTTTATTTATCATGTTTGATTACTTTTAATTATTTCTTTTGATTAAGGAACCAAATATTACTAGAAAGTCACCCCTGATCCTATCTTAATGAAAGGTGTACCTTTCCTTTGAAGCTTTTTGAATTTTGCCTTCCCTAGTTCAGATTTTAAATACAGAAAAGTAACTAAATTGCCAGGATATCTTTTACACCTAAAACTAACTTTGAAATTTCATAGTCATGGAAACTATCACAAAGATATATGCTTTCATCTTGTACAAGGGATGTACTAGAAATAATGAGTTCTGTTTGAAATGTTACTTTGTAAAAGTTCATGGGAAGAGCTGTATAGCAAGGATAGTCTCTCAGCCTTCCCTATGTTATAACTGCATAGATAAATTCTTTTTAATATAAATATTTCTGACTTGTATGCTTTCATGGAAAGTTTCTGGATATTTGTCAATTCCCCCACTTTCCGTATTTTTAATAGACATTATTTTTATTCTCCAATTTATTTATTTTCAGAAAAACAGTATTCATTATTTTTTCACCACACCCAGTGCTCCATGCAAGCTGTGCCCTCTATAATACCCACCACCTGGTACCCCAATCTCCCACCCCTCCACCACTTCAAACCCCTCAGATTGTTTTTCAGAGTCCATAGTCTCTCATGGTTCACCACCCCTTCCAATTTACCCAAAAGCACATACCCTCCCCAATGTCCATAACCCTACCCCCCTTCTCCCAACCCCCCTCCCCCCAGCAACCCACAGTTTGTTTCGTGAGATTAAGAGTCACTTATGGTTTGTCTCCCTCCCTATCCCATCTTGTTTCATGGATTCTTCTCCTACCCACTTAAGCCCCCATGTTGCATCACCGCTTCCTCATATCAGGGAGATCATATGATAGTTGTCTTTCTCCGCTTGACTTATTTCGCTAAGCATGATACGCTCTAGTTCCATCCATGTTGTCGCAAATGGCAAGATTTCGTTTCTTTTGATGGCTGCATAGTATTCCATTGTGTATATATACCACATCTTCTTTATCCATTCATCTGTTGATGGACATCTAGGTTCTTTCCATAGTTTGGCTATTGTGGACATTGCTGCTATAAACATTCGGGTGCACGTGCCCCTTTGGATTACTACGTAGACATTATTTTTTAAAATAGTTATAGACAGCAAAATCGAGAATAAGATACAGAGATTTCCCAGATACTTCTAGCCCCCAACATGCATTGACTCCCTCATTATCAACACCCCCCACCAGAGTTGTACATTTGGTACAATTGGTGACCCTACATTTCGATATCATTCCTACCCAAAGTCTTTAGTTTACATTAGGCTTTGCTCTTGGTATTCTACAGTTCATGGGTCTGTACAAGTATATAATGACATATATCCACCTTTACAGTATCATACAGACTAGTTTCCCTACCCGGTAAATTCTCTGTGTTCTGCCTCTTCCTTCCTCCCTCCACACAGCTTTCTCTTGCCCACTCTAAATCTTGTGGGGGGAAAAAAAAATCAAGCTTTTTAGTCCCCACAGGGAATGGACAAGAAAAAAAATCACTGCGAGCAGATGACAGAACATTAGACAACTTTGGGTTCCTTGAAAAGAGGGTTTTTAGCCCATCCTTGCAACACGTACTTCCTGCTCTTATCTTTAGGCTACTCACAATCACCCCGCTTTACGCATGCATAACATGGTTAACTGCAGCTTATACGCCGTGGCTGTAACTGAGCAATCAGTTAGAACCATGGACTGTTGGGAACGTTATCCAGCACAGTTCTAGAACCATCAACCGATTCCAGTAGCTCGTTCCTAGTGGATACGGAAGCCCGTCTCCATGGACGGCCCTTTAATACACGTCGACGAAGAATCATCGCCTCGGCTCTGCTTAGAGCTCTTTTCATTGCTGTTGTACTGCCCTGGATGTTTTCAGAAGTTATTTTTCTTGTATACTGGATTAGTAATTAGCATCATTAGAATTTTAGAACTGGAAGGAATGAATGAACAGATAAATACAACAGTGTGGATGAGTTTTCCTAACAGTATGTTGAGCAAAGAAGCCACAAAACTGTGTGATTCCATTTAGTAAAGTTAACAAGGCTACCCACCCGATTGTGTGGGAATTCAGGAGAGCGGTTACCTAGGGTGGGAGAAGGAGCAATGACTGAAAGGGGACAAGGAGAGAGCTTCAGTCTGTGAAGATTCATTATCCTTACAATTAGAATTTGTTTACTTTACAACCAAACACTTAAAATAATCCTAACAATCATATAATCTGGAGGTGGTGGCGGGGTGTGGGGGTAGGGTAGAAATGGCTGCTGTAGTTAAAGCAGGGATAGTATGGGGGACTCCAATGGGGGTCACGGGAGGGTGAGCCAGGGTGAAAATCACTGGTGTCACACACCCAACCCATTGTAGAACTGAGGGAAGAAGGGTTCCCCAGAGACCTTAATTCAACCAGATTATATAGCTACTTGCTGAGAATATTTATTAATGCATTCAATACGTATATAGAACATGGACCAACCCCTGGGTGTGAGCCAGGATGCTGGGATATAGTTGGGAACCGGACTGACCCAGCCAGGCCCTGCCCTCACAGAGTCTAGAATTCAGAGTTTCTAGCTGACCCCATTGCCTGACCTGGCCCACCCAAGTAGACATTGGAGTTTGCTCTTCTTGACTCACATTAATTTTCCTACTTCAGAAAAATGGGACACTTCCTTTCCCTAAGGCTCAGGCTAGAATTTCTTTCCCACTTCTACATGCTGCCTGTTCCATGGTGTTCGAGAAACACTATTTTGAGAAATCAAGAGTAGTTGACTCTTCTTTACGAGACACTGGTCTTCCGTAGCAGCTGTGCTGGGAGCAAAGAGAGCTCTCACCCAGGCCTCTGGGCTTGGCCACTGGAGTCGCCATTATTTCAGGGTGGGTAAACTCTCTCACATCACTTGGCTCCCAGGCTCCTCATTTGAGCAGACTCTCATCTGCATGTCAATGAGGCTTAAAGCCCGTGGAAAGAATTAACTGGTCTGGGATGTTGATGCAATTCTTCAGCAAAGGCAATAGAAAGGAGAGCTACCCTGACTGAGCTGATCGTCTTGGAGCAGATATAGGTGAAGTAATCATGTTAATATTATGTGACTCGGGTTAGATGAAATTTTCAATGATCAGCCTAGTAGGAGTTTAAACATGAAGAAAAACACAAACTAATCAAAAACAGTAAATGAAACATCCCTTTTAAAGTAGATCAACTGACCTTTTATTTATTTTTATACTTTTTTGATTCAGATTAAAGCCTAGGACAAATTCATATTTCCTTCGGTTTATGAGCCATGTTTTCTATTGAGGTTTAAACCAACAATATTAATTTCCAGTTGTATTTCTTTTCCTTTAGGACTAATTAAAGAAAACATGTTTGTTTTTCTAGGCATCACTCCCAAATCTTCAAGTGCCAGGATATAAATTCTGGTTTTATGTTCCAAAAGAATGTTTAGGTTTTGAGATCATATAATCTTTCGTAGAATAAAAGTTTGTGGTGTGAGGGGGTGCATATGTTCTTTGTTCACAAGTTTCTCCTTATACCATAGACCTTTCTAGAAAGGTAAGCAAAGTACAGGCAAAGACTATCCTGTTAATTCGCCATGGGTTATTAAAATAAAC
The DNA here is from genome assembly GCF_020171115.1 of Neogale vison. Classification (NCBI taxonomy): domain Eukaryota; kingdom Metazoa; phylum Chordata; class Mammalia; order Carnivora; family Mustelidae; genus Neogale; species Neogale vison. The sequence continues at coordinate 178,059,259 of NC_058091.1, forward strand.
ACATAACAAATTCAATTTAGATTTACAGCTATGTTTCAGAGGCCACACATTTAATAGGTAAGATGCCTATATTTTCTTGTTTGTGTTAGCGTCCTTCATGTAAAAGATGACTTCCTCCAAAAATTCTTGAGAGAGCTGGATTTTCAAACTGATTCAAACTGTAAGATGGTAATAGAAAAACTTTCATGATCTTCCTTCTGAGAAAAGTTGAAGCAAGTCTGTGCCAATCATGGTACACAGCGAACCCCCTTTCTCTAAAGTGATTAGGTTATACACCCAGTGCACGATGCCAAAATTATGTCTAGTGAAAATGACCCTTGAATGCCCGTTAAATTGTCCATGAAATCCACCTTCCCGTAAGCCCGGTGCTTTGTTTGAGTGTCCAATGAAGTATACCCATGCTCTAGGAAAAAGTTATCCTAGAAAGGGCACCCAGCATGGTAAGATACCCCACACCATGAAATGCATGGGAACCAAGTCAATGGGTGGGACAGCTAATTTCCTGTCTTGACTCTCTTGTTCATCATTAGGCCTAGACTTACGGAAAGGAAAAGAGAATGGAATTTCCTACACTAGGGCAGTTGCTTTGCTTTCTTCCCCCATTTTGCCGTAGAGTTGAATTTAAGCTAAATGCCTCCATGTGGTGACTGTGAAACCCCTAAGGGGCTTTTCTGTGCATAACACACCAATGGCCCTGTCTCATGTCAACACCTGAAAAGAACACACATAATGAGAGATTTCAGTGGTCCGGACCCCAGCTCTGCTACTAGATAACATTTGGTTATGGTTTCAGATAACTGCTTTTGAAGGTAGGTGGCATTTATGCACTTTTGAATATATAGAGATTATATTTAATACTATGCCAGAGTGTATTTTGGCAACGGTAGAACATTGTACAGTTGGCTTTGTTTTTAAAAGGTCATTACACAGTTTATATACCTAACATTAAAGAAGTTCTTTTTGATCAGATTGAAGTAATTGGGCATATTTTACCTAAAATGTTATCCATATACACAGACACACACACAAGCTTCCTCAAATTACCAATAAGAACTTTTCTAGTTTGACTAGATCTTGGAAGATCCAAGATTTTTCTCCTGCTGTTCAGGGTTCCAAGGTCATTCCCTCCTCAGAGTTTGGTGTAGTGGGATAAGCTTTATAGCTAACTTGGGAATCCTCCTTTTTCCATCTCCCCTTGCTTCCTCACATCCACATATCCACATATACTTCATCTCCTACATAAAGGACATTAACACAGACAAGAGAGTATAGACACATGCGTCCATCACCAAGCCAAGGCCTGTTGGCTCCGCCCTCACCACACAATCTGGGTCTGGCCCTGGCATGGTGCCAGATGAGCCAGGGGAACATGAGACCCAACTACTGGGCTCCTGCTTAATATGTGAAGTAATACATGAAGGGGTTACTTTGTCCACCCTTCCACTCTGGCAGTCTGGTCTTCAGCCAGCCACATGTCTGATCTTTCTGAACATAAATCAACGCATGGTACTCTCCCACTTGAACCTGATCTTTGGCTTCCGTCCACATCAGAAGAAACTCCAGACCCCTTTGTGTGGGCTGGGTGGCCCTGCCCTGCATGCTCACACCTCTGCCTGCCTTTCCAACTCCATCACCTCAGACTCCCTCCTCCTGTCCTCCATGCTGGCCTTCTTGCTGTATCTGCTTTTTTTTTTTTTTTTAATTTAATTTAATTTAATTTCTTTTCAGTGTTCCAGAATTCATTGTTTATGTACCACACCCAGTGCTCCATGCAATACATGCCCTCCACAATACCTACCACCAGGCTCACCCAACACTCCCCTTCCCTTCCCCTCCAAAGCCTTCAGTTTGTTTCTCAGAGTCCACAGTCTCTCATGGTTCGTCTCCCCCTCCAATTTCCCCCACCTCACTTCTCCTCTCCATCTCCCAGTGTCCTCCGTGTTATTCCTTATGCTCCACAAATAAGCGAAACCATATGATAGTTGACTCTCTCTGCTTGACTTATTTCACTCAGCATAATCTCCTCCAGTCCTGTCCATGTTGATACAAAAGTTGGGTATTTATCCTTTCTGATGGAGGCATAATACTCCATAGTGTATATATGGACCACATCTTCCTTATCAATTGGTCTATTGAAGGGCATCTTGGTTCTTTCCACAGTTTGGCGATCATGGCCATTGCTGCTATGAACATTGGGGGTACAGATGGCCCTTCTTTTCCCTACATCTGTATCTTTGGGGTAAATACCCAGCAGTGCAATTGCAGGGTCTCTTGCTGTATCTCCTTGAAGGTCACTGTCAGCTCAGGCTCTTTGCCCTTTCCATTCCCTCTATTTATAATCCTCTTCCCCACATTTTTCTGTGGCTAGTTGCCCTTTGTCATGCAGAAAGAGGCTTTTCTTGACCCACCAGAATTAAAAGAGCCCAGCCTTCCCACAGTCACCCTCAGTCTGCGTTTTGTTGTTGTTGTTTTTTTAAATTGCCCCCATCCAAACCCAGAAAGATTTTATGTCTGCTTATGTACTTGTTGATTGTCTGATTAATCCTTTGGAACACTGCTGTCTCATATGGCATAGCCACCAGCCGCATGTGGCCATTTAAGTTTAAATGTAAGAAATGGAAATAAAATTTAAAACTAAGTTTCTCAGTTGTACTAGCCTCCTGACGCAGGCTCCATAGTCACCCCATCAGGAAATGCAGGTAAAGAACATTCCCATCGTTACAGAAAGATTTGTTGGCACTGCATTGAAATAGGAGTTCCCTAAGGGCACCAAGCCTAGCTGGCTGCTTCTGCTGAAGGCCTGATGGCTGTGTGCTGTCCTGGGTGCTCAGTAGGTAAGAGGGAAGGAAGGAAGGGAGGGAAAGAAGGAGGGAGAGAGGAAGAACAGAGAGGCGGCAGAGAGCCTTACAGTTTTCAAGGAGAGAGATCTTCATTTCTCCAATCCTTCCAGACCCCTAAGTTGACTTAAATTTCAGGATTACAATAATCAAAATGTGCTTCTTAAGGGGTAGTATTTAACCATCTTCTGAATTCCTTTCATACCCCTCTGTTGATCATGTTTCACCCAGTCTCCTTAGAGCCTGCCTTTCAGGGACTCCAGCCTACAAATAAAGAAGTGACTTCCAGGAGAAAAGCATACTTTTCCTCGTCTCTTTTCAACACAATAAGCCATTTTCCTCCCTTTATCTCCAGGATGTATGCACAATTTTTTTTTCTCTCTTACTAGGGCTCCAGTTCCCAAAAGTTAGAAATCTGGAATGTGTGTACCTGTAGGTTATTTGTGTAATTTTTTCTGAATTTACCTTTTTGAAAGCGTCTTGACAGGGTGTGGATTTGCCACCATCTGTGTCATGCTGGACTGTGGAGACTGGGTAGTATAGCTTAAGAGTAGCCCCTTCCCCCTGGCTTGCTTCAGACCTAAGACCCCTATAAATTGTTGCTGTGAACTTTTGAACTCAGAGAAACTTCTGCGTATATGTAAGAAGAAGTAAGATAATCCAGGGCTAAGAATTTGTGTCTTCCTCATAACAAATCACATCTAGGAAAAAAATAAGCTTGATTCTTGGCTTTTTAAGACTTTCTTATAATTTAATGTTTTAAAACTTATCCAGAACCCTTAAATATACTTCATAGAAGGTTTTAAGAATATATCTTAATATACAATTGTCTAGATAGGAAATAGTTCCATGTAGTAGAAATGAAAATTATTTTCAAATAAGGATGGGTTCAAAAACAATTTTTGTCATTTTGACATTAAGACAGAGAAATTATTTAAGAACACAACAATTTAGTTAAATCATGTTCTGAAGCCTAGATAACCAGAAATTTATTAACTGTCATAATAATGTCAGAACTTTTAAATTTTTGAGCAGGATTCTTGTCGAAGGTTTCATTGCCCTGAGTAACAACATGAGACATAGAGATCTTGAATAAAACTAAAACACTTTGCCAGATCTACTGTGCCTTTCTCCAGCAAACCTAATGAGTCAGTGAATACTTCTATTTAATAAGATCTTACAGGAGAGGGACGCCTGGGTGGCTCAGTGGGTTAAAGCCTCTGCCTTTGGCTCTGGTCATGGTGCTGGGGTCCTGGGATTGAGCCCTGTATCGGGCTCTCTGCTTGGCAGGGAGCCTACTTCCTCCTGTCTCTCTCTGCTGGCCTCTCTGCCTACTTGTGATCTCTGTCTGTCAAGTAAATAAACAAAATCTTTAAAAATAAAAATAAAAATAAAGATCTTACAAGAGAAATAGAATAGCTAAATGGTGGAAAGTTGTATTAATTTCATTTTTATTGGAGGAGGTAGAGCATAAAATGCCTTTAAAAGCTGAGTGCTAAACATCCTGAATTTGTAGGCTTAGAGGTAAAGATCTGGTCTCTGACATGGGTTACTGGCCACAAAGTATATTCCCTTCAGCTCCTCAAGAGGACGGGCATGTCACGCTGCAAGGATCTGAAGTAAGGTACACGCTATAGCTTAAAGAACCTCTTTTGGCAGACAGGGTTGATTATTTGCGCTTCTAGTGGGTGGGGCTCTTTCATACCAAAGTAGGGGAAACATCGTTCTAGGGAGCACGTGTAACCACTTCCTCGAAGTCCTTTTTGGATTTTAACATTTTGATGTCAGAATTACTTCTGGCTCCCCGAGCCCCAAGTATTTAGTAACATAGCCAGCCTCTCTCCTCAGAATATCCCACAACAGGTGGTTAGGTAAGAGCGCGTGGAAGTGCTTCACATGTCTCGAGCCCCGCCTGTTGAGCAGAATGCCTGGAACCACCTTGGACCCGTACATCTTCTGTCTTCCAGAAATGACATTTCAATTTCTCTCTTTATTGGCGGCTGGTAACGAATAGTGTTGTATGAGCGACTGAACTGCAAACGCCTGTGGTTCCCACCAGCTCCAGCAGTCTGCACCAAAACTGTTGTCTCCTTAGCCCAACGTGGAATCATCCCGGGCTCTCATTCCAGGGGGTTTGTAATCCTTTCCCCTCCAGTCACTTCCTCTGTGAGCTAGTGATGGTCACTTCTCCCATGTCTGCTTTCCCGTCTCTAAAATGGGGATGCTTACACCAGCTTGGCCGAGTTGTTGGGAGCACTGGAAGTCAGGCATGTGAAAGTCCCAGCATGTGGTTAATTGCTCAGAAAACAGGACTGTCTCTTTAGCTTCATGAAATTCATTAGCTGGAACTCTTCTTGGAGAAGAGAACTCTGTTTTTGGATTGCGTTCACTTAGCACTTAACTTTTATTTTGTCATGTCTCCAAGTATGCTCCATGAAAAAAAAAAAAAAAAAAAAACTATGGTTATTTGTACCAGAGCTCCTCGCTACCTGAGAGTAGCCGGGGAGTGGAATAAAAGACCCTTAAAGTGATGTCACTAAACATTGGAACATGTCTTCCTAGTAAAAAGTAAACCAAACCAACAAAACTAATGAGATTTCGGTTAGAACTTTGAATGAATTGGCAGTCAAGTCAACAATGCGTTCATACAACATGGCATCCATCATTTTGTGTTTGGCTTTGCAGCATATAACAATGGTCATTTTTACAGAGAAAAAAGAGAGAGAGAGAGAGTGAGTTCTTGGGCTTCACCAACTGGCCCACAGTTTCTCTTTCTCATTTGAGAGTCAACTCATTCTCTTGTGAAACATCTATTAGACGGCCAATAAAGAGAGAAATTGAAATGTCGTTTCTGGAGGACAGAAGATGTATGGGTCCAAGGTGGTTCCAGGCATTCTGCTCAACAGGTGGGGCTTGAGACACCTGAAGCACTTCCATGCACTCTTACCACCTGTTGTGGGATATTCTTCTGAGGAGAAACTTCTATTAAACCATCCTTGCTGAGGGGTTTCTGAAGTTACTCACGGCTGCAGCTTCTCTGGTGACCTGATGTATATTTCCAAATATTCCTTAGCATCCTTGTTTCTGATTTCAGGAATGCCGCATTTTTTGTAAGCTTTGCAGTTTTACTTCCAATCCACTTACACTGTGTCTGTTTTGCACTGTTGGGGGAGGGTGTGTTTTAAAACCACCCATAGCCAGTGTAGGATTAACTTCGGAAGATGTTGATTTAATGGATAGAGAGCTTTGCTACTTCTAAGCAGGGGAGAAACACTTGAGCTGGGGGGAGTGTTTCAAAACTGTCAATTCATGACTATTTTCATGTTATGATGACTTTTATGTCACTGCACACCCTGGAAACTGTGGGAGGTTGGATAACCAGGCCTCCCTTTGTGGCACGATTGTCATTCCCTGATGAAGAAGAGCTGTATACCTGACCTGTAGGTCCCCAGCAGGATCTTTTTCAGCATGTTTGCTCATGCTGGCCCCTGGGTTTTCCAGAGTGGCTTTTCCATCGGTACCATTTGATCTTCTGCTTCCACATCATCTGTTCCTAATGACAGCCCAGACGTAGAAAAAGGGGGAAAGGATCTATCTTGCTTCCTTAGCCCTGTATTAGCACAATCACCTTTGACCATCTATAAAACTAGCCTGTATTGATTTTTTTTTTCAATGACCTTAGTAATCTACTACTGGAAGATAGACACAGTTTGGGGACAACTAAAAATAGCCAAGAATATGTGACTGTTCTGAATTCCAGCTGCAGATTCCTGATTTCCAAATCATCAACGACCTTGATGCACTGAGTAATTTTACTTATCACTGGAGATAAGTAGTTGATCTATACTAAGAGTAAAAATCAAAAGTTACAACTAACATCTACTGAGTACTATTCTAACGACCTGGCCTGCATGATCTCATTGAAACTTTGTAATATCCCCAGAGGTCAAGTGTGCTTCTGTTACAGATAAAGACACTGAGTCCCCATCCCTTAAAAGCCTGTGAATATTGGGTGATGAAGTAGAAATCTAACCAAGAGAATGGGATGTTGAGTATTGATATAAGTATTGAGTATTGATGTAAGAGTATTGATGCATGAATAAGGATGTTGCTCACTGAGGTATAAAGACATACCAGCATGGATCACCACTGTAGGGTGGTGGTGTTGGAAATTCAGGAATCTGGTGTTTTTGGAGCAAATGGAAAGAGTAATGATGGAGAGCCAGGTTTTTCCTTTGTTAAGTTCAGCGACATGCCCGTGAGCCAGGGACTCAATTAGAGTTTGACGAATGAAGCAGAGGTCCAACTGAGGCGGAACAGAGCATGAACCATACTCAGTGGCCTTGGCGATGCCTCCCTCTCTTAACAATGATACAGCAAACACATGCAAATGAATTACATCATGCAGCTGGCCATGGCCAGCTGCACCTGGGGGGAGAGGGTTTGAAAAGCTCAACAAGGGTTTGAGACCCAGACAAAAGATGTGTCTAAGAGGGAAGGAATCTCTGTTTAAAACATTGCATTTCTAGGTATCACGGTTTCTGTTGTTAGTTTCACTGACTTGCTAGCACAGAATATGAGCAATCCAATTTGTCCCCTGTTGTCTGCTCTACCAGGTGGCAGTGCTTCCTGCAAGGGTCTTGGTCTGGAAGTGACAGAGCTTTTCCTGAGACCCTGTGGAAGGTGGCTGAGATTGGTTGGGACCCCAGTGGTTGGAATTAGCTCCCTTTGAAGTACCTCACCTGGAAGAGTCGGGCCCAGGAAAAGGGAAATTGGGAGTAGAACTAGAACAAAACATGGGCATTGAAATGGAGAATCCCAACATGATTTAGGTACAGAAGGAAAAGGAAGGAAGAAAACAAAGCCCGATTTTCCATAACACCTAGAACAGTACTGGAAACTGATGAGGAGTTAAAGAACGTTTCTTGATTAATTTAAAATGGTTTGAAGCTGAAAATTTTCCTAAGGAGACACTACATAAAATATATCTAATAAAGTAAATATTTGTATTCAGCTTCTTACTCGGGTGTTGATGTAGATGTGAGACTTTGGATGCACAGTCTAGAAAATTGTATTCAAAACGTATTGTTTGGATCAACATGTCCTATGCCTGCTTGTGAGGAGAATGGGACCCTCTGTCTTGATGGATGTCTCGCTAATGACTTCATTAGGTGTTTTGGTGTGAATGTATGGGTAGCAGTCAACTTTAGGTCATGTTGCTTTAATGTCAAAAAATAAATTTTGCCCACTGCTTTTATTTCATTTATTTGTATTACTATTATTTATTTATTTAATTTTCAATAAATTCAAAATATGCAGCAGGCAGAACAACTCAGGAGATACATTTTCTCCTCCCAACACACCATTAGGAAGTTGTACTAGGCCTTAAGCAATTTTAGATGTAATTTCCTTAATTTGTAAGCTGATAAGATTGTGCCAGGCAATCACTATGCTTCTAAGTACTTCTTAATTTTCTTAGAAAAGTTTTAGGTTCGCAGCAAAATTGGCAGGAATCTAGAGAGATTTCCTGTGTACCCCTGGCCGCCATACATGCCTAGCCTCCCCCATTACCAATATCCCCCACCGGAGTGGCACATTTGTTAACAACTGTTGAACCTACGTTGACACATCTTAAGTATCCAAAATCCATGGTTTTTCTCTTACACTCTTGGTGTTGTATAATGACATGTATCCACAATTACAGAATCATACAGACTGTTTTCACTCCTTTATAAATCTTCTGTGCTCTGGCCACTCATCCCTCTCCCAGTACCTCACACCCCTGGCAACCACTGAATTTTTTATAGTTCCGCCTTTTCATCATGTCAAATGGTTAGGATCACCCAGAATATGGACTTCTGGATTGGCTTCTTTCATTCAGTAATACGCATTTCAAGTTCCTCCATGTCCTCTGATGGCTTGAGGGCTTATTTGTTTTTAGTGCCGAATTATTTCCCATTATGTGAATGTACCCTAGCTTATTTATCCATTCACCTACTGAAGGACATCTTCATTCCTTCCAAGTTTTGGAATTGTGAGTAAAGCTGCTATAAACATCCCCAAGCAGATTTTTGCGTGAACATTGTTTTCCACTTCTGTGGGTAAATATCAAGGAGCAGAACTGCTGGATCTCATGGTAAGAATATGCTTAGTTTTGTAACATACTGTCAAACTGTCTTCCAGTAGGGCTGTACCTTTTTTATTCCCACCACCAGTGAATGAAAGTTCCTGTTGCTCCACATCCTTGCCAGCATTGGGTATTGTCAGTGTTCTGGATTTAGGCCATTCTAGTAGGTATGTGGAGGTATCTCATCATTATCTGAATGTCATTTTCCTGATACTGTATGATATGGGGCATTTTTTCATATGCTTACTTGCCATCTGTATATCTTCTCTGGTGAGCTGTCTTTAAAGATCTTTGGTCCATTTTTTAATGGTTGTTTACTTTTTGTATTCTTGAGTTTTAAGAGTGCTTTGGCATTTTGGACAGCAGTGGTTTCTCAGACATGTCTTACACAAATATTCTCTTCCAGTGTGGGGCTTGTCTTATCATTCTCTGTGAACAGCCTTTCACAGAAGTATTTAATTTTAATGAAGTCCAGTTTATCAGTGATCTCTTTTATGGATTGTGCCTTTGCTGTCTTAGCTAAAAAGTATCACTGTACCCAAGGTTATCTAGGTTTTCCTCTATGTTACCTTCCAAGAGTTTCATAGTTTTGCATTTTACATTCACTGTGATCCATCTTGAATTAATTTTTTTAAAGATTTTATTTATTTATTTGACAGAAAGAGATCACAAGTAGGCAGAGAGGCAGGCAGAGAGAGGGGAAAGCAGGCTCCCTGCTGAGCAGAGAGCCGATGTTGGGCTTTAACCCAGGACCCTGAGATCATGACCTGAACTGAAGGCAGAGGCTTAACTCACTGAACCACCCAGGCGCCCCATCTTGAGCTAATTTTTATGAAGGATAAGGTTTCTACATAGATTGGGTTTTTTGCATGTGGGTGTCCAGTTGCTCCAGCACTGGTTGTTGAGAAGACTACCTTTGATTCATTCTATTGCCTTTCTTCTTTGTCAAAGATTAATTAACTGTACTCATGTGGACCTATTTCTGGGCTAACTATTCTGTTCTGTTGATCTGTATATTCTCTTTGCCAGTACCACGCTATCATGATTACTATGGTTTAATAATATGTCCTCAAGTCAGGTAATGTCAGTCCTCCAACTTTGTTCCTCTCTTTCAATATTGTGTTGGCTGTTCTGGGTCTTTTGCCTCTCTATATAGATTTTAGAACTAGTTCATTAGTACCCACAAAACAACTTCTTGGAGTCTTCTTGGAGTCTAGTTGCATGGAATCTATAGATCAAGTTGGGAGGAACTGACATCTTGACAATATTGAGTCTTCCTATCCATAAATAAGGACTATCTGTCCATTTATCTAGTTCTTTAATTTTCTTCATTAGTATTTTGTAGTCTTCCTTGGATATTGTACATACTTTATTAGATTTTAAATACTCTTTAAAATTATATTTATTTGAGACTGTGAGCAAGCAAGAGAGCACAAGCAGGGGGAGGGGCAGAAAAAGAGGGAGAAGCAGACTCCCCACTGATCAGGGAGCTTGATGTGGGACTCGATACCAGGATCCTGTGATCATGACCTGAGCTGAAGGCAGCCACTTAAGTAACCAAGCCACCCAGGCACCCCATACTTCATTAGATTTATATCTAAGTATTTCATTTTAGGGGTGTTAATGTAAGTAATACTGTCTTTTTAATTTCAAATTCCACTTGTTCGTTGCTGGTACGTATGTAACATATTAACCTTATATCCTGCAGCCCTGCCACAACTGCTTATTCTAAGAGTTTTCTGTCAATTCTTTCAGATTTCCTAAATGGACACCGTTTTCTTTCTTTCCAGTCTCTGTAAATTTTTATCTCCCTCGTCTAGTTGCATTAGGTAAGACTTGCGGAACAATGTTGAAAAGTAGTGGTGAGGGAGGTTATTGTTGCTTGATGCAGAGTTTTTAAATACTATTAACTTGAGGAAGTTTCTTTCTATTCAGTAATTTTAAAAGTAATAGTCTTCAGTGGTATTCACCAAGGAAAGGAAACACAAAAGAGAATAGTAGTAAAAAGAGGTAACGTAAAACATTTGAATGAGACTAGAGTTTGAACTTAAAATGATTCTCAGAAGAACTGGTCATTCTTACTGGTGGCTTTTCCCCCCCTTTGATTCCTGCCTGCTTTGTTGCCCTCCCCTGACCCTTGTCTGGTCAGCCTTGTTTGGTAAGTTCACTGTTGTCAAATCTCCATCTTTTTCTTACTTTCTCCAATTCTCTCTGTAAACTATTTCAAATCATGAACCCTAAGTTTTTTGGAATAATGACTGATTTTATCATACATGCCCTTCCCCAAAATGCAATTATGCCCTATATTTATTTTAACTATATTAAACTATGATTTGTTTTGTGGTAAGACTTTCTGTAATGCTGGTACAGAAAATTTTGTATGCCTTCTGTGGCTAAACTAAAGTTAGCTTCTTACAAAAATAACCCTGTTTGGTTTCACTGCTTCATTCAGTGGACTTTTTACTCATCCAATAAATTCTTGAGTGCCTTCCATATGCCACAGTATGTGCTGAGCATTGTGGCTTATGGTGGACAAGACAAAGGATCTCATCATGAAGGAGACAGATACATGAGCAGATAATAGTATTAAGTTGCTATAAGTGCTGAATGTAATTTGCTCAGGAATTTTGCACAGAGGAAAAGGCAGGGAGGTACTCTGAACTTGATGTCAGGTGCAGACTTGGACACTTCTTAGGAGTTACTTCCCAAGTCACTCCCAACATAAGTCTTTAAAAGTATGTTTGTTTAAAAGCTAAACACAGTGAACTAGTCAAACGACAACAAAGAGAAACTACGATAGATATTCCAAAATAGGGCTTTGGTTACTTCATTGCTGGAAGAGCTGAAATACCAAACTATGCAAGATAGAGCTGTCCTGAGATCAGCAAAGGCTGAGAAGCCACCACCACTCCTTGGGCTGAAAGGGCAAACGAAGAAGGTCTGTTACCACCTTCAAGTTAGGATGACTGTGCCTTCTAGTGCAAGTGTGAGTGCAAATGGTGCTAATAGTGTCTGCCTTGTAGGAGCTGTTGGCATGTAGGGGAAACTGCCTGTAGCAAGACAAGTGTGTGTGTGTGTGTATGTGTGTGTGTGTGTGTGTGTCTACGTTTGTGATATAGATATATATAGATAGACAGACTCTTACCAAGTCCTCCTCTCTACCTCTAATCTTCTGCCTAAGCCTGCCTTTGCCCAGCCCTACCAGGAAGCCAGTCAGCTGGCAAAGAGCTTAAGAAACACAGTTGTTTCTGAGAGAGTGGATCTGAGAATAAATAGGCAAATGAGTGCACTCTTCATTGGCAAATGAAAAGCCAGAGGTGGGGGTTTGGACATTTTGAGGTGGTCTCAAGAAGGGGGGGATGTACACAGAGATAGTAGCATCAGCCCAAACCCAGGACATGGAAGAGCACAGGATATGCCCAGACTCTCAGTTGGCGTTCTTAAAGTTTCCGGTGTGAGCCAGCGGTTGGTCAGAGGCTCTCAGCAGGATTGGCTCCTTATGACTATGGAGGAATGGGCCATCTGTCTCCTAGGCAGTGGGAAGACACTCAAGCATTTTCAGTAGGCCATCTTTGTGTTTTAAATCACCAGATGGTTGGGTAGACACAGAGAATGATTTTGAAGAATAAAAAGTGTACTAATATTTTGGCTTATATTTTTGTCCTTCTCTATGAATTCAAATAAGAAACAAGGAGACGAAGCTGTAATAAGAAGTGGTCAGAAGGATGGAAAGGATAAAAACTTAATTGAAAGGATGAGTGAATGTCAGGTGAGGGAGAGGAAGGGACTAGGAATAATACCTAAGTCTCTAACCCTAGCTGAGCAAAGGAGGATGGTATCCCAAGTCAGGTTTTTGAGATGGAGACTTGTGGGAAAGCCAAGGAGGGATATCAAAGAGCAGGTGGCTGGCTATATGTGTAGGGGTCAGTCATTGAGTGGGATGTGGACCAAGACTTTGGACACACAGGGAGCAGAATATTGGAGCTGTGATGGAAAAAGAGAAAGAATGTCAGACAGGTCCATGGGATATTGGATTTAGTATTTAGGAGCTGATCTTGTTCTAAGGCATTTTTAGTGGGAAAAAAAAAAAGCAGTAGAAACTCAAACATGGGGAGTTAAGTCAAAGAGCATGGGAAAGTGGCAAGTGTGAAAGTAGATGCCTCTTTTGAGAAGTTTGGACAAGAGGAGGGAAAAAATGGGGTGGAATCCAGAGCCAGGATGGGTCTTATGTGTAGTACTGGTGGGACTTGAGGATGTGTGTGGTCAGGTGCCATACAATCAGAGATGGGCTTCATCTTCAAAGGACTTAATAGAGACAGAGACTCAGGGTCTTAGGGCTGGAGTCGGGCCTGGAGATGGTCAGGGGAATTTTCTGCAGCTGCTTGCCGAGGAACTTAGCCCTATGTTGAGAAAACTGTGCATCCAGAAGTCCAGCCTTCAGCCATGAACCCATGTAGCCCCTTCCACTTACAAGCTGAAGGCACTTTCACGACTGTATGATTTTAGGACATAAATACTCAGAACACCCGAGGTTGTAGAGCACCTTTGGACTAGGTTCACAATCTCACTGACCCTGTGATTGCCCCATAGCTGTGTGTCAACAAAAATGTACACAAGCATACAAACCTAGCTGTATGCATTTGTATGAACTTGTACACTTACACACACACACACACACACACACACGGCTAGATATATTTCGTTGTGTCTTGGAAACTCCTCATTGGGAGCCTGAGACTCAGAGCAGCTATGCCTCCACAAAGCTTTCACGATCCATTCATGACTGAAGCCAGGCATTCTCATAGCCTGGCCTGAAGAGTGTCAGATAGATACAGCCCCACTCCACACTACTCTCCAGTTGACTAGGCCTTTCCACCCTGGATAGCCGGGGGTCTCTCCTCTGGCACCTCTGGCATTGAGGGGCAGAGCGACTCCCCTATACCCCGGAAAGCTGGTCCCTTCTTACTTTGGTAGCTTGTCCACTGACAACCAGACTTCTGTGTTCTCATGTCATGCCTTCCCCAGATTTAGCCCACAGAGCCTTTCAACCCTGGGCTCTTCCGATCCACATACAGCAAGGAAAGGTACCACTGGGGGCCTTACACTTGTGGACTTTTCATCAAGGCCTAGTTCTCAGATTCTCTCCTCTTTCCCTGCTCCCAAATTTCTTTGAGCCTTTAAATCCAATATTTCTCCCTGTTCTGATCAAGGCCCTGCCCACCCAGTGCTCTGTGAAGCCACACTGCCATTAGGGGATTCCTGATTTGGGGATGTCTCAGCCGGAACCAGCTGGACAGGTTACTCGGGATTATTGAAGCTAATAATACCTTGTAGGTTATGGGGAGGATTTCAGGAGAAAACTTGTGTGTGAAGGACCCAGCTCAGTGCCAGCCTTAATCAATCTTCTCTGCCTTTCCCTGCCCCAGTGGCCTAGAGCTCTTACCCACATTTCCCAGCACTTAGCGCACTAATATAATTAGCAACATTAATGTATCTAAAAGGCAATTACCATTTAATTGCTCTGACCCCAACCAGCCTGAAGTTCCATTCCATTCACTTCTAATTTGGAGCTAGGGGGTTTTGGTCCTACCGGGCTGGTCACGAAATCACTGCCTTATAAAGAATTGAACAGAACTTCAGGCAGCCATCGATTACAAGGCAAAAGATTTGGTAATCCTCTCCATTTTGCTCTATATAAAAATGCAAATATCAATTTGCTCTTGGCCAGTGGACAAATCAGACAATTTCAAGCAGCAGCTTTCTGTGACTTAGTGAATTTTGCTGCTTGGTTAGACCAGCCCCGTCTTTCCAGAAGGCGTGCCTTTCCCCATATGCGCTCTACGGATCTTCATTGAAATAAATTAGTGCTCTTGTATAGATTCAGACTTAGAATCAAGTTTCAGGCATCTCATCTTAGAAGACATTTATTTATATTACATACTCAATTTAAAGGAATAAATGCCCTTCCCTCAGCCTGCAAAGTTTGTTTATCTTCGTGCTACTGTGAGAACCTAATGTTCAATTGAAGGCCGTGTGTATTCTTTTTTTTATTTTTTATTTTTCCTCCTCCTAACCAACATCGCCTAAAGTAACAGCAGTCTCTAATCAAGGGAAACCCGAAGTACTTTGAGACTTTTGAATCCCAGTCTTTAATATTAGAACTGCATATGTGTGTTTGAGGAAACCTAGATTGCCCTAAGCCACACGGAAAGCATTGACATCTGAACCGCTCCACATGTGATTGGGAGCTTAAGGAAAATCTAAATAACTCGAGCAGTTTGTGATTTGGAAAACAGCCTGGGCCATATAAATTTCCCCCCTTCTTTCTTTTCCTGTTAAATCTAACGCCAAAGTAAATGGAAGCCGTGGCGAACCTTTGAACTCCTCAGTTCTCCAGTGACCTCAGGCTGAATTGGCAGAAGCAGTGATGCATTTCCAAAGGAAGACTTCTTTTTCCCCTTCCCTCCTTGAAATGCACACGTGACCATTACCTACCCAGGTGGAATATGCTGGTTTGCAGCCGGCCCTCCCCAGCTCTGTGCTGCACTGGCCCCGTGCTGCCTCTGCAAAATGGGCTTTGCACAGTCAGGAGCTCCTTGCTGCAGCCATTGGGACTCCCTGGAATTGGCCCCCGGGCTTCTTAGCACCACTGCCTCACAATTCAGGCATTTTTTCCCCCTTGCTTCCCTTTTGGAAAGAGCTGTTGGAAGCAAGAGGTCTGGAACGTATCCACCTGTTGCTGCCAGTTTCAGCAAGCGCTTCACTTGTCCCAGCTCCCCTTTCCTTTTTTATGAACTGGAGAATGAAAAAAAAAAAAAAATAGCCATGCCACGAGAGTCCCTTTCTCTGAATGTCTTATTTTTGTCCTTGTGACCAGTTTATCTTGTATGATGCGTTATTTATGCATAATTAATAACTCCATGTAAAATATATCTTAGGACAAATGACCTAACATATTTAATGTGTGTATGTATATGTAATACAGTATATATATTCTGTTGTATTACATATATTACATATATATTCATATATATTCTGTTATATTACATATATATATATATATATATATATACACACACACACACAACATATTACACATGACTAGACCATTTTTTGCCTCTCAAAGGCAGGGACAGTGGCAGTGGACATTCTCAGCCGTGTGATTTCTTAGGAAGGTATCTCTTCAGCCCTTCTGTGCCCTTCTGTAAAGAAGAGTACTATCCATCCATCTAGACGATATTCACCAAAATGTTTACTACCCCCCCCCTTTTTTTTGACAGATCACAAGTAGGCAGGCAGAGAGAGAGAAGGAAGCAGGCTCCCTGCTGAGCAGAGAGCCTGGTGCAGGGCTCAATACCAGGACGCTGGGATCATGACCTGAGCCTAAAGCAGAGGCTTTAACCCACTGAGCCACCCAGGCGCCCCTACTCCCCTTATATTTTAATGTATGCTGTTTTCTAGTATGGAAATAACCCTGAAGGGGAGAAAAAAATGATACATTTTACACTTTCGCTCTAAAGCAAAGGAACGCATTGCATGTTTGCTAATCCTTTGAAAACCAAAAATTGTTTATGTAAGCCTTTATTTTGGGGGACTGTGGGGGTTTATAAAACGTTTTTTTACCCTGAGACCTCAGCTCTGAAAAGTCAGTGTTATTGGCCATCAATTGTTACTATTTGGGCATATTTGAGAAATGGCGTCACATAGACAGTTTCTTAGTGTATTATCCCCAGATCAAATCTTGAATTATGATTATGGTCTCATGACTATATTTTGTCTGTTTAAGGCAGTTCTTCCTTGCTCTCCAAATTCATCCCAGGTGGTCATTGTGCCTCTTTAAAACACAAATCAGGAGTACGGTGGGGGGTGGGTGCGGGGGTGGGGTGGCTCACTAGTGCTGGAGAGAGACTTTCTCTGTTCCAGTCAGGCAGCAGGGACCAGTGTACAGAATATTTCAAGATCTTTATGGATCTGGAAGTCTAAGTTCCTGAAATGTGTAGCCTTGGAGGAGGGAAAACCATTGCCTCTAAAAATCTGCATGACTTATATTATAAACCTGAGGAAACTCTTCTCTAAAGGATTTGCTTAGAGGCGTTCCGTGGTGGGAATGTCTACGGTAAAGCCTTTGGGGAAGATAGAGAATAGTCCACAGAGAATCCATAGTCTGACAGCATGTGTGGAGATAGTGACTGAGAGCCAGGGCTTTGGGAATCTTTCATATGTGGCGTTGATTCCTGTCTCCATTACTCAGTAGCTTTGAGCAATTTACTTTCTAGACTGCTCCTCTATTTACTCAGTAAAACAAGAATTTTAGGTTTTAAATAAGATTCAGTTTATAAAGGAACACACCAACGTGGTGTCTGGCTCAAATTGGTGTCAGAGGAATATTAGTAGATGTGAGCCTTGTGATTGTGTCATTACTGTTATTTTTACCAGTGTTGTTATGACTAACATCATAAGAAACTCAGGGGCGCTGTTTGATGGAGTGTAAATAATGCTGAGTTCATGGATATGTTTCAGGGAGGAAAAATGTGGTGTGAGGATTCTGAGGTGGCTCTATCTGTCTTAGGAACCAGTTAGGGATAAGGGGGTTAATAGGAAGGGTCAGCTCCCCAAACACCACTCTCTTCCCACTTAGCCCCTGGAAGCTGCCATAAACCTTTTACACATATCCCTACTGAAGGCATTTGGTGAGTACCAAATACCGATCTAATCCTTAGATAGATAATCTGCCCATCTCTTATCTCCCAGATCTGGATTTTTTGCTCAGGCCAGCATTGTTCTAGTATAGTAGAGATCCAGGGAGCATACAATCCTGTCCCCTCATCGAAAGCCCTGATTTGTAGCATTTGATCATTTATGTGGTGTCAGTACTCGTAGTGTACCCAATTTCAAGCTCCCAGCATGAAGCTGGTTGTGTGTGGTTGCTCAAGTGAGGGCAGGCTGGGCCCCATAAACCACTGAGGCAGACTGAAGCATGAGCTGGGACCATATGGAATGGGATGCTTGAAGCAGAATGTAGAAGTGGAGGGAAAGTAGTTTGTCCCCAGCACAGAGCATTATTACATACTTAGCCAACAGAATTCATCCAGGAATGAATTAATGGCTGATTTCTTGAGCGACATGTTCCAGCGCTGTTCTTCTGCCCTTGCTCTTTTACACTCCAGACATTCCTAGGACAGAAGTCTTTTCCAGACTTCTGTGCACTGGGGGATGGGGAAGTGGACAGGTCCACTTAATCACTTCCCAACGATCAGAATGTTTCTTTAAGAAATCATTGGGAAATTTGGTCATGGACATAATGCCCATGTTTATGAAAGTGTCCTCCTCATGTCCTCTCTTCCGCCCTCCTTTTTCTCCTCCCTTCCCTTTTTTATTACCTTCCCTACTGTAAATGAGAATATTTCCTAATATCTCCTTCATTATGTGAACAATGCCATGACATCTTCAGGATAGATAATAGTATTCCTGCTTTGTGAAAATGGTAGAGGTACTAGAAAACTGCCATACCTCACGAAGCTGCCTTGTTACCATCACTGGTCATTGGTCTTTTTGTTATTCAGAAATCTTATTATTCAGATACCTCATTTCTTTGATTTTTTTTTTTTCCCATGAGCAGACAGTCATTTCAACCACTGGCTACCTTTCCTTTGCAGTCCCAAGTTTAATGTCATTTTCTCTCCTATGGTTGTCAAAAACTGTACCACGTGCTATCTAGGAAATTGCATTATGGTGGCTATAAATAGATTTCCAAGAATCTTTAATTAAGTGAGGACACCTGGAACTTTCTCATCGCAGTTAAGTCCCCGGAGATGATAAAACAGACTCCCCTTGGAAAGCTGTTCTGTTTTCCGCCACCCATCATTGCCGGAGCCAGTGGGACGCTATCACAGACACCTCACAACTGTTAGGATGATCGGAGTTGATGTTCTGCCACCAACCAGCTTTGCCAGCCTAGTGGACTAAAAAGCCCAGGTCTCCTCGCTAAGACGTTTTCCAAACACCTAATGACTTCAGAGAAGACATCCGTGATAACCAGTTGGGTCATTGACCATGAAGCCATCTGCCAACGTGCTTGAAATCGTTGCTTGCGCCCTCCTAATCCTCGTGAGCGTGGTTGGAAACGTGTGTTTATTTTATTCCACAAGGAAGTGTACCGCCGGGTGTTTACAGACGTCCTTCCTCCTGATTTTCAGCCTTGTGTTTGTCCACCTCCTGAAAAACTTGGTAGTGAATGTCCTGAAAATAATTTATTCTTCCGGTTTCATGTTGGATTCTGCAGGCTGCAAAGTAGTGCACTTCACAGCTTCCCTGACAACCTTGCTGGCCATCTGGTTCGTGTTGCACTTTGCCTTATTCTACCACTGGAAGCTTTACCACGCTGTCCACCTCTTGAGTGAGGCACCCAACCTCGACCATCCGAAACGTTCTTGGAAGGTGCTGTGTGCCCTTGTGGGGGCTGGGTTGGCGGCGTACCTCCCGGTTTTACTGTATGCTAGAAAATCAGAGCACCACAGTGCAGGAAATGATACAGACCCCTTGTCTCCTAATAGGATTTACGTGGATTGTCTAATTGACTATGGAAACCGGCAGGTAGAGTTTTACTATGGGAAAATATTCTTAGCTCTGATTGATATTCTTCCTTTAGCCACCTTAGTCTTTGTCTGTTTCTGGATGTCTGTTCTCCTTTTGGAAAGAAAGAAAATGACATATGGCGACATCTGGATGGGAGATGATGATTCAGAAGTTGAAATCCTTAGAGGGGCCAAGTTCAGTATTTTATTAATGTGGCTGATCACTCCACTTTGGATTTCTCACTTTATCTTAGTCTATTTCTTAAAAGACTTGGCAGCCTGTGTCTTTTTTCCAGCTGTTCTCACAGCTCTCTCTTCAGGCTTCTCAGCTCTGAGTCCTTTCCTGCTCATGTTGGTGCACTACAGAATGAAGTTCATATCCTTCTGTGGTCCCAGAGAGGAAAGACCCACACTTCCACCTGGAGAGGTTATTCTTTCTCCCTACGCTTAGTGGCAAAGAACTCAGTTTCTTTTTTTTTTAATTACTTTTTTTGTTAATTCCAGTATAGGTAACATACAGTGTTCTATTAGTTTCAGGTGTATGATCGCATGGTCTAGCAGGTCCATACATCACTCTGCGCTCATCACAACAAGTGTGCTCCTTAATCCCCATCATCTGTTTCAACCATCACCTCCCACTCACTCCGCTCTGGTAACCATCATTTTCAAGAACTTGCTTTTCATCCCTGGGAAATGGGCCCTGGCCTGGGAAGGTGCAGCTGAGGCTTCCCTAGCCATCATCACTAGACAGTTTTTGCAAAGGGGCTCAAAGATCCCCTCCTCTCTGAAAGCAGAGCTCCGGGGGAAATGGCAAGAAGGTAACGTGAACACGAAGTTTTTAAAAGCTAAAGAACAGTCATCAGGACATTTGCCATTGGGGACAAGACCGAGATTTTGAATGTAGAAATTCCAAAGTGAGCGACCAAGGGTCACAGTCTGGAAATAAACTCTACGTAACAAATAATAAGTATTTATCCTCGGCCAGGTATTGCTTTCGAAAACAGGGCATCGTTGAAGTTAAGGCTGATACTTCCTCACTGAATTGCTATCAGTACTTGACACTAATCTTGTGTTTCCATCATATGTTTTTCTTAACATGCTTTGCCACGTGTTGAAAATCATTCATGAAGTATGCAGTGTTCAATTTTTGTACTATTAGTCATAGTACCTCATCTAAGTGGGAAGCAGATTGCATTCATTTTCCTTTAGGAGTCTTCGGTAAATTAGGAGTAGATGAAAGCATTGGATCAAAGAATTAGTGCTTGCTTAATCATCCTCTGAGTGTATGCATCGATGTGCAAATATTTGGTTACTGAGCTAAGCTTGCTTAATTACCTACAAATCAGACTATCCTCTTCTTCAGAAAAAAAGAGTCACTCACTTTACAGAGAGTTTATTTCCTCTTTTGGTTATTAAGTCAGTACATTTTAATTGGAGGAATTGATGAGATCTCCATAGTAATCTGATTTCTGGATTTGGATTCAATAAAAATAAATACTTTATAACCACAATTAATTAAAAATACATGGCCATTGGGATGCCTGGGTGGTTCAGTAGGTTGAGCATCTGCCTTCGGCTCAGGTCATGAACCCAGGGTCCTGGGATTGAGCCCCGCTTCGGGCTCCCTGCTCAGTGCGGGGGCAGGGGGGCTGGTTCTCCCTCTCCTTCTACCCCTCCTCCCTGCTTAGCTTCTCTTTCTCTCTCTCAAATAAATAAATAAATAAAATCTTAAAAAACAAAAACAAAAAAAGACAACATGGCCAGGATTTTATTTTTTACAGGGAGCCAGTATAGCCATTTGGACTTCTTCAGATTCAGGGAGTATTTTAGATATCTTATGATGTGTACATGTTGTTTTAAGCATTGGAATTTATGCTAATTCTCATTAGATGCTTATATTTTTTTTCTTTCATTTTCCTTCTTTATTAGTAGACATGGGGTTTATTATACTGTAGTTCTTGTGACTGGATATCCCTGTATTGAGATTCTTGCTCTGTAAAGGCTGCATCTAAAATTATAAACCTGGATCTCATTAACAGGAGAAACTGAGAACATCTTTGTTGCCATGAAGTGCTATGGAGAAAAGAAATTTTAAAGTAACCAAGGCCTAAATTTTGTAGGGTTTTGTAGGCGGGCGTCTGTCCCTTGTATAGCACTGGGAATTAAAACAGACACACACACACACACACACACACACACACACACAGACTTAAGGTCTTCTAGTTTTCTGGGTGGTCTTCATGGGAAACGCTCAGTGGCGTCCACGGAGGCAGTTTAATTAGAAGGGCACTAGGCATGGATCCTGTATAATGAAGTTAACAGCTGTGGACATGGAGGATGTGGGGAAGAGGTCACCATCTTTTAATTAAATGCAGATGTAGCCAGGGCTGGGATGAGCTATCGATCTTAGGTAGCAGCTCTCAAGTGCGGTTCTGGGATCAGCAGAATCAGCATCACCCGGGAACTTGTGAGAAATGAAAATTCCCAGGCCCCCACCCAAGCGTATTGAATCAGAAACCCTTGGGTTTGGACCCAGCAATCTGCTTTAATAAATTTCCTGGGGGATTCTCCTGTGGACTGAACTTGGAGAACACTGGTTTAAGGCTGCTCAGGAGTTCAATCTTTACAAACGCTGGGAGGGAGGAGAACTCAGCCAAGATGGCCGACTCCTGATAGAGTCTTGAACACTCTTCGTGTATATTGCTATTATGTCTACTTCCGTCTAAAAAGGAATCGAGATTGTCATCTGTGTTCCATCCACCCTCAATAATAATTGCCAAGCAAATCCACTGCAGAAATCAAACAATCTTTGCAAAATCAGAAGTAAAGCATGACCGCTTCAGGTGTGCCAAAAATTTGGAACTTGGATTTGGATAGTTTCCTATACATAACAGAGTAAGGGATCCAGTTCCAAAATTATTCCATAGTTCCTTTCCAGAAGCCGGTGGAAGACACGACTGGCTAACGTCCAGGCTCAACTTCTCAGTGCTAGAAATGTTTCCTTTTTCTTCCCAGATAATTTCTTTTTGTTTGGGCCTCATTAGGTCATAGTTTTGTCCTTGTAGAATTGATAAGTTTTTATCTACAACAGAGAGTAAATCATATTCTCACTGAATGAACATCACAATTCTCTTTTAAAAATTAATTCTCTTTAATTCTCTTGCTGTCTCTCAATCTCCATATTTCCTTCACATTCCTTGTGGGATCCGGGTGGTAGATGAGATAGGTCGAGGGAAGTTTGACAGAGATTGTCATGGAAGCACTGAGGTGAGAGGTCCAGATGGGTCAAGACTGTCCTGAGGTCCTGCCCCGCTTATAGGGGTGTTCCCACTACCATCTCACACCACACAGAGTCTTTGTGTTAGGAGGCTGTCTCTTCCTCCTTACAAATATGGGAGTCCCATCTTTCACCCTCGAAGGATCCCTCCAAACTTCTAGACGAACAATTTCTTGTTGGCGTGGTTGTGATCTCATAAAGCGGCCTGTTCCATTAAGCCCATTCCAGTTACCATTAGGAGGAAGTCTGCTGAGATTGGTGTCCCCAAAACTTCCTCTAAAATCAACCCTTGGGATTAAATCTTGCCTTTACATGGTGGCTCTTTGTGGTCATAGAGGGAGAGGAGATTCTCTTCTCCACCTTAGATGCTTCCTTGGCTGTGCCACATGAGACAGCTTTCCAAACCCCAGCTGTCCTGACTTCTTTATTCTGTCTTGGTACATAATAGTTTGCCTCTGACCTTCATAAGAAGGGACATCCAGAACCAAATACAGTATAATATTTTCGTGTTTAGGGGTTTGTCTCTACTCTTTTCTGTTATACATTCTCTTGTCTTGTGAAGCTCCTCTAAGTATGGTTCTTTTTCTTCCTCTTTCCAAAAAGATTTTCAAATAATAAATTTATTTAAAATCTCTCTCTCTCTCTCTCTCTCTCACACACACACACACACACACACACACACCACAATTTAAAAGTACCTCATCCTCTAGGCTTAACCACTGAAGTCTTTTCAAGCTCTAAAACCTTTGGAAGTTGGTTCATGGTCAGCATTTAGATTTTAGAAATAATGAAGTGACCTGCAAATCATTTGCAAGAATTTTAAACTATAAGCAAGAGCTCTAAACTACCAAAAGGCCAACCTTTGTAGGGATTTGTCAGAGCAGTGCTGATCTCCAGAATGAGGTTTTCCAACAGAGGGCTGTGTTACTTGCCTTTTTTTTTTTAAATTTTTTAATTTTTTATAAACATATAATATATTTTTATCCCCAGGGGTATAGGTGTGTGAATCGCCAGGTTTACACGCTTCACAGCACTCACCAAAGCACATACCCTCCCCAATGTCCATAACCCCACCCCCTTCTCCCAACCCCCCTCCCCCCAGCAACCCTTAGTTTGTTTTGTGAGATTAAGAGTCACTTATGGTTTGTCTCCCTCCCAATCCCATCTTGTTTCATTTATTCTTCTCCTACCCCCTTAAGCCCCCATGTTGCATCACCACTTCCTCATATCAGGGAGATCATATGATAGTTGTCTTTCTCCGCTTGACTTATTTCACTAAGCATGATACACTCTAGTTCCATCCACATTGTCGCAAATGGCAAGATTTCATTTCTTTTGATGGCTGCATAGTATTCCATTGTGTATATATACCACATCTTCTTTATCCAATGACCCAGCAGTTACTTGCCTTTTTAATAAGACATCAGAAAAGACATTCATCATTGTTTTCTTTGAAGTTGAAGTCAAAATATTAAACCAAAACGTTGTGGAACATATTGTTTTATGGACCAGTTCAGGGACCTCTTTGGGTAAGGAATGTTAGGTGTGCAAAGATCCATATACTCTTTTTCTGTTGAGATTCTGCTGGGGAGGGAAAAAAGTCGTTTTCTTGGCATTACAGTTTGTAAGCCCCCAAAGCAATACAATGAAGAATTAGGGATGTCTATGGAATTCTGACCCAGATGGTTCAAAGGCATACCCATGTTTCAGAACGATCCGGAGGGCAAACCAGTAGAGTCCCAGAATTAGTGGGAAATGGCTTGTCTGAGCTTCTTTTCTCCTACTTAGTGGTACTTAATTTGGGCCAAAACATCCCTGTGTTTCCCATCTGTGAAACAGAAAGGAAATGACTACAATTCGTGATACACACACTCTACCTCTTCACAGAGTTGTAATAAAGTCAGATAAAAAAAATTAAAGGTGACTTGAAAAAAGTCAAATGTCTGATACAAGCAAAGTATTACTTTGACCCCTACAGTTTGGGGCAAGCTGGAATAAGGGAGAAAAGCAAACTTAACATCAAAAACCCTGGCTGTGTGTCTGTGAGGCAATTAGAGAACCTCTCTGAACCTCAATTTCTTTATCTCCACCAAAGAAATTATAAAGGTTTTCAGAGCCTTTGTGAAACATAAATGGGAGTGGGTATGTAGAAACACCTAGACCCTGGGTATAAAGTTTGTTCCAGATTGGGCACCAGACCCAGACCCCAGTATAGAGCTTTGCCTTACTACCATTCCTGTGGACAGTCACACAGGAAGAGCGACACCCGTTCCCTGGGAGCTGGAGCAGGGTCAATATGTCATCTCTTGTTTGATAGCAAACATTTACTTGTGTTTTCTCCAACCAAGCTGGAAAATGTGATATTCCAAGAAAATGTGCTGTGTTTACACTCTGGTTTTGGAAATAATCCCCCGACCACCCTCGCTTACCACTCTGGCCTGCACCCTCCAAGACTCCCCCTTTGGAGCAAAAACAGCAGTAGGTAAGAAATCAATGTGATCCGCCTATCTGAAAGTTCTGCTTGAGCATTTTCAGCCTTTGCCCATGCTGCCACCACTGCCTGGGACACCTCCTCCAGCCCTCCAGCTCCCCTCACCACTCACACCCTTGTCCCTCAGCGTTCAGCTTAGACCTTACCCGCCTCCGACAGGCTGCCTCGCCTCCAAGGTCTGGGTTGGGTGTCTCAGGCTTCTGGGGGTTCATTTCTCATAGTGAGAACCACATTTTACTGCAATGGCTTGTGTTCTTATCTCTGCCCCCTTGTACCGTACGCCCCACACCCGTGTGGAGAATGTACACGCAGAGAGAGTCCTTACATGAAGATGGAGATGAAATCTCCAGAGCTCGTGCTTTCCGCCTTACCCCGTGTGTGTACTTCTTGGCTCCCCTTCAGTTGCCTCTTGCCAGTAGAAATGTCTTGCCTCTATCATTTTTCTGCTTCAGAACGAGGCATTTAGCGACTGCCGTGTTTCTGGCCACTGCTGAATCAAAGAGTAAAAGAAACTGAATCCAACATTTGGAATGAGTTGCTTCCTTGCCAGCCAAGCTACTGAGCCAAATGGGGACGACATTTCATATATTTCACTTTTTTCCACCCGTGCTTTCCAGTACTTAGTTGGTGATTTTTGGGGAGGAGGGGGGAAGCTCTTGTTATACTAAAGAAAGTAAGTCCAGTATCTGTGTGTAAGCTTGCAAACTGAACATGTATCCCAGTACAGATTTGGCTCTTTGTGTGTGTGTGTGGGGGGGTGTACATGTGTGCGTGTGCGCATGCACACAGGGCTGTAGGCTGCTGTGTTTTCCCAAGTACCGGTGAATTAAAGAGCAAAGAAAGAAACTGTAGTGCACATCGATAGAGATTACCTCATCACTTTGAGTCCTCTGCTCATTTATTTTGACAAGCCCAACTTCGGTTTAATCACCAGGCCTTCGTAGTCGACCGGTAAACGGAGCAATAGTGACTTTGGCAGCAAAGGAGAGATCTGTGTAACATGAGCCTTCAGAGTGAGTCCGGGCAGACTCCCTATTAAAGGGAGTGAGGCAATTCATTTTAAGAAGAACTTCAGTAGAGCAACTGAGGTAATGTGTGACTGTAGTCACAAATCCATGAGCCTTTTACGAGCCAAGCACACCAGAATGTGTACCTTAAGTGAGTGTAGCTTCTCACAGAAATTTTGTGGGCTTTCAAGCTTTTTCCACTTGATGATGCCATTAACCAACAGATTTTTGGAAGTCTTCATTTGGAATGACTTTTAGAGTGCATTTTCAAGTCACAACAAAAAAATAAAAAATATCACCTGAAGATCAGCATAATACTAGAACAGGGGAAGGCTATTTTTTTTTAAATTGCTTGCTTCCTTTTCTTTTTTTAATCCATTTGGACTTCTCCTTACTTTGAGCTCTTTCCCCTACTGAATCTTCCCTCAGAGGAAGCAGTGGGGCCATCACTGAGGTCTCTTATGAGAAGGTGACATGGTGTTGATAGACCCATTAGGGCCATGAGCCCCTTCTGTACACTTTACTAGCCACTGGAGAGACTTCTGTTTTTGGCAGTTTATCAAAATTCCATGAGAGTAGAAAAAAAATCCTATAGACTTTGTGGAGAGTTGGTGCTCATTAAGTTGTCCTTTATCTCCTCTGACTGGGCATCCGCTTGGAGCTCAGGTGGAATTTCTCCCAATACCTCGGGCACAACAAAAGGAAGGGGTAATGTGTCACCAACAGCTTCTGGACAGCATACAGGTCCCAGCCACCTAGTCCTATGTCCCCACACTCTAATATTTTCCTTCCTATAGATTTTCCTACTGAAATTGGTAGCACTTAACCATTGGGAAATATTTTCTTTACCTTTTTCTACTCTCCCAAAAGCTTTCATCTTCATCTCTCCCCACCCTTAAAAAAATATTCAACACAGAACCTACCTACCTAAGTGAATAACAACTTTAAAATGGCTGACCTCCATGATGAGAAAGGAAAGGCCTAGCTGAGCTTGAAATGGAATGATTTCAGTCAGTCAACAGTAGCTAAGGTAGACAGATCCTGTAAGAGGTATATTGGGGTGAAGGGGGGAAGTAATACAAAAGAAAGCCTTTGGGACCTTAGAGAACCTGGGGCAAGTGACTGTAACTTGTAGGGTCAGGGCCGATGGAGGCGGGGTATAGTGCAAATTTATAAATGACTGGGTTTTGAGATCTCAAAGGGGTCCAAGGCCAACTACGATGCACAGCAATAAAAATCTCATCTAAAAGTATTTTTCACCTATGTGTAAACCTGTTCTTGTTGGCCCTATGTAAAGTTAGCTCTCTTGTGTCCAAGCTGCTACTGTGGCCAGGTGGTGGATGGCCTTGGTTTTCTTTTGGGCTTGCACTTGACACAGCTTGTGCCCTTCCCTCTGGTTGCAACAGCGAAGTAGCACCACATCAGTCTATAGCAGCAATCACAACAAAGCCAGAACCCTTCCTTCCCCCAACTGTGCAGTGAAGGAAACCGAATCCCCACCTTGCGACATTTGATGACGTGTGTGAAGGTTTTCTTTTTCTAGTCCTAGGCGAGAAAATGGAGGCTTTGTGAAAGCCCAAATTATAACAAGCTGGTAACTTGTGTGTAAGACGTTTTCTTGTTGCTGTTGTGGCATGAGAATTTAAAACAATCTTAGAATACGAGTATGATCTTGGAATACAAATGAAGTAAACAGTATTTGGCAGGAGGTACCCATACCAGAAGCGGGTGGGTGATGGGAATTATTGTTTAATGCTGAATTCCTCTGACGGATCAAACACTCACATGCCCTCAAGGCCAGGCAGGGGTCCTCAATGAGGGGAGCCGAAGAAGGGAAGCTGGTGAACTGGGGAGCACATGCCTGTCTATGAGGCAGCTTAGCTCCAGCCAACTGTTGTCATGGGGAATGCGGATCAGTGTTGGCCAGAGCCTCAGATATTTTTAAAGCAAAGCCAGAAATCCAGAATTTTATGTGAAATCACCCAAGGTCTACAAATTGGCAACTCATCTCGTTTTTTAAAAAATACTGTTAGGGCCAGACACATCACATCTGTGGACCAGACTCCACTCACGGGCCTCCGGTGTGTGCCCTCTGTAGCTGTGTATTCCCTTAGACCATGTAGTTGGGAAAGGGGACCTGCTGGTTTCCACTGTGGGCTGGCGTGCGGGGGTGCACGAGATGGTGTCACTAGAGCAGGATGAGAAAACCATAGGCTGCCCGGCCCAGTTCCCTTATCATGTTGGATGATTTTCAGCCACTGCTCTAAGCTGACTTCATCCCTTCCCATCTCATCCCTCATTCCTCAGGAGTCCCCATGCATGCCACGTGCCCCACAGAAGGGCAGATGTGGAGGTAATGTAATGCCCACTGGGACACCTGTGGTCTCACTCTCTACTGAAAAGGAGCAATGAGTATCAGGAATGTGGCTGGGTTGGTGAACCACGGAGATTTCTGCACTTTATAACCAAGGATGTAGCACTTTCAAAGTGCTTCTCTCTTGAAAGAGAGACGCTCTGAAACCAGATAAGAGGAATTGGGTGGTAGAGAGAATAAGGCATCTTAAGGAGATGGACACATGTAGAAGTCTGTTAGGAGGAGAGGAGGGTTCTGGATGCCCTGGCCCCCTTTGTCTGAGACTGGACCACCCAGCCCACTGAGATAAATATGGGCAGTGACCCAGCTCTTCCCGTCATGAGCTGGAACTCTTGTAACTCTTGGGCTCTGGCTTATGGAATAAGAAATCTCACTACCATCTCCAAGTCTAACCATGAAGATCGTCTACTTTAACGTCATGCTCTATATTATGCACTGGCTATGTCCCATTAGAATGACTGCTCTAGAGTGGATACTGCTGAATGTATCGCCAGAACACCTCAAACAGGGGCTTGATGATTCCTTGTGAATTTGCTTTGACAAGACAAGTTCATGTGCATTTTATATTTAGTCTGTATGTCCTTATGTTTAAAGATGCGCTCCAGGGACGCCTGGGTGGCTCACTTGGTTGGGCGGCTGCCTTCAGCTCAGGTCATGATCCCAGTGTCCTGGGGTGGAGTCCCACATTGGGCTCCTTGCTCGGCGGGGAGCCTGCTTCTCCCTCTGCCTCTGCCTACCACTCTGTCTGCCTGCGCTTGTGTGCTCTCTCTAACAAATAAATAAATAAAATCCTAAAAAAAAAAAATAAAAATGCACTCAACCCCCAGTCTTGAAACATGATTTCCTGCTTCATCTCCCATGAATCCATGTTTCTGCTGAGAGTCTTTTTGTCTGCACCTCATCCTGACGCCCACAGTCATCTTGTGTTCACCAAGACCATGGGAATAGAGTATGTAGGTGAACCATTCAACCTGGAGTGCAGATGTAGTGAAAAGAAACTAGATTCGAAGGAAGTCTGTCTGCTGATGAGCTAGAATCCAAATAGTCTGGATTGTCTCAGAATCCACCAGAATGGAATAGAAAGTCATTTTGTATAATTTGCAAATATGAGTGTGCATTATTTTTCTCTGAAAAAACTTTGTGAGGATTAGAGGAAAAGTGATATATTTTTGTTCCAAGCAGTTTGCTTAAGAACCTCTTCTTAGGGGTGCCTGGGTGGCTCAGTGGGTTAAAGCCTCTGCCTTTGGCTCAGTCATGATCCCAGGGTCCTGGGATCAAGACCAGCATTGGGCTCTTTGCTTAGCAGGGAGCCTGCTTTCTCCTCTCTCTCCTTCTGCCTGCCTCTCTGCTTGCTTGTGATCTCTCTCTCTGTATCAAATAAATAAATAAAACCTTAAAAAAAAAAAGAACATCTTCATATAAATACAGAATAAATACAGTAATAGATATATAAATACATAACATGTATCGGTATTTATTATTTAACATTAATGATTAGTATGACTAATATAATTATTGTATAATTATTCATATTATGCTGATAACAATTTAATGTATAATATGTAAAATTGATATATAATATTATATATATAACAAATACAAATTGATTTTGTTTTCATTTTAAACCTTAATGTGATTTCAGAAGAAATCACCTTTTTTTTTTTTTTTTAAAGGGGAGGTGGGGGAAGAGAAGGGCAGAAAGAGAATCTTAAGCAGTCTCCAAGCCCAGTGTGGAAGTCTGTGCAGGGCTTGATCTCACAATCCTGGTATCATGACGTGAGCTGAAATCAAGAGTCGGACACGCAGCCGACTGAGCTACTCAGGTGCCCCCTCAGAGAACTTTTAGTATTTATTCTAAATGGATAATCTCATTTGAACATGGTAGTAGCCTCCTAATCCTTTCTTGGATCAGCTCTGTATGCACTATAATTAAAAATATGTAAACGGGGTGCCTGGTTGGCTCAGTGGGTTAAAGCCTCTGCCTTCAGCTTGGATCGTGATCCCAGGGTCCTGGGATCGAGCCCCACATTGGGCTCTCTGCTCAGCAGGGAGCCTGTTTTCTCCTCTCTCTCTGCCTGCTTGTGATCTCTGTCTGTCAAATAAATAGAATCTTTAAAAAAAAAAGTTTAAAAAATGTAAAAATGGTATATACATGTGGGAAGAGAAGGAACACTGGAAATTAAATCACCTCATGGTTTTGAGGTATGGATAGCAAGTGATTTTTTCTCCCCATTTATTGTAATTAACTGATTTGTATAGCTTAAAAAAAGAAAAGATCTCAAAATGAGAAAGCAATGCAATGCCTCCCAAAGGAGTCGTTTTTACACTCTTGATCTTATATTCTTTAAACCCATTTTCATCATTAATTAAACCCATTTTCATCAGCCTAGATTTATTTTCACTTTCCAATAACGTATTCCTTAGTCGTCTTATTTCTCGGTCTCATCAAAATACCCCCTTGATTAGAGAACGGAAAGAGGAGAGAATACATTATTTCAGAGGCTCAAGTCTGAATACAGAAGACGGTTTCTGTAATAAGCAAGACAAGTTACAGGAAAGGGGATCTCGTTCGCTCTCAGAGTCGGCGCTGCAGGAGACGCTGTGCACTCAGGCACCGCCCGGAGATCTATATTTCTGGTCTTGACATCTCTAGGTGACACTGCCGCTGCCAATGGTGATGATGATAAGTGATGGGAAAGCGAACTGGGAGGTGATGTATCTTCCTTGACAGATTTAAAGGATTGCCATAGGCAGCCCAGAGGCAAGTGCTGATGGAGGACATTCTGACGCCTGCCTGTGTCTGGTCACTGTGGCACAGTCAGGCAGCGCTGGCAGAAGCCCAGAGCCAGGGGGAAACCCTGGGGTTTACATTTATGCCTGGATTCTGTTGGGGGGTGGGGACAGGGGGTGAACTGGACATCATCCTACAATGTCTGAAGTAGCCATTACTGTTGGTTAGTTGGTCTCTGTCTTATACTTGGGTTACTTCTGTGGGGGGGCCAGGATTTACTGCTTCATGCACGGCTTCCAAGGATATGCCTGCAGTAGACATTGGAATATGGTGACTATCCTACAGTCTTGAGGTTTGCTCCCCATCCCCAAAGCCCTGCTTTTACCCAGGGTGTGGTAAGTGCTAGGTGCTGGCTAGGTCAGTCCTAATATTGGTGTCTGGGGAAGCGGCTGACCTGAGTTACTGTCCTGGCAAAAATACGCAAGCACAGATGAAGTGAAGTGAAACAAAGGCCCTTGGGTGCTCCCTGGGGAGCCTGAGGAGCTGAGCTCCTGTTCCTGAAAAGCCAGGCTGGGCCATCCGGAGAGCAGACCTGTGCTCCAAGGCAGCCCTAGCACCCAGTGACTCTTCTCATTCTTGTTTGTTTCTATATAGATGGGAGTTCGGGTTATAAAACAGCTAACCCTTTTGCTTTTCTTTTTTGCCTCTGTCTTCCCCAGGGCTTTTATAAGTATTTGACTTGAATCAAAATGTGCATAGAGGAATAATGGAAGCGCCCGAATACCTTGACTTGGATGAGATTGACTTCAGTGACGATATATCCGTAAGTAGCCCTTCTTGCAAGCGACGCTTGATGGGATTCTGCCTTCACCTCCGTGGGCTGCCTTATCCGTAGATCCGAAACTCTCCCGATCGCATTTAGCAGTTGACAGCAGAAATCCCATGTGACAGACAAAGTGTGGTTTTGGGGTTTCCTAGACCGAGAAGTGAATCTCACTTGACGGGATGTGTGGTGGGGGAGGGGTTTGACCTCACTGATCCTCCTCTTCCCTTCCTAATCTGTTTCCTTGTCAAAATTTTCACTGAGTAATGTATAAAGTGCCTGTGTCTAGTGCACGACTATAACCCTTCAGGGATAATTCCCTTTATATGACTGGCTTTGCCGCAGCCGGCTTTCTCTGGCGTTCACAAGGACACAAGGATGGCCAAATTATTAACTGATGAGCAATAAGAGGAATCCTCCCAGTCCCTCTGGGCGTCAAAGCACAGGTTGGATGCTTTGTGGGGAATACTGAGAAAGCGTCATGCCTTGATAAGGACTGGACAGGCTGCCCTCTGAGGGCGCCGTTTAAGCCTGTCAAGCTGTGCGGGCTGATGAGCTTCCTTGTTCTCGCAAAAGCCGCCAACTTCCTGCTGCCTCCAGCTTCCCTCAAGGTGGTTCTCAGGGGTCATCCTTACATAGCCTGCATAGAGCTGATTGTGGCTTACCCCGGGCCACACAGTCAGTTCTGTCACAGAGCCAACCGGCAGCCACGTTGGCTTCTCAGCCCTGAGCCGAACTGGGCTCTCCCGAGTGTGTGAACCGAAGGTTGCTGTTTCTGAGCTAGCCTTCTAACCTTTCTTCCCAGCGCCTCCACGGTCACAGTTGCTGACCCCACTTTTCATCACTCTCTCAGGGCCTGGAGCTTTGGGTCCCTGCTAGAAAATGGTCTCAAAAAGATAAGCTGTTTTCACACACTTCTGGCAAGGGGTCATTTCTCTACTTCGCCATTCACTTTGAAGTAAAATTTACATACCATGTGCAAGAACTGGATTACTAGGGTGAGTTTGATGAATGACCTGCTTTGTACAACCTTGGATGAGTCCTTGTGTACCAGGGGCATGTGAATTCAGTCTCTCCCTATCCTAGATTCCAGACAATCTTTGTTAATCCTTGTCAAGACCGACGTGAAGTGAGTTTCTTCCTTTCCATGGTTTGTTCCTGTCTCTCTCTCTCTCTTTTTTAAAAAATATTTTATTTACCTGTTTAACAGAGAGAGATTGCAAGTAGGCAGAGAGGCAGGTGGGGGGGGCAGCAGGCTCCCCGCTGAGCAGAGAGCCAGGGGCTCAATCCCAGGACCCTGAGATCATGACCTGAGCCGAAGGCAGAGGCTTTAACCCGCTGAGCCACCCAGGTGCCCTCCTGTCTCTTGCTCTCTCTCTCTCAGTAACTTACTATGCTTAAAAGTGTTCAGAGCGTGGTTCTTTCACAACACTCACCTCAAGGTATTTGAGCTGAATGGAGAGAAGCAAGGAAAGAATCATGCGGGGAGGTGGAGGGAGTGTGAAAACCATCTTAGCAGGAGAGAAATGCGTTATGATGAAGAACTGAGGGTTGCTCTCAACGTTGACAATGAAGCTGCAATGTAAGAGCATAGGCTTTGGAAGGTGGCATTAGGGCCCAGTCTTGCTGCTCTTCGCTGACGGGGAGCACAGTAACTTCGCCTCTCCAAGATACCCACCTAACTTTTAAGGCTGTTTTGGGTGCTGGATGACCTGATAATGGAGCATTTAGCTTGGCACACAGTAAGTTGCTCTTAAAGTAGCTGGTGTGATTATTTCAGTGATTAGTAACAATAATATTTATATGACCAATGGTTAAGAAAGAACTCAAGGGAAAAAACCAGGCATCAGGTCAGGACTGTTTTGGTTTTTTTTTTGTTTGTTTGTTTGTTTTTTAATACAATAGAACGTTTGTATTTACAGAAGATCGTCTGGCAGCAGCCTATAATTTTGATGAATTAGGGATCTCTACTTGAAAGATAATAAAGCACGTTAGGCAATAGTTGGCACTGTTGAGCAAATCAGGGATACAGGATTGTGTAAGAGTTGAACTTCTACAACTTGACCACTCGGAAACATAAATAAAGATCGCCCATCTGTAACTGTGTTGCTGCACTCAGGCCTTCTCCTACCCCTTTAAATAGGTTTCTATTGTTTGGCTCTTTAACCTGCCTTTACACTGAAACCAGAAGGGAAAAAAAAATGGCAGTGCTTAGAATGGTTGAAACAGTAATGGCTTGCGCAGAATAGTTGAAACAGTAATGGCTCACATTTCCCGAGTGTTCACATGGGCAGACGCATTATCTTGTTTAATCCTCACAACAATCCTGTGAGGCAAGAATTCATCATGACCTTTGTTTTACGGAAGAGAAAACCAAAGCATGGAGGTGTCACCCATCTTGTCCAGGGCCACCCAGCTCATTGAGGGCACTCTGTCTCTGGAATACCTGCTCTGGGCACAATACTTGACTGATTCTCTTGGTGAATATAGTCTACTGCAATGGTCCTTGTCGGGTGCATTGGTCCTTTAGTCTAGTGGTCCAACGGTCCAGTGGTCCTTTTACCTACACCCCAGGGGATCATTTGGCAATGCCTGGAGCCATTTTTGGTTGTCCTGGTTGGGGAGGGGTCCCACTGGCATCTAGTGGGTGGACACCAAGGATGCTTCTGAACGACCTAAAATGCACAGGAAATTCCCTGTGTTCCCTACAACAAAGAATTCCCTGACCTAACATGTCAGTAGTACTGAGCGTAAGCCATCTGTTTTTTGTTGTTGTTGTTTTTTTTAGACCCCATGAAATGAAAGAAGTTCTAATATGGCAACCTCTAGAACATGGCAGATTATTTTATAATAGTTTCATTGGATCCGGGTCAGTTCCTTAAATGTGCCAGAATCATGTTGTTCTTAGATAACAACTTCTTAGGGAAAGCAGTGGTGACCTCTTTAATGTTGAAATGATTATCCTCAGCCTCTTCAGGTAAACCAACAGCAGTAAATGTTACAACTGCTTTAGGGGTCAAACGGAAGCTATTCAGAGGCTGACATTTAAAAATGAAGATGTGTTTAACTTGTTAATCCACTGGCATAAAAAGAACCTGGTCAGTCCCCCATAAGCATGCCTTCACTTTTAGGATGCCATAAACTCCATCTCTCACAGCCCTTAATGTCTCTTCCCTGGTTGAGTGGCAAGAGTAAGGAGGAAAATGCCCAGTATATTTGGAAAAGATGTTTACCGAAAAGATGCCCAAGTTCACAACTGCCCATCTTATTCTCTAGCTGTCGTCCTATGACGTAGTCCATCCATGCTTTCTATCTCAAGATCCCCCCACCCCTGCCGGTCATGAGCCTGGTCCTTGTTTTAATTAAGACCCAGGCTGTGTATTGGTTCAAAACAGCAACTAGAACTTTTTTGCATTTACCTAATGAGACAAAACCCAGAAGGCAATCACATTATTTTGAAGTTTCCCAGGCCCCAAAATAGCATTCATCCTTTACAAACTGCAGGGTTTGAACAGCTCATTCTTGTAACCCTGCCATCTCTAAGGAGCGAACATTGCCCCATCCCTGCAGGTTGGGGAGGGAGATGACGACATGCAGAAACACCACAGTTCAAAGCCGGGCTTTTCTGTCTCTGCAAATGGGTTTGCAGATTTCTTTCTTTACTCCTGTGGAAGGCAGACCTCTCTCTTAAAAAAGGAAATATACGCCAGAATATTCCTAGTAGGCTTAGGTGTATTTGAATAAGAAGGGCCATTTTGCTTTCCCCCAAAATAGTAATAGACACAGGACTGAACAAAACAGAGCCTGAACTGTGCATCTCTAGGAGGGACCTCACCGCTAGCTTAGACATGGGTTCTACCACGCACTGCCCCATGCTGTGGGTCTAGTATCTTGGTTGAAGCCTCACATCGGCTCCTATTGGAATCCCATTTGGCAGATGAAAAAAATTGAGCCTTGGGAAGATCATCTGGCTTTCACAAGGGTATAGGTACATAAGTGGCAGGGTCAGGATTTAAATACAGAACTCTGTGACACGTTACTCTTCCCCTTCTGACTGTCCAGGGATCCTGGACCAGTCTGTAAGATGCCTTCACTTTCTACATTTGTTACTGATGTGATTGCAAATCGCTCTTGGGAAGTAATGGAGTTGGTATGTATTCTAAATAAAATATAAAACGAGCTGAAGCAAACATAGGCAGATCTCTTAATATTTTTGCCCTTGGGCTTTCCCATCTCTAAAATGGTAATAATCAGCTACCTATTGCCCTGGGTTTTATGGAGAAAATACGAAATTTTATATATGTATGTATAAAAATCCATACCTATGTACTTATATAATACACATGTGTACACACATACCGATATGCATACCTACGTGTGCATATGCACAAATACACATACATACACACAGACACACACACATGCATGCATACACATAGACAGAAGGGAGGGTATATTCTGTTCCTGTACTCGGGAATTTTTGCCACCTTTTTGTACTACCCTGACTACAACTTTGGTGAAAGATGACGTGTTCTGACAGCCTATTTTTTGTGTAGGTCACATGAGATCAAGACAAGCAAATGTCCTTGGCACTTCACTATCCCCTTTAAACCAACCCAGAGTAACGGCAGGGAATTATGTGGATGCATTTTCCTAAAGTGGCTGGTAGAAAAATAACTTCTTATGGCAAACAAATCTCCTTTCAGTGGGTTTTCACATTTTTCCATCCTTGCACTAAAATGCCAGCCACCCTCTGGCTTGCATGCACCACTTTTTACTCAACGCAGTCCACTGACACCTCCAAGATTTTGTCACATTTCTGCGAAGCCATTTTGTAGCAGCAGGAGGCCCCAAGGAAAGGCACACGGAGCTTATCAAGGGGACTCAGGCAGAGTTGAGTGGGTCAAGAGTACAGCTTTTGCCCTGATTTTAGGAGTGAAAAAGAATGTGCAGTTAATCAAGGTAGAAAGAACCTGGCTTGCCCCTCCTGTCCAGCAAGAGGTCTGCGTGAGCATGAGCCTACCATACTTCCCTGTGTGCTTCCTAGAAAGTGACCAAGACTCTCTCACCTGTCCTCGGGCTGCCTTTGCGCCTTGCTTCACTGTCCCGTCCATCAGCCCTGCCCTTCCCAACACTCAACTGTTCTCATCCCCATTAAAACTTTTGTTAGTGCTTCTCAATATGATCTAGTTTTGTTGAGTGTTCCCACATTCTTTTGCAAATGTCCTGTGTTCGAGTCGTCATTACCCTTCACTCCTCCCTTCTGTGGCCCCCGTTATCGAAAGCCTCATGTCTTGTTCAGCTATCATATGTCATCTCTGTTCTCTTGTTTTTCTGAACACCTGCCAGGAAAGGAATTAGGAATAATCTAATCCAGACAAGATGAATTACATATTCCTATCCCATGGGTACTTTAAGAGGCCAAGACCAGAACCTGGGCCCCCCAGCCTCCATGTCCTGGACTCAATACCTCTTCCTGAGAAGGTGGAGAGCGGCCGTAGAGGATGATTTCCAAGAATGAGTGACTGCCAGATTTTTTTTTGCTCTTCCCTTACTCTGCAGATAGTCCTAAAAGATCTTATCTTGCCTGCTAGTTATAGCATGTGTTAGACTCAGTGCAGATTATTTACACGATGTACCTCTTATGTACGACTACATTCTGTGCTAATCTATTCAACAACACGTATTAGACATTACCAGTGTGCCAAGAGCAGTTCTGGGCTTGGGTGAACAACATGGGCTTGATCTGTGTTCTCAGGGCTTATGGAAACCCATCAGAATAATTGAGCTTCTTATGAAATGTCAGGCTAACTTCATAGAAGGTCAGATTGAATTACAATTTCAAGCTCCAATCTTGACCATCTTTATATTTCTGGGATGACTGATTATTGGCTCGCAATTAAAACTAGACCATCATTGAAGCTGAACAGGGATTATAGCCAGCCATGTGCCCCACCACAACATAAATTTCTTTTGTAATTCCTTTGTAATTTTAATGCTTGCCTCAGTAGTTGCCATTGCTTTGGCTTCACTTCTTAAATGCTTATTTTAATGTAAATCATATTAATAGCTAGCATTTACTGAACACTTCCTACACATCAGAAAGTATTACCTATATTTTATATAATTAGCTCATAAGCTGCACAGCGAGGCTCTGATGGAAGTACCATGGTTACCCTGTTTTACAGATGAAGAAACTGATAGGAGTTAAGGAATTACTGTTAGGTAGGTAGAAAGTGGTGAAGCCAGAATATAACATGGGCAGTCTAGCTCTAGATTCCATGTAGGTAACTTCTGTTTAAATGACTTCTCCAGGGCACATTAGTCACCTCTGGTTGGCTGGGTCCATCCAGGTCTCTTCTCATCCATGACCACCACTCCTAGCAGAAGGGAATCTTTGAGTGCTGTGATGTCTCCCCACCTTTGCCAATGTAGACCTTCATCTTTTGCCTGACCACATGTTAACATTATAATCCTATGTGTGGTATACTCTTCAAATGGTCAAAACAGCTACTGAGTTTTCCCAACCTTCAAAAGATGTCTTAGTGTAAAAGAATTGGATTATTATTAATTTTTAAAAAAAATCCTCTTATTGGAATAAAAACAAGGAACCAGAACAAAAATGCATTTGAAAATAAGATTAGTTATAATATTTTTCTTTAATGGAAACTAAATGGTAGAAAAAAATGTATTTAAAGCAGCCTGGGATAAATACATGAAAATGTAGATCACCAGTATCCCCACCCTGTAGACACAGTGGCTGGAACTGTGGGCATCTGTACAGTCACCTGTGAAATACGGAATGTGAAAAGAAGAATAGTCCCAAGGACAGAACTGTGCAGAAGTATGTCCCACATCGTATGGAGAAGAGGCTTCTACAAAGGAGACTGGAAAACAGTTTCATAAATATGGGATGAATACTAATGGGACCTAAAAGGGAGAGAGGGATCTGAAGAATTTAAAGAAGCAAGTGACCAATAGTGGGGAATAGGCCATATATTATAAAGAAAATGGTTGGCTTTTCTGGTGAAGACCTATCGGTGGCTATAATAAGAGTGGGGGCTTTGGGATGGTGGAGTGGATCCATGTTGTGGTGGCTAGAGGAGTAAATACAAGAGATGAGGAAGGAGAGAAAAGAGTCATAGCAATTCTCTCAGAAAAGAGAGCGGTGAACACAAGAGCAAGGAAACCCATGGTCTGGTCATTGGGGGAGGCAGCATATCTTGAGGGGGTGAGAGCGCTTGTTTGTTTTTTAGGATCAGAGGCAAGAGCCAAGGTGAAGAGGGTGGCTGAAGAGAAGGAGAGAAGAGGGATGATGGCAGAGCCAGAGCTCTGAAGGGACGGGAGAGGAAGAGACCTGAACACAAGTGGAGGGCTAGTGGTGAAGGGGAGGACTCTTACTGCCACATCCTCAGCACCATCTGTGGGGAGGATGTAACGCCAGGAAGGGCAGACTACTGGAAAGGAGGCCCAAACTGCAGAAAAATACCGTGTGTCTGAAAATCTCACTCGAGGGTGTGCCTGCTTCCGCCGCCAGCCTTATATGTACACGTGGCGGCCATTTCCTTGTATGCCTGTCGAGATGCCTGCCTCCCTTCTGGAAAGCTTTGTGAGAAAGCATGAATTTCAGGATAGTTGTTTGGGCGACTGGCTTAATTGTTTCTTTTGGAAACTTAATGAGACCCTAGTTGTTTAAAAGTCTCTAACTTCAAAAGGTGCTGGGGATTTTCGTTCTTTTATTCTCTGTGGCTCATTACTGTTTGAGTAATGTCTGCTTGTTCACCCAACTGGCTCCAGCTTTCTGGAGTCAGGGCCAAAGCCTTTCAGTCGTGAGCAATATCTAGGGTGGTCAGAGATCCTCACGGTTTGGTGTAGAAACCACGCACTGTTTTTACGAATCCCATGCACGTTCAAACTGTTTTGCATGGCAGAGTGACAGAAGTGACTGGCGCAGGCTGGGCTGTGTAGGATTGTCTTGCGTCACATCGACTCTGTAGTTTGTGAAGCTAAGTTTCAGTGTCAGCCCTTGGCCATGGACTCTCTTGGTGGAGGAAAGACCATAGGGAAGCCAAAGAACATGCAGGGAGAGGCTGGGCTCTTCCTCTTTTCCAGTCCCAGTTCGGCCCCCTCTTCCGATCTCTTTAGTTCCCACATCTTGATCTTCTGAGCT
Source organism: Neogale vison (assembly GCF_020171115.1). Classification (NCBI taxonomy): domain Eukaryota; kingdom Metazoa; phylum Chordata; class Mammalia; order Carnivora; family Mustelidae; genus Neogale; species Neogale vison. Next base: position 178,099,670 of record NC_058091.1, read on the forward strand.
TAAAATCAGGAGGGGAATGAAGGCAGGGAGGGAAGAAGGATTGTGTACACACATGGAGAACAGGTCGGGGGAAGAGACAAAAACATTCAGCATCATTTTACTGCTTGCAAACTGACTTCACTTGCATTATCTTATGTGATCACCTGTGTTCTATCTGTTTAAAAAAAAAAAAAACAATGAGCCCCAGAGGGGCGCCTGCGTGGTTCAGTCTTTAAGCTTCTGCCGTCAACTCAAGTCATGATCTTGGGGTTCTGGGATTGAGCCTTCCATCGGGCTCCCTACTCAGTAGAGAGTCTGCTTCTCCCTCCTCCTTTCCTCCAGCTTGTGTTCTCTCTCTCTCTCTTTCTCTGTGTCAAATAAATAAATAAAATCTTCAAAAAAAAAAAAATGAGCCCCAGAGATAAGAAATGATTTGTCCAGAACTCCAGTTAATAAATATCAGAACAGGGGCTTGAATCTAGATCTTCTGGCTCCAAATCCATTTTCTTCATACAAAAGACTAAGGCATCATCTAGTAACAATGCTGTTAATCTATTAGAAGTGCATTCTTTTCTTTTAGCTGTACCACGATTGCATCTCTAGACTTGTAATAACGTGCCTTTCTAGGAAGACCAATGCCATATAAATATTAATTGCTGTAAATATTATTTTTATTTTTGCCACTAAAGTCATGGTTACATAGGGGAATTCTTTTTATTCAGTTAAATAAGTGTCCAGTATCTTTGGCAAATAAAATATTGTCCACACCCTCAGAAAGCAGAGAGAGCAATGATGGGAACATGTAGGCAAAATGCCCTGTGATAGAATCTGTAATGGACAAGTGCCTAAAATCTGTACAGAGAGCAGTTGTTCTTGGACTTTAGCATTCAACAGAATCACTTGGTTGGCTTATAAAAACACCAGTTGCTGGGCTCTGTCCTCAGAGTTTCAAGGATGGGGCCCAAGAATGTGAATTCCTAACAAGTTCCTAGATGACGTTGATACCACTGGTCCAGACATCACACTTTGAAAGCTGGAAGTACTTCCATCTGGAAGGGTGGGAGAAGATTTTTTAGGTGATTAAGATGTGATTCTTAAGCAGAGCTTGAAGAATTGAAAAGAGTTTACCTAAATGGAATGGCTGCAGTGGCATTCCAGGTGGACAGAATAGCATGCATAAAGGTATAAACAGATAGAACAGTGGATAGGGGATCCATAAGAAATTTCACTTGGCCATCATCCAAAGAGAAGTGGATAATGGGAAGAGATAAACCTGAGCTCATGCAGGCCTTTATGTGCCCTGCTAAGGCTTTGCCTTGTAACCCATCTGAAACAGAGAAGCAGCTTAGTCAAATCTGCATTTTATTTATTTATTTATTTTTAAGATTTTATTTATTTATTTGACAGACAGAGATCACAAGTAGGCAGAGAGGCAGGCAGAGACAGAGAGAGGAGGAAGCAGGCTCCCTGCAGAGCAGAGAGCCCGACGCGGGGCTCAATCCCAGGACCCTGGGATCATGACCTGAGCCGAAGGCAGAGGCCCAACCCACTGAGCCACCCAGGCACCCCTCAAATCTGCATTTTAGAAAGTGAATTAATTCTAGGGCAAGTACAGAAGCCTGGAGGAAATTCCCACTTAGCACCTAAATACGAGAGAGCTTCTTTGAACATCTATAATATTGTGCCCAGGGATTAATCAGACATGTGCTTGTCTTGATATTTCAAATAGTTAATAAGACACTGTTCCTTGCATACCTGCAAGTCAAAGACCCCATCCTTTCCGTCGGGCACTTGGGGGAGCCAGCACCAACACCTAGGAAACAACAGAGCACAAGGCGAGGCAGTATTTTACCAAAGACAGAGAGGAGTGGAGGCTTTCAGTGCTGAAGCAGTTAGCTAGGGGTTCATGCAGAAAGAACACCAGCTCTCCTTACAGAGCGAAGGCTTTTGCCTGGCCACCAGAAGGCTTTGCTGTCAAAGAGGACCCTGGAGTAAAGGTACAGAAGGTAGAACTAAACGTTGAAGGCACAGGGTCATTGAAGAAGCAGAGGATTTTCTGGAGACATGATAGAGGAGTGCAAATGAATTGTGGTTCACAACAGCTATTTCTATGGGAATAACCTCTGGAAGATTTTTTTTTTTTTTTTTATAAATCAGAGCAACATAAAGTCAGGAAATGTGTTGCTTCTCAACCATCTGCAAGCCCTCCCTCTCTTATCATCCAAGGATAATAGCTATCAAGGGAACAGAATACAAAGGCATGGGTTGGGGGCAAGGGACAGGGAAGACACATTGAGCTTTGGTTCTGGTAGGGCCAAAATGACAGTAGTTGTTGCCCAGAGAGTAGTTGGCCGTTGTCCGGGGAATGAGGTGGTTTGGCGATTAGGCAGCTCCTAATAAAAGGCCATCTGTCCTTTGCACTGGGATGAGGGCCTGGGAAGCCCTCCCTTTCAGCTCCCAGATGGTAATACAATGTGCTTGTGTGAGGGAGACTTCCTGGGTCATTTGCTTATTCCCGAATGTGCACATATGAAAATGTTTTTGCATGTTGGTTTTGTGAATTGTGTGTTTCCTCTGCTACTCTCCCCATCATGACCTAACCATACAACATTCTGTCAGGCTTTATCTTCTATCCAAAGTGCAGTGTGTGCTTACTGAAACAAATACACAAACGGATGTTTTCCTTGTGCCTTTTTTAAAGGGTGGTGGATTTGTTCACAGTGTAGGTTGGAGTCTTTGCTGAATTTGACATTCCAAATACCCTGACAGTTATCCAGAACTTTGATTTTCTGGCCAATACATCGTCCTTTTCTCAAATTGCTGTACTTGTAATTTTCATTACCAGGAGCAGCATATGACTTTTTCTTCAAGGTCATTATTCCCAATGAATTAAGATGTCTGCCTTCACAGACGTGACTTTCTGCATGCCAGGGGTGGAGGCAAAACTGCCACGTGGGATGGGGGTTGAGGCAGTGGGTGGGGTTCAGTGAGACTCCTCTGCCTGTAGCTCTGTCCCCACACCAGCCAGGCAGCCTGCACTGCTCCAATTTAAACCTCATTACATTAAGAGTTACTGCACGCTGCAGGCCTTTGAGGTCACACAGGAAGAGCTGAAGGTACAGCTAATAACTCAGAGATTCTGACATGCCAGACTTTGAGGTGAGAGGTAGCAGTTAGGATGCACGTGGCTGAAAATGCAGAAAACAACAAACCCGATTTAATCAAATACATATCATTAAGCTCAGGGAACGACCTTACTGCATTTATCATGAACTATATTTCAACATGATCCATCTTCCCCTTTTCCCCCTTCCACGATCCAAATTCCCCCTTTCAAACATTTCACCTTGGAAGAAAAACAGAGCAAACCAGAAGGAGAGGGGGCGAGACTTTGCCAAGGGGGGCTTCCCTGGGGCACATGGCAGCTGAAACACAAGGCCTCATTTTAATTGAATTATAAACTGTGTAATTATTTAACCTGTACCAGCTGGTCTCAAGAAGCTACCAGATTCCTTAGAGAGCTCGTACTTGGCCAGGAACATAAGGTACCTTATTAGTAACAAGAAAAATGCCTTGTGTACCTGTGTTAACCCCAGCCCCCAAAGAGCAAACTGCAGAAGGGGGGAAATGCTTGAAGTTTATTTTTGGTTTAAGAGACAGCCCTCTCTCCTCCTGAGTATGTGGTAGATTGACTGAAGTCCCTGTAGTCTCACAGGAACGGGCACCATAAACAGGATATCATTGCATCAGACAGGTAAAAGTAATTTCCCTAATTAGTCATTTGAGATTTCATTTTTCACTTGGAAGAACTGGAAATTTAATTTGTTTGTGACAGGCGATTGGCAAACTGGCAGTAGCTACCATTGCCCGCCCCCCCACCCCATCTTGCTGTCCTGACGTCGTCGTGGAGAAAGCATTGAGGGGGGTGGTCCTCGATGTAAACACTTGGCTGTCTACGTCAAGCTAACTAAAGTACCTTCTTATTGACAGATGTGCCCTAATTATACATTCCTCACTTGTAATGCTAGAATAATCTTAATGAATTTCCCATGATCATTTTTCTTTCAGATTAAAGATTTGTTTTCAATCCCCCCAAATTTTGCAGCAGTCTAAGTAATTTATAATACATTCTCATTGCCATAAGAACATTGTTCCCAAAGGTACAGAGCAAGATATTTTAGGGAGCTGTCGTTTAGGAATTAATGTGTGATTGAAGACAGTCCTTTGGTTAAAGAAATAGCTCATCCTATCTATTTTGTTTTAAAACATCCTTCTCTGCAGAAAGATGGAGTGGCGTCAGACGTAGTGCCCATAAATCATAGCTATTGATTTTACATTTGTTTTGGCTCATCTGATTTTATGCCCCCTCGTGTTGTAATTTGTTATCCTGAGAGCTGGTCCCTGAGTTGGTACTGGGTTGATGCTGGGAGGTGGTTTTTTTTTTTTTTTTTTTTCAGTTTGGATTAATCTGTACATGAAACAGATTAGCTTGCAGACACAGAACCACGGTCCTCTTGCTTCTCATAACATTTCCCCCGGGATTTCCCATGGAGCTCACAGATGCCACCCAGTGACATCTCTGGCAGGTGACAACGTGAAGTTTGTGTAGTCCAGCCAGTGTGGGCATGGGTAAAGCTCCTGGCAGCCCTGGGGGCTGCCGGAAGCTGGGGACTTCTCCCCCCGGCCCTTTACACCCGGACTCAACATGCACATATTCTGGACACCTGGAGCCTCTCGGGGCCAAAAATTCCTTCCATCCTCCACCAGTAGCAGAAGTAATAGGAGGGAGAATGTCTGCTTAGCCACACCTTGCGTGTGGAAGGGGGGTGCCTCGGAGCCTTTTTTTAATGTGCATCTGTTTCGATGCTTCTAGGTGGAGCCAGGGCTGCCGCCAGGTCCCCAAGCAGCCCATTTCAGATAAAATTAGACAGACTTTCTGCATATATACGTGTTGGACTCAAGTATCACTTCTTGTGTTTTGCCTTTTCTGGCCAATTTGAGTGAATGTCACGTTCTCGTTTTAAAATGCTGTTTTCTTCCCTTTGTCCTCTGGCTTCCCATTCAGTACTCAGTCACGTCACTGAAGACCATCCCGGAACTGTGCCGAAGATGTGACTCACAGAGCGAAGACAGATCAGGTATGGCTCACTCCCCAGCCCTCTCCTGCCCCTGACTCAGAGAGCAGAGGACTCTGGGGAGATGTTTCCCCCTCACACTCGTTGCGCCTGCCTTCTGTCTGTCTTTTACAGCCTCTCGCTTCCTCCCCTCTACACACATGCCCTCTGCAAACAGATGTCAGGTCATCCTCCAAAGGCTAACGGGACAGGGAGGCCCTAATGAGGACACGGCTGTATATGGCTCAACAGGGGCCGTCATCTCGGCAGCTCCAAACCGCAGTATACGCCGCAATTTACTGAAAACCCGAGAAACCATTGGTGACAAAATATAATGATGCAGGCGCCAACGAAAAAAATGTTGGACGAATTCACTACCCATATGGCCGGGACCAGCTTGGGGGATGGGGCTTCGTCAGCGTCTGAAACTCTATCAGGGATGCGACATGATAGGATCTGCAGGGAGGCATACTGGAACAGTTAAGATTAAAGCAAAGCTTGGGAGTTTAATAGTGTAAACTAAACAGAGAATTATGGCATATAGATGAAAACCAGCTGGTTGACCTTTTCTCCTTGCAGACGCCCCCACCCCGGCAAAAAGAAATAAATTAATAAAGGACATTCAGGGTTGTTTTTCCCCCCTCTGTAAATCAAATTAAGCCTCTCTCCTTTTCTCTTTGTGTTGGGCAAAAATGAAAATTAAAAAGGATGTCGATGGGCACGATACCATGGCATTAAATGATGAAAGGATGTTTATTGTTTTTCGGAGTAATTACTGTAAGGCATTGCCATTAATCGTGCTGAAGCTGGATCTCCTCTGATGGTAGCTCGAATCCTGAGAACCATGGGCTGTGGAAACCTCAAGATAATCGTCCGATCATGTGTATCGTGTTTCAAAATAAATAGATGGCCCTTGTCTGGGCAGCTACTAGAGTTCTAGGCCATTCTCACTGAAAGGACTTGCACAAAGCTCAGTCACTTGTCTCTTCAACTGCTCATTCACCTTTGACATTTTGCTTAGATGAGATGGGGCAAATAATCAGTCTTCCAAGGTTTATCTCTGTTTTTGTGAGGGAGAGTAATGCTTCAGTGTTTGCGTCAGAAACACAGAGAATAGTTCTAAGTTCTCATAGAAGTTTTCCTTCACCTTCAGTTTTGGGGAGGGGGCTCGGTTTTTGTTTTCTAAATTGCAAACACACTCAAGTTTCTGTCTGGTGTAGCAGAGGCTTTGGCCTCGAGGCTCCAGGGGAGTGCCTCCTGACAAGGCGTCCCCAGGTTCCAAGTTGGATCCTTGACTGGGGGCAGTGATGTGGGTTCAAGTTAGGGTTCAGTCACTTATCAGCTATACAACCTAGAGCTTGAGAGTGATCGTCTACAAAATAAAGAAGAAGCTTGTTCTGCTAATGTTACCAGGCACCATTAGGATGAGTTTAGGTGATGCATCTGAAGTTACTTTGTAGATGCAGGATTTTCTTCTTTAAAAGGTGGGAGTAAGAGAGAAGAAATAATAGCAACCACTAGCATCGTGCTCAGTGTGGGAGGTTCTGTTGTAAGCCCTTCAAGCACGTTAACTCAGTTAATCCAAAAAATGCTCAAGAGCTGAGTACTTAAGATGTTTATGTTATAGGTGGGCAAACGGAAGCACAGAACAGAGAAGTCAAATATCTTGCCTAGAGTCACACAGCAGTTAAATTGCTGAGCTGGGATTCGCACTGCAGCAAGTCCGTCCTGGAGTGGGTTCTCTATCCTTACTCATAAGTACCCTGAGACAGCTTGACTTAGTGACATTCATTTAATTTTAGGAGATTATCCTTTTAAAACTTTAAAAATCAGCATTTTCCCTTATTGATTAAGTGGTGAATTTCCCTTCTCTGTTCAGTAGCTATTCTTGCTTACCAAGGTAAGTGAATTAACCCAAGTTTTCAAAAATAATTTTTCCTGGGACGGGTCCATCCCATTTTCTCCAGGTCATGTGATTTCTTACTGCTCGCACAATATGAAATCGGACATTTCTTCTCTGGTTGAGAAGGACACCAGTTTCAAGTTCAGAAGCCTTTAAACTTCACCCAGAGCAAAGACCCAGTGCTCAAGGTCATTGGCAATAATTAGACCTGACAGGAAATTGATGTCTATGGGCAAGACTCAGGCCTCTTAATGGAATCACACATATACCTTCAATGGAATCACATGTACACCTAATTTGGAGGCAGTCAGACCACTTTCTAACGGAGCCAGAGTGGTCCTAGAAAAAGAACAGAAAAAACCATCTCTCCATAGTAGCACTGTAGATTATCTGTGAGCTCCCTTAAAAGAAATCTCAACATAGTAAAGATTTTTCACAGCTAGTTTCTGAAAGAATTGAGCCATTCTTGATTCATTCCAAGAGCATTGAGCTCTAGAAAAACCCTTTGCACCCCTCTAGTCTTCCTGTGTTCACAACCAGGAGGAGCTTGCTCTGGGAGGGCTTGCCAATTTCCATCTTCACGGTAATCTTTTCAAACAGGTGGCAGCAGAAGGCCCGCTGGCCTCTGAAAAGAGTCCACACCTTCTCTTGGGACAAGGGCATCTGCTGGGGAAACATTCCCCAAATTGCTGTTGCTTAGAATATATGCCACCAGATGAAGGCTCTTTACCGTTCTCAAGTTTGTTAAGCAATTTCTGTTTTGTGTAGGTTGTCAAATGCTACCGTCCATCCTTGCATTAACAAGCCCTTGATCAGATGTTCTCAGGCCCGTTTGTTCTTTTATTTATTCATTCAGCCGATAACTGAATATTTTGCTGTCAAAGGCACTCAGGATGTAGTAACAAATAAGACACCAACAAGGTCCCCGTTCTTGTGACATTTACATTCTAGGGAGTGACGAACAAAAGACAAGCAAACGAATACGTAAACCAGATCATTTCACCCAGTGAAATGAAGAGGTGACTCGAAGCGACGTGACAGAGTAACTTGTAGGAGTTGGAGGGGGGCACTTGTGGGGGTCTTGGGAGCGTTAGCAGGACCCAGCCAGTTGATAACAAGCAAAGATCATTGAAGGCAGAGGAACTAGGAAGTGCGAAGACCCGGAGCCAGGAATGAACTTAACATGTATGAGGAAGGAAAAGAAAACCAGTCTGCGACAGGGTGCTCAAAATGAAGATGAGAGCTGGGAGATGGTCAGGGTCGGACTCTGTATGACCCAGTGATCATGTGCGCAGACGTGGGTTTTATGCTAAGTGCCATGAGAAGCACCACCAGCAGGATGTCAGATTTTCTAAAATATTACTTGGAAAAAAGCCTCAGTATGTAGAATCATAACTCTCAGCAGAAGAAGGGACCCCAAAATCATCTAATTGGAGAGAGCAAGAGAGAGAGAGAGAGAGCATGTGAAAGTACAAGTAATAAAGCAAATGGATAAAATGCCGAAAACTGATGAATAAGGTTAAAATATATACAGGTGTTCTTTGTGCCAGTTATATATTTTAACATTTTCATAAATTTATTTACAAATGAAAAAATTATTTCCAAATAAAAAGTTTTTTTAAGGCAAAAAAAAAAATAATAATCACTTAGTCCATAATCCTTTGGATCTTCAATGAAGATCCTTATTATTCTGCTTATACGTCACAGCTCCAGTGACAGAGAGTTCACGGTCTCATGAGGCAACTCGTCCATGAATGCTAGTATCTTCGTTCAGTCAAAATCAGTGTCCCTCAAATTACCATCCCTCGTCCCTGGTTGTTCTTGGATCCATGGAGAATAGCATCCCTTCCTCGACAAGGTGCCACCAAGTGTTTAAAGATGGCGGTCGCCCTTGGTCTTGTCTTCTCCAGGTTAAAATTTCCCTCTGTGGTTTTAAGTCTATCCTGTTCTTCCTTCTTGCTCTCTGGTGGATGACTGCAAATCACCAGCACCCTCTTTAGAGTGGATCCCTCAGAAATGAACCTAGTGGTTGCTCCCCACGTGGTCTGAGGAGAACCTGTCAACCCTGCTCTTCAGCCTTCAGCACTCCCCATCTATATGCCTTGCCTTCCCAAGTATGCTCCAGAGACAGTGCTCATGCCTGGCCTTCCTGCCTGTTTCTCAAGTGTCCTGAGATGAGCAGGAATGTCAGAGGAACCTATTGGTGGCCTTGGAAGCCCCTCTGTGAAACATCCAGCCCAGAGTTCACCCCCCTTCATCCCTAGACCCTGGGCCATGCCATGGTGGGGTCTGAGAAAGACAAATGGCAGTGTTGTCAGAAGCCTGGGGCAGCATTCTTTTCTCCTCCATTAACTGTCCCATGCACATGAGTGTGCCCTAGACGTGGGGCACTTAGCATAAAACCCACGTCTGCACCTCTACCTGAAGGCTTTGACCCCTAGTGAAATCTGCACTTGCCTCTGACAGAAGCAATAGTTGAAACTGTCCTCTACCCATGATACTATGACTGAACTTCACATTTTTGTGAGAGAAGTTTTGAAAAGACGGTGAAGGTATTGAAGAGACAACAACAAGGCAAGAGGGAGGCGAAGAGGTAGAGACTGGACCCTTGAGAATAAACTTGGCCTGTCTTGAGACTTCCTGGTTTTCTCTTAGGTGTTCTTCTGGTCCTCTATATACAGCTTCTTTGTCCTCAGAATAATTCTCTGAGGGAGGACCATGAGTATCCCCAATTTATTAATGAGAAAGCCAAGACTTCTAGAAGATCAATAATTTGTCCACTGTTCTGGAGCTGGCAAGTCTTCTAAACCAGCTGTGTTGATTCCAGAGCCCTATGGAGTTGAACCAACTGAGTAACTGTCGCCCGAGGAGCCACGTGTGGCTACTAGTGTGAATCAAGGATTAGCAGCAAGGAAGTTATGTGTGAAAAACTTGCACCTCTCCAAGGAAGTGATTTGTGGAACATTTGCACGTATTCTCTGCTTAATCCCTGCTGCTTGAGTAGGAGAAGGGGCCAGAGCAAGGCAGGGAGTGTTAACTCTGCCCTATGGTCTTTGCCAAATAAGGGCTAAAATAGGCCAACATATGGTCTTCAAATCAGACATATTCAGTTTCATTGACTTCGAGTTTTCTTTAATTAATTGGACATTCAAATACACATTCATTTCAATTCACAGTGCTTTAAGGATCTTGTGATTCTTTCGAAATACGTATCTGCTAAGCCCATTGGATAATTTTCTCATGAAGGAAAGCAGATAAATGCAGGTCTGCCTCCAAGAACAAGACACACTGAGGAGAGAAAACTCAGTTATGGAACAGCAATAAATGGCCCCGGGATGGGTTTGAGAAGAATTTTAATGCCCACATAATATGGACCATAATTTGCGTGACAGGGAGAAAAGGAGAGCCATTCTTTTTTAGACTTAGTATCTGATATCTCTCTGGTAAAATGCATTTTGGTTGTCGATGTAAAAGCGTTGCAGATTGGCTCTATTTTTAGCCCCTCAGAGTGCAGATTTTGTGACAAACCCTGAACCCTTGAAAATATGTGGTTTCTCCAAGATGTTCAAGGATTTCAGCCAGCACCAAAAATAGTAAATTGACGTGAAATTTATCCCCTTGACCCTTCTGTAACATAGCTGATGATGCTAAATATGTAAACCCCCTATTTTCAATTTTATTAAGGTTTAATGCTAAAAGCTTGCAAGCGGACATCGGTGGGGCAGTTTAAAGGAGAAGCCTGCTTGTGACTCCAGCTCACGTGATGTATTGTCAAATGGACTCCAAAGAATAGGGAAACACATTTTCTAAGATCTCAATTAAAAAAACAAACAACAACAACAAAAAACGAACGCGTCAAACCCGGACTGTGAGAATTTCATCATGGTGAAAATGATGAAAATCTCAGTTTCTCTAACCACAGCAACAATGCACATACAGCAAAACCTCTAGATGAGAATGTTACCAAGCAAAACACTTATTTTTCTCTCTCTTTAGCAAAATCTTACTTACCAAGGTGATAACAATCCATTATAAAAAATGAAAATCGAAAACTCCAGCTCATGCTGCCACCACAAATAAATGTGACTCTGTTTCTTTCTAGCATTGTTACTGTTGCAGTCCTCATGCCGGGAAAGGGTTATCTGCTGCTTTTTTTCAGCTGCTACCCAAGGTGCGCGGACATCGTGTCGCATGAAGCCCAGAACATACCTGGGAAATTACACGTGCCCCGTTGGTCCAGAGGGAGAGACCACCTCTGCTTTAATCCATTAACATTTAGCTTATGTTCCCTAGAGAAAGAGTGTAAGTCACTGTGGGGCAAAACAAGAGCAGGGGACTATAGAAAAGTTAAAAATGAAACTTCGGTCATGTTTAGCAATGAAAAGGGCTCGAAGGAGCAGGGCTTCAGTACATCCCACACTTGGCCCTTCCTCTCTCCTCATCTGCACATTTCCTATCTTTCCTTAGCCAGACCCATGAGCACCAACACTCCCTGGTATTCTAAAACCTTACTAGCATTGTGGAATTAAGAAAGAAATGAGACAATATGAAAGGGAGAGGAAACTTAGGAGAATGGGGGTCTCCTTTCCCCCTATTTAGTTTAATTTTGTTGGGCTCTGAGAAACCTGTTTTGCACTCTCAAAATTGATACAGAAATCTTGGTAGAAGTGACTTCAAGAGTCTCTGCAGGCAAGAAGTATAAAAATTCTGAAGCAGGGAGATACAAGACAATCATTAAAGCAGGAAGGCAAAGACTTGAAGCTAAGGAACAGGGAAGAAGTAATACAGAACCAAAGTGCCTTGTACCTTGCGTGGACTCCAGAGTTCATTCCTGTCATAAGGGAGAGTGGTTTCCCACTCTCGTCTTCCCAATCCAAGGCAAGAGTGCGTGTGTGTGTGTAAGGGTGGGGGGCCGGTGATACTCGTTTTGGAGCTCCATAGCATCTCTGAGAGCATCCCATTTCTTGCTGGAAATCTATCCTTTTTCCTCCGTCTCCCAAAATTATATGCACCCCCATCTTCCCATTAAAAATGAGCCCTCTTTGGACGCCTGGATGGCTCAGTTGTTTAAGCGTCTGCCTTCGGCTCTGGTCATGATCACAGTCCTGGGATTGAGCCCTGCACTGTTCAGTGGAGAGTCTTCTGCTCCCCCTGCTTGCGCACACTCTCTCTCTGACAAATAAAATCTTAAAAAGAAATGAGCCCTCTTTGGGGCACCTGGGTGGCTCAGTAGGTTAAAGCCTCTGCCTTCGGCTCAGGTCATGGTCCCAGGGTCCTGGGATCGAGCCCCGCATCGGGCTCTCTGCTCAGCAGAAAGCCTGCTTTCCCCTCTCTCTCTCTCTCTCACTGCCTCTCTGCCTACTTGTGATCTCTGTCAAATTAAAAAAATATATTAAAAAAAAAAAAAAGAAATGAGCCCTCTTTGTCCACATACCCCCTTTGCCCTAACTCTTCCCTTAAAAAAAATAAAAGTTCTAAAAGAGACTTAAGTCACAGAAAAATTCTAGTGGTGTCTAGGTGGTTCCATCAGTTAAGCTTCTGCCTTCAGCTCAGGTCATGATCCTCAGGTCATGATCCTTTAGCTCACCAGAGTCCAGGGATCAAGTCCTGCATTGGGCTCCCTGCTCAGTGGAGAGCCTGCTTCTCCCTCTCCTTCTGCCTGCTGCTCTGCCTACTTGGGCTCTCTCTATCAAATAAATAAAATCTTAAAAAAGAAAAGAAAAGAAAAAAGAAAAAGGAAGAAAAGAGAAACAATTCTAGAATCTCATAGTTCAAAGATCCTTGGAAAGTGTCAAGAGTCAACTACAGAAGTCCAGTCCCTTCGGGGAGCACCTCACAGTGTGTCTCAGGGCCCGAGCTAGCACCATCACCATCACCTGGCAGCTTGTGGGAAAACAGACCCTCGGACCTTTCGGAGCAGAATCTGCATTCTGTAATAAGCTCTCCAAGTGAACGGTGCATATTCAAGATTGAGGAGCACTGACTTGGGACACCCTGGTGCTCATCTGGTGTCCATGAGGAGTGCCGCTTCGTGCTCAAAACCAAGCAGTAGTTCCCCAGGGTGGTTCTCAAGACATACAATGGGAAACTCTCCTGTGGTCTTTGGGGCCCTACGTGATGATGATCTGTTTCAACAAGCTTCTTCACATGCCCTCTCCTCCCACTGTCTGCCTGCCGCATCAGGGAACCTTCTTCAGGTCTTCCAGTGTGCTGTGTTTTTCCCATGACATTCCCTTCTCCCACCTCTCACTTCACCTCCTCAGGCCCCTTTCCCAGACTCCCTAGACCCCCATGTTCCAACAGAAATATAATGCGAGCCACTGACCTAATTGAGTTTTTTTCCCACTAAGAACCACATTTTAAAACTATGAACGAATGAGATTAATTTAATATCTTTAATTTAACCCAACACATCAAAACTGTTATTTGAACGTGGACCACACAAGCCAGCCACATTTTAACTGCTTAATAGCCACAGGTGTCTAGTGGCTCCCACTGGGGACAGTTTGAGCCTAGATGAATTTAGCACTGTTCTCCCAACTTTATGATTTCCTAGCTCTGTGTTTTAAACAATTATTAACTATTAATATCTGTGTCTCAAAGAATTATTAGCAATATGGTATTAGCTCGATACCAGTTTTCTCTAGTAGACTAAGTGTAATCTCTTATTTATTATGGAATCCCCAGCCCCTGACGCTGGAGCCTTGTATAGATCTGAGGGATAGATGGGCAAATGAAGGTGTGAAAAGGCAAAAGAATGCCTCCCTCTTTTGGCTTTTGTATCATAATTGAGATATGAGCCAGCCGATTGTTTCCTTCTTTTCATTTGCCATGATACCTTGATCCTTCAGGTTTCCTCTTTTATACCATCGGTATCTTTCTCTCTATGGGGTCATTACCCTCATCAAACAAGCACTCTCTGATCATCTCTTGTCTTAAAAAGCAAACAAACAGGGAGAGCCGAGGTGGCTCAGTGAAGCATTAGACTCTTGATTTCAGCTCTGGTCGTGATCTCAGGGTCATGAGTTCAAACCCAACATAGGGCTCTGCACTGAGTGTGGGACCGGCTTAAGATTCTTTCCCTCCCTCTCCCTCTGCCCCTCCCACCCAACCTTCCACCCCTCCATGTGTGTTCACTTTCTCTCTCTCTGTCTTTTTTTTTTTTAAAGATTTCATTTATTTATTTAACAGACAGAGATCACAAGCAGGCAGAGAGGCAGGCAGAAACAGAGGAGGAAGCAGGCTCCCCGCCGAGCAGAGAGCCCGATGCGGGGCTTGGTCCCAGGACCCTGGGACCACGGCCTGAGCCGAAGGCAGAGGCTTTAACCCACTGAGCCACCCAGGTGCCCCGACTCTCTCTCTTAAAAAACAAACAAACAAAAAACCAAAAAAAACCAAAAACAATCAAACTGTAACTCCTCTGGTGACTCCCATCCTTGTTCCCTGTTCCTTCCTTTCCCCACCCCCTCTCCCCCCTTCCAATACAGCCAACCTGCTATAAAGAGGTAGGGGAACCCCCATCACTGCCCTTCCCCCCCCTTCACTTGAAGTATCTCCAAATGACCTCCACCTCCCTAGGGAAGGCCACAACTTCCACGGTGCCACCTCTGCCGACACAGAGACTGTCCTCTCTCTTGGCCCCCTTGCATCATTTGAGACTCTTGGCCACTCCTTTCTGGAAGCATTCTCCTCTCTTGGCTTTGTGATACCACCTGTCTCCTCATTTTTCTCCCAACGCTATGACATCTCCTCATCTCCTTTGCGAGTCCTGCTCCTCCTTTACTTGGACTTTAAATACCCAAGTGGGGCTTCTGGATTCAATAGGACCCTCTCTCTTCTTGGTCTCCAAGTCTCTGTGGGTGGGGCGGAGGCTCCTCCCCTGTCCGGCCTTACACGCTGTTTAAGTGACACGCATCACTTACACGCTGCTGCTGCTTGTCTGGGCTTCTAATCCCCTCCTTACGTGCCAGCTGCGTGTTTATGTTGGATGTCTCATGGAATTCTAAAGAGGATCCTTGAATCCCGTTCCCTGACTTGTTCCTCCTTCAACGCCCCCTCCGTCCTGGGCATTCAGTTTACTGATACACGCACTCAAGTGACTGCAGTCCCTCTCCCTCACATTCCCCCTCACATTCCCCTTCGGCCTATCACCAGCTCCTGAGTGATCTGTGCTCAAAATATATGCCCATCTGTCCTCTTTTCTCCATCTTCTCAGCCACTGGCTAGGACAGGCCACCTGTATGTTTCATTGGGATTAATGGCATGAACCAGTCCCACCCATTTCTTCACCACCAACCCTTGCACACTCTGTTTCCCACAGAGTGGCCGGAAGGGTGTATTTTAAAATGCTAAGTGGATCCTTTCACTTCTGCATGAAATTCCCCCAGACACCCCATTTCTGTTAAAATTCTTCCTTGTGGCCAGGAAACCCCCAAATGAGTTGGCCTGTGACAACTTTGCCCAACCACATCTTTGACAGCTTTCTCTCTGACTCACTGTGCTCTAGAGGTAAGAACTATAGAACCTGCCAGACTTTTTTCTGCTATAGGCATTAAAAAATGTGCTTCCTTCTACCCAGATCTCCACAAAATGATCTCATCTCTTGTGTTTTCCCTCAGATCTTCACGTAGTTGGCTTCTCGTTCCCTGGTCTCAGCTTAAATGTCACCTCCGTGATGAGACTTCTCAACTGCTCTCTTCTAGGACCCCGCAAAGTGTTCTGCATTTTGTGATTCCTCATTCATCTGTATGCTTGCTTTACAGTCTGGTTCCCTCATGAGGACAGGGATTATGTCTATTTCATTCCCCTCTGCACCCCCAGAACCGTATGCTAATAGGTATTGAATAAATGGACTGTATTAGAGTATTTTAGCATTCTGTTAGTTCAGCGCTTCTGAACGAGCTTTGTTATATTCTTATCTTGCTTACATGTGAGATTGCCATATTTCACCAGTTGAAAGAACTGGCACCTGAAAGAACAAATTCTCAGTGATAAGATGACCCTAAATTTAGGCTAATGCCATTAACGATAAACAACGTAGGCAAATTCTTCCACTCTACTGTTTCTAAGAAAAATTGTTAAGGAATACCGTTTTCCTAATTCTGCTCCCATCCAGAAGCTTCTCAGTTAAGTGCTTACCAAAACCAAGGCAGGGAGCAGGCTTTGGGATTTAGGACCTCAGGAATCTGAAATGAGCTCAATCAGGTTTTACCACTGGTTTCTTAGATTCCATTACCTATATGTGACCCAAGTAGAGAAAATATAGGTGACTCAGTTGGAAAGCATCTGCCTTCACCTCAGGTCATGATCCCGGGGCTCTGGCATCAAACCCCACATCAGCTTCCCCGCTCAGCGGGGAGTCTGACTCTCCCTCTCCCCTCCCCCACTTGTGCTTGCACACTTTCTCTCTCTCTCTCTCAAATGAATAAAATCTTAAAAAAATATTAACTGCGTGTTTAAGGAATAATTGTAGTTTTGATAAGGCCATTATGCCCTGTTCTGGAAAGAGGGCTGGAGTCAGGGAACCTTGGTGTTGGTGGAAGAGTCCGCAGGCACGCTTTGCGATTTGCGACATCATACTTAAAATTCCCAGAGTTCTCATTTATTTCAAGTGAGAATAAGGAAGAACTGTTCATCTATCCTGCAGAGTTGTTGCCCAAACCTCTAACGAAACCGAACCCTTGGCCTTGTACTCAGAAACTTAGAAAGCCTTACACAAATACATGGTATTAGCAATTTAAAAATATTACATGAATCACGGAGCACTGCATCAAAAACTAATGATGTACCGTATGGTGACTAACACAACATAATAAAAAAAATGCTAGATGGAGGAAATTTTAGGAACATTCCAATTAAAGAATATCATTTTTGAGAAATTCGTAAAATACATGGAAGGTTTTTTTTGTTTTTGTTTTTTTTCATTGTTTATAGTAGTGCTTGTGAAGTGTATACCGAGCTGCCTCAGGAGACAGAAGAAAGGAACTCTGCCACTCGTTTACCCCAGGAAAAGCCTCTGTCTGCACTCTGCATTTGTTTGGCTGTACCTGCTCTTTCTCTCAGAGGCCTCCTAACTAAAACCTGGGGTCCAGGTGGGAGCTCTTGTGTACAGGCCCCAGGAGGGCTGTCAAGAGAAGAGAAAGCTACAGCCAGCTCTAGGCCTTACTCCTCTTTCTCCTCCCCTCCAGACCTTACACTGCTTTCCTCTCAAAAAGGAGACCAGGCTTCACAGACTTACCACTTTGCTTCTCATGGAAAACAGAATTCATTTCACTGTTAGCCAGAAAACAGGAAAGAATACTGTGCTCCTACCCTGAAGACATAGCCCCTCTTCTATTTCTTTTTCTTGGTTCTGAAGCTCTATTTCTAATGGGAATACCTAGCTCTGTATTTAGAAGTCAAATCCTCGGGCACTGGGGGAGTCAGCGGTTGGAGATAGAGAATAGAGAGATGGGGAGTAGAGGGTAGAGAGGAGGGATTTTCCCACCTCCAAACGTCCTCCATCTGCCTCCCCTTCTCTCCCTTCTGGAAGACCAGTACCTTGGTGTTCTTTGTCCTTGGCTGTAGATCAACCCTGTAAAACATCGCCACCTTCAGTTACAACTGGTAAGTGTGTGTCTGCGCTTTCCAGAAGGCACACGGAGCTTCCTCTAACACTTCGCAGATAGCGCCCAGAGCAAGCTGTCCCATTTCAGTGCTTAGTTTGATGAGCCTCTTCTCTGTCCCTCATCCTATGTGACTCTCCCTACAGTTCAGCACAGCAGGGAGAGAAAAGAAAAGAAGGAGCCTGGAACAGGGGCCTGGAGTGAATACAAGGCTTAATGCACTCAAGGGGTTTGGTTAATGGCAAAGTGAAGGTCAGCAATACTTTTTAGATGACAGAATGACTGAAACCATGGACTTTCTTTAGACCCATCAACTGCTCTTCTGCGTAAACTGTGCTTTCGAAGCTCAGAGGTTTAAAGTTGTCAAAATATTGAGTCTGATTTCATGAGAGAATGTGCCTCTTTGGTGAAGTATCTTTTCTGTCTAGTGTGGTGTAAGGGCTTGAGGATGATTTGGAGTTTTCACAGAACGAAGAAATGGGTACAGCTAGGGCACAAAGATGAGCAAGTCTGGACACTTCTGGGCAGAGCTGGAAGTAATGAAACATGAATCTGACACTTTCAGCAGCTGCTTGATACCAACAACCACTTAAAGTCAGAACTTGAGAACCAAACCAGCATTTCTTTCCCGATAGAATTTAATGTCTTAATGTGAATAGATCATTGGTTGCTATTTTTATAATGAGAAAGGAAGAGCTCTGTTTTCCCCCTTCAGACTTATAATACCCCCAATAAAGGGTTCATGGCATCAGTGAAAGAGAGGAACCAGCAGTAACGTGGGAAAGTTCCAGAAACAGGCTTTCTTCACACAGAAGAAACATCATGGTCCTACAAAATTCTCCAAATCCAGAGTTAACGCAACCCTTTGTTTTGGATCGGGTTACAGTCTAGTCTCCCAGGTTGGACCAGAAGAGTGCCCAGCAGGTCATCCACACTCTTCTTCCTGTAGTCATCAGGTGGTATGAGTCACCTGTCACCATTCCTTCCAGAGCCTGAGGTGTTTGCAAGAAGTGAGCCCACTGCAGATTTAAGTTTACAGTGGTTTAAGGGAACTCATGACTAATGCTGACACTCCCAGTCTTTTTTTTTTTAAAGATTTTATTAATTTATTTGACAGATAGAGATCACAAGTAGGCAGAGAGGCAGGCAGAGAGAGAGAGAGAGAGAGAGGAGGAAGCAGGCTCCCTGCTGAGCAGAGAGCCTGATGTGGGGCTCGATCCCAGGACCCTGGGATCATGACCTGAGCCGAAGGCAGAGGCTTTAACCCACTGAGCCACCCAGATGCCCCGACTCCCAGTCTTTCATAATGTCCTTCTCTTCGGTGTAAAAATAGAAGCAAATGGAATGTTGGAGAACTTAACAGGTATGTCCTTGAAGGTGCCTGGACTTTGGCAACTATACATGTGGCATGTGTGGTTAATGTACATTTTGAGGCAATTACAAGTAAAACTGACCATTTTGTTTCTCTTGGAAAATAGAATTCATTTAACTTTGACAGTAAAATGTAGGGAAACATTATTTTATCCTAAAGACATACCCCTTTTCTTTCTCTTCTTGATGTCTAAAGCTAATTTTCTAATAGGGACACATAACTCCATATTTAGAAGTAAAATAAATAGGCATCTGGGGAGCCAGCATTGACGTTCGTTCTCGAAAATTGGATCCACCGATGGAATAGCAAACTGTACATTATCTTCCTAAGAAAATACTAATTTATCAGTCCCAAGAGCCAATGAGTTGTTCTGTGTCAGCAATCAGCTTAGCCTCATAATTATAAATTTGTAAGGATCTGTTGAAAGACATGGATCCAGAAGAATTATAGTGTTTCATAGTGAGTCACTTAGAAGAAAGAGCCCTGTTATTTGTAGACATTCCATATAGTCATAGAAATTTAGAGATGGATCAGGTCTTAGCAATCATATAGTCTAACCCTTTTATTTTACACATGAAGAAATCAAGGCCTGGAACCTATTGTAGGAAACATATGAAAATATTTCCATATGCAGCACATCTTCGAAATGTCTGACTGTCTTCAATACTTTGCTAACTCTGCCTTTGAAATGTTCAACACGATGTGCCCCTAATGTGGCAAGGGTGACTCATTGTTACAAGACAGCTCGAATCTGTGGACTGTACTTTGCGTCTTTAGCGTATTCTTTTCTTCCTTTCCTTCCACCCTCCTCCCTTCATTCATTCATTCATTAAAAGATAAGCCACTGGGCCCCCGTATCTGTGAGATGCTAGCTAGGCCAGACAGATGGCTGATTGGAAACATAAGGAGGTTCATGAGCAGTCTTTGCCTTAGAGGAACTCTCAAGATAGACAGTGAGACAGATGCTGGTGTGAAGAGTTGCAAAAGAGCTTCATAAATACCTAACTCTTGGTACGGGCAAGTATATCTCAGGGCACTGAGAAGCAGGGAGTAAGGGTTTCCTGGGAGAGTCAGTCACCCCGAGGGGAATCTCTTCAGATGAGCCTCATCTCGGGCAGAGAAAGCAGTCAGGGCATTGTTGGAAGACGGGGATCTTGCCCAAAGGCAGGAGTGTTGAAGGAAGAATGTGGTGTGTCTAGAAATGGGGAGTTTAGCAATGGAGGGTGCAGGGGGAAATTAGTAATGTGGAATGATGGGTGCTTCAATGAGAAGATAAATTAGAAAATAAACACAGGCATACCTCCTTCTTATTGTGCTTCATTTTCCTCATGCCTTTCAAATATTGCATTTTTATTGATTTATTTTCTTTTTTACAAATTGAAGGTTTGTGGCAATGTGGTCAAACCAGTCTCTCTGCGCCATTTTCCCAAGAGCATTTGCTCACTTCATGTCTCTGTCTCATTTTGGTCATTCTCACAATTTTTAATTTTTTTTTCATTCTTACTATGTGCGTGAGGATGATCAATGACCCATGATCTTTGCTGTTACTCTTTTAATTGTTTTGGAGCTCATGAACCACATCCATATCAGATGGCAAATTTAATCGATAAAGGCTGTGTGCGTACCGACTACTCCACCACCAGCCGTTTTCCCATCTCCCTCTCCTCGGGCCTCTCTGTTCCCTGAGACTCCCCAGTATTGAAATTAGGCCAGTCAGTGATCCTAGAAGGACCTCGCAGGCTTCAAGTGAAAGAAGAGTTGCACGTCTCTACTTCAGATCAAAAGCTAGAAAGGATTACATTTAGCGAGAAAGGCATGGTTCAAAGCTAGGACAGGCTGAAAGCTAGGCCTCTTGCACCCAACAGTCAGGTTGTGAAGGCAAAAGAAAAATTCTTAAAGGAAATTAAAAGCGCTGCTCCAGTGAACACACAAATGATAAGAAAGCAAAACAGCCTTACTGCTGATATGGAGAGAGTCTTAGTTTAGTAGTCCCATTAGAAGATCAAAGCAGCCACAATGTTGCCTTGAGCCAAAGCCTCATGGAGAGCAGGCTCTTAACTTTCTTCAATTCTGTGGAGGCAAGAGAGGTGAGGAAGTTGCAGAAGAAAAGTTGGAAGCTAGTAGATGTTGGTTTTTGAAACTTAAGGAAAGAAGCAGTTTTTGTAACGGAAAGTGGGGAAAGGGGAAGCAGCTTATGCTGATGTAGAAGCTACAGCAAGTTCTCCAGAAGATCTAGCTAAGACCATTCATGAAGGTGGCTCCACCAGACAACAGATTTTCAGTGTAGATGAAACAGCCCTCTGTCAGAAGAAGGTGCTGTCTCGGACTTTTATAGCTAGGGAGAAGAAATCAGGTTCTGGCTTCAACGGACAGGTGACTCTCCTGTTAAGAGCTCATGTAGCTTGAAACTTTAAGTTGAAGTCAGTGCTCATTTGCCATTTTTTTTTTAAGAACATTTTTTTAAGAACTTCCATCGGCCAAAAGATGACTTGCTAAAAGGTCAGAAGATGGTTAGTATTTTTCAGTAATACAGTATTTTTAGCTAAGGTATGTATGTTGTTTTTTTGGATCTGATGCAATTACACACTTAATAACATGGACATAACTTTTATACACCCTGGGATGTCAGAAGATTCATTTGACTTGCTTTACTGAGATTTTCCCCTTATCATAGCGGTTTGGAATTGAACCTGCAAGATCTCTGAGGTATGCCTGTAAAAAGAAAAATCTGCATCATTTTTTAAATTAATTTATTTATTTTTAAAAATAAACATATAATATATTTTTATCCCCAGGGGTACAGGTATTTGAATGGCCAGGTTTACATATTTCACAGCACTCATCATAGCACATACCCTCCCCAATGTCCATATCCCCACCACCCTCTCCCGTACCACCTCCCCCCAGCAACACTCAGTCTGTTTTTTGAGATTGAGTCTTTTATGGTTTGTCTCCCTCCCAATCCCACCTTCTTTCATTTTTTCTTTTCCTACCCCCCAACCCCCCCAAATTTCATCTCCACTTCCTCATATCAGGGAGATCATATGATAGTTGTCTTTCTCCAACTGACTTATTTCGCTAAGCATGATACCCTCTAGTTCCATCCACGTTGTCACAAATGGCAAGATTTCATTTCTTTTGATGGCTGCATGGTATTCCATTGTGTATATATACCACCTCTTCTTTATCCATTCATCTGTTGATGGACATCTAGGTTCTTTCCATAGTTTGGCTGTTGTGGACATTGCTGCTATAAACATTTGGGTGCACGTGCCCCTTCAGAGCACCACGTTTGTATCTTTAGGATATATACCCAGTAGTGCAATCGCTGGGTCGTAGGGTAGCTATATTTTTAACTTTCTGAGGAACCTCCATGTTGTTTTCCAGAGTGGTTGCACCAGCTTGCATTCCCACCAACGGTGTAGGAGGGTTCCCCTTTCTCCACATCCTCACCAACATCTGTCATTTCCTGACTTGTTAATTTTAGCCATTCTGACTAGTGTGAGGTGGTATCTCATTGTGGTTTTGATTTGTATTTCCCTGATGCTGAGTGATATGGAGCTTTTTTTCATGTGTCTGTTGGCCATCTGGATGTCTTCTTTGCAGAAATGTCTGTTCATGTCCTCTGCCCATTTCTTGATTGGATTATTTGTTCTTTGGGTGTTGAGTTTGATAAGCTCTTTATAGATTTTGGATACTAGCCCTTTATCTGATATGTCGTTTGCAAATATCTTCTCCCATTCTGTCAGTTGTCTTTTGGTTTTGTTAACTGTTTCCTTTGCTGTGCAAAAGCTTTTGATCTTGATGAAATCCCAATAGTTCATTTTTGCCCTTGCTTCCCTTGCCTTTGGCGATGTTCCTAGGAAGAAGTTGCTGCGGTTGAGGTCAAAGAGGTTGCTGCCTGTGTTCTCCTCAAGGATTTTGATGGATTCCTTTCTCACATTGATGTCCTTCATCCATTTTGAGTCTATTTTCATGTGTGGTATAAGGAAATAGTCTAATTTCATTTTTCTGCATGTGGCTGTCCAATTTTCCCAGCACCATTTGTTGAAGAGGCTGTCTTTTTTCCATTGGACATTCCTTCCTGCTTTGTCAAAGGTTAGTTGACCATAGAGTTGAGGGTCTATTTCTGGGCTCTCTATTCTGTTCCATTGATCTATGTGTCTGTTTTTGTGCCAGTACCATACTGTCTTGATCACAGCTTTGTAATAGAGCTTGAAGTCTGGAATTGTGATGCCACCAACTTTGGCTTTCTTTTTCAGTATTCCTTTGGCTATTCAAGGTCTTTTCGGGTTCCATATAAATTTTAGGATTGTTTGTTCTATTTCTTTGAAAAAAATGGATGGGATTTTGATAAGAATTGTATTAAATGTGTAGATTGCTTTAGGTAGAATAGACATTTTCACAATATTTGTTCTTCCAATCCATGAGCACGGAACATTTTTCCATTTCTTTGTGTCTTCCTCAATTTCTTTCATGAGTACTTTATAGTTTTCTGAGTATAGATTATTTGCCTCTTTGGTTAGGTTTATTCCTAGATATCTTGTGGCTTTGGGAACAATTGTAAATGGGACTGACTCCTTAATTTCTCTTTCTTTTGTCTGGTTGTTAGTGTAAAGAAATGCAACTGATTTCTGTGCATTGACTTTATATCCTGACACTTTACTGAATTCCTGTACAAGTTCTAGCAGTTTTGGAGTGGAGCCTTTTGGGTTTTCCACATATATTATCATATGATCCGCAAAGAGTGATAATTTGACTTCTTCTTTGCCGATTTGGATGCCTTTAATTTCTATTTGTTGTCTGATTGCTGAGGCTAGGACTTCTAGTACTTTGTTGAATAGCAGTGGTGATAACGGACATCCTTGCCGTGTTCCTGACCTTAGTGGAAAAGCTTTCAGTTTTTGTCCATTGAGAATGATATTTGCAGTGGGTTTTTCAGAGATGGCTTTGATCATATTGAGGTATGTGCCCTCTATCCCTACACTTTGAAGAGTTTTAATCAGGAAGGGATGCTGTACTTTGTCAAATGCTTTTTCAGCATCTATTGAGAGTATCATATGGTTCTTCTTTCTTTTATTAATGTATTGTACCACATTGATTGATTTGCGGATGTTGAACCAACCTTGCAGCCCTGGAATAAATCCCTCTTGGTCATGGTGAATAATCCTTTTAATGTACTGTGGATCCTATTGGCCAGTATTTTGGTCAGAATTTTCAAACCTGTGTTCATCAAGGATATTGGTCTGTAATTCTCTTTTTTGATGGGACTCTTGTCTGGTTTTGGGATCAGGGGTGATGCTGGACTCATAAAATGAGTTTGGAAGTTTTCCTTCCATTTCTATTTTTGGAACTGTTTCAGGAGAATAGGAATTAATTCTTCTTTAAATGTTTGGTAGAATTCCCCTGGGAAGCGTCTGGCACTGAACTTTTGTTTGTTTAGAGATTTTTGATGACTGTTTCAATCTCCTTACTGGTTATGGGTCTGTTCAGGATTTCTATTTCTTCCTGGTTCAGTTGTGGTAGTTTATATGTCTCTGGAAGTGTATCCATTTCTTCCAGATTGTCGAATTTGTTGGCGTAGAGTTGCTCATATTCTGTTCTTATAATTGTTTGTATTTCTTTGGTGTTGGTTGTGATCTCTCCTTTTTCATTCATGATTTTATTTATTTGGGTCCTTTCTCTTTTCTTTTTGATAAGTCTGGCCAGGGGTTTGTCAATCTTCTTAATTCTTTCAGAGAACCAGCTCCTAGTTTCATTGATTTGTTCTATTTTTTTTTAGTTTCTATTTCATTGATTTCTGCTCTGATCTTTATGATTTCTCTTCTGCTGTGTTTAGGCTTTCTTTGTTGTTCTTTCTCCAGCTCCTTTAGGTATAGGGTTAGATTGTGTATTTGAGACCTTTCTTGTTTCTTGAGAAAGGTTTGTACCACTATATATTTTCCTCTCAGGACTGCCTTTGTTGTGTCCCACAGATTTTGAACCATTGTGTTTTCATTATCATTTGTTGCCATGATTTTTTTCAATTCTTCTTTAATTTCCTGGTTGACACATTCATTTTTTTAGAAGGATGCTGTTTAGTCTCCATGTATTTGGGTTCTTTCCAAATTTCCTCTTGTGATTGAGTTCTAGCCTCAGAGCATTGTGGTCTGAAAATATGCAGGGAATGATCCCAATCTTTTGATACTGGTTGAGACCTGATTTATGACCCAGTATGTGGTCTATTCTGGAGAATGTTCCATGTGCACTAGAGAAGAATGTAAATTCTGTTGCTTTGGGATGGAATGTTCTGAATATATCTGTGATGTCCATCTGGTCCAGTGTGTCATTTAAGGCCTTTATTTCCTTGTTGATCTTTTGCTTATATGATCTGTCCATTTCAGTGAGGGGAGTGTTAAAGTCCCCTACTATTATTGAATTATTGTCGATGTATTTCTTTGATTTTGTTATTAATTGGATTATATAGTTGGCTGCTCCCATGTTAGGGGCATAGATATTTAAAATTGTTAGGTCTTCTTGTTGGACAGACCCTTTGAGTATGATATAGTGTCCTTCCTCATCGCTTATTATAGTCTTTGGCTTAAAATCTAGTTGATCTGATATAAGGATTGCCACCTCTGCTTTCTTCTGATGTCCATTAGCATGGTACATTGTTTTCCACCCCCTCACTTTAAATCTGGAGGTGTCTTCGGGTCTAAAATGAGTTTCTTGTAGGCAACATATTGATGTGTGTTTTTTTTAATCCATTCTGATACCCGGTGTCTTTTGATTGGGGCATTTAGCCCATTTCCATCCAGGGTAACTACTGAGGGATATGAATTTAGTGCCATTGTATTGCCTGTAAGGTGACTGTTACTATATATTGTCTCTGTTTCTTTCTGATCTACTACTTTTAGGGTCCCTCTTTGCTTTCAATATTTCCTGTAGAGCTGGTTTGGTGTTTGCAAATTCTTTCAGTTTTTGTTTGTCTTAGAAGCTCTTTATCTCTCCTTCTATTTTCAATGATAGCCTAGCTGGATATAGTATTCTTGGCTGCATGTTTTTCTAGTTTAGTGCTCTGAATATATCATGCCAGTTCTTTCTGGCCTGACAGGTTTCTGTGGATAGGTCCGCCACCAATCTAATGTTTTTACCCTTGTATGTTGCAGACTTCTTTTCCTGGGCTGCTTTCAGAATTTTCTCTTTGTCGCTAAGACTTGTAAGTTTTACTATCAGGTGACGAAGTGTGGACCTATTTTTATTGATTTGGAGGGGCATTCTTAGCATCTCCTGGATTTTGATGTTTGTTTTCTTTGCCATATTAGGGAAATTCTCTACAATAATTCTCTACAATATACCTTCTGCTCCCCTCTCTCTTCTTCTTCTTCTGGAATCCCAATTATTCTAATGTTGTGTCGTCTTATGGTGTCCCTTATTTCTCGAATTCTCTCCTCGTGGTCCAGTATTTGTCTCTCTTTTGCTCAGCTTCTTTATTCTCGGTCATTTGGTCTTCTATGTCACTAATTCTTTCCTCTGCCTCATTTATCCTAGCAGTAAAAGCTTGCTTTTTTTATTGCACCTCATTGATAGCTTTTTTTATTTCAACTTGGTTAGATTTTAGTTCTTTTATTTCTCCAGAAAGGGCTTTTATCTCTCCAGAGAGGGTTTCTCTGATATCTTCCATGCCTTTTTCAAGCCTGTCTAGAACCTTGAGAATCGTCATTCTGAACTCTAGATCTGTCCTATTACCAATGTCTGTATTGATTAGGTCCCCAGCCTTCGGTACTGCCTCTTGTTCTTTTTTTTGTGGTGAGTTCTTCCACCTTGCCATTTTGTCCCGATAAAATTTGCTTTCTCCTCCTCTGGAATTCTGCTGTTCTCCTTGGTGAGTGAAGGTGGTCTTGGCTGGGTTTCTTGTTGATCTTCTGGGGGAAGGGCCTGTTGTAGTGATTCTCAAGGGTCTTTGCCCCAGTCAGAATAGCACCACCCTTACCAGGGGCCTGGCTAAGTAATCCGCTAGAGTTTGCTTTCAGGAGCTTTTGCTCCCTGAGCACTTTCCGTAGAGTTCCTGAGGAGAGGAATGAAGCTGGCAGCCTCCCAATCTTCGGCCCGGAGGAGCCGAGACCTCGGGGTTCCGCTCCTCAGTGCGCCCTCAGAGAAAAGTGCCCAACTTCCCCCTTCTCCCTGGCCTCTGGTCATGCTTGGAGGAAAACACTCAACCGCTCGCACTTGGAGAAATCGCCCAGTCGCTTCCGTCTCCGTGGCCTCTGGCCACGCTCCGAACTCACCCAGCCTGTGACTGGTTCAAGGTAATCCTGAGCTGAGAGCTCACTCCTCGGCTTTGTTGCTGTAGCCAGCTTCCCCACTCTAATACCTGTGAGCTCTGCGACACTCAGACACCCCCGGTCCTTCTGTGACCCCGCGGGACCTGGGGTTAGGCTGACCCCACATGGGCTTCCCCCCAGTTTAGCCTCTGGAGCAATGTTCCTCCATGGAGCAGACTTTTAAAAGTCCTGATTTTGTGCTCCGTTGCTCCACTACTTGCAGGGAGCCGGCCCCTCCCCCCGTGGTCTATTTTCCTGGCGCTTTGGATTCACTTTTCCGCAGGTCCTACCTTTCAGAATGTGATTGGTTTTCTGTTTCCAGAATTGTTGCTCTTCTTCTCTTCAGTTTCCCGTTGGATTTGTAGGTGTTCACAATGGTTAGATAAGCTATCTAGCTGATCTCCTGCTACCTGATGTCATCTCAGCCTGCTACTTCTCTGCCATCTTGATTCCTTTGAAAAATATGCATCTTATGCTGAGGAATTTAGTTACTATCCTGAGTGACAGTTTCCCAAACCTTAGTAATTTAAGTATTATTTCCACAATATGTGTTATAGCCAAAGCTGCCTTATGTTATTTTTGCTCTCCTTGTAAACTACTTGTACTGTTATTTGTTTAACATTTTCCTCAAATGCCTTATTTTGAAACATAACCTGTTTTCAAGTAGCTAGAACACCAGTATTGTAAATAGAAAATCAACGTCACAAGATGAACCATGAGAGACTATGGACTCTGAAAAACAATCTGAGGGGTTTGAAGTGGCGGGGGGGGGGTGGGAGGTTGGGGTACCAGGTGGTGGGTATTATAGAGGGCACAGCTTGCATGGAGCACTGAGTGTGGTGAAAAAATAATGAATACTGTTTTTCTGAAAATAAATAAATTGGAAAAAAAAAAAAAAAAGAAAATCAACGTCACAGGTGCCTGGGTGGTTCAGTCAGTTAAGCGTCTGCCTTTGGCTCAGATAATGATCCTGGAGTGCTGGGATTGGGCCCCAGGTTGGACTCCCTGCACAATGGGGAGTCTGCTTCTCCCTCTTCCCCTTACCCCACTTGTGTGCGTGCTCTCTCTCTGGAATAAATAAAATCTTAAATAAATAAATAAATAAATAAAACCAAGATCACTTGTAGTCAATTCAAGGTCACCATTAAAATGAATGTGATTAAAATAAAACATTCTTGTTAACTCTTTGCTTCTCAAAGTCTCTGAATCTGAGGCTTATAGTTTCATTATTTTAAAGGAAGATGGTAGGTTTGGGAGAGGAGTTAAATTCACTGTAGCACTAAATTGAGACTCCTAAAATGAGTAAGGGGGAGGAAAGAGAGTTGAACAACACATGGCTCCCTTATTCTTTAAGTCAAGAGTGTTCAGCATGGTTCCTTTGTACCATGTTCGATACTGCAGGGATATGCATGCCACGTAGGGGGACATGTCATAGGCCGTACTGGGCTATCTGAGGATTCAGAGCCAAGAAGTGACAAAATCAGACCTACATGGAGAGTGATGAAAAGGAGACCAGAGAAGTAAGCTAGAGCTTTGTAGAGGATGTGCAAGGATTCCCATATGGTCCAGTCAATATAACAGGATGAAAAAGAGGGACCAGATTTAAGAAAAATCTGTGATCGGGGCACAGCAGGAGTTGGTGCCCGGAGGGAATGAGCAACGCAGGTCAAGGAAAGAGAAGGGCCGGTGATGCTCCCCAGTGGGATTGTTTGGGAGACTGCATGCGTGGTCACATGACCCAGGCCACGTTTACAAAGAAGAGATAGTAGTAGAGTATGTGTACTTGGTGAGTGGCGGGGAGGGAGGGAGCAAATAAGGGATGAGAGTGTTAAGATTCCTTGCTTTGGAATGTGCTGCCTGTGACAAATATGTACCCATCTTAGGCTCACATCAAATGTTCACTGAGAATACAGCAGAGAGGGGAAGGTCAGCAAGCAGGCCACTGGAAACCACCCTGCTGGAACTCAGAGACAGTCCCAATGCCAAAGAGTCTGGAAGAGACCCCGGTGGCCTATCAGTCGGCCTCAAAAACACTTGAATTTACTTAATGACCATTTCAGAAAATTTGTAATATAAGCAGGTAGACGAGTTCAAGATATACTAGACACATTTACTTTCATAAGATGTTAGAAATGAATCCATACAACCAAAAACTCATTAAGAACCTCTTTCTATAAAGCAATTTACTGAGTGCTTTTAGGGATAGAGAGATAAATTAGACACAGACCCTGTTCTCATAGAGCTTGTAAAGATCTAATAAGAGAATGGATAAAATTTTCAGGGATTTAAAGCTTAACATACGAGGCCTTTATTCATGATTCCCAGAAAAAAAATTAGCCTCAAAATTTCCTTAGTAAGCATAATCTGAACTTTGTCTTCATGTGTTTTTAGAAATTGATGATGGTATTGGTGTAGAACAACAATATAAATGAAATTCGGGGTAGCCTCATAAAATTGGAAATTAAAACCTTGTCAATCATTAGAAGCCCCTTTTCCTATGTTGTACTTAAAATGCTCATTTTCCCAGCTCAGGAGAAATAATCGCAAGTTTTGTCTTACGTATAGCATAAACTTGCCCTTCCTTCTCAGATGAGTATATGTAGTAAAGAATTGGAATATTCTCATCAGACCCTCTTGAACAATCCGTTTCATGTAACTGGGAATTTTTTGTTCCTGATCAACAGGACACAGACTAGAAAACGTAGATTTCACTCTGAGCCTAGAAAAGAATCAGAGGTTTGAAGAAGAGGAAGGACAACAAGCCTAACATTGATGCTCCTTCTTCAGTCTCTAGACCCATCTGTGGAAAGAAGTGTTTTCATAAGACTCAGACAGAATTCATTTCCATAGAGCATTCTTAATGGCTCCTGTCAGTACAAAACAGCTGGGAAACATATGGTATCCATTTCCCTGTATCACTTGGAAAAAATTTCACATGTAAATAAAGCCAACATAAAAGAGTAGCCCTTTGAACCCACGACCTTATACAATACCTAAATAGATTGGTACAATGCACTCGTTGTATTGGTCCACTAAATTATGTGACTTTAAAAATTGTTTATTACCTCCTGAGATGCACGTTTTCAAGAAGTTCCAAAGGAATCAAGGTAATTGGCAAAATATTAGCAAATACCATCCCTAATAATAAGTATGTATCTCTGAAATGTCAAGGAGTATATATGAGTATAAATAGACACACACACACATAAACACACACACATATGTTGGCCACTGTATTTTAAGCATTTCAGAAAAACTGATGGATAAAATTAAAGGCATATTTATACATTATAAACTTTACATCCGCTATCTCTCTGCTGTTTGAAATAAGTAACCATGTGTTCTTGAAAGGAAGAGAGGAAAGCTTGGCAGAAATTTCTGGCAGACAATTTTTCATAGCTTCACATTTTTGGGGAAAAATAGACCTATAAAGGATAGGAAACCTTTTAAATTTATAATGGACCAACTGGAATTAGTCTTTGCCTTTGCATATTTACATTTCATAAATAACTTTAGAAAACCCAGCTCTCATTGGTGATTATCACTCCTCTGAGTTTATTAACAGGACTTTTGTCCCCTGTGATATTAAGCTGTAAATCCCTCAGAATGATGCGCTTTGGGCATTTACAAGGAGATTTAATGCGTTGCACAAAGTGAGATTCAAATTCAAATACTAGCATTTGTTAATTTGTGCCAAGTACTGTGGACAGCTTAGAACCAGAGCCAACGGAAGGGAAGAGAAGTGGCAGCTCAGCAGCATCTAGATACCTTTCTTCCCTTTTGGAGCATTCCTTGTTAATACCTGTTCCTCACTGGACACAATCCAGGCCTCCCTCCACAGCTTGTAGGATTCTCTTCATAGATTTTAACGGTCTTGGAACTAGACCATTTAGTGCAGACCCTCTGGAAAACCCCATGCCAAATTATGGTCTGTTTGGAGGTAAGACCCCATCCACCCACAGTTACATAGTATTCTGGCTCAGAATAGTTCCTCTCACCTCCTTAGCTTGCTTCCAGAACTTTCTCTGAATCCTTTTAGAACACTTCCCAATAGGAACAAGACTGACCGGTGATCTAAATTTGGGGAACTTTTAATAACTTTTATGCCACTTTAACCCCAGAGACTGTCCTAGAAATGACAGGCCTGAATTCACCCCACCTCTCTCTTTCTTTCTTTCTTTGTGTCCAGTAGCAAAGAATGGACACAAGACCATGCTTTGGGATTAAATACTTCCTACGTGTTGTTGTTCCAGAAAAGGAGAACGAGATGGGAGGCCCCTAGTTGGAGGGCATGTGCTAAAACCTCCCCTCCACTGTAAAAGGGGGATGGTGTAAATGTAAGTGTAAGGGGAGGAGGCCATAAATCAGAGGTCTCCCAAGTTTTCAAGGGAGCTGGGTCAGTGGTCTAGTCAAGGGAGTGTCCCAGAGAGGAAGCAGAATCATCATGAGGGAGGAGACTATTGTTCCTGTGCCAGAAGGCACAGGGTTATCTTCCAGTAGGCTAACCCAGAGAGATGGTGTTCTCTTTAACTTCCAGATGCATTGTTTCACACACACTCTGTGTCTACCAGACGCTCTCTCAAAGGCAAACCAGACCATCCTAATCGAAGCTTTGCAGATAAATGAGAAGAAAGAAAAATGCTCACTAACATGACCATCTCAGCCTCCCTTCTGTCCCTTTGCAGCTCCTTCTCCTCCTTCTCCTGGTTGTTCCCAGCTTTGCCAACATTGGAGGACACCCTTGAATCTCACAGCATGTTCTGTTGTGAAGTGTTAATACATGACGTTGCTGTGTCATTTTCCAGAGAGCACTGGGAAATGCCCCTGAATGGTGGTTCTCTGGGATAACCATCTGTGAGGGACAGTCATCCAATGGGTCACAGTTTCAGTTTGCCCAATATTAAGTAATTTACCCCTTTTCTATGTGGGACTTCTTAAACTTTAGGGATATACATATATGTATGTATGTATGTGTGTGTGTGTGTGTGTGTGCACGTCTTCTCTCCCCTCATTTAACACAGAGGATCCAACCTCTCATTTCTGTTTTCCAAGATCATGAAGAGTATCCTAATCATTCTAAAGAGGTATACCCATCCAGGGAATGAGTCTAAAAATCTTGATTGGCTGGTTTGCTTGTTTGTTTCAGCAGTCTGCTTTTTCCATGATTAGTATTTTCATTAATTTTGAGCCAATAGGCCATAACTTTTATCACTCACTGTTTTCCAGAAGTCAGCATGAACTGTTTGGTTTACCGTACACGTTCTCTCGAGGTTGTCCCCTCAGGCAGGGGCTTTCTTCGAACGTAACATGAGTGGACTATGCCTGCCTTCATGGCCAAGATACCTTCGGCATTTCAATGTAATACTCTCCTCTTGTATGTATTTCTAAACAGTTTCAAGCTCCGGCTGGAACTGCAGCGTGTCGGCCCTCATTACAAACACGCAGAAACCCACGGGAATCGCCGACGTGTACAGTAAGTTCCGTCCTGTGAAGCGAGTTTCCCCGCTAAAGCACCAGCCAGAGACTCTGGAGAACAATGAAAGCGATGACCAGAAGAACCAGAAGGTGGAGTATCAGAAAGGGGGTGATTCTGACCCAGGTCCCCAACCCGAAGAGCTCAGCCCTGGAGATGGAGACAGCGGTCCCCAAAGTAAGAGCACCGAGCCCAGCACCTTGCTGGGGGAACTGGAGCACTATGACCTTGACATGGATGAGATTCTGGATGTGCCTTACATTAAATCCAGTCAACAGCTTGCCTCTTACACCAAGGTGACTCCAGAGAAGAGAATTTTGGGTTTGTGCACCACCATCAATGGCCTTTCTGGCAAAGCCTGCTCTCCCGGCAGTGCTGAGAGCTCTCCAGCCAACACGACCCCGTTCTGTGTTCTTTCACCTGTGAAAAGCCCTCAGCTGAGAAAAACGTCGTCCGTCGCCCGCGACCAGCAAAAGCTCTCTGCTGAAGAGTCTGAGAACTCAGCCGCACTGGTGAAGTGTGGCTCCGCCTACGAGCCCGAGAACCAGAATAAGGACTTCCTCAACAAGACCTTTAATGATGCTCCGGGTCGAAAACGCGAGAAGGCAGTGCCAGACTGTCAGCTCAGGGCCTTCCATCTGCAGTCCGCAGCCACGGAGCCCAAACTAGACGAGCCCATCGGGAGTGGGAACTGGACCAGCTCCCAGGGCCCAGAAGAAAGGAGTGAGCATCTGAAAAAAGCGAAAAGCATCTTGAACATTGTTAAGGAAGGACAGATCTCTCTCCTGGTAAGTGTGATCTAAGTCCATCTTCTGAAGACTTTGGTTTCATTGGTGAGCGTTTGTTCCCTTCTGGCTTCATCTTTATTCATAGCTTGAGTTAGGGGATGTGCCTTCTGAATTTTAAAATGCAAAGGTAGGAGATTAATACAGGGGGAAAACCAACGGCTGGAGAAGGAATGTTATTCCACTTTAATTGTGCATGAATCTGACAGGAATAGGACCCATAATCTAAACAAAAACAAAACAAAGTTCAGCCCTTGCTTTCACGTGAATCTTAATGTCCTTC
Organism: Neogale vison; assembly: GCF_020171115.1. Taxonomy (NCBI): domain Eukaryota; kingdom Metazoa; phylum Chordata; class Mammalia; order Carnivora; family Mustelidae; genus Neogale; species Neogale vison. The sequence goes on from NC_058091.1 coordinate 178,133,486, forward strand.
TTTCCCGTGTTCGAACGGGTCCCCGTGCTGTCACTCAGTTACTTGTGGGGACATCAGTTCCTTGCTGATGGTGAGCCTGCCACATAACATGAACAGAGCGTCTTCTGTTTTATCTTGATCATTATTCAGAAGACTTGGACCAGGAAGTTTGAAAGCATTTGCAGATAGAAGCTTCCCCTGGAGCTTAGTTGCCCTCTGACCTCCATGGAGTTTTTACTCAGTTCCAGTGCTGCGAGTCCAGGGAGCCTGAAGAAGCTTTTCCAAAGACTCGAGTCACAGAGTTAATGTGATGTAAGAAAAGTCTGTTCTGCTCCGGCTCAGAGAAAGCTCAACTGAAATCACACCCCATCTGCCTGCATTGTTCTTTTCTGGCTTCCAGACTTGGATCAAACAGTAGCAAGCCTGGGCTGATACTATGATGTTAATTAAAATCTCACTCGAGAAAATCATCACATCTTGGCAGTGTGATTCCACTTAGGGTAAAGCTGTGCAGAGATAAGTACCATGTGCCTGGTCTCTTGTCACAATTCTGACTGTTGTCATAGGCTGATAGGCTTGAACACTTTCCCCCCCAAAAAAAGTAATATTTTTTTTTCTCCTGAAAATAGCTTTTTTCCATTTCTCCTGGCTCTTCCTCTTTTTCTCTCTGGTTCATTCTTTTCTTCTGCCCATTCCACGTTTTCATGTTTCCCTGATGACAACACCTCTCGACTCTTCCAACAGTCCCTCTCAACCATGTCATACACAGAGAAGTAAGCTTCACTAGAGGCGAGAACACTAACGGCCAGGTATAGCCTCCAGGTGCCCCAGGAGTTAGTTTGGGGTTCAATTGTCTGGAAAGAAATCCCGTGGTAGCTCTAGTTGTGGCAGCTGTCAGATAGCTCGTGATCAAAGCCAGTTCTCCGTCATTTGAGGCAGACCAGATGGTGGAGAGAAGTAGTTCCTTCATTCAACAAACCTACAACAGAGGATACAACACAGTCTGGCTGTCAGCACTTAGCAGTCGAGTGGAGGAGACAGAGAGGGAACGTGCCAATTACCATAAATGTCATTGGAGTTGTTTAGAAAGCCATCTTGGCCCCTCTGTGAGCTCGCTGACCGAGCCCTGTCGCCATGTCTCCCATGAAGGTAAGTCCCTTGAGGACTTGGGTTCCAAAGGATAGGATAGCAAAAAAAGTAATGGAAAGTCATTAGCATTAATAGTAGGGAATTTTGGACTTCTCAGATCCCCAGGATGGCCACCAGACCTCCTGGAAACTCAGCTCTTGTTCCGTGTCCACAGCGAAACCCCCACAGCATCTCATTCTGATTCTTGACTCAAGTGGTCTAATCTTACCGTCCCGACAGCCACACCTCGCTGCCGACAACCTAGACAAAATTCACGACGAAAATGGCAATAATCTCTTACATGTGGCCGCGTCGCAGGGACACGCCGAATGTCTGCAGCACCTCACCTCTTTGATGGGAGAAGACTGCCTCAGTGAGCGAAATGCAGAGAAGCTGACTCCAGCGGGCCTGGCCATCAAGGTGATGATGGGTTGGCGGTTGGGCCTGGCACTGCTAGAAGGTGGATTTCTGTTTTTTGAAAATTCCTAGTGAGCTTAGCTGAAGAGCTGAGTATGGAGAGAGAGTAGCGTTGGGTACCAGGCAAATGGCAAATGAGCATACTACATTTTAGAGAATAATCATTTCCATTACTAACTCTTTGAGCTTTGGAAACTACATTCCAGTTTATGGTGCAATGAGGGTAAGCTTCACATCAGCTAATAGAGAGGAACGAAAATGATCTCTTGTGGTTCTCAGAGCTTTTGTTATTCATGACGACTGCGATTTAAATTTTTAACCACACCTGGATTTGTCTGTGACTGTTTCATTTTTTCCTAATGTGAGTATAATGAGCGAGACAAATGAGGAAAAGGTGTATTTTAAGGAATGGTAAGTCTCAAGAGTATTTCAGATAATAAAGCAGGGTTCTAACAGATCACGTCTGAAGTGTAAACGTCTTCGGTACGAAGAGTTGTTTAGAACGTCAGAGCCAAGTTCTGAGTGTCATGTCGACTGGGATAGAGTTGAAAAGTTAGAAATTGGGAGTCAGGGAAACATGGTCTTTTATAGCTCACTGCAGTGAGTGCCTCTGTAAAACATAACACATCACTAGAAGGTTGGCTATTAAAACTACGCTTACTTTTAAGATCTTTGGCCCCTAAGTGTAGAATTCAGTCCTATTTATGAAGAAGCCAGAAGTGAAGTTCCGGGAAATACAATACATCTGGTGCTTCTGCATATGTGCTCTGCTTTACATAATAGCCATGTCCTCTAAAAGCTGAAGAATCATTTTTAGAAATTTTGAAATTTACTTAGGAGAACTCACTAGTTAAAGAAATGCACTTGCGTATTCACTGAAGAACATGTTACATTTGAAATACAAGTGAGTGCTGTCCTACCCTTGCTATATCTTTTATGCAAATCTCAATTTTTGCATCTTTAATTTATTTACCATTCACTGCACTTTTTTTATTTTTTAAAGATTTTTAAAATTTATTTGACAGACAGAGATCACAAGTAGACAGAGAGGCAGGCAGAGAGAGAAGAAGGGAAGCAGGCTGAGCACTGAGCAAAGAGCCCGATGTGGGTCTCGATCCCAGGACACTGGGATCATGACCTGAGCCAGAGGCAGAGGCTTTACCTACTGAGCCACCGAGGCGCCCCTCACTCCACTTTTTTAAAAGATTTTTTTAATGTATTTGAGAGAGAGAGAGAGAGAGAGCATAAGTGGAAGAAGAGCAGGGAAGAGGGAGAAGCAAACTCCCTGATGAGCAGGGAACCCAAATCAGGACTTGATCCCAGGACCCAGAGATCATGACCTGAGGTGAAGGCAGACACTTAACCAACTGAGCCACCCAGGTGTCCCACCATTCAGTGAAGTTTTATGTATGAAATTTTCTTTCTGCTTTATGTAATTGTATTCAGTGATAATGTATTATTTCCAAGATAGTATAGAAAATGGTATATCTTTGATAAAATAAGAGATCGAAGACCCTGGTAGATACTGCTTTCCTTTAGTGAATGTCGCTATGTCGTATTAGGAGCTGAACTGCAAGCAGCCATCATGAAGAAAGAGAAATGAGATGGGAAGTCAAGGTGCAGGATAGATGAGTTCAACAATGTGTACCATGTCCACCAGGTACTGTGTTAGGTGGTGACAATACAATATGAATGAGACTTAGTCCCTTTTCCTCAGAAGCTGATAGCCAGATAGATAGGGCAGGTAAGTTACTAGTAATTCAAGTGCATGATGGCAAATTTGGTTCTAGTCCTATATCAGAGTCCTGTGGGAAGACAGGGGTTGGATCTGGTCATCAATGGATGTGGGTCAGTGTTGAATAAATATTCTTGCAATTCCAATAAATGTTGACATTTGCCTTGCTCTTTTAGTGTTTATAAAATACAGTACTCATTAGCTTTCCTAACTGTTGTTAGATTATGGAGTATATCATAGCTATACAGCTGGATGAGAAAGTTTTTTTCTTCATTTATATACCCTAGTGCTTGTTTTCATGGATCAAGAATTCTCAGAGTAGGACAGTATCTAAGAAACTCATGGTCATTAGGCCAATCCAGGCTATAAACTCCTTCTACAGTACTGATATTGGTAATTCATTCTTAAACTCCTCCAGTCAACATACTGCTGTCATGTAACCAGCATGTAACCTTGAAATGCAGTGGTTTATTTTTCTGTTTTAATGAAGAACACATATCAAACCCATGAGATTCAAAAGCTCTTATGGATTTGGGGTCTCAGATATTTCATGGACGATGATATGAGAAATGGAACTCTTCTTCTATTTCTTGATTTAATCTAGAATTTACAAAAGAATCAATACAAATGTTTCATAGTAAGTGCTATCCCCTTCGGGAATCTGACTTGACACAAATCCTGCCTCAGTCCATTCAGTGTCATTTGATAGACATCAGAGAAGTTGAGGGAGTTCTACGAAGTCATCATTCTTCTGTTTTAGGAATTGTTTTGAACACCAGTGACCAACTGATGGTGTTTCACCTCATTAAGCATAGTTCTGAGAGCCCTGCTCTCACTAAAGACAACAAACTTGGTTCAAATGAGCAGAAGTCGCTGAGATCATGTGACTAGACTGACAAAAAGCAGAGTCAGAGATAGGGTATCAAATAAAAAGATTACCTGAGAAAAGGGGCTTTGAAGGCTTTAGAATACCTATCCTCTCCCCTTAAACTTCTTAAATGGAACATAATAAATTCTTACCAGTTAGATGCAGAATTTATTTAGAGTTTTCTGGGGAACCCAACACTAGATCCTGTGGCAGTTCAGGGCATTACTGAGTGCCCTTTGGGAACAGTTAAGCAAAATAACTGGAAAGAAAGATTTTTATATATGGTGTGTTTCTAAAATGGGGCCAAAACAATTCATTGTTTTAGGAGCTAAGCAGACTTGGAATGAAATAACCTTAGTTTCCTTTTTACTTCTCGTTCAGTCCTCTGATTGAGCTCAAAGATAACACAATGGTCTGATGAGAAAATAGCTTCAAAGACATAAACTACTGTCTTCCTTTTTAACCCCCGTGAGTGACCTCAGTTTCAGAGACTTCAGCAGCAAAAATCTCCTGTTTGAATTTAATGATATATATATTTTTTTGTTTTCTTGATCTTTCTGTTTATGGCAAGCAATGTTGTGTTCAAAACCATGGTAGCAATCTATTTCCTTCTGCCTTTATAGTAGCATATTATTATTTAATATATTCATTATTTAAACAATACCTTTTTGAATAACTAGAACTAACAGATACCTGACAGAACATTCTACCCAACAAAAACAGAATACATATTCTCCCCTAATACAGATGGAACATTCTCCAGAATAGACCATATGTTGGGCCACAGAACAGGTCTCAATAAATATGAAAGGAATGAAATCATACAAAGTATATCCTTTAACCATAATGAAATGCAATTAGGAATCAGTAACAGAAGGAAATTAGGAATACTCAGAAGTCTCTGGAATTAACACACACCAAAATAATCCTTTATCAAAGAAGAAATTACAAAGGAAACTGGAAAATATTTGGAGATGAACAAAATGGAATATATTATCATTTAAGGATATAGCTAAAACAATGCTGAGAGAGAAATTTTATAGTCATAAATGCCAGTATTTAAAAAAAGAAAAGCAGGGATGCCTGGGTGGCTCAGTGGGTTAAGTATCTGCCTCCAGCTCAGATCATGATCCCAGGATTCTGAGGTAGAGCCTCCCCCCACCCCCGCCCTGTCAGGCTCCCTGCTCAGCAAGGAGTCCGCTTTCCCCTCTCCTACTCCCTCTCCCCCCTACTTGTGTACTCTCTTCCTTACATATAAATAGATAAATCTTTTTTAAAAAAAGGAAAAAAGAAAGCTCTGAAGTGAATAGCTTAACCCTCTACCTTAAGAAACTTGAAAAAGAATAACAAACTATATTCAAAGCAAGCAGAAGAAAAGAAATTTAAAAATTCAAGCTGGGAAGGGAGCCAACCCATACAGACCAACCTCCCCTGGCAGCAAGGAGGGCAAAGGAGGGAGGAGATAGATCTGAGGTGGCACCTGGAAGCTATTCACCACCCATTTGATCTTGCTAGATTCCCCCAGTGGAAGAATAGTGTCTGCCTATGAATGGTTGAGAGCTGACTGCTTGAAATTCCACTATCCAAATAGGTATAGATGAAAAATGAGTAGATTACCTGCTATATCTTGTATCTAGAATAAGCTTCCCTGACTCCATGGCACAGTAGCTCTTTTCTTCTGGGCTAAGGTCCCACCGTGGGCAAACCAGGAAGGCAGCTGATGTCCCATGTGTGGTAGGGAGGATCTGGGAGAGTGTACTACTAGTAAAAGGTAACAGTGTTGTGTGCTGAGTTATCTCATAGGTTTTGTCTCATCTGCTGCTCACAGTTGCTTTATGAAGCAGTTAATACTATCCCTGCTATTTCACAGATGAAAAAACTGAGTGTCAGGGAGGGGAAGCAACTTATTCAAGGCCTTAAATCTAAGTAGTGAATTCAGGATTTAAATCCATTGTCCTAATGACTAGGTTATACATTTCACAGCTGCCTTCCTGGTTTGTACAATGTGGGATCTCAGCACAGGAGGAAAAAGCCAGTGTGGGGCTGGAGTCACCAAAGATTTTGGTGAACATAGCATAGCATTTGAGCCAATATAATAAAGTTATTTTCTCTTTTTTGATTTTGGAATCCTACCATTTCAAATTATGAAAGGTAAAAACCTATTCTAAGAGCAAATGAATAAACAAATGTTGGTATATTCATACAAGGGAATACTTACCAGCAATTAAAAAAAAAAAAAAAAGAAAGAACAAACCTTTCATACAAGAAGAAGCTTGGATGAATCTCAGAGGCATGAATGCTGGGTGACAAAAGTGAGACACAGAAGACTATGTACTCTCTCCTGTTGTGATGGAAATCCTATCACTGGTTGCCTAGGGCAAAGACCAGAGGAGTCCTAAAGATTTTGGGAAAGGGGGGAATGGAAAGGTTCTCTATCTTGATTGGAGGAGCAGTTTTAAGAGAATATATATTTGTCAAAATTCATCAAAGTATATGCTTTAAAAGAGTGGAGTATATTTTATAGCATGCAAATTATGCCTCAGTAAAGTCATTTTAAACTAGCTGATTATAGTTATGAAGATGCATTTCAGTAAAAATTCCCCATCGGATTTTGAGCCAAAAGCACAGACCAGAGATAAAATAGAAAAGCACAGACCAGTTTGATAGACTGCAAATAAATGAAGCCAAATACGAGAACCCAAATTCACGTGATTTCTTCCCTTGGCAAAGTTACCATCTATGAGGTATTTATCAAACTTCAGTGACCTTGCATTTCTTTCTTTCCTTCTTTTTTCCAATGTAGAATGGTCAGTTGGAGTGTGTCCGTTGGATGGTGAGTGAAACAGAAGCCATTGCAGAGCTGAGTTGTTCTAAGGATTTCCCAAGCCTTATTCATTATGCGGGTTGCTTTGGCCAGGTAGGAAGAATTTTTAATGATCAGGTTTATAAGCCATCATTTTCTTGTAATATTTTTCAATGAAAAACATGTTTTAAACAACCTAAATATTTCCCAATAATGTAATGGATAAATAACAAAGCTACATACCTATTATGGAATTTTATGGGAAAACATGGGGATACTAAACTGATACTAAACTGTCTGATACAAAACCATTCACATAATTTGGTACCAACTTTGAATTCTGGAGAGAGAGAGAAGAAGAGAAATAGGTAATAAGACTTGAAAAAACCCAAAAACCCGAAAAAACTATGTCCCATCATGTTTATTATAGTTATCACTCGGGGTGGAATTAGAAATGGCTCTTGTCTTCTTTGTTGTATTTTTCAGGATTTTACAAGTTTCCTACAGTAAATGCATTTAACTTTTCTTTTAATTTTTTAATTTTTTAATTTTTTATAAACATATAATATATTTTTATCCCCAGGGGTACAGGTGTGTGAATCACCAGGTTTACACACTTCACAGCACTCACCAAAGCACATACCCTCCCCAATGTCCATAACCCCACCCCCTTCTCCCAACCCCCTTCCCCCCAGCAATCCTGTTTGTTTTGTGAGATTAAGAGTCATTTATGGTTTGTGTCCCTCCCGATCCAATCTTGCTTCATTTATTCTTCTCCTCCCCATTAAGCCCCCATGTTGCATCACCACTTCCTCATATCAGGGAGATCATATGATAGTTGTCTTTTGTCAGCAGGGAAAATGGTAAAGTTTCTTTACCCAATAGTAAAAGGAAAATCTTCAGTAAGACGTTGATTAAGGAAGTCTCTCTCTATTGAACAAACACACTAACTAGATGAGTCTCAGTTACAACCAGTTCCTACACTAGGAAATCCCAAGATGAGTAATAGAAGTACACAGGTCACAGTCCAGGGTATGGAGTAAAAAAAAAAAAAAAAATGTAAAAGTAAAAGTAACTTTCTTTGAGAAGGAAAAGTATAAATTACACATATTTTTTTAAGTTGGCACCACAAAATGCCAATCTCAGTCTAAAAAAATAAATAAATAAAGTCAGCACTGGATTAAAATAGATTTAATCATATTTGTTTGTGGCAAAGAAAATTGCTTCTCATGCATATAACCGTATACCCTTTGGCTTCATAACCTTTCCCAGTGGCAGTAAATTGTGGTATTGTCAACAAGAGATTATACTTTTTCGATCATGACAATCTCAAGTTCAAAAAATACCCTTGGAGAGTATTACTACAGTCTCTTCTTTAGTGGGAGTCCATGTTAGGTGATGGCTTATTCTGTGCCATGTAACTTCATATGTAAACATGTATAATATGTATAATAATATACACATTAATATGTAATATAAATATATGTACATTGATATGTATAATTATATATATAATAATATTTATTAATATATAATATTTCCTGTATGGGCCAGGCACCAGGCCATTGGATTTTGTGTACATTATCTGACTTCTCCCTTTAAAAAAACCCTGTTGGAGCCTACTGTTTTTACCTGTTCTATAGATGAGAGTAAGAAAGAAATTGAAGTGACTTGCACATGTTCCAAGGCCTAGTAAGCAAAGACTACATCTCAGCTGAAGCCTGTCTTGTGCCCACCTGTGTCGGTAATTTGTATAGCCTGTTTACAGCGCCATCGATCTAGCCAAGGAAGGCTTTTTTTTTTTTTTTTTTTTTTACAGTTTTAGCTAATAACACACTGTGACACACAGCTCAACCGAAGAAGGGAGTATCTGGTACTAAATTTATGAGATGAAGAAAGAGGCATGAAGAACATTTAAAATTTGTTCAACTATTTTGAAAGAATCACTCCGTTTTTCTCTGTGTACTGTCCTCATGAGCCCCAGCCATGATTTTCTACCAACAACCATAACAGTTAATAAGCATTTGTGAGGGATGCCTTTTTTTTTTTTTTTTGCTTATACTGGCAAAGAGGAGACTAGAATTTTCGAATGACCAGAAGAATGTCATCACTGATAATTTTCATAAATCATTTGCAGTCTAAATAACAGAACGTTCTTTATTCGTGGACTGTCTGAATAATTACTTCATGTCCCTGAGTTCTTTTCGTTTATCTAAAGCCTCACAAGGAATTTTCGATACCAGTGGAAAGGCTACCTGCTCTTTTGGTAGAGCTCGCCAAAGAGAGGCAGGAGAGGATTACATTGCCTTTCTGAGACCCTAAGTATAAACAGTTGGGCCCCCCCGGCCTTCTTTGTCTCAGGAAATGCTCCTTGATGCGTGCCAGTTTCTCTGGTCAGCTCTCACAGTGGGTTTCTCATAATTGTGAAGCTCTTGGGACAGAACCAGAGCAAGTGCCCTTTCTGGAACCGGTTGGGTGATAGCGTGGCTTGCTAGAAGGGCCTTGCGGAAAAGCCGAAAGTGGGTGACCCAGTAGAAGAGCCATGTCCGACATTTGCCTCATGCAAGTTATCAGGCTCCAGGTTGTTATTTCTAGCTGATAAGCGTTGTGTGTGACCTCGAGGCCAGCAGCGAACAGTCCAGCCCAGCCCAGCGGCGCCCTTAGGAGAGCTTTCCTACCCAAGTGGAAAGCATAGAAGCCCTTCAGAGCCGTGAATTCTCTTCCGTCCGGCCATCCTGCGGCCACCGCAGGCACTTATGTAACAGATAACCTGTCGAGATGCTGAACTTGGAACCGGGACAAGGCTAATATTTTCACAAGGAAGACTGTTAGCGAACAGTTTTCTAATGGATTCAGCACATGCAAGTTTTTCCTCTGTCAGGCAGGCAGTCGAGTGTGTCCTGGTTTTGTTTCTTGAGTAAATACCTCTGGAAAGGATAGTGCCGAGCAAAATTCCTCTCTCGGTTTACTTTCTTTGCCCTCTGCCCCTCATATGGATTCTTAAAGAGCAGGCTCTCGTTGACTCCCAATTTGTGTCCTCTTTCTTGTAAAAATTACCTTAAACACTCCAGTACCACGAGGCAGCCAGCAGTTTTTAGTGGTCTCCTGGAGCGATGGATCTTCGGGTGATACGAATTGATTTTCCTCATCGTGACACGTCAAGTCTCAGAGGGTGCAATTACTTCATGGCCTGAGTGTCCAAAGCAGAGCTCGCCACAGGGAGCGCCAAGGCGAGAGCTGTGGGGGGCACTCGGGGGAAAAAGCAGGGATGTCCGCCAGTCGGCCCGCTTTGCTGTCCCTTAAGAGAGACGTTGCTGGCGAAACAATGGGAACAGAAGTGTCTCGTGTCAGAGTCACCAGCTGTGTGACTGGGCCTGTTTGCTTTCAACACGAAAGTTCCAGTGGGCTGGTCCCCGCTTCCTGCAAGGCTTTCTCCCTCAGCTGCTCGAGGGGGGAATCGGGGTGCTTCGGCCCGTTCCACGCTGGACATTGGTTCAGTCGGCTCTGTTTTTTTTTTTAAGAATTTATTTATTTATTTGACAGAGAGAGATCACAAGTAGACAGAGAGGCAGGCAGAGAGAGGAGAGGAGGAAGCAGGCTCCCTGCTGAGCAGAGAGCCCGATGTGGGACTCGATCCCAGGACCCTGAGATCATGACCTGAGCCGAAGGCAGCGGCTTAACCCACTGAGCCACCCAGGCGCCCCGGGCTCTGTTATTATTTGCAGTGTCAAACCTCGGGATCGTTGTGCCCCTGAGTCTGCCCTGTGACTTTTGATATGGAGATCCTGCTACAGAAACAACTCCGTGGTAGCATTTGGCATATACCGACAACACCTTTGCCTACACTGTGTGCATTGTCCCATTTTAAATGTTTGCTCTAATACAGATCCAAAAAAAAAGAGAGAAAGAGAGGTGGGGGGAGAGGTTGGACACTTTCTGAATCAAGGACAAGGGGCGTTAGAGAGGAGAAGGGAATTTGGGTAAATTGAAAGGGGAGGTGAACTATGAGAGACTATGGACTCTGAAAAACAATCTGAGGGGTTTGAAGTGGCGGGGGGGTGGGAGGTTGGGGTACCAGGTGGTGGGTATTATAGAGGGCACGGCTTGCATGGAGCACTGGGTGTGGTGAAAAAATAATGAATACTGTTTTTCTGAAAATAAATAAATTGGAAAAAAAAAAGATACATGTAAAAAAAAAAAGAAGAAGAGTGTCAGCAGTTCCTACAAATAGTCATGAACAGTGATAGGCTAGCAAGAGGGATATTTCCACAGGCCGTGTGTTACTGTTTTTTCATGATTCAAAAGGATAATATTTTGTTAACTTCACTATTTCACCATCATGGGGGGGGAAACAAATAAACAATTCAGACAGTGCTGTGATTGCAGATGAAAGCAAAATAGAAAAATCTTTGATTAGCCTGGGCATCCATCTGCTCTTCAAGGACAGCTCTTTGAAACAGCCTAAGCGGCCCTGAGCTCCGCAAACCCACCAACTGATGGGCTGTTAACCGTGCTTCCTGGGACCCTTTGGGTGCAGAATGAGTGTGTCTGTCATGGAATCAGGGGTCACAGGTCAGTGAGCAACAGGTTGTGGACATTCACATTCAGTAGACAGCAAGTGGAGACATGGAGAACAGGAGCTCTGTGTCTGGGTTCACATCCTAACCCTACCACTTATTAGCTCAGTGGTCTTGGAGACATTCATTTTTATTTTTATTTTTATTATTTTTTTTAATTTTTTATTTTTTATGAACATATATTTTTATCCCTAGGGTTACAGGTCTGTGAATCGCCAGGTTTACACACTTCACAGCACTCACTAAAGCACATACCCTCTATTTTAATTTTTTTTTAAAGAAGAAAAGCTCTTTCTGCACCTCAGTTTCCTCATCTCTAACATGGAGATAAAAGAACCTTTTTCACTGGGCAGCTCCGGGGACTAAGTGGAAAAAAACCATATGAAACATTGCCCTTACTGGCACGTAGTAGATATAAATATTGGTTCTTAGGATTATTGGATGTCTCCCAATTTCCCAATTTTATTGATATCAGGATTGTTGAATTTACTTCCTTCACCATAAGTAAAGTGTAAGGGAAATTTGGCAAAAAATATTTAGGCCTTAACTAATTTAAGAAATACTTCGATATACTTTTTTTTCTTCATATTTTACTATCTCTGGAGTCTACCTTTATCTTATAATAAAGGACATCATGAAATTATGGCTGACCACTTTTCTATACTTTGCCATCTCAAAAACCAGACCGAATCATATCATTGATGGTGTATTGGATTTTATGATACACGATTGCAAAAAAAGCCGCCTCCTTTAGGACTTAACGGTTGTAACGAAAACTGTAGAGACTATTGATGCCAGTAATAAACCTCGGGCCCCCTTTTCTGTTACGTTTTTATTAGACTTTGTCCAGAAAATCTCATTTTCCTATATTAATTGTCTCATTAAACAAACTGCAATGCCTTTAAGAACACACAAAATAACACCAATAAAGCAGGTTCCCCAAAGAGCAGAACATCCCTTGGAAGAGGAAACCAGGACATGAGGGAAGTTTTTAGTGAAGAGAGGAACACTGAAGGTATCAGTGAGTGTGGGGGTCGATGGGTAGAATGGTAAGCTGGAGAGGCATTCTGTTAAACAGAGCTAACACAGAAGGGCTTCTCACGCCACGTGACTGTATCAGATATTCTCTGAAAGCAACACGTAAAGGAAGATGAAAATCAGGAATTACATTCTCCGCTGAGCATCTTCCTGATGTACATGCGTGCGTGCACACACAAGCCCAGGAAGAGAACGCTGGATGTCTAAGGAGAGAGGTAGACCTCACTGCATACACACACACACACACACACATATATTGAATACACATATGCATTCATAAGGCCCTTCCTAGTTGGAGAAGATGGTTCTCTTTGTTCTCCTTTCTAGGTAGCTCTCAAATAAGTCACTGTCTGAATTATAGGACCGTCGATTTCTGCTGGCACGTTCTCTAGAATCAGAGCAGAAAGCCTCATTTCTCTGAGAGTGGATGCTATGTATGCTCTTACCAGAACCCAGGAATTCTAGATCTTTGGTTTCTGTGAGGTTTATCAGTGAACAGGCTGATTACTTCTCTTCTTATTAAAGTAAATTGCCCACTATGGAACGCAAAACTGAATGTGAGGGGCTCAGCAAAGACATGCCTGTTCAGAACAGTAGAATAACGGTTCTTCCTTTATAGAAGTGTTGCATAATGAATTGGGTAAGATCCTTAATTACCAGAAGAGCTTTTCATGCCTTCAGAAGAAAAGAAGGCAGGTTATTGAGCAATCTGGACTGAACCTGACTTGGAGGACTGTCACAAGCCAAAGCAGCTCTTGGCCTCATACAGACCTTGGCCTGTTTGCCCAGATTTTCAAGCCCCTGCAAAGTCCAGGTCTCTAGATTCTTCTCCATATGTTGACAAAGAGAAAATTCCTAGTCTTATGAAATGTAGTATTCTATTTTCTACAACCTTATGACTAGAAGTCAACACACTGTGAATAATAGTAAAGGTCATTTTCTTTTCAGGTGAAACAGCCTTATCCACTATGATATGAATTGAGTCTGAAAAAGGTGAAAATATGCCTGTAAGCAGTTCCATATGGAACATTTCTAGCTAGGACATCAGAGAACACATACTTGTCTTCTTTGGCTTTCTGATTTGTAAAACAAGGGTGTTTGAATTGGATAATTCCCTCAAGTCTCCCCCACTCTGCAATTTTAGGATTCTATGATTAATATCAGAGAGCAAGCCAAGTCACCACAGGCTTGAGAACAACCCACTGAGATGGCAGGGCTGTCCTTGTCACCTGTTCGGTCACAGCAGCCCACCCTCTTGCTGTTTCCAGATCTTCTCCATCGGCTTCAAACCAGTAGGTTGTGTTTTTCATTCAAAGAAGCATCCACTCACCCAGATCTTTTAAGGAGTTAAGATCCCATGGTAGAATCGTCTGGTTCCAAGTCAAAGTCATACGTTTTCCCCTTCCCAATTAGGAAACCAAAAGAAAGTTGTCTGCCTTGAACATAGGATACATCACCACCCACTCTGGTCCAAATATCAGCCCCAACTTTCCCCAGGTGCCTCCGAAGAAGAGGACAAGCACATCAGCATACCCTGATCCAGAGTCCCAGTCCCAGGCCTGGCCTCCAGGCTTTGCGCCACCTCATTCTCCAGGGACTTTGAGGGTTTCATGTTCTGCAGGGTCTGCTTTTGCAACTGACACTCACCCTGTGTTCCCTGGATGCCTTCTTGGTAGGTAATAGGCATTGACTGCATGTTACCCTTCTTGTTCTTTGGGGGGGTCTTACTCCCTCCTCACTCCCCTTGAAAGAGTGTGGTGCGAATGTTCGTTCTGTCCCTGATGTTGCCAACGCCTCCTTTGTAAACAGTGCCTGGCTCCCCCCACAAAGGGCGAACCATGAAAGGAGTTGGCTGTTTTTATCCAACATTCCTTAAGCAGATTAGTTGGCATGTTCAGAAGGTGAAGGCAAATCTAATCCAGAAAAGTATAAAAGTTCATGACCAGTCTGAGCAAGTAACTGGAAAAAAAGAAAAAAACCTTTACAAGGCAAAGGAGAGGTTCAAGGCTATTTCAAACACACGATCATCTTTTTAAATGTCAAATTCCACTCACTGAACTTCATGCTGTTGTTTTTACCACTCTCGTGTTTTTTTAACATTATACTTAATTCATCTATTTTAAAACAGTGAAATCCCATCCCCCTGCTTTCTCCTGAGGCCAAACATAACATGAAAATACCACAAAATACACAGTGGGTAGAACACAAACGGATTTTGACAACACGCTGAGCACACTATGTCTTTGCTCTTGAAAGGTTGCGTTCAGATCATCGGATGCCCTCCATTTGGCAGGGAATAAGGGAACCCTTTACCTTTCAAACCCCACCGACATCTGGTCAGAGAAGTCAGGAGGGTCCTGGTTTTCTCTCGGTGGGGTTATCTCATAGCCACTTAAGCTCTGTCAGCCTGTTGACTGCAGGAGGTCTAGGATCACCAAGGCATGGTCGAAGCATCGTCGACTTCAAAGGAGAAGCTGGTTTTCTTATGCCTGAGGTTTTATAATAATATTCCTGGACCCTAAAGAGAGGACAACAAAGGAGCAAAAATTGCCTTGGCCTTGAAAGACTTAGATTCCCGCTTTCCACCTGTCTAGCTGTGTCACTTGGAACAAGTACTCAAATGTTCTACAAACCAACTGTACATCTAAAGAATAACTAAGTAAACCAAGACCAGTTCTGACAGAACTTCCCACTCTTAAAATTCTCTGGGATTTCCTCCTTCATGGACTTTGAGTCAGAGAGATGCATGGATTTTCGGTTCAGGAGGAATGGTATTTTCTGCTGTTATGATAAAACTGGTTCTATGCAAGCTTCCCACGTCAGAGTTTTGTTTTCCTCTGACTTTATTTCAGACTTGCTGTATGATAGTCCATTAATTGCCACTGTCTTTGTGTTTGCAGGAAAAAATTCTCCTTTGGCTTCTTCAGTTTATGCAAGAACAGGGCATCTCCCTGGATGAAGTGGACCAAGACGGCAACAGCGCCGTCCACGTAGCCTCCCAGCACGGTTTCCTCGGGTGCATCCAGGTACATGGGCCGGTTGCTTTGAGGAGACAAATGAGTTTATCAAGTCATGAAACTAAAACACAGAAATATTGTTTACTGGAAGACATGTGTGGATTAAGTCAGCTTTTTCTGTTGTAGTAGATCATAAGGATTACATTGATAGGTTCATTTTTCCAGAAACTCACAGAAACATCAACCTAAAGAGCCCTATGGGTTTCCTGTTGAGCGTTGCAGTACGTCAAAAGAGACCGGAGATGGAGGGCTGTGATTTCCCCGCTTTCTGTGGGGCAGGGCGGAGCTTCTCGAATGCCTTCAGAAAGCCCCAGAACTAAAAACAGGGAGGCCTCAGATATTACCGTTGCTCCCCTCATTCCATGGGCAGGCTAGGCAGGGTGGCCAGCCTCTCCACCCAACAACAGCCTCAGGTGACCTCCCCCTTTATGCCTACTTGCCTCACAGGTGTTACCATAGTCTGTGTGTGCAAGAGGGTAGGGATGGGGAGCCACGGAAGGGTGGAGGAGGTTCAGCCCCTGCCTGCCAGGGGCTGCTTTGGTGCACGAAGCCGAGCCAAATCCAGTGCCGCCATCGTAATAGCATGTGGCTGAAAGCCCATTGAGGGTCCTCAGGAATTTGAGGCACCTGTAACTCTAAAAACCAGGTAGATCCCTTGACTTCAAAAAATGTTAAGGCCCTGAGTGACAGAGCAAAGAGGGAAGGTGACCAACGAGAAGGAGGGGGAGCAAGAAGAGTGTGACCGTGTGAGGGAAGAAAAGGCTATATACATCAGAAATGAAGTTTGTTTAGATTTGGCCTGGAATTTGATTTATCTCATGGAGTTCATGCAGTTCAGAATAAGCTATGTGTATACAGCAACTCTAAGAAAACAGCATCTCTTGTTGCCTTATTATATGGTATTTCTTTTATTGCAACGTAGCGTGCTGATTTAACAGGAGTTTACTGATGTCCTACTATGTGCAAAGTAGATTGTATCCAAAAAAGAAAATCGGGCAGTGAGAACCGGTTGCTTAGAAAGGTATAAGAGACTGGAGAGGATCTGGAAAAGCTGCAGGCATGGAAGGCAAGAGACTAATAAAAGCAAAAAGCAGAGGTAATAGCAGAACGCTCCCTAGAGCGTCTGCCCTTTGGAGAACGAAGTTGATAGGAAATATTCCACGTTTCTGGAAATTTCCCCACTAATGCTGGCAACGTGTGCATCTTTTCATTTAAGGCACGATGTTGTAAAAGCAGTGATGAGAACTCAGGGCCGAGAGAAAAGAGAAATTTAAATTGTTACCAGGATCTACAAAAGATGAAAGAAGTAGCGTGACTTTTTGTGGAGGAAAAATAATTGAACATAACCGAAAACTTCAATTTTTTTCCATTTAACAAAACACTCTAATATTTAATAGTCTTGAACTTTTTTTTTTTTTAATCAGCTAATAAGTGACTGAAAGCCAAAGAAAACCAGCTGATAGCACTAATTCTGTTTGAGATTTAGGTTATTTTTCTTTTATATGCGAAGAGAGGCTGTCTGTGCTTTCGGGCCATTCATCTCTCCACTTAACACAAATGATGTTTTTGGCAGTCGATACGGTGCCTGTGGAAACTTGGATGATCTTGGAAGCGGGTCTATCCACTGGGTGTGAGATTTTTTAAAAAGGGACAGACACAGAGAGACTGAGGGCAGAACAGGAGGCGACCAAAGGCCCTTTTGAGGGGAGGCAGAGACCGAGTCTAGGAAACTCTGGGAGGAAGATGGCAGAGGCCAGGGTCAAGGGAGTGAGTGTTGACAGAGACATTCTGGGGAGGCCATGGGAGCTCTGGGCTGAAGTGATCAGCAGTGCCACTCCCATAAGGAGTAACTTGGACTTTCATGGTGAGTGGCTGTAAACCAGAAGGAGATGAAGCCCCTTGTGACCTCTGAGTTTGAGCAAAATCTAGGAATTTAAAAATCTCAAGTGTTAATTTTGGGAGCAACCGTACCTTTTACTAATATAAACCCAGAGGTCGGTCTCATCTTGATAGTGTCAAAGGATTTGTTAGGTTGTGGTAGCTGATTAATATTGATGTAACAGCTTTTTCTGGCATCTCATGTCACCACAGTATAGCTAGAAAAGAATTTTGGTTTTTTTTAAATTAATGATGTCAACCATGGTCCATTAAGTCTCTCTTCTTTTAACGATGCCTTGGCCAGATTCCATAGCTTTCTGCTTGCTTGTGACTTAAGATTTACTCTAAACCAGTTTAAACTCTCGGTGTTACTTCGGAATCAAAGTGTTCTCCTCTCCAACCCAGATTAGACTCAGGGTTCAAAGGACACAGTCTGAGGACGGAGGCATGACTGGCTTTGTACACCTCACCTGAGCCTCGTTTCCCTTCCCTCTACTGGGCACAGTGTTGGAGACAAGGAGGAGGGTGGGGAGAAAAGTTACCTGTCTCTTTGCTTACCTGGCAAAGGTCATGGCACTGTCTGTGAAAGCTGTCATGGCTTCTCTGGCTCACTGTGGTGGGCCACTAATGTCCCCTGTGGCAGGCTTCTGTGCTGACTCTCTGCTGGTGTGATAATGGGTGAGGTCCTTAGGGAGCTCTCCGGAGCCTCCCCTCTGATACCTGACCTGGGAACTCTCACCCTGGCTTCACATCCTCCTCCTCCCACACAGTCCCCTCCGCCTGTCACACCCACTACTCTTGCTGCTGGAGAACCCTCTCCTTCCGTAGTTGGGTGATAGCGAGCTCACCCCAAGCCCCCTTCTACGATGTCTCCTCCATTCCAGGGTCATATCCTTGCCAGACACACACTGGGAGTGCAGGCTCCTCCCCACACAGCCCCTACAGGTCATTTCTCTTCAGTTCTTTTTTTTATTTCTGGCGGGGTGGGCTCAGCAACAGACTACATAGGCTTTCCGAGCAAATAGGAACAGGTAAACAAAATCCATTCCACTGTCTCCTCACAGCTGTCCCCAACTTTATGGGCCCACCCGCTGAAAGGGACAAATCAGCCCACCTAGCCACTGCCTGCTGGGGAGACAGCCCTCTCAGGACAGCAGCCGGCTCTGCCCCTCACAGCCAGCTCCCCCCAGGCTGGGTGCCATTGGTAGGACAGGGTCTGTTGCATGTGTGTGGGCTCTGATACCAACTCCTACAAGCTCCCCAGAGGCTCTCTTCTGTGTGTGGTGATACCATTTGCCCCCTTCCACACCCTGCCATGGGCTCTGGTAACTGGTATTGGACTGGCTGGAAATGTTCCACTCACCTTTCTCTTCCCATCCATACAAAAGCTTGCTGGGGAGGTCTCATAACAATCCCATGCCTCTGCATGTTCCCACAGACATTGGTTGAATATGGAGCAAATGTCACCATGCAGAACCACGCAGGGGAAAAGCCGTCCCAGAGCGCCGAGCGCCATGGGCACACGCTGTGCTCCCGATACCTGGTGGTGGTGGAGACCTGTATGTCGCTGGCGTCTCAGGTGGTGAAGCTAACCAAACAGCTGAAGGAGTAAGTGGTCCATCCTTTCCCTGCGAAGTGAGGGGGCTGGTCCTCACCGGGCTGAGGTTTGAATTTGAGCCCGCTGCCCTGGTGAGCTGCCCTCATGCCAGCTGCCTAGAGAATCCCTAGCCTTCTGCCCGTCTTGTCTTCCTCTTCCATCCCAAGTCCCGCCAGGCAGTGTCCATGCAGTGGGAATAGGCTGGTCCCCCAAGAAGAAAGCGCAGAGCACACTCCGTGAGCGGGGAGTGAGACGGCCCTGCCCCTCCCAGCCAGCTCCTCCCAGGCTGGCTGCAATTAGTAGGACGGGGTCTGTTGCATGTGTGTGGACTCTGAGTTGAATGAGACAGTCTCTCTCCATGTGCACAGTTCATGGCCCCATGACTTAAGCACACACATGCATCCTCCCCAAACTTCTGTCCTTTACATTCTAGGAAATCATAAGAAGCCTGAGAGAAAGGGGGGGAAAAAAAAGACATGGGCCAGTTTCCCAGGTTTTCTAATGAAAAATGTATATTGGGGGAAATCATCCAACAACCATCACCAGTAAATTCATGATTCATGAGTCCTCAGAATGTAAAATAGCATTTGGTCAGCGTGATGTTCTGTCTTGGTCTCCACGGAGTCCATTCTGTTCTTGATGAGATTATCAAACTGGTAGCCGTTGCCTACAGAGAGGTCAGGGAGCATTTCTGGGAGGTTGTCATGATATGCCTGACGACAGGGGGACCGAGGAGAAGCCATCAGGTAGGTCACTAGGAGTCCAAAGAATCAAGGAGCTGATACCTTCTGGGAGCTCTAAGGTCAGCCCTTGGCAAACATACCAGCCAAAGTACAGTTGCCATGATGAGGAGGGATTCACCAGCGATGCCAGTCGGTATTCCAAGTCACATAGACAGATTATGAGAATACACCCAAAAAATTAGACTTTAGAGGCAAAATAGTGAGTGTTTTAAATTATTTTAAAATATATTCTTTATTGGGCACCTGGGTGGCTCAGTCAGTTAAATGTCTGCCTTTGGCTCAGGTCATGATCCCAGGAGTCTGCTTCTCCCTCTACCCCTCCCCCCTGCTCATGATCTCTCTCATGCTCTCTCTCTCTCTCTCTCTCTCTCGTAAATAAACAGAATCTTTAAAAATTTAAAAATAAAAATAAAAATACTCTTTTTCCTCTTGAAAAGAGACTTGTGATGGCGGGGGGCATTCTCTGATCATGCAGCAGTATGACAAGTCCCTACACCCTTCGGCTCTTCTCTAAGCTGGGACAAACCTTCCTCTATCTACTTCTGCCCTCTTGCCCCAGAGGCCAAGTCTCTGTCCCCTCCCACCCTCCCCCTACTAGAGTACGCACTTTAATGAGCTGGTTAGGATTTTACTAGATACAAATAAGGTTTAAAAATTTAAAATTAATTAAATATTAAATAAAATATTAAAATTAAATATTATTAAATTAAATTAAATATTAAAGGGATTCCCTCCAAGTGTCCTCTGCCCAGTTGCACAAAACTCCCCTGGGGCAGGTACGTTAAATGAGCTTCAAGGACTTAGAGCAACTGAAGGGCAGATACAAACTCACAACTCAGTAAGTTGCCTTTCCATAGCAATCATACTTCGTACATATATTTTTACGTGCATGTGTAAGTAGTTCTAAGGTTAAGTTCCTAGAACGCGAATTGCTAAAACACAGGGCATATGTATTTAAA
Source organism: Neogale vison (assembly GCF_020171115.1). Lineage (NCBI taxonomy): Eukaryota > Metazoa > Chordata > Mammalia > Carnivora > Mustelidae > Neogale > Neogale vison. The sequence goes on from NC_058091.1 coordinate 178,154,225, forward strand.
CTGTGCGTAGATATTGCCTAATACCCTTCCAGAAATGTTGTAGAAACATCCCTCCCCACCGGGAAGTGTATGGACATATCCATTCAGAGGAACTTTAAAACAGTCCAATAGAATGGTCTTGTTTCTTTTCCCCTAAGATTCATACTCAGAGGAAAGATCTCAAAACACTCTCCTCAGCCCTGTATCGTGGAATCTGTGAGCTGTTCATGAGCTATAACTCTTTACTGGTGAACTCTTCAAGGTCAGGGTCTTGGCTGTCCTCTCTGTTGATGGGCCCAGAATAAAATGCACATGTACGCTAATAGATAACAGCTCTTCCGTTGTCTCCGAGGCTGAATGCTGCAGACAGTTACGGTTAGGCCAGTGACAAGATAAAATATGAGAGGTTAGGCTGCAGACCCTGGTCTTTTACTTACTGTATGCCTCAGTGAGATGGGCAGAACTAGAAGTTAACAGTGAAGTCCACTGAGTATGGCCACCATTGCCTGTGCTCTTTAGGCTCCAGGGCTCCCCCACCCCACCAGTGCCGAAAAGTGCAGGAGGAGGGATGAGAACCATTAGTTTTTCCAGTCCAAAATTCTGAGTTGGAGACAGTCCGGAGTGCCTTTTCCTACCAGAATATCTTTACTAACTCTTTGCAGTGAATAAACGTAATTGCTATTTAAAAAGTGACAACCTTCATCTCTGTTAGAAATCCTGATGTACAAGCCTAGATATTACAGGTTGAATTATGCCATCCCCACTGACCCCGAAAAAATAGGGTAGAGTCCTAATCCCTCGTACCTCAGAATATCCGCTTATTCGGAGATGAGGTCTTTACAGAAGGAGTCAAGTTAAAATGAGGTCATGAGGGTGTGCCCAAATCCAGTATCACTGGCATTGTCACGCAAAGGGGAAATTTAGGGATGCATGGGGGTGCTGAGTCACTGAAGCATCTGCCTTTGACTCAAATCATGATCTCAGGGTTCTAGGATTGAGCCCCGTGTCAGGCTCTCCGCTCAGCGGCAAGTCTGCTTGTCCCTCTCCCTCTCACTCTGTGTCTCTCTCACTCTCTCTCAAATCAATCAATCAATCTATCTATCTTTGAAAAAAAGGGGGAGGAATTTAGCTATGGAGGCAGACACACACAGGGAGAACACCATGTGAGCATGAGGTCAGTTGTCAGAGTGATGAATCTACAAGCCAAAGATCTCCAGCAAACCATCAGAAACAAGAAGAGAATCAGGGAACAGCCTTCATCTCAGCCCTCAGAGGACACCAACACTGCCAAACCCTCGGACTCAGAATCCCAGCCACTAGAACTGTGAGACAATAGATTTCTGCCATTTTAACCCCCCAGCTGGTGTGGCTCGGTTCACAATGGTCCCAGCATGGCATATGTCCATATATGTTCTCATGTTTCATAAACTTTCGTATGTTAATATTTCACATGATTATGTATTTAAAACTGGGCAGTCCTTGCTGAGGGCTTCTTTAGAATCTAGAGAGTAGAGTCCTTTTTTTTTTTTTTTTGCCATTCATACCTGGAATTTCAACCACCAGTCAACACAATCGCCCCCAAATAGTTTTCTTAACTATACCATAATTCACTTTGACACCTAACAAATCCTCTAAGAGTAGACTGTAATCTTGCTCCGTCCACTTTAGCCCCTAGCTATTGTTCTTAAAAAAACTTGACTTGCAATACCAGCTTGCAAAGTGGGGAAAGTAGAATGTTCTTAGGTACTTTTGGTTTTTTTCTTTCTTTAGACTAAGGGTTAACCAACTGTAGACTACGGGCCAAATCCAGCCCACTGTCTGTTTTTGTAAGTAAAGTTTTATTGGAACCCAGCCACACACACATTCATTTACTTACTGTGTAGTGTTGATCTCACGCTAGAAAAGCAGAGTTGAGTAGTTATGACACAGACCGTATGACTCACAAGCCTAAAATATTTATTATGACCTTTAGCGAAAAGTAGGTGAGTCACAGAATGAATGAGGCAAATTGAAATTATAGATGTTTCTTATCTTAGGGATGAAATGTTAGGACTAAGACTAACCATGTCTGAAAAACAGGATGCTTGGGGAGATGGAAGGGTGTCATCCCAGTCTGATCTCACAGAATTAGATTTAGGTGGCCAATGGCTATTGAATATGTGCAGTGACACTTGGCAAGGAGAGCACTGGACTTTCTCAAGCTTGGATCTAAGGTCAGACAGTCATTTTAAGAACACTTAGAACTCGGGGAACCTGGGTGGCTCAGTGGTGTCCAACTCTTGATTTAGGCTCAGGTTATAATTTCAGGGTCATGACATCAAGCCCATTTTGGGGCTTTCACAGGGCACGGAAACTGCTTAAGATTCTTTCTCCCTCTGCCCCTACCCCCCCCTCACCTGCTTGTGTGTATGTGCTTGCACTCTCTCTTTTTCAAAAACAAAAACAAAAAACCCACATAAAACACTTGGAGCTCATTCATTTAGTCCCATGTTCTGGCTCATGAGAGGGACTGCCATTTTTTATGCTAATTGTATTAGTTTTCTGTTCCTATAACAAATCACAGTATACTTAATGGCTTAAAACAACACAAATCATCTTACAGCTCTACAGGTCCAAAGACCAGAATGGGTCTCCAGATTAAAATCGAGGTGTCCACAGTCCACATTCCTTTCTGGAGGCTCTAGGATGGGTCTGGTTGCAGAATCAGTTCCTTGTGATTGTAGGACCGAGGTCCCCTTTTTTGCTGGCTGGCAGCAAAGGGTCATTGCCAGTCCCTAGAGGCCACTGCATTCCTTGACTCATGACCCCTTCCTTCATGGTCAGAGCCAGCAACCACAGATCAAGTCTTCACACTTTGAGTGGCTCTGACCTCATCTTCTACCTCCTCCTTGCTGTTAAAGATTCGTGACTAGATTAGATAGCCCTTAATAATAATAGTCCAGGATAATCTCCCTCTTTTCCTATCAGCCTATAAATAATCTTGATTCTGTCTCAATGCTAATTCCCTTTTGCCACAAAAGGTAACATAGTCCCACCTTCTAGGGATTAGAATGTAATAGACATCTCACAGGGATTGGGGAGGTCACCACACTAACACTAGAGTTTAGAAAATAGTGCTCTTCTTTGGGAGTCAGAATCAGTTGGGTTTATTTTTCTCAAGTTCTCAAGTAGTATGCTTTCTAAACAGATTGCAGTTTCTGTAACCTATGGCTTTTAACTGATTTTCCTAAATTTAAAACACGTTCTCATTCATATGCTCTTATTTCCAGAATAAAATGAGTGTTGGCCATATCATGTTTCTCTTCATGTAAGAAAATACCAATATGGAAATAGTTGTGTTGTTTTATTTTGCTCTTTTCCGATCATTAAATTAATTCAATTACTTTAAAGATTTAAACAATTCAGAAAGAGTAAATAATATATATAAGCATACACATTATAAGTAATATATTTATATATGTTATATAGAGAGATTTCTTAAAAATGGTATTATACGACACAGTATTTTATAACTTCCTTTTTTACTTTATATACATACTTTTATACTTTATGTGTGTGTGTACTTTATATATACACATATATTAGGGAAACATTTTCTATGTCATAGATACTGAAATATATTCTCAATTTTAGTAGTTGCCCTTATGGAAATAACTAAATTATTCACTTAGTCTTGTTGATGAGCATTTAGGTTACTTACAGTCTTTTCTAATGTGAATAAAAAGCCTCCTTTTGGGTACTTGATAGTACCCTTAGGAAAATACCTGCACTGCAAAATGAAAAATACGCACATGTGTGAGGCTTTGGGATTTGTTGCAATTTATTGCAAATAATCACAAAAAAGTTTATAAGTACTCATTTATAGTAGTGGCCATGTATCAGAGAGCTCACACGGCTCCATTTGTTTTTCCTAGACAGACAATGGAACGCGTCACATTGCAAAACCAGCTCCAGCAACTTCTAGAAGCCCAGAAATCAGAGTCACTCCTTTCTTCACCCAGGTAATACCAGGAACATGGGTGGTTAGTGTGCTTAGTTATCTTTAATCTCTGAGCCTTCTTTTGGACTTTTAGAAAAGATATCTTTAAAGAAGACAACAATATTTTATTTTTATAAAGAGGAATAAAATTGACACCTTACAGGGCAAAAAAGCTCTGGATCTAAAGTCCGAAAACCTGGGTTCATCTCTGGCTGTGACATTTCTTCATTCCCCGATTATAAGCAAGTCACGTTCTCTTCCAGACTCTATTTCTTCATCTTTTAAAATGGGAACATGAATATGTAGGTTCGTAAGGTTGTTGAAGATGAGAACAATGGATGAAATTAGTGCCAAATGGATGTATAAACAGTAGAGCAGTAGATAAATAGATCATCATGGCATTAGGTATGAGGCACTACTACACTCTGGTCGTAGTTGCCACTCTGGAGATTGGTTTGTGTGGACCTTAAGGGATTATCCTTATTCCATTCCTATTGATTTGTTGTAAGTCATTCATGGCAGTGAAGGAAATCAGTGAGAGGAAATCCCCTCATATGTTCTTCATCATCTTTCAGTTCACCATCCTCCCCGGCTTCCAGAAGGTCCCAGTGGAAATCTCCAGATGCAGATGATGAGTCTGTAGCCAAAAGCAAACCTGGAGTCCAAGAGGGGATTCAGGTTCTCGGAAGCCTGTCAGCATCCAGCCGGGCCAGGGTCAAAGCAAAAGACGAAGATTCTGACAAAATCCTACGCCAGTTACTGGGAAAGGATATCTCAGAGAACGTCTGCACCCAGGAAAAGTTGTCCTTGGAATTCCAAGATTCCCAGGCTTCCTCTAGAAACTCCAAGAAGATCCCTGTGGAGAAGAGGGAACTGAAGTTAGCTCGGCTGAGGCAGCTGATGCAGCGGTCCCTGAGTGAGTCCGACACCGATTCCAATACCTCTGAGGACCCCAAGAGCACACCTATAAGGAAGGCCGATAGGCCCCGGCCACAGCCCATTGTGGGAGGTATGGAGAGTGTGGACAGCGCAGAAAGCTTACACCTGATGATAAAGAAACACACATTGACGTCAGGACGTAGGTTTCCTTTTGGCATCAAGGCCTCCAAATCTCTGGATGGCCATAGCCCATCCCCCACCTCAGAGAGCAGCGAACCTGACTTGGAATCCCAATGTCCCGGCTCAGGGACCACTCCCCCAAGCCAGCCATCTGGAGACCCCACTCAGCCCAGCCCTGACAGCACCGTTGCCCAGAAAATGGCTATGAGCCCCAAGAGTGCCCTCAAGTCTCCATCTTCCAAGCGCCGGACCTCCCAGAACTTGAAACTCAGAGTTACCTTTGAGGAGCCTGTGGTACAGATGGAACAAAGTAGCCTTGAGCTAAATGGAGAAAAGGAGAGAGATAAAGGCAGGACCCTCCAGAGGGCCTCCATGAGTAGTGAATCGGGGGACCAACTGAAAAGGCCTTTTGGAACCTTCCGGTCTATCATGGAGACACTCAGCGGCAACCAGAACAATAATAATAACTACCAGGCAGCCAACCAGCTGAAGACGTCCACGCTGCCCCTAACCTCACTTGGCAGGAAGACAACAGATGCCAAGGGAAATCCCGTGAACTCTGCTAACAAAGGAAAGAATAAGGCGGTGAGTGCTATTTGGAGACTCCCTTTTTTGCCTTTGAATTCACTATGCTGTTCCTCATGCTAAGATGGGTGACCCTTGCCACCATGAGGGAATCCCCAGAAATACTCCCAAGAGATGCACGGAAAGCCCCATCCGTGTGTCTTCTAATGAGATATGGCATATTAGAGTCTAGGCCCTTGGCTCTTCCTTTAGAAAATGCTCTAAGAGAGAAAGATCAGATACACCACAGGACATGATATGCTGATCCTCCAGTTGCCCAAAATAGTGTGACCCCTGAGTGTTAGGAGTCCTAACCTGGGAGGCATTTCTACACGATCAGACCACCAGATGGTGTGAAATCAGGCCCTTCCTTGGCACTTGGTCTTCCTCGGGAAGCGTTTGCTCAGCTTATCTGACTTGCTAGTCAAACCCAGTGGAAGAGCACGTAAAGAGATATTCTATTTCTAAAGACTTAACTGCTCAACTCTGGGATGACCTTTAACATGGTGTATACCCGCAGGGACCCTCCGCATTGGCATTTTATGACACAAACCGCCCTGAGCGTTGATCAGGATAATGCTGGAGCCATCTAAAGCACTCGGTACCTGAGGCATGGCCGAGTGTGCCATGAACTACGTTTTGTAATTGTATTTCCTAGAAAGGCATGCACTTTAAAAACCAGTGAAGAGCTAGGAACATTTTTATCAGCGATAAATGTTGCTCTGTGCTCTGTGCATGCAGTGCCATCCCCCCAAAAATGGTATGGCATCTCAGATGTGAACCTCTAAGGAATGGAATGACCCCAAATATCCCTCCAATCTAGAAAGTTCCAACTTGCATAATTGATTATGAGCCATCACGAGAAACTCCATGATGCTGAGGTTTAAGACCTGTCCAGATTCTTTTTGCAATTCCGAAATCGAGTTTCTGTTAATATCACTCTCATTAATTGAACTCCCGTTTTAACTACACATTGAATTCCAACGTGAATTGTCTTTGTCGTAACGGACTTCCGTGTTGTATGCATTTCATCTAGAAAAGTCCCCCAATCCCTAGCCCCTTTGGGTTTCACTTGGCCAGCCTTACCTTGCACACATTAGACTTTCCCAAGTCACTTAATGGGTTCTGTCACTGGGAGGGAACGGATGACCTCAGCAGCTCCCTGTACTCCTGAACGTGTGAACAAAGCTTCTGTCCACTAATCTGCCTCCTGCATGCCTCCTGTTGTTTGGGACACGTGCATGTGCCAAGCTCTGTTGCATGTTTCAGATGATGTTTAATTGCACCTCTCCAGGAGATGTACGGCAGCTGCATCACCCTTTCTTCTAACACGCTGACCGAAGAGCCTCAGCGTAACCGCGCACGGTACGTGGTGCTAGCTCGCGGGTCCCTCGCGCACTGGGGCCATGCCTTGGCTTCCAGCAGCGTGACCTTTGAAACCACGGTCCCTGAGCACCCTTAGCAGGAGCTGATACCGACAAAGAAAATGATCCCTTCCCCCGCAACACAAACCCTCAACAGAAGCAGCCAGTCTTATAATGGGGCTTTAGAAAGGGACCAAGGGCCCGATTGTAGCAGGGTTTCATTCCAGCCGCAGAGGGCAGAGGAAGCTACTCACCTTACAAACATGCTGAGTCTCCCAGTTGACTTTGGCTTTCAGTCTTTGTTTTAATGGATTCAAGTACCCAGTAAGTATAGAAATTAAATTTCCTGTCACGGGTGGACGGAGTCGATCTCTGATCAGAATCGGAGCTGTGAAGGAGGACTGAGGTTTTATTTCATTGCTGATGCTAGACTGAAAGCTTCTTTCATCACTGTGCTTGGGAGAAGCAAGGCCCTGCCATTCTGGAACTGCTCTCGCTGAACGCTCAGAACCCCGGTGCCCTGCCGTCAGCCCGTCTGGGTGTGCCCACCAGACAAACCACGGGGCTTTCCCAAACAAAATATTTACGCTTCAAAATGCGTGGACTGTGTACAGAAAAGAGTCGTCTTCACAGGTCCCCGGGGGCTTGGGCGCTTCTCTGGGCAAAGTCCTTCTGCACCGGGACTCTCTTTCCTCCCTTCCCCCCCACCTCCCTGGGAATGTGCACAACTCCCACTCCCAAACAAAGCAGGAAACAGGAGCAGTGAAAGGAGAGTCGTGGAGGGCGACTTCCTGCACTTGGTGCACGGGGTGACTGGCTTCTGTCAGAAGAAACCCCCAAATTCATGTTAAGGGAGGTTGTCACTTTTAAATCATTCAATCTTGCTTTGATATGATTAAGTTAAAAGAGAAACCCGGCACGCCTTGCAGCACCCTTCCAAAATCCTCTGCAGTGTTTTTATGAATGTGCATCTGTTTCTATAGAATGACAAACACACCCAAATCAGAGTGTGTGTATTGTAAGTATAAATTTATAAATTTTACTTCAGAATACTAAGGCACAAGAAATGTCACTCTTTTTGTTGTTGTTGTTTTTGACCCTTTAAATCAAGTTTAATCTGCTCCAGGTCTCTGGTCAGCCCAAAGGAGAAGTAAATCTCTGGCATTTCTGGGAGTGCCCCTAGGGGACTCATTAATTCAGTACGTTGAAGGAAGCATCTTGGAGCTTAGGTATTTACTGGTCACCAACATTCAGCTTGGGTCAGGCTCACACAGTGCCAGAGTTTGGGCTGCTTCTGGCCACCCTGAGGCAGGGAATCTCAACCAGTTTTGTGAACCCAGGGCTTGGGGTAGGAAGGAAATAGAAAGAAAGAAAAAAAAATGTCCATTCCCTTCCCAGACATTGGTATTAGGCACCTTCTGTTCCTCTCAACCCACCTCCCCACCCCCATGCCCTTTTTAGTCCTAGGTGAGGTCAGGTGTGTCTTCTGGTACCTGGAAGATTCTGCTCTTGTCCTTAAACAGAAATCACCAGCAATACCCTCAGGAAAGGCAGCACAAAGACTTGACAAACTCTTGGGAGGGAGAAGGAGAACATCTCTCATCTCTCGAAGGTTCCTACAATACCTAGAAACAAGACAGTTAGTATCACGGTAGATTGTCCTGCCAGAAATATTTCATCCTGTCTTTTTATAAGTCATGGAACAAAGCTGAATGACCTTCTGTAATAGAATTACAAAAGTCAGAGCACCAAGTGAGGCTTTGGGGCTACAGAGCTATCTAACTCTAGGTTAAACCTTTCCTACACAGTTTAGGGAACAATCCTTCTAACGGCTCAGTTTTGAGCCTCAGAGTCACTGGATTTTCATATTAACAGAATTTGAGTTCAGTGATAAGCAGAAACCCGAAAATAAAAATATTCAGTGTATTTAAATAAGCATCCTGACCCCTTCCCCTCCCTCCTTTATAAATTAACCTCTACTTTATCATGGTTCTCGTGTGTTCCACAGAAAGAGAAAAGTCCCTTGTTGGCTCACGCTGGAGAGGGGAGGCTTCTCGGATTCCCTCATAAATGACACAGAGGCAGAGAGAATGGGGCCAAGTTTACTCTTTAGACAAAATAAGGGTGGATAGCTATAGTGGAAATGAAGATTCCTCTGAGAAATTAACACTAGCATGAGATCGTGGGCATGAAAAACACCTAACTGACTGTAGCACTTGCTTCATATTGTCCACGGGACCCACTGAAGGAACGTCCCACAGAAAGTTACATTGTAGAAAGGAACCCGCGTGTTCCTCCCTCAGTGATGCCTTCAAATCCTGGCCCGAGAATTTGCTTGAAGGCTAAACATCTCCTTTCGGGTAATGGAGATTCCCCAGGCTTATGTAACTGTGGAAACCAATGGCAGTCGTTGGGTTGGAGTTGGTTCCAAAAATTAATGCCATCAAATAGCCCTATCCCTATGACCACAGGAGAAAGAGTGGGGCCCCAGTACCTAGTTGCAGGCATACTCTAGAGTCACATTTTAGTTCCTAAGTAATGTTTATTTTTCCTGGTAAGGGAAAGATAGGAGCAATAAACACATTTAAAAGAACATCACCTCTGGGTGGGGGTTCTGTTTGCTATTTATTTTCCTAAATTGGTCACAGCTTGATAGCCCAGAATCTAAATTTCTTTTCAATGCCCTTTAAAATTAGATCCAACTCCATTACTCTGGACAGCTTTCCCAGAGTGTTTCCACAGACGATGATGACTTTGTTTATAACAAACAGATTTATCTTTACTTTTTCCTATCAAGGACAAGTTGGTTTTGAGTTATCACAATCCCAAGGGGATGTTTGCAATTACTTGTCTTAAAACGCCAATAAGACATTCATTTCCCAGAGTTTAAGTCTAAGTGAGACCTGGGACATGTGGCATGAGCTTTGCATCCAGCTACCAAGAGGCAGAGGACATCAGCCTCCTGGCGACCCCTAGCCACGCCCTCTGTGACCACAGTGCCACTGTGGCCTGAAACCCTCGTCTCCTGCCAACACCAGCGCAGACTGCTTCAGAAGACAGGAAGTGATAAACACTATGAGTGTGGGTTTTACTGCCAAGGAATCAGCCACCTGGGAAATGATCCATCCAGAGCCAAGAGCTACAGTATCCGATATTTTGCGTAGATGTCAAGGTTGTTCAATAACCCCTCAACAAGAGTCATATATTTGGCCTGACATGACGTGAGGTGTGGCAGTGGTCATCTGTGAGGCCCAGTAGGTCAGAGTTGAGGGTGCCCACCCCCTCCAACACACACACAGATGCAAGTGCTTGCACACAACACACATTATGTCCTTACTGTCAGGATACCATGCTGAACAAAAAAAGTGAGCAAAGACGGGGAAATCATTGGAAAAGTAGAGGTGAGGCCCTGGCTGAGAGCTGTCTCCCAAGTACAGTGAGTGCCCTCAGCCCCACTGATGAGCATTTCCAGACTCATGATGGGAGAATCCAGTTGGCACCAAAAATACTAGCCCCTGATCTTGCTGAACAAAGGCATCCTTGCCGTCATTTCTCTGGTTATAAGAAAATAACCACATTCTAATCTTGTCTTTAATTTTTTTAGCTTTAAGTATCTATTTTTAATCCATATGCTTTTTAAGAATTCTTGAAAGGATGCGTCTGTTATTTCTTGGTCACGGCTGTGTGATACTTCTAGGACTTAGCTCTAGAGAAACCTCCCCAGGAGCAGACAGAGTCTTCCCAATGTAACAGTTTAGAAAAGTTGGTTCAAGGGCTAATACAAAAAGGGAATTTAGTGATTACAGACAATGGCATTATTGCTCAAAAATTATAATTTTGACTTCTAAGCCATGATCTGAAGTGGATATTCATTTTTAAAATACTAGCTCTGGGGCCTAGAGCCAGCCCATCAGCAGGAACTGATATCAGTTCCCTGAGGTGAATTCCTCTACTCCCAAACCCCCTAGAACCCACTTGGTCTCCTTCCCCTCCTTTCCTCCCCATGTGTCCCCAGCTTTGGTGTGTTCCCTGTACAACTCTTATCCCTCCCACCCTCACCTCTGCCTCTTTAGGGTTCATACTAGTTTCACAGGAAAAAACCCATATTTTGTACTAGAGCTTTGCCCCTATGACTGAGAGGAGAGAGGAAAACCCAGTCTTGAACATTTCCCCAAGAACAGGTTCTCCTTTGCATGGGCCATGGTTTTGCATTACCCTTGGCTGTTGCACAGCAGAATCTTGTGTGTGGAGGGAAATACTCATGTTGTGGGGAATAGTTAAAATGATCAGACCCTCCCAGTGTCTCAGCACAACTTCGCAAACCCTTTATAACAGCCACCAGAGTTCCCAAGGTTGACCAGAACCTGATTCACAAATGGAGTTTTTCTTCATACATGCCGTATACCCACCGGGAAAAGGAGAAAGCATGTTCTGCCACAGAAAGACAATTACAGTTTAGTCTCCAAATATGAGAAGCTGAGACACAGAAAAAGGCTATTGCAACTGAGATCCCAGGTTCAGTCTTCAAGCACTGCCTTTGGAAGGCAGGAAATGAACATGTGCAACAGCCAGGAACGAGAAGTAGGAGGGTCCAGAGAGAAGACCTTCCTTCAAAACCAAAACCATCCCCCCAGAAACGCGTTCTTTCAGCATGTGAATCCTGGTTTGAATGCAATCACAGAATTGAAGAACAAATGACTCCCTTCTCCCACCTCCATCTTCTTTTCCTCCCTCCACTCCATGGTCCTGGGGTGAACCATGAAATGTCACAGAGGAAACCGTCCTGTTAGTGTCCTATAGACACCATCTCTGTTACCACAGGGGTGTCTCCGAACATTAAAAGAGAGGTTCCTGTCTATAAGCTCAGAGGAAGGCTGGAGTTTCCAAGAAGCAGCAATTCATTTGAGGTTTAAAGTACCAGCTAGAGACTTTACCCAGACAACTTCCAGTACCTTCACCAGATATCCCTGCTCCAACCAGAGTCATGTGGGATTTTCCTTCCCACACTGAGAATCGAGCGGATGCATTACCTTCCCAAATGCCACATCCCTGGTTTGCCAGTGCACTCAACGGCACCACCATCTTTCCCTCTAAGCCCGGCATTTCATTGTGCCAGCATGAGACATGCTGCCTTCCTAAAAGAGATCAGAACCCAGGGAGAATTAAAAGACTATACAGCTAAAACACAGTAAACTCCAGGAAACGCATCGGAGCTTCATGAGGAGCTTCATTTGTAACCCCAGTGTCCAGCTTGGTGCCTGGCCCATGCTAGAGACTTCATAAATATTTGGTGAGAAAGAGTAGAGAGAGAAAAGAAAGAAGAGGTAAATGCAGAAACAAAATAAAAAGGACTGAGTCTGTCATCCCAAGGAAAGATGGTATCCTCCATCTAAAATCTAGGCCCTTCGATTATAGGCCCACCTGCCTACAGTGAGTTTTTCATGTGGGTACTTGGAGGGCAAGTTGTTTCTTCTTTAGCTGGAATCCCATTTTTTAGTAGATGGGATTTAGAGATTTGCTCTCAGTGTAGTTCTGAAGGAGATCACAAAAGTAACAAAGTCTCCCTGTTTTGGGTATCAGTGGAAGAGTAATGCATGCCCGCGGACCCTTTTAGACTAATCCTCGCTTCTCGGCCTTTTGGCTAAGATCAAGTGTAGACTAATCCTCTAAGTAAATTGCTATCTGGTCACAATGGGTTATGGAAATGTGGAATCCGTGCCTAGATGAATCAGCAAGTTAGATTACTTGCAAAACTGTTATTTAAATTTAAGCCTTTTCTTCTTCCCAATTTTGGTCACTGAGAATGTGATTTCATATCCAAAAATGAAATCAAGGAACAGGAATTATCTGAATAATTCATGCCAGAATTACCCAAACAATTCTGTTCCTTTGAATACTGGTAACTCAGGACTAGGGAGGAAATGGAAGGATTCAGGGAGGCCTGAATTATCCTGATATTATTCAAATAAATGCCTCAAATACACACTCGGCTCTTATCATGCTGGATTGTGTCCTGCAGAAAGTGTTCTTTTTTAATGTTCTTGACCATGACACCCCTCATATTAAAGCAGAAATACTCTGATAGTGTCTAAATGATGAGATCATCCTTAAATTACAACCTAACGCTTCTTTTTAACTTTTATTGACTTTTCATTTACTTTTTTGTTGAGCTGCTATAGGTTTATATATATATACACACACACACATTCATATAGAGAGAGAGAGAAAGAAAGAGAAAGACAGTAATGCTAGCGTTCTATGCTAGCTTGCTCTCCTCTGCCCAATCTACCCTGTTCTATAATCCCACTCCTCTGAATCAATCACTTGGCTCTCTTTCACATGTATTTTCTAGTATTCTGCCGTGTTAAGTCACGTGCTCATTCAGATATTTAACTTAAGATATTCTCTCTGTTCATTCTACTATAATTCTATAGAATAAAATGATAGCTCACAATTATAAAGCAATTACAGGTACGAAAGAATATTCCAGGCACCACATGCATCATAACTGTTTTAACCTTCATAATGACCTAGTATGTTAGGTACCATTATTATCAAATTTTGCTTATTGGAAGCCAAGGCACAGAGAGATTATGATCTTACCCTAGCTTGTATAGTAATGATGATAATGAACTATGGAGCCAGGATTCAAAGAATCTATATTCTCCACAAAGAACCAAACTTATCTAGCTCTATTTTAGCACTTAACACTGCCCCCTACCCCCAAACACACACAAACACACACACACACACCCATCCTTCCTCTTCCCACCATTAATAATACAGTTGTATCTCTCTTTGGGGTTAAGTCAGTATTTGGTGTTATTAGTATGGCTGTATAAATATTAATCACAGTAGGTCCAAGGAGTATGCCATAATGTGTTTCCTTTCTAATTATAATTATAACCTTATATTTGGGGGGCAGAAAATAATTTTGACTTCTCAGTTTACAATTCCTTTCTAAATACTTTGTGGGAGACAGAAACCTCCCTTTAGCACATTCAGGCAAATTAGGTGTCTCTCGTTTTGTCTGTTGGTGGAGACAACCTCTGTCCTCCTGCCCAGTATGGACTGCTGTTATCTAGCAGCGCTGTACAGCTGTCTTCCTGGTGTCCGCCCCCCCCCCCCGCCCAATACATTATTCTGGGAATTGCTTCTGCTTCTCTCCTGTGTAGAGCCCTGTTTCCTGAATCTGTCTTTTTACCATTTTGGGTTTATGCTCATGTTTTGGTAAACACATCTTCCCATCTTTGGGAGGTGAATGGGTGCTAAATTTGTTGAGACCTTGCCTGTCTGAAAACATCTTCAATTTGCCCTCATACTGGGTTACATGTATTTGGCTGGGTATAGAATTCTAGGTAGGAAACACTTCTCCTCAGAATCTCTAACACATTTCATTTTCCTCTTGCTTCCAGTGTGCCTATTGCGAAGCTCCATTCCTCTCAAATTGCAAATCCCTTGGAAGCTATTGTGATTTTCTCTTTATTCCCAGTATTTTGATTTATTGATGCTTTGTCATGATGCCATTAACATTCCTGACATGTGGGCACGCAGCAGGCCTTTTCAGTCTGGAAACCTATATGTTTCAGTTCTGGGAAATGTATTTGTACAATTTCTTTGAAATTTTTGTCCATGGCAATTTCTCTGTTCACTCTTTCTGGAAATCATACTATTGTAATGTTGGGCACACTGAATCGATCCTCAGATTTGCTAACTAGTTTTCTATCTTTATCTATACTTTTGTCTTTTGTCATTCTTTTAGGAAAGAACTTTTGCTTTTTTATTTTTTTAGGAAAGAACTGACCTGTACCTTCCAACCTTCTAATTTTTTATTTTTGCTATAATAGTGTTAATTTCTAAAAGTACCTTGTTGGTTTTCTCTTTGTTTCCTTATTGTAGCATTATACATGTGAATTTTACAAATATAAATGTATATATTTTTTTCTTTTCCTCCTTTTTGCAGTAAAAAGTATTGAAGTAAGTATTTGCAGTAAAAGGTATTTACATTGGTATTATTTTACTGTATGAATGTACTATTTTTAATCCTTCATTTTATTGAGATTTCGGCCTTCTTCTTTTGACTTATAGCAGCTCTTTCCATATTGCATATTAGAAAGACTAACCCTTTATGGTATGAATTACAGACATTTTCCCAGTGTTTCTTTCCTTCTTAAAGATGTTTAAAGCTCTCATTGGCTCCGTATGTTATCTCTAGTCACTTTGACTTCCGTCTCTGTTGATTTTGGTTCTGTCTTTCATAGTAGCACTTTCCTCAAATATCTGATGATCTCTGACTCATTTATATTCACTAAAGCTGAGTGGAAGTTCTGACTTAATGGGTGAGGCTTGTTGACTGGTCAGTGTTGCTTCACATCAACTGGTGAGGACTAGGCTCTTCTGTTGGGAAAGTCTCTACTAGTATTTGTAAGTCTTTTCTCTTGGCCAGTTCATTTCTCAAGTTAAGGAAACTCAAGTCTCCTGCTAGTGCCCATAGCCGAGTGCCAAGAATTCATGAGTCAGACTAATAGGAGATGGGTTGAGAATCATATTCTCACTTAGGGAGACTTTCATTTAATCTCATGGGTTCTGCCCCCTTTAGCTGAATTCTGTCTGGTTCGCACCTTGCAAATTGTAACCTCCAGTCTTTTTCACAGTGGGAAAGAGACTGTTACCCAGCTACACTGGGTCAGAGAGATAATCTGGGATCTGAATTGCTACTTCCAAAAATTTTTCCAATAATCTGGGGCACCTGGGTGGCTCAGTGGGTTAAGCCTCTGACTTTGGCTCAGGTCATGATCTCTGGGTCCTGGGATCGAGCCCCATGTCAGGCTCTCTTCTCAGTGGGGAACCTGCTTCTCCCTCTCTCGCTGTGCCTGCCTCTCTGCCTACTTGTGATCTCTCTCTGTGTCAAATAAATAAATAAAATCTTTAAAAAAATTTTTTTCCTAATAATCTTCCCATTTTTAGCACCCATTCAGCACCCACTGTCACCTCCAGAAATACATGGTGCTTTTGGTTTCTGCATCTTGCAGCATAGATCAGTTTGCTGGGTTCCCTGCCCATGGGCTTAGATTTCTGCATCTTCTGCTCTGCTGAATCAGCTCCACAAGCCCTTCGACCTTCCTGTTTCTGAAATAGTGTTGGTATTTTGTGTATTATCATCCCCTCTCACTTCCCTTATTTGTTTAGGCTTATTCCTTTCTTATTTCTTTACTTTCCTTTTTTAGTGTTGTTTTGTGAGAATGGGATGATGAATGTGTATGTTTAATCCACCATGTTCAATTGGAAGTCCTTAGAGCATCTTTTTACCAATCAGGTTTTTCTTTCCCTTTCTTCTTTTTATTGCCCATAGACAATCTCTAAAGTTCTACTCAGGGCACTTGGCTGGCTTGGTCAGTAAAGCTTGCAACTCTTAATCTCAGGGTTGTAAGCTCGAGCCCCATGTTGGGTGTAGAGATTACTTAAAAGTAAAATCTTTTTAAAAAATTAATAAATTTCTATTCAGAGGAATAAATAAAGTAAGAATTAGAACTTTCAGGTGTTGATGAGGATCAAATACTTCCTGGAACACTGAAAATAGTCTACACAGTCTTTGCAAGCAAGCATGATTTTGAGGCCATAACACTCCACTTGAAGCTCCCCATCCAAATATGTCCTCATGTTAGCAAGTAGCATTGCTGGAAACACTTTGTTTTTGTCTAATGTAGCAACAAGAAGGAATCTATTAATATGTAGGCTCACCCACCTTCAGAAGTTGACTCCTCTCAGAAGATTTTTATACCCAGAATGTGAACAAATGAGTCCACCTAGAGGGAAATTCACTTACAAAGCATGACTGTTCAAGCTTAAGCTTGTACTTCTTTCCATAGGCTTACTAGGTATCAAATATGAGGGTGGGGTGGGGTGGAGGTGGAGAACAGCATTACTTTTTCCTGGTCTTTTTTTCTTTTTCCCCTAGACTTTCCTACTTATTGTCTTCCAGCTATAATCACACCACCAAATAAGCATCTTCTTTGAATAATTAGGACTCAGGCTTATTGGACATTAAAGATGTCACCAATGAATCCATGTCAATAAAATATAAACATCTCATTTCCACTCAACCAGCATTACTATACTTACTATCTGATTTGACGTGACTTTGACATGAATTTTATAAAATTCACTTGACTAGAATCTTGCCTGGATTCCAGTCAGGATGATTGAGAAATAACTTCCAGAACCAAATTAAAAAGTGTTTTTACATGACTGTAATTTTTATTGTTTAAAGAGTGGTTTATATGAAAAGAATAATTTGCCTAGTAGAATAAAGTATTCTTCAGTGCGGTTTGTATGAGGATAATTTCCATTTTTGGTAAGTTGTTTTAGTGGTGTTGTCCTGTAACTTGACCATAGTTTTATCTAATTCTGGCCTTTATGGTTTTTCTTCTGCTTAGGCATAATGACATCAATAGAAAAATGAAGAAATCCTACAGCATAAAGCACAATGCTGAGCCAGAGTCAAAAGAACTCTTCTTGTAAATCGTTTTTTTCTTATCTCTCATTACTGCCCTTTGGACACTATTGGAAATTTCTGGACTATCCACTGTGGAAATAGAATCAAGAGAAAAATGCCTCACCAGCAGAAGAACAATATCAGGATGCCTTAAATTTATAGTGGTAGACTATATAATACACATTTTGGGGTGATATTTGTATATATAACTTGTTTCTCAAGAGATGCCATTTAAAAGCATGATTGGGCCAATGTATGTTTTTTAAGATTGGATTGGTATGTCCACCAAGCCACTGGCACCATCTTGTCTTTCATCAGTTGCATGAGTGTTTGCTAATGTTTGACTGAACTTTCCTTTCCAAGTAAAATGGGCAGTTTGGGCTCAGCTCCTCAATGAGACGAGGTCAGTGGTATTGTTTTCTGTCAAGGGTGGTTTTTTTTTTCTGTCATTTCTACTTTTTGTATAAAGGAAATAAAACAATGTTAACAGCACCTAGAAGCTTGGGGCACCTATTTTGTAATAAGCCTGTGATGTTCTGCTTTCTAAGGGACCTTGAGAGTATTTTGATTGCTGATATTTTATTTCAGGAACAAACTGCCTGTTTTAGCTATTTTCCCATAGGGGTGAAATAAAACATTCTAGTTTTCATTAAGTACTAAAGGATCAGACAAGTATATAAAGTAAGTCAATTCCTTCTGTCTTCTCAAATCCCAGCGTTGACATGGGAAAATACTAATGACAGCTAAGGACCCTGCTTGGGTCACTTTTTCTGTCTAGAACACATTATGAGACCTGTCTAATCCCTTTAGGAGACAGTGTGGAGCCTGAGTTTATAACAACCCTATTGTTGATACAGCTCTTTCAGTCCATGTAAGCAGTAAGTTCCAGATGGTTTCGTCCTATCATGTAAAAATATATTTCTGCTGCAACTTCAAGAGTTTTATTTTCAAAGTGTTGGCATGGCCCATAAGAGGCCTGTCAAATTTTAGTCTGGAAGTTGAGTGTGTGCTTCCCAGTAGGAGGGAGTCCTATATGTTATTCACAGTTACGAGCAGTGTTCCAGCCATCAAATATGGGCCATTCTGTATCTTGGTTGACACAAGAAGCCAGGGTACTAAGTTAGGAGGTAATCTTAGATATATGGGTGACAAACCTGCCTGACAAACTTGGGCTTGACAAGATGCAATGAGGTATAGAAGAAGGACCTTTTAGGTACCAGTCACACTTACATAGTTATATTCCTACAACCATTTTATAGCTTAGCAAATTAAAGTTCAGAAAGCTTTCAGTCCTACGTCCAAAGTAATACAACTTGTAAACAGCAGACTTGGCTCTGGCCCAGCTTTGCTCATTATTCCCACTGGACTAGTACACAGGGATCCTGAGTTGTGTTGGCTCTACTTCTGGATGGGTCTTGGGGAAGAAACACTGCCTCCTCAATCAACCTGGAAAAGGGCAAGACTGGCCTACATGCACATCTAGGAGGTAAGTTCCTTCCGACCTACAGAGCAACATGTCTAGGAATTCAACCAAATAGTTCTGTCATTTTTTGGGTCCTCTGAGTTCCTGTCGTTATAGCCTGGTGCCCTTTATAGCTCTGAGTTGCTCATGTGGTTTTTTTCCTCAAATGAGAATCCCTATTCTGATTTTGGCCCCTTGGCCTCAGGGATCCTCTCTGCTTCTTCACATTTTATTGCGGGATCCTAAGTTTGCGATTCTAATATAGGATATATGGCCAGCACATGTGGAGATTCTCATGATTTCTGCTTGGTACACATGAGCCAAGTTTTGGATTTCGTTCTAGAATGGGGCTTGCAAGGGAAAGGGACCCAGAGAGTTCTTTTTCTGTTCCCCAGAAGCCCCAGCTTTGTTCTTATACAGACTGGGTTTTTAAACTTAAAAGTTGAAGGGGGGGAGCATTCTGTAGAGATTTTTATGAGCCAGACACAGAGTTCCCAATTAAATGTAGCAGAGAAAACCAAGAGTTTGAAAAAAAGAGATGCTACCTTGACCAAGAAAACTGGCAATTCAATTGTTTATGGACACAAGCACTTCAGACACCAGAGTATTAAACCCTGAAGACCAAAGATTTAAAAAAAAAAAAAAGGCAAAATAGGAAAATCAAGTAGATTCAGATGAGCCAAACTGCCGACATAATGCATTCTGTGTTTATTGATGTTGTTAGCACACTAAAAATGCTGATCCTTAAATCACACATGTATACCATCTTTACCATCCAAGTTCTTTATGAAATGGATAAATTACGCTTGCTTGAAATAAATAGAAATGATGTGTTCCTTACCACAAGCTCAGTTGTGTGCAGAATTTATAAAATGAAACACAGACTTATTTCTTCACAGAAATGGAGACACACATGTTAAAGAAAGAGAGAGTGTTTCCTTGAAGTTAGCGGAACTTTGGGGCCCCCCGCCCCCTCTCCCTCCCACTGGGCTAGTAAAATGAGTGAAGCTCTATCTGCCTGCCTAATTACATGCAGCAGAGCTGGAAACTCAGCCCCACTGTAAAAAACTCTCAGCATCTGTCAGCGTCTTTTAAAGACTGGCTGCTTTTATGTCACTAAAGGGACTCATTTTGCCAAAGTCCAACCCATCAAATTAAGAACGTTTCTTAGAAAAGATAACAAGATACCAAACCTTCACCACTTTGAATGGATTGAATGCCCATCCCGTAGTCTCATAAAACATTAGTACCATGACCTCAATTCTAAGAAGAGACTTCTAGATGGGCATCATGGGGTTAGGAGTGGGATGAGGACTCTCAAAGGTATCTATTTTCAAGTAAATATTGAAATTAATTTTTTCTCAGAATATTTGCAGGCAACATACTGGATGGTATAGGCTTGAGGAAATAACTACAAAATATTTAAATAATACCCTGAAAGACCCCCTGATAATGAAATGGGTTAAATGTTATCTCTCCAGGAGCCACCTATGTACAGAATCTGAGTTAAGCTAATAAAGCTAAGTAAGAATAAGGAATCCATAGCAACGGAGTTAATACCATTTCCCCACATGTAAATGGAGTTCATGCTATCTATTGCCTTGAAACTCTCATTTGTTGATGGGTCTCTCTATAAGTCCCATGTTATCTCCAGTTTTATTTCCCTTTATTCTCCATTGCATAGTTCAGTGTAACTTTTTGAGTGCCTGATTCCCGTCTCCTAATGAGATCCTACATTCTTTGAGCTCCACAAGAACCTCTGACGTCTCTCAGAGATGGTGATTAGTAAGTATCTACCAGCAATTTTTGTCAGTGTTTTTCAACTTCTGCTACCTTTATATCCATCTTAGTTTCTTCTTCTTTCTTCCCCATTCTTCTTCCATCACTTCTCCCTCCTCCTCTTTTTGTCTCTCCCCTTCCTTCCCTTCCTCTCTTTCCTCTGCTGACATCTCTGCTCCCCATTTTCCCCCTTTGTCTGCCTAGGTTCCCAAGATCTGGAAAACCCCTTTTATGGGATTTCCTTGGAAGAAGCCTGGCAAATGAACTGCAGTGAGTATGAAGTGTGCTGAACCCTTATTTACAATGAAAAGTAAATCCTCTCTCCCTTCTTGCCACAGCATGTGAATAGAACGGCATCTTTCTATATGCTGATGTGGTCATCAGACTCTGATTGAGCCCATACCAAGAATGGGGCCCCATGCTAGGCACTGTCTTGGAATAAAACCCCCCAGAAGTTGGTATTAACCATGGTGGGGGCGCACAAGGATATGTAAGGGACACATGGACACATGGGGAAAAGTAATTGGTTCAGAGCTTATGGTTCTCAAATATTGCTATACATTAGAATCATCTGGGGTAGCTTTTAAAAAACTGATGTCCAGGGACATCTGGGTGGCTCTGTCAGTTAAACATCTGACTCTCAATTTCAGCTCAGGCGTGATCTCCTGGTCACGGGGTCAAGCTCCACATTGGGCTCTGTGTTCAGTGCAGAGTCCGATTGGGATTTTCCCTCTTCCTTTGCCTTTCCCCCCTGCTAAAAAATAAATAAATAAATAAATCTGATGCCCACACCAAACCTATAATAAATCTAACTCTCTGGGTAGAACCCAGACAGAATTATTTGTAAAAACTTCCCCCACAATTCCAATCATGAAGGTGTGGCCAGAGAACATTAGTATGGGCATAAGCTGGGAGCATATCAGAAACTCAGAATCATGTGACATCCACCGTGGGCCATATTTCTAATTTTGTGAGGCTGTGAACTGTCTATCAGAATAATGTTTGAGAAGACAGTTTGACAGAAAAGACCCTTCCTCAAAGAAAGGGGAAGAATGATAAGCCCCTGAACCTAGGTCTGGATATAAAGAGGGTATTAGGTGTTTTCAGGAAATATCACTGGCAGCGTCACATTCTTCTGTTTTGCTAAGCAGTATCCATAAGTTTAATGTGTATATATGAAAATCCTACTCCATACTATAACTTCATATGCAGAAAGTTCAAAATCATATAATTATAGAAACTGAGGCTTCTTTTCTGTATGGGAGGGGTAGAAGAAATCATAATTTTTCAAGAAAGGATTGCACCATTGCACTTTTTAAATCATACTGGGGGTCGCTTTTCCATTATTTTCAAAGTTCTCTAAAGTCTGGATGTATGAAATCAAATCATCGGAAAGCTACCCATCTGGCAGGGGCAGAAGGAGGACAAAAGCACAGTCAAGCAAAGACTGAAACCCTTCCCAGAACCACTCCTCAACCACCACTGCGGGGCTTCCCATATATGCCACCAGGACACACGACTTCATGATTTTATGACGTGAGGACACAGTGCAGTGCTATATTGTACGCCAAAGACGTTCCTTTGTTTACACAACACTCACACGAACACACAACCCGCGAATGACTACCACGTGCACAGCTCTGTCCCAAGGGGCAGAAAGGCAAGCATAAATCTGGGGTAATGAATGCATATTGCTCTTGATGAAATGTGGAGAGTCTGAGTTCAACAGGAGAAATCTGGAAAGCAGAGCTCTCTGTTATGATGCTGCGCCCCTAGTCGCATGAATATTTTAATAACTATATTTGTTTTCTTTCTATGGCGTCTGTTTCATGCCGTCCTTCAGCCCATGAGGAGCAAGGGAGGAAGGATTTCATTTCTATGACTTGTGCTCAGCCGTGCTGGTTGTCTTATCAGTCAACAGCCTTTCTCTCTTTGTTCCCAATTAAGTGCAGCCAGCTAAATGTTCTCAGATAAAACGACTTTCCCAGGAGTCCCGGAAACTAGGTACAGTCACGTGACTCGGCTCTGGCCAATGGGAAGCTGGTAGCGCTCTTACAGCGCTTCCGAAAGTGTTGGGGAGGAGGAAGCCTGCCTGGCCTTCCTGATTTGCTGCTCTTGCTTTCCGCTCTGGGACACAGCAGTGACTCCTGCAGCCAGGAGCACGGAAGTGACCTGCCAAAAAGGGACTAGAAGAGAAGAGAAAGAACCCAGCTCCATGAGCAGCTGCGTCGGCTTATGGGCTTTCCCGCCAAATTCCGGAAGTGAGTCAGATAAGCTCTTCACTGACTAGGTCCCTTGTTGTAGCCGCCCTCGGGTAGGAGCGGCCGAAGAGAAAACCGAACGGGGGTGGGGGGTGGGGGCTCATCCTACAGAATAAAGCGCATCCATCCAGGCTCTGGGAATAAAGCCACATGTCACAAAGACCGGGAGGTCTGGGAGGTTATTTTATCCGTGCTTCAGGAGTAAAGTATGTTCTGCTAGTTCGGGACATGGGGCCTAGAAAAATCCCCGATCCGTTGTGAGGGACCACCTTCAAAAGCCTGGGACTTAGCCCCCCTCATTGGCGGCTGCTGGCTCAGAGCCCTGACGTGGTAGCTTCCTCAGGGAATACTCCTGAGGACATCGCCTCAGAAGGACAGCTTGGATCCAGTGAGTGGTGGGGTGTAGGGTCCCAGCCCCTCCCCCAACAAGAGGCACCTCCAAAAAGGCACCCCCGGTCCAGTGCCCCCGCTGGCTTTCACTTCACTTCCACCTCCGCTTTGTCTTGCGCCCCTCCTCTGCCTCCCTTCCTGCTCCGCTCCCCTCCTCTTGTCATCCTTAGGAACTGACCCCAGGAGCCATCTGTTAGTAACCTTCCTACACACTAATCTCCAGTCAGGTTTGTCTCCCCAGGGAGCTTTGAGAGCACATTAGCCTAGGCCAGTCTCGGGGAATCTCAGAATACAATAGCAGCTCCTTTCATTGTGTCTCTTTCTTCAGTGGATGGGTAAACCAGAGGATTTTTCCTTGGGAACACTTGTTTAAGTCTCAGCAGGGTCAATTTTAGATCATTGTACGTATATGGAATTTATTATGATAAAGGCCCAGTGTCAAATTGAGATCTACCTGTTGGGACCCAGCTGTTGGGCCAAATTAAAAAAGAATACAGCCAAGGTTATATTCTCTCTCTCTTTTTCCTTTTTTTTTACATTTTTTAAAATTTTTTATAAACATATATTTTTATCCCCAGGCGTACAGGTCTGTGAATCGCCAGGTTTACACACTTCACAGCACTCACCATAGCACATACCCTCCCCAATCTCCATAACCCCACCCCCCAGCAACCCCCTCCCCCCAGCAACCCTCAGTTTGTTTTGTGAGATTAAGAGTCACTTATGGTTTGTCTCCCTCCCGATCCCATCTAGTTTCATTTATTCTTCTACCCCCTTAACCCCCCATGTTGCATCTCCACTTCCTCATATCAGGGAGATCATATGATAGTTGTCTTTCTCCGCTTGACTTATTTCACTAAGCATGATACGCTCTAGTTCTATCCACGTCACAAATGGCAAGATTTCATTTCTTTTGATGGCTGCATAGTATTCTATTGTGTATATATACCACATCTTCTTTATCCATTCATCTGTTGATGGACATCTAGGTTCTTTCCATAGTTTGGCTATTGTGGACATTGCTGCTATAAACATTCGGGTGCATGTTCCTCTTCGGGTCACTACGTTTGTATCTTTAGGGTAAATACCCAGTAGTGCAATTGCTGGGTCATAGGGCAGTTCTATTTTCAGCATTTTGAGGAACCTCCGTGCTGTTTTCCAGAGTGGTTGCACCAGCTTGCATTCCCACCAACAGTGTAGGAGGGTTCCCCTTTCTCAGGATCCTTACCAGCATCTGTGATTTCCTGACTTGTTAATTTTAGCCATTCTGACTGGTGTGAGTTTTGATTTGTGGTTTTGATTTGTTTTGATTTGTACTTCCCTGATGCTGAGTGATGTGGAGCACTTTTTCATGTGTCTGTTGGCCATCTTTTTGTCATCTTTGCAGAAAAGTCTGTTCATGTCTTCTGCCCATTTCTTGATTGGATTCTTTGTTCTTTGGGTGTTGAGTTTGATAAGTTCTTTATAGATTTTGGCCACTAGCCCTTTATCTGATACGTTGTTTGCAAATATCTTCTCCCATTCTGTCAGTTGTCTTTTGGTTTTGTTAACTGTTTTGCAAAAGCTTCTGATCTTGATAAAATATTCTCTTTTAATACAATTTCATTTGTTTGCTAATAATCTCATATTGCTACTTAGCCCGTGGGCATTACAAACTAGATCCCACCATTCCCAGGGTCCCTTCTATAGGGTACAGGCCCAGACATCATCCTTCAACTTCATTTCCCTGCTGGGGGCTGAACTCCATCCTAAATCCCCAAAGAAATGTCATCTCTGAACTATGACATTTATCAAAAATCAATATAAGAAATGGCCATACAGAAAAAAGAAGTTTCTATTATTTTTTAAGGTTTTTTTTTTTATAAAATTGAAACCATCGTATATTTTAAAAGTCAATGGCTTTATAAGGGACCATAAAAGAAATTCTTAACGTTAGTGCTAGGGGGGAAAAATAATCTGCTTGTACAGAAAAGCTGGCATGCTTCTTTTTACTAGCTAATAAGAACCTTATATAACTTGTGTTTTCCTTTTTGTCTTTCCTGCCAGGAAAAGGTCAAGAGTAAGGTTTGTATTCAATCTCAGTAGCAATCCTTAGCTTCATTTTTTTGTAGCTGTACCCAGGCCAACTTCACCTTCTTTCTTTGTCCTTATTTCCTCATACTTTGTTTTTTTAAATATATTTGACAGATAGCATCATATAAATTGACAACATTGTATATATTGATTCTTTTTCTTGGTTGAAATACATCTGAGTCTTCTATTATAAGTGACTGCTAATCCTGAAAAGTAAATAGGCTGAAATACATATGTTTCTTTGGGTTTTTTTTCCCCCACCTTACCGCCCTGACTGCTCATTCCTTTTATTTACCTGATGTGAAAACCCAAAACAACTATGTATGCAAGAGAATACTGATTCAAAGTATAAGACAATGGTTAGCTTCAAATTGTGCGTTATCTTTCAAGGATGGGACGAGTCATAGAGACACATATGTAAAGTGCAAGACAGAAATAATATGGGGGTGGGGGCTTAGGAGACAGTGTTGTTGAGAGGAGGAAGGAATCCCTTTGACTTTGGCTGAGGCCAGGCAGGTGTCCTGTAAGGTCTGCATTTAATAAAGGCAGACAAATGAACTCAGGCACAGTGATTGGCTACCCCAGTCCCCAGGTAATGCTATTATAAAAAGGAGCCTCCCAGATCTGCACACAACATCACGTATCCACAGGACTGGTAGCCTACAATTGGTAGTAGTTGGACTGGTCCAACTCTGAAAATCTTGTATAATGTTCAGTCTGCCCTGAACTTGACCAAGCAGGGTTTTCTCACCCATAAACAAGTGAGCAAAGATTGAGAAGTGAGTCCTCTGTATAATCCCACTTGTCTTCTTGCTCTAACCCAGATGCGGGGCCATGGTCCTAGACCCTTAGAACCTACACCATGACCTTGCCTGTGTCGGCACCATGTGTCCCTCCTTGTGGCTGTGAAGTTAGTTTTGCTGAGCTGTCTTCAGGAGAAGCTTCTATGGGACGCACCTCCCACTTCATTGTGGTGCTCACCCCGGGGCCACATTTCTCCCCAGGTTTTCTTGGACAATGAGCACAGCAGGGGTATTAGCTGGGGGACTCTTCTAAGGGATGGTGGTGTTCTGGAACTCCCCTTTATCTTGGCACCATTTTCTCCACAATATGGTATATTCTGAGAGTTCCTGTATGATTCCCCTCTGCCCTTCCCTCTTTCCTTCCCCTGTGTCAGCCTTGCACCCCAGTCTGAAGGCTTACCCTGCCACCTCCTGCCTCTCCCCCTTTATTTTTCAGAGAGTCATGTTCCTCAAGGAACCTCTTGCACATCTAATCCCATTTTGGTGGCTGCTTCTCAGATCACCTTAAGGGACAAACTCCTTGACCTTCCTCCTATGTCTTCCTCCTTTACTTCCCCTTGCACTCCATCCCAAGTTCAGTTTCCTCTTGGCTGCAGCACTCAGCATGGGCTATCCTCCTCTCTTTGCCCCACTAGCCAAGGGGAGGTGAGGATGGGGCCTAGGACCTTACAGGTGGAGGTAGGTAGGGCAACGGGTCTTCTCATAGCAAAGATGAATGGTGCTACTATGGATATTGCCCATAACTTACACCCTGATTTCCTTCCATAACTTGAGTTACATCACAAAAAGCCATATTCTGTTCTTTAGGCCCCATAAGCTCCAGACAGAAGGACAAGGTCTTGGCTAGGTGGGAGAAAGAGTGGGGCCAGTGGGGCAGAGAGAGGTGGTATATGATGGAGGAAAACTCATCCTACTGCACAGGTAGAGCGTGATATCTGAGTTTGAAGAAAATTAGAGTTTATGAGAGGTGAAGAGAACTTCTGTTTTACATAAAGCTCCCCTCCCCAGTGATTTTTGGTGGTTCTTTTCACTTCTATTGCTCGTTGCTCAAACAATCTTGTTTTTCAGAGGCGCCTGGGTGGCTCAGTTGGTTCAGTGTCTGACTCGTGATTTCAGCTCAGGTCATGATCGTGTGGTCCTAAGATCAAGCTCTGAGCTCTGGGCATGGAGTTTGCTTAAGATTCTCCCTCCCCTTCAGTCTCTGCTTCTCCCCCTGCTCATTCGCACGATCACACACACACACACACACACACTCTCTCTCTCTCTGCTTCTCTGAAATAAATAAATAAATAAACTCTTTTAAAAAAAATCTTGTTTTCACAGGTGACTAACTCACACTCCCTTCCCTCACCTCCGGTTTCTCCTTCACATCATCTGTCTCCCTATGTAGGTTAATTAGCACCAAGAACACATAAGCAAATTACTAAAATTACTCATCTCTATAGGATTTATTTCCCTTGCATTCATCTCTATTGAAAGACATGTATTTTTAAACATAAACATATTTAAAATTTTCATAAACTTGCTACAGGCAGTAAACTGCAGGTACAGGGAGTAAATATTCGGTAGACTTGCAGAGTTGCCCTTTCTTTATGTTACTGATGGAGGTTGCCTCTCCCAACCCACATGCAAGATGTATAGAATCCCAGTCGGTTTCCAAAACCTATAGAGACTGCAAGGAAAAAAGCTCCATTCTGTTTGTGCCTTATCTCAACAGATGCCTGGCATCCTGGCTGCAGACTTCCAGGTTTATCTGGATTTGCACACACGTCTGTGAAAAAAATCCTGTGATGTCACATTCCCAACCCTTGCTGGATTGTCATGATAAGTCTCCAGCAGAAGCCATTTATCCTTAAGTTTCAGAGTGGTCAGGAGAGGATGGAAAGCCCTTCTTTCTGCTTGCATCTACAAAAGCAACTTTCCAAGGGAATTCTGAACCATGCTTTCTTCCCACACTGACATCATGACAACTAAGAAAAATCACACCTCTGATTTCTAGCGCCATTTTGTTAGAATTCATCTCGGCCCAGTGAACCCTTAAAAATACTTTATTTGAATATCCTTCAGCCTCCTTCTAGACAAGTTTCAAAGGCTGAGCTTCCTCTCCCATGCCCCTTCTGTTTTCCAGACACACCACAGCCTGCATGACACAAAATGTGCAGCAACAGAATTTCTAGATTGACTACCTAATTAAATAAATCTCCTTGCCTGGAGCAAACAAAGTTAAAATAACATTGAGGTCCGTCTCTCTGCCCACAAAAGAGAAGAAAATTAAAAACCAGTGCTGCAAATGTCCTCTCTTGCACAATGCGTAGTGCAGAAAGGCCTGTCAGATGAAGTTTCAGACATGGACTAGCATTTTCCAAAACATAAGTTCAAACCCCACAGTCTCCTTCAATGTTGCAGGTCTGGCCGATGTTCGTTCCTGGAAGATTGTACCCGTAAAAACCATCACCACAGAAGTGGCTCTGCCAACATGACCTGTGATTAAATCTTCTTACAGGAAGGTAAGAGCACCATTTCCTCTGCTTTTTAGTACTAAACACCTGGAAAGGAAAAGCATGGTACTCCG
The DNA here is from genome assembly GCF_020171115.1 of Neogale vison. NCBI lineage: Eukaryota > Metazoa > Chordata > Mammalia > Carnivora > Mustelidae > Neogale > Neogale vison. Next base: position 178,183,005 of record NC_058091.1, read on the forward strand.
AGGAGAGACCTGAGAGGTCGGCCACCTGCCAGCACTTGACTATAGGGTCACTATATTTCTTAACTGTACAGAGAAGGAGAGCCCACCATACTTCTAGGGAACTTTTCAGAGTTAAGTGAATGGCAGTCATCTCTTCTTCTCCTTCTTTCTACTCATTTGAGTGGGGCTGCCTTCTGAGAAAAGCTCCCATTCAGACTGACCTGGTTGCCCATGACAGGCACCCAATACAGTGCAAACAGAGAAAGAGGGAGAAAGAATCAGCTCCAGAAGGAGATAATTGGAAGAGAGAAATTAGACACCACTTTAAGTGCCAGGTCTAAGCATCAACAGTTCATTTTTCAACCATAAAAGTACTAAAATATATCCCCTCAGGAAGCCATGTTTTGCTAGCATATGTGGGGGTCAGTCAGATGAGAACCACTTTAAAGGTAATAAATGGCTCATATTCCTCTTGACCCAGGCAATAAATAATCGTGAAGGACAGACTTCTTGGGGTTGTACATCATTTTGTTGGTGTGTTTGTAATAATTGGATGTTGAAGGCATCACAGCTACCTAGCCAATTCCTCCTGACAGATTTGTACCCAACAGCCGGCTCTATCAGACCCCTGGTGACAGATCCTCTTGAAGAACATTAGGAGAGCTAGCATCTAGTGTAGGTATACCCCTCTGCCTCCCAGTTACACAAAAATCTATTACACTGGAATTACCTGGTTTGTTTGCATATTAGTGTGCAACATCGAGTATGGCTTGTTAACATGGTTTCCCATATTTTCTGGGCATGAGTGTTTATGGGAAAAACTTGAGATGTGTACAAGGCTTTGGCCATGTGACTCACATAAACTGGAATAAGAGCATCGTTGCTAAAACCTAGGGTTTGCTTTGAAGCCTCATCACAGTGTTCCTGGGAAACCATTAAGCAAAATGCCCTGAAGGATAGGAAAAAACTGCATTGAGCAATAAAATGTCAACAAACGACAGAATTTGAACATCAAGCAGTTTAATCTAAACATGCCCTTCTCTCCTTTCACTTGGCAGGGGTTTGGTTTTTAAAAAGTAATAAACTCTAGCCCTCCAGCTGACCTGAGGATGTGTTTAAGAAATCCAGCCCTAGAGCCAGAAGCATTATGACCTTTAATGTGGACTCCCCACCTCAGGAAAACTGTAGAATCAGAAATCTAAACAGAAAAGGAGAACAGAAATCTATGTCTCAATTGTGTCTGTTTTGGACTTTTTTTTTTTTTCTTGAAGAGGGTACACAACAAAACTTCCAGCCAGAAGGAACAATCTTAAATCTGTTTAAACAGGTGTCCGGTACTTGTTGTCTCACAAAGAGCAAATTAAGATAACCATAGCACAATGTAAGAAGGGTATGAACAAGCAAAATGTATCCACAAGCCTGTGTAACCTTATAAACCTGGGCCAGAGACAGTTTGGTCTCAGAACAGAACTGCAGTCAAGAAAACAGCTTCCCACAACCAAAAGTAATTTCAATAACTCAAATCCCTTCTTTAGGTTCCCTGGGAACCATAAAGGGAATCCAGATTCAAAGACCATATGTATTCAAATCTCTTTTCTTCTTCTTCCTGTCTCCCTCACATTGGTGCCAGTCCAGAGCCCTTCCATTCACAATTCCCCAAAATTGCTCTCAACACATCATTCTCCACTTTCTGTCTGTCCTCACTATTTTCTGTATCGCTTCAGCATGCATATGAACTTTACCTCTCTTGTAGCAGAAAAAAAAAAAAAAAAAAACCTCTTTGTAGGAAGAAAAATAATCAGGAGATTGATCTGGTAATTAGAGAATTCTCTTTGGCTGGCTAGGGGAGGGGAAGAGACGGCAAACATCCCACACTCAAAATTTGATCCTAACATAACTGCCATGAGTTAAAAACGGCTGGTAGGGGAGGGCTGTATCTTCAGTATACCCTTAAAACCAAGACCCAGAAAATCTGAGAGCCGTGATGTGGGTACATTACATTTGCATAGTATTAGAGATAATGTTTGCCTAGAAAAACTCATGTGTATTAAAGCACAGAGAAGACGATCTCTGTTCTCTAACTCCAAAGAACAGATTTTTGTTTCGGAAGGACAAATCTGATAGGTTACCAGGTGGAGCTCTAGAATTTCTTAGAGAATGAAGTGCAAGGAGGTGTCATGTGCACTGGGAAAGGTCACACGGTTTGGCAAGCCAGCGTTTGCCTGTATATGACTGGTGTGAGCTTTCTTGTAGGTTCTGTCCTACCAGATCAGGTGTGGTGAACCCAAATCCTCTAAGAGTCAAGCCATGTCCTAATCAAGAGGTACAGACTAGGGGCGCCTGGGTGGCTCAGTGGGTTAAGCCGCTGCCTTCGGCTCAGGTCATGATCTCAGGGTCCTGGGATCGAGCCCCGCATCGGGCTCTCTGCTCGGCGGGGAGCCTGCTTCCCTCTCTCTCTCTCTCTGCCTGCCTCTCCATCTACTTGTGATTTCTCTCTGTCAAATAAAAAAAAAAAAAAAAAAAAAATCTTTAAAAAAAAAAAAAAAGAGGTACAGACTAAGAACTATGACAACATGGAAAGAGACTGCCCTATCTAAAGTAATTACTCCTTTCCCACTAATTCTTATCATGTAGGAATGTTGGCTTAGTGTTGCCAGATTCCCACTTATCCAGGAGAACCTGAAAATCCAGATGCTGGATATAAGACCTTTCCCCTGCAATCTTGGATGTTGGCAGTTGACTATTTTTCACCTTTGTGAATGCCAAATTGCTGTGCCTGAGGGCTGATGCAGCCCACAGACCACATCAACTCTGTAGGAAAAAATGAACCATGCAAAAAATACAGGCTCAGGTCCAAGAAGTCAGTATCAAAATGGGAAAGTGCCTTAAAAGTGGATCCCCATATATATCAATGCCACTTTTAGAAAACTATACAATGAAAAAAATCTCTTAGTTACACAAAAGCTACTATATGAGGATATTTATCACAGCAATATGTAACTGAAAAAAATGGGAACTAAGTTATCCAACAATAGAGGCCTAGTTTAAATAAATTTTGTACAATATATCTGTAATGTACTAAATTGCACGAAAAATGATGTTGCAGAAAATGATCAGAAAGGTGTTCTTGATTTACTGTTAAGTCTGAAAGCAGGTTACAGATAGAATATAATGCCATTTCTTTTTATTCTTATATGTTTGTGTGTGTATATTCTGTTTAAAGAAGAAGTTACAAAAGGAATGAGAAAAAAGCTTTATCTTTTCCTTTTAAAGTGAGGGGTGTCTGGGTGGCTCAGTTGGTTAAGTGTCTGCCGTCGGCTCAGGTTATGATCTCAGTGTCCTGGGACCGAGCCCTGCATTGGGCTCCCTGCGCAGTGGGGAGCCTGCTTCTCCCTCTGCCTGCCACTTCAACTGCTTGTGCTGGCTCGCTCTCAAATAAATAAAATCTTTAAAAAGAAAAGAAAAGAAAAACAGTGAAAACACGGTATATCAGCATCTGTGGAATGCAGCAGCAATAATGCCAAGTGACAAACGTTTAGATTTTAATGCTTATATTAGAAAAGAAGTTTAAAATCATTTATATAAGTTTCCACATTAAGAAGCTATAAAAAGAGAAGCATTTAAGCCCGAGGTAAATAGAATGAGTAAAATAATGAATAAGAACAGAAATCTAATAAATATTTTAAAAATAAAAAATACAAATATAATTATATCAATAAAAATGTATTTGAAATTTTTTAAAAGACCAGAAATCAATGAAAAACAAAATCTATGGGAGGGAAAATCTAGATATTGGAAAAGATTTATAAAATTGGTAAATGCCAGACTGATCAAGAAAAAACTAAAAAAAAAAAATCTATATCAGCAATGAAATAGTCATTTTCACTATGGATCCTATGGCCAATTAAAATGATAATAGAATACTGTGAAGAATTCTTTGACAATAAATTTGACAACTTTACAAAAAATGAACACATTTCTTAGAAGACATAAATTGCCAAAATCGACACAATAAGAAACAGAAAATCTGAATAACCATATTTATATCATAGAATCCTATATCTAATATATAAACTGAACTAATGATTTTTTTTAAAACTTTAGGTAAACTTCAGATAAAAATAGCTTCACTGGTAAACTCTATCACACATTTAAGAAATGATGCTGATTTCATAGAAACTCAGAAAATCAAGATGGAGAGAATATTTCCTAATTTATTTTACTTCCCTGGTTTTAAAACCAGATAAATACATAAAAAGAAAAAACTATAGATAAATATTCCTTGTGAAAATAGAAGCCAAAAATCTTTAATAAAAATTTAGCAAACTGAAGTTGGCACTACAGAGAATAATACATACTTACCAAGTGGGGTTTATTTCAGGGCCACAAGGTTGTTTTTTATAAAATCTTTCAATAGGATATACCACAATAAGACAATAAAATAGAAAAGCATATAATTATGTTAACAGATACAGTAGAAGCATTTGACAAAACTTAATATCCATTCATGAGTAAGACTTTTAACCATCAGGGCAAAAAGAAACATTTTTAACCAGATAAGCATGTTAGAAAAGCGTATATTCTACATAATGGCAAAAATTTTTATGGTTTTCCTTGAGATTAAGATGAGGAATAAAGCAAGGATGTGCCATCTAATCGCTATAATTTAAATTGTAATGGAATTCCTGGCCAGTGTATTAATGCAAGCAAGAGCAATAAAGTGCCTGCAACTTGGAAAAGAATAAAGTTGTCATTATTCAGAGATGACATGATGATTTACAAAGAAAATCCTAAAGAATCTACAAAGTAACCTACTAGAATTAATCAGCGAATTTTAAAAAATTAATTTTATTTAATTTTTACAGTGTTCTGAGATTCATTGTTTATGCACCACACCCGGTGCTCCATGCAATACGTGCCCTCCATAATACCCACCACCAGGTTCACCCAGCCCCTCACCCCCTCCCCTCCAAAACCCTCAGTTTGTTTCTAAGAGTTCACAGTTTCTCATGGTTTGTTTCCCCCTCCGATTTCCCCCAACGTACTTCTCTGCTCCATCTCCCCATGTCCTTCATGTTATTCTACTTGTTATGCTCTACAAGTAAGTGAAACCATATGATAATTGACTTTCTCTGCTTGACTGACTTCACTCAGCATAATCACCTCCAGTCCCATCCATGTTGATACAAAAGTTGGGTATTCATCCTTTCTGATGGAGGCATAATACTCCATTGTATATATGGACCACATCTTCTTTATCCATTTGTCTGTTGAAGGGCATCTTGGCTCTTTCCACAGTTTGGTGATTGTGGCCATTGCTGCTATGAACATTGGGGTATAGATGGCCCTTCTTTTCACTACATCTGTATCTTTGGGGTAAATACCCAGTAGTGCAAATGCAGGGTCATAGGGAAGCTCTATTTTTAATTTCTTAAGGAATCTCCACACTGTTTTCCAAAGTGTCTGCACCAACTTGCATTCCCAATGAACAGTGGAAGAGGGTTCCCATTTCCCCACATCCTCTCCAACACTTGTTTCCTGTCCTGTTAATTTTGGCCATTCTAACTGGTGCAAGGTCATATCTCAGTGAGGTTTTGATTTGAATTTTCCTGATGGCTAATGATGATGAACATTTTTTCATGTGTCTATTAGCCATTTGTATGTCTTCTTTGGAGGAGTGTCTGTTCATATCTTCTGCCCATTTTTTGATGTGATTATCTGTTTTTTGGGTGTTGAGTTTGAGGAATTCTTTATAAATCTTGGATATCAGCCCTTTGTCTATAGTGTCATTTGCAAATATGTTCTCCAATTCTGTGGGTTGCCTCTTTGTTTTGTGGACTATTTCCTTTGCTGTGCAGAAGCTGTTTTCTTGATGAAGTCCCAGTAGTTCATTTTTGCTTTTATTTCCTTTGCTGTTGGAGACATGTCTTGAAAGAAGTTGCTGTGGCTGATGTCAAAGAGGTTACTACCTATGTTCTCCTCTAGGATTTTGATAGTTTCCTGCCTCACATTGAGGTCTTCCATTTTGAGTTTATCTTTGTGTATGGTTTAATGGAATGGTCGAGTTTCATTCTTCTATACATAGCTGTCCAGTTTTCCCAGCACTGTTTATTGAAGAGACTGTCGTTTTTCCATTGGATATTTTTTCCTACTTTGTCGAAGATTATTTGACGATAGAGTTGATGGTCCATATCAGGACTCTCTGTTCCACTGGTCTGTGTGTCTGTTTTTGTGCCAGTACTATGCTGTCTTGGTGATCACAGCTTTGTAGTAAAGCCAGCATTACCCTTATCCCCAAACTCAAAGACCCCATCAAAAAGGAGAATTTCAGACCAATATCCTTGATGAATATGGATGCCAAGATTCTCAATAAGATCCTAGCTAATAGGATCCAATAGTACATTAAAAAGATTATCCGCCATGACCGGTGGGATTTATCCCTGGGATGCAAGGGTGGTTCAACATTCTCAAATCAATCATGATAGAACAAATCAACAGGAGAAGAGAGAAGAACCACATGGTCCTCTCAATTGATGCAGAAAAAGCATTTGACAAAATACAGCATCCGTTCCTGATTAAAAGACTTCAGAGTATAGGGGTAGTGGGAACATTCCTCAACTTCATAAAATCTATCTATGAAAAACCCACAGCGAATATCATCCTCAATGGGGAAAAGCTGACCACCTTCCCTTTGAGATCAGGAACATGACAAGGATGCCCACTCTCACCACTCTTGTTCAACATAGTATTAGAAGTCCTAGCAACAGCAATCAGACAACAAAGAGAAATAAAAGATGTTCAGATTGGCAAAGAAGAAGTCAAACTCTCTTTCTTCACAGATGACATGATACTTTACATGGAAATAAACCTAACCAAAGAGGTAAAGGATCTGTACTCGAGGAGCTATAGAACACTCATGAAAGAAACTGAAGAAGTCACAAAAAGATGGAAGAGCATTCCATGCTCCTGGATCAGAAGAATGAACATCGTTAAAATGTCTGTACTGCCTAGAGCAATCTATACTTTCAGTGCCATCCCAATCGAAATTTCCCTAGCATTTTTCAAAGTGCTGGAACAAACAATCCTAAAATGTGTATGGAACCAGAAGAGACCCTGAATTGCTAAGGAAATGTTGAAAAAGAAAAATAAAGCTTGGGGCATCATGTTGCCTGATTTCAAGCTTAAATCAGTGAATTTTGCATGGTCTTAGTATGCAAGGTCAAAACACAAAAATAAATTGCATTTCTATGTCTTAGCAGTGAATAATTGCAAAGTAAAATTTTGAAAATATTTTATAATAGCATCAAGAACAAGAGACTGCTTAGAAAAAATTGAACAAAATGCATGTAAGACTTTTACACTGAAAACTACAAAACATTTCTGAGAGAAATTGAAGACCTAAAAACACAGGAATAAACTTTGTTCACGGATTTAAAAATTCAATATTGCTAACATATCTGTTGTCCCAAATTGGTCTATTGTTTCTATACAATCCCAGTGAAATGTCTGAAAGGAGTTTAGATTTTCAGAAATTACATATTGATTTCAAAATATAGCAATGTCTGGGTGGCTCAGTCAGTTAAGCATCTGCCTGTGGCTCAGGTCATGGTCCCAGGGTCCTGTGATCAAGCCTCACATCAGACTCTCCTTTCAGCCCGGGGTCTGCTTGAGATTCTCTCTCTCCCTCTCCCTCTGTCCCACTCCTCTGCTTGTGCTCTCTCTCTCAAATAATTACATAAAATCTTAAAAAAGAAAAAAATTCACTTTAGACTGTCCCACTCCTGCCCCACAGCTGGTCAAGACCTCTTGCATCTGGCAGTCTCCCACTTGCAGACCTCCTGGAGAGATTTTCCCTATTTTCTAGGGATCAGCACATACATCCTCCAGCCCTTGTCTACTCCCCTAGAGGAGGCCTTTATATAGGAAGTCATCTCAGGTCTGGCTGGCTGGGCCTCACGGTCACCTAGGGTATCCACTAAAAAAATGCAGGTTCCTGGGTCCTATTCCTGCAAAGTCTGACCTTACGTCTACTTTAAATCCAAGACAAATGATACGTTGCTGTCCCGTGTTCACTGCTCATGCTCCCAGTTGCACTAGATTTGAGTCGCTGCTGCAGGCTCTGCTGAAACTCACTTCCCCCTTGTGTCCGGACTGGCCCTACTGGACATTGGCCTCACTTTTTAATAACAGCCCCTCTCAAACTTCACCATCTTAGGGGACAAAATGATGTCATTCTGATCATTTATACAGCAAATTATGAGGGCTCCGAGACAAATTAACAGCTCGGTTTTTTCATAGGATCCTCACCCCTCAGTAACCCCAAAACTCTCCAGGGTAGGTGCTTACATAGGCGCAGGAATCATCAGCAACTGCTTGTCAGGACATTGGGAACTCACACTTACCCCTGAGATCCTGGATTAAGGATAAAATCCTTTAATGGCACAGTGAAAATGAGGGTCTCTGCTCTGGCTCCATGTCAAGGTGACCCTAAGGGAGTCTTACTCTTCAACTGTTGTGTTAAATCAGAGGACGTTTTTCTGCAGTCTATGCCATAAGACCCCGGTTAGAAAATTGCTTTGTCTGAAAACCTTTATTTGCTAGTCTGGTCTGATTAGAAAAGTCTCGAAGATTATACCTACAAACCCATGAGTATCGAGATAAGCATGCATGAGGCTGCTCACTTGGGATTTCTACCAAAGCGAGGTTTTGTTTGCTGTCTCCTAGCCTCCAGGGTAACCTGACAGAGAAATAGGGCGGGGAGGGCCGTGTGCACGCAGGTGCATATGTTTGTACACAGAAGAACATGTCTGAGACTACAGTTTTTATCCCTCCATTTCAGGTCCTAGAAGACCATGTAAGAAGACAACACTGGACCATTTGTTTCAAACTGTAGATGTTCTGTGGGCCTCGTGGTCACTGTTCTAGAAGTGTTTTTCATCATTTGGGCTGCCATCAGCACCCAGGAGATGGGAACTCTAGCTGGATGACAAGGCAACAAGACAAATCTCTGTGCAGAGCAGTAGAGCGGTCAAGGAGAGGAATGATTTAGAAGGCAAATGGCAGCACAAGGAAACTCAATAGCTAGAGTCCAATAACTGGGGTGAAAAGTGGACTCAGAAAGGAAGGGGTGGGTTGGAATGCAGAATGCAGGCTTGACCTTCTCGGCAGCTTTGCCTGGGGCCCTGGTGACAGCTCTTCACTCTCCAACTTCTCTACACGCTTGCCAACAAGGGCGCTTTGGAAAGTACAGAGCACGCCTTCCATGATTTCTCCTAGTTTCCACTATTGAAACACTCTGACTCCTTATTATGTTTTTCTGATTCTTTCCAGTGGAAAAGAAAAGAGGGACAAGCCTACCCCTTTGCTAAACGTTCTGTCTTGTCAGTAGGCTCTTGACAGAATTCCCCCTAGTTTAGGATCTTCTAGGAATCCCCAAGGGATCCTGTTTTACCAAATTGATGACGCTTATAGGATTTTATAGACCCATACAATTTTAGAACTAGAGAGGATACTGGAAATTTTGTAATCCCAACTCGTAATTTGAGGCATTTAGTTCTTTATGCAAAAATATAGATTGCTATCCCCCCCTACTATGGAGCCTGAGACTTGACCTCAAATACCTCCATGTCCCTTGTTCCCCCTCTAACTGGTGGCTCTGAATTGACCTTAATGTGGGGCTATAAGTCCTTTAGGTAACTGCATGCCATATTCCTTATTTTAATTCCTTGCACTGTTCCTCAGTTCATCTGCTTTGGACTCTAGAGATAGGTCCTAGGCATACAGTCATACAGATGAACATCCTGCCCTAGGTGAGTTCGTATTCTAGTGGATAAAACAGTCAACAAAACTAAATATACATGTGCTATCACATCAGAAACTGACGATAAAAGAAAATCAGAGGATCATGACTGAGAGGCTGGCAGTGTGCTTAGAAGGAGGGGACAGGAAAAACCTCCCCATTTTGGTGACACTTGAATAGACACATAGGTGAACTAAGAGAATGAACCCCGTGGAAATCTGGGACCAGTATTCCAGGCCCCAAAAAACTCTGAGGTGCGAACGAGTTGGGCATATTGAAGAAACAGCAAGATACTCCCTAGAGCCAGAGAGTAAACGAGGCAGATAGGAGGTGACGTCAGAGAAAAAAGAGGACAGATCATGTTCAGGTGTAGGGTCTGGAAGGCAACAGAGGGATAACAAGTGGTTTTCCAAGGGCAAAGGTATGATTTGTCCTGCCCCTACTGGACCAAAGGTAACTTTTTTTTTTTAAAGATTTTATTTATTTATTTGACAAAGAGAGATCACAAGTAGGCAGAGAGGTGGGTGTCCCGTGGCGGGCCAACTGGGCATAATGGACTAGTAAACCTGGCACGCCTTAATATGGGTCGCTATCCAGATTGCAGTTCACACTAGTAAAATATAAATAGGTCCTGTTTTTTCCACAAAGTAGACAGCTTCTCAAGTGAACTTCCAAAGCCCCTCCTCCTGAAGGTCTGCCTGCCCAGTACCGCTGCCCAAGAGTGCTGCTCCCTGAGAATAAGTGATTTTTTTTTTATCTGAAGCTTAGATAATTTAATATGCTTCCCAAGAAATTAGTCCAGAATGGGAAAATTCCTGGACTATTAGGAATAAGTAAAAAAGGAAAAGAAGTAATTTTGTGTACTTCACATGTAATCGAGTCTTAATGGAACACTAAGAAAGAGAGGTACGGCTCTTATTAACAAAAAACCAGTATCTCCTCACCCCTGTTACATAAAGATTAAACAGATACACAAAGCCTGTATCCGTCTGAAGGGATACCAAATGATACACTTGCCATGGGGCCTCATATTTCCAGGTCCAGCTTCACTATCATCTTATTTTCTCAAATGTGATGAGATCTAGGAATGCCTTCCCCTCTCTTGCCCTAAATGGAAATGAATATTTGATCCCACTTGATCCTGAAAACATATTTGGACAAGAATCAACAGTGCCGGCCAATAGGTAAATGGAAGACTTAGAATTGGAGATGTTTTTCCTCATATGGGACCTGGAATATCAAGGGATTCAGATATGAACATGAGCATCCAAAAGAGGTGAAGTTAGGACTCATCTAAGAAATTGCTACTTGTATAGCTGCTAGTTAAGAACTTACAACCCTGCATGGAGAGAAATGAAAGATTTGATAGGGTCCTCATGGAAGCCCCAGCTTAGAGGAGGTAAACAAGGAGTGCCTCTCTGTCTTCCATTCCATGAGGAGGGTGGCTGAGCCCCTTTTCTGGGCATGCCTTGGTGTCTCCTTCTGGCACAGAGCACCAACGACACAGGCAGATCTTAGGCTTATGTTGTAAAAACCAAGAGGCAGTGGTTTTTAGGGTCTTACATTACCTTGATACTTCAAGAAACTCAGGAAAGTCTAGCAATTCAAAAGAATTCATATTTTGTAGATTGTTGCCTGAGAAGTGTTTATCTCTTAGAAATTTTGTTGTTGGCTAAATGGAGACCTCTGGTTTTGTTTGACTATTTGACATGACCTTTGCCTCTCCACATGATTCAGGAGTTTTCTCAGACTAGCCCATGGCCTGGAATCTTCTCTAAATTCCTAAAGAACTATCTGTGCCCCTCATTTGTCATTTAATATATGCTCTTTTATAAGATCTTCCCTCCCTTCCTCCCTCCCTCTCCCTCAGTTCCTCCCTCACTTCCTTTGAGAACAGGATGAGCCATCCCTGAAAGGAATATGAGGACTAACCCAATTTGAATGGCAAGGTACATGTTGAGAGATATAACTGGGATTTTTCAAACCATGAAAGATTTGATACGGTCCTCATGGAATTATCTTTATCATTTTTTAAATAGGTTTTCCTACTGAAGGTAGAGTTAATTTTTTTAAAAAGATTTTATTTATTTGCTTGAGAGAGAGAGAGAGCACAGAGGGAGAGGGAGAAGCAGACTCCCTTTCTTCGTCCCTCCTTTCCACTTTCCCTCCCTCCGTTTTTCCTTCCACTTCTCCTTCTCCTAAAATTTATTGACTCCTTATTCTGTAAGACTGATCTCATCTCTTTTTGGTTGATTTTCTAATATAATCCTCTCAACAATTCTATTATCTAATCTCTCCCAATTAGATTCTCTAATTCTTGGGTGTAGATACTATCTTACTGCTCCTTGGATCCTAAGTTCCCAAAACCCTTATTCATCCAAAATAGTAAGAATAATTGACCACAATCTGTGTACTAGAGTCTACTTGAGTTTGACATGTCTCTCATTCCAGTATAACTAAAAAAAGAATTTTCCATTCTTCATCAGTTCAGTTACTATGTCTTGGGTCTGTAAATATCATCAATGCATGGCTGGCCCTAAAACAAAAAACTTTTATGGAAACAAGGAAGGAAGAAGGAAAGGAGGGAGGAAGGGGGAGAGGATATTGGAGAACTGACATGATACTTCACACTTTGATAAACTGCAAAATAAATGTTCTCTTTATATGCTCTTCCCCTTCTGTATTCTTAAAATCAACCTAGAGAAGATGATTAATTTCTTGAAGAATGCTTTTCTATGTAATTATATAAAAATCTTCACATTTCCAAGAATGTATGTGTTGGGGTGGTAGAGGAAGAGAGGGAACATTCCATAAACCCTGATCAGCAATCCTAAAAAGGCCATTTTCTCAAAATTATAAATTTCCAAGAACTAGTTTCCTCTTTATAAACTCTTTAAAAACTCTACTACTAAATCAGTTTGGATCAGGTCTAAGCCCTGAATCCCAAAGGCTGGGGATTCAAACCTTGGCTTCAGAAACCATCAGTGACCTACATACTCATAATGAGAAGTGAAAGGATCTGTTCAAACCCCAAAATGGGCAGTAAGAAGGCCAAAATCCCTAAGCTCATGGGGCTGCTGATCCCATTCTACAGGAATGTTGAAAACACCAGCTTTCCCAGAGAGAGACCCCAAACTATACTTTTAGGTGATGCAATCCAAGCCACGCTTCCTTACGTGGCCAGAGACAGAGCCAAGGACGTTTCTGTCAGTTCTACTTCTTGAAAATCTTTTGTCACCACAAATCTGACATTACTATAATAACAAAAATTGTCTAGGAAAATTCAGAGTCCTGACACGGTAATAATGGTTGTCCTTTGAAGACCTACCACACTGGAATTAACCAACTGTACATTTTTCTAAGTCTTATAATGACCATAGGAAATATTTTATGGACAAGGATATTGGGACTCAGAGAAGCTAAGTAACCATAAGCAACAGAACCACGTAGAGCCCAGGCCCTCTCTTGGCGTTTCTCAACAAGGAGCACTTTTGCCTCCTAGGGAATGTTTGGTAATGGCTGGAGATGTATTTGGTTGACATAGCTCATGGAATTTCCTGGGCAGAGGGATGGTGCTAGATATCCTGCCATGCACATGACAGCCCTTGTCACACAGGTTTATCCAGCCCCAAATGTTAGTAGTCCTGAGGCTGAGAAATCCTTATCTCCCTGATTCTAAGACTGACTTTTTGCTTGGCATCTGAATATACAGAGAAATGCAGATGGGACTGTGAGGCTGTGGGTGAGAGCCAAAGAGGATGAAGGGAAAACACTGCCTTGAGGTGGACATTTCCACTCATTGGTAATGGAGGCAGAAGAAGTAAGCAGGGAAAAGAACTTACAAATTGCCCATCATTTAAATGAACTGTCCCCTTTGTTGGCTGTTGAACACCAGCCAGCCATGGTGGATGATACAGAAGACGAGCCAATGGATCTGGACAAAACCAAGCATTCCAGTCCAGAGAACCACAACTGTGGCTGCCTCCTGACATGATCTGCTTGCCTTGAGATTGATAGAGTAACCAAGGCAGCCCATTAGGCCAGCTTACCTAGGCACCATGGCCGTCTGAGAGTGAGCCCTGCCAATGTCTGCTTTTCCATGGCCCAGATTCTGACCTCCTGGAGCTAGAGGACTTGGGGAGCCAGGCAAGGAGGCTAGATACACAGGCCCATTCTCTGTCCTCCATCTACTAATAAATGGTATTCCCAGGGCCGCCAATGCAGGGGTCAGGGGATCTGTCAGCAAGGCCACCATTTTTCTATGCCTGCTTGGAACATGAAAAGCAGAAGCTTTCTTGGGTTGTAGTTGAATGTAGATGCTCTGTCTCACATTTTCTTCACCATTAACCAGTGATAAATCAATCCGCTCTGCAACTTCTGTACCTTTCCATGAAGATTTATTCATCCCTTTTTAGAATTGGGCCATGTTGGGAAAATTGCCTAGGGAGTCCCAGAAGAGTCTCACGTCTTGCTTGGCACCCTTCCCCTCCACTCCCAGGGCAAGATGGGGCTTTGTGCAGGGCCCAGGGCTCTTGTCATTCTCCAGCAGAACACCCCTCTCTGTGTGTCTAGAGGCTCCTGGCTGGCCTGTGAGCTTGCTCCCTGCTCCATCATCTACTGTCACCCTCAGCAGCAGAGAATCTGGTCCTCACGACTTCATCTGATTACATTAGTGAAGTGAACAAGTGGGGGGCTATATCTGGGCACATGTCCTTTGAAGTAGTCATCATGGTGTGTTGTCACTTTCACATGCCTGGCTGGTCTACAGAATGGAAAGCTCCTTGAGAGCTGGGGCCATGTCTTTGCTCCTTTGTACTCCCAGTGCCTGGTATGTAATAGAAGCTAAAACAGTTCCCTGAGCACAAAAGAGTAAAATGAAGCCACTGATGAATCTGGGTTTAAGAGTGTCTCTATATTGGATTTCCAGGGTCAAAACCAGGCACCAGAGATACCACAACATCTGTGTTTGATAAAACCCACAAAACCATGCACAAAAGGGAATGGATTTTTGCCATGTATTAAATTAATTTTTTAATGAGAAAGAATATAAGAAATGGACCAGGGAAAATAAATCCCTTTAACAGGTGACCAGCATAAAATTTAAAAGCATTTCTCTCTCTTAAAAACGTGACAGCAGAAAAAGATGCCAGTTACCACAAAAGGAGCACTTGACTGGCATATTAAAAGGAGTATTTCACAACTGTCTTTCAAATGTCAGCAAAGTCTTACTTCATACATGGTCTCTTGGTGAAAATGAGGCATTTCCAGTTCCTGAAGGCAACATTCGGCTACAAATATGTCTTTAGAGAGTAGGTGTTCTTTAAGTAGAATGTAACTCAACTAGATTCTTTAAATGCTGTGTGTTAAAACTCCTGAGTTGTAAAAACTGCATTTTGCCTGAAGGATTGATTTATTTATGTCCTAACATATTATGTCATAAAGTAGATACATGAACTGCCGGGAACAGCTTTCTAGGGACACAGAGACTTAATCTGGCACTGTATTGACAGAATATTTTTGAAATTAAAAATATTTCATGATTGGGACGCCTGGGTGGCGCAGTTGGTTGGACGACTGCCTTCGGCTCAGGGCGTGATCCTGGAGTCCCGGGATCGAGTCCCACATCGGGCTCCCAGCTCCATGGGGAGTCTGCTTCGCTCTCTGACCTTCTCCTCGCTCATGCGCTCTCTCACTGTCTCTCTCTCTCAAATAAATAAATAAAAATCTTTAAAAAAAAAAATCTTAAAAAAAATAAAATAAAATAAAAAAAATATTTCATGATTTAGGGGAAAAGGTGCTTTAGAATGGGAGAAAGGAACAATAAACAGGGTGCCAAAGATCATATCTTTAGTACAAAATGACAGAATTGTCACCGTCCTTCTCATGGTCTTCCATGACTCTTGCAGCTTCTGCCTAAATCCCCGACCTCTGGATTTTGCTGGCACTTTCTGTTGATATTTGCGGAGACTGAGATCATCAGCCTAAGGCAGATTCTATTGAGGCCATGTGTACAATGAACACAGTAGGAGTTTTGTGTGTACGTGTTATTTTGTTTGACTAGTAGTTTTATAAAGTTTTGAATATGTTCACATTTCCAAAACTGGCCAATTTTCTTGTACAAATGCAGTGTTCTCCGTTCTCTTGAGGGATCAGAAGCACTGGGTAACGCTCAGTCCACGTTCCTGTGCAGCTGAAGTCAAGTGACAGCTATTTTCATAGAAAAAGTAGATGCCTTCTTGCTGGCCAGTGTCTCTCCAGTCCTGTGGGGGACTTCTCGGGCCTCTGTGGACTTTGAATATGCAGCTCAGCCCCAGGGCTTGGCCAGGTGTAGGCGACCTTGGTGCAGACCCACTGGACGTGGGTAAGTAGCCTAGGGTGGTTGCTGAGACCGTGTTCACTGGTGCTGGATCAAAGATCCTGGCTGTGAGTATGGCCAAAGCCATGAAGCTACAGGGAAGGCGCTCAGGCTGAGCGAATCAGGACATGTCTATAGGGGTTACAGATGGCTGTAAGAGGGTCTAGCTGACAGTAGACAGGGATTCCCCAAGAGGAGAAAATAGCTTGTATCAGCAACATGGTGTTATCATCTGGGGCCAAGTCACAACCTTTGACAGGCTCTGCCTTGGCAGTTTCCTTCTAAAACATTTCCTTCTATGGAACCACAGAACAGCAGGGATCCCATAAGAGTTCTCCATGATTCATGGGGTGAAGGTTCTCACCGGGCCACTGCTGTCCTCTGAGGCTGAGGTTCTGGCCTCAGAAACCTTCAGAGAGGCCTCATTTGAACAACCACTCATATCCTATCTGCTGTTGACTTTCAGCGTATGTTTTATTTCTTCAGTAAGACAGCTACTTGTGCGCGGGTGAAATGCTTTACATTTCACCTCTTACCACCTATGTCAAACCACTGTGTATTAGCGGAATGGCTTATGCTCCTTATTTTTTCTGACTTGAATCAGCAGTCTGTCTTTAGTGCAGGAGTAAGACCGTGAAGACAAAGTGGCAGAGCAGTAATGGCAGAAATAAGGCTGGGGCCATGGAACAGTTAGCTTGGCCTTCCTTGGCTCTCCATGAGAACCGGGACCTCTTTGGCCCCTGCTAAGCTGGAGCTCCACAAAGAGAAGAGACTCTTTAAGATGCATATCTAGAAACATTCCAAAGTAACTACTAGGCAGAAATATAAGAAGTCTTAGGTCTCACCAGATACCATCTGGAAACACATAGTGTATAAATGCAATATTGTCCATGGGATTTTGAGGGTAGGTCCTCCTCTGAAAGTTATATGGTTCCAAACAACTCCCACCTAACTATCAAAAGGGATTTGTACCTATACTCAGACAGGATTCTATCAGAAATGAGCTCAAAGAACCACAAGAAGGAAGACTCTTCCGTTGGTGTAAACACTGGTTTATCAGCCTTGCTTCTCATTAACATACACCCTGCCTTGTAATTATGCCCTAATTTGTACTGTGCAAACATCTAACAGTCCCTCTACCAACAGCTTTACTAATTAGTCAGAAAATCAGTGGCAGATGTGAAACTCATGGGATGCTGAATGTAAAATGTTAATTAATTTGAAAAACTCTGAGTCCTCTTGAAAAACCTTCTCTGAGAAAACTTTACATGAGGGCCTCATTCACAGAGACCCTCACAGAGTTTTTTTCTTTTATCATGCTACCTTTTGAATCTGACTTACACCTTTTCTAGACTCTTCTCTGGACTACAGCTGTTTGGGGGAATTCGTTAACCCTTAAATCACTGCTTAAGTAGGTACAGAATTGGTCACTCCAACATCTTTGATTAAATACCTGACTGGCCTGTTGAACTCTGGTGATCTCTGGGGACCTGCCCGCTCGCTTCAGAGGAACCTGAGAAAAGTCTTAGAGTCTGTGGGTTTGTCACCACCAAGGATGAGGGCCCGGGATTCTCCTTGTGGGTTGCAACCCATCTCACATTCACACAGTTCCCAAGACCTCTGCAGTTGCTCTGGAACTTGGGTGGGGCACCATGGCCCCCAAGGACGGTAGAGTGTGAGGAGTCTCTGTGCCTCCAGATTTAATAGGCCTCATGCTTCAGGGAACAGCTGGCAACCATCTGGTCAATAACTGACGCCCACCTTTGTGGGAAAGGGGCTACAAGACTTCCAACAGAGACAGTCATTTTTAGTCACCCCTACGACAAAGCGTGGAAACAAATTCCTATCCCTGCTTCCCAGAGAAGCTGGGCCGTTCTCCTTCAGCACATGAAGTTCTGCCTTAGGTGAAAAGTTTGCAGCTCTGCCTGTGTTTTCCCATTCTGGCTGTCACTTCAGAGGACAGCAGCTGCCTCTGGCCTGACTGGCCTTCTCTTCCTAGCTGGGTTCCAGCAGTGCTGCCCTCCTGACATGTCTTCTTGCCAACGCTAAGGAAGGGTCCTTGTTGCAGGGGTATAAAAATTCTCCACAAACCAACTAAAAACACTTTTTTTTTTTTTGGTACACCCCCCCCCAATGGCAGTCACCTGTGTTTTCATTAGATTTCCTTTTGGAAGACTTAAGAAATGTTTCTTCAGAGCTGAAATAGAAATCATAAAAATACTAACACTTAATATGTCCCTCAGCATGTCCTAAATACCACTCAAAGCACATCATATGGATGACTCCCCCCACCCAACACCTCTGTGAGGTGAGTGCTCTAATTGTTGCCATTTTACAGAGGGGAAAAACTGAGGCCTTGTGAGGTGAAGCAGCACACTGGGGTCACAGAGTAAGTGGCAAAACTGGAATTCAAACTCCAGGAAGCTTCAAAGGCTTCTCTCCATCCGACTGCTCATTGCAACCCCCAGACTCACTAGTTATGTGTCCCTCTGCCCCCCAGGGTGGGTTTCTTTCCACGTGGCTGCACGCGCTCAGGTGGAAAGCTGTACTTTCCCTGCCACCCTAAAATGCCACTCCCCTGAGACGCTCATCCCTGAGGGCTGGCAGGTGGCTGCTGCCTGACCCTAAGCTCTTCTCAGAGTGGCTCTGGGCCTGGAGCATGTAGAACTCTCAGTCCTGTGCTGCAGACGTAAAGGCACATTCTTCCCACTGATCCCCATCCCACCCCTTCCGTTTACAACCCTCGGTGTTGGGTGTTGACCAAGG
Organism: Neogale vison; assembly: GCF_020171115.1. Taxonomy (NCBI): domain Eukaryota; kingdom Metazoa; phylum Chordata; class Mammalia; order Carnivora; family Mustelidae; genus Neogale; species Neogale vison. Next base: position 178,201,904 of record NC_058091.1, read on the forward strand.
TTCACATGCGCGCATGTGCATACAACTGACCCCAGGTTTAAGCTCCCTGAGGGACAGCAGTGGACTTCAGCCCTCTGTGTCAGTGAGGGGGACTTCAGAGAGAACAGGGACATCTTTATGTTTCTAAAGAGACTCACAGTATCCAAAAACACTTGGTGCGACTTTTGTGTCTGTTCCCATTGTTTCACCTGATCCTTAACAGCCAGTCAAGCTGACCTCATTTCAAAAATACTCTGTTCTTAAAAATTGCTTTTTAGGGGCACCTGAGTGGCTCTGTCGGTTGAGCATCCAACCCTCGATTTCAGCTCAGGTCATGATCTCAGGGTCCTGAGATGGAGCCCAGCACCTGGGCTCTAACCTCAGTTCAAGTCTGCTTGTCCCTCTCCCTCCCCGACTTGCCCCCCAATAAATAAATAAATAAACAAATTCTTTAAAGTAAAATTGCTTTTTAGCTTGTACACCATAGCTGATTTTGCATAAAGGTGAAAAAAAAAAGTGTTCTCTTAATAAAAACAACCTAACATCATGCAGGTATATGAAAAGGTACTCTTAAGGCAGTGAGTTCCCAACCTTGAGTGCATATTTTCATCATCTGGGGAGTGTTTATAAATCTCAATGTCAGGCCACACCCTGGACCCGTTTTATCAGAACCTCAGAGGGTGGAACCCATGTTCAGACATTTTTTCAAGCTCTCCAAGCAATTAATTCTGAATACCACCTTTTTTGGGGGGTGGGGGGGGGAGAAACGCAGGCTTCCTTCCTGCTAAATCCATTGCTTCCCAAATTACTGTATGGTTAGCAAGCTTTCCCCCTCGAGGCTGGGTTCAATCTTCCTTGGAGAGTGAAAAGCTCAGCTTGCACTGAAGTTGATAATATGTACCATATGTTGGGGGCTTCCTCTGCACAAACATATCCTAGATGCTTCCTGCGGATGGTCTCAGTGAACCCTCCCAAGAACACTGTGGGGGGTGGGGCACAATCTTACTCCCATTTTAGGGAGGAAGAAGTTAAGGCTCAGAAAAGCCAAATCGCTTGCCCAAAGTCAAACAGGCTAAAAAGTGGTGGGATCAGGATTTGACCCCCACGAGTCAGGCTCTGAGACAGAAATTTCTAAATTCTTCTGGTGACCAGGATCTGGGTTTTTTTTTTAGATGTTTTTCATATGTTTTTTTTACCACCTATAATGTAATTTGAAAATGCTGGGAATTTCCATAAGGAAACAGGCTCCTAATACATAGAACCCCTACCCCCACCACCATAGCTCATGCCTCCTTTGCAAATGTTTCTGGCTTGCTGGAAAAGCCATGCTTCCCAAAGACAAGTGTGTCTTCGTCCATCCCAGTTTCAGGGTTCCCAGAGTCAGAGCAATGTGTGCTCCCTCTGCCGGCTGCTGTGCAAGTGCTGATGGTGGTGTCTTGCTCAGTTATCCCTGTAGCCTCTGGGTCCTGCAGCTCACACCCTGACTTGATAGATGAGGAAAGAGATGTAGAGAGCTTCCGGGATGGGCCCCATGCTTCCCAGCAGGTGGCAGAGCTGCCCCCTGCACCGCCCCCACCGCCATTACCCAGCACCCCAACCCAAGCTCCCTTTCGAGTCTCGGGAGGGAAAGAGTGAGCATTTTTTAATCCATGCAAGCTCCAGCTTCTAGAAAAGCAGGGATGGTTAGAGAAGCTGTTGCAGGCAGGAGATGGTTAAGAGTGGTCACAAGAGGGAGACAAAGCTCGTGACATCAGCAGGCCTGCCTGCTTTAGCCACAGTTGGCCAAATGCAGAGAAGCTGGAGGAGACCTGCCAGGGCTGGAATTCTGTGTTTTGTTTCCATTTCTTCCTCTACTGCGGCTGTTTTCCTTTCCTCCACCCCTTCCTCTTCCTGGTCTACCCTCCCCTTGCCTGGTGTGCTTCAAACCAGTAGGGAGCAGCTGTAGGAGCTTGGCGCCCAAGGAGGCTCCGGGGTGGGGTGGGGGGAACCACCTCCACCCTGTGCCCCGAGCATCAGCACCTGCAGCCCGAGCCATCAAGACCCTGGTGCCCTGGAGTTTCCACAGTCAGATCCTGGGGTTCTTGACAGAGATGCAAGAGCAACACTAGATACAGATTTTTTTTTTTTTTTTTTTTTGAAGGAAGAAAATGGACACGGCCAAGGCAAAGGAGAGTTCGATTGGGATTCATCTGTAGGACTGTTTGCCTGAAAACTGGAAGTTAGATTCATAAATACCAGAATATTCCGTGTAAGGAACAGATCCAGAGGCTACACTGATACCATCTGGTCTCACTTTTTAAAGAACCGACGTCTAATTTCTGGATTTTAAACTTTCTTCAGGCTTCTCCTTAGAATATGTGCCACACCATGGGCAGGGAGAGTATTTTTTAAAACTGATGGAGTTAAATACAATTTTCTCTTGATTCACAGCAGACCTGATTGAAGAAGACATTTAGTCCCCTAACACTGAGCTAATAAGAAGGGAAACTTGACATTATTAATCTAGACTTCTCTGGTGCCTCTTGAGTGTGTTGGCATGAGAAAGATGTTCTCTAGGTAGTTACTGATTAATGACAAATCTACGATTACCTTTCCTCAGTACAGAACCCACACCTACAAAGAAGGCTGATTCTGCCACACCACCAGGTAGCCCATCTGAGAGGACAGGTTTGGAGAACAGGACCCAGGAAACCCAGTAGTGGGTCCCCTGGTTCCTCCCCTCACTGTGTTCTGCCTACCTGCTTGACCTAGTCAGGGATTATTTGGCGAAAATAACAAACCCACTTAGCATAGGCTAAAGGGGAGAAAAGACGTGTTCCTGGAAGGACTTAAGAATATTTCACAGATCTTAAGGGCAGAAAGCAGCTCAGCCTTCTGCAAGACCTAGGAATAAGGGCAGAAGAGCAGTGAGGGACCAACGCAACCTCAGTCTCCCCATGCTCTTCACTGTCTTGCCAGAAGACCTGTCTCCTTCTCCCTGCCCATCTGTTTGCGTCTTTTCCATGGATTGGTTTTGTCTCTTCCTCTGTATAGGTAGAAAAATGGCTGCCCAGACAACCCAGTATGACCTCTGAACTCAGTGTCCTGACTGCCACTGAGTCCCAGTTCCATGAGTCCCAGTTCCATTTTCCCCCAACAGTCTAGCCTTCTAGGTGTTAACCTAGATCAAGGTGTTAACCTTGGATCTAGAAAGCTCCGGCCAAAGGAATGAGATCACTTCCCCTACTACCCATTTAGCAGCCAGCACCTTCATGTTCTTAAAGACAGCCTACAGTACACTAAGCCTCTTCTTGGTAGATGGCTGCTGTTTGAAGGACATCAGAGCGACCACATTCTTCACTCTGGTTTGGTCCACCTCGATGGAACAGGATTAAAACACTGAAGGAAAAGTTTCAGTGACTGTCTCCAGTGAAGACCCCTGTATTTACAATTATTAAATATGGCTCAAAATAATTTCCTATAAGCATGATTTGGCTGATGGTAATTTCGCCATGTGAAACTCCCAACTGCTTACCGATACATCTGGTACCATCTTGAGGCACGTTTCAAGTTGCCCATGACCATGTATCTGTGTGTGTTCTTCATTTCTGCAGTAACCAGAATGTGTGATCAAAAAATTACAATTTCAGAATGTGTGCCTTTCTTCTGGGAGATGGGAAAAGTCTTGAATGAGAAAGCAACAGTTGTAAGATGGGAGAAGTTGAAGGCCAAGGGGTGGTTGAGGACAACCACTTTGGCAGTGGTTCATTGAGATGGCTTCAGGTTCAAAGTGAAGGGAGATGTTTGGTTGACACTGAAGGATTTCAGGCCTCTTCTTCCTGGTGTACCGCAGAAGCTACAATGAATTTCAAAAGAGCTTGAGCACATAGGAATCCTAAAGCTTTGTCATCTTATCTGATCAACGTAAGAACACACAAATCCCACAGCATACTCCTAGATCACTGGAAATTTGGCACAAATGAGTATTCAGGAATAGAATAAAGGCCAAATTTCTGCAGTCCATCTTATAATCCAAGCCTTATACCAGTGGTTTGTGACCTGCGGCCACATTGCTGTGTGGATGGCTTTGCAAGACAGGCTTTTGTGAGCCATTTATCACCAAATGCAAGGGTAAGGGACTACACCAAAATTAAAATGACTGCCACAAACTGGGTCAAAATCGTCAAAAATGATGAGCTATAATTTGTATAAAATCTTGTTTCATTGTTTATCATATAAGCCACTGTTTTATGGGAAACAACTTTTGGAACACCTCATTGAATCTCATTTTTATTTTACTTAACAAATATTTAATAAATACTTATATTTCTAAGCACTGTAAAAAGCACCAACTTGGGGCACCTCAGTGGCTCAGTCAGTTAAGCATCTGACTCTTGATTTCAGCTCAGGTCAAGATCTCAGGGTCATGAGATCAAATCCCATTTCAGGCTCTGCACTTAGCAGGGAGTCTGCTTCTCCCTCTCCCTGTGCTCTTCTCCCCCCTAGCTCTCTTTCTCTCTCTCAAATAAATAAATAAAATATATTTTTTAAAAGGAATACTTTAAAAAAAATAAATAAAAAGCACTAACTTAATCCTTACAATAGCCTTATTTGCTGATGAGGAAACTAAATCCCAGATGGGTTAAATAACATGCCAAGGCCATAAGCTAATGAGTGGCTTAATAAATAATGGAATCAGAGTATATTTTATCTCTGTCTTTTGAAGTTTCCCCTCCCCAGACAGTCCTCTTTAATAGTATATAATAAATTCTCAGGTCCTTTCCTATTATCTTCTTTGATCCTCAGTATTCCATGAGAGTCAGCTCCTGCTAACAGATAAACAGATGAGATCCCAACCATCAGATGACCCCCCCAAAGCTCTGAGAGCTAGTAAGGGATATAATTAGGACTCCAACCAGGGCCCCTGATTCCTCCTGCTTAATGTTCTTGCTGCTCACCCACAAATCTAATGTGACCTTCTGGTGGTCAACTTGACAAGTCCTCCTTAGCCTGAAGTAAAACTTGGTCTTAGTGGAAATAAATGCAGGTCTTGCTATATAAAATATTTATTTGGGGTCTTAAGCTCATTCCTCTTGGGGAGAAGGGGTCTTCTGTATTAGCAACTGAATCACTTTTCTGACAGAGACAATGCCCCCCATTTAAACTGTAACTCATTGGGGTGCCTGGGCGGCTCAGTCAGTCAAGCATCTGCCTTTTGCTCAGGTCGTGATCTTCAGGGTCCTGGGATCAAACCCCACATCGGGCTCCCTGCTCAGTGGGGAGTCTCTTTCCCCCCTCCCTCTGCCCCTCCCCCCATGCGTGTGCTCACTCTTGCGCTCTCTCTCACTCTCAAATAAATAAAATTTAAAAAATAAATAAATAAAACAGAAACTCATTGTCCTTGTTGGTCAGAGATGACATCCAGGCTCTGGTTCCCTTTCCCTCCCCACAGTCCTCCAAGTAGACCAGGAAGCAGTCTCATCTACGGTTGGTTTTGATTTTCCTATTTTTGCTTGTTTGCTTGCTTGCATGTTTTGCTGTCTTCATTTTGGTAGCAGGAACTTTGTCTTGCCTCATAGAATGAGGTGAGAAGCTCTCCATTTTTCTTTTGCTCTGGAATGACTTTTCAAATACATATTTGAAGCTCAGTGGGTTAAAACCTCTGCCTTCAGATCAGGCCCTGATCCCAGGGTCCTGGGATTGAGCCCCACATCGGGCTCTCTGCTCAGCGGGGAGCCTGCTTCCCCCCCCCACCCCCCTCTCTGCCTGACTCTCTGCCTACTTGTAATCTCTGTCTGTCAAATACATATTTGATATGATCTCTCCTATAAAACTACTAGGATACATTTTCAACTATTTCCAAAAGTATTTCTTGATTCACATGTTACTTCTTGATTTTAAGCCTTCATATTTGGGGGATATATTCAGTAGGAGTCTAAAGCTTATTATGAGAGGCTTCATGATGGGGGCGCCTAGGTGGCTCGGTGGGTTAAGCTTCTGACTCTTGATTTTGGCTCAGGTCATGATCTCAGAGTCCTACTTGAAATTCTCTCTCTCTTCCTCTCTCCCTCCCCCTCCCACTCTCGCTCTCACAAATAAACAAATAATAAACCTTTAAAAAAAAAGTTTCATGATGAAAACACTTCCACAGATCCATAGCTGAGAAAGTAGCACCGGTCAAGAGTGGGGTGTATATAAGTCGGGAGTACATGAGACAGCAAGGAGTTTCGAGGAAGAGTAATGGTTGTCTAACCATAACTGGGCCAAGAGGTTAGAGAAGGGTAATGTATAATCAAGAAAAACATTGATATTTTAGCTCTGTCTTTCCCAGATGTTCTACTTTAAGCACACGGAATGCAATATCGAGGTGAAAAGAGAAGCCACCCAATACTGTTGAAGAACTTCAGGTTACACGTCCCATATTCAAGCTACACTTGGCCTTCGTTCCACTTGCTACAGGAGCTTGGTCAGTTGATAAGCTCCCTGAGTATTGCCTACAAATCTGCAGGTCCCCATTGCTAAGATACCTATAGAACAGTCTCCATGGTCACAACTAGCATTGACCCTGTGTCCTGGGGGATGGCAAGTACTTATTTGCCGACATGCCACCAAATGGTGTAGCTGTACTTAGCTGTATTGAAAATGAGTCTGAGTTCTGCCCAAACCTAACAGAAGTGAGCTTCATGACTGATTAACAACGGTGTGCCATGAGTGAGACATTTATTTGCCATCTCTGCCCCAGATTAAGAAAACAGCTATGGTGGTTTAGTTTTCCAGTTTGTAAGCTGGTGGCTTCCTCCTTCAGAGGTCATGTAAGAATCAGAAGGTATGCCTTAGGACTTTGGATGGAAGGGTAGTAAAATTTCTGTAGGCATGGCCATGGGGTTGTGCTTTGAGCCAAAGTTGAGAAAGTGCTCGTGTGTCCACAACTCCCTTGATATTTGTAGGCCCTCCTTTGTAAATTATCCCATGGTGAATCATTTTTTGTCTTAGGCAAGATGTCCTGCTCAAGACAGTATTACAAAAGTTCTTTACCAATTAAAATCTTCTGAACACACTAAGTTGAATAAGAGAAGTTAAATCAGTATTTATTTCTTGAGTTTATTGTGCTCTGATTGATTTTTCTCAAGTCATGCAAAAAGATAACAATGATTCCGGGTAGTCACTGACCCCTCCCCCCACAAGTGGTGGATGGATGGGAAGCCTCTGTTTCTGTCTCTGTCTCTGCTCACCATGTCATGGCAATGCTCTGTTGGAAACTCCACCCCAGCACAGAAGAAATACAAGAAGTGGGTAAAGGAGACTGTGTAGAAAAAGCAATCCAAGATTCAGGGTGATGGCCACAAATTGAGAGTTCGTGCACAGGGGTGCCCCCTTCAGTTCACATTGTGGATGGTGGTCCTTTGTGGGGGAAGTAAAGATCTGGTGAGATTGTCATCTTTGAAGAATTAGGATATGAAGGCTACCATTAAGTTCTCCTTCAACTTCTTCACTTTGTCATTGATTCAACTGGCATGATTTGATCATCTACTATGGGCCAGCGATAGGGCTACCTGGGGATTAAAGAAATGAATTAGAGTCCTTTTAGAGCGATCATGGTTTGGAGAGGAAGAAGGACACATGGAGAGCTGTAAACACTCCAGGAAAGGGATGGAGTTCTCTTTGGGAGCAAATCCTCGATGGTGAGACTAGTCCCTGTATGTGTACATACATCACAGAGCAGGAGCTGAAACTAGAGATAAACAAATACTTATGAGCTTTGGTCTTCCGTAGTTATTAGGTCACTGGATTTTCAAATGATTTTAATGACTCAGAAAGCAAGTTTTAAAGACACTCTGGCCAACGCATCCAGTTTAACTCTAGTCTCATTCCTTCCTGACTCTTTAAATAAGGCTTATCGATATTTCATTCACATTTAGCAAAGTAAATATAATTTGCGGCATTCCAGGTCTCTTAATGTGAGAAGTGCTCATGATTATGTCAGCGCTTCTTCTTTTAGGTTTATTTATGTGTTTATTTGAGGCCCTTTTCCCCTATAAACAGAGCTATTTGGTTTGCTGCCATCTCAGTGTTTCTGGGGATATTTTTTGTCTTACCTCCAGCTGTTCATCAGTAAACCATTCTCTTTAGCCCCACGTAACTACTTAGCTCTGGAATCTTAAACAATATTTATAACTACTTTGTTTCTGGTGGAATTTTCCAGGTAAATGAAAGAGATAGTACATCAGTCCTTATTTTGCCCCTGATCCATAATCTAGACCCAAGTCGTGGTTTCTTACTCTGCTGGTCTGGCTTTTTATAAGAGCAAATGCCAGTGCCAGAACTGATCAAGTTTTAATCCAAATGATAGACTTCTTAGAGGACATCAGGAACTTTCTCAGAGCCTGTTTCGTGGTAGTGGTTAACACTGGAGATTATCTGGTATGGCAACTATGAACTTGGCTGCAAGCTACTGGAGGCGGGGCTGTGTCATCTTGTACCCTGTGCACCTGCTCCCTAAGTGGATCAAGTGATAGATCAATCCGTGTTGAAATAAATGTACTCCTCAATTATGTCTTAATGTATTTCAGAAGAGTTAATAATAATGGAAAGAATTTAAAGTGTTTGTTCTACTAGTTTGGCATAAAATGCTTTGACTGTTTAGGTGCTTTTCGGTCTCTGTAGTAAAAGCTCCTTGACTCTTAGTCTTTCGACTGAGATTTCTGGACCCAGAACACAGACCTAGTGCTCTTAGTAAGCAGCATACTTCTCAAGTATTTGTTTGAACCACGATGTCACGAAAAAGCCAGAAGAAAAAAAATTTCAGTGTGAGCTACCTGTTCGTTCTCTGTCACTCAATAACTACTTATCCCAAAGCTTCATGACTTAAAACAATAAACATTATCTTACAGATTCTGTGGGTCTTGAATCTAGGCATAGCTCCTCTGGGGGTCTCTGGTTCATGGTTTGTTAGTAGACTTAGATCAAGCTGTTGGCTGAGGCTTTAGCCATCTTGAGGCTTAATGGGGGATGGATCGGGTTCCACACTCCCTGGGAGGGCTTTAGCACCTCACTAGCTACTAGTTAAAGACACTGGTCCCTTACCAAATGGACTTCTCCACAGGGCAGCTCACAACATGGTATGACCTCCAAATATACAAGATAGATTTGTTGTTTCAAGTCAATAAGCTTCAGCATAATTTGTTATGCACGTGTGTGTACAACATGGCAGCCAGCTTCCCTCAGAGGGAACAAGTTCAAGAGTAGAAGGTGCACGAGACCAAAGCTAGAGTCCTTCAGCATACTAATCTCAGAAGTGACGTGTCCTCACTTTTCCATTTGTTGGCATCAAATCACAAGGGCCAGCCCACACAAAAGAGGGAGTAATTCACACAAGGGCAAGAATTCCAGGGTGGGGGGGCGGGTAACAGGGAACCCATCTTGGAGGCTGTGTACCACAGACTGAAGATATATATACACGAGTGTACATGAGTTTGGAAGCTGATCCCTCCCCAGTCAAACCTCAAGATAGCTAAAGCATCAGCCAACAGCTTGGCTACTGCTTAAGAGACCATGAGCTGGGGCCACCCAAATGTTCTGTGCCTGGATGCCTGGACCTCCAAATATACAAGATAGATTTGTTGTTTCAAGTCAATAAGGTTCAGCATAATTTGTTATGCGTGTGTGTGTGTGTGTGTGTGTGTGTGTGTGTGTGTAGGCATATGTATATGCTTATACACACGCCCCACATACCTAGGGGCTCAACTTAAATATCCTTCAAAACAAGATGCATTTCTGATAAAAAATGATTCTTGTAGGTTCAAGAGTCTGTTTTGTATCACTAAACACATTCTTGATAGACAGATTTATGTTTTCAGGATGACTCTCTGCCTTGCAATATTTCTCAAGTTGGGAAATAAAATATTTACTTCTGTGCCCTGAAGGAAAGAAGCAATCGATAGCTTTGGGGTTTTGTTCCTGGGAAAAGCAAATGCGACCTTCATGTCTGTGGGATGAGCAAACCACCCAGGTTAATTTGCTCAAAGCTTATCAGTGGATTTTTCAAACATGTAATTCTAAAACCTTCCTGAGCCACCAGTAAAATAAGCTACTGTTGGAAGCATTTGATATTAATAATGATCTTAATGCTGGAACTAAATCAAGAAGACAGAATGGATCCCAGGATGGAGAAAATTCGGAGGCGTTCTCTGACCCAGACACCACAAGCTCCAGGTCTCATGAGTCTTCACACTCTCCACAATCAAGGAGAGGTCAAAAAATGGTCATGAAGGAGAATGATTTTCCAGGTTGGGATACACAGAGATCCACCCTCAACTAAGCCCAGGGCAAAAATGGCCAAATGTGAAGCAGCCAAGAAGAAAGAAAACTGTGGTGGCCTCTTCTGGATCTTTGGCCCAAACACCATCCCTGCTCATTGACTGGTCCTTCCTGTAACTTTGCAGGTCCCACCTGCCACCTAGAAGCTGACTACCCACCACCTCTCGTACTCCTCCAGCTTGTCCCCCCACAGGGGACAGCAGGCTCGCCTGCTGCTGTTCCAAGTCCAAGTGCACCCCTGCTTCAGAGCCTGGTGCTTACTGGTCTTCTTGGAACACTATCCCCATAGCTCGGGTCTCGTAGTTCACTTAATGTCTCTTCCCCAGTGCCATTTTCCCAGGGAAGCCTTTCCTTTCAAAAAAAAAAAACAAAAAAGCTTTCCCTCCATCAAAAAGCACCCTAGTCACTGTCTAGCCCTTATGCTGCTTTATTTTTCTTCACAGAACATCATTCCAGATTATCTTAAGTTGAACATCTGTCTTCCCCAGCTAGATGGCACAATAGGAACTCAGCCAACTTTTACTGAATCACCAAGTATTGAAAGCTTACTTTTTGCCACACACAGTGCCCTGCAGCTCTGTCCATTTTCTCCTATAACCCTCGCAAGAGCTGCTGACAGAGATCCTGTTGCCATTACCAATAACTGAGAGTTGAAGAACTCAAGTTAAATCACCCAAGACTGCCCAGTGACCGAGTGACGGATGTGGCTGTGAGCCCAGGACTGTCTTAGTCCGTGCTCTTTGCCAACTGACCCCTTTCAGTGAAATGCTTACACAAATACAGTCAGCCTTGAGGTAGTAACAGAAACTCTTGTCTCGTTGTATACGTCAGTGGGACTTGGCCAGGCCCCCACTGGTGAAAATGCCACCTGCATAAGACAAGGACCAACATCCAGGCCAGTATCAGCAGGTTCTGTCAGCGCTATAATGGAGTTCCTTTCCTCCCTGCAACCCCATCTTCTCTCTCTCTTCTGGAAGAGAGCTATCAAGAAGTTTGGGTGAATTATGTTTAACTTGAAAATAAAGGACAGAAAAGCAAACTCTGGGTAATTACAGGAGGATTGAAGGGGAAGAAAACAGGTTTGTGGGGCACCTCGGTGGTTTGGTCCGTTGTTAAGCATCTGACTCTTGCTCTCCGTTCAGGTCTCCATCTCAGGGTCATGAGTTCAACCCTGTATTCATCTCCACACTGGCCATGGAGCCTACTTAAATGAAGGAATGGAGGAAGGAAGGAAGGAAAGGAGGGAGGGAGTGAGGGAGGGAGGGAGGAAGGAAGGAAGGAAGGAAGGAAGGAAGGAAGGAAGGAAGGAAGGAAGGAAATAACTGTTTCCAATGCCAGGAGCAGCAGGCTGATGAGGCAGGAGACTGGTCCTGGGAATGGAGTACCCAGCAATCAGATTCTCATTCCAAGAGCCTGCCAGTGCCCAATCTCTAGAAGGAATTGAGGAGATTAGAGAGTTTGTGCTGGCCTTGGGAACATAATGGTTTTGTTTTGTTTCGTTCTGTTTGTCCTAGCCATTCTGTGTTAATTGCTTTCTGAGTGGCAGGCACCATGCAGTGCAAATAACTTACTATGTCCCCTTAAACTCTCAGTGAGAGCAGGGATTTGGCTGTCAATGTGTTCATCATTTAGAAACACCAGCATTTCCTCCAAATACTAGTAACTGAATAAACTGTGGTCATTGAAAGCCATCTGTTTCATATCCCGAATTAGATGCTGAAAGATTCTGTTTTGTTTTGTTTTCATTACAGAATATATACCTAAACATTTGTTTAGAGAAGCGCAGACTCAAAGCTGGAGTCAAATACAGGGTTGCGGGAGCAGGTTGGTTCTACCACATGATTTTTGCAGCATTGAGAGGAGAGAAACCTTCCATCATAAACCTATCTTTCCATAGTTCATGCTTCTGTTACTCTGTCATTCACCAGCACACCTGAAACTAGTGGCATTGGTTAGAGTAATCACAAAAGTAGTGATCAGTAAGGGGCAGCTGGAAGTTGGTGAGAACATGCTAGAATCATAGAGGAAAATCACAGAACTCCCTAAGCCTGGGTCACGCCCCTTCTGGGCAGAATCACAAAAGTTTTCAAAGGCCAAGGATGAATTTCTAGGAAAAATAAAAGACTTAAAGACACACGGGTTCCTGTAAAAATAAAAAAAACTTAAATTTAAATTTAAAAAAGCAGGGAGGACAACGTAGTCCCCTGAGATGTAAGGTTATGGTACATAAATAAATCTTTTCTTACTAGTCAACAGCCAGTGGGTCCCCATGCAGTTCCCTAAAAGGCCAGCAGAGAGCGCTGTTGGCATGCACATGTTTCCTTTGATCTCCAGCCCTTCCAAGTTTCACTTTACAGTCTTCCTAAAATGGGATTTGATATGGGGAAGGACGGCTTTAGGTAAACCTAAAAAGCACTGGATTTTAATCAGAAGATAACCCTAGCCCTACCTACACTCTTGGTAAGTCTCTCTGAATCAGTTTGGGGTCTGTCAAATGAGGGAGTGCACTGGACCAGTAAAAAATACCATTTTCCTTTTCCTGAGGACTTCCTGAATGCCAGACCCCATGCTGGGCCCTTCCATCAGCAGGGGTCAAATCCTGCCTCAGCAGCATTTTTGCGTCTGTGTGGTTTGCGGCCAGTTACTTAATCTCTTTAAACTTCAGTTTCCTTATCTCCAGACTAGTGATAACCAAGCCTCCTGGGCTCACCCTGGGGAGTAAATGAAGTAGATATATATAAAGTACAGGCACCTGGATAGCTCAAGGGTTAGGCTTCTGCCTTCAGCTCAGGTCATGATCTCAGAGTCCTGGGATTGAGCCCTGCATTGGGCGCTCTGCTCTTTGGGGAGACTGATTCCCTCTCTCTCTGCCTACTTGTGATCTCTCTGCCAAATAAATAAATAAAATCTATTAAAAAAAAAAAAAAAACCACTTAGGCACAAGGCCTGGCACGTACATGTCAATAAATGGCAGCTGTCATCAATTACTGATTTCATTTCATCCTCACAGCCATCCTGCAAGGGCGTGAGTCCATTTTTGCTACTACATAAGGACCACTGAGGCTCAAAGAGGTTTGGAATGGGGCTATCGCGACCCAGCTCAGAAGGAACGTCACCTGGATCAAAAGCCAGCTGCGATCTTGCCACTACACAATGCTAAGCATTCTTAGATTGTACACGCGGTATTTTGACTGTAACATCTTTTGGACTCTCACTTAGCAACTGGAAATACAGCAGGTGGAATCAGAGACAGATGAGCATTCACAAGCTGTAGGAGGCTAAGGAGCCCTACCTAGGATCAGAACAACCTTACGGTGTGCGGAGGGGTTGGGGTTAGCTCTGAACCTTGCCAGTTTGGTACCCGTCCCGCAACCCCCACTTTAAATGATCTCTCGGCAGTTTATGTTGTTGTTTGGGCCACTTTCTTCCACCTTTCAAAGTATGTGTTGAAACTAATTCTCTAAGGGGATATAAGCCATCTTTTATCTAAATATCCCTGAAGAAGCAGTGTTAAATCAAGGGCTCTTGAATAAAATCTGACAAAACGCCATTCGGGAAGTTTCTGCTTCACAGGTGCATTGCCTTTCATCCCTTAAGTGGCTGGAACCCTCCCCCGCAGTATGGACAGAGACCTGCCCACTGCTGGATTGCCTCACACCTCACTTGCTGCCTTACAAGTAACATTGCTGGCATCTGCCTCCAGGTTCCATTCTGTGCTCAGCCCCCCAACATGTACTGCTCTCTGTTCTCCCAACAACACTGCAGTGTTTGCCTTTTCCTCTGTGTTGGACAGTAGAGGACACAGAAGCCTGGGGAAATGTGGTATGTGACCAAATGGGGATTCGAACTCAAGATCGTTGGACTCCCAAATCCACTGCCATCTTGCTGCTCCATTTCACTGCCTGGCTTGGCTTCAGAAGTGGGGTCTCGGGGTGCCTGGGTGGTTCAGTCCATTAAGCATCTGCCTTCAGCTCAGGTCATGAGCTCATCTCCCTTGTAGGCTCTCAACCAGGAGTAGCCTGGGATGCATTTTTTTCCTATTCCTTTGCATTGGGGTTTTGGATAAAACCTGTGCTCTTGGACACAGTGAGAGGCATTGTGTTGGATTTGGAAAGTGAGCATTATTCTTTTCCCCCAGCAGTGGCAACAGGTGTAGGCTGTGCAGGAGAGCGGCCTCCACAGTCCCCTACCTGTCATCACCTCTGTGCTGAGGTGGCTCTATGAGGTTGCCAGGGGTCCCTGTCCCCTGAAGGGTGGCAGTAGCACTCTGACTCTGGACTACATCTATGGCAATGAACCAGGAAGCTACTGTCAGACGCCCAGCCCCTCCAATGTATTGTAGTAAATACCTGCATCCTCATTTGAAATACTTGTAGTTATTTCTAGCTCCTTGTCTCAACCCTGACCAGCATCATTCTTAGCTCGTTCTGCATGCTTCTTCTCTTCTAACTCCATTCTCAGGTTCCAGATCGTCCCTTCTTGTCTTCTTACTTATGGCACTTTCTGGGAGATAACCTGCATCTGTGTTTTCAGTTATAGTCTTTGTGCCTGTGATGGCCAGTTCAGCCTTTCCAGCCTTGACCTACACTGGGAGCTCCAGGACACAGCCAGATCCGCACTGGACATTTTCTTCTGAATATCTCCCATGTCTCCAGTTCCCCATAACTGTTGCCATGTAGCAAACCACCCCCAAATGGAGTGGTATTGAACAACCATGATACTGTGCTCACAGATTCTTTGGGCCAGGAATTCAAAGGGGATACAAGAGGGATGACTGATCTGTGATGTGCCAACTCAGTCAACTGGGGTGATTCAGGGCTCAGACAACTTGATCATTTGGACCTAAAATCATCTGGATATACCTTCACTCACATGTGTGATCATTGATATACCTGTTGCTTGGAACCTCAGTGGGGCTGTTTGCAGGAAAGCCTGCACATGGCCTCTCCGTGGGGTGTCTCTACCTTGTGCTAGTTTGGACTTCCTCAAAGTAGGGCAGCTGCATTCTGAGAGTAAACCTCCCGAGAGGGCCAAGTAGACATATGTGCAATTTTTATGATACAGCCTTATAAGTCACCTGGCATCAACTCTTATCATATTCTATATTTGTCATGGCAGTCACCAAGTCCCACCAAGGTTTGGAGGGCAGCAGGGCAGGGAGAAGGAACATAGGCCTCTATCTCTTGGTGGTGGGCATACCAAAGTCACATTGTAACATTTTAGCAAGAGCATGTGAAAGAAAGATGAGGTTGGGACCATCTCTGGAAAACACAATCTACCACATACTACAAACTCAGATTCCAAAAGCCAAATCATCATCTTCCCTGCCATCCAAATCTGCTTTCCCTTTATCCTTTACCTTAGTGACCAAGGCCATTATCCCTCAGTCATTTGAGCCAGAACCTTGGGAATCAATCCAGCATTCAGGACCACACCCCATCGCATAGAACCCTAGTCCCAGCCCACTTAATTATGATCCAGTCTTTCCAATTTTGCCTTCTACATGTGTCTGGGACACATCTCTTTTTATGCCCACAGCCTCAGTTCAGGCCATCAAGTTAGGCTCCTGTCTCTCCTTGTTCTGCCCCCACCACCCCCCCACCCCCCAGCCTCAGACCCATTCCCTGAACTGCTGTCAGGGTCACTTTCTAAAATTCAAATTGGATTAAGACAGCCTTTTGTTGGAAACCCTTCACTGGCTCCCCAATGCCTTAATTTGCTGTCAGGCCATTGACATCAGCTCCTCCTCTACCTCTGCATTTACGGCGATCATTCCGGCAAACCTGTCTTTTCCCTCCTGCTGTATCAACCCTTTTCCAGTTCCCCAAACTCACTAAGGACTTCTGCACTGCATCAGGGCCTTTCTGCACACTTGTCCCTTATGCTTTCCTTTGTCTGTCCCCCTCCTCCTTGCCCTCCAAGGCTCAGACAAGTAATTCCCTCTGGTAGAAAGCCTTCTCAGGGTCTCCTCCAATCTACTCAACCAACACTGGTTAGAGTAGAGAATCAGGAGTAGGTAGATTGAGAACTTTCTCTTTGGATCCCTAGGAAGACTTAGCCCCTCTTCCCCAAGGAAAAAAGGAGACTAGGAGATTTTTTTTTTTGGCTTTTAAAAGATCTTCAGTTTTTCTTTTACTGATCTCTCCAGTGAAAATATCCTTCGTGAATGAATTAAACATTTTCTTCCTTCTTTCTTTGCACGGTCTTATCTTACGTCTTGTGCCTAAACTGAGAGAGAAAAAAAAAAAAAGTCATAGGATTGACAGTATCAGAGAAGTAACCTCAAACATCCAAAGTCAATAAGTCAATAAGACCTTATTTTCTCTCTTTCTTCTCAAGAGTATTTAATAATTTCTTCCTGTAATGAAGGCAGTAGTTTATACAGACCAAGAAGACCAGTGTAGCTTTAAGGCAAATGGAGAAGTGTTGGTATTTTGTGAACCAGCCATCCCATATCCCTAATAAATAAAATTATCATAACCTGGGGCGCCTGGGTGGCTCAGTGGGTTAAGCCTCTGCCTTCGGCTCAGGTCATGATCTCAGGGTCCTGGGATCGAGCCCTGCATCAGGCTCTCTGCTCAGTGGGGAGCCTGCTTCCCCCACCTTCTCTGTCTGCCTCTCTGCCTACTTCTGATCTCTGTCTGTCAAATAAATAAATAAAATCTTTTAAAAAAATTGTCATAACCTTTTCAGCTCCGCATCCAGCTCTTTAATCCAAAAGCTTTCTTGATGAGCACAAGGTATTTTAATAGTAAAGTGGTATTTTTATTCCCCAGAAGGAAGAAGAGATGAAATGTAAAAAGAAGACAGAGGTAGTATGGGAAGCTGCTGCTTCTTCCCCTCCTCTGTAGGAGGGGAAAAAAACAAAAATCATCTCCCCTATGACCACTAGCACTTATCAGTAGTGTTTGGTGTCACTGATGGCGTAGAGGGTTCTAGAAAGGAGAATCCCGGGAAACTTCTTAGATCACTCTCTCCAGTAGAAAGAAGTAAGGAGTGACATCATTTCCTATGGCAACTTCCAACGATGCTTTAAATATGATGTGTAGAAAAAATATTTAATTCTTGCAAGAAGGGAAGGAAAGACCAACAAATGTTCTAGTGGCTTTGGGGAAGAAAAAAAAAAAGCATAATGACTTGGCCTCCATAAGGCAAAAATAACACTAACTCATTATACAAATTTTAGAAAATATTAACACCTACAAGCACAGTGAACATCTTCCATCGTCCCACCACTCACAGATAATTGTCGTTAATATTTTACTGCATGTCCTATCAGTTTCTCTCTCCTCTTCTCTCTCTCTCTCTTTCTCTCTCCTCTTTCCATCTCCCTGCCATGGGTGGGTGGGTGGGTGTGTGTGCGCGCATGCCTATGTGTGTATAAATGTGAACCCCAATACACACTTTAACAAAATGAGATCATACTTTATGTCCTATTACATAACCTGAGTTTTAACCCATTTTTGGGTAAACATTTTCTGTGACTGTTTTGAATGAAACCGTAGAATGGCTATGTGCAAAGGTAGAGGATTTAACCGGTCCTCCGTTGTTGGGTGGCAGTGGTATGTTCGTTCTAGAATTTGGAGCATCGATGACTGGCAAAGAAGGAAGCTGCGTTGAGAGGGAGATGAGAGGAGAATGAGAAACTCATTGGTGCAAAAAGCCTCGCTGTTTCTAACCACTGTGGACTCCTCTAATGGACATTCCATGCAGAGCTCCTGGTGAGGAGACTTGGCCAGGTCCGCGTCACTGTCTGTTCGCTTCCCCGTCCAGGCTTACTTCTTGAGTGTCCCTTCACAGACCTCGGTGGGCCTGAAACCTTTGTCCTCCCAGTTTTGCCTCAATTTGCTTCCTGGGGAGCCTACGGAGCCTCCTTTGATTCTCAGGAGAGTTCATTTGCACATTTGGCTGATGAGTGGGATTGCCAAGTAAACTATGGGATACAGCATGAAATTTGAATTTCAGATGACTAGTAAGTAGTTTTCAAGTATGTCCCAGGCAGCATTTATAATACACCTATCTCAAGAAAATCTTTCATTACCAGAAATTCACATTTAACTGAAAATCTTGTATTTTTACCTGCTAAGTCTAGCAACTTATTTCAGGGGTCATCTTTGTGCCCGTGTAACTTATCTCTTTAACTAAATCTTGAGGTCCCTGAGAATATAGGGCCCAGGTTTTCCTATTTTTTGTTTCCCCAGAGGCTCCTCGGGGAGTAGTGCTTTCTAACGGACGAGTCTTTAAACACATCTTGCAGGGCCACAAAACTCCCAGAAAATTAAAGCAGTGTTTTGTGTCCTGTAAATGAAACATTGCATGTACGATGGCATATAACTATCTCAGTATTCCTTGGTCCTCCAAAAACTAAAAAAAAAAAAAAAAAAATCATTATTCTTCCCATTTAACAGGTTAAAATCAAAAAGAATATATACACAAGATCACACACACAAAGATAGTCAAGTCATATTCTTAGGCATTGAAATCCTGTATTCCTTCCTTACCACAGGAAGCATGTAGTATAATTTTGTCAATTAAAAGATACCTTTGGGCCCGCTGGGTGGCTCAGTTGGTTAAGCGCTAGACTCCTGATTTCAGCTCAGGTCATGATCCCAGGGTTGTGGGATCCAGTCCCGCCTGGGGCTCTGCACAGTGTGGAGTGTGCGTAGAATTCTCTCTCTCCCTTTGCCTACCCCCCCCAACCACATACACACTCTCCCTCTCTAAAATAAATAAAAAGGAAGGAAGGAGGGAGGGAGGGAGAGAGGGAGAGTGAGAGAAAGAAAGGAAGAAAGAGAGAGGGAAAGAAACCTTCAAATTACCTTTCAAATAGAAACAAGCTTGTTAAAGGCAAATGACAGATAATGGTGTGCCTTTATGTGGGAAGACCCCCATGGGCCGTTCTCAACTAAACAGAGGAAAATGCTGAGTGTTACAGTCTGAAAGTTTGTGTCCCTCCCCAAATCCGTGTTTGGAAGCCCTAACCCCCAGTATGGTGGTACTATGGGGTGGGGGTGGGGTCCTTGGGAGGTAATTAGGTTTAGCTGAGGTGGGGCCCCATGAAAGACTTAGTACCCTCAGATGAGGAGGAAGAGGCACGGAGCTCTTTTTCTCCACCATGTGAGAGCAGGGCAAAAAGGTGGCTATCTTCAAGCCAGGAGAACGGCCCTCATCAAGAATTGAATTTGCCAGCACCTTGAGCTTGAACATCCCAGGTTCCGGAAATGTGAGGAAAAAAATTATTTAAGCCACAAACATTTAGAAATGCCACAAACATTTTTACCTGTGTTCATGCTGTTTTCTATGTCTTAGATGCCCATTTTCCCTTTCTTTTGATCCAAAGGGAACAATCCCACTCATGCTTTAAACACGGATTGGGGTGTGTGTTATAAGGAATTTAGCCTTGCCCAAAGAAAAGGTGTGGTCTTTGCCCTCAAGTTCTCAGGGGAAATTTCTGGGCTCTTGTGAGTGCCATGTCTATTAGGAGTATCTTGGTTTGCCTGGGGGTTTTCGGTCATGCCAGATGGGCTAACACTGGGACTTAGAATGGGGGCTGTCCACACTACCTACAGAATCCACATTATCTACATAAATGTAGATAGTATTTAGAGTGGGGTACTGGCCAGAAAAACTGATAATAGATTTAGTCACTGAAAGAAACACATTTATTATCTTACTCTTCCTGCAGTCACCATTCCAAATGAGTTTTCCTGGGCTAAGATCAGGGTGTTAACAGGTCATGTTTCTTTCAGAGGGTATAGAGGAGAATCTGTTCCTTTGCCTTTTCCAGCTTCTAGGTTACCTGCATCCCTTACCTTATGTCCTCTTCCTCCATTTTCAAAACCATTCTCTCCTATTCCGACAGTCCCACCAGCTCTCACAAGGGCTCTTGTAATCCAGGATAACCTTCCTATCTCAAGAGTCTTACTTTAATCACACCTGCAACGTCCTTTCTGACCTATAAGGTAACCTTCAGTGGTTTTGAGAATTAGGATGTGGATATCTTGGAGGAGGGCATTATTCTGCCTACCACAATGCTTGATTTGTTTGACCCAAAATTCGTCTCAGAGTTTATGTAAATATCATAAGCCCCCTATTTGTGTTAAAGTAACTAACAAGAATTATAATGATTTACTTCAGAATGATTGCTGGGATCCCTTAATCTATTGATAATGGCAGATATATTTCTTGATGATGGTAATAACAACTATAGGGTCGCTGTAAACATCAGCTGAGATAGTTCCTATAACTCACAACAGTGACTGGTGCATAGAAACTACACAAATAATGTTAGTTTATTGTTACTATTATTTCTCCTATTGTTGTTATTATTATTGCTTATCTGATACTTAATGATGGGGCAAAGTATGTTGAAGGTCAAAAATGTCTCCCAGAAAGAGAAAAAATATCAAATGTTAATTCTAGATCTTCAGAGGATACAAGAAGCAGTAAGGGGCAAGGAGAAGGAAGAATAACAAGAAATTGGAAACATTTCATTCAGTTAAGAATCTCACCTTTGAATATCCTTATCCAACATATATGGATTATTCGAAGTGGTTTGATACCAACCTTGAGGGAAAGCAGAAGGTGGAGGGAGAAAGGGCAGATTTCTCTGGTCCACTAGCGGGTCTCAAAGGGGCTGATGGAAGGAGGAAAATGCCCCTGTTTGAGTTGTTAAAAGACACAGTTCCCATAGACTTTTCAGAAGCTCACCTAGGACTGCCAGTTACTGTCTGCCTCAATGCCTGTTCCAGTCTAGGGGCCAAGTGAATAAGGATAATGATGTGAAAGTAAATACAACATGCTGGTAATTACTTCTAGGTTCTGCCCTTTCATAAAATCTAATAAAATTGGACTTTAAATGTCTATCTTCATAATGCAGCTGTGATATGTTTGTTCTGGTATTACTTTTTTTTGTCTGTCTTGAATTTAAAAAAGGTGCATTTCATTGGAAAACAGTACATTTTTTATTTTAAGTGGAATAGAAAAAAATTGATTTTTTTTTCTCAGCTCTAATTGCAAACATGTCAAATAACATGTCACATTTAAAGGCTGTCATGGGAGCCAAACAGTGTAATTGTATATGGACAGTGCTATCTAATTTAGCTGGGTTTGCATGATTTACTGGGATGTGTTGCCATCGGTTGCATTATTTAGATCTTTGATAATCTCCTTCTTTTCCCTAGTAATCTAAATCTGGAAATTTTTCCCTTCTCTTGCATCAGGAGGTCATTTTTGTCAATCACATTATCTGGGTGCAACAGGGAGGGAGCCCAAAACAGGGGTGAAGAAAGGAAGCATCCCAGCAGGTTAGCAGTTCAGAAAGCAAGAACTGGGGTTACAGATGCACAGGGTAAATGGGCTCCTCAGGGTTTCCAGGGATCTACTTGAATATGTTGTACAGAACTCTGTAATTGTTGGACAAGGTCATGGTCAAAACTTGTTTCTCATGAAGAAAACTCTGTTCTGTCCTAGTATCTCTTAATATCATATAAACACAAGTCATAGCAGTAATTTGTCAAACCTAGATTGGGTGGCAACATTTTCAACAGTTTGTTTTCCGTAAGCATTGAGAGTAAGCTATTTGCCAGTCACTTCACGGTAGTACACTAGATTAAGTTTTAAAAGCTCTGAACGTGATTAGTGTGAATGGGTCACTGCGTTTATGGGCCTACCGCCCCATTAGGAGACCTCTAGGCTTATAAAATAAAAATCCCCTTTGCCGTACTTGAGGTGCTCATAAAATGCAATAATACTGATGGCTATGGCTTGGAGATTTTTGCTTGTGTCCCTCCACACCCCTTTTCTCAGTCCTAGGCTTCAAGCCCCATGCAGGATAGGTGTGAACCTTGATATCATCTGTCCATGGGAAAAACAGCAGCTCAGCCAAAGGCAGCTGGTGATTCATAACAAGTTCTGGAAAAACATCTCATAAATAATTGCATGAGGATACAGAGCGTAGCTGGTAAGACCCTTTTCCCCTTTTAATTTGCATTGGATCTTCTGTATGGAAGTTGTCTGGTTATCAACAAATGTCTTCTCGTGAGTGATTCATAAACTGGAAACAAGTTTTTAAGGTAGTTAGGTTTGCCGTTACTTGCCACAACCTGAAAGGTGCATGTTTTCTGAGAGAGGAAAAGTGTTTTCTGAAAGGAAATAGCTTTGAAAAGTGAATATTGTGGCTTTGGGTTTGGGACATTGTGTAACTATCATATTCTTCGCTTAGACACATTCTTGGAAACACCCAGGGAGAGTCTAGTTCTTTACCACTAGCGAGGCCAGAGGCCATCAGTAAGTATCATTTGATAATAAACAACTCTTGGAAAGGAAGAGCGGTAGGAGAGTTGGAACTATAACTAATTGAGAAGGTGAGTTAAAGCAAGTGACTGAGTCAAAAATAGTTGGGTGGGCGTACCTTGTTTTACTGCGTTTCACTTGATTGTGCTTCACAGACACTTGGTTTTTTAGATTGAAGGTTTGTGATGACTCCGTGTCATATAGGTCGATCAGAGCCATTTTTTCCAACAGTATTTGGTTCCTTTGAGTCTCCTGCCACATTTTGGTAATTGTCACAATGTTTCCAATCTTTTTATGATTATTGTATTTGTTTTGGTGATCTGTGATCAATGATTACAATTCACTAAACGCACAGAGGAGAGCACTTTTTAGCAATAAAGTGTTTTTCTTTTTTTTTTTTTAAATCCATTTATTTGTCAGAGAGAGCGAGCGCAGGCAGACAGAGAGACAGGCAGAGGCAGAGGGAGAAGCAGGCTCCCTGCTGAGCAAGGAGCCCAAGGTGGGACTCGATCCCAGGATGCTGGGATCATGACCTGAGCCAAAGGCAGCTGCTTAACCAACTGAGCCACCCAGGCATCCCTAAAGTATTTCTCAATTAAGGTACTTACATTGTTTTTTAAGACATAATGCTACTCTACACTTCATAAACTCAGGTGTAAACATGGCTTTTCTATGCCCTGGGAAACCAAAAAAATGACTTGTTTTATTGCAGTGTTCACTTTATTAGAATCATCTGGAACTGAACTTACAGTATATCCAAGTTATGCCTATACATACCTTTCTTAAATATATTTTTTAACTTAAGGCATAAATGTGCATTTATTTGCCAGTTTCTCCATTTAATGCCATTACTTTGAGGGTGTCTATACTAATTACAGTTCTTTGTGGACTTCACTTCACAAACCAGAATGCATGATCTGTGATTTCTATTTCCAGTTTCTTTTAAAATGCAGTGAGAGCCTTTAAAATTCGTGATGTCATCTTAGCTTAAGAGGCAGCTAGATTTGGATGTGGTATTTACCAGTATTTCATAACTATCTCCCTTACACTATATTTCAGGGCAATTTTTAAAAACTGCTTTGCAAAGACCAAAAGACTCTGACTCCTCTTCCATTCAGATCATTGCTCAGGGTTGTTTCTGCAGTAACACTGGGAGATGAGTTTACATCTCTTCCCAGACACAGAGAAGGTTTGCTTACTGCTTGCTATAAGACAGGTAGATTCCCCAGCTCTTAATGCTTCTTGGCCTTAACACAAACCATCTGTGTGTGTAGTCTATCATATTGTCCTGGTGACGCTTGGAAGTAAGGGAAACTCCTGCAAATATGCTGATGTTCCTGTTGCTAACTACACCGTGAATAATAAAGTGCTTTGTCTCTGACCCAAGAGTCTTTTGTCTTCTGCCAGCATCCTTGAAATAGTAACAGCCTGATTTATTAGCTTGTAAGTAGAGTAAAAGTCAAATCTTAGACCCAACAGCCCTCAATAAGCATATAGCTCAACTGTTAGTTCTGGAAATATGCAGAGGTATTAGAAGATACCCTCTTAACTACATGCATTCTATATGAAATGAACTTCAATCCGAATGTTGGTTTATCAGTGCGAAGAAGACATGGATATTCTGGTTAAGCTGGCTATGTACCAGCCAACTAAGATAGCGCATTCTAGAGGCACCTGGGTGTTACCTTTGTTTAAGTGTCTGCCTTCAGTTCAGATCATGATTCCAGGGTTCTGGGATTGAGCCCCTTGTTAGGCTCCCTGCTCAGTGAGGAGCTGCTTCTCCATCTCCCTCTGCCTACTGCTCTCCTATTGTGTGCTCTCACTCTCTGTGTGTCAAATATATAAAATCTTAAAAAAAAAAAAACCAACAACAACTAGATGCCTTGAAGCACAGTTACGGCTCTTGAGAATGTAGGTCTGTCCTTTTTTGTGATAGGATGGACAGTGATCTATGAAGTGATATGTGTCTGCCCTCTTTCTCTCTCATTCCACTTGCCAATGAGAACGGCTCAGGCTGAACACTTTCTTGCCTTGTGAGAGAGGTTCTAAATGGATCAGCTCGGTTCCTGGCTTTTCGATGGGTAGAATCAGGCCGAGGGTAGAAGCAATGGAAGGACTGCCACAAGTGAGCTTGGTTCACTTGGATTTGGATGGAAGAGACAGAACAGCTCACGTGAAAATG
Source organism: Neogale vison (assembly GCF_020171115.1). NCBI lineage: Eukaryota > Metazoa > Chordata > Mammalia > Carnivora > Mustelidae > Neogale > Neogale vison. The sequence goes on from NC_058091.1 coordinate 178,226,655, forward strand.
ATACAAAACCGGGACACCTGAGTGGCTCAGTTGGTTAACCGTCTGCCTTCCCCTCAGGTTGTGATCTCAGGGCCCTGGGACTGAGCTCCACATCAGGCTCCCTGCTCAGCAGGAAGTCCGCTTCTCCCTCTGCCTCTTTTCACCTGCCACCTTGCCCCGCTCATGCTCATTCTCTCTTTCTCTCTCTCAAATAAATGCATAAAATATTTTAAAAAAAATTTTTTTAAAAAGATAGCACATACTGTGTGAGTAAAGGACAACGTGCACCTAGATTTAATCAAAGTAATGAGTTAAAGCTGATTATGTAATATAGATAATGACAGTCACAAAAAGGGATAGTAAGAACATAATCGATACCTAAAATAAAATTTAGTGAATATAAAAGAAAATTCAATATGCTCTTCTATTCTTATATTAGTCACCTAATCATAAATGATTCCTTACATGTTTCGCAGCAGTTAGGCTTCCATTCAATATGATTTTTAGGAATATTAAGAATCCATTTATCCTGGGGTCATTTGCTTGGTCAAATCTTGATTTGATTTCTATTAGATATCACACACACACACACCCAGACTTTTAACAATATGTATGCAGGAGTCAACCAATAACATTTTTCCCCTTAAAATCACAAATTCTCCATTTAATGCAATCAAACTGTGAGAAAAAATTAAAAGAATTTCTTTTCTTTTTCCCAACACTTACAACATATTATGAGCATAAAAATATGTTCTTCTTCTATTAAAACTACCACTATGGATACTCTCAGTACCATATACCATCACTACATACCTTTAATTTGATTTTTATAATATCAATATTATAAATTTTATGTATTAATTATAAGTGTTTTATGTATAAGTTTTAGAAAATGAAGATTATTCAGAACCATTCAAGGAAGAAAATGAAAATGATCGATGTTAACCAAATAAAATAGTCACTACAACTCTGTTAGGTATTTAGGTTGTCTCCAATTATTTGCTATTATTAAAAAAGATGTATATTAAGGTGACACTTTTCCAGATAAACCCCTGAAATCTCTGTAGATTTCACACTTATTTATTGATTGATTGCTTATTTTTTGTTCACATACAGTCCAAACCAGTGTTTCTGATCACCTTCAAATAATGATTCAGGCATGAGTATCCTCCCTTATTAAGGCTCCACCATCTTTAACATGTGGCTTTCAAGGTCGACATGGAAAGAGAAAGAGCACAAGCAATCCCCAGTGACACCGGAAGTGACACACATCACATATCACTTCTGTTCACAGTCCATTGGATAGGACTTAATCAGGTGGTCACCTCTGACTACAGGGAAGGCTGGGAAATGTGCATTAGCCATGTGCCTTTGAAAATAAGGAAATGGGTTTGGTGATTAGTTAATAGTTTCAATGGCATAGTGATTGTAGATAATCCTTGTGAGTAACTCTCATATTCATGATTATTTCTTGAAGAGAAATTTCCAGAAATTTCTCTAATGAGATGATTTCTCTTATGATTCCAGAGAATCATCTTGATATTTTATGAGTATTTTGAGCAGATGTCGGCCTTCTAGCTTTTCACCGCAGCCCTAAGTGGTAGATAATTTGAATATGTTAGTACACTTATCGGGGACCCTGCTTTCCTTTTACTTGGAAAAATCATTGGTCCACAGGCTCTCTGTCCTGTGATTATTTTCCTGATGATATTCTATTCACGAAAAGCTTGGCTTTTCTAGATAAGTGTGTGTGTGTGTGTGTGTGTGTGTGCACGCGCACACATACTTATGTATGTATGTGTCAAAGCCTAGTTAAATATAATGTGAAAGTACATTCTGTTTATTTCTAGGGACATTCATGTTTGTATACCACAAAAGGACAATTTATGAAAGTTTGGATGTTGGAGAATTTTTTCTGAAACAAAGATTTGTTTTGAAAATCATCCATATTTTTACTTGTCTAGAATACCTTACAAGCTCAAATACTTCACTTTTGAATTTTGTAGTCTCTTATTCATACAGACCAAAGGTTATTCTAAAACTGTTTTCCATTCACTATTTATTTCTCTACAGTTCATAATCAACAAAAGTAGTCAATAAGGACAATTCTAACAAGAATGAAAATAATTCCCTGGAATCTAAAATATAAGTTGATGTCAGCAGCACTTAATATGTAATTTCTTGTTGGATTCCTCTACTACACCATGGAATCAGTTCACTCCCCATTGAATTGACTGCCTCCTAAAAGGGATCTGTATTGATTCCTCCATATCTTCTCTATTGTTCAAAAATTTTGTATTGCATTGGCTTCTTCTCAGCAATTATTTTCTGGGCTTCTCCCTAAATGATTGTGTGTTTAACCCAATAATTCATAAAATGGAGGTTTTTCACACATCTTACTACAGACTTATTCAGTATCAGTGCTAAGTATGGCTTTAACTCCCCTTCTCTATTTCCTCTTGAAAGTGCTGGTTAACAGTTAACAATAATCCTGTCTTGAAATAGAAAATATGGTTCTGAGACTTGAACCAAATGAAATATCGATTCAGGTTGGAGAATATTTTGATGTTTTAGTTTTGTTACAGTTCAGTTGTTTTAGAAAATATGTAGGTTTGGATTTAGTTCAGACTGGTTCACTGGGTTTTTTTGTTTTTAATGGATTTGATTTATAGTTCTGTAAAAAGTTTAATATTGGGTTTAGGTCAGAGAGGACACGTTCAGCAAAATAGTTGTTTGTTTCCAGTTTCAGTTCATGGGTCATTACAGGGCTTGGGTGTTGTAACTATTTCCAAAGCCACAGCATGGAGTTTGCACCTCACTGTGGAGTCCTCATCCAAAGGACAATAGATGCCATTCACCTCCCGTAGATTTGTGACCACTCACAGTAGACCTGACGCTGTTATATATACCCCCTGTGAGCTCTGATGATGACAAAGAGTTGCATGTTGGAAGATTATTTGTCTTTTAACGTGTGCCAGGGTTTTCTTTTGCTTTTTCTCCATATGGATAGGAGGGTTCCTATGATCTCAACCTTTGAATGTCTGCAGTCTCAATGTTATTTTTTATTCTGTTTTTATTGACATTGAATTGATTATATCCTAGTCAACAATCTCAATTTTAAATGGACTTCTTCCTTTTTTTTTTTTAAAGATTTTATTTATTTATTTGACAGAGAGAGATCACAGTAGGCAGAGAGGCAGGCAGAGAGAGGGGAAGGGAAGCAGGCCCCCTGCTGAGCAGAGAGCCCGATGCAGGACTCGATCCCAGGACCCTGAGATCATGACCTGAGCCGAAGGCAGCGGCTCAACCCACTGAGCCACCCAGGCGCCCTGGACTTCTTCCTTTTGATGTATTTAGTGGGCTTTGATTTCAGAATTGCTGCACATTTTTAGGAGACTCACCTATAAGGCTGGTTCTCTAATGAATTCCATTTTCTCTTTAATTTTTATGGCTAAGTGTGGAGAAGGATTACCAAGTTGTTGAGTATGGTGGTAATCATATCTTTTCCCTCTTGGGAATGTTTTATTCCAGACTCCATTTAAAAAATATGGGTGGGGTTGTCACTGGGCATAACAATAGTTGAGGTGAAGAAAGGGGGCAATATCTTCCCACTAGAAAAACTCTTTAAAGGCTGGATAAATAGTAAGGAGTGTGTTTAATACAACTAATTTATAGATAAATGTGGTGCCAAGCCAGAATACATTAACAAGGTAAGGCTTCGGGGTCTCTAGGTAAGATAATATATTGCTTTCATTAAAAAGCAATCTGCATGGACGCCATCCACCAGCACTGGAAACTTCGCAGCTGTCACCTTTATCAGGGGAACAAGAGCAAGCACTACATTTTAATCACTGGAGTTTGTCAGGAACGAAAAACAGCCAGCTTCCCACAAATCAACAGACATGTATCCTGATAAGGGAAGTGCCCTGGAAAAGGACAGTTACATACCGCGTGACACCACCAATTCCAGGGTGATCAAAGCCCAGTAATTGTCGAAGATAAATCTAGTGATTTGGGGCTTTAGGATGAAACAGTTGTCTTTGAACAAAGAAGACACACACTTATATGAATTATCCATGACTTAGAACATGTTTAGATGGGAGTATATTCTGCAGAGTGGGAAAAAATGGACAGCAAAACAGTCAAGCCCGTCCTCATGCTGATAACTGATTTCTGGCTATGTTACACTTTGATTAAATTGAGAAGTCATCAGGAAGAGAAAAATGGAATAAGAGTCAGGAGAAGTGTATCAAATAGACAAACAACAACAAAAAGAAAAAACCTGGACAGGTAAGACAGGAATGGGGACTATTTCCTACACACTCACACCACTCACATTTGCATTCAGAAGAACAGAGCCTAGGCAGGCCCAGCAGCTGCCATTTGATCCCTGTTCACATTCAGCTGAATGCAGGGTCCTCATCACAGATCTCCTACTCTAAGATGTCTTGAGAGTCTCTGTGCTTTCAACTAAGAAATTGGACTTTAAAAAAAAAAAAATCATAGTTTTTTCGAAGGTTGCAAGCAAGCAAAAACAAACCAAAAATTGTGTATATATATATATACACACACACACAAATACTACAGATTTTTTAAGGATTGAGACGTCATAATGAATAACTATGCCAGAGAAACCAAACGGGGTTAGAATTTACAAGTCAGAGTGCCTTGAAATGAGTGACATCTGAAAGATCACTGAAGTGTAAGAAGATGAGACATAAAAGAATTAAACATGCTGGCAAAAGGGGGACCATTTACTCACAGGGGAATTAACTCAAGGGAAACTGAATTCCATCTTTGAAAGTCATTGATAGCCCCAACCAAAGGGATTGTGATCTATTTTCAAAACCCAAACAAGGCTCTGGTTTAAATTACACCTGTCAAATGCTGGTTCCCCAAATATCAGTAGAACAACCTGTTAATAGTACAAGACAGTTTGTTCCTTATCAAACTAAGAAAGAACATGACTCCATAGGTTTAAAAAATTGTATTACTTGAGGTGAAATTCATATAACATAAAGTCAACCATTTTTAAGTGCGCAGTTATGTAGCATTTCATAAATTTGCAATACTGTGCAACCATCACATTTATCTAGTTCCAAAATACGTGCATCACCGCCATAGGAAATCCCTTAATGGTAAGCAGTTGCTACCGGTTCCCTTACCACAACCCCAAATCCCTGGCAACCACGTGCCTGCCTGCTTTATCTATAGATTCACCTAATGTAGATAGTTCATATAAATGGAACCATACAACCATACAGACCTGTTGTGTCTGGCTTCTTTCACTGAGTGTAATCTTTCTGAGGTTTCTGCACACTACAGCATGTATCAGTACTCTGATTTTTTTTAATGGCCAAATAGTATTTCATTATATGGATATACCACACTTTGTTTCTCCATTCCTCCATTGACTTTGAGTTGTCACTGTCTCGTGTTTTGGCTGCTGTGAATACCATAGACTTGAGGGAAGGGCAAGTTCTAGTTCCTTGGAATTTTGAAGTCTGGGTTCAAGACTGGTTTTTCAAAGTCAGGACTTGAGTAGGACCAGGTAAGGATTATTGTATCATAGTTTGAGAGTGCTAGGAATGACAAGCATTTTGAAGCAAAAGCTTAAGGAGTCTTGGGACTGGGAACTTCCAGGTGATGCTTTTATAAAAGTTGAAGACTTGATGGATCTTTTTGGGAAATTTCTGTAACAAACAATCCAGTTATTTACTTAGACAAGAGACTCTTGAAATAGTAAAATTATGTTCTTGACAGCAATGGAATCCTAAATTCATGTTACCGTAGATGCTAAGTTGTGTGGTGCAATCCTCACCCTATAAGAGATGGAGATACATTTAAAAGGATGCATTTTCTGGCAGTATTGAGGGGCAAAACGGCTCTTGAACCATTCCAACCACAAAATTCTGTAAAGTTAACCGAAGGTCAATCCATAGAGTGCCTCTGACAAATGGTAGGTTTCTGGGGAGCGAGAACCATATGTGTTGGCCATTTGCATCACAACATCATACATGATCTAGCACAAAGTAACAGCTTCCTAAAGTCTAGAGGAGTAATGATAACATGACATTCTCGCGGTCGTGATTAAGCACACATTCGTCTCAAGATACCACATATTTTGCCAAAACAAAAATGAGTACCGCTTTAAATACCTTAAATTAGTTGCTTCATATTATCTGTGCTCATGGGAAGCTACTCTGTCTTTGAATAAATACTGATCCTTTGCAGTTCAGCCACTTACCCAGGCTCTAAAAGGATGTGGGAGAAGTTGGAATGTCCTTGCAAGGTAGCAGCTATAAAGACTAAAATAAACTTGGCTGCCAAGCTAAGTAACCAAGAGCTGATGCTGCCTGATAACATGGAGCATGTTTATAATGAGAGTTTCCTGTAATTAAAGAAAAACTAACTGTAAAGGGATAGAAAGAACAAATATTTCATTTCTGATGCCTTTGGATCGATCAGAAAGAGTATCGCAAAAGCAAAGACTTGACTGTTTTTTTTCAAATACAAATAAAGGAATTATTGTGCTGCACAAGGAACAAAATATTTTGGCTCCTTAGAATATATACTTTGGAAATCCTTGATACCTTTTCTAAGCTAAAAGGAATGCGCTTGTTTACCTGCCTCTAAATGCTGAAGATGGGGAAAGAAAGTGGAATCATCACTTATTTCAATAACCACTTGTCACTGGAAAACAGTTGCTTCTTTTGGAAATGAAAAGAATTGCCTTTGATGAAAATAGTGAATATTATTTCAGAGAGATTTTTTTGAAGTGGATATCAAGTATGAGGGTCATTTACATTTTTCACAAATTTCCCCTGTACTTCTTTCCTCTTTTCTATTAAAAATTTATTTATTTGAGAACAAGAGAGAGAGGGTGTGTGAGCCCTGGCAGGGTTAGTGTGGGGGAAGGGTCAGAGGGTGAGAGGGAATCTCAAGCAGACTCCCAGCTGAGCATGGAGCCCGACACAGGGCTCCCTGTCACAACCCTGAGATCATAACTTGAGCTAAAATAGTGGGATATTCATCCAAATAAGCCACTTGGATGCCCCAAGAATTTCCTTCTTTTTAAGGCTGAATAGCATCCTATTTCCTGTATGTCTCATGTTTGTTTTATCCATTCATCCGTCAACGGACATTTGGGTTGCCCCTGTGTTTTGCCTATGGTGAATAATGCTACTGTGAAAACAGGTGTACAAATGTCTGTTCAAGTCCCTTCTTCCACTTTTTGAGGGTGTATAATGAGAAGCATAATTGCTGGACCATATCACAGTTTTCTGTGTGCTTCTGAGAATCACCATCAAGTTTTCCAGAGACGCTCCACCATTGAAGTGCACAAGCGATTCAGTTTCCCAGCATCCTCACCATCCTTGTCATTTCCTGTTTTACCTTATTTTGTCTATTTTTGAATGCATTTTTAAAAAATATTTTATTCTTATATAATCTCTTCAACCAAGTGGGGCTCAAAGTTACAAACCCAAAATCAAGAGCTCCATGCTCTGTTCCAATCGAGCCAACCAACCAGCCCCCTGTCTTATTTCATAATCACCACCCTAATGAGTGTGAAGTGGTGGTCCCGGGCTAAGTTGGATATCTCACTTTACCCTGTCCTATTTCCCCACATTGCTGCTTTTTTTACTTGGTTTTCTCCATGCTCCTTTCCCATTTCTCCTACTTCCTTTAGTAGGATAAGAAATAGACTTTTCCAATACACTGGGCACACTTTGCTTCACAGGGAGGACAGGTACATGGCAGCACGTAACTCTCTCTCTGCTAAGGGGAAGGACAATGGCCAATATTGACTATTCCGAATACTTGTATTTATACTTAGGGGAATAATTTTAAGTGTGACCTTGATCTTTCTGGGCAAGTTAAGTTTGTGTCTCCTTGAGAGGGGAGGAAAACAATATTTCAGTCTCTGACAAGCCTCGCAGAGTGTTTTGAGGAACACAGTACAATGTCCAATGTGTTGTTTACCCTGATTTTAATGTTATAAACAGTGATCAGGGCGCGCTACTGCATTTTCCTAGGACTGTGAACACTAAGGTTCTGTCCCGGCCTTGCCGCTTATGTTGGTGGTCTCGGGCAGGTACTTTCAAAGCTTCGATGTCTGGATTTGTAAAATGGGGATATTTGAGTTTGTTACCTCTGAGGTCACTTCCCGTTTTGGGACCCCGCCCTTAATATAGGATTATCTTTGGTAGTTATCTAAAGGGATAGCATTTGAGAAGTAAAGAGGCAGGAATCTTATAGGTCAAAGCAATGTAGAGAGTAAAATTGGATGAGTCCTTTCATTAAAAAGAAATTATTCTACTATATGTAGCTTTCTGTGGTTTGAAAGAGAGATCACGTAAGGCACACATCAGAAGTAGCCCATGGCATGTTCCAGCATAAAACCACAGAACTGTTTTATGACAACATTGATAATAGTGTAAAATTGGAATTTTACCATCTTTCCTCTCTCTTTGTCATCCAAAACCCCATTTCTCAGCAACGGTTATGGAGTGTGGGTGACTTCTGGGTTATCTAGAATTTTTAGTTAAAGAACATATTGGAACCATAGAAAATCATAGGAAAGTTGTAAGAATTTAAAGCCTGGTGCATTTCATTCCCTGACTACCTTAGCCATTCTTCTTCTTTCACTTTGAACATAGTCTGCTATCAGTTAAATAGAGCCCTTGAATAAGAACTATGATCTTTTGATACAATTAAAATCTGATTGATCAAATTTAATCTATGATTAAAATTAGATTAATATCTAAACCACCAATTAATAGGAAATTGTTTTAGTAATTTTCATTTTAATCCACTAAGTCTTGAAATCCAATGTTTTGGTTATTCTTGTTTATTTTCTTTTATTCTTTAATTCTTGTTTATTCTTGTTTATTTCCATGATGTATTAAAATATAAGTGTTAACATAGGATTTGGGAATGAGCTGATAATCTCAACTCTACCATCCACCTGGGGGCCTTCTAAATTTGTCTCAGTAATCAGACTAAAGTAGACAATGAATATTTATGGAATGAATTCATGGTCTGTCCCTCCTAAACCCTCCATATTCTCCTCATGGTCATCACGGATAAATGGCTCTGAGCAGGATTTGGTCTCCATGGGCCATTTTTCCTTTTTAGAGTGTCACTCCCACACACACATTGTCGCCTGTCTCTAGGTTTCTCTGTTTTCCATTCGGAAGACCCTTCTCTATAGTACGTACCTTGAGGGTAGAAACCTTGCACTTAACCAGCACACCACCGATAGACATGCTATCTTAGGCTGTGAGTTTTCTTTGAAAACCACACAAACAAATTTTGACTGGAGTTTTTATAGTTAATAAAAAGAGGCTCCCTCCAAACCCTGTGCCCATCGAGGATTCATTTCCTGTGATTGGATCCACTAAAAATATATGTGAGTTATTGCATGGTCCTATTTGTTCAGTTTAAATCCTTTCTTCGATATTACAAACTCTGGATATTTTCTAGGATATAAAGAAGCACTTTGTGCTCAAGTTTACGAAGTTCAATAAAGAGGAATTATATTATAAACCCATATGTAAGAGTAGTGTTATATACTCTGATATCCTGAATGGAGCAACCATTAAATGGTTTCCTTTGACTATCATTTTCTGTCGGAATAAAATTCTCTGTGATCCATCATCCACAAAACTACTTAAATAACATCACCAGTCAGCTGTTGGCCCAGGAAAGAAACCACATTGTCTTTTCTTTTTTCTTGTACTTTTCAAGAGAGAATCTAAGTATTTCATGTTGATTGCTTGATTGGCTGCAGAGGGACTCTTTAAAAATACTAAAAAAAATCAGGAATCCAGTACAAATCAAACATAAGCTGCTATCAATCATGTGCCCGGGGCATTATGTGAGGTTTTTACTCAGAAAGATGTCATTAAAAGTTGCAGAAATTAATTGGTGCCATTGAATGTAATGGCCTTTCCTGCCATAGTTTCTCAAATGTAAAGAAAAATTATGGATAACGTAAATTCCTTGTGGGATTCTTATAGATGTCTGCTTTGTTCTGTTATTGTTTATTGCAAATGTTATTACTGTGATCTATGGCCCTATCACGCTTTGTCTATACTGTGCTGCTATTCTGTGGCCCACAACAACGGAGGGCTTTACTCATAAGCGAAGACTGTGTTTATTTGGAAATTCTTTGCTTTTATGTATTCCAAAAGTGTCTCAAGGTGTTCATTTTGCGTGTTTAAATTTTTATACAAAAACACATTTGTTCTGATTGATTAAATATTGACTTACAGCATTTTTAGAACAACTCTGAATCTTATTTAAGTTCAGTGTTTGTGTTCTGCTTTCCCAGAAGGCTTGGATTCAGTGTAATAATGGCTATTACTTTGTGTGAATCGATGGGATCGAGAGCCACAATCTTTCTCAATAACAACATTGGTTTAATTAGTAGGAGTGTAAAAATTTGACTCTTAATTAAGGAGCAATTTTGTAGGTCTAAAAAAAAGTTTAGGGCTTTTTTTTGGAATCTTAAATGCTCTCTTGCACTGCATAATCCATAACTCCATATGTAAGTTATATTAAATTTTTATCTAATACCACTAGAGGTTAACCTTTTGCTTCCAGATATTTTAAAGGCATGTGTGGATGCCTTATTATTCTTTTCTTATTTGATGGCACAAGATTCTAGAAATTCATGGAAAGAGACAAGAGGCCCCATAAAAAAGGTAATGAATGACTCTTACAGTTTCGCTTCCTCATGTTTTTGTTGTGTTTTGTGAAATTTTAGAGTATCTCTAGATTAAATAGTTTAAGATATCTCTTTAAGATTTTAATTTGCTAAGATCATATCAAATGTTGAAAATTTATAATAAAAAATAAAAGTAAATTCAAGGTCAAATTGGCTTCTTAGGTTCATATACTCTCTTGCATCTAACATACAGAATGGTCAAGAAAAGAATGACTGTATTATATACTATACTATAAAAATTAGCCAAAATAAATTTTAGAATATATAAGAAGAGTGAAACTAAAGTTCTAAAAGAAACAGTATTTAGTTTGGGGTTGTTTGACTTAAACCTGCTAAGCTTTATGGCATGTTTGGGAAGAGTTATGGAATAACTTTGTTTATTTATTACTAAAATTATGAATAAATATGGATATAAAATAATAGTGATCACTAAGAGAATGTGGATGCATTGTATAGGTTTCAAACCAGCAAAGGAAAGCAGTAGAAGGGGGCAACTGGGTGGCTCTATCAGCTGAGCCTCCAACTCTTGATTTCAGCTCAGGTTGTGATCTCAGTGTGGTGAGATCGAGCCCTGCATCTGGCTCCCTGGCAGCGGGGAGCCTGCTTCTACATCTCCTTCTGCCTGCTGCTCCCCGTACTTGTGCTCTTGCTCTCTCGCTTTCGCTCTCAGATAAGGAAATAAATAAACATCTTTAAAAAGAGAGAGAGACACTTATTATAAGGAGTTGATTTATGTAATTGTCAAGGTTAACCAGGCAAGATGAAAATCCATAGGGCAGGTCCTCAGAAAGGGTAACTCTCTGGCACCAGCTGGCCCTAAGGGGGAGTTTCTTCTGCTTCAGGACAGCCTCCGCTCTCCTTCAGAGATCTTTCAGTTGATTGAATCAGGCCCGCCCAGATTAACTAGGAGACTCTCTCACAGTCAACTTGAAGCATGTTTACAAAATACGTTCAGAACAACACATGCATTAGTGTTCGATTGAATAACTGGGGTCTGTGATAATCAAAAAGACCATCAGAGTGACCAAGATCTGACACTACTGGAGGTCAAAGGAGCTGTCTCCTTGTCTGTAAGGCTGGAGGTCACTTCTCTCACCTGAGACCCCAAACTGGATACTATCTTTGTGACCAGATACCAACACCATAACCAGATTTTTCTAGAAGCTTCTCTAGTGACAAGTCAACAGCAAATCCTAAGAGCACAAAGATTCAATTCACCAATTTCTCTGCAATCTTGTACATTATTGCTGTTAGTGGCTGGTGACGAGGCAACCCCGAGTCACTCTGCGAACGTTTTGTATTTACCCTATCTCTTGACACTGCCCTGCCAGTTCAGGGTGACTATTCTTCCCATAGGCCATGGTGAAGGGAGAAGATTTAATACCTCCACTGGATTGAAAAATGGACAAAGTGTTGCAATAGCCAATTCACCAGAGAAAATATACAGGTAGCAATAAAGGTCATGGAAACCCACTCAACATGATTAATCAGGAAAATGCAAATTGGAAGCACAAAAAGGTAACACTTTACACACTTGTTGGAATGGTAAAGGTTTAAAAAAAAAAAAAAAGGGAAGAAGAATTCTTACCACGTGCCAGGCATGGTTCTAAGTATTTTGCAGGTATTATCTTATTTAATCCCCTCCCCAGAACCCCTATGAGATGGTACTATAATTTTTTTCCCATTTTACAGAGGCTAAGGGGTGGAGCTGGGATTAGAATCAGACAACTTGATTTCTGACTTCCATGCTTTTAACTGTTCTTCTATATGCCTAAGACTCTTCCTTTAGACTTTTCTTTCACACAGCAGGTCTTCTTTCCAGAATTTCATACATCCACCCACGCAAAAGTCACTCTAAAAGTCAGGTTAGTTCTCCAATTTTTGTAGAAAGTTTAAGACTAATAATAATAAGCAAATTTTTAATGGTTTACTTTTTCTTTCTACATATAGATTTTTTTCGCTTAAAATTTTCTTAGAATTGGTCAATTTCCATATCATGAATAATGGTCTTTGTATTCCAGAGTTCAAAGAAGTGTTCTGTGTTAATCTGGGTATACAGTACATTTGGAGATCTAAAATTCTTAATTTTCTTTTTTTTAAGATTTTATTTATGGATTCATGTATTTGAGAGAGAGAAAGAGAGAATGCTAAACGTGGAGCCCTGAGCTGAAATCTAGAGCTGAGCTGAAATCACAAGTCAGATTTTAACCAATATTTAATCAGACACCCCATAACATTTTAATTTTTCTAAAGAATGTTTCCCTTAAATAACAAGACAAGATGAAGAAACTCTCTTAATTTTAGGCTGATAAGAAATAGACATTCCAAACCATTTCCCTGTTAAAGGGCCACAAAATAAATGATCTTACTTTTTCTACTAACTTGAGATTCCTAAGAAGTTACAAATTTTAGGCAAAAAGCCATTGGGGGTAAAAGAGTATGAACCTAACTATGAGAAAGATTTTGTCTGGCTCTCACATCTCAATAGGGCAGAAAGAAATGTGTGAAAACTTGAAACTCACATTGAAGTTTGAAGTGATAACAGCTAAATTATATAGAGAATAAACTAATGGCATATTTTCCAGCCTAGTTTTGCTTATAAAGCTGCTAAAATTGGGATGCCTAAGTGGCTCAGTTGGTTAAGCATCTGCCTTTGGCTCAGGTCATGATCCTAGGACCATAGGATTGAGCCTCACATTGGGCTCAGCAGGAAGCTTGCTTCTCCCTCTTCCCGCCCCACTGCATGCTCTCCCTCTGTTTCTCTCTCTCTTTCTCTCAAATAAATAAATAAAATCTTTAAGAAAAAGAGCAGTTAAAATTGATGCCGAGCTTTTAAATAGCTTTTCAAATAGTTGCATTTGATTATTTCGTAGGAGTCCATAGTAATCATATTCTCTTAGGCCTGGCCCTCACAATGGACACCTGGGAGTGTCCTTAAGAATAGAGGCCTAGGGGCACCTGGATGACTCAGTGGGTTAAGGCCGCTGCCTTCTGCTTGGGTCATGACTCACAGAGTTCTGGGATTGAGCCGCATATCGGGTTCTTTGCTCGGCAGGGAGCCTGCTTCCTTCTGTCTCTCTGCCTACTGGTGATCTCTGTCTGTCGAATAAATAAATGGAATCTAAAAAAAAAAAAAAGAATAGAGGCCTAATCGAGGATGTGGATGGAAAGGATCCCTGATGTGCTGTTGGTGGGGATGTGCAGCCACTGTGGAAAACAGTACAGAGGTGCCTCAAGAAATTAAAAATAGAAATACCATATGACCCAGTAAGTCTACTACTGGGCGTTTCTGTAAAGAAAATGAAAATACTAATCCAAAAAGATACCTGCACCCTTGGGTTTACCATAACATTATTTACCATGGTCAAGATATGAAAGCCACCCAAGCTTCCATTGATAAGGATGTGAAGTATATATATGTGTGTGTGTGTGTGTGTGTGTGTGTATGTGTGTGTGTGATATATGATGGAATATTATTCAGTTATAAAAAAGAACAAAACTGTCATTTGCAGAACCATGGATGGACCTAGAGGGTATTGTGCTATGTGAAATAGGTCAGAGAAAGATTAATAGCATATGATTTCACTTATATGTGGAATCCAAAAAATAAAACAAACCAAAAAAGTGAAAACAGACCATAAATACAGAGAACAAACTGATACTTGCCAGAGGGGAGGTGGATGGTGGGGGGATAGGTGAAGAAGAGTGGGAGGTACAGGCTTCTAGTTACGGAGTGAATAAATTATAACATGTAGAGTTGTTGAATCACTGTTGTACACCTGGAACTTCCTAAGTTGTACACCTGAAACATTGTAATGTAACAGTGTGTGTCAACTGTACATATATATAAATTAATAAATATAAAGAAATTATATATACTTTATATATACTATAAATATATATTATAATAATAAATAATATATGTTGTTTATTTATTTATATATATGTATATATGAAGAATAGAGATCTAATGCATATAAAATAATGCCCTATTTCCCCTCTCCAAGAGAAGCCTTTTAGAACACGCTAAGCACCTTTTGACTCTCATGGCTGGAACTAAAACGAAGAGATTACAAGTTAGCTAAGTGTGAAATCAGCCCTTTTGGTAAGCATTGAATTTCTTGCAAGAGCTGAACGTGGACCTCATGTGATCCCTTAGGGCTCTCGTCCAACATTGTCCATTAACTACTGGGCTTGTGAGAGTCAGTGTCTCATGGGTATGGCTGAATCAGGTTTGGTATATCAGAGTCTCCCAGTATATCTGGTATCCCAGTATGTCTGGTAAGTTTCCCAGGGAAAACTAGAAACTCAACCCTTCTGTTCAGTAGAGGCCCATCTTGCTGAAACAAATAGCCCAGGCTTTCTTCTCCACCAGATCACGAGCCCCTGATGCCTGGCAGCTGCTGCTCTGACTCGTGACCAGCTCTTCTTATCTCAGGAGGGAAAGAAGGGACCCGCAGCTTGGGCTCCATAAACTTCCATTGCCCATTGTGTTGCCTAAACTTTGCTACCTCATTTCTCTAATTGTATGCATTAACATTTCCTTTCTCAAATATCCACCACTCTTCAGAATTAGTAACAATGCAACTTACATACACCGTAGACAACACGCATCAAGGTCACATCTCCCCATAACACCTGAAGAACATTCATTCTTCTTGGGCTTCTTCCTAGTGACACTCTGTACATGCAGAAAATACGATCAACTACGTCTTCAGAGAGGAATGAGCTTCCGACTGTCTCCCTATTCTTACATGTTAGCATTTCACATTGAAATACTTTGAGTTTCATCCGTCTTAAAGATACCTTTGATAAGACTTTAGGGCACTTAATCCATGTTACCTAAAACTAAGATTTATAGCTCAGTCTTGCATCAAGTAAAGATCCGTATATCTTAATAGTGATTTGTATGGATATTCTTGATGTAACTATAATTTTTGTGAAAAATGAGATCTCTAGACCTTCTTAGAAATCTGGAAGGTCTGGCAATATATTGAACATATGATCCGTTATGATAACTGTTCACCAGAACTGAGTTGTGGTCCCTCTGATGTATGCTCCTGGTTTCCCAGTGTCTCCCAAGAGAAAGGGTGAGTTTTCACTGCATTTTATCATCTCATGGCTTGACCTTCTATAAGGATCTGGCCCCTGTAGACATCTGAGTTTGCAAACTTTGTCTGTAATTATTCATGTCCAGACGGAACTAAACCTCATCTGGTCAATTCAGGAAGGGAGATATTTATTTGGCTTTGTAAACATTCAGAATCAAACCACTGGTGCCCATAACAAGACAGCATCTGCGCCGCTTCATGTAGCAATGTGGAAAAACTTAGAAGAGTCTTTGAATGAAAGACTGTGAAAACTAAGACAATAGGGGGTACCTGGGTGGCTCAGTGGGTTAAGCCTCTACCTTCGGCTCAGGTCATGATCTCAGGGTCCTGGGATCAAGCCCCGCATCAGGCTCTCTCATCACTCAGCGGGGAACCTGCTTCCCCTTCTCTCTCTGCCTGCTGCTCTGCTTACTTGTGATCTCTCTGTGTGTCAAATAAATTTAAAAAACAAAACAAAACAAAAAAACCAAGACAATAGAAAGATGTATTGAGAATGATTTACTGAGTTAGGACACATCCACCATGCATCAGAGCGATGCATATACCTGCGTATACAGTAAGTATGAAAACGTTGTAGACATATCTGATAATCAGTTCCTGGGGGGAGGTGGGGCAGAAATGCACATTTATGCCCCTTCACAAATTTTTCAAGCAATTTTAAATGTTCCTGGTCCCACCCAAGAAAGTTTGGGGTTCTCAGGTCTTAGTTGTAAACCTCATGCTCTAAGAAAGAGAGAGAGAGAGATGTTGGTATCAGAGTCCTATTCCTCTGCACTAAAAAGCCTGCCAAGGGACCTTTGCCTAATATGACTAGTGGATAATTCTGGTCATTCTGATTCAGTCCAGATCTGCCTTTGCATCCAGGGTTTTGTCTTCCTGTCTATTGTTTCGTACTATTTATCTTGCTTGTGCACTTGGTGGAGACATAGCCTCAGCTCCTATAGGGCTTATCCATAGAAGGCTAAGTTTCCTTCCCATGTGTTCTGCAAAGGCCAAACTGCAGCGTTCCTGTGGGTACGACTGTGCCCACCATCTCTCACTGCAGGGTGAGAGTTCCTTCATAGGTCAGTGGAAGGAGCAAAGATTTTATAATCTCTGCTTGGAGCGAAAGCTAGAGATAAATCTGTGGACCCCATTGTACTTCCTGAGGGATGCCCCTGAACATTCCTTTGGTTGCAACAGCTCAAATGTGGTCAAATGTGCTCAATGACTGTTTATTCACTGTCCATCTGTATTATGTACAGATAGCCTCAGGTAGGTGCTCCCTAAAATGAAAGCTGAAAATCCCAGCTACTTACCCTCTTGGTTTCTGTGATGGCAGGACTGGTTGAAGGCTGTGAAATCTTATTACGACATGTCCAGTGACACCATGTTGAATCCTAAACCAGTTCCCTGGTCCCTTCTCATTCTGGTGTCTTTGAAGTTTAGCATCGCAGCCAGGCAAATAGGCTGTAAGATCCCGGGATAAAATGACACAAGTAAATAATTCTTTAAGTTTTTGACAACACATTTTTCCCTTAAGCTTTTGCCTTCCAAAATCTGTTGCCAAGCAATTCTGTATAAAGCAAATTGCAGATAACAATTATGAAAAGAGCTCAAAAAAAAAAAAAAAAAGAGGAAATTTATCTCATTCTTCTTTTTTTTTTTTCCATTGTAGTTTCTCCTGTTTTTCTGGTAACACCGAGTCTTTAATCTTCAGCATTATAACCTCTTGCTATGCGAGAGAGATGACATACTTCTGTTTGATGAGGATGCCTTTTGAAGGGTCATACCCAGTATCATGGTTTCTTCAAGGGCTCGAGATTGCTTGTGCTTTTTGATGTCTTACCTCTTGCAGGCCTGATAAGCACTTAGATGACCATGATAAATGAGGATCATGGGAAAAGTGATAAGAATTCAAAGGCTTGGCGTGAGTTATGTCCTCACTCATACAGAAGTCAAGATTCTCTTATCTTTCTCTTTAATTTCTTAATTACAAAAAATATTTCACATCTAAACAGAGAGGATTCCCCAAAATATTTCATGACTATTGTCTGATACCAAATACTTTGCTCTAAGATCCTTTCCTTGTTCGTGATTTTGTGTTGCTTTGTTCTTTTTGTTGTTGTTGATGGGGTTTCCCGTGAAGGCCAACGACTCCTATTAAATATTGAAACTGTTTTTCTATAATAGAAATACTTTGTTACTGAAGTCGCAAACACGCGTAATTGCCCTCTTTTAACAAGGGCATCAGGAACATGCATTACCTGCGTGTAGAGATTCCACACTCCTCTCTCCCTTTCTCCTATTTACCGCCGGAGCCCTCGGCTTGCACACAAATGTGGTTTCTAACTCAAACCTACCCACTCTTCCCTCCTGCTGGGGCTTCCGAAAGAAAGAGTTGCAGTCCACCTCGGTTCTCGTTATTCTCAGGGAGCACAGAGGGTCTTGGCAGAGAAAGAAAAAGACAGTAGCAGGGTCAGTCATCACGTATGTGCCTCCGAGGCCACACTGCTCCCTGGTCCCTTCTTTCTTCTGGTCTCTGATTGCCCAAATGTTCTCCTCTTTTGTGAAAAGTCTTCTTTCCCTGGGATTGAAATCCTTCATTTTCTCTTCTGTTCTCCAAAGTGTCAAGCTTTAGCAGTGAGATCAGGAAGAGCATGGATACCAGGGTCTTCGGATCTGGTTAACATTCTGGCTCTGCTATTTGTTACCTATGGGATCTTGGGCACATTACTTACCCTCTCTAAAATCCAATTTTCTCATCTCTAAAATGGAGATAGTCACCATGATTTATAGGACTGCTGTGATGAGGACATGAGATAAAATACATCAAAGCACCCGTGACCACGTGTGGCAACCCAGTAGTGCATGATCAATGTGAGCCCCTCCATAACCGCTGGGCTGCCAGGTACGTGCCTCTCCCCGTAACAATGTCCTGCAGAAGAGAACTATGGTAACACTATTTCTTGCATATTAAACTGGCCACTGGAATTACAAAGTACAAGAAAACTATGGGTCTCTTTGTTTCTTATCTGTACACATCGCACATTATTTTCTCTCTTGAGTTTGGAAAAGGACCGCACATGGGTAACTTGACTGTCACTTGAACCGCAACACCTCGACCCCCCTGTGCTGTCCACATATATAGACACTGTTCTTTTTCTTCCCCCTTCACAGTTAAGATCCACTAATAAAGAGAAGTTTTATATCCGAGTAGTATCTTCTCTCGGTATTTCTTGAGCTACGAATAACTTGTGTTACGCTGTTGACTGATTCAGCTTTGCACTCCAGAAGGTCATTTGGCCACCCATCTCATCCACCAGCATGTGAGCTTCTTGCAGTCAGGCAGTGGTTCTGTGTTCTCTGCAAAGCTCCTAGCATGGTGATCTGTGCACAGGGTTTAATCAGTCACTCTGCCACTCTTCTAAAAGAGAAGACTCAAAGCAGGCTTGTTAGATGTCCAAGTCCAAGTACGTTGGCAAAGAAGTGACTCTTCTAACCAGCAAAGAGTCAAGTCTGCTTTAACATTTTAGTCCCATCCAAGCTCTCCACCTTTTTTCCCGTATGATATTAAGAAAATCCCTTCCCTTTTCTAGATCACAGTGTCTCCATTATATTCATGTCTGTCATTTTAGAGATGGTTTCTAAAACCACTTCAATCTAACGCTTCCTGATAAGTATGAAAATCCATCTCGTGGGTCTGAGGGATACTGCTGAGCCATGGCCTGGAAAGGGACCCTCATCTGAGACTCGTGAGATGCCCCATCAGACACTTGTGTGGTGGGCATTCAAGTGACCACTGTGATTCCACAGACCACCAAGACCACCAAGGGCTTCAGTGGTCTTAATCCTTCTCAAGCAGGCAAGAGTGACAGAGAGCTTCGGGGTCTGCTGCACAGTTCTACCCCACGCTTGTGGACAAAGGCACCCACTTAACAGCTCAGATTTTGAATCTTCTCTCTGATGGATCCACAGAGAAGTCAGAGAAGTCAGATTTGTCCTATGTTGGGAGAAAAAAAATTGAAAGACTTTAATTATAATCGCCCTGGTTTGATAGGTTTTCTAAGAAGTAGATGACATTCTCTTCAACAAAAATTCTTCAACAGAAACACAAAGAGACTTGATACAAACCAATTTCTCTGGATTACCTAGCTGTTTGGGGCACAAAGTACACCCATTATAAAGTTTTGCTGGTGAAACAAAGGACAGAAACTCTTAACCCTGTTCTCATCACCTGAGAGGTTACATGCCTCCAAGCCTTTCTATATAGCTAGTGGTTTTATCTCCATTTTCAACACAAATCTTTTTATTATCTCTCTAAAAGTCACTTCTCAACATATTCTTCTACAGTGTGGATAGAATACAGAAGGATATTTTCCTTTAAAAAGTCTATACCTTTTATTTTATATTGAACAGGTCCTGAACCACATGAGTAAAAATATTGCATGCAATTCTGGGTTCTAATTTGGGAATTGTCAGTGTTTTCAAAGACACAAGGAAATGAAGTATGGAGGGAAGAGGAGAGAGACTACGGGTATATAAATGGTATCTTTAGAAATGCAAAGAGAGAGCGTTTTGCACCATAATTATTCAGATTTCTTTAGTCTCCTTCAAACCAAGATTTGTTTAGTAGAGGCATTACAATGCAGTGAGACAAATTAGACTAAACTTTTTTATCTCGAGTGGTTTGCACTCTCACTGATTGAACTAGTATTTCTTCCAAAGATTGTCTGGGAAGATAAATGAACAGGAGGAGCAATTAGGGTAAGGAAAAACTAAAGATTGGGTGACATGATTTAAGTTTACCACTAAGGCAGTTTGTCATTTTGTCTCTATAATCTCTATCAGAATTGACTAAAACAGTAAACATAAATCATTATACTAATTTATTTCACCACACTGTGGTCTGGGAAAAGAAGATTTCATTTTTTTCTGAGAGACTTTGGGAATTCAGGCAGCCACTTTGAACTCATTTTCATTTATGTATTGGGAGGGAAAATGAGAAAATCAAAGATGAGCACCTCGGGTTCCTCAAAACGATATTTTTTGGTGGCAAGCCAAGTTATTTGTATTACACGATACTAAAATAACTATGGGTTGTGCGTGAAAAAGCAGTACAACATTGATTGCATTTTTTTAAAAAAGAGCAAAATTTAATTCTTAAGGTAGAGATGTAATTAAACATATTACTGAAAGTGATTTTTCAAATAGCAGTTAAGAAGCCTTTAAGCTTTTTTCTCTGAAGAAGGCTTTGCAACCAGAGAGTCAGAATACCGTAAACTGCCTGGAACTTCTTAGGAAATATCAACACTCTTCATAATTAGGAACAACTGTGACCTCTGAATATAGAACCCAGTGCTGCTGACTCGCCAAACCAAAAGCACCTCCTACAGGCGCTGGGGGCATGATCCAACTGGCTATTGAACAAAAATGGAGCCAGTGATTAACCTATGGAAGTAGTAGGGTATTGCTTTGGGTTTTACTCCTTGTTTTTTCAGGTGAAACTTTTTCTTTTAAAGATAAGTCTAATTATGAATCCTGTTATAAATGAATAATTTCTTCTGAAATTTTTATATATTTTATGATATCATTCAAACACTTTTTATATCCATGTGTATATATACATATATGTGTGTATATACATACATGTATATTTCAAGCAATAATATGAAATTAAATTATTAGACATATGATTAATTATTAGATGTAAATTGTTAGAGTTTCAAGGAATTTCTAAGCTGTAAGCAATACATACAAACTTATCATACAAATATTTCATTCAAGTGTTCTCTCCATCAAACCATTTTGAATGCAAGGGATAGTCAAAGGAGTTTTAAAATTTTAAACTTACGTAGGGCACCTGGAGGGCTCAGTCAGTTGACTGCTGGACTCTTGATTTTGGCTTAGGTCATGATCATGGGGTTGTGAGACTGAGCCCCACATGGGGCTCAGCACCGATAAGGAGACTGCTTGGGATTCTCTCTCACTCTTCCTCTACCCCTCTCCCCCCAACCCTGCTCACGCTCTCACTTTATAAAAAAAATTTTTTAAATGAATAAAACTTATTCCCAGGGAAATTATGATCTATGATAGAAAGTCAGATGTAAACATAAATGATTGTAGTATGAAGCAGAATCTAAATTCCTTAGGCTGGATATTAAGAGGATGCTGGAGTCGGAGGTGAAGATCTCACTGGACTAAAATAATTGGGAGAAATTCCACATCTGAGATGAGTTGCATAGGATGGGTATGATTTCAGCAGCTCTTTGAAGGCAAAAGCAATAGTTGGATTAATGGATCAGGGGATAAAAAGCTTGAGACATTTCTGGCGAATGAAGGGGTATACTGGCTATGGCAGGACTCAAAGGGTTCGTCACTCCAGGGAGCCACCAAGAGCATGTGGGTAAAATCGGTTGAGACTGAAGCAAGATCCCTACCTAGCTTAACCAGCTCATATTTGGGGTGGGGTCCTTTTATTATGATTTAGCTTTGGAAAAGTGGGACCAGTGCTTAAAAACAAAGCACACGCACACACACACACACACACACACACACATACACACACGCAAATTGGATACATAACCCCTGAGTGAGACATTGGAGAATATTAACTCTGAAAGCAGTGTTGGGCCACACTTGTCAAGAGCCATGAATGCCAACCTAAAAGGACTTCTCAGATTTATTTAGGAAAGAATAGGGAACATCTGAAGATTTTTACATTAGGGAGATTTTTACATTAAGCAGTGCTTCAAGAAGATGCATCTAGCAACAGGGCTTGAAATGAAGTAGACAGGAATCTATTGCAGTAGCCTTGAGAAGGGCTATAAAGCTCTAAACGAGGATGATGATTTCCAGAAGTAAAAATAATAATTGGGTACACAATATATTATGGGTATTAAGGACCAAATTACACAATGGGGCCAAGTCAAATCACACACCAGAAGAAGGCTGCCATGGTTACCAGAAACATAACTTCAGGTAAAGACAGAGATTTGGGGGAGGATGATAAATTCACCTAGGAATACTGAGCTTGAAGCATTAGCTGAGATGTCTAACAGAGAGTAGGAAATACTAGATAGAGACGGGGTGTAGACAATATGGGATTGGACATTTTGAGCTTACGGAATTTAAAGTCTGCCTCTTTGTATAAGGAAGGCGAGAAAAAGAAACTAACATTTTGAGCTCAGATCCAGTGAGTGTCATATGCTAAACAGTTTACATAGTACCTCATTTAATTGTGACAACAACCCACCAACATGTGTTCTTATCCATGTTTTACAGTAAGAACATCGTTTGATGGCAGAGAAGTAGGATCTTTCTAATTCCAGAACTTTTTCTAAGACAACTCACTTCCTCTAAAAAGATACGAAGCACTGCTTGCTTACCAAGAAATTTTTGAGATCATCTGTTAAGAGGGTGAAAATGGGAGCAAATGGAGATGCCAAGGGGGAAATTCACTAAGGATTAGGCAAAATATGAGGGAAGACACATAAAATAGGTAAGAGTTAAAAGCCATGAGGGGTAGCCAGCAAGCTGGTATGCTACAGGGAAGGTGAGAAAGAAGGAAACTGAAAAACATCCACTACATTTGGTCTATAAGGATTTATTAATGACTTTTGAGGGGGCCATTTGCTTTCAGTAGTAAAAACAGAAGCCAGATTGCAAGCAGCATGATGAGATGGGAAGGAAACCTGAGACTTAACTAATGTGTAATGTTCTTTTTTCCAAAATGTTTAAACACTAAAGGAAAATAAAGAGCCATTATCTTTCAGGGGAGTAGCAGAGTCAATGAAAAGAATAGTTCTTGTTTGTTTTGTGTTGTTTGTTAGTTCTTATTAAAAGGAATCCTTAGCATGTTTTCATTCAGAAAGGAAGGTCGCAGAAAGAGTTCAAAGATCAGAGGGTAATTGATAGAGCAAGATCCCAGCACAGTGGAAAGAAGTACATTTAGAAATAGTGGTAATGAGTCAGTCATTCAGAATAAGAGCGTGTCTTCCTCTGAAAACAAAAAACAATGACCTCTAAACGTCCAGAATGTGCAGGAGAGCCATCAAGGCATCCAGGAAGCACCATCTCTGACCAAGAGAGGCAGAGAGGAAAGTCATACCTTAATGTAACCTCTCGGCTCCAATGGATAGATAAAACAAATAGAAAAAAAAAAAGTAACACCAGCTAGATTCAAAAACAGTATTTATAACTCCATACGCCAGAAACACAGCAGACCTTCTGGTGTACAAATCAAAAATCAGACAGAGATGGCTAGAAGTTCAGCTCTGGTGAGGTACTGGCAACTCCCAGTTTTCCATGGGTCCAAGCTGGGCTTATTCCTGAAAACCAGGGAGCATCATGGAACTCCTCTGAAGAAGCAAAGGAAGCTGGAAAGAGATGCTGAAGTACCTTGTCCAGAGCTGTAGCTGAGCAGGTAGGACGACAAAGACCTCATCCAAGACACAGAAGTTGCTGGATGATGACGGCATCTTTGATAGTTTCAATGTCACCGCCTGTTTCTAGCAGAAGGGCCCCAGAGGGCCTGGAGGAAGTCATCACAAATGTAAAGGATGGAGAGAGGAATATGCTCCAGGGGGAGAGATATCTTATTCCAAACAGCCTGCGACAAAAGCAAAAACAGGCAAGTGGGACTCCATCAAACTAAAAATCTTCTGCTCTGCATAGGAAACCATAAACAGAATAAGAAGACAACCCTTGGGGTAGGAGATAATATTTGCAAACCATGAATCTGGTAAGAGATTAATATCCAAAATATATAAGTATCTCCTACAACTCAGTAACAACAACAACAATAAGAACAACAAAGCCCAAAAAACTCAAATGAAAAATGGGCAAAGGACTTAAACAAGCATGTCTCAAAAGAAGACATACAAATGTCCAACAAGTGTATAGGGGAAAAAAATTGCTCAACATCACAAATCATCAGTGAAATGCAAATCAAAAGCACAATGAAACATGATCTCGTACCTATTAAGGTGGCCATTAATAAACAGACAAAGATAATTGTTGACAAAGATTTGGAGAAATTAGAATCTGTGTATACCATTGATGGGAATGTCAGCTGCTGCAGTAGGGAGGCTCTTCAAAAAATTAAAAGTGAATTACCATAAGATCCAGCAGCCCACTTTGGGGTATTTATCCACAAAAATCGAAATCAGAATCTCAGAGGCCTGGGGCGCCTGGGTGGCTCAGCGGTTTAAGCCTCTGCCTTCAGCTCAGGTCATGATCTCAGGGTCCTGGGATCGAGCCCCACATCGGGCTCTCTGCTCAGCAGGGAGCCTGCATCCCCCTCTCTCTCTGCCTACTTGTGATCTCTCTCTGTCTATCAAATAAATAAATAAAAATCTTAAAAAAAAAAAAAGAATCTCAGAGGCCTACACACTACCATGTTCATTGCAACATTATTCACAATAACCAAGATGTAGAAACCCCCCAAATGTCCCATAATGGATAAAGAAAATGTGTTGTATACATACAATGGAATATTATTCAGCTATAAAAAAAGTAATGTCGTACTAAATGTGATGATACGGATGAACCTTGAGCATATTATGCTAAATGGAATAAGCTAGTCACAGAAAGGTAAATACTATATGATTCTGCTTCTATGAGGTTTCTGAAATAGTCAAACTCATAAAAGCAGAAAGTAGGACAGTGGTTTCTAAGAGCTGAGGGAAGGGGGAATTGGAGAATTGTTACCCGAGAGATACAGTTTCAGTTATACAAGGAGAATAAATTCTAGAGATATCCTGTACAACATCATGCTTCATAGTTAACAGTACTGTACCGTAGGCTTAGAAAATTAAGAGGGTAGATCTCATGTTATCTGTACTTAGCACAATAAAAAAAATGTTGTTAATGATAAAATTCTCATCATTCAGAGAAATTCTTTGGCTCTGTAAAATGACTAAGAAAATATATTTAACATCTAGAACCTACAGAGTTTATCCAAATGGCTAGATATTGAAATAATATACCAAAAAAAAGCAATAGCTTTCCTATAATTCAGTGATAATCCTTAGAAAATGCAATTTAAAAAATAATCACATTTGCCATATAAACAATAGCAATAATATCTGAAAACTAAAAAAAAAAAAAAAAAATCTCAAAAGAAGTATGAAACTTCTCTGAGGTTTTAAAATAAGATTTGAAAAAATAGGGATTTTGTAGATATGGTTAAATTAAGGGTCTTGAGATGGAAAGATTATCCTGGATTTCCCAGGTGGGCTCTATGTAATCTCATGGGTCCTTAAAAAGGAGAGAGAGGTAAGGCAGTACAAGTCAGAGATATAAAGATGCTGGGCTTCTAGCTTTGAGGATAAGACCTAGCTATAGAGCCTCTAAGCCAGGAAATTAGGAAGCTCCTACAAGACTGAAAAGGCAGCAGCACACATCCTCCTCTAGAGCTTTCAGAAGCCATAGCTACCCTGTCTACACCTTGTTTTTAGCCAAGCGAAACCCATTTTGGACTTCAGCCTCCCAGAACTGTAAAATAATAAGTTTGCGTCGCTGTAAGCTGCCAAAGTTGTAATTTGTCACAGAAGCAAGAGGAAACTAGTGTAACTCCTTTGTAACAGCTGTTCTGTTGGTTCTGGGCTTCCATGAGGTCAGCCAGAGTTATGAGGGCAGATTTTTACCGCAAATGCCAGCATCACCTGAGGATTTACTCTGTGGGGTTCCTCTAAGACAGAGAGTGTCAAAAACAAAAATTGTAAGCCCAGGTGTTTTGACTTCTCTGGGGTTAAAACTGTTTGCGAAACCCCATAGCCCCAAGTCTTCGCCATATTTAATGAGCAACTTTGGAGGACTCAAGTATTTTAACAATGTAAAGCACTGGGCTAGTCATTAACCAATTTTGTAAATGTAACACCAAGGTTTAGTGACTATTTATAAAGCAGTCACCATAAAAGCAGAAAGATCAAAGATCATCAGCCAGGTGGGAGGAAGGTCCTGTTTAAGTTACATCTAAGCATATTCTGTATTTTGTCACCAAAAGGACCTTGAATTCAGTCTTCAGTTAGTCTGTGTGCTGAGAAGGGTGATAAACTTTCCTGTGTGTTCTGCTTTTTTATTTTTTATTTTTATTTTATTTATTTATTTGACAGACAGAGATCACAAGTAGGCAGAGAGGCAGGCAAGAGGAGAGAGTGGAAAGCAGGCTCCCCACTGAGCAGAGAGCCCGGTGCGGGACTTGATCCCAGGACCGAAAGCAGAGGCTTTAACCCACTGAGCCACCCAGGTGCCCCTGTTCTGCTTTTTTAGAAGGAGGTGATCTATCTACTATAGAGAGTAACCTTAAATTCAGACCTCCTATTATCGATTGAGGCATTAAATGATATTATTGCATTACTCATTTTTGTAGAAAATTGTAGTTGTTTCGATGTGCTTCTAACAGGAAAGTAAGTTTGGTTACCTAAGCTTTAATAGACCCCTTAGCACCCATGATGATTTCACTGCCTCCTCACTAATTTTATTCCATAAATCTACAGTATATAAGGGACACAAACTCAGTGTGTCTTCTTTTCCTTCTTTCACTACAGAGCCTTAAAAAAAAAAATCACATAAAATTTTGTAGCCCATGTGCAATTCATAATGTAACACAAATTTCTTTACAAATAGCGTCTTTTTCTTTGTATAGCTATTTGTGGCCTGCCCTGTGGCTGTGTAACAAACAGG
Organism: Neogale vison; assembly: GCF_020171115.1. Classification (NCBI taxonomy): domain Eukaryota; kingdom Metazoa; phylum Chordata; class Mammalia; order Carnivora; family Mustelidae; genus Neogale; species Neogale vison. The sequence goes on from NC_058091.1 coordinate 178,254,144, forward strand.
ATGATTTCCATCTGGGGCATGTGTGACTCCAGCTGGAAGCAAAAGGAAGTGATGTTTGTTTAAAATTTTGAAGATAAAACATTTTTTTTTTTTGGTTTATTGCTCTGTATGTGTGGAACTCTTACATATGCTTGTTAATATATTGAATAATACAATGAGTTTGATTAAAGCACACATTTTGCTAAATACCATTTTCAGTGTTACCTTTATGATACATAATGAACAAAGAAATTCTTCAGAAGTGCTGGAATTGAAACTGTATGATGAAAGAGTACCTAGTTGTCTCAGTGGGCAGAATGTGTGATACTTCATCTTGAGACTTTGAGTTTGAACTTCACGGTGGGTGTAGAGATTACTTAAAAAATAAAATCTTGGGGCGCCTGGGTGGCTCAGTAGTTTAAGCCTCTGCCTTCAGCTCGGGTCATGATTTCAGGGTCCTGGGATCGAGCCCCACATCGGGCTCTCTGCTCGATGGGGAGCCTCCTTCCCCCTCTCTCTCTGCCTGCCTCTCTGCCTACTTGTGATCTCTCTCTGTCTATCAAATAAATAAATAAAAATCTTTAAAAAAAATAAAAAAATAAAAATAAAAATAAAATCTTAATTTAAAAAATATATACAATGAAGAAGAATTCAGAAAAACTAAAACTAAATGTTGACTTCCCTTTTAATGAAAAATCAATATTTAATAAATTGTATGTTTAAATATTATATAGCCATACAATTCACACACAGATAACACATATGCATACAGGTGTATACAGGTGATGGTTTCCCCCTACTTTCTCTTTTCTTTAAGTCAATTTTCCATGGCAGATCTTGGCTTTTCTTATTCTCCTAGAAGTTCTACTTTTCACTCCCTACAAAGGGAAGCCCAGCAGGGAAGCAAGGTAAAATTTGCAGATTCCTATGAACTAGAAAGAGAAGTCTCAGTTGTAAAAACTGATTGGCATTAATACAGTATCAGAGGGGCCCACAAATTGCTGTGTGGAGGTCTTGATCCCATATAATCAGCCAGCAGATGACCCAATGCTTTTCTTTACCATGAATGGTGATATATCAATCTCTTTGGAGCCCCTTGTATCTATGAGCATAAACATGGCAACCTTGAGGGTAAGGAACCTATACAAAGGCCAACACATGGAATTCTAGTCTCAACTTGGTCTCATCTCATCATGGAATTAGTATCCCAGTGCCTCATGCCCAAATCATGCTTAGTTCTTACCTAATTAATCCCACTTACATCTAGGATGGGGATATGAGTCTAAAAATCAAAACATAGTTAACTGATACTTCAGGCCTAATTCCTATGTCACCAAATTCCTCTTGCTTATTGCATCAGCAAGGCCAAATGCTGCTCCTGCCAAACACAGTAGCCACTGCAACTTTTCACTTACAGAGATGCATCTGAAAATGTTAGTCCTACTCTGTGGTACATAAATTAGAGGCCAATAAATACGTGCAGACTTTTGAGTTCCAAACACTTTCAAACGAGACTCTGAACCACATAATAAGTTGTCAGGTTTCTGAGGTTCTGATTTTCCCAATATCTACCCAGATGCTCTAAAAGTTTTGCAAACCCAGTCTCAACAAGAGTAATGCAGAACATTGTCATGAACTGAAACATTCCAGACTATAAGAAACCCTACAGTTCTTTGCTCCGAATCTAGGAAGTTCTACAGCCAATTCTAACTCACTAATTTCCTGTTTGGGCTTAATGAAATTATAACCAAGGACTTTCTGTTAAGTCTTATTTTCTAAGTCTGCACTGGGCTTTCTTTTTTATACAACATGCGTATATCTCTGTTACTAGTAAGCTAACCCTCTAATTATATTTGTCCTGCTCTTATCTTATGCTATCAACCCTGGGGCTATATACAAAGATCCAAATTAGCTTGTAAAATAATAAATCTTAATCTTCTGAAAGTTACAAACCTTGTGAGAATCTGACAAAGACCCCAGTTCTAGGAAAACACACCTACACCCCCCACACACACACATACACACTCTTGTACTTATTATAGCCATATAACAGTTCAGAGTATAGGGTTCAAAGATTTGAATTTCAAGTTCTATCCTTTCCAAGCTGTAGTATTATCATTTGCTAAATCAGGATATTAAACTTATAAAAATCTATTTTGGCCCATGAGTTTGTTGTATTTTTTATAAATAAGATGTTTTTACATTTTGATTCCAGTAGGGTATGTTTTAGAATTTAAAAATAAAAATTCTGATAAATAAGTAAGACGTAATCTTGGAGTGAGGTACGAGGAAAGAAGTATCTTTATATGTTGTGAATGTTTTACTAAATAACTTCTTTATGATTTTTCTCTAATTCCAGTATAACCTCTTCTGTGTAATCATAGCCAAAATTTTAAAAACATCTATCAATCTAGTTTCTAGACACTGATTATTTCCAATGAGGGATGGAATTATCGGATGCTTAATTGAATGCAATCCCTAAGCACCATGAAGGCTCTTATCTTTCCTTGCCTAGGGTAGTTAGCAATACATCACCTTCTACATGACTTATTATGATGTTTTTAAAATATGTTCATGCCATAGAGTTCTCTACCGCTAGACTTTTCTTGTGTTCTTTGTGTGTGTGTGTATGTACATACAACTATAAAACTCAGTATCTTGAAGTTTGGATAATGCAAATTATTGGTAATTCTCTTTTCCAACATAGTTTAGATCATAATAAAATAAATATGGCTCTAACAACAAGGTCACTAAAACAATATCATGACCACATTCCAGCTCATGGCTAAGTTAAAGTGACTTCATAATGAAAAATTTGAATCTTTGCTCAAATAATGTTCTCTGTGGCATTTCCAATGAGGTTGTGACTTGAGGACTGTGACATGTGCCCAGCATCCCAGCAGTGACTTTCATCTGCCTGGAAGATGCTGGAGAACAGAGGAAGGGCCAGTTAAGAATCACTAGTCTATAGCAAAATAATATTTTCTTGTGGTCCATATGATGTTATAAGAAGGAAAGTAAGATATTGGCCAATTATGGAAAGAATTTCATTTCCTTGCCATGCCAAAAAGGGGAATGTGTCAAGGTATTGCCTCAATTATAGTAGACCATATGTGTCAGGGGGATAAAAGTGTTGCTTTCTTTAAAAGAAAAAAACCTGTTATTTACATATTAGCATACCCAGATGCTCTAAAAATAACCTTCACTACATATTAGAAAACCTTGTTGATCACCATGTTTTCAATACATGTTTTCAATCATGTCTTCATGATTATTATTCAGTGGTATATGGGAGTCAGTACACAGCTCTCTGTTCCCAAGTAGGACACACCCTACAGGGTTTGGAAATAAGCTTAAGAAACAAACATCTATGTTTGATACCATAGGTCATCCATATGTAGAACTATCATCCCAATGAGATGATATGTAAATCTATACCAGGAAAAACTAGGTAGTCTTCCCATCCAATCTAATCTTTGAAACCAGGATATAACTTAATCACCCAGTTATTTGCTAACATGTCAGGCATGAGGAGATGATAAATGGAACCTGGAGAGAAAGAATTGATCCATTTTTTCTCCATCCTGGCTACTGGAAATTTCAAGCTCAGATTTACAATCTTCCTCCATCAAGCATGCAGGACTTTGCAGACTCTATTTTCTATGCAAATATCAGGTTATTTCCCTCTCCTCTTCTTTTTCCTTCTTGAATCCCTTATTTCTAATTTCTTTCTTGCTTTCTAATTTCTTATCCCACTTAAAATCATAAAAATCTCCTAGTTTATGGTGTGCATTATGACAAAAAAATTCATATCACCCATTAAAATTATAATCATTCAGGCTTATCCAGTTCTATAGAGAAGGGGGACTCTCAAAAGAGCAGAGTTCTTTAATGTGACTCTCAGCCCCTGACATTATTTACATCCCTAAAGAACCTGAGCACTCCACACTCTCAAAGTTCAATTCCAACAGCATTAAGATCATGAAACCCCCTACCTGGCGTCTAGATTCCCAAGCAGTCTTTGGGCATGAATTCACATTGCTCCACAGGGGAGATTATGCCGACCAGTAGACATGAGTCTTCTGGGATGCTTGGCCCAATCTTCTTTGTAAAAGTTAAAGACTGGCATTCCAGCCCATTTTATTGCTCTTTTCTGAGTCTGATTCGCATGAGTCAGTTCTCTAAAACCTTACCAATTTAATGACCTAGTAGAATTTTGTTGCCAATGATGAGCAGGTGATGAATGGCCCTGAAGCCTTTGTTCTGGACCCGAAGTTCTGCCCCACTGTGGGCTCCCAGAGCAACCAGAAAACCACTCTTTGGCTCCATTTCATGTAGGTGGGGGGAAAATAACCTTCACTACACCTTTTCATTCCTATTAATACATTTTGGAATGCCATTAAATTTAAATGTTTCCCAGCACAAAATCTATCCCTATGCCATCAGCCAGGGAAAGGGTGGGATTGACCCCCAGAGAGCACAAATACAAAGCAACTCTGTTTAGGTCTGAATTCTAGCCCAGTCTCTGGCTTTTGGTTTCCTTTGCAAAAACCTTGCTTATTTGAGGATCTTGTTGAATCATCAGATACCTCTGAGTGGCAGACTTACTTATTCCTTCGTCCAGCAAGCATTTATTCAGAATCTACTGCGTGTTGAATGTTGTACTTGATGTCAGATCCTGCCTTACAGAACAAAAAAGTGGAATGAGGAATTCAGATACTTTAAAAGTACATAAATAAATGTGTTCTCTTTTTTTTTAAAGATTTTATTTATTTATGTGACAGCGATCACAAGTAGGCAGAGAGGCAGGCAGAGAGAGAGGGGGAAGCAGGCTCCCCACTAAGCAGAGAGCCCGATGCTGGGCTCAATCCCAGGACCCTGAGATCATGACCTGACCTGAAGGCAAGGCTTTAAACCACTGAGTCACCCAGGCGCCCCAAGAAAAAAATGCATTGGGTGTTAAAGTAGAAAATAAGCTGGGGGTGGGGTGTAGTTGTACCTGTGTTAGACTGTAAGTCCAGGGCATAGCCCTCTCCCCACCAAAGGATACCTTTTCCGGTACTTTCCAGAAACTTTTCAGATACATGCCCATTTGACTGAGGTAGTCCCAGTTAATGCCACCTGTCCTAGTGTAATTATTAATAAAGCCTCCTTTCCTACTAAAAGTATCCCAGTGAAGGTAATAAATTATATGGTCACACTAATTTTAAACAGTGGCAACTTAGCAAACTGCTAGGTCCTATAAGGCATAATGACTTCTAAGTACTTTGGAAAACATCCTGAGGTGAAGATAAGCATTAGTAGTGTAATGGGCTGAGATTAACTTCGTTCCTGGCTTGATTGCAGGGCCAAATCACAGCTTCAAACATAATGTATTTAAGGACATGAAATCAATGTTGAGAGAAAAGAAATGAGAAGGGACTCTTTGGGAAATAAAACTTGAAGACTTTTCAACACTGTGAAGACAGAATTTGCAAAGAGAAAAACCCCAGGCCTTGGGCATCATGGATACCTAGAAGCTTCTTTCTGTGAAAGCAGGGAACAGAATGGAGTCATAAAAGATGTTAGCTGAAGGAACCTTGGAAGTCAGCTCGTACCAACACCCCATCTCAGGGAAAACAATGCCACAGGACAGAAATGTGAATGGTGCCCTTGGAGGTGGGGAATCGCTTGATCGTATAATGCACAAAAAAAGGACACTGGACAGGGACCACCTGTGTGATGGTCGGAGTTCCTAAAGCACATTTTCTCAACACCTTGGTTTCTTCAAATGGAATCCCAGAACCATAAGACCATCCCAACTATCTCCCAGGGTTGTTGTGAAGATTAAGTAAAATCATGTAAGCTCCCAAGGGCTTTGTAGATCTCATTGTTGTTAGAAACATATCCACTAGCCTAGCAAGTGTTCTAAGCAAAAAGGTCTAATGTTACCATGAAGATGTGGCAAAAAGTTTCCATGCCCTTTTGAGTTAAATACAAGAGACCCTGATTCAGGTTTCACAGCCTTCTCTTCCTCCCCTTTACAACCCCCAGAATTCACCAGGTCAGATACAAATAATAGATGATAATTAGGCAGTGGACAAAAATTAGGGCTTTACATACACTGATCTTTGGGCTGAGGAGGCCATATCCCTAAGAGATACTAGGCGCCATGGTCAAGCAAATGTCTTCCCTTTTAGGATGGGTTGACTACAAACCTAAACAGGGTTCAGCAACACTGACTCAGGAGTAAGTGAACACCTTTGAAACAAGGACTATAAGCAGAGAGTGAAATCTGAGCTTTCACTATGAGCACAGTCATACAGACTCTAGCATGAGGCCCACAAATGGCAGCACTGACATGGCCAGAGCTGGAGTCTTGAAAAGCCTTATGCAGATGGGCCAGTGTTTGCTTTCAAGCTGGAGAACATCTGCTTGAATAAATACAAGAGACCTTTAAAATCTTTATAAGGAGTTAAGTGAATGTGGTGAAAATATGGAATGAGGTCGGGTAAGCTAGGCCACAGAGATGAACATGTACAGGGACAAGTAGAACAGAGGTGTATCTTTTGCTCATGGAAAGATCCAGGCTGGTGCTTCGGGATGCAGGAGTTCTGCACACAGTGGCACAGGGAGTTCCTTCTTTGGCCCTGCCTACTGCTATGGCCTTGCCATTAGTTCATCCAGCCCATCGAGCCAGTGAAAAGGGGCAAAGACTGGAGGAAACACAGGCTTTCTTAGAAAGCCCAGGCCCAGAAACAACACAGCATTTTCTTTCATTTGTCTACCACTCAAGCGCATGGCCATGCCCAACTCCCAAAGAGCCTGTTAAAGGTGTTATAGTTGGGAAGAAGAGCATGAATTTTTATAAACAGCTAGCATTGTCTGCCACAGATAAGATTTCTAGTGATCTAAATTCTGTACCAGGACCAGCAGTAGATTGGAAGGAAGCCAGAGAAGGGACACAGACTACGAAATGACCCACTTTCCATTTGCAGGTTTCTATGTGGCATTGTGCCCAGCAGAGCCCCCAGTCTTTTATGGAACTAACAAAGCATGAACTAGGGAAGGAGTGTTAATCCACTAGCAAATCCTTTCTTTCATACTTCACTAATAGTAGAAGGGATCTATTTAAGGTATCCTGGCCTTGTGATAACATTAGAGAAATGTCTTTGGACAGAATATGGGCAGATCCATTCCCTGTGACCAATCCATAGTCTTCCTAGAACTTGTCATTTGAAAAGTTGGTATGTCTTGGCAATTATTTGCAATGAACACAATTTTCAACCACAGAGAAGTTTAGGATCTCTAGATGTTGAGACCTTTGGGTCCAAAACCAATTTAAGTTGCGCTCCTACATTTCTCATCATTCTGGAAGGTGATCCCTACCTTAGCCACAAACTGTTTGGAAGTGGAGAGACCATTGAGAAGGGAGAAAGTCGGGCTTGGCTGCAGCGCCTGGTATTTAACCTCAAGAAATTGTGAAATCACCTATCGTCTAGGAGATGATGTGAAGATGGAGAATAATATCTAAAACTGGGATGCTCTAGAAGAAAGCAGGGACTTTTCAGCTTCCATGTATGTCTCTGATTGTCTATCTGCCTATTTTTCTCTTTCTCAAATGAGGGAGAAATAGAATTCCTAGATTCAGTCTTTCCTTAACTGAGAATTAAGAGAATGATGTACCATGGACTTGAAACAGAGCAAGAAGGGAAGTCAGGGGATTTTAGGACAGAACATGGCAGGAGGTGAGGCCATGCCCAGTGGGCTGGCCCTTTGTGTTGGTGTCATGGAGGTACTGGGTTTAGCTCTTCTTCTACCAGAGGAACCAGACTCAGAAATAGACCTCAGGGGATCCCGCCTGGCTCACTTGGTAGAGCGTGTGACTCTTGACCTCGGGGTATTGAGTTTGAGCCCCAGATTAGGTGTAGAGATTACATAAAAATGAAATTTTAGGAGAAATAGGCCTCAAATATCAGAATAATTTCTAATCAAGCTGAACTGGGAAACCCAGCTTGGATCTACAGCCACAGTAAGGTTGTTTCAAACTAAGGTATCCTGGCCTTGTCTCTAAGGTGTCCTGACTTGTCTCTCCACTTGCAAGATGACTCTTCTGAAAGGGAGTTCCCCACAGCTCCCTGGAAGGGTCTGGGAGAGAGGGGAGGGGAGGGATGTGGGTACATGGAGGGAAGAGCAGAAACGTGAGATGTTGAGAGTCTGGGAAAACAAAAGATGACCTGAGAGGCATGTAGTCAGTTGTGGAAGAGAGATAAGAGGCAGAATGCATTTGGTCCCAACTTTAACAAAAATTCAGGCTTGGCACCCAAGCCTGAGAGGGTCCAGCTGAGGGCAGGCAGGGGGACCATGAACCCTGGCTGGTTCTGCATCCCACATGGAGGAGGGTCAGTAAGAGTCAACAGCAGAAAGCAGTTAACCCAGAGCATGTCATTCTCACAGGGGATTGTGGGGTTGGCAGCTGCTGCTGGCTGGGCTAGGCTGCTTTTCTCTGTGATTACCAGTGTTGAAGAATATTAATGATACTCATTAAAGAGCAGGAATGCAGACTATATAGAGAGATTATCAGGATGGGTTTCGGGACTACTGTAATGTGGTCTTGCAGTAGGGTAGAGAGATTGGGCTCAACTCCAAATACAACAAGGAAAAGTGAGACTTTATAGTCAAGGAACAGGATGGGGGTCAGTAGGTGGGAAAGCATTAAGGAAACAGAAGAGGAAAGAAGAGATTCGGATGAAATTGACCAAACAGGATTCATGCTGAAGGTAGGCCAGGTTGATCACCCATCCATGGGGGGCATGTTGGGGAATGAGAAACCTTGTCCAATAACCAAGGTGATCAGGTATCAAAGGCATGAGATTCTACCTACCTTGACTTAGCAGGATTCTTGCTAAAACTGGACGATATGGAGGTGAATGTGGAATTCCATAAGTTGAAGCTTAGCTGCAAAGAGCTCAGAGGAATCTGATGAGAGTCTAGTGCAGGAGAAAATGTGTCAGTGGACACATCTCCCGTCTCAGAATAGGGGCCTCTGACTGAAACTCCCAGCTCTCCCAGCTGACGAGATGGGCTGCCGCTATCTCTCAGCGTGAATTTGCCTCCAATCATTTTTCAAAATATTGAGGCCCTTGATATGTATACAACATGATTAGATAGAACCATATAAAACTGTCAGGTTTTTAAAAGATTTAGTTGAGAGAGAATGTGTATGTGCATAAGCACGCACAAGGGGAAGGGCAGAGGGAGAGGGAGAAGCAGACTCATGGCTGAGCAGGGAGCCCAATGCGGGGCTCGATCCCAGGACCCTGACATCATGACCTGAGCCGAAGGCAGCTGTTTAACCTACCGAGCCCACTCCAGGTGCCCAATATCTGTCTGTCAATATCAGTGATTTCAGATGATCAGCTTATTGCTAAAGCTGGCCCTTAGCATGTTTAGTGTTGTGTACTCCACTTCAGGATTAGGGAATTCTAAGGGTCCTGCTAAAGGTGTTAGGGTTCAGGCTGTCCTCAGAGGACCCAAGAATAACCCTGATGATAATGGGCACTGAAATCCTCCATAATTCTGTTACCGTGGATGGTATAATTTTCCAGGTGTGATTAATTCACTGACCTAATCCAGCTTTTAAATCCTGAAATTAGAACCCAAACTCCACCTGCCTCCATAACAAACAACTGCCCCACCTGCATCTCAGAGAAAAGAGTCTATAGGGTGTGACTTTCTGCCATCTCCCACCCAGACACTACGTCTTTGTCTCCAACTGAATTCTCACAGATGATGTGGAAGTCTTTGACTACATTGCTAAAGAATCAATTTAGAAGCACTCCCTCTGATTATATTCTGTTAAGCCACAATACAAATGGACGGCAGTTCACAGATACATGACTCAATTCTCATCCTGGAGACTGCTATCAGCCGCCTATATGAGGCCAGGTGATACTATTACTGAAATAGAAAGCTGACAGGGTCCTTCCCGAGACATAAAGGCAGCAAGCACCATGGCTTGGTTCAGAAATCCCGCCGTGGCAGGATTTCACTGCCCCCCACCTTCTCCAGTATTATCCACAGGCAGCCTCTCCCTGGCCGTGCTCAATTACTTTGCTCCCTGGAATGCATCATGCATTTTTATGTTTCTGAATTTTCCATATGCTGATTCTTCAGCCTGTAAGGTTTTTTTTGTTTTTTGTTCTTCCTGTCAAGACTTTACTCAGCTTAAGTTTTCTCTCTTCTAAGAAATACTTGAATAAGACACCCCTTCTTAATGGTCCCCTGTCCTCTCACACATACTTCTTTATCTGCTTGTATCCCACTACGTATTTCGTCTTAGTTTACTAACCTGTGTGACGCACAGGGCATTGATATGAGAGGACACAAGGCATTTTGAGCCAGAACTCAAAATAACTTGTGCTCAAAATACGAATTGAGAATACTTGTCTACACGTTTACAGTTTAGCCTCCTAGATCCTAAAAATGGGTGAATATATCTGAATTGTGCATAATTAAACTTTCTAATACTGAGAAAGTTTGCCATTTAAATTCATCTCTGCTCATTATCTGTGTGCATCGAAGCAGTCCTTCCGAATGGCTTCGATCCTAGCCTTTCTACTCTGAGCCAGGCACCATGCTAAGTGCTCTCCACCCCTGGCTTCATCCTTGAGACTACCCTCAGAGTTCTCATTTTAAAGAGGCGCAGAGTAGACATTCCCTTCAATTTATTGGATTGACAAGTAAGGGTTTTGTACGTTCTTTTGGTCTGAGTTTTCAGCTGACTTGCAACCGATGCAGTAAAATGTCATACCCAAAACACATGGCATCTTGGCATAGAAATGTAAATATTTCCATCTTTGAGCAACTCAACTTCTCTTCTTTTTCCTGCCCCGCCTACTCTTCCTGTTTGCTTCAATAAGCACCTGGTGACCTTTCTCCTAATTTGCCGGTTCTTTGGATCTTCCCTCCTCTTCGGTTTCATTAAGAGGCTGAGCGCCTAGAACACTGGTCAGCAGTTGGATCACCAGTGCTGGCCAGATCACTCAAGAGGTATATCCCTGCCTGGTGGATTTTCGATGGCAATAAAGTCGGATGACAGGAAAGTGCAGAGAAGATGAATGGCTTGAGCTGATGGGCAGCATTTGGAATTGGGTTTTGTTTTCTTCGAGAAATGCGGTGTCATTTTTCTTCGTCTTCTCCTGTCTCAGCTGAGACTGTCTAGGGGATGTCTTTTAATGTGAAAAATTGAGTAATGGCTTCATAAGGAGAAGCCCTGAGAAAATGCCTCCTGGATCCCAACTTAGCCTCGATTCGCATGAGCTGCTCCACAGAGTGATGGGTTTTTTTTTTTTTTTTTTAATTCAATTAGGCTTCAATTATGACCCAGGAAATCAGCCTCCAGACTCCCTGGGAATTGCAGATAAGAAACAAACCAGACACTCCATGTATTCTGCTCTAACGTCTTTGGATCCATTGTTTCCTCCTTAAAGAGTCCTGATGTGCGGTAAGTTCTAAGTTTAAAGCATCTTCCCCAAAGCTGTAAATGAGAAGCTTCCAGTGTCATTTGGCTAGAGCTCCAAATAAGATCTGGGTGAAGTTAGAGTATGCACATGCTGACACTTAGGTTAAACAACAACTAATGGAAACAAACAGGCGCTAATCAGTCTTAAAATCCAATAAAAACCAAGCGTTGCAATAATTATTTGCAGGCGTTAAATGGTAGTAGGCATAAAGTTGAATTTAGAAGTACTACAACACCAGGCTGCCCTTTACTCCTTCGCCCCGACCCTTCTTTCCCAGCATGGGGAATAAGGCATCACCTCCGGGCATCCCTACTTAGGTAGGGCTTCCTGATGGTCAGAGTTGCCCATGAGGCTGTAAGAATAAGCATGCATATTCTCCCCACATGTTCTGATTCCTGTTCTAGGAGAATCTGTTATTTTGTTAAATCTCCTTATATAGTGCATCCTACTGGTAACTAAACCAGAAAGAACCTGCTGCTAGTTCTCTCCTTGGCCACCCCCTTCTCTAGCCATGAAAAAAAAAAAGAAGATTCCAATTCCCTGAACAAGTGGAGAACTGCCATGAGTCTTTGAGGATTCTCAGCGGTTCTTCTGACTTTTTGATTCTCGCTTTGCCTTTTGAATTAAGGCAAATTGGGTAAATCTGCTTTTCCCAAGCCACAGTGGGGGTTTTATTATCTTGTCGCTTGAAAGAACATTGGCATCATCTGCATTTTGGGGTCCCTGTTAGAGGTACACGTTCTCAGAGCTCATCCAGTACTGAACCACAGTCTATGTTTTAACAAGATCTGCATGGTATTTGCAGGCACATTAAAGTTGGGGAAGCTCTGCTTTATCTCTGATAGGCACCCAGTCACTTTTTATTTAGGCTTCACTCAAGCCTAAACCATGCTCCTCTGGGCTAGCGTCTTTGCCTGACCATCTTTGCAGTTCTAAATCCCTCCAACCTTGGGCCTGCCCATTTCTTCTACCATAGGAAGGATGGAGGCTTGACCTTAAAGCTTAGCTGTTCCCTTACACCCTACTGTTCGCCCACAAAAATTTCTAATGTCAACATGGTCCTCCTCTAGCCTGTTTCCAACAGGATCATCTCTAGCTGGGTTTTACTGACCTTGTAGTAGGGACATGCTATTAAATGTGCAGAACATTTCCGAGGACAACCATTTGCTTAAAATTCAATCTGTTAGCTGCACTCCCTTTCATGAAACGGAAGATATGATCTCAAGTCCCTGGATACAGGTGTAAAAATGGGTAACAGCTGTGTCCTAGTGCTTAGCCGTTCATAGTCCAATGCCAACCAATAGTCAGTTTGTCCTTACACAGAGGATGCAGAAAACTAGCACCAGCCAAAATATTATTAATGTTGACATGCCATCACAATTCCAAAGAAATAACATATTTGGTTCATTAACGGTCTCTGATAAGAATTTATTCAAATATTGCCATTTGATCTATGGAGAGGTAAAGTACACATCCTTGAAATATTTGAAATACCGATAGAGAGTAAATACTAAGAAATTGAAATTTGAGCTGATAAGTGTCTGATTTAAAAAAAAAAAAAGTTCCAGTTACGTCCCTCTTGATTACACAGCTCAGTTGCAAGTTTAATAAAAAGGATTACCTGCCTGTCCATCAAATACTTACTGAGAACTTGCTATGCTCTGGTTACTCTAGCTGTGGGGAAGGACAATTTCTCAAACATTTAATGAAAATCTATGTGCCAGATATAGTGTCCTCAGTAGAAGAGAGATGAGGAAGATACTATCTCTGCCCTTGAAGAGGTTACTACCTACCCGAACAAGGCATGAAACTAATTGTAATGTGATTGAGTTCTATGAAGAATTAAGGGACTACAGGCGTGCTCCCAACAAGGAGAGTCTCTTCTCTCTTGGGAAGGCTGCAATTTCATAGAGGATTTTCCCTTTCTTAAGATTTTTTTTTTTTTTGAGAGAGAGAGAGAGCACACACACGTGCATGAGTAGAGGGAGAGGGAGATGTGGGCTCTCGGCTGAGGAGAGAGCCAGATGCGGGGTTCAATGTAGGACTCAATCCCAGAATGGTGGGATCACCAGAGGCAGACGCTTAACTGACTGAGCCACCCAAGCACCTGGCATAGAGGATTTTCTTAAAGGATTTTCTAGACAGAGGAAATAGGACAATAAAGAAATGGAAGCATAACATAAGCACGTCATATTCACAGACCTATGGGACACTTAATATGCTTGGAGTTCAGATTTGTGAGGAGAAACAGGCTGATGGTGCTGGAGTGGTAGGCAGGGACCAGACCTTGCATGTTTGTTTTTGGACTTCTTTTCCTCTGAGTTGATGAGAGGCCATCAAATATTTCTGAGCAGGGAAAAGTATCAGTTCCTGGGTAAGTCTATTACATAAATTGATTCCCCTGATTCTCAAAACATCACTATGGGAAGAGTAGTACCCCAATGTTGAGGTGAGGAACCAGGTTTACCATTTCCCAGCTAACATGGGGCAGAGTCTAGAGTCAAACCAAACTGTGTTCATCAGTAACTCAACAAGCTAGCTAGAGATTCGGGGCTACCCTAGGTAAAGCAAATGACCAGCAGCCAAGCCCCATGCTATGTGATGTTGACTAGAGCAGCATGAGGCGCTGGAGGTGGTAGGTGGGGTGGGAATCTTCATAGGCTGGAGCTGCCAGAGACCTCTGTATGTCAGGCCTGGGACTGGCATGGGACTGCCATTGGAAGGTGAGGATGGCTTGAGGAAACTAAATCTGGGACGACTAAGGACCTTCAGTGCACCATGCAGCCCCTCCAGCCTAATCTTCTGTTGCTATTTTATTCTTATCTCCCATACTGCCCCCTGTCCTGCTCCAAGTGTTTGCTTGCTGTCTTCTCCAATTTTCTTGCTTTGACCATTTCTCTAACCAGGAGTGAAGAAGGGGCAAGAGAAAGAGGAAGGGGGATGGAGAGAGAGGAGCTCTTCCCTGTCTTCTGTGTATACTTCCATAAAGTCCTGGGAGGTAGGAATCTGGTCTATGCCATGGGAGAACTCTGTGAGCTGCAACCTCCTGGTTGCTGATATGCTAAAGGAGAAACAAACAAAAAAATCTACAAACTACCAGCCCAAGCTGGTTGATATAGTTATTCTTCCTGTTAGAAAATTTTGTGCATGTCGGGAGATGAAGAATATATTGCCTCTACTGGCTTTCTTTTTGTAGCCAAATCTTAATCTTCTTCTAGGCAGATGGATTCCTCAGGTAGATTAGAGGAAAAATTAATGTGCTCACAGATGAGGCAAAGAAAGCCTATTAATTATAAAAAGTTGCTCCCCCCACCGTGTATACCATGGGTGGTGTCTTTAAGAAATAACTTTCGGATCATGGAAAAATGCCAAGACTCCAAAATGATATAAATTTGCTTAAAAATGTCATTTTTATCCAAATTCCAGTTACCCCTGCCCTGGGATAGAGCTGCAGATTTACGAATATTTGCAAATACCGTGTCTTCCCATTAAAATGAAAGCATCTCCGCAGTTGCTGTATACTCAGTCATACTTCCCCAATATAATACATGGTACTGCCTGTTGACCTCAGCCCCAATTTTGTATATAGCTTTACTCCACAAATAAACCCATATTCTTAAAAAGATTTATATAGATATATGTATATACACATAGGTATATAAAGATATACATATACACATATAAGGACATACACACGTATACAGGATATATGCACACATTTAAGGATATATATGCACCTATATAATAACATATATATGTACCCACCTATATAAGGATATACATGCACCCCTATATAAGGATCTATGTAAGGAATGTATACAAGTATGTAAAGATATATATATATGCACACACATATGCATGTATGTATATATACACATGCACATATGTAAGGATATATACACATACACCTATATAAGGGTAGATACACACACAGCCCTCTATAAAGATGGATATATACATGGACCCATATAAGGTTAAGTATATAACCTTTTTTTTTTTTTTAAGATTTTATTTATTTATTTGAGAGAGAGACAGTAAGAGAGAGCATGAGAGGGGAGAAGGTCAGAGGGAGCAGACTCCCCATGGAGCAGGGAGCCTGATGCGGGACTCGATCCCAGGACTCTGGGATCATGACCTGAGCCTAAGGCAGACGCTTAACCAACTGAGCCACCCAGGCTCAGTTAAGTATATACCCTTAAAGTCTCTGTTTAAGTCTCTTTCCATATCCATCAAGAAATGTATATTAATCTGTCTTGCTCATTGTCTTTGATACTGAGATAAATTAATAATGAGCCATTCTAATGTGGTTACTATGTTTGAGCTTTAAATTACGGCTTTATTTTTTTTTTGGTCTCAATGATGGTTTTGAATGATTTTCACTCATGAGCATTTAATTAAAATTTCTGGCCCATTTATTGATAAGACTTTCTACTTACATAGTCCTTTTGCCACATCTATACCTGTTCAGTTTATTTAAGAACAAGAGCCTTTGCATTAATTTCCTGTTCTGCTGCCAAAGTTAACCTCCTGGAGTCTTTAAAATTGTGCGTCTCTCCACGTAGCGACAACACAAAGGCATAACATAAAAAAAAGGGCTCTGCTTCTCCTCACCCATTATTAAATGTGCCGCCACCAAAGATAAACCAGAGTCGGGTTTTATGTTGGCCCGTGGGGATTTTGCATGTGCCTGTGTATAAAGTGGTGTGTGCGAAAAGGTACAAAGTTGGAGAGGGCACAATGACCTTAGGAAAAGGGGGAAAAATACGCAGCCAACGAAACGTGCCGTCATGAGGAGACACGCCATAACTTCTGCCCACACGGCTGGTGGTGGCAGAGCCCGTAGGTGGATGGCGCCCAGCACTGTGAAGCATTAGGTTTTTAGAAGTGAAGTTAAACTGATAAATTAGACCTCATTTATTGAACAGCAGTTAGAGCCGATTGCCTAGGGAGTCGTTTGACACCTTTGAAGACCCTGCTAACTTAATTGGTGATAGTTTGGGGGCTGAAGGAAACATTTAAGCCAGGAGCAGCAGGACACCGTGCCGCATGAAAATGGAGAAGACAAGCATTCTCTCTGACAAGGGGAGTCATGTATAGATTTTTGTGTCCATTGTTTTCGCTTATTTGTGTGTGTGCTTTACTCAGTCAATCAAATATAATTGACACCACTGGGTTCTGTTGTTTTGTAGATGACAGGAACTAATGCAAGGGGAAAAAGCTGGAAGTAAACTTCCCCCTGAAAGGCTGTGAAAAGGTTTTTCCACCCGGCCGTGACATTTTTTGCTCAATTGTATTAATTGATGTAGTGACAAGGCACTTGGAAAGATGATGGATACTGATCACTGCACCCTTTTTAAGGTTGGGTTATATCTTGCTATTAGCATAAGCACTTGCTTGTGCAAGGAATGAATAGTAGCCAGAGAGAACAAAAGAAGAAAGAAGATAGCAGCTTACCTACAGTACGCGCGCCTGACCAAGGCAGAGCGTTGAGTTGGTCGTATAAGGGTGCCAAGGCTACATTGGAGATGAGCATTTAGTCAAAGCCAAGCTCAAAATTTTGAACTTAACCTCTATGCCCCTACTCCTACTGCCTTTAAGGAGATTCTGACCCAGTTTTTTTATTCATTTGCCCAGAGCAGCTAATGATTGGAAGAGTTTTCTTGAAGTCCCTAGTGCTTATGTGCCAGCATGGAAGACCGAGGGAACCGTACCAGCTTTGGGGCACCCTGGGACTAGTACTGCCAAATTATTCAGGCAAGGGGAGATCTAGGTTTCAGGAGGCTCATTTCTCAGAGTCCCTGACAGTGGCAATGATGCGTTAGAGTAGGCCACATGGCTCAGCGAGACCGTGCCAGGGCTGAAATTGCTTTGACTACTCATGGATAGAGCTCTTCAAAGAGGCTCTTGAATACTAAAAAAGGGAGATGCAGAGGAAGGAGTCCTTTTTTTTTTTTTTTTTTTTTGTCTGCAGAAGTCTTACATGAAGGTTGCAAGAATATTCTGTGTTCATTTGAGATATGTGGAGTTGTGCGCTATCAGCTTGAGTCTTCCTTGGATCATCTCCCATGTATAAATCCCCTTGAGTTGTCTGAGTGTATCCTAAATGCACAGGCAAGTGTGTTTTCCCTCACACTCTGAAAATCCACTTAATTAAGACATTTAATTCCATTAGTTGATGGAATTTATCCATCGAGTGCTTTCCATAACTTCTGTTGTTTGGCATTTAAATGTTGGATTGCATCGTTCAATATTATAAAATTTAGACAGAGGGTGGGGGTAAGGATTAAAGGAAAGTGTCCATTATCAGTAGTTAAATGCATAGTTTCCAGAGGCCAGAAGCCCTTTCTCACTGTTGTTCCAAGAATGTCTTAAGAAGGCATTTTATAAACCTCATCACAGAAGAATTTCTATAATACATCCTGAGCAAAAAAGCAAAACTCAGTTTTCCAGAACAAATCCAGGTAGCCTTCCTATTTTTTTGGGCATCGGTAGTTGGTTGTGGCAAGTGTACAGGAGCAGTATCTAGAAGGTCTAATCATAGTGAGTTTTTCATGATCTTTCTCAGAGAAAATCCATGAAATCATTCATGCATGTGTCCATTTACTCATTCTGTCATGTGTTTATTGAGAAGCTGCTATGTGCCAGGTATTGAGGGTACAACCGTTAGGGGAAAAAAGGGCAGCTCTGCCCTTCTGGATCATATTAATCAGATGAGAAAACACAAGTAAATTTAAAATAAGTTTCAAATGAGGCAAGTGCTCTGAACGAGAGGTAAGTGGTCCTACAGGAGTTTATAACTGGGAAACTTTACCTGAACTGGGGGTTCACGGAAGGCTTCACTAAGGAAATAATGACACATAAGTGTGAAACTGAGTTACTTACACATGAGGAGTTGGGGCTGGGGCAGGAAGGAAAAGGACATTTCAGTCACCAACACATGGCAAGAGGGACGACATCAGGTCTGGAACTCAACTAAGCCAAGATGACTGACACCCAGGGAGTAATGATGGCTGACACCCAGGCTGGCTGACACTTTGGCTTGTGGTAGGAGCCAAGTGAGCTAGGGACAGGATATATAGGAGCTGGACGACACAGAGGCCAACACTTTAAAATAACAGTACCCTGTAGGTATGTTGCCCTCTCCCAAGATCTCCCTTCCTTATTGACTTTTTGTTATTTTTGTTTTTGAGATCTAGACTGGTGGTAATAGGTTTTCCAAATATAGTCTGGAGTCCACCTTTCCCACAGCATCCTAAAAACACCTGCTGTAGCCTGAGGCAGAGCAAGAGCAGAGGTTGCAAAGGAGCCAGAGCGCGCATGTTCTCAGTGGCCAGGAGAATCCTGGCTAGTAGTGTATCTGCTATTTCCATTCGAAGTGAAATGAACCCTTGTCATTAGGCATCTTTAACGTTCTGCCTTCATTTCAATTTGGAAAAAGATTCAGAGTAATTGGACAATGAAGACATTTGCCAGAGGGGTGTGATTTGACTGCGGCGACCTGGCGTCATCTTGAATGTGCTCTCCATACTACCCAGGAGCAAAACCCTCTTGGTTTTTAAGAAATAGTATAAGGAGCGAGACTTTTTCTGGAATCCTTGCTCCTAAGACCCCAAGACCCCTCTCGAAAGAATCTCCAGGCAGAGGAACAAGCCTTGGCCAGCACTGATTGCTGGCACCTTGGCTGTGATGACAGCAGTGACAGAAAGAACAGTAGCAGTGGACAGACCCAGACCTTTGAGAGAAACTGCTTGTTAGCACCAACAGCTCTGCCCACTGTCATCTACGAATACGTACAAAAAGCCAAAGGTAAAGTCATGGAAGTCATCTGTGACTTGCAATTAAGTCCTGGGAAAGGAAACTGAACATGAATGTGATCCCCGTGGCAGCGATCCTGCTAGGGTGAAGAGCTGTGCCTCCCCTGGTGGCAAGTTAGTGTGCTCAATGGGCTTGAGCTCCTCCACCTCCTCCAAACAGAGAGTATGCAACTGACAGTTCCCAAGTCTGCTTGATAAGACATCTGGGAAGGAGACTGAATTATCAGAACACATATTTCAACAGAGATTCAATTTGCAACACATCTTTGGCAGCAAGCCAAACGGTGTCCTATATGATCGGTCAAGTGTCACTGGTTCACGTCTACGTGCTACCTTTCATGCCAGTCTAGTGTTCAGAAGTCACCCATTCCGGGGAAGCCCAGGTCATCATTGTCCATGACCCACACTATGTACTCCTTTCCATCTCCGCACATTTACTGGGTTTTCTCTGCCTGGAACACCTTCCTAC
Source organism: Neogale vison (assembly GCF_020171115.1). Lineage (NCBI taxonomy): Eukaryota > Metazoa > Chordata > Mammalia > Carnivora > Mustelidae > Neogale > Neogale vison. The sequence continues at coordinate 178,273,910 of NC_058091.1, forward strand.
CTACTTAGACCCTGCAGGCCATTAGGGTCCACCCAAGTCCCTCTCTGCTTGGTGTATCCTTTCATTACCCAGCCTACTCTAACTCCTTTCTCCTTTTGGGTTAGAACTACCCCTTAGTGTGTTCATCTGGCCTCCTCAGCAACACTGCATGTAGAACAGAGAATACACTGGAATAATAAGTTAGCTGTTGCTGCATAACAAACTACCCCCAAGTGTTTAGTGGCTTAAGCAATCACTATTTGCCAACAACCATTGTTTACAAGTCTGCAAGTCAGGGGTATGGCCCTGTGGGTCTGGGCAGGCCTTGGGTGATCTCTACAGCGCTTGTAGCCATCAGCTGCCAGTTATATAGCTGGGTCTAGTGATCTTGGCTGGGCTCTCTCAAATTTCTGTGGCCTTGGTTTGAATAACTAACTGATTAGACTGGGGCTCAGGAGAACTCTCAGTCTGGGGGTTGGGCTGGAGGCCTTGTTCACCTGGTGAAGGCAGGAATCCTAGGAGAACAAGGTCAAAGCTGAGTTTGGACACCACCGCTTCTTCATGCTATTGGCCACATACGTGTGCATATACATATACAAAATGGACACAAGGAATGAAGTTACAGCAACAGGGCATTTAAATCAATTCCAGACCCACCTTATATAGGGGCAAGGGACCCTTCCATCACTAACGTTTGTCCAGACCTTCTGCCACCCTCTTCATTGGTTCAGACCAGCCAATGACACACTGATTTACACCAAGCCATACAAAATGATCATTTCCTTAAAACAACAGGGAATTTTATATTCTCTGTAATTAATCAAAGTTCAGACTCTGCTGTGAGATTTTCATTGAGTTACGTAAGATTTCTTCCCACTACTGCTATAAAAATCTATGCTAATGCCAATAAATAAATAAATAAATCAGAAGCATGGCTCAGATTTTATAGATAGGCCTGTCTCAGGTCCATGCATGTGCCCCAAACCATTCACTTAACCTGGCTTTCTCTTCACTTGAAACAAAAATAAATATTTCTGGCCTGGGAGCTGCCCCAAAGGTCAGGGACCAGTTCTTTACTTACTTCATACTTTGTCCTTCACACGCTCCTTTCCACCTCCCCTCTTTCCCGCACCCTAGCTGAAATTGCACACTTACTGTTAACAAAACAGAGTTTCACTGTATAGCTTCTTAATTCCAAAAATGGTCTGGTAGGACTTGGGTTTGATAGATCCACCTTGTCCATGCTCTGAAACAGTTTGTGCTCTCGACAAGTGTACAGTTAAAAAATCTAATTCTTTGGTAAAGAAATAGGCTGGGAATGTCCTCCAAACCAGGGAGAAACAGCCATTTTGAAATCATCATTTCACGACCAGTTTTGTAAAAGAAAGGCACCGAAAGCCAGAGCTTCAGGGTCTAGGGTCCTCCTGCTGTTTCAGGTATTGTAGCAGACTCCAGAAGGGCAGTGTTGAACAAGCAATGCATGATCCCTGTCTCTAAAGTGCCTGTTCTAAAGGAGGGAAACACACATCCACACACACACAAAATCGACAACAGATTCTAGGAAGAAGATCAAAATGGGTGACATGTTGGACATGACCTGGTGGCAGTCTGAGCCTCTGCATCAGAAAAGGCTAAACAAAGGACATAACATTTCATCTAAGCCTCAAGCAGGGAAAAAGCTAAGCCAAGAGCCGCGAAAAGCCCATTTCACAAGGAAGAAATCACTTCTGCCAAGGCCCTACCATAGATACGATTTCGGGGTGTTTGGGGAAGAACAAGTGAGCCAGGACTGCACAAACATGATAGTGGCTGCGTGAGGTCTGATAATTCAGGAAGCAGATCTAAGATCGAATTAGAAAGGCAAGAGATTTATTGGGGGTATTTTTCTGGAAATACAGAGGGGAGAAGAAGCGGGTGGAGGTTGTGGGATCCCGAGATCATGATGCAGTTCTGACACCTGGGAGAGGAAAGCGGGGTGGAGGAGGGAAGAGCCTCACACTCCCGTGCAGCCAGGTCATGTGCCCACCTGAGGGCTTCCATGTGGAGAACAAATGGCCCAGCTCCAATGTCCCTATCATGCTGAGTCCTTAGTTCTCAGCTAAGAGGAGGGCATGGCCTCAGTGTGAATGTGGTAGCAGCTGGAGCCCCTTGCCAGTAGGTTCTCTCTAGAAGGGAAATGTGAGTGATATGCCTCCATGGCTGACATAGTAGCTTCAGAACTTCTCTGTAAAAACAACCCAGTGCCACTCTGCCAGGAAGAGGGAATCTTAAAGTTACATGTACTGTATTACCTGACTTCAGTGGTTCCCAGTTGGGGGAATTTTGCCTGCCCCTCCCCCACCATGAGGGATACTTGGTGATGTCTGGAGATAGTCCACTTCACATCTAGTGTGTGTGTGAGGGGCTGGCCTCTGGTGAGTAGAAGCCAGATTCCCTGTGAAGCATCCTACAACATACAGGATAGCCCTCCACACAAAGAACTAGACACATGCCTTGTTCATTTGTGCTTTGCTTTATTGTACTTTGCAGACACTGCCTTTTTTTAATACATGGGAGGTTCGTAGCCACCATGTGTTGGCACCCTTTCTCCAACAGCATTTAAAAAATAAGTAAATATAAATGTTTGGGGGCACCATAAACAACACCCATGTGAGATGGCCTACTGAACCAAAAATTGTCGTGTGTGTCCTGACTGCTCCACAGACTAGGCGATGCCCCCATCTTTCTCACTCTCTCTTTCTCCGCAGCTTCCATATTCCCTGAGATGCAACAGTGTTAAAATTAAGCCAGTGAATACCCCAACAGTGTCGTCTACGTGTTCAAGTGAAATCAACTCTCACTTGAAATCAAAAGCTAGAAATGACTAAGTTTAGTGAGGACGACATGTCAAATTCTGAGACCGGCCAAGAGGTAGGCCTCTTGTATCGTATAGTCAGCTAAGTTGTGAAGACAAGGGAAAAGTCCTTGAGGGAAATTAAAGACGTTAGTCCAGTGAACACATGAATGATAAGAACATCAAACAGCCATATTGCTGATAGGGAGGAAATTTTAGCAGGCTGGCAAAAAGATCAAACCAACCACAGCATTCCTTTGAGCCAAAGCCTAATCCAGAACAAGGCCCTAACTCTCTTCAATTCTGCGAAGGCTGGAAGAGGTGAGGAAGATGAAGAAGAAAAATTGGAAGCTTACAGAGGTTGCTTCAAAAACTGTTTCCATAACACAAAAGTCGCAGGCAAAGCAGCAAATGCTGATCTAAAAGGTGCAGGAAGTTATCCAGAAGATCTAGGTAAGATCATTCATGAAGGTGGTCCCACCAAGCAACAGATCTGCAACGTAGATAAAGCAGCCTCATACTGGAGGAAGATGCCACCTACTACTTCCGTAGCTAGAGAAGAAAAGTTGGTACCTTGGCTTCAAAGAACAGTCTAACTCTCTTGTTAGGGGCTATAGCAGCTAGTGACTTCGACGCAGCTCTTTTACCATTTCTGAAAATCCTAGGGCCCTTAAGAATTATGCTAAATTGGGGCAGCTGCCGACTCAAAGTAAATTTAAATTGATAACCATCTGGAAAGGATTCACCATTCTAAATGCTGTTAAAAACATCCATGATTGATGGGAAGCCGTCCAAATGTCAAACATTCTTGGGAGTTTGGAAGATATGGATTCCCACCCTTATGAATGGCTTTGAGGGGTTCAAGACCCCTGTGGAGGAAATCATCACAGTTGAGGTAGAAAGAATAGAAGAACTGGAAGTAGAAGGGGAGTCTGAAGATGTGGTTGAATTGCTCTAATCTCATAAAACTTTAATGGATGAGGAGTTGCTTCTTTTTTTTTTTTTAAACATTTTTTTTTTATTTGATAGACAGAGAGAGATCACAAGTAGTCAGAGAGGCAGGCAGAGAGAGAGGGGGAAGCAGGCTCCCCGCTGAGCAGAGAGCCTGATGTGGGGCTCGATCCCAGGACCCTGAGATCATGACCTGAGCCAAAGGCAGAGGCTTAAACCACTGAGCCACCCAGGTGCCCCAGGAGTTGCTTCTTAAGGATGAGCAAAGCAAGTGGTGCCTTGAGAGGGAAGATGCCATGAAAATTGTTGAAATGACAACAAAGGATTTAGAACACTAAGACGCTTATACATTGAGAAGCCAGCATGAGGGTAAAATGCCACACAAACTGGGATGCCTGCTTTATCTACCAGCCAATGGTACAGAAGTCCCATATATTGTTCTCACTGAATGCACGGAGGAATGATAAACTCTTTTGTCAGAAAGGAAGAAAACAGCCTCCAACTGTATCTTTCCATGCAACCCATGCCATGTTCTTCATAGAGTTACCATTCTAATTTAACGGGTAATTGTTCCACAAGTTTTAGTTAGAGGTGGGGGGGAATGAGACCCCCATTTTCCATTCCTAGGAAGGAGCCCAAACACTGTCTTCTTTATTCCCTTTCTCTGGGACAAAACTGTAGCTGCAAAAATGCTCTTGGAGCTGAGAGAACACGTTCACAGCCAAGAGTGGAATTTCTCAGAGCAGATAGGAGAATAAGAGTCTTGGAAATAATTTATTTGAAAATATGAAAGTCGCCCAACACATGAGATCACTCTTGGCAGCCGAAAGAAAAAGAGAGAGAGGGAGGGAAAGAAAGAAAGAAAAAGAAAGAAAGAAAGAAAAAGAATTGACCATGTACTCACGATGTGCAAAAACCATGCAGAGCCTTCCACGAGCTCGGCTGAAGGTCGCAGGAAGAAATCAGACACACAGAAATTTTTGAAAGAAGAAAAGGAAAGGAAAACCTGTTCGATACTCTGCCTCCAGCCCGCACTGACACCCACAGGAGATGGAGCAGTAGGTGATCCTCCTGAAGCAAAAAGAAATTTCATTGTCACAAAACAGTGCTGGGGAAAGATGGGTTAGGAAGAATGAAGTGAATTGAGAGGTAGAGGTTATCTGTGGATTTCAAGTGTCTGTTTCACTCTTGTTCCTCTTTATTGTAAACAATCATTAAGTGACATGAAAGTTTTGTAAAAGTACCCAGAAGAACGAATAAGGAGAGTTGGCAGAGTTCTACGATGACTTTTCTTGGTCGATGACATTGTTTGGCAAGCAGTATGATCTTACACTGTACACAGTGTAAAGGTCCAACACAGCTATTACAATCTGATAATAAAATTGTCGAGTGTCTCTCTCCTTTATAGCTAACGTAGGCTTTACTTACAAGGAAAAAAACAGTATCGGTTTCCGTTAGGAGCCTGGCTTCCATTCATGGCAAACATCCAAGGAACAGAGACTCTTGGTTTGAGCTTCTTATATTATGAAGGAAATTCATAGACAGAAGGGTATGCACTAAGTCTGCGGGGGCCTAGACCCAACTAAGGATTTTTAAACTGACTTGGGCCATTTAAATCTTGGTAAGATTCAAGAGAGGGATTTGCCTTCTCTTTTTTCAGTCCGAGGGAGAAACAGACCAATTTGGAAGTTGGAAAATGTGGACCCCAGCATGCGCTTTTGGCGCCATGATCTTGACAAGGAAGTCCAACATCGCTGACCTTCAGATTTTTTTCGGAGGTACCTGCCTGCCCTTACCTCACTTAACGGGAAATAAATTCTATACCCGAAATAAAATCCCTTTGGCTCGTTGGAAAGCAAGAAGCCACGGAAGAAAGACTTTTTAGATAATTTCTTCTCCCTCAATGGGCTCAGATCCAGGAGACAGAGGAAAAAACTGCCAGTCCCCCACCTTCTCCCCCCGCCCCTGCCACGGTTACATGTTCACTCACATTCGCTACCCAAGGCTTCCCATTTTGATGGTTCCCCTTGATCAGAAAATGTAGAGCACAAATGTGTGTTCTTAGATGCAGGAAAAATAAACATCCACAAGCTTCAGAAACACGCATGAGGAGCCTTCAGCTTGCATGATTCACTACAGCTTTTGACACTCTTCACAAATCAAGTCTGATTGGGTTTCTCATTGAAGCGATCTGACAGCCTAACCAGGAGGCCTCCTGAGGTTGTTCTTTCTTCTCCTTCTCCTCCTTCTTCTTCTTCTCTTTTTTTTTTCCCCCTTAATAATAGATAAAAACAAGCCCAGAAAATTGTCAGTTTGGAAGTGGTAGCATCCAAACTTAGTTTTCTTTTTTATTTATTGTCATGCAATTGCTTCTCTAACCCACTCTATTGATCTTGAGCGGGAGGCAGGGGGGGTTGGAGAGAAGAGGGGCATCGCTCAGAGTCTGGCCTCTCTGGTTTGGTCCTGAGGGAAAGAAATAAATAGTCCCCACCTAGAAGAAGGGGGGAAGGGGAAAAAAAAACCCAGAAGATTGACTGGTTTGCAAAGGATCCCAGTGGATTCCTACTTACACCAGAGCATCATTTAAGCCTGTGTTCTTCCATCTACCTTGTTTGCAGTAAATAGCTGCCCATTATATCAGGTCAGGCAAGTGCCGGGGCGTCACAGCTCAGTGGCCGTGATCTGCCCACAGAGCAGCAAGAAAGGTCCCCCAGAGGGCAAACGCGTGTGTCAAGTTCTGGAGCCGTCAAGGTTCTAAGCGACAGCTTATCTTGAGGGTTTAAAACATGCAAGCTGTCCCTGCTCGTTTCTGTCTCCTCCCCCACCCCACCTCTCCCGCTCGTCTCCATCCCCTCCCCAATTACCTCCCCCCCAACCCCCCACCAACCCCCAGTCTTTTTTTCCTCTTGACACTCGGCTTGAAAGAAGACAGATGCCGGAGCAGTTTTCCTTAAGTTGGCTCTAATTCCATAAGGTGCAATCCACCAAACACAACTCTGTCCATCTTTTGAAAAGGCTAAGATCCTAAGGCAGTCCCATTTATTATTCGTCTTGACACGAACACAAATATTTTCAGATGGGTTGGAGCCTGTCACTTCGCTATCCTTATGTTCTCTGCCCTCAATAAATAACGCACATTAAAGTTCTTAAAGGCAAACAAAGAACTGTATCCAGGGTACCATTTGTCCTGCAGTTGCCATGTTTAATTGAACATTTTATAGCACTCTAATGCCATGTCAGGTTCTTAATGTGACGTGTGCTCTACTCTTACATTATCAGGGGCTAAGAACGTCACAGAAGCTTCTTGGATTCGTGTGCATGAGAAGCAAGATTTATCCTGTGCACTTCGCTGAATCATTTATGAGCCGCCTTATCTCACACAGGCAATTTTATAACTCATAAATGGCCCCTCTGGTCTGCTGTCTGGATTTTGTTTACTGTAAAATCCCAAAATAGTATGACTATTTTCAAGAGAGTGAGCTAAATTTCACTGCAGGATAGAATTACTCTGTACCTGGCCTTTGCCATGTAGTGGTCCCTGATAGGAGATGTGGAACCGATGGCAGGCTGGGGGGTACGAATGTCTAGCCTTTTGGGGAATGTGGTTCTATGGGGCAAAGGTAAGAGCCAGTGTGTGCTAAACTCTTAAAGCAATTATGGTGGGAAGCAGTGACCTCCAGAAAACCTACTCTAGTCAGAGCCAAACAGCAAGGGAACTGCTCGCTGCTTCCATCCCCACAAAAATCAGCCTTGTCTCAGAAAGAGGCACACACCAAATCAACACTGAAAAAGTATAGGGTGTTGGTTCAGCCAGCAAGAGATTAAATGTTTTAAAAAAGCGAAAAGAAAACAAGAATGGTAGATGGGGGGTCGTAAAAGAATTGCGGGGAGCTATGTTTCGTTGTGTCGTTTTCATTGAGGGGAGATTTTGAAAAGGAGATGGTTGGGCACTGAGTCCTTATATTAGAGAGAACCCGCTCCCTGCATTACTAAATCCCCATGCTGGACCCAGTCCTCAGCTCTGACTAGAGAGCTCGCTGTCAGCCATCAGCCAGATGGCACCATTCCATCCCAGCATAGTCGTGGACAATGTAATTGAAACCTGTTTCAGAGACGGCCTATCCAGACATGTGGTTTTCACCAGCACACAGCCCTACTGTCCCATTTCTCCCCTGAGTATTCAGAGTTTCTCTGTGTATTTCTGGCAATAAATGCAAGTTGATGTGTATTTCTCAGGTTTGTATATATCATGGGGCCCCATTAGTTCGTACCAAAGCTCCCATGTCATGTATAAAATAAATGATTTTTTGAATCAAAAGCATATATTTAATTTCCCCAAAATTCCCTTTACAAGTCATTCATAAGCCAACAGTGGGAAGGATTTGTTGATGTTTTTCATGGGAGGCTGTGCTGCACAGTGAGCTAGAGCTGTGTCTCATTGCTGTCTCTGCTGTTTGCTTCTGGAGTCTTGGGTTTACTCATCTTTAAAATGAAAAGAAGGAGATTTCTATTGTAAGCCTGTTAGCCAGATTAAATACCAGGTGTAGGAACCAGTATCCACAACTTTCATAAACACTAAATAAATGCCCTCTCTTGTTTTTCTTGTGTTCATTATTACCAGATTCAGGTAAGTTTGATTGTGAAACCCCAGAGAAGACTGTGTCTAACCCTTGGCAGACATTTGATCACTATCTTTTTCTTTAACTTTCCATCATGGCTCACTGTAGTTGCAGGATAAGGGTGGGTCAGTCAACTGCATTAATTTTTTTATTTCCCCAAAAATATGTTGAGCGCCTCCTAGATTCAGGCATTATGAAAAATGATAAGAGAGATGGCAAATACTCCAGCTGAATTGTCATAAGGCTTATAGTTACAGCTGAAAACTTCAGTCTTGGAGCTCATGTGAAATATCCAGATAGGTTTCCAAGGTAGGTAGGGAGATTCTGGGTTCTATCCACCTACCGTGTACCCCCGAACTCACTAAATCTAACAATTTAGACTTTTGGTCCAAAAAGTCACTCTATCTTTTGTAGATTTCTTTGAAATCTACAAAGTCTCTTTTCTTGACTGAATTCATCGTAAAGGATAGCTGACAGACCATTCTTATCATTCCATCCTTCTAGTCATTGTAGAAACTTCTGTTATTAAAAGGTTTCTTACAGATGGGCAATTCATATCAAGCCTATAATAAATCTTTCCATTTTCCCAAGGATGCAAATGTGAGAACCATCAAAGAAATTCAATTATAAAAACCTATTTTCATTCAGTTAAGGACAGGAAAATTTATTATGGGTCGCTTTTTGCCATGTTTCACATGGGCGTAAATGAATCCAATTTCAATCAGGATTTCAACTCTGTCCTAATAGGTTTTGACTGGACTAAACACAAGCCTCTTGCTTGAGAAGACATAGTTTTACAAAGACACCTAAGGAATGAAGACAAAGGTAAGATAGATTTCTACACGCACCTAGGATTTGGCTCTGGATGTTTCATTTTGTTTTGTTCTTTTAGGTAGGGTACGTAGGAGCTAGGACAATCATGATATTGATGGGTGGCTTTTGTCCTCTGGAACAACCTAGGAGGCAAGACAGATAGCTTGAGAAGAAAAGAGTGAAAACATGCCCATCACGACTCTCCTGGGCACCCATTTGTTTATCAAAGACTTGTGCATGGTTTCTCCACCCCAAGTTGCTATGTTAGGGATCTTGAGGGTTGCTTAAGTACCTAGATATATAGAAGCCTTGCCTTCTTTGTAATATCCTGGATTTTATATCCTTTCTCTAAAAGGCTTTCCCCCTCTGCTCACTTATAGGACAGGTAACTGCATAATGGAGAAGTTGTATTCTCTTTTAGCCATAGGATGTGAGTCAAGTGTCAAAGGGAAGTTGCTCCAAATGAAGTCCAAAGCAGGTTTCCACAGCACCCCCAGACCCCAGGTGGCAAAGTGGATCCAGCATATCGGTACCATGTCCTACACAATAATTTGACATTACTTTCATATCATATATCACTCCAACCCTGCATATCTCCTACACATACCCAATTCCTCTCCCAGGTATATACCATAGAGACTTTGTTGCCTATGTGCATCGAAAGAACTCATCTTAGCACTGTTTATAACAACAAAAACAAAATGATCCAAGTGTCTACTCAGGAGAATGAATAAGTAAACTGTAGTATTTTCCCACAAAAGACGATTACAAAGCAGTGAAAGAAATCCTATCTTCATGCAATCACCATATTGAAAACATAACAAGGTATAAAAAAATAAGTCACATAGATATGTGGTATATATATACACACAGATAAATATAATGATGCTGTTCTTGTAATGCTCAGAAACACACAAAAACTAAATCCGAGGAAGTATTTACATCCAGGAGTCGGTGTAGGTACAAGGAAGAGTACCTAAGTAGTTCCAACTGTGTATTAGCAATTTTTATGGTTCTCCATTGAGTAGTAGGTTTACTAGTGATTATTTTATGACTATGCCTTGTGGTTTACATATATCCTTCTGCATGTTTGAAATATCACAGGAATAGGGCGCCTGAGTGGCTCCGTTGGTTGAGTGCGCAACTCTTCGTTTCCACTCAGGTCAGGATCTCAGGGTCCTGGAATTAAGACACGGGGTTGGGCTCTACATTCTACAGGGATTCTGCTTAAGGATCCTCTCTCTCCCTCTTCTCTTCCTCCCTTTCTCACCCGACTTTGGCACACAGGCTCTTTCTCTCTCTCAAATAAATAAATCTTTTAAAAAATATATCACATGAAAAAAATCCCATTAAAAAAATTTTACCTATGGGGCACCTGGGTGACTCAGTTGGTTCAGCGGCCAACTCTTCATTTCTGCTCAGGCCACGATATCAGGGTCATGCGATTGAAACCCAAGTGGCACTCTGTACTCAGCACAGAGTCTTGCTTGAGTTTCTCTCTCTCCCCCTGCCCCTCCCCTTGATGGCCCTCCCTAAATAAATAAATAACATCTTTGAAAATAAATATATAAAAATAAAAAAATCTTACCTGAAACAAATAGTGGATTTCAAACTCAACCATGTATAGGTGGACCTCATCCTGATCTGTAATTTCTGAGCTCCTGACAATGAGAGATAATGAATTTTTTTCTGAGCTCATCGGCAAGTCTTGCTTGAAATTTGCCAACATTATCTATGGGCCTTTTTCACATCTCTCATGGCTCATAAGTGAACTTATAGGAGTTACATTCACTTTATAAAGCTTCCAGAAACTTCCAGAACTTTCCAGAGAGTTTCCAGGAACTCTCTAAAATTGCCAGGTTTAACAGATCACCTGCAATTGTCCATATTCCCATTTGGGATCCCAGCAACATGTCTTTCTTGTTGAGGGACTTCACAGAGATTTGGATGCAGACTCACAGACTAAGAAAGGAGTCATCATAATGGTCTATGCTTTATAGGCTGATAAATTTCCAGAGCAGCTTTCTTTTGAAAAATCCTTGCTATTTTCTTCTACTTTGAAATAGGCTACAATAACCTATCTTCATTTCTCGGTGGAACAGGAAGTATGTAGAAGTTATGCCCATTCCAGGTTTTGAACCTTGGAAAAAGGCACTACTCAGAATCATGAGGGATTATACTAATGAAGGTATCTTTATTCCTTATATGTGTAGTTGAAATATATAAAGGGACGACTGGGTGATTCAGTTGTTAAGCATCTACCTTCGCCTCAGGTCATGATCCCAGGGTCCTGGGATGAGCCCCACATTGGGCTCCCTGCTCAGTGGGAAGCCTGCTTCTCCCTCTCCCACTCCCCCTGTTTGTGTTCCCTCTCTTGCTGTGTCTCTGTCAAATGAATAAATAAAATATTTTTTAAAAAAGAAAAGTAAAAGTTAAAAATATGGAAAGACAAATACGGTTAGCAATTCTTAATTACTTCATGGCAGATCTCAGAGCAGAAGAAGTTTTATCCCTTTAGTTTGAAACACAGGAAACTACTATCCTTGCAAAACTATTATCCTTGGAAACTATTATCCTTGCATTATCAAACAAACAAAAAATGCCCAAATGGAAAGAAAATATTAAGGTCAGAATTCTGAAAACACCTTAAAGTTCCCAATGGAGACCGACTATGGCAACAGCAGTTTTTTTGACCCAGTGATTAGGAAATGCCATGATGAGAGAAATTATTGGTTATAAAACCACAGCAAAATATGTTGACCTAATGGCAATTCCTCAAAGGTAAGTCAAAATGTTCCACGAGCTTCTCTTATTGATTGTTGTTCCCGTGTGCCCCTCTGGGAACACAACAGCAAAGAAATGTTTTGATTGGAGCAAGAGTGACCTTTTCTACGGAAGCCTTTTAATGCTGTGATAGGTTGAAATAACTAACTGAAAAGATAACAAAGGGGGGGTACCTTATCATTCTGTGACCCTTGGGGAGATGGGCATTTTTGCAGTTTTCTTCAAAATCAGGGCTCGGGTAAAATTTCTTGAGGCCAGCTCTGCAAGGCTGCATTCTTGATGGTGAGGTTTAATGTGGTTATATAACCAAAGGAAGAGCAGCGGTGGACACTCGGGTATCTTGTAGATGTGGCATTACCATGCATGTGCAGACGGGGAAGCATGAACTTGGGGACAGTAATGAGAGGTGCCATCTTGGATGTGCCCACCACCATGCACTGTCCTTGCAATTACGTTATTTTTACCTCCTGTAACCCTCCCACATGGCCCATGTGAGCCTTACTTTATAGCTGGGAATTCTGAGATCCTGACCAGTAAGTCACTTGCCTGAGGTCACACGGCGAGGGTGTGGCAGTCTGATTCTAGGCACAAAGCAGGGTTTCCAACAATGAGAATTAAGGATGGATGAGGGGATTGGAGGCATTTTTTTTTTCCTACAATTTTTTTTGTTGTAAAGATTTTATTTATTTATTTGATAGAATGAAAGAGAGTACAAGCAGGGTGTGGGAGAGGACGAAGCAGTCTCGTGGGGGCTCGATCCCAGGAGGCCAGGATCATGAGCTGAGCTGAAGGCAGACACTTAACCTACTGAGCCACCTAGGTGCCCTGACTGGTGGCTTATCTTGAGAGGACATTGTCAAATTTGAAGTATATCTGCTGTGAATAATTGTTGCACAGCCCCACAAGACAATAACCGGTTTCTACATTCAGCCCTTTGGCACGGTAAAAACAAAAGACAAGAAGTAGGCTTAGTGTCTTTCTGCTTGAATTTAGCATTTTGGTCCACATCTCACTTCCTCTTTCCCTGTGAGAGGATTTTACCTTCTCTGAGAATTAGAAGCATTTCTTCGTGTTAGCAGTTGGTTCTATTTATCAACAGTTTCATTCACCAGATCTCTGTATTTAGCTCAAGCCAATGGGAGGACAAAAATATGGCAAATGGTTCCAGAAAAACAACTATTTAATGTACAACCTGAGTCTCTTTGAGCCTGCCGTCTTCACGCACAATTTACCGCCTATCCTATCTGGTGTGGACAGCATGAATCCTGAGAGAATCCTGAGAGAGCTTATAGTCAAGGACATGCTGTTCTAATTTCCCCAAGTAAAGAGCATACCTACAAGTTCTTGTCATCATTGAAATGGACTTTGAAATGCACATTAAGACATTAAGAAATAATATAGTAACTCAAATAGCTGATGAGACCTTCAGAAATAAATGAAAAGAAGATGCTCCATACCTGAAGGGTAGCAAATAAATGCTTCTCAGAGTTCTTCAAACAGAAATCTAATCAAGGAACCAAATATTGGTACCTCACAGGGGTAAAGAGCATAGATTCTGGAGTCAGACTCCCTGGGTTCAAATCTCTGCTCAGTTGTTCTGTATCTATATGACCTTACGTGATAGTTGAACTTGTTACGCCTCTGTTGTCTCTTTTGTGAAATGGGGAAAATACCGCCCCCTACCTTCTAGGCTTATTGTAAAGATATATAATTTAATTCACACACAGCCTTTCTGTTAGCATTGGGCACATGGAAAGTGCTGCATGTAGGTTTTGCCTTTATTGATAAGGCACCCAAACACGCTGTATTTGGAGAAAAAAGAGCCTGAAATGGAGTTTTTCAGCCAAGCGGCAACTGCAAAGATTTCTGCACACAAACTTCTATTGCATCGTGCTCTGATAAAAGCATATGGGGTCAGTCATGAAGAAAAACTTAAAATGGAGTTTGGCTCTATCATTTCCAGTTTTATGGCCTACCACTCCTCTGCTTTTTCTATGCTCTTACCTTATTTTAGGAGGCCAGTGTTTTTTGAAACTTCGTAATAACTCATTCGATCATTCTACCTATATTCACTGAGTTCCTACTATGTGCAAATCATGTTCTAGATACAGGAGACAGTAGTGACTAAGATAATAAAATTCTTCCTTCCCTGGAACTTAATTGTAAGTGCAGATGATGGGGGTGGGAGCAGGGGGAAAAATTGTCCATAAGCCAGGAAGGTGGTCGTAGACTGAAGTTTTAAGATCAAAACAATGAAGCGAGGCATGCCTGGGTGACTCAGTGGGTTAAGCCTCTGCCTTCAGCCCAGGATTCTGGGATCGAGTCCCACACTGGGCTCTCTGCTAGGCAGGGAGCCTGCTTCCATCTCTCTCTCTCTCTGCCTGCTGTTCTGCCTGCTTGTGATCTCTCTCTGTCAAATAAATAAATAAGATCTTTTGAAAAAAAATGATGAAATGAAGAGTAAGAAAGAACAGGGTAATTGACTTTAGTTGAGATACACAGGTCTCTCTGAGTAAGTGATACTGAAACTAGAATCTGAAAAAAAAAGGCACAGCCATTCAGAGACTTTGGGAAACATCCTGTGTCAAAAGTCCAGGGCAAGAAACAGCCAGGGATTTGAGGAACCAGAAGTGTACTCTGGTGGGAATGTATTCATGATGAGACTGGATAGAGGGCCGACATTTTTCCCTCAGTCCATGTGGTTCAGGCTCATGAGTTTGGCTATTAACTTTTACTTGACATGCAGTGAGAAGTAATTGGAGAGTCTTTATGTGGGGAGGCAGCAATCTGAGTCATATTTATAAATATTTTTGGTGTTCTGTGAAGAATGAGTAAATAACTCATTTTTTTCGGTCTAAATGAGTTTCGAGATACACATTATTACATTTACATTTCTCTTAGCCCAAACTTTTGAGTGGAATTTCTGGCTTCAGAAAGCAACTGTTGACCTACATTTTGCTCCTGAATTTGCTGCCTGGGACCAAAGGAAATGGAATTCTTGTGAGTTCCTTGATGGAGAAGTTTTCCTTCCTTGGGTAACGTTTACTTCCGAGGGAGGAAGGATGGCATTCTCCTAGTTTTGGTTCCTTGGGCTCATTCCTAGAAACTGCTGAGGGCACTGGACTGGAACATTCTTTTTCTCAATGGCAGGCCCCAGATGGTGGGTCCCAGGGTCCCCTCCCTATGAGCTAGACCAGCACAGACCATTTTCTTTTTCCTTCTTTCTTCTGCTCTGGTTCTGCTTAGCGCTGCGGGTGAGTCCAACTTCACCATCTCTCTCCCCTCACCGTGGCCTGCTGTGAAAGGTACTCAGTGGTTATGATACTGCCCTTCACTCCCAGGCACCCAGAGAGGCACGCCATTTTCTGCTCTTTAGCTTATGGTACAAAGGAAGAAGTCTACACTGCCCTCAGCTCCTTCACACAGAGGTAGAGGTGACACCCATCACCAGAGCTTATCGCTCTGGGGTGCATTTATTCTGTCACTGGAAGGGAGTACATTCCGAATGCTCACGCACTTCAGCCTAAAAACAGTTCTTTTCTGAATGAGTAGATGGTCTCTTTAAATTGAGCTTCTGGAGAAACCATGAAGATCATTCAGAAGAGAATCAGAAGAGAAGAGACAGGCCAGCCTGGGCAACTGCCAATGAAAATGGTAGTAATAGTAACAGCACAATTATATATATTGTTGCCTTGAATACACACAAAGAATCTATGAAGTAAGTAATATCCCTCCTGATTGGTTATTGTTATTTGTTTGTTATCCCTCTTGTTTTATAAATGAAGAAAATAAGACTAAGAGATGTTTAGTAGGTTGGCCAAAGTCACGCAGCTTTTAACAAGAGTCAAGGCTCATGACCAAGTGGTCTGTCTCCAAAGGTTGTATCTTTCCTCCAATTTCTTTTTGAAGTATGCAGTATTATACCTAATTATATGGCACTTCCATTAAGAAGTAATGTTGAATGCTCTGTAGAAGCAGAAAACTTAGTGGAAATACCAACAGGATATAATCCTTTGGACCAAAACTACATCTTATTTAAGATGCACCAGTTGAATTTACTCCCTGTGCTCTCTTCATGACATACCAAAAACGCGTGTCCCAAAGACCGTCAAAGATGATTTTCTAAAGCAGAAACAGACCCATAAACACAGAGAACAAATTGTTGGTTGCCAGAAGATAGAGGAATGAGCAAAATGGGGAGAGAGGAGTGGGAGATGCAGGCTTCCCTCTGTGAAATGAAGAGTCGAGGGGATGAAAGGCACAGCATAGGGAATATAGTCAATGATGTTCTAATAGCATTGTACCATGACATATGGTAGTTACACTTGTGGTGAGGATGATGTAACATACAGTCTTGTCCAGTCACAAAGCTGTGCATCTGAATCTAAGCTAGCATTGTGTGGCAACTCGACTTCAATGAGGAAAAAAAACTAACAAAAAGATGTCTTCCTAGAGGAAGCAATGCCTAAGCTGAGTTTTAAGCAAGATTCAGGGTTTAGCTAGACAAAGCTCTATGTCCAGGATGAGTACAAAACAGCATTTCTTTACAAAATGAAAACTTTAAAAGTGAGGGGACTAGGGCTCTGGTATATCACCATAACAAAGATCATGCTGCTAAACACAGCTGGTCTCAGCAAGCCATCGTCATTGTATAGAAATAAATATAGCTAGTGGGGTCTTCCCATTCTTTGGGCAAGCTGACTTTAGTACAATTTAAAAAAATAAACAAATAAACAAGGAATAGATAATGTCTGTTAGCCTCTTAGTCTTGATAAGATCTAGTCCACACGGGGTCCTGATTAAAAGAGACCTGCATTTCCGAGAGCCATATTGTGTATTTCTCTATAGTAGCACCGTGATAAAATCAAGTCTGGCCAGATTATAGAGGATCACTATATTTTAAAGTCTCAGCACATATTAATATAATAAATCTAGCTGCACTAGCAGATAAGATTGCATGCTGGCGGGATTCTTTTTTGTTGTTCTTGTCATTATTGTTATTTACCAAGATGGCAGAATGGTTTTTAATGGTTTCTCATTTTTTGCCAATCTTTGGAGACAGAAGAGACATGTACCTGTGTGCTTAAAGAAATTCAGTTTTTCTCTGCCTCAAGAACACAAGTGTATACTGTATTGGTGCTAGATATTTTCTAATGCATGTGTATACCCAGCATGAGTCTTGGGGCCATTGCATTGCTTTGAAAAAGCTCTTTGCATCTGGATTTCTTAGGCAGCCACAGAAAGCTAGTATGAGGGAAAGCAGTCTTCATAAAACTGTGAAGGTCTATGGGTTGCATTTTGAAGTGCCAAAACCAAGGTGCCAAAAATACTTAGTAAAGCAATCACTGTGCCAAAAATGCACACATATTAAATTTGAGTTACAGAGTAACTCAGCAAGACACTTCAAGTAGAATTTCCAGTGGCTCAGGGTTCTTGGATAGCAGGCAGGCAGTAACGTGAGATTAGACATGTTTTCTTTTCTATTTTTCTGTTCATCAGTGATCTTTTATGAGTCCAATTATATGTATTTGGGACTGTAAAAAGTTTGGTGATAATGAAATGAGAAACTAAAGTGTGGGGGAACTCCATTGGCTTGACTTGTACAGAGATGGACCCCAAGGCCAGCACTGGTAGAGCTTAGAAAAAATACTCTCAGGAGCCCCTCATGAGTAAGCTCATGACTGCTATTGCCACTTTAGCCACACAGGACAATCCTTCACTTGTGCATTTATGCCAGAATTCATAGCCTTTCCTTGGAAGCCCTCAACCCGGCCCAAATCTGTCCCTACTGCTGTATCCCCAAAGTTGGATAAAGATGGTCAGACAGGTAATACTGATACTCTAAAAGCTGATGGCAGTTGACAAAAATCTCCCAAACATAAAGCCCTGCCACTATTCTCAGCTCCAATCTGCCAGGAGACTCCTGGTGAACTGTAGAAGTTCCTAGATGAAGAGAGATGTTCAACCCTTTGGAGCTTGATCACCAACTCAAGATTTTAGCCTGCAGTTTATTGAGTGCTTATAGAGTAGGCATCCTGCACCTGGGGATCAATAGATCCCCCTAGGAGATCAATAGACCGTCTTAAGTGGGCCCAGGAACCCCTGAAAACATAAGAAAAATTTTGTATGGATGCACACAAACACACGGGCAATTTTCAGTGGACCCTGAAATGGATCTAGGCTCAAAGAAAGTTATGACCTATGGATTAGTCCTTAGCATAATTCATCTCATTTGACAACCCTAGAAGATCTTTGAACAATCATCTAGCACACTCAGCTTGGCTACTTAATTGCATTCAACTAATTGCTTCTGGAGCAACTGTAGAGTAGCCTAGAGACCTATACCTGAAATACAACAGCATACCAGGAATTGCTGGGCTAAAATTTCCATGGCCCTTCCATTGTGATTAGAATTAAGGTAGGAAAAAGTAGACCCTTTGGATTTCCCATCTAACTTCCACACACTTAGGATGGTGTGGCCACCCCGCAAACCATCCTGCCACCAGAACTACTTTCCTAAAACTTGTACCAGATAAAATAATAGACCCTTCTTGAAACCTTATAACTGTGGCTTTCTGACATCTATAGTGAGAAGTTCCAACCATGGTTTAACGTGTTCCCTAGTCTGTTCCTGCCAGATTTCGGCTTCAACTGCCAGCACTTCTACTCCGGCGCCCAGTGGTCCCACCGGATCAACATGCTTGATGTCTTGATGGTTCCCCACTCTGTAACCAGATGCACCTCACAGCCCTCTTTGAAAGTCCGCCATAAGCTCTCTTGCATTCTTGAAGACACCGCATAGAGAAGATTACTTGAACTTACCCCATAAGGTAACCTATTTTCTCCCTTGTCCTCCAACTTTTATCTGCCCCGTTAGCTCTTACCACCCTGCACCGTATACGCATCTGCTTCTTCTATTAGATCGTAAGCTTCTTGAGTTTAGAAACCGTGTTATTCACCTGTTGGGCCTCACTGTCTAATCTGGTAGGCACCCCAAAAATATTTAGTGCACTGGATATCCTGTAGGTATAGGCAAACGAAGGACTCATGCCAAGGGCTCATATAGCATGGGAATGAACAAGTGATTCAAATGATTGCCATAGATCCACACTGCAACCTCTGATTCTGTAAAAGGATGTTTGCATTCCACCCTAACTGGATGATCCCCTCGCATGAGATGGGGGGCATGTGATAGTGAGGAGGCAGCACCCTCGTGTGGGTGTGTGCACTGTGAGAAGATGATCCATTCCCAGTGATCTGTAGGTACAGAACCTGGTCTTCTGAAAACTTCCTTGAGTGTACTTGTTAAGGACATGACCCTCTTCTCATTCTCTGATGTATAATTTCCCTCTCTTCCTCGTCCCAGCAAGCATTGGCTTTGACTCCAGTATCATTCAGGTACTAGAAGAAGAGATGAGAAAGAGGAACACAGAAGTTCTTTCTTGATTGTCTCATGATGAGATGCCTTCATAGTCATATGGGCCCAGCACATATTTAAAAGATGACCTTTAAAAAATTTTTTTAACTGACCTTTATTCTCTTGGGCACTTTCATGTCTTCTGAGGTCCTCATGGAAACATGTGATCATACTTCCAACTGCTGCTCTATTCTAGCCCTTTTTTTCCCTCCAGCATCTCACTCCCTACAGACCACTGGGACCCCATGGCAGTCTTCTTCTTCCCTTTTTTTTTTTTTTCAAGATTTTATTTATTTATTTGTCAGAAAGAGAGATCACAAGTAGGTAGAGAGGCAGGCAGAGAGAGCGGGGGGAAGCAGGCTGCCCACTGAGCAGAGAGCTAGATGCGGGGGCTCAATGCTAGGACCCTGAGATCATGGCCTGATCTGAAGGCAGAGGCTTACTTAACCCACTGAGCCACCCAGGTGGTGCTCTGGCAGTCTTCTTAAGCAAGACTCTGAGGAGCTAGCTTTAGTCCAGCTTTCTCTCCACCTGGCCCACATCTGGTCCAGACGTAAGCTCAGCATTCTTGCTGCCCCACCATTGGTGGGTACGTCCACCACCAATGGTGTCTTGGCCACCTCAGGCACTAGTCACAGATTTTGCCCTGAGATTCCACAAGCTTGGGTCAGACAGCAATCCACTCTACTCTCCCAGCTCCTAGGGACACATCACGAGGTCTCCAGGGACTTCCTTAAGCCCCTCTCACAAAACTGAAGGTAAGTGGCCTCTATGCCCTTGCTCTTTGAGGTGGAACTGAAAATCATAGCCTAGCTCCTCCTGGTTTTCGATCTTCCTTTGCCTCTTACATCCTCCTCAGGAAGGCTGCACCTGTTGTATCTTAGTATTTACTGTGTGTTCTCATTTAATATCTTACTGGGGTAAGAACCTCAAGGTTAGTGTGAGAAATGATTAAGATAATCCTGGGAGAGTCTTTTACATTGTATTTTTTAAACCCAGTGGGTATAACCATGGTGTTATCACTGCTGATATGAAGACAATTACTTTGAAATATAGACCTGTTTTAGCACCTGTCCTTTGTAGCTTTTTTTGGTTACATATTTTTCTTTCCTTTAGGGAAATACACTTTTCTGGTTTACATGAAAGAAGAACACTTGCTAACTCAAAGAAAGCCACAGTTGGGGCACCTGGGTGGTTCAGTCGTTGGGCCTCTGCCTTCGGTTCAGGTCATGATCCCGGAGTCCTGGGATCGAGCTCCCTGCTCCATGGGAGGCCTGCTTCTCCTTCTCCCATTCCCCCTGCTTGTGTTCGATCTCTTTCTGTGTCTCTCTCTCTTAAGTAAGTAAATAAAATCTTTAAAAAAAAAAAAAAGCCACAGTTCCATTTCAAACTTGCAGCTGTCAGTTTAGAAATGTGTCAACGTTAGGATCCTTTTGCGTTTTCCTTTACATTCACTGAGGTGAAATGAATCAAATTCCCATTTCCAATCCAAGTTCCCATTGGAGGTGGCGGTTCTTCATTTCATATTTATAGACCTTGTGAAGGGTCAAAGCTCTTCTTTTGCCAGGAAAATTCCTTTCCTCTGATTAGGGTGCATTGCCCATTTTTAAAGGCCGTTGTTTACATTAGTTAGCACCCAAGCATTTTAGAGGGGACATTCATTCCATTTATATGTGTGATGAGACTTCAGTCTGATCCCACAGATTCAGAATTCAGCCTAAAGAAATATTTGCCTATAAGACAATATATTTTAGTGGAGAGGAGGAGGTGAGGTTTGTGGCAATGGAGCAGAGAAGCTTCTGCACTAAAAGAACATAGAAATTCTGCATGGAGTAGAACAGAAAAAGGGGGAATCTAGGCTACTAGACATGAAAAAGGAATACAGTGATTTCAACAGATGCTGTGGAGACCAAGGGAAGATATCAGATGGAAAGAAGACCCTACTGGAGCCTAAGCCTTGGGAGCTCAGGGAACAAGTAGAGTTTTAACCCCCGTAAAAAGCCAGTAAGGATGGTCTGCAGTGCATTTAAAGCAGATAGCTGGCAATGAGATCTCCACTCCTGGCCAATGTGCATGGAACATTTACCAATACTGACCGTATGTTAGCCCATTAAACAACTCTCAATGAATTCCAAAATGCTTAAATCTTACAGAGTATGTTGTCTGAATACAGAAGAATTAAGGTAGGAATCTACAACCAAAAACAAACTATGGAATCTCCGTACATTTCAATAATAATGAAAATAGTTTCTAAATTACCAATTCAAAGACAAAATCACAGGGAAAATAAGATGATATTTTTAAATGAATGATAAAACTTGTAGATGCAGCTAATGCATTGCTGAAAAATTGGCAACCTTCTTTTAGAATATTAAAAATAGCAGAAAAAAGGAAAAGAGAATGATAAATAGCTGAGGAATCTTCTCAAGAAGTTAGAGAGAGAGCAGGCAGTTAAACCCAAAAGCAGGAGGAAGGAAGAACATAACAAAGACAATTGAATAAATAAAATATAAAACAAATACACAATAGAGGGAATCTTCAAAACTAATTCAGTTCTTTGGAAAGGCATAAAATTAAAAAAAAAATCCTATTAAAACTGTCAAGAAAACAATGAGAGAAATAAATAATTACTATTAAGAATGAAAAGGGTGATATGACAGCTCAGTTAAGCGTCTGACTCTTGGTTTCAGCTCAGGTCAGCACAGGTCATGATCTCAGGTGGTGAGACTAAGCCCAGCAGTGCTCAGTAGATAGTGTGTGTGCCTTGATATGACATGATATGGATGATACTTCACTTCTCTGGTCTTCCTTCCCCCCCAAAATATAATCAGTTTAGCCTAATAAGAAAAACATTAGAAAATCCAAATTGGGGGACGTTCTACAGAATATCTGACCAGTACTCCTTGAAATAGTCAAGGTCATCAAAAACAAGTGAGGATGTGGAATAAGACAACTAAATGTAATGTAGATACTCTGGATGAAATCCCAGAATGGTAAAAAAAAAAGGCATTAGGCAAAAACTAATGAAATCCAAATGAAACAGGGGGGTTAGTTAATTAATATATGTTAATTATTGGTTCATTAGTTGTGACAAATGTGCCATAATAACATACAATTGTTAGTAATAGAGGAAATCAGAGTGTGAAATATGGGAACTCTTTGTACTATCTTTGCAACTTTCTTGTAAATCCAAACTAATCTAAAATAAAAATTGTATTTTAAAAATTATAAGGGAATATTATAAACTAATATGCCAATAAATTATAAATTTAGATGAAATGGACAAATTCCTAGGAAAGAATAACATATGCATATTGATATAAGGAGAAATAGAATATATGATTCTATATATTCTTACATTTAATATAATTATTTCAAATTAGATTAGTGATTTAAAACCTTCATACCTGGGGCACCTGGGTGGCTCAGTCAGTTATGCAACCAACTTGTAATTTCAACTCAGATCATGATCTCATGGGTATTTGGAACAGAGCTCCACATTAAGCCCCACATCAGGTTCTGCGCCCAGTAGAGAATCTGCTTGGGATTCTCTCTCTCTTCCTCTCCCGCTGCCCCTCCCCCCACTTCTGTGCACTCGCTCTCTCTTTTAATAAATAAATAAAACTTTTAAAGGAATTTTTTTAAAACCCTCATACCAGAACTTTGAGCCAGAGAACTTCCACTGGTGAATTATTCTGAATATTTAAAAAAGAAATAATATCATTCTTGCACAAATTCTTCCAAGGATTAAAGTAAAGGGAATACTTTCTAGCTCATTTTGACTCTATAAAACTTGACAAAAACATTACAAGAAAGGATAATTGTAAGCCCATCTTACTAATAACATAGACACAAAAATCTTAAATAAAATACAGCAAACTGAATCCAGTGATATATATATAAAGAAGTTAATACAACACAATACAACCAAATTAAGTTTATTTCAGGAATGCAGAGTTGGTTTAAAATTTCAAAATCAAGGGCTCCTAGCTGGTTCAGTCAGTAGAGCATGTGACTCTTGATCTCGACGTTGAGTTCAAGCCCCATGTTGGGTGTAGAGATTACTTAAAAATAAAATTATTAAAAAAATAAATTAATAAAATTTGAAAGTCTGTATAATTCATCATATTAATAGGATAAAGGAGATAAATAATATAAGCATCTGAGCATACACAGAAAAGCCCTTATTTATACAAATTGTTAGAAACCTAGAATTAGAACTTAATCAAACATATTTGTGAATATTAAAAATAAGAAGCTTATAGATACAATATTTTATTTTATTTTAAGATTTTTATTTATTTATTTGACAGAGAGAGATCACAAATAGGCAGAGAGGCAGGCAGAGAGAGAGAGGAGGAAGCAGGCTCCCTGCCGAGCAGGGAGCCGATGCGGGACTCCATCCCAGGACCCCGAGATCATGACCTGAGCCGAAGGCAGCGGCTTAACCCACTGAGCCACCCAGGCACCCTAGATACAATATTTTAAATAAGAAGTAGGTTTAGGGTGACCAGATGGCTCAGTCGGTTAAGCATCAGACTCCATTTTGGCTCAGGTCATGATCCCAAGGTCCTGGGATGAAGCCCTGTGTCAGGCTCCGTACTCAGTGGGAGTCAACTTGAAGATTTTCTCTCTCCCTCTTCCTATGCTCCTCCCCCCTGCTCACACACACTCTCTCTCAAATAAATAAATAAATCTCTTTTTAAAAAGGAAGTAGGTTTATAAGGTCACTGGATACAAGATCAATATACAAAATGCAATTTTATTCATATAGACCAGAAATAAGCAGTTAGAAAAAAAGTTTTTTTAATTTAAGATACCATCTATATTACCACCCAAAATCTCTAGGTACCTAGAAATACACATATTGAAAGATATAAAAATTCTGCAGACATAATGCTATAAAATATTGCTGAAGCAAATTTCAGAAAACTTCTTGAATCTGTGTGGAATTAATTTAGCATAGGGTGTGAGGTAAATATTTAACTTGATTTTTTTTTTCCAATCAGTGAAGCAACTGTTTCAGCACATTCACTAAATATTCCTTTGTTGATTTGAAATGTCACATTTCTCAAACACTAAAATTTTATTTATTCCTGGGGCTGTCTCTGAGCTTGTTGATTAGTCGAATATTGGATTAATAGTAAATTATTTTTAAAGATTTTATTTATTTATTTGACAAAGAGAGATCACAAGTAGGCAGAGAGGCAGGCAGAGAGAGAGGAAGGGAAGCAGTCTCCCTGCCAAGCAGAGTCCAATGCAGGACTCGATCCCAGGACCCTGAGATCATGACCTAAGCCGAAGGTAACAGCTTAACCCACTGAGCCACCCAAGCGCCCTATAGTAAATATTTAAATATGATAACTTTACAGTATATTTCATGATCCAGCTAAACGCTTCCATCATTGCTGCATTGTTTAAATTCCTTGGCCCTTACTTTTGGTGATAAGGGTTGGAACTTCTTTGTTGGTTCTTCCTGAAAATACCAATAGAAACTTTTACTGAAATTGAAAAATAAATAAATAAATAAATAACAGGGGTGCCTCAGTGGCTCAAGTGGGTTAGGGCCTCTGCCTTCAGCTCAGGTTATGATCCCCAGGGTCCTGGGATAGAGCCCTGCATCAGGTTCTCTACTCAATGGGGAGCCTGCTTCCCCCTCTCTCTCTCTACCTGCCTCTCTGCCTACTTGTGATCTCTGTCAGATAAATAAATAAAATCTTTTAAAAATAAATAAACAAAACCAACCTAATCATTTACCAGAAAAGGGGAGGAATTGAAGCCTGTTTGTGGTATTGAATCTTCACACCACCCAATCATACATGGTATAGCTCACTACTCTTGGCATGCCTTGTGATAAAACATGTTATTACCCATGATAAAACATGAACTTGAAATTGCCGCATCTTTCTTTGCAGTAAGACTGTTCACTAACCCATGGAGGATTTTTGGTTAAGAATGTTGTAGTTTCAAATCACAGTTCTATCTCTTTTTAACTATGTAACCAGAGAATATAGACTCCATCTCCCAGAGCTTCGACCTTCTCCTAGAAAATCCTTCCCTAGATTTCTCTGAGATTTGGAAGAGACTCCATTATCTTAGCACTTAGCACATGCCCTGGAAACGGTTCACATTCAAATTACTCTCCTTGTCATTCTGGTTGCCATTGTTGTTGCTTTTCTACTCCAAAGCACCTGGTTCAACTTCTCTTATAGGAAGGCACTCAATAAATACTGTCCAGATGAATGTCATTAAAAAGAAAATTGCAGACCCAAAATGGCATCACTTAGGCTAAGTCCCCAAACAGGGTTTAATATCTAATCTAGATGCAGTT
Organism: Neogale vison; assembly: GCF_020171115.1. NCBI lineage: Eukaryota > Metazoa > Chordata > Mammalia > Carnivora > Mustelidae > Neogale > Neogale vison. The sequence goes on from NC_058091.1 coordinate 178,299,637, forward strand.
TCAAACTCCCCCAGAAATAGAGCCTTAACCAGTCAGTCCGGAATTTTCTGATAAGCACCAGTGAGGTAATCTGTCACATGGGCCCTCTTCTTTCCCCAGAGGAAGGTGAGGTCATCTGCATGATAAGACACCCACCCCCCTTTCCCTTGAGGGAAGGTGACCCTGCCTGGAACAATCCTTTTCTTTTGCTAATAATTTCTTGCCCTGCCCTGCTTCCTATTAAAGCCTTCCATTTTGTACACCTCCTTGGAGCTCCCCTCTGCTTGATAGATGGGATGCCTTAATCTTAGATTGGCTAAATAAAGCCTGTTCGATCTTCACATTTACCCAGCTGAATTTTGTTTTTTTAACAGTGCAGAAGCGTATGTGTTGACCAGTGACAGCTGAAATACAGAATTAAAATTCTCTTTGATCCACGGGTGATTCTATAGAAATAATGCAGGAAATGAGTGTGCTTTCTCAAGAGCCCAAAGGAAAATGCACAATCCTCAGCCTTATCTTCTGCAGCTGGTACTTCCAGACACCTAAATGGGGCTCAAGGCAGACAGGAAGGAATTTCCAGCCAAAAAAAAAGTGTTTGTAAAAATGTCCTCCTATGTAAAATCTTAAAAAGGTGGGGGGGTAGGCACCTCCTTGGGTCAGTGAGCAGGAGAGCATACGCTCTTGCTCTTGGGGTTGTGACTTCGAGCCCCAGGTCGGGTGTAGAGATTACTTAAAAACAAAATCCTAAAAAAAAGAGAGAAGCCCCCTTACCTTTTCTAAAACAAACTTTCATAAAGAAAGCAAGAGGGAAAGTTTCTTCTTGGGACTCTCTTGGAGAAAAAGAAATTCACTTATTTCGAAGAACGACTTACGTTTAGTGAAGGAGATTAATTTATTTTTGTCTGTAGAGGCTAGCGAGCACTTAGCTATTACCACCCGTTCAGCAATCTCAAGACGCTGAAAAATACATGAAGATCTGAGGAGGTTCAAGGAAGAGTGACATGGTCATGAACTTGGGCTTTGCTCGTTCTAATTCCCTGGGCTCCCATCGGAGCAGTCTTCCTGCCTTGTGAGAGAGCAGAGAGACCTACGTCTTCACAGTAGGTGTCAGGCCATAGCAACACCACCAACAAAAAAAACCTCTCGGGTTCATTCTGTATTCAAGGTGGGCTATGGCGGAACAATTTGTTTCACAACCAAAAGTTGACAGAACAAATCCAAAACATTTCTGTGTACATGTTTACAAGCGCAGCGATTGGCATCCGTGGCGGGTCAGAAGGTGTGCCTCTAGTCCCTTATGCTTTTTGTAACATTTTCAAATTCATTGCTGTCTTCCAGATGACAGGAAATTCAGGTCTGCCTTCCTCCTGGGAGATCTTTATTCACAGACAAGTCAAAAACCCTTGACAAAAGGCAACCAGGGGAACTTGTTGACCTTTTAGCTGTCTGGCTAACATCAGTGCAAGTATTGTTCCCTGATAAAACAAGAAATTCAATTTAAGGGGAAATTTAGAAGGCATTTGAGACGCGCTCATTTTATTTTACCTCTCCGGCTGTCTTTCAAACAGGGAACAAATGTAAATAAACAGGAGCTGCAATTCTCATTCCGCAAATCCAATAACAAATATAAGGTCTCACAGCCGCATGTAAATGAGACATTGTCTTTCTTCGGATTTCTTTCTGCCTTTCGCCATTTGTTGAATTTTTTTTTTCTCACCCTTTCAGTCTCTCTCTCTCACTCTCTCACACACACACAATTAACAAGTTAAAGCTTCATTTCTTTGGCTAGATCATTTATTTTCTTTTCTCTGTATGATTTGTTCCATCTTGAAAAGCTATATTCTTTAAAAATGGGGGAAAAAAAAAGAGGAAGAAGAACATATCACATCCCGTCAGTGCACTCTCAAATCTTCATTACTTGTATCCAAAATGAAGACATCGCTAATCTTCTCATTACATAGTGACTTATTTAGGTTGTAATCGCTTCTATTTTAACAGAGGTTGTATAACGAAATATGCCTTTCTGGGGGAATTGATGAAACATTCATTCGTCAAACAATTATTAAATGTCAGGCACCGTGCTAGGAGTATCAAATCAAATAAGACAGAGGTGCTGAAATGCATGAATTGCATTCATAACTATAAAAGGAAACTCCCCTACCCGAAGCACTCGCAAAGTATTCTATTTCTGCTTGATAGCATCTCATATTCCATAATTTCCACAGAGACCTTACATTTGAACGTCTCCAGCTAAACTCAGCACTTTTGAGTAATCTAATAGTTGAGTGTGCTGTGGGGGTGCCTTGGAAGACAGTGGAAGAAAGAGGAAAAAGAAGTCATTTTTAGATCTATGGAATCTTATGTTATTAAAGCAGTTTTGAAATGTGTACACAACAGAGAACAAGAAGGTGTAATAATGGGAGAGAGTCTGAGTGTCTCCTACAGGCTCTAGAATGGTCAGTTACTAAAAGGTTTCTACCCTTCTTTAGAGCAAATACTATTTGGGGGCAAAAGGGTGAGAGATTGACATTAACTTCTTCCTTTTGTTTTTATTTGTTTTTTTAAGATTTTGTTTTTAAGTAACCTCTATACCCAACATGGGGCTTGAACTCATGACCCTGAGATCAAGAGTTACATGCTTTACCAACTGAGCCAGCCAGGTGCCCCAACTTCTTTCTTTTAACTTTTTGCTTTCCGTTTCATCATATCTTGTTTGCTAGGATATAATCACGTATCCTAGTCTCTAACAACAACAAAAAAGTCTTAAGAGCATGTAGTGGTAACAGCTAAGCTAGAAAACAGAAGTTTTGTGGGTGGGTCCTCGGAGTGAACCCACTTCTTCGAAGTCAAGAAAATGCCCGGGAGGAGTCAGTACATCATCACCGCCTTTGTCTCCACTCCAACTCACCTACCAAGAGTGTTACTTCAGTCCACTGTGTTAAGCTTCAAGTGACTGGGATGAGTGCACAGGCCAAATGGAAAATTAGCTCTTACAGAGTTTTGCCACTGAGTGACTCATGAGGCCCTCCTGCACGTCTGGACACCAGGCTCTCAGAACCCATGTGCCCCACCACATTCAGCAAAGGAGAAACGGAGTCGAAGTACCCATGTGTTATTATTCACACATTTTAGTGTGAATTAAAATATACTTTCAAAAAGCCATGACCATCCTACTCTTGTTGGAAAATTCCAGAACTTCTAATCCTAATCCTCAAGGGCTCACAGGGTCATGATTAAGATGTTTGCGTAGCCCCAATTACATGACTTCCAGCTCATATTTCCTATTCTATCTGCTCAGTTTACAACCTGTAGCAGCGTGCTCTTTTGGCACGGCCAGCCTGTGAGGCCAGATACCAGGTAGTCCAACCTCAGACCCATGCTTGGGAATTTACCAGGAGGTTTCAACATCGGGGGCTTTCAATTTGTTTTTAGCTTGACCGAGTGAAAAACACATTATATTACAATCCAGACCATGCCCATACTCACTCTCACACACACACACACACCCACCCTAGGGTCCTAAAGCTGAAATAAAAATTTCACCCAAAAATAACAGTAAAACTTAAAACATGCACTATACACCAATTTTTTTTCCTTTTTTTCTATTTGATTTTTTAATTTCTGGTTTTAACCCCCTAGGTTGATTTCAAGAGCCAGTGACACACCATCTGTGGTTCGTTAGATTACTCCTTTCTGCCCGTGGACACCGCCGAGTAAGCATCTTTAAAGTGTCCCCTCCCATCGCCGTCATGTCTGAGTCAGAGTCTCCCAAAGAGCCTGAACAGCTGTGGAAGCTCTTCATCAGAGGTCTGAGCTTTGAAACAACCGATGAGAGTCTAAGGAGCAATGGGGAACACTTATGGACTGTGTGGTAATGAGAGATCCAAACACCAAGCGCTCCAGAGGCTTTGGGTGCAGCCATGAATGCAAGGCCACACAAGGTAGATGGAAGAGTTGTGGAACCAAAGAGGGCTGTCTCAAGAGAAGACTCTCAAAGACCTGGTGCCCACTTAACTATGAAAAAGATTTTTGTTGGTGGCATGAAAGAAGACACTGAAGAACATCATCTAAGAGATTATTTCAAACAGTAGGGGAAAATCGAAGTGATTGAGATCATGACTGACCGAGGCAGTGGCAAAAAGAGGGGTTTTGCTTTTGTAACATTTGACGACCATGATTCTGTAGACAAGATTGTCATTCAAAAATACCATGCTGTGAATGGCCACAACTGTGAAGTAAGGAAAGCGCTCTCTAAGCAAGAGATGGCTAGTGCTTCATCCAGCCAAAGAAGTCGAAGTGGTTCTGGAAACTTTGGTGGTGGTCGTGGAGGTGGTTTTGGTGGGAATGACAACTTTGGTCGCGGAGGAAACTTCAGTGGTTGAGGTGGCTTTGGTGGCAGTCGAGGTGGTGGTGGATATGGTGGCAGTGGGGATGGCTATAACAGATTTGGTAATGATGGAAGCAACTTTGGAGGTGGCGGAAGCTATAATGATTTTGGCAATTACAACAATCAATCCTCAAATTTTTGACCCATGAAAGGAGGCAATTTTGGAGGCAGAAGCTCTGGCCGTTATGGTGGTGGAGGCCAGTACTTTGCCAAACCATGAAACCAAGGTGGCTATGGTGGTTCCAGCAGCAGCAGCAGCTCCAGCAGTGGCAGAAGGTTTTAATTACTGGTAGGAAACAAAGCTTAGCAGGAGAGGAGAGCCAGAGAAGTGACAGGGAAGCTACAGGTTACAACAGATTTGTGAACTCGGCCAAGCACAGTGGTGGCAGGGCCTAGCTGCTACAAAGAAGACACGTTTTAGACAATACTCATGTGTATGGGCAAAAAATTCGAGGACTGTATTTGTAATTAATTGTATAACAGGTTATTTTAGTTTCTGTTCTGTGGAAAGTGTAAAGCATTCCAACAAAGGGTTTTAATGTAGTTTTTTATTTTTTTGCACCCATGCTGTTGATTGCTAAATGTAATAGTCTGATCATGACACTGAATAAATGTGTCTTTTTTTAAAATGTGCTGGGTAAAGTTAGTCTACTCTGAAGCCATCTTGGTATACTACCCCAACAGTGTGAAGTTAGAATTCCTTCAGGGTGATGCCATGTTCCATTTGAAATTTATTTGCAACCTGCTTGGGCACAGAACCCATTGCCTGCACAAACCTTGGTGTAGTTGAACTGACAGTTAATGTGTTGTGACCTGGAGTTCATCATTAAAAGGTCACCCAAGCAAAGTCCTGGAGTTTATTTGGTTATTAATATGATTGTTGGCACATCCTATGCAATATATCTAAATTGAATTATGATATCAGATAAAATTATAGATGGGATTAAAGCTTGTGTATCATCCATTATCATGTGTAATCAATAAACGACTTAATATTCTCTTGGAAAAAAAAAATCCTCAACTATGTAATCTACCCACTTACCTCCCAACATACACACATACACACATCCCTAGCTTGCTCAGTACAGTTTTGAGACAGCTGGTAGACACTAAGTCCATGGAACAGGGGGAAGCTGTGTTGTATAAAAAATGAAGCCCATTTTTCTAAGCCCATTAGAGGTAGACCAGGACTCTTACCTGGTCAAGAGCAGAATTTAAGATACTTTTCATGGGAAATGTTTACACTACCTAACAGTCATGTGAAGTGAACAGAGTTTCACTCACTAGCTCTCTCTCCTGTCTACTCATAGATTGAAAGGAAGGGGATGAATCTACAAAGTATATTCTGTGTCTCTCTGTGTTTTTGCCCCCACCCATTTGTGTGTGTTTGTCTATGTGTATGCATGTGTGACGTGACTACATTTTCTCTTTGCAACAAGGCTCACATCTGAAGTCAAACCTTCCATCGCATGTGACACCATTAATTAACACTCTATTGAGTGTGTCTGTTGCATTAGACAAAACCGACAGCCTTTATGGGGTCTGGCATTATGTGACGTCTGGTTACTCTGTGCTCACGTACTAACTAACATGTTCCTTCCCACTGCCTTCACCACATTGGTGAAAAACTAGGTACTTTGTGGGGTGTCTGGGTGGCTCAGTTGGTTAAGCAGTTGGCTCTTGATCGTGGCTCAGGTCATGATCTCAGGGTCAAGGGATTCAGCCCCATATCAGAGTCCACACTCAGTGGGGAATCTTCTCCCTCTCTCTCTGCTTGTGCTCTCTTTCTCAGATGAATAAATAAATAATCTTTAAAACAACAGCAACAAAAATTAGGTACTTTGTGTGGGTACCAAAGGATAGGAATCATGCCTCATTGATCTTTGTATCACCCAAGTATTGCTCCCAACCTGGGATGTAGCAGTTGCTCAATAAATGTTTATTGAGTGGATAGATGTGTGCATGAGTAGATGGGTGACATCAAAGCCCTTTCTATGTTCTTTCTCTCAACCAAGCTAAGGTTCAGATGACAGTCAAATGTATAATTCACTTTTTCAACAAATATATGCTTAGCCCTCTACTAGTAAAATACCTGCTCTGAGTCCTTGGTATCTACTTGAAAGGGATCAAAGAATTCGTCACAAGCAACCCACATGTGAGATCCACATCCAAACAAATGGTGGAACTCACTGCTTAACCTACCTTGTTCATCACCCAAATCTACCTGCCACCCACAGCAGAAGTTTTCTCATTGACCCTGTCCATAGACAAGGCAACTTCTGTTTGAAGAAATGAGTTATCACAATGGAATTCAAGTTTAAGGACATTTCTTCCCCTCACTTTCTCCCTATAACCCTTTAAACATGTCTCAGCTTCAGACAGAATGTTTACATTTTAAATAAGGACTTATAGTTTATGAAAGGCAGTCATAACATCTAACATCCATTTGCTGTGCATATTTTATACCTGAAATGAATAATGTAGGTCCATTATACCTTAATAAAGAAAGAAGCCCTGTAAATAATCTCAACTAATCCTCATGACAGTTCTGTGAGGTAGGCAGGATCCTACAGGTGCAGAATGACCTTGTCCAACTCCTGTCTTCTCTGGTCTTAATTCTAGTCCTTCATTTTGGTGAAACCCAATTTTGTTCCCAGGTCTGTTTAGTATTCATAGATTGATGGATAACAGTGTTGGCCAGCTTCCGACATCAGCCAGCCTTACTCCTCACAGCATTCTACAATTTTAAGAGTGTTAATTTAATTTCCCTTGCCACCCATATGGCTCTGGTCCTATTTTTCAAGTCTGGCCAATATGTATCAGCCATATCTAATCTCGAGTGATGAAATATGGTATTTAGTGAATCATGTTCAGAGCAATGATACTATGATGATACCCTCATGGGCTGTATTCTTCTAGAAGAACATACGAAAGAAAAGGAATACCCACACATCTATTTCACTGAGTATTTATAGCATAAGAGAGAGCAGGAGATTCAGAGAGATTTGTGTAAAAGAGCCCCTTAAGAGGAAGAAAAGGGACAGGAGCATGGAAGAAAGGAATGAAAACATCCCAGCAAATTTCAGGGAGCCATCAAAAGAACAGGTTAAATGAGGGTGAATGGAACTTCTCCCTAGATAAGATACCTTGGTACTAACCCATTTCTGACCAGAGTTTAATGTCCTCTGTATCTCCCAGTTCTATGGGAGTTTTCTACCACTTTTGAACGAGGGGTCAACTTCAGCTGAGAACTCCAGATCTAGTGATTTTGAATTGATTCCCCACACAGATTTGGCATCACCCACCGGGAAATTGACTCCCTTTCCTCATGCTAGGCCTTCGTGGTTCTCAAGTGGAGAATGCTTTCTTCGGCAGTGGCCACTGGAGCATTTACAGATATGCTGTCAACCTGTAATGATCAAGTTTAACAGTCTGCTTCAAGCTCAGTTCACAGCCTTGTAGCTTAAAGTGGGAATTGCCCTTTCAGATTGGGGTGGCTGGTTGGTGCGCTGGAAAATCAGACAGCTGATTTCAAAAGTCAGATGTCCTTTCTGAGGTATCTCTTTCTCTGGCTTTGCAGCCTTTTCAAATTCTGCATTTTGTAGAGGTCCAAAGACCTAGATGCAAGTGTGGCAGAAACAAAATTACTGGAGCAAAGGGATAGATATTCTTTTTATTTATTTTTTAAGATTTTATTTACTCAAGAGAGAGCAAATGAGAGAGAGCATGAGCTGGAGTAGGGGCAGAGGGAGAGGAAGAAGCAAGCTCCCTGCTGAGCAAGGAGCCCGATGTGGGACCCGATCCCAGGACCCTGGGATCATGACCTGAGCTGAAGGCAGATGCTTAACCAACTGAGCCACGCAGGTGCCCCAAGGGATAGATATTCTTTACCCCCACTAAACCTCAGAGCTCTACTGGATGTTCATCTGTCGGAGATGTTTACATGGAGGCTTATAGAGAGATTGGATACTTCAAGTTTCTGCACCATCTGGGATTCTGTGGCCAGAAGCCCCATCCCCACTGGTCTTCCTCCCCTCCCCGCAACAAAGATTTATTTATTTATTTGAGAGAGAGAGAGAGCACATGAGCAAAGAGAGAGGCAGAAGGAAAAGGAGAGAGAGAATCTGAAGCAGACTCCCTGCCGAGTATGGAGCCCTATGGGGGCACAATCCCAGCATCCTGAGACCATGACCTGAGCCAAAACCCTGAGTCAGATGCCCAAACAACTGAGCCACCCAGGTGCCCTCCCCGCTCTCCCCTGCCCCCACCGGTCTTTCTCAATTGTAGGCTATCCTGGATCCAGAAACCCTCTCTGGAACAAGACAGCTAAAGAAGTTAACAGCAAAGATGGACAGTTCTCACTTTTCCTGTGGGGTTCCAAAAGCCATACTCCTTCCATTATCACTACATCGTGGTCAGTACACAGGATCACTCCCATCAGGTGCTAAGATTCTAGGTGATTTAAGAAAGCTGATCCTGCAGACAGATGTCTTCAAAGGTGATATCACAGAACTTACATTTTCCTTTTGTTGTGAAGTTGCCCAAGTGCCCATATTTGGGGTTTGTCTTCTTTTTTGTTCCTTTACAAAAATCCCACTATCAGTAGCAGCTCATTCCGTTCGAAAATAGCCTCAATTGCCGATCTTTGAAAATCAGGCTGCAAGTTCCTATCTGCCTTCAGACACCTGAAATAGGCAAATGGGACTTTGATTTTCAAATAAGAGGAGTTCGCTCTTCATTAAAAGTCCGTGAAATCCAGGGAGACTTTCCAATTATTTAAAAGACCCCTTGGTGAAATGTGCGGAACACTTTGGAAATATGCGACTGTCACAGCTGCCCTCTGATGAGGCTTGGGTTCCAATCTGTGCCTCTCCAGCAGTCTGTGCGACCATCGCTGCCAGGTGGCATCAGCCTCCTCACAGCGTCCTCCTCCTGTCTGCCATGAGGGAATAAAGCCGCATCTCCCTGGGAGGTTTCCACCAGTGGCTCAGAAGAAATCTGTCTGCAGAGAAGAGATGGCAAGCGTCCTTGGAAATGTGAATTATTGCTTCCATCAGCACATCGCTTCCCCTTTGTATCGAACCTTTGACATTGAAACAGTTTGCTTTTACGGGATTGCAATGTTTGTCGTTCACCCTGGGCTCGCTGAAATGGAGAGATTCAAAGTTAGTTCTACCTGGCTTGGCAGGAAGCAGGAAGCCTCTGTAAACCACATGAAAATGGAAATTGGTGAACGGATATGCAAGAAAGTTGCCTGGAAATGTTTGCAATCACCAATTTGTTATTTATTTTAAGAAAGTTCTATAAGAGATAACTATTTGAACCGAACTGAGACTAAAACTCTAATAAAGAAAGAAAGAAAGAACGAAAGAAAGGAAGAAAACAGCACACATGTCTGCTGCTCCCAAGAAAAGTAGACAATCCTGGGTTTAAGCGTAAGCAGAACCTCCAGAGAAGGAATAAAGCAAGCAAAGGCAAGGGAAGGAAAATGCTAAGAGCATCTGTAAACCTGGGCCTGCATCCTTTGTGCTGCAGGGACAGTGTGGCCAGCGTGCGGACCAGAGAGAATTTATGGCTGCAAATCATTTGTGCCGACAGAGCTTCACATGACGCTGTGGGTGCAGTTGGTGACTGCAAAACCGGCTGTTTTGCAAGAAGACATGTTTTCACCTTCAGGAGGTTCTCAAAGTCAACCTCCTACTACTAAATACTCCATAGCTGACTTTTTTCTTCTTAGACCATTGGAAAGACATAGAGGAGATCTTTTTTTTTTTTTTTTTAAAGATTTTATTTATTTATTTGAGAGAGAGAGACAGTGAGAGAGAGCATGAGCGAGGAGAAGGTCAGAGAGCGAAGCAGACTCCCCATGGAGCTGGGAGCCTGATGTGGGACTCGATCCCGGGACTCCAGGATCACGCCCTGAGCTGAAGGCAGTCGTCCAACCAACTGAGCCACCCAGGCGTCCCCATAGAGGAGATCTTTGATCAATTCATATCCCAACCTTATAGGACATCAAGGAAGACATTTTTAATTGCTCCAAACTTTTTTTTTTTTTTTTTTTAAAGGAATGGACCTGCTTACAAGGCAGAGCAGGTATGGAAGCTTTCTATCTGCAATATTGCTCTCAACTCATAATAAGTGACCATTAGGGAAATGTTTCCAAAAAAAAAAAAAAAGGCTTGTCACTTGGAAGGAAGTTCAGCCATAAATTCATTTTTCTACCCTTAGTTCTGTATCCCCTCTCCTAAAACAGCATTATTTGCTTTTCTCATTTTCTTTCTTTGAACTGAGGTTTTTGTTTGTTTGTTTGTTTGTTTGTTTTTAATGGTGGAGAAAGAAACTTGACCTGAGTGCAAGATAATGCAGAAGAATTAATTTCCATGGCTGGGCTCTGTTTTACTTTTCGTTATCTCTCACATAGTAAGTCTTCCTCACCAAAATGCACTTAACGCATAGAACTGATCTTTCTCTGTGGGGCTGTAACCCTAGAAAACTGCGGGTTACAGTCACTCTCCGAGATTGCCAGTGCACTTGAACTTTGCTCCCTTGCTTCCTCACTTACCTTACCTGAGCCCCAGCCTGATGGGTCCCAGACCTACAGTGCTAACAGCCTATCTGCTTTCAAATAGCTGTTACATTTTGTCTAATCACAGTTGTCTCTTGATAACTACGTCCTAACTCTCCATCCAGGTGAGGGAGAGTAATAACGGGAAGGCTCTCTTCTCAAATTCTAAGTATTAGGCTAAGAATTACACAAATAATTTCTATTTTATCTGGACAGAAAACTCATGCCATTTTTACTCAAATCTCTTCTTGATTTTGTGTGGAGATTATCCTGCATACCCATTACTATACGCTCCTGGTTTCCTGATGACTTGGGGCATTAAACGGTTGGTGTGAAAAACTAGCTTTGACCAGGAGATTCATGATCGCTTTTTTCTCATCATTGTGATTAAAGCACATGACAAGACCATGGCTTTCAAAGCCGTCTCTATTCTTAAAATTCTTTCACTGATCCATGTTCATGCTTTAGTTTTAATGCTGAAACATACTTTTTAGACTTATCTCTACACTGAATTATCTCAGGCCAGTGACCATTCTTCTGTACCTTGTGTTACCTGAACAGTGATGAGTTATGAAAAGATAAAGATCTTTTGCTGTAACGAGACGTTAAGTAATACTGAGGGTCACCTGGACAGCTCAGTTGGTTGAATGACTGACTCTTGGTTTGGGCTCAGGTGGTGATCTCAGTATTGTGAAATCAAGCCCCACATTATGCTCCAAGCTCTGCAAGGAGTCTGCTTGAGACGCTCTATCCCTCTCCATCTGCCCCTCCCGTTCAAGCACACACTCTTTCTCCTCTCTCTCTCAAATAAATAAATCTTCGAAAAATGTGTTAAGTAATACTGAAAGCATTTAGGAAATATGATAGTCTTAAGACATTGCATTTGATTTTTTTAAAGGCTTTATTTATTATTTATTTGATAGACAGAGATCACCAGTAAGCAGAGAGGCAGGCGGCAGCGGGGGGGTGGGGGGAAGCAGGCTCCCTGCTGAGCAAGGAGCCCGATGTGGGGCTTGATTCCAGAACCCTGAGATCATGATCTGAGCCGAAGGCAGAGGCTTTCACCCACTGAGCCACCCAGGAGCCCCTTGTATTTGATTTTAACAGTACCTATCAAATTATGGTTTGGAAATGTATTGCTAACATCACTGGAAAGTCTTAGGTTGGACCTTTAGCAATTGCTTATCCAATAAGTTATTGCTTTTCAATCAAAGCATTAAGAGCTCAGTCAAAGACAAAAACATAAATTATGATTTCTCTGTATGGTATGTTTATTAGGAAAGGATTCTGTGGAGAGAAATGCTTGAAGTTCATTTCTGAGACATTTCAGAAAGATCAGCTAGAGGAGTAATGGTCTCTTCTCAGACGGGGACGAATTCAGATTTGTACTTCACAAGAGTGGGACCCACAACCGCTGCCAGCGACTATTTGTCCTCCTCTACTTTCTAGAGATATCCAAGTGTCAGTCACCTGTCCTTTTCTGCAGAATCCACCTGCCTAAACTTTCCTTTTCACCAGATCATGTCCTTCCTTAGTGTGTTCAGTGAATGCTGCTAAAACACCGACACAGAGCATTCATTCTGCCTTGACAGGAGCCTGAGGGATTATGGGAAGAAAGAAATTGTCAGCGACACAGACAAGATCCCAGCACAGGAGGTGGGAGACAAGAGGCGTCTCCATGCTTAGTGGTTTGACTCAATGCTCCTCACACCTCTCAAGCTGTAGGGATGCCAGGTGAACCACTGTCCCCGTTCCTGACTCCCAAGCCTTCACTTCAGTTGGAAGCTTCTAGAAGTTCCCCCACACAGAAGCACAGGCACTCCAGAGACCATGGTGATCTAAACTGTGGAAAGCACTATCCATCAGAGAGATAGACAAGCCCCGAGAGTAAATCTGGCAGAAGCCTCAACACTTTTTTTTTTTTTTTTTTCCTGAAGACCCTTTCACAACCTTCTCTGGTAGCTCAAAAGCGGTAAATTAGGGCAGCAGGCTCAGAAAGTGGAAGGCTGTGGCAGGCAAGGCAGGCTGAGTTACTGTCTTCTCTAACCTTCCCGCCTGCCCAGGAGTCATACATAATGGAGAAACAGGTAAATAAGAATTAAATACCTGAAGTCTCTTTTTTCTTCTGTCCTTTAATTACACCACTATTTTATTTATGATTCCCCAAAGAGAAGAAAACTTGACTTACGTGCCATTACTTTTGTAAATTGTTAAAGAATCTCAAAAATGAAATACTTCACAGCAGGTTTTTCTCTCTTGCCTCTTCCCTGCTGTACTGACCCTTTGAAGTGATGGTTTACCCACACACGCTCCCTCCTCCACATCCACCCTATGCTCCCACCTCCCAATAAAACCGGCCTTCATTTCACTGTATCTTATTTACCAAAGGAGATCAAATGGGTCTCAAGCCAACGCTGAGGTTGCTGTAGTGTTCATCAGCCCTCTCCGTGCTTTGCTCTATAGAATATGCATCTGTGTCTCAGGGACAGTGTTCAAGGTAGGCAGACCACATTCTTTGTTTTGTGTTTGCATAAGAATTGGGTGAGCAAACAGAGAAAATGCAAAGAGGTTGGCTTTGGTTTTAAAGGCTCTATTCTCAGTGGCTTGAGTGGGAGTGGGGTGATGAGAATTGCACATCCGAATGATCTGTGCCATCTCTCAAAGTTTCAAATTTCTTTGCCCAAAGAGGTAACTTTAGATATGAGGCTCTCTCCCTCTGAATCTGTTTGTTAAGTTTCTAGCATTTGGTTTTTTCTAGGGACAAAATTTCAGGATTTTTTTTTTTTAATCACTTCTCCCCACCACCAGGACCCTTAAGATATTAGGGATCCAGGTTCTTCTTTCATATTATCTTCCAGTGGGATGGCATTTCTTTTTTTTTTTTTTTTTTAATATTTTATTTATTTATTTCTCAGAGAGAGAGAGAGAGCGGAGCACATGCAGACAGAGTGGCAGGAAGAGTCAGAGGGAGAAGCAGGCTCCCTGCTGAGCAAGGAGCCCGATGTGGGACTCGATCCCAGGACTCTGGGATCATGACTTGAGCTGAAAGCAGCCGCTTAACCAAATGAGCCACCCAGGCGTCCCATGGCATTTCTTTTAATAGGAAAGATTTGGAGTGTGAATAACACATTAGGTGATGTCAAGAAGAAACCAATGTGATACCTGAACAAGGAAGCCTTCATTTAATAATTCTTAACAGATTTAAGGGGAAATACAACAGAAAATAAAATCGGCTCCAAATGACAGGCAGGATTCTTTTCTGACTCAGGGTTAGTTACCAAATTTTCTGACTTTCTACCCTTTGGGATTTGGGGGGGATGCCATTCCCCCAGAGTAGAATAAGGCATGCTTGAGGGAGAAATAAAGCCCAGACTGCAGGGCAAATTGCACTGAGAAGGCATTAAAGGGTATTTTATTTTATATGGGAATACAACTATAGGGACTCAGAGTCAGAAAAATTGCAAATTTCTTTCACATTCTTTCACTGAATTCTCTTCAAGCTCTGCAGTCTGCCAAATGGGAAACCCCAGAGCTTATTTCTCCTCAGTGAGTCTCCGTCTTGTGTGTCCTCATGGCATGTGCACTGTAGTTTTCGTTGATGGTCTTAACTTTATGCCATATATTACTATATACGTAACGTGTATGTAGATTACAGTGAACTGTATCATACTGTGTATCTATTCATGTCACATACACACAGAATTATATACCAAAAGCCTGTCCTATATGGGCAGTTGAAGAGATTTAGGGAGTACCCCTAGCTCTACTCAATTTTCATTTTACACACATACTGTACAAATTAACCCCCATGAATGATCACTGTCATCATGATGTTGCTTTCATTGAGTTTGGTTGCCTAAGCTACTGTAATGGAAAGATCCGCAGTTGCATTCATGCAAAGTCTGTCAGAGATTTTGGAGGAATCTTGGAAAATGAGAGGAAAGCCAGAAGAGTTGGTAATAGAAAAATGTACCAATTTTCAAAAGGAGGTAAAGATATATTCCAGAAATTTAAAATTATAAACCTCATTTAACAGTGATCTCCAGCAAGAGAGAACAATTTTAAGATATCTAAATAACTGGGACACATTTAGGAAATGCTTACTGTCAGCCAGTGTGGTTGCTCAAAGAATAATTGAGAAGAAGCAAAGCTAATTTCATTTTCCAATCATACTATTCACCTGTTTTAAAAGAGAAGCCATAAAGACGGTATATCCTACTTTTGTGACATTCTAGTGGGAAAACAATGAAGAGGAACATTGCTTTGTGAATTGCATCAAATTAGAGGGAGCTTTGAATTGAATCTTTCACAGATTTGCACTTATTCCCATCTTATCCAACATTTTTCTGTAACATCTTGGATGAAGTGCAGAAGAATCAAATCTTACTTGTGGGTTACAAAAAGCTTAACAGAAGAGCAAATTCAGACAATTAGTGTTACCCAAAAAATCCTCAGTAAATGGAATGTGAAGAGCCAAGCTAATGCATTTACACTGGATAAGGAAAAATGTAAAGCTCATCGTTAAGGTTCAGAATTTAACTCTGCATGCACAGCATTAGAGTGATTTATTCTAAGCACAGTTTGAGGGGAAAGAACTGGACTTTACAATGACTGAAAGTTTAACATGAGTCAATCATGTGCTATCTCTGCTACTCATGCAACATCAGTCCTTGGTTATACTTCCAGTCCCCACGAAAAAGGTAAGTTACCTTCCCACTGAATTCCATAATAGTTGACCACACATGGAGAATTGTGTTGACTTCAGAGGGAATCTAATTCCATCTTCAACATGACGACTCTTCCCATATTTGAAGAGCGCTTTCAAGCCACCTTCTCCAAGCTAAGTATCCCTCTTCTTAATAGAACAAGGAGTTGTGTCATCAGGACAATTCCTCGTTATTAATAGTGCCCTCTACATATTTGTTGACAGTGCCTTGCAAATGTGTCCCATAGAATTGGACAGAATCTTCCAGATTAGAACGTGTGGCATAGTAGCATGAAGGACCCTCACTTGCCCTATGCAAGTTAGTCTTATATTAATCAATCCAAGATTACAGTGAAACTACATCATAAAAGCATTTCACTTATATCAATACTACTACACCTTTCAGCAAAAATAAATAAAATGGGATTCTCCCCACCCAGCAAACACATGCTCCAGAGTAAACATGAGATGAGAAACAAGAATCTGGACGCTAATGGGTCATAAATTTAATACTTCTTAGAGTATGGGGTAAGTGTGGTTCAGGAATTTAAAGATGTGTATTATTTGTTGTTGCTTAGTCTTACCCCTAAATACATTGCTGTTCTTTATGGGAAATTATGGAGTTTTAAGTTATCTTTGACTCAGTGAAAATGTTGTCTCTTTTGTGACTTCTGATAACGACATGAAAAGCAACTCTTCTATGTTTCTTTTTTCTTAGAGTCCCCTCACGTTGTTGAACTTACAGGCAATTTTTAATGTGACCAAATGCTTGCTAAATCAATTCTACTGTAGTTTATACTATTACAGTTGTTTTGTTTTATTTGTACCTAAGTATAAGATTGTACTTTTATTTCTATTACTTCTCTTCCTATTAAATTTGACTCATCATGCCAGACTTTTACTCTTGGGGGATCAAACGGCTTTATACTCAGCCTTGTATCATCTATTTTCCACGGTAAACTAAAACCTGAGCCTTCCTTCTTGGTAATTAAGACTTTTGCATTAACTACTATACTCAACTCATTCTAAGAAAGCACATTTTTTTCCACATTATAATATATTTGAAATAATGTCTTAAGATCAGCAGGATCTTTAAGAGAATAATAAGACAAGCCACAGACTGGGAGAAAATATTTACAAAAGACACTGATAAAGGCTATTATCCAAAATATACAAAGAACTCTAAAAACTCAACAATGTGAAAATGAACAATGCAATTAAAAAATGAGCCAAAAACCTTAACTGACATCTCACCAAAGAATACTCAGATGGCAAATAAGCATATAAAAATATTTTTCAACATTATATATCATTAGGGAATTGGAAAGTAAAACAAAGAGATACTACTACACACACATAAGAATGGCCAAAATCCAGAACATTGACAACACCAAATGCTGACAATGATATGAAGCGACAGAAATTCTCATTCATTGCTGGTGGAAATGCAAAATGGTACAGCCATTTTAGAAGACAGTCTGATGGTCGCTTACAGAACTACATACACTCTTAGCATACATTCCAGTAATCAAGTTCCTTGGTATTTACCTAAATGAATCAGAAACTTGCATTCACACAAAAACCTGTACACAAATGTTTTGTGGCAACTCTAATTGTCAAAACTTCAAAGCAACCACGATAGTCTTCACCAGGCGAGTAGGTACATCAACTGTGGTATATCCAAATAACAGACTGTTATTCAGCACTAAAAGGAAGTGAGCTATGGACCCATAAAAAGACATGGAGAAAATGCAAATGCATATTACTAATTGGAAGAAGGGAGTCTGAAACGACCGCATACTGCATGATTCGAGCTCTATCGTTCTGGAAGGTTTGGCAAAAGTAAGCAGATAGTACAAAGATTAGCAAGGGCTTGGGGATAAGGAAGGATGAGTAGGTAGAACACAGAGAGTGTCAAGGCAATGAAAACTATTCTGTATAATTTTATAGTGGTAGATACATTCCATTATACACTTGTCTAAACCCAGAGAACGTGTGACACTAAGCATAAACCCTAATGTGAACTTTGGATTTTGGATGAGAATGGCTTGATAAGGATGGGTTTATCAACCATAACAAGTGTCATTGTCACCAGTGGGGGAAGCTGAGCATGTGTAAGGCCAGCAGGTTTATGGGAACTCCGTAACTTCGACTCAATTTTGTTGTCAACCTAAGAATTTTCTAACATATATATTTATTAATTTAAAAAATCACTGAGATCTTGGGGCACCTGGGTGGCTCAGTGGGGTGGGCCTCTGCCTTTGGCTCAGGTTATGGTCTCAGGGTCCTGGGATCGGGCCCCACCTCAGGCTCTTTGTTTGATGGGGAGCCTTCTCTCCCCCCGTCCATCCCGCCCCACCCCCGCCTTCCTCTCTGCCTACTTGTGATCTCTGTCAAATAAATAAATAAAATCTTTTTTTTTTTTTAAATCACTGAGATCTTAAAATACCTGTTGGCCAGATGGCAGCCATGACAGTTGTCATTCCCTGGGCATGCTCAGATGTGATCATTGCTGTTCATCTTGTCAGCACCTCCCATGAACTATGTGCACTGTTGAGACTGCTCAGGTGAGCTTTAAAAAGATGGAGCACCTGGATGGCTCAGTCGGTTAAGTGTTTGCCCTCGGCTCAGGTCATGACCATACGACCCTGGGATCCAGCCCTTTGTAGAACTCCCTGCTCGGTAGGGAGCCTGTTTCTCCCTCTCCTCCCCCCACCACTTGTGCTCTCTCTCGCTATCTCTCTCTCTCACACACAAATAAATAAATAAATAAAAATCTTTTTAAAAAAATAAAATATCTTCACAAAGATTACACCGGGATTCAGCTTTGAAACAAAATTTTCATAAATATGAACAGCACAGAAGTGGAACAGTGATGTTAGTGACACAAATAATGACCAAAATTCTATTTTCTTGAGAATAGAGGAGCTAGGAAAGGATGGTCACCCCAGGTACCTGCAACGGTTATTCATTTTATTTGATTTTATTTGACATAAGCACAAAAGGACTATCACAGGGCAAGTAACGTATATGAGAGAAACTAATAAACCCTGAGTATAGATCAGAGAAATTTTACGCATGGGAAAAAAAAGCTGATATGACAGTGTCATGTGACTTAAAAGTAAAATAACCAAGTCTCACCAGGTAAGAAGTTCTGACAAAGACGGAGGATTGTGTAACGTGCCTCAAAATTATACTGTCAATGCTAGAGGAACTGGGAAATATATCTAGGAGCGTAAATATGTCTAAAAGGCCTCGCAGTAAGTGTAATAGTAAAATCCTAAGTAATTAGAAAGTAACGTAATAGTTTAATAGGCAGCATTTTTTTTTCCCCTTGGTAATATAGATAATGCTGATGGATCTTACAACCAATAGTATCTTGGGGGCAGAAGCATGATCTCACCCACTTATAGAGTTCATCCATTCACTGATGATAAAACTTCCATGGTCCTTTAGAACAATAGACAGGTGGGGGCACCTGGGTGGCTCATTCGTTAAGTGTCTGCCTTTGGCTCAGGTCATGATCCCAGGGTCCTGGGATTGAGCCCCACATCGGACTCCGTGCTCACTGGGGAGCCTGCTTCTCCCTCTCTCACTCCCCTGCTTGTGTTCCCTCTATCACTGTGTCTCTTTTTGGCAAATAAATAAATAAAAGTCTTTAAAAAAAAAAAAAAAGAACAGTGATGGGTGAACTGGCTGGTGAACATTCCCCTCAATAGACGTGATGGTGAAGGTAAAACAGTGTCAAACCTGTGCAAGTGCAAGGTCTACACAGGACAGTAAAAGAGCCTGGTGCGTGGTCATGAACAGGTGAAGACAATCATAGAGACAACCTAATTCAAGAAGGTAACTGGGTGTCCCTGGATGAGATGGAGCAGAACCAGCGTAACCTCCGTTAGACCTAATGTTCTCTCAGAGCTTGTGTGCTTGAGTCCGCACACTGTAAAACGACTGGATGGGTTCAAAGAGCCTACAGTCCTGAGTTGGGGGGCACCAACTTTATCCTTTAAGCCAAGTCGGTAGTTACGTGACACCCCAGTCTAAGGTAACTAACTGGTCCAAGCGCCGTGGCTACTAGAGTCGCCTCTCGAATCTTCTCCCTAAGTCCACTCTTTTGCCTCCATCAGTCTATTCCCCGTGCTTTTGGCAGTGCATGTGCACAGACATTAAAGGGCTTACACGTCTGCGTCACTCTCTGTAGCTCTTTGGAAAAATCCACAACTCCTTCCCACGGCTTGCTCCTGACTACCTCTCCAACCACATCTCACTGCAGGCTGGTGTTCTTGGCTCCAGACGTTTTCAGGTTCTTTCAGCTCTTTATCTGAGCTTGTTCCCATTCATCGCTGGTTTCCCTGCCTGGTACCTGCTTGCCATTTTTCCTGGTTTGGGAAGCAGCCAAAGTCAGCCGTCCCTTCCTTAGAGAAGCCTTTCCCAACCTCTCTGACTAGATCAAGTTCACCTATCACTCATACATACTGCACCACAGCTCCCTCCTTCATTACACGTAAAGTGGTTAAAATTTTTCACTTAAGTGTGTGATTTTTTTTTTGATTGGTGTTTTATCTGCTCTTCCCCACCACCCCCCAAGAAACTGCAAGCTCCAAGAATCCAGGGGTTGGCTTTCTCCTCCCCAGTGTACTTCCCTAGCACTGTTCCTGTAACACCCAGAGGCTCAGTAAATTTGGAATCAAATCATGTTAAGTGAATACATCTCCATATTTCTTCCCTGTTTTCTGGAACCACTTTTCAAAAATCCTGGAAGTTGGCAGTGCTAATCGAATAGAACATTTGACAAACAAAAAGCAGAAACAGACCCATAAATACAGAGAACAAAGTGATGGTGTTCAGAGCTGAGAGGAGTGGGAGGGAGGATGGACCAAATGGCGGTAGGGTGGGAGGTACAGACCTCCAGTTATGGAATAAATAAGTCAGGGGGATGACAGGTACAGGATACGGAATATAGCCGTGATATTGCAACAGGGCTGTCTGGTGTCAGATGAGAGCTACAGTTGAGGTGAGCATTGGGTAAGGTAGAGAGAAATTAAATCGCTGTGCTGACCCCTGAAACATTGCTTGTCAACTGTATTCAAATACTAAATTAAATAAAAATAAAATATACAATGTTTGATCATCATGTTAGTAAAAGATGGTGAAGGGGGGTGCCTGGGTGGCTTAGTTGGTTAAGCGACTGCCTTCGGCTCAGGTCGGGATCTAGGGGTCTTGAGATCGAGCCCCACATCGGGCTCTCTGCTCAGTGGAGAGCCTGCTTCTCCCTCTGCCTCTGCCTGCCTCTCTGCCTGCTTGTGCTCTCTCTCTATCTCTCTGTCAAATAAATAAAATCAAAAAAAAAGATGGTGAAGGTCCTCAGAAAGATGAAATCAGAGTGGACTTCCTGTTAGTGGTTTGCAATTCCATGAAGACTAATGTTTGAAGGAGGACAAGATAGCTAAAAGATGAATGTTTATGATTCCATTAACTAAAAATGCAATTCGTATCATCTTTTTTGTCATATTTATCATCAGCCTACTACTTTTAAAAAAAGAAGCAATCCGGATGAAATAGCTATTTTTGCAGAAACAGATTTCTAGTCATAGAGATTCAGTAGAAGTTTTAGCTTGGTTTTGTGCATCCGAAAGGAACACAGATACTCCCCTGTAATGGTGGGGATTATGTTTTTATAAAATTCCAACTATGTTTATGATGTAACTGTGAATATGAAACCACTTTTATCTCAGCATAAAAAATAATGGGTTGTATCAATTTCATGCTTCTTAGCTGGAAGCAACAACAGCTGACTTTGGTGATTAGAAAAGAAGTTTATTAACAGGATGTTGAGGGGTCCACTTCGCCTTGGAAGTGCCGAGATGCTTTGAGAAACCCTTCAAATGCAGAACAACAAATTTCTGCTTTTAGACACCACTTCTCTGCAAAGTCATCTCCTTTTCCAGAGAGAAAAACAGAATGAGCGAGGCCCAGGACCAAAGCCAAAGCACTAGGCAGCGGGAAGGGATGATTATGCTCTGACTTCTGGTGGTTTTTAAATCATCTACTTAAATAATAATAATAATACACTGTGGACTGCTAACCAGTTTGGCAAAATAAGCTACATACCATTTAGCAAAATATTTCCTTACTCTATTTTAAGACAAACAACACATACTCCAAGTAACTGTGAGGAGTGAACTCAGAGACAGAGAAGTCGCAGGAGGAGGGTGATGAAGAGAAGAATCAGAGACAATCAGAGAGCCCATGGGCAGGAACCCGGAGATGCAAAGCCCCTGGCTGGCAGAGAATTCATGGGTTAGGCCCACGCACATGGGACCTGGAAATGAAATACCTGCTTAAAGCCAGGAATAAGACTGACTTCCTAGTCTGTGAAACAAGAACTAGAAAATTTATAATCCCTTTTTAGAGAAACAGTGAAGAAACTGGTGAGAGAAAAAAGATCACTTTGGAGAAATCAGAATCCCACATCATGCTGTACGTGTGTGGTTCTCATTCACACACCCGTGTAGTGCTCCTTTATACCCAGGAAATTAACATAAGGTTAGTTTGAAATCAGTGCAACCCATAACATCCGGCAGAGGCAAATGCAAAGGCAAGGTATGAGCTCCTAGTTGAGGATTATAAATCATCCAAGGAAACAAGCCCAAGAGAGAGATATACCAGGCAGAACAAACAAAAGGATGAACACATCCTAAGCTATAAATAATAGTTTGTTCTGAAAGAGGGTTGAAAGTAAATATGAGGGGCACCTGGGTGTCTGCCTTCGGCTCAGGTCATGATCTCAGGGTGCTGGGATCGAGTCCCGCCTTGGGCTTCTTGCTCTTCAGGGAGCCTGCTTCTCCCTCTCCCTCTGCCTCTATCCCTGCTCATGCTCTCTCTTTCAAATACATAAATAAAATCTTAAAAAAAAAAAGAAAGTAAGTAAATATATGAAATATCCTCAAAACCATAAAGGAAAAAACTGAAATTATAACACAGGAAGAGGACCTATTAGAACAAAAAGCAGATTTTGAAAAAAAAAATTGAGAGTCTAGAAATTAAAGAAAATGGCCTCTGAAATTAAAATTCAAAAAGCCACAGAGATAGAAATGAAAGCAAGAGTGAGGAAATAAATAGATAGAGGAAAATTGCCATAATCCATCATAGATAAATAAATGGAAAAGAGGGAAAGAGAAGTTAAGAGACATAGGGTAAACAAGAAACTTTAAGAAAACTGTTAAAAAGAGAGACTGTTAAAAAGAGAATTACAGAGAAGGAGGGAGACAAAATTTGAATAAAGGCAGAGAACTTTCTAGAACTGAAGAAGAACATAGTCTCAGATGAAAGGAGCATGGAAAATCCCAAGAAAGATACAAAAACAAACCTATACCTGGACATGCAGAGATAAATTACAGAAAATCAAAATAAAGTGAAAATCTAAAAAGAGATCACTTGAAAGGGCAAACAGGTTCAGAAAAGAATTCTTCTCAGCAGTGATAAAAGACAATAGAATTATATCTTCAGAAGTGAATGAAAATATTCTCAAATCAGAACTCCATAAAGAACTAATCTATTATTCATAAAAAGTAAAAGAGAATGAATCACTTTCAGTCAAAGATTAAGAGATTATACTACTGAGAGACTACCATGCTTAATGTTATGTGTCAATTTGGCCAAGCCCTGATACCCGGATATTTAGTCTAACATTATTCTAGCTGTTTCTGTGAAGATTTTTTTTTTTTTTACTTAAAATCAGTCTCTCTCTCCATATATAAATCTAGAGAGAGAGGTAATGCATTCAAAATACAATTATCAGAATTTATTCCTTTCTGTTTTGAAGAAGGTATTTTGGAAATTGAAAAACTTAATTTGAAAGTACCTCTTTTTTCTGTAGACCACAAAGATTTCTTTTGAATAGTAATATTTAAGAGAACTTTATAGGGGCGCCTGGGTGGCTCAGTGAGTTAAAGCCCTCCATTGGGCTCCATGCTGGGCATGGAGCCTACTTAAAAAAATAAATAAATTTGTAAAAGAATAAATAAATAGGGGCACCTGGGTGGCTCAGTTGATTAAGCATCCGAATCTTGATTTCAGCTCAAGCCGTGGTTTCCGGGTTGTGAGAAATAACACCATGTTGGGCTTTGTGCTCAGTGGGGATCCTGCTTAAGATTCTCTCTCTCCCTCTCCTGCCCCTCCCACCTCACTCTAAAAAAAATAAACAAATAAAAATAAAAGACCTTTATATTTGTAACATCCATATTAAACAATTTTCTATTTTAAATCAGTACTTTGCACATAATAGACATTCAACAAAAACCTATAGACTGAAATAAGTTTTTAAATGCATGCTGCTTTGGGGCACCTGGGTGGCTCAGTGGGTTGAATCTCTGCCTTCAGCTCGGGTCCTGATCTCAGGGTCCTGGGATCGAGCCCCACATCAGGCTCTTTGCTCAGTGGGGAGCCTGCTTCTTCCTCTCTCTCTGCCTGCTGCTCTGCCTACTTGTGATCTCTCTGTCAAATAAATAAAATCTTTTTTAAAAAAATTAATGCACGCTGCTTCTTCCTAAACTTTTCAAATATCTGTCTTTAATGTAAAGAAAGAGTAGATGCCACCTTTATCCCCTGTATAACTCCATCCTCTGGGTTCTGCTTTCTTTAGAGAATCCTGACTAATACAGATCTCCAGTAAAAAATCATGTATGAAAAGTTGTCCTTTGGTAAAGAAAAAAAAAATTGAAACCAGAAAGAAGGGAAGGATTACAAGAACAGTAACAAGCAAGGAAATTGGTAACATGGTGGTAAATGTAGATAAATACAAACTAAGAAGGAAAGACACTAAAATACTAGACATCAGTACATGGCGGACTCCTAGGAGAGAGGAGGCAGATCCAAAACGGGTAAGATTATGTTATGAACAACCCTAGCCCAATGAAGTTCGCACTTAAAAATTACAGAGTAGCCACTAAAAACAGCTTCTGGATTACTTCTAAAAGAGCAGACTAAGAGTAAGATAAAGAAAATTCATTAAACCGAAACAGAAGAGAACAAGTGAAATCCAAGTCAAAAAAGGAGAGAGGAGTTGAAAGCACCGACATCAAACACAACGACAGCAGTAATAATAATAATTATATCAATAACGTCGATACATGTCAACAGATTAAATTTCTTGATTGGGGTGCCTGGGTGTCTCAGTCGTTAAGCGACTGCCTTCAGTTCAGATCATGTTCCCAGGGTCTTTGGATCGAGCCCCGCATCAGGCTCCCTGCTCAGTGGGAAGCCTGCTTCTCCCTCTCCCACTCCCCCTGCTTGTGTTCCCTCTCTCACTGTGTCTCTGTCAAATAATAAATAAAATCTTAAAAAATAAATAAATAAATTTGCTTGATTAAAGACAGAGCCTCTCAGACTGAGTGAACTACAAAAATCAACATGGATATCGATCGCAAACATGCAGTGATTAAACGAAAGAGCCAGGTTGCAGAGAGAATAAAACCACTCACGTGAATTTATAAAACTCACGCAACAATTCTGTGCGTAAGATGGAAAGATTCCTCATGATCTAGAAGTACGAAAACATGAGCACCCATCCACTTTAAACAGCAGTTGCTTCTGGGGACAGTAGGAAGGGGATCTGGGAAGGGTACAAAAGAGCAGAGCTCTGTTTTGCAGACTCCTTTCCCAGGCTGTTATCCCCGGCAGTGCCAGGTGAGCCTCGTCGGGACGATCACCTGTCGTATCCCAGGCTTCCCAACGAAATCTACACGGTCACCTGGAACAGGTTAAGAAACCAGCGTTCCTGAGCGAAGTGCAAACTCACAGATAACCAGGGGCAGCAAGAGAAGACTCTGATCTCTGCAACTCGGTCTCTCCACCATCCCGCAGAAAGGGGTGAGTCTATATGCTCTGGTTTTTCGGCTTGTTTTATAGGGCAAGACAAGAGAGGTGTCTTGGTGGGGAATTATACATGCTGTCTGGTGCCGGGAGGCTCGAATTGGGGAGGTCAGTTGTTTATAGCGCTGTGTGTGAAAATCAGCTGCCCTTCCCTGGAGTATCAGGGGGCCTGTGGAAATTGGACAAACCCCAGAGTTAGAGACCGCCAGTGGCATGGGAATCTTGGGGGTAGCCCCTCCAGGAAGAAGAAAGAATATTAACACGGAATACTAACAGGTGTTAGTTAACTCTGAACGGTACATATATGAGTGTTACATTACCTTCTGCACTGTGTTTAAAGGAAAATACAGAAAATAATATCCGAACACACCCTCTTCTAGCCTTGAATGCCACTGCCCCCCCCCGAAATGTAATCATTGGTGAGATCTTGGTGTTTTAACAGATCAGTTCTTTAAGGATTAAAATACGCAGACATACATATATACAAATATTTTAAAATATGCATATATACAAGTAGAGAATTTCTTTGGTGGAAGAGGGTTGTTCCAGTTGTGTTTTGAGTTTTGATGTGAAGCCTTTCTCTTCTGTTTCTACTTCAAATTGGGGAGGTTCTGGATTGCTTCATGTTGTGTTGGCTTTGTTCCCCTGGGTGACTGCGAAAGACTGGAAATTAGTCTCTCATCCGTGTAACGGAATGAAAAGCCAAAGTCTAATTCACGCATTGAATGTGAGAAGGTGGTTAAGCCAATTTTTTCTTGAGGGTTGCTGGATAACCTGTCCTTTCGTTATCATGTCATCCATCTGAATTCAAACATATCCCAGACAGGTTCTATTTTTCCCTCTTCACTCAGAACGGAGCTTTGATCAAATGTAAGTAACTCCTGTGCTTTGACTTTAATCTTTGCGAAGGGAAGTGAGGATGCCTTGAGTATGTTCGATGCACGCCCGCTTTCTCCTGATGCCTGTGTCTCATAATCTGATTCCTTTTGCTTTCTTCAACACTCAGGACAAGAAAAAGGGCTCCTTTCTCCTGGGCCCAAGCACTCATTTACGGTCTTTGTGTATTTATCACTTTTCAGCCAGTCCTAGAACGTCTCTGTTTCTCCACATTGTAGAGGGATCAAATAAAACACCGCATTTTACACCTACTAAAAGTAATTTTTATTTATCCCAAACCCCTGAACTCTGATTTTTTTTTCCCCCAAAGGAATCTTCCCTGGCCACCCCCTTCTCCTCACAAGGCCACTGTTTGATCTAGTGACATTTTTATATGGAAAACATTTTAAGCAGCTCCAGCTGCTGATTTTACAAAGAATAAAAACAGAAATGATCGGAGCTTTTGGCAAGAACCCTTAGGCCAGAGCAGCAAGCCACTGATAGATTCCTGCTGTAGAAGTGATTTGTTTTGTTTTATGAACTTGTGAAAGTAACTCTTTCTTTTTCGTGGCAAAATAGTTGGTACAAAGGAGAGACCAGCACACAGCGGGGGGGGGGGCACATATTTTGTTCCTAAGCAACTTATTCAAATACATTTTATGTCCATATCTAAATTACACAAAGCAGGCTTACAACTCCCTCTGTCTGTCTGTCTCTCTTTCTCTCTCTCTCTCTCTTTTTTTTTAAGGGGGGTTGAAACTCTTCCAAAAGTGGGTGTGAAATAATCCTTTTGCTTTTATTTCCGGATTGTGGCTTTGATGATAAGTTAGATATTAAATAGGACTGGTTCTGGTTCGTACGTCACGTATAGATGTCGGGCGTAAGTGTCAGCATTTAGATGGAAAATAATTGGATTCATATCTGTGTTATGTTTTCAAATTGCTGGGTCAGTTCTGGGTCTCCCGCTATAAATTCTTCACTGCAGGCGCAAGTAAAAGGAATGTGACAGATTTAATACCTAGAATAAGTTATTAACTGTAAGAATGCATAAAACAGTGGCACTGCTGAGCGGAGAACATGACACCGCTCATAATTCTATAAATGAAAATTAAAGTGTTTTTTATATCAGGGAAATATTTTTCTTTATTAACTCTCTTGCCCTCCTCACATAGGTCCTTTATGTCTGATCTCATGTCGAACAATCTCTTCGACTTGGCCATTTGACTCATGAATGTTTAAACACTAACTCTCAAGTGTGAGAGAATGAACTTGATAAGAGAAGGGAGTTGTTTACAGTGTTTCGCTGCCCAACAGGTCAAGTGGCTACTTTGACGGCAACCATGATCTTTCCTGAGACCCATTATCTAGGCCAGATCGCATTGTAAAGGCTCAGTGAAATAGCCTCTTCTTTTTGTCGTAGTGTATTTGCCTTTCTGTCGTGGAGGCAGAACAGAAGTGTAGCCCCGCCAATTACTTAGACAATTATTGGAAAGCAGGAGAGAGGAAGGAAGTGAAGGAAGAGAATAGTGAGCCAAGAATCCAAAAGGAAAAGAAGCGGGAGTCCTTCACACCTTTCTGTAAGCCCCAGGTTGCGAGTGGCGGCTGGTGCTGGCACGTAGCTTGGATTTTTCCAATGTCAGCAAACCACTCACCCGTGCCTCAGTTGCCAGCCCATCTCTGGAAAATCCTCTGAGAAAATCTTCCCTTTTATCATACAAGCCCAGGATGAGCCAAGAAATTCAACATCACAATTCCATTTGCTCTGCCCATTTATTTGATTAAATATTAACTGAATACCTCCATAGGAGAAGACAAGTCCCTGTTGATAAAGAGCATTACTCTAAGTTCTGCAAGAGCTTCTCAAACTTGAGTCATTTATGGGGCGCCTGGGTGGCTCAGTCAGTTAAGCCGCTACCTTTGGCTCAAGTCATGATCCCAGCGCCCTGGGATCAAGTCCTGCATCGGGCTCCTTGTCCAGCAGGGAGCCTACTTCTCTCTCTGCCTCTGCCTCCACCTGCTTGTGTTCTCTCTCTCTGACAAATAAATAAAATCTTTTTTTTTTCCAGCATAACAGTATTCATTATTTTTGCACCACACCCAGTGCTCCATGCAATCCGTGCCCTCTCTAATACCCACCACCTGGTTCCCCCAATCTCCCACCCCCTGCCCATTCAAACCCCTTAGATTGTTTTTCAGAGCCCATAGTCTCTCATGGTTCACCTCCCCTTCCAATTTCTCCCAACTCCCTTCTCCTAACTCCCCATGTCCTCTGTGCTATTTGTTATGCTCCGCAAATAAGTGAAACCATATGATAATTGACTCTCTCTGCTTGACTTATTACACTCAGCATAATCTCTTCCAGTCCCATCCATGTTGCTACAAAAGTTGGGTATTCATCCTTTCTGATGGAGGCATGATACTCCATAGTGTATATGGACCACATCTTCCTTATCCATTCGTCCATTGAAGGGCATCTTGATTCTTTCCACAGTTTGGTGACCGTGGCCATTGCTGCTATAAACATTGGGGTACAGATGGCCCTTCTTTTCACTACATCTGTATCTTTGGGGTAAATACCCAGGAGTGCAATTGCAGGGTTATAGGGAAGCTCTATTTTTTAATTTCTTGAGGAATCTCTACACTGTTCTCCGAAGAGGATGCACCAACTTGCATTCCCACCAACAGTGTAAGAGGGTTCCCCTTTCTCCACATCCCCTCCAACACATGTTGTTTCCTGTCTTGCTAATTTTGGCCATTCTAAATAAAGTCTTTAAAACGAACAAACAAAAAACTTGAGTCATTTGGCACCCCCTTCTCTATGTACATAGCACACATTCCTACCACTGTTTCAAGCACTTTTATGAACATTAGCCCATTTAATTATCATAACAATTCACTGCCCCCTTTTGTTACAGATAAAGAAACTGAGGCTCAAAGGAGTTCAGGAAGTTGCCCCAGATCACACCTTCACAAATTTTACTGTAGCTACATCTCGTGTCCTACATTATTCATCTACTTATTTTCTTCAAATGATTCACTTTTTTCTACTTAAAGTATATTTAGGGGATCTTACCACTTCCATAGATGGAAAACAAACCATATCATGAGTTTAATGTGATCATTGTATTTTCAAATATACATAAAGAAAAATATGTATGCTACTTGATACTCATTAGCATGGCTAAAATATTTTAAAAAATAAAATAACAGGTGTTGGTGAAAATATGGAGAAACTTAGACTCTCATACGTTGCTGATGGAAATGGAAAATACTGTAGCCACTGTGCAGTTTGATGATTCCTTGAAAAGTTAAACATGGAGTTAGGAGAAGACCCAGAAATTTTACTGCTCAATATATTACCCAAAAGATTCGGAACAGGGACTCAGGGGTGCCTGGGTGCTCAGTCAGTTAAGTATCCGCCTTTGGCTCAGGTCATAAGTTTGGGGTTGTGAGATCAAGCCCCACGTCAGGCTTCCTGCTGGGTGTGGAGCCCACTTAAGATTCTCTCTCCCTCTGCCTTTCCTCCCCTTCTCTCTCTCTCACTCCCTCTCTAAAATATAGGGAAGAAGAAAGGGAGAGAGATAATAAGGAAGAAAGGGGAAAGAAAGGAAGGAAGGAAAGAAGGAAGGAAGGAAGGAAGGCAGGAAGAAAAGAAAAGAAAGAAAAAGATGTGTTTGTGTTCCAGCTAAAATAATTTCATACATACTAGCAGAGGTAAAGGTAGCAAAGTTTGAGGAACACTGTTCACTGTCACAGTGGTTAAGCTCAAGAGTCAACAAGTCTGGATTTAAATTCCAGTTCCGTCACTTACTACATGAATTGAGAAATTCCTTAATGTCTCTAAAACTCCTTTTCTTATCTGTACAATGAAGGTAGCAACACATGGTTATGCCAAGATCGGGGAATCCTAGATTATTAACTTTAGAGAGAAACATTTCTTGTTTCTTCTGCTCTAAGCCAGCAAGACAATATGCTAGGAACATTATGTGTTGTGTCATTCGTGACATGAATGAGTATCCTGAGATCCAATTTCAACATACTAACCAAATGGATAGTCCTTTCTGTGCACACGTCACTAAGTACTATTGAAAACCTACTGCATTCTAATCTCCTGTGCACTCACGGGATTGCTGATGCTGAATCATATCCTTCTTCACATTCCTTAAATTCAGATTCTATTACCTTATGAACTGTACTTTGTTTTTAAGATTTCAAAACATCAATTGGTGATAAAGTAAAAATGTTATGGCATTATTCTAATCTTTCATAGACGTTATTTAAAAAATTATATTTTATTTGTATTTTATGTTTTTCTAATCACTAGCATCTTATATATAACATCAAAAGGTTTATACCTGGGACGCCTGGGTGGCTCAGTTTGTTAAGTGTCTGCCTTTGGCTCAGGTCATGGTGTCAGGGTTCTGGGATCGAGTCCTGCATTGGGCTCCCTGCTCAGTGGAGAGCCTACTACTTCTCCCTCTTCTTGTGCTCTTTCTCTCTCTCTTTCTCTCTCTCTCTCTCTCTCTGACAAATAAATAAATAAATATTTTTAAAAGGTTTATACCTTAGAATGCTAAAGGAATTTGCCCCAAATCTATAAAACTTGCTAAAAGGAAAAGATAAAGTACAGAACCCATTACTCAACTTTTAATTGACGGTGGGGTCGTGGTGTATCCTGTTGGCATCTGAGAGGCTCGCTCCCATACAACAGCATTCATTAGTTCAAAATAAATTTCACATGTTCCCATTCAGTGACAATAATAATAAACAAATGCCAAATTATTAAAACAAATTATACTTTTGCACCAGCAATCGAAATGAGCTTAGAGTCTCTCAGAGTCCATGTGGCAATAAAAGTATGGCCCCCAACTGAATCAGAAATGTGAGTGTGAAAACCCTTTTTCTTTTAAAGAGTCTGTATAACCTGTCCTGAGGTAGTAATTCAAACAGTAGACACAGTATTGCTTCTATCTCTTGGTCTCTCATTTCACTGAATGCTTAAGAACCTACCTCACAGGGAGATGCTATGTCAGACTACTTAACTTTGCAAAGCAGTCAAGGTTACTAAAACAGGCTGTGTTTACAAGACAAGGTCAAAAAGAATTTAAACCACTCTTAGTGCATCTGAATTAATCCCTAGTTTAGTTTTGTTTCAAAAGTTCCCGGTCTGTCCTTAATTATTTCTCTTCAACTCACCCTTTACACATACAGAGCCAAGGAGGGAGAATTGGGCCCCTGGGTTTTACATTTTCATTAAAAGTCAGAGGTAACATACAACCGACTTGAATTGTGGGTGGCAGCTCACTTTGTGATTTCTTCAGAGGAAATTTGACTGAGCACATGGAGCTAGGCTCGGCAACCAGATCACTATTTGCTTTGCAAGTGGGGGCATGGAAAATGGTTTTTGGCACACATTCACTAAAACTCCATACATTGGTCCACAGCTGAATTATTGTCCTTTCTGCTCCCTTTTAGTTAGCAGAATAAAAAGGTCAGATTCATGACACTTAGAAAGGAAGGCAAATGTGAGCTCCGTTAGTAATAACTGCTTATAACAAACTTCTATTCCTATTAACCATGTTAGGCCTATGTTATTTCCTGTAGCTCATACATTCTGTGAGCTTTGCAAATGCTCCGCAACAATGTCGAGCTCTTATATGTGAGTATTGTAAATATATGCAAATATTTACCAGTTATCAAATTGTTCAACCTTTGTGTATGTGTTGCAATTGCCCAAAATGTAAAGGTACACATATATGTGTATGTATGAATATACACATACATGCACATATAAATACTAAATTACAAACAAATGAGAGAAGTACAAATTGTGTGTGTCTTACAGTACACACATTCGTGATGGGGGGAAGATGCTTTACTTCTAACTTTAAATAATGCCTAATAGCTCAGAAAGTATCATCTGCTTACAATTATAAAATACTGAATATGTTTATTATTCAACCTAGATAGGCATTCCCATATTTTATTAGTGGTGTGACATTAGATTTGTTCTCTGTGAATTGAATCAAGAAAGAACAATAGCAACAATGAGGGGCTCCTTGGGGAAACATTGTGCTAATCCAAAAAAAAAAATTTTTTTTAAGCCTATACAAAAGAAAGGAAAACACATAAGTAAAGTTATAAAATGAACTGCAGAAAATATGGCATATATGACAAATTAAGACCTAAGTAATGAATATATGACAACTACTTTAAAATCTGTAAGAAAAAGATAAATATCTCAGTAGACATGTGGGCAAAGCCCATAAGCCCACAAGTCACACCAAAAAAGAATATAAATAGCTGGTAAACATGTAAAAAAAAAAATTCAATCTTACTTATAATCCCTCCCAAAATCTAATTTTTTTAAAGATTTTATTTATTTATTTGACAAAGAGAGAGAGATCACAAGTAGGCAGAGAGGCAGGCAGAGAGAGAGAGGGAAGCAGGCTCCCCACTGAGCAGAGAGCCCGATGCGGGACTCGATCCCAGGACCCTGAGATCATGACCTGAGCCGAGGGCAGAGGCCCTAACCCATTGAGCCACCCAGGTGCCCCCCAAAATCTAATTTGAAAGAAGAGAAAATTTTTTTACCCAGAACAGTTCCAAGTAGTAAAAAAACAAAAAAAAACAAACCTACAATTGGTGAATTGTCTCAAAATAAATCACTCATTTTGTGAGTTAGGAGATTAAATGACTATACCTTTCCAGAGAACAATCAGCAATATTATATCATGACATAAATATGCTAGGGCACCTGGCTGGCTCTGTCAGGAGAGCATGCGGGCTCTTGATCTCAGGGTTGTGAGTTCAAACCCCACACTGAGTGAAGAGATGACTCAAAAATAAAATCTTAAAAAAAAAAAAAAAAAAAAGTCGTAGGGGTGCCTGAGTAACCCAGCTGGTTAAGCAGCCAAATCTTGATTTCAGCTCAGGTCATGAGCTGTGAGATCAAGTCCCATGTTGAGCTCCACACTGAGCGTGGAGCCTACTTAAGATTCTCTCTTTCTCCTCTCTGCTTGCCCCTCTCTGCTCATGCATGTGCATACTATCTCTCTATTAAGAAAAAAACAAAACAAAACACACATACACAACAATTCCAACTCCAGGAATTAATCCTAAGGAAATAATCAAATGAAAGAACAAAAAGGTATACATATCTATATCTCATCAAAGTAAACATATAAACACATATATGCATATTTATATATGTATATGTATGCATATGAATATGCATATAGCATTGTATATATCATGCCCTCAAAAACTCGAAAGAGCCCAGATCACAAAAAAAACCCACCAGAATTAATTAATTTGTTATTTTTACAATGAAATAAGCAACTATTTAAAAATGGTTACATTGGGGCACCTGAGTGGCTCAGTGGGTTAAGCCTCTGCCTTTGGATCAGGTCATGATCTCAGGGTCCTGGGATTGAGCCCCGCATCAGGCTCTCTGCTCAGCAGGGAGCCTGCTTCCCCCCCTCTCTCTGCCTGCCTCTCTGCCTACTTGTCATCTCTCTCTCTCTCTCTCTGTCAAATAAATAAATAAAACCTTTTAAAAAATGGCTATGCTGAGTTATATTTACTAGTAGAAAATTCAATGTATATTATTGAGAAACCAAGATTTAAAATAGTTTTGGACCCATCTTGTAATTAATGTGCATAACTAAAAAATTCAGAGCTACAGTAAAATGAGAACACTTTAATCTGTAAGCTGTGAGAATTAGTATATTTTTTTCTACCTTCCTGTATTGTCTCACTTTTTTTGCAGTGTATGTATAGCTCAGTTTGGCGTGTCTGGGTGCTTCAGTTGGTTAAACATCTGACTCTTGGTTTTGGCTCAGGTCACGATCTCAGGGTCCTGAGACTGAGCCCCTCGTTGGGAATCTGCACTCAGTGTGGAGCCTGTTTAAGATTCTTTCCCTCTCCCTCTGCCTCCTCCTACTCATGCTCACTGGCTTGATCTTTCTCTCTCAAATAAATAAATCAGGAAGGAAGGAAAGAAGGATGGAAGGAAGGAAGGCAGGGAAGCAAGCTAGCTCAACTTGATCATATTTACATTCTCTTCTCCAATTTCTAGAATTGCAAACATGACTCCACAAGTCAGACTGTCTAATACTAACTACCCAATTATTACTTGTTACCTTAATTCCTTTCTCTCTATTTGGAAACATCCGATCTCTAAATTGCAATTTCTAACTTTCCCTTGATGTGTGGAACACAACAAATCAATTGGAGTGATAGGATAGAGATAGGTATTTGTTTCCTTTCCTTCCCCAGCACTTCTAGTACAGTTCTCAGAGAAATACATATAGTACTTATTCAGTAGATACTGCTTAAATGTAATTTTGCAAGAACCTTGGAAGCTTTCTTGTGCTGTGCATGGGAGTCTGATATCCATTGAAG
This sequence comes from Neogale vison, assembly GCF_020171115.1. NCBI lineage: Eukaryota > Metazoa > Chordata > Mammalia > Carnivora > Mustelidae > Neogale > Neogale vison. The sequence goes on from NC_058091.1 coordinate 178,334,431, forward strand.
GACTAAGGTGAGCTACTTAATGAAATAGATTATACTTTGCTGAGGCTTTTTCTAGATCAAATGAATTAACACAAAACAATATATAGAAAGGAGGTATTTCTTTCATCTGAAAATGACATTATTTATAAAACAGAAAAGCCATCACACTGAGAGGACAGTTATTTTTCTCCATCACTAGCAAACACAAAGCATGACAATGTGAATTTGGGGGTTCTTTTTATCATAACCTCTTACTACAAACCTTACTAGAGTTGGTTTATGAGTTGGGGACTTGAGTTCAGAGTACCTTAAAGATTTTTTCTTGTCATCCAGTGAGAAACTGTTAGAGGGATCAGTAAGCAGGAGCTCACGAAGCAAGATGGAAGGCAGAAGTTTTAGTTTGTGTAGGAGGTGAGCAGAGAATGGGCGTGGTCATCTTCTGGACGTGTGCTCTTGGACCCTTTAACATAATAAATACCAAAAAATATATCATCCATTCAACACCATCCAACTGTTAAGATGTAATTCAGGTCCTCAGATACACTGGACTATTCCTTGCCACTGACTCATCTTTGACTAGAGAAGTCCCTCCATTGAAAAGTTTTTTTTTTGTTTTGTTTTGTTTGTTGTTTTTTTTTTTTTTTAAAGATTTTATTTATTTATTTGACAGAGAGAATTCACAAGTAGATGGAGAGGCAGGCAGAGAGAGAGAGGGAAGCAGGCTTCCCGCTGAGCAGAGAGCCCGATGCGGGACTCGATCCCAGGACCCTGAGATCATGACCCAAGCCGAAGGCAGCGGCTCAACCCACCGAGCCACCCAGGCGCCCGAAAAGTTTTATATCCTAATCGTTAATGTTAATATACAAAAGTTTTATATCCTAATCGTTAATGTTAATATACAATCCTTAGAGAGTTGCCTTTAAGTGACTAGTATGATGTCATTGGAGGATCTGTTGCATTTATTTCTGTGTTCATTCAATGAAGGAGGAGTTCTTTTATACCCCAAATTTCATTTTTTTCATCTTTATAATGCTCCTGATTATTTATCCTCAGGAAATAGTCTTTTTTTTTTAAGACTTTATTTTAGAGACAGGACATGCACACATATGGGTGCAAGTGTAGGGGAGGGGTGGAGGGAGTGGGAGAACCTCAGGCAGACTGCTTGCAGAGGGCAGTATGGAGGCCATTACGGGGCTGGATCCCACGACCCCTGAGACCTTGAAGAGGTGAAATCAAGAGTCAGACACTTAACCAACTGAGCCACCCAGGCACCCCAAGAAATTATCTTGAAAACCCAATCAAATTATTTTAGTTTTGCCTGGGTGGACCACTGAGAAGATCTTCCTTCATTCAAAAGGTAAACTGTTAATTAATTATGATCATTTGCAATATTAAAATTTAGTTTATAGATAGCTTCTGTTTCTTGGTTATATGTCAATAGCAGCAGCTATCTATAAACCAAATTTTAGTAAGGAGAGGACCATATCCAACTGACCTCAGATATTTGTGCTATAAAAAAAGAGACCACTTCAGTGCATATTTCTATGTAAAACCTTTTTCATTATGGAACAGTGTAAAGTTTATGGTCTTACAGAAATTTTTATTACTCTTTGATAATATTTACAATGGTTGAGAAAAGATTATTACTTCACCGAAGATTAGAATTTGTGGTCACATAAGGCTTCCAGGCCAACATCCCAATTTTTAAAGCCACCTTCTTGTAATTTGGGGAGGACATACATGGCCAGCAATATTATTGCAGTGATCTTAAAAGAGCAGTCCTTAAAGCTCTCAATTCCAGAAATACTTCAAATCTCTTTTTTTACTAGCTCTTCCCGTGTTTCCCGGTAGATAGCGGTGGAGATAACAGTGATGCATCAGACAGCAGTATTAGTCCACTGAAAAGCGTATGGCTAACTTTAAATAAATAAAGTTATAATTCCAGAAGGTGGGGAGGGGTCAGAATAAAGTCTATGTACCACACGAAAAATAATAAAAACAATAATAAAGTTACTACTATAACTGCTACTTCTCTTATTTCCATTTTTTCTTGGCCCAGTCTGAGTTCTTTAAAATCATGGGTTTGTGCTAAATTAAAAATTTCTGTGTATGTAAGGATGACCTGGCCTACCTACAGGTTCAGTGGTTTGGACTTGGCCAGATTCATTCATGTTCTTTTTTCCTTTCTTTTATTATTTCTATTTTTTTTTTTTTATTTTTTTGTTTTCTTTTTTTATTATTTATTTATTTATTTTCAAAGATTTTATTTATTTACTTGACAGACAGAGATCACAAGTAGGTAGAGAGAGAGAAGGAAGCAAGCTCCCTGCTGAGCCGAGAGCCCAATGCAGGGCTCAATCCCAGGACTCTGGGATCATGACCTGAGCCGAAGGCAGAGGCTTTAACCCACTGAGCCACCCAGGTGCCCTGTCTTTTTTATTTTTTAAGGATGTATTTATTTATTTGAGAGAGAGAGAGGACACGAAGTGGGGGCAGTGGGGCAGGGAGACAGAGAATCCCAAGCAGACTCCCTTCTGAGCATAGAGCGCCACATGAGACTCCATCTCATGACTCTGAGATTACGACCAGCGCTGAAACCAAGAGTTTGACCCTTACTCAGCTGCGCCACCCAGGTGCCCCTAATTCACATTCTTGATAGATGACAAAGGAAATCTGTTTTCAGACTAGAATTTAGTATGTAGTAATGGAATGGACAACCCTAATTAAGACACACCAAATGTTCAACCTTGGCCTTTTTTTTTGGTCATACACTAACCAGTGGTTCCTAGAATAGCCGTTACTGAGTATCACCTGGGAGATTTTTAATGCGGATTCTTAGACACAACCTCAAACATACTGAATTAGAAACTTCAGGAACCGAGCCTAGAAATTTGTATTTATAACATCTTCACCATGTGATGGAGATAGCAGACCCTGTCTCTGGACTGGAATTTGACAGCCCCTTCTCTAACTGCCTGGGTTTGGCAGTATACTCATTTACCAAGTATTTCTAAAAACTTACTATGCGTTATTTCTGTGGGAAATACAAAAGGAAGAGTTCATAAGCCCTATACTCGAACTTATTGAGCCAGTTTCCCAAAAATATATTCTGTGAGATGTTTATAGCATTATATTGTTTTAAGATTTTATTTATTTATTTGACAGAAATCACAAGTAGGCAGAGAGAGAGAGAGAGAAGCAGGCTCCCTGCTGAGCAGAGAGCCCGATGCAGGACTCGATCCCAGGACCCTGAGATCATGACCTGAGCTGAAGGCAGCAGCTCAACCCACTAAGCCACCCAGGTGCCCCATTATATTTTTTTAAAAAGTGATTCATGGTCAATAAATTTGATAAACTCCAGGAGAAATAAATTTAACACATTTCTTTTCTAGAGGATTTCTCAGGGCCTTTAATGTGTGAAGACGTTCAAAGAGGGAAGTTAAGCTTCTTTGTACATGGACTTCTTTCTTCACATAGCACACCTTAAAAAAAAAAAAAAAGAGGGGGAAGGGGCAAAGGGCAAGAGAGAAAAGAGTGTCTTAAGCAGGCTCCACACCCACTCCAAACCTTTGGGGTTTGATCTCACAACCTGAATGAAATCAAGAGTTGGATGCTACTGAGCCACCTAGGCACCCCTCTTTTTTTCCAGAGCATGTCTTAGACCTAGGGTTCTGAAGAAGACAGTTTTGGAAATTATCCATTTCTTATAGACGTGAGTTTATACATTTTTAACTCCCTCACAGCACATGAAACAAAGCTTAATAACCTATGGAAATTTAGTTAGGTCAATGAAATCCCATAGTTTCATATGGTACATTTTCTTTTTCTTTTTTTTTTTTTTTGAAGATTTTATTCATTTATTTGACAGATAGAAATTAATGTAGGCAAAAAGGCAGGCAGAGAGAGAGAGGAGGAAGAGGAGGAAGCAGGCTCCCTGCTGAGAGGAGAGCATGATGCGGGGCTCCATCCCAGGACCCTGAGATCATGACCTGAGCCGTAGGCAGAGGCTTTAACCCACTGAGCCACCCAGGCGCCCCATCATATGGTACATTTTTCATCCAAGATGACAGAGGTTGCCAGTGCCCAGAGAATAAATTTGTCATTAATTTCTTTACTTCTTTGTATCCCCTTTCTCCTTTTGGAGTGTTGTCTCCTACTGGTGCCACATTAAAGCCATGATTCCCTTCTGAATTATCAATTAATTTGTTTTGTGCTGATGTTCAAAAACAAGGCTTCCTAAATGTTAATACTTCAGCTAAAAAGAAAACTGTTACAGGTCAACTATATTTCTATTAAAATATTTTTAAAGATTTTCAATTTAAAAAAAGGAAGTTGTGGTTGCCATCTGCTGCTAGATATGTGATGGTAACACTGTAGAAGCCGAGGAGCTTGGCATGTCTTGGGAAGTTAGAATACATGCACCAACTTTTCAAATCAAACCAGGTCAGAACTTGTACAAGAACACGTGGACCCCGAGAAGGAGAAGAATCACAGCCCAAGGAAAATCCTGTGGCTAATGCTAGCAGAAGTATCTTCGTAGGCATGAGCTGCCAGGCGGAGGTGGAGGAAACTGTTGTATAGCCATGGCAGCTTGAACTTGGCAAACAAAGGATAAGAGGAAAATCAAACTAACAGACTATGTCACCAAATCTGCTTTCCCAGGACTGAAGCAAACTTGTTTGATATCTTCAGTTTGCTTGAGTCTAGAAGGCATGAAAATGCTTCCATTTTACTGGTAAAGGGCCAGCTGGAGTAAAAATCGAATGACTAAGAAATGAGGTTTTACATCTTATCGTTTAATATAAGGAAGAAAAGAAAAAAAACATATCTCAGAGTGGTTTGAAACCAAATTGTTTTTCCTAGGCTACATCATGCTTTGATGAAATGGGGGTGGTTTGCATGATGTCATACACATGGTTTAAATAAACAGTAGGCTAAAGTTAACAAGCTGCCATCTTAACAGAACTGGTGGGGCGTTATGGGAGAGCTAATTTGATCAATTACGTTTAGTTCCAGAGGTCTCTAGATGAGACAGAAGCCAGTATACACATTTTGGCAGATGAAAAATCAGTTTGGTCAACATGTACCATGGTGGTAGTGAACATTCTTTCAGACTTCATTTTTCATCCCCAGGAGAGGAGAATCCCACTTATGCCAGTCACTGCTACTCCAGAGCAGCCAAAAAAGATAACTATGAATATTTTTAGGAGCCAGAAACTTGCATTCCATGGGGTAGGCTGACTAGTGTATTGGCTCCGCCATTGTGCCTTTAAATGTTGTACTTGAAGTTTTGCTCTTGTTATTTTCCTATTAAATATTAATTGGAATTAGGAATAGCTATGTGAAGTTTTTAGTCACCATATGCTATGCTCTCCTCAAAAGTTGGTATTTTGTAGGAATTGAGTATTACTCAATTACAGGAAGCTCGTCAACAATTCCATGTACATGAAGTACAGAAATGAGTGAATGAGTGGAACATTGAGCTTCAGATTCTTGAGTTGGATTTATCAGCTTTATAACAAGTTAAATATAAGGAAGCAAGTGTTTATTTGGTGTGTGAAAGAAATACATGATAAAAGCAAGAGAACTATTTCCACAGTTGCCCACTATAGAACAGACACTAGCCTGATGTACAGAGTACAGAGTTGTGAAGGTCACGGACCTTGACCTCACTGTTTGTTAGAGAAGATGACATTCACTAAAAACTATAATATAAAGTAGATAGGTCACAGAGGAGGCATGAAAAGATCTTGAGAGGAGTCAAGAGGTAGCAAGACTATCTGGTGGCAGGAATCAAAAATCCTGAAGAGTTTTCATTTGATATGGTCAAGCCAAGATGTAGGCATTTGAGCATAAGGAAGAAGTCACAGATAACACGGAGAGGGGAAACGAGTTTTATTCAGGGAATACTGAGGAGTTGCCTTTAGCTTGCCTAGAGAATTGTGTACATAGAAGGAAAAAATACAGATGCAAAGGTAAGTTGGAATCATTTTTGAAAGACTTGTCATTCCATGGAATTTGAAGTTGGACGAAATACTGTAAGGGAGTTGTTGAACATTTTTGAGAAGAGAATGTCAGAATTAGAAAAACTAATCTAGAAATAGTATTCAGGCACTATCAGAACTGGGAGAGCCCAGAGGTGGGGAAAGTCAGAAACCGTTATTCCAATAGGTCTAGTTGAAAGGTAATGAGAGCAGGAACGGGCGTGGTGGCAATGGGAGTTGAATGAAAGCAGAGGCTGCGTGACAGGAGAATCCACAGGACTTGACCCTGGTTCTGTCTGGTAACGAGAATGGAGAATCAAGAAGGTGGATTTCAACAGCAGGTAAATAAAAAATGGGGGGGTGCCAACATTAGTGATAAGAAGAAATAAGAGAATGAGATTGTTTTGGTGAGTTAGGTACATTTAGATCTTGGACACTCCAACTCAGAATTTATACATCTTAGAAAGTTTAATTGAAGGGAGATTCATTGGGATTTGGGGAACCAGCTGATTCACAATGGGGTGTGACTCCCCCCCAGCAACACTTCTGGGTTCCCATTCAGGAAATATTCGGTGAGCTCTTCCTCCATACCAGGCACTGTGCTGGACATGGTCAGGGAGTTTAACTATACAACCCTGAGGCTTTCAGGGCTTTAGAACCTAGTAGTTTCTCATTCTGGCTCAGTTGCTTATTTGCATAACCTGAAGCAGTTAACGTTTGTGGGGTCCTCCACCTGTTTCTATACTGGGAGTCTGGCAATGTATGTTTTTAACCACTTAAATGGTAGTAGATTGTGAGGTGTAAAATTGTTTCAGATCTTGCGGGAGCTAATGGGAGATACTCTTACGAGCCATCAGAAGATCTGGTGGAGGCAAGAAAAGAGGAGAAAGCCAAAATCCCAGTCAGAGTAGAGGAGAACAGCACATAAGAAACAACTTAGAGAAGCCTCTGAGGTTAGAAGCAGAGCCAGAGCTTTCCACTAATGCGTCACTTTCCAGTGGCCTGAGCCAGCAGCGGCTCGGAAGCACTCCCACACCATTTAATTACTGCCTCTAGAAGCCAGAGGATTATCTGTCAGTTTGCAAAAAAGGGACCCTCTCCAGTAAGAGACAGTCCAGAAGTGTGAAGACTCAAGGCATCCTCTTGATCAGTACTGCTGTTTAGTCACTCATTTGATACTTGAGTCCCTACTGTGCGCTTGGTGCTGCTTACGGAGTGCCCAGTGGTGAGCAGAGCAGTCATGGTCCCTGTTAGAAGGAAGTCTGTTGTCTAGGGAGGAAGGCAGATATTAACCAAATCTCTACCAGACGGTAATAGGTGCTCTGAGAAGAGGTGCTGAGCGCAGGGAGAGCATCCTACGGCGAGCCTTTCATTGAGACTAGGAGATCAGAGGGCTACTCCAAGCAAATGGTGTTGAACAAACAAGGAATGGAGCCAGCCTTCAACAGTCCTTTACTGTGGTGAGGGGTGGACCACTACTTCGATCTACTCCTTTTCCTGGCAACAAGACCATCCAATTGCTGAATCCTGAAAGAACAAAATAACAAAATGTCCCAAAACACCAGAGCTGAACCCAGTGACTGCAGTACAGAGAAAACAAGAAATCATTCAGCACCTGGCAACGCTTGTCTCAGAGGTATTACTGCACAGTGGCAAACACCATGTGACTCAAGGCCTCTCCTCACTTTGTTCATCTGTAAGGTAGAAATAGTAAGAGTACATTTCCCTGCAGTTTTGGGGAGAATGAAGTAAAGATTATCCACAAAACTCAGAGCACAGTTTCTAGTACTACCCCTTAATAAGTGTCAGAGATTATTATCATCTTACATGAGAATTCTTTATTGAGGTATAATTCAGGAGCACCTGGGTGGCTCAGTGGGTTAAGCATCTGACTCTTGATCTTGGCTCAGGTCATGATCACAGGTCATAAGATCAAACTTTAAATTGTGCTCCATGCTCAGTATAGAGTCTGCTTAAGATTCTCTCTCTCCCTCTCCACCAGCCCCTATCCAGCTCCCCCTCCCAATCTTGCGCTCACTCTCTCTAAAATAAAATGCATATATCATAAAATTCATGCTATTAAAAGGTATACTCCAGTGGTTTTACTACACTCACAGAGTTGTGCAATTGTCCCCACTGTCTAATTCTGGAATACCTTCATCTCTTCCAGAAAGAAACCCCATACCATTCGTGGTCACTCTCCATCCCTCTTTCCTCAGCCCATGGCAACTACCAGTCTGCTTTCTGTCTCCATGGATTTTCCTCTTCTAATGTTTCATATAAATGAAGTTATACAACACGTGTCTTTTTGTGAATGGCTGTTTTGCCTAGCATAATGTTTGCAAGGTTCATCCAAATTATAGCATGTATTAGAACCTCTTTTCTTCTTATGGCTGTATAATATTCCATTGTATGGATATACCATGTATATTTTATTGACCTATTTGATTGGACATTGGGTCGTTTACAGTTTCAGACTATTATTAATATTACTGCTATGAACATTAGTGCACAAATTTTTGTGTGTATATTTGTTTCCAGTTCTCTTGAATATATACCAAAGAGTAGAATTTTCTGGATCAAATGCTAACTACATTTAACATTTTGAAGAACTACCAAACTGTTTCCCATAACTGTTGCAACATTTTGCATTCTACTAGCAATGCCTAAGGGTTGTATTTTCTCCACATATCCCCAATACTTACTGTTGTCTATCTTTTTCAGTTTAGTCATCGTAGTGAGTATAAAATGATATCCCATTGTGGGTTTTGATTTGCCTTGTTCTAATGGCTAATGATGTTGAGCTTCTTTTCATATGCTTGGCCATCTGTGAATCTCCTTGGGAGAAATATCCATTCACATCAGTGCTCATTGTTTAATTGGGTTAGATATCCATCTGTTGTAGAGTTGGTTAAAGAGTTTATGGAAAGACTTTTTTCACTCCAAATGATCCCAGAAAACAATCAGTTCTCCAAGAAGGAGCAGGTCATTATTACTTGCTTTCTGCATTAGCAAATGGCAGATGCTTCAAAATCGTAGGCGTGGATGTTCCTTCATGGTAAGGCAGACATGTTCTTCCCACTCTCGCATCCCCTTCTACAAACACTGGTTCTTGGCCTCTCCATGCTGAAGCCCTATGTAGCCCCATCTTTCGTACTGAGCATTCCCAGTTCAGTCTTCCCACTGCCATCCTGAGACATTTCTCTACAGAGTTAGAGTCCAGAGGGGCAAGAAAGTAGTGAGTTGTCTATCTTGTGTCCCCTCCTTGTGATGCCTTCCAAACACAGGGCCTGGAAGATGGTAAGAGTCAAAACAAATACTTTCCCTTCTCTGATCTCATGCTTACATGTGAACCCTACTGTTTCTGAGGTTGGCAGAGGTAGCATGGGGTGGGAGGGGAAACTCTAAGGATAGTGACAAAAAGTGAGTTCTACCTACTTAGGCACTCAGCAACCTAAGCCAAGTTACTTAACTCCTTCAGAGTTTGATTTTCCTCACCTGAAAAATAAGGATAATCACACATGATCCATCTGTCTTGAAGAATTGTGTGAAGAGAAAATGAGCTAATGTATGTAAAAGGGCCCTGTCAAATGCTATAGAAATGAAAGCATGATTGCCCAGGAGTGAGAATACAACCTCCAAATAGCATCACAGTTAGAGCTGAATAAGCTCCAGAAAGTAAATCTCTTTACACAACACTTCGGGTAACTTCTGCCATATATAGTTGGGAGAGAGAGTGTCATTTTTCATTTGGGGTATAGTTTTATTCAGGAAGACCTGTTTGCAAAAGCTTTATTTGAAAACAAGCTAACAAGTTAAAATTCTCTACGTTCAACTCATTCACAATGTAAGCTTATTAAAGAAGTTCTTACTTCTCTACTCAGATATTTTATACCCATACTGAATCAAATACTCAGTATCATATGCTTTTAAGTCAATATCTGATCCAGAATTTTTATCTAATTCATTTTGAGCACTTACGAAATGCCAGGTAATATGCTAAGCTTGCTTCATTTAATCCATACAATATTCAAACGAGAAAGCAACCCTTGTTCTCCCCATTTTCCAGATGAAAACACTGAGACTTAAAAAAGCCAAGGTAGCCTATAGGAAGAGAGTAAGCTGAGATTGGAAATATAGTCTGTTGATGCCAGATGTCACCCTCTTAACTCCCGTATTTATGATCTACAAGAGATAAAAAGAATTCTAAAGAATTGGAGGGTGCATTCATTCTTCTGCATGTATTTGTGTTATTTTTCCCATTTCATTAAAGGATTACCTTGGATAGAACCCGCAAAAGAAAAAAAGGGATTGAAGAAGATAATTAACTTATGGACAAGGGTTTGTGATTCCCATTTGAGATTCAGTTAAGAAATGAGGAACTTACTGAGAGTCTGTATCATTACACAAATTAAAATTCCTTAAGGGAGCTGGGGGGTACCTGGCTGGCTCAGTCTGTGGAGTATATGACTCTCAATCTCAGGTTGTGAGTTCAAGCCCCACATGGGTTGCAGAGATCACTTTAAAAAAATACAATCTTTGGGCACCTGGTCGGCTCAGTTGGTTGAGCAACTGCCTTGGGCTCAGGTCATGATCCTGGACTTCCAGAATCGAGCCTGCATCGGGCTCCCAGCTCCTTGGGGAGTCTGCTTCTCCCTCTGACCTTCTCCTCTCTCATGCTCTCTTTCACTCATTCTCTCTCAAATAAATAAAATCTTTAAAAACAAATACAATCTTTAAAGGGAGTTAGAATATCTACCTTTCTGAAAGGCTAACTAAGGGTGAATTTCATCTTCTATAGCTTCTACTAAATTCAGTTAGGAAACTAGACTCAAAGGATCAAGTAAAAGTAGTTAGATTATAGTCACCCCAAGAACAGTATAGCATGTGAATGTTTCTTTTTTTATTTATGTTTATTCTTTTGAGAAACAGAGAGAGATTGTGCATGTGTGTGCGAGCAGTAGGGAGGGGCAGACAGAGACAGGGAGAGAAAATCGCAAGCGTTCTCCATGCCCCATGCATTAGAGATGGACAAGGGCCTCAATCTTAGGACCCTGAGGTCATAACCTGAGCCAAAATCAAGAGTTGGACACTTAACCAACTGAGCCACTCACGTGCCCCAGTATAAGAAAGTTTATAAATAAAAAATTCAAATACTAAAAGGAAGGGCTCCTGGTTGGTTTGTTGGGTTAAGTGTCTGCCTTTGGTTCAGGTCATGGTCCCGGGGTCCTCGGATCAGGCCCCACATTGGGCTCCCTGCTCATCAGGGAACCTGTTTCTCCCCTCTCTCTCCTCCCCTGCTCCTGCTCTCTCACTCACACACTCTCTCTCTTTTTCTTCATACTCTCTCTCTCTATCTCAAATAAATAAATCTTTTTTAAAAAATAGTAAAAGAAAAGAGAAAAAATTAAAAACCCTTTAAAAGCCAGTAGTGTTATGAAAAAGACACCAAAAAAAAACCGTTAAAAAGTTACTTTCAAAAGAGATAACTGGGTGGCTCAGTCTGGTGGGCACGGGACTCTCAGTTTTGGTTTAGGTCATGGTCTCGGGGTCCTAGGATTGAGCCCCGTGTAGGGCTCTGTGCTCAATGCAGAGTCTGCTTGGGGATTCTCTTTCTCCATCTCCCTCTGCCCCTCCCCCCATGTGCCCCTCTTCTAAAATAAATACATAAATCTTTAAAAAAAGAGAGAAAGAGAACTAAAGTTACCCAATATTTTTAACATCCCCAGATATAGTTATAAATTAAAAAATAAACAAATGAATAAATAAACACACATACCTATACATCCACTTTAAATCAGGTCATTAAAAAATATCATGGGTATTTATTTTGTGTAATGAAGTACATATGAATTAAAATAGGAAATATATACCTTATGAGTAATGTATGTATTTTTAATGGGTAAGTATATTAAACACATGTGTGTGTGAGTGTACACAATTTTAAGTTGTTCTCAGCAGTAAGAGTCAATATTTTGTTACAGAAATTTAAAATGAGAGCTCAGTGGGTTAAAGCCTCTGCCTTCAACTCAGGTCATGATCCCAGGGTCCTGGGATCAAACCCCGAGTTGGGTTCCCTGCTTGTTGGGGAGCCTGCTTCCTCCTCTCTCTCTGCCTGCCTCTCTGCCTACTTGTGATCTCTGTCTGTCAAATAAGTAAGTAAGTAAATAAATAAATAAATAAAATTTAAAATCAATCCAGATCAAGTCCTAGAAATATTCTTGAGAGTCACAGTCATACCACACTAATTCTTCCATCTTTTACAGTCTTGATTTTTTTTTTTTATGTCTCACCATCTTGCCAATTACAAACTTGCTGTTTTTTAATTACCCACTTGGTTCGGACTTTGAAATGACATCAACTCTACTTTTACAAGGTATAAAATTAAAATATGTCTTGCTTCCAAATCACTAGTTTAAAATAAAATCCAGCAGCGAGGGCTTTCCAGTTAAAAGCTTTGTCCTGTTTCTTTCACCTTTTTCATACTTAGTGCTAGACAGAAGCATGGATTCGAACATGAACAATGAGTGTAGAATTGAACCTCTAATGAGCAACCTAATTCCTTTTACAGAAGGTTAGACTACCAGTTTGCCCAGCAAGCTTTAAAGAGGATTTTTCAACAATCCTGCCAGCTCAATACTTCCTTTGTATCAAATGTAGTTTGTGATGCCTGTTCCAGTTGGAGAATTGAGTTTGAAAAACTGTCTGGAGTATTCGGCCTCAAAGTGGGACATGCTGCGTTGTTTGATGGATGTTGGGAGTCTATTAAACATAATCACAGAGGAATGTATTCACTATGGAAGCAGCTGAATCATTCCAGCAATGCCGACAAACCAAATGCTCCGGTGAATGAGAGCTGAGTTGTAGCAGGGTTTCAGACAAGCAGAGACCAAGTTAGTATACAAAAATGCAAGAAACTCATGGCTAATTATCAATGGAGAATCGTTCCAAGAGGAGAAGCCTTTTCATGGATGGTTTGCACTGTACTAAAACAAGTGTTTCGGGACACACACACACACAACACACACACACACACATATACACGTGCCTTAAGGATCCAAATCAGGAAAAAAATCCATTCTAAAATTTTCCATTTTAATGACCCTTCCAGATACTTAGCTATGGAAAGCAAGGTCTACTGCCAAATTTTACATGGATATATTATTCCCCAAATGCATTTTAGTAAAATAAAATTGATGCTAATAAAAGCACATATTTTAAATCTAGTACTTGGAGATAGTTCTAAAAAAGCCATCAATTATTTCAAGAAAATATTTAAGTTACCTCTGTTTTCTCTATAATTTGGTTTACTCTCCATCTGGGTGGGGGTTGGAGGGAGAGTACCTACATCAAAAGTATTCATTAAGCACGTGTTCACATGGGCTCCCAGAATAAGGAGAATTTAAGTAACTTTCAGTGGGAAAATATTATCCTTGTTTCTCCTTTCCCTTCCCTTTCCAAGACATGCCTCATAGGTATTATAGTTCTTGGTTTCCAATTTGCTCATTTGAAATAAATGATGCTCGAATTCAAAGAATCATTCAGAGCCACTCCAAACATTTATTAAAAGGCTTTATAGTTAACAAACCAAACTTTGTCATCACAAACTTTAATCAGAATAAATGAAACAACAAATGCCTTTGGAGAGGCTGTAAGACACACAGACATAGAAAACTTGGCTTTGCTACTTGATGAGGGAGTGGAAAGAGAATTGGGCTGGAAATCAGAGGACCCAGATTCTTGTCTTGGCTTCACTACCTATTAGAACAGTAGACTAGAGAAAGTCATGCACTCCTCCTAAGCCTCTGTTTCTTCATCTGTTGAGAAAAGGGAGGTGGAGGTGGGCAAAGGAACAGATGCTAGTACCTATTTTACTTTCCTCCCTCTGAAGAAGACTCCATAACCAGCAAACAGCCCCCAATTCTAAAACCCTTTGCCCACTGCCCCCCTCTGCCACTGGCCTTAAATGAAGCCTGGGAGGCCCCATGAAAACACCCAATCTCGCATTTTTAAGAAAAAAATCCTCTAAAGCCTGTGGTTTTCAGCTTTTTCACACTCTACTTCTGTCCTTGCTGTTTTCATCAACTTTCTCCCTCAGTCATCAAAGCCCTGGCTGTCATCAAAGCCCATCTTGTTCTCCAACTCAAGTCTGCCCATCATTGTGGTGTCTTCATTTGTCATACTGAGGAGTCCGCCCAACATGCTGGGTTCTCCATTTCTGTGCCTCCTCAGTTGTAGTCACTTTTCTTTCTCACTCGCAAGATCTCTTTATCCTCACCCTAAGTTTTCTACCTCCACAATCTTTTAATCCATTTATCCCACAGTACAATACAAATTTCCATTCATCCAACATCTTTGCTCAATAACTCCCAACTAAAACTTTCTATTGACCTCACTGGAGCCTCCAAACCATTGATGGTTCTCTTTGATGCCTCTGCTTTCTCCCACATCACCAGGCCTCTCCTCTCTTCTCTTCCCCTGCATTCAGCTTATATTGCATTATTTGTCCTTCAACAACTTTCATAAAAACTCTTGCAAGTACCTTGTACCTCCCTGTTTTCTTTGTACGTCCTGTCTGACAATCTAATCTTAGGTATAACCAACAATCCACTTTCTCTAGGCCTGCATCTGAGCAGTCACATTGAATTGTAGAAAACCATAAAACAGGGCAGATGGAAATCAGTACAAACTTGTGACCACCAACCTTAAGAGGACCTTCAGCACTGCAGAGCAGTTCTCTCAACGACTCTGTATGAAAGGTATTTCACGCTTCTCTGCTCTCCTCAAGCCCACAACATGGCTACTTCCTACAAAGGGTTTCATCTTTGTCTTCAGAATGATTACAGAAGTTACCAGTAAGGGCTCCCTAATTTACTGTTAACCAAAACATAAGAAGCTCCCTATGTCTGAACCCAGCCTGACCTCTAGTTTCTGTACACAGGGCAAAATGAGGTTCCTAGACCAGTATCATTAGCATCAATCGCTGGAGTTATAGACATGCCAGTTCTTAGGTCTCTCTCCAGACTTACTGAATCAGAAAGTCTGGGCAAAGGTAGCACAGTAATCTGTGTTTTAACAAGCCTTCCATATGATTCTGGAATAAGCTATATTCTGCTATGGCAGAATTGTCCCTCATTTTCTCTAAGACTTACTACTAACCTAAACTCTGGATCTCTTCCCCTTTTATCCTCTCAGGAAGTTTTCTCTGTCTTCTATGCCTTTTCTGGCCCATATATTCAGGCTGTCCTTCTCATTGACCTGAAATATAGTCAAATCTCTGTTCAAATGATTACCTTACTGGGGATGCTTCACTCTATTAGACTTTCCCCAAACACCCCATGCCCTAGACTTCTAATATGCACTCCTCGGATTTTTCTGGTTTCTTTCTCTCTCTCTCTCTCTCTCTCTCTTTAAAATCTTATTTATTTGATAGAGAGAGACACAGTGAGAGAGGGAACACAAGCAGGGGGAGTGGGGGAGGGAGAAGCAGGCTTCTCGCCAAGCAGGGAGCCTGATGTGGGGCTCAAAGGCAGACACTTAACAGCTGAGCCATCCATGTGCCCCATTGGATTTTTCTTCTACCTCTCTGGCTAGTTCTCTGTCCACTTTGGTGGCTCATCTCTTCTTCTGTGCTATTAAACGGTGAGAATTTTCCTTGTGTACTTACACTAGCAATTTCCATAAGCAAATTCTTCTGCTTTCACTGATTTGAGTACCATTTATACACAGACTTACATGAATAGTCCAGACATCTGCCCAGTTCACATCATTTCTTATCTCAAAGGCATTTCAAATTTCATATCTTCAGATTTCAACTTGTGATCCCTCTCCACCAAAACTAGGTGCTCTGTGGTATCCATTTTTCCAGTTCAAAGGCACCGTCTTTCCTTGTCACTTTGCATAGCCAATTCATTATCAAACTCCATCAATATTACTTCCTATAATCTTTCTTACAAATCTGCTTAATCTTCATGATATCCACCACAAACACTATAGACCAAATTTCTATCATCTTTCTTTTGCATTACTAATATAATTTCCTTAAGAGGTCTCTCTCTCTTTGCTCCCAATCACTCATCTAAAGCACTTGGATGGCTTCCCATTAATCTTAGGGTAAAAAATGAAATCTGTAATTTGAAGTGCAGGCCCTGTACAATGCATTCCCTCTGTATCCAACCTCACTGCTACCACACTCCCCATCACACTCTACTCCTTTGTCACGTCAGCCTCTTTCCAGTTCCTAGAGAGCTCCAACCCAGCCAAGGCCTATAATACCCTGAACTACCCTTCCTTTCCCCTCTCCTAAATAACACTTACCTTTCCATCACATCTCCACTTGATCTTAGCCAAAAGGCGGAGAAGCGATTTTTCCTTCACATCTCAACTCAAACATCACCTCTTCAAAGAAACCCTTCTGAAGTGGCCCACTACTCATCGCATTATAGCTTTATATTTTATGTGACCATTTGATTAATGCTTATCTCTCCTATTATATCTAAGCTACATGGAAACAAAGTCCACATCTTGTTTGCTAAGCATGATATGCCCAGTAGTTAGTTAGCACAGTTCCTGGGACATAGTGGGTCCTCAATAAAATATGTTGAACATGTGGCTATAATTATAAAATAATGTAATGGTAATGTGGCATATTTTGCCTATGTTGTGTCAGAATTAATGATCCTAAATGTTTTGAATGACCTCAAATCACTTTATACACTTAGGTAAGAATTAGATGTTCATTCCTAGGAAGAGCACTTACTGGAACATAAACTGATTTCTGCGTATGAATCACAATCTTAAGAGGCCAGTCCCTGAGGGAGAAGGAGTGGTCATTGGTGAAGTACAAGAAGATAGGGAAGAGAAATGAGAATAACACCACACAGCAGCTCCGATATTCCACCCGAATACTGCTGAGATACTACTGACTGAAGAGCGGAGTTAAACTCCTATCAAGCATCCAAGCCTGGTTGTCACTGGCTTTCTACTGCTTCGAGGCTACTCTCTCTCTGAGCCAAGTACAGTCAAAGCTTTCAACCATGAAAAGATGAGAACCTCACTCTTACATCTTCCCTCTCTCACCCTGAAAATGCTTTTCTATATTTTATAAACCATAGAGATCACAAGGCAGATGAGAAAACACAGAATGCTGGGGGCGAGGGGCAGAGGGACTGCTTAAGCTTAAAAACGCAAATCATCAAAGTTTGCCAATTACTATTTCTGCAATATTTCAAAGTATGAATCACAATTTATATACTGCTACCATTAGAAATAGCAGTCCCTGTTTGTCATTATAGACGTAATTCAGCTACATAGATTCGGGTAGAAGCTGGATGTGGGATAAGACCAATAACCTAAAGAGAGATTTGTTTAGTCTACATAAACAATAAGTCAGAAATCTTTCTAACACTGTCAGGTAACCAGTATGTCACAGCTTTCCCCCATGAGGGGAAACAAAATCTAATGATCATTGACTCTCGCTGAAAACAGCCAAAATCACATCAACAGATGGGTGACTGTCAATTAGCCATTTGTTAACCGGTATGGATGTCTTGGCAGCTCTCACGCATCCTCAACAAAATGAAGGAGGGAAGGCATGAACAAGGATGAAGGGATGTGTTCTCCTGAATCTCATTTAATTTTCATGAGATTTTACATTCTTGATAGAAAAATAATTTGGTGGTGAAATAAGAACATGAGAGAAAGAGTATCTTATCCAACATATATTGGAGTCTCTCCGAGACATTTATGGGTTGCTATGTTTCTCAGAAAAGTTACCTTTCTGACTTTAGATCTGCCATTGTCAGAAATACCAAAGGAAGAGACTACAGCCTTAAAGAATTCTTAATAGTTACTAAAATTACAAGCATATTATTATTAACTTATAATAAAATCTCGCTCTTTTTCTTCTAGTAGTGTTGATTTTCATACCAGGTTCTTCATTAGAATATTGACAAATATTAATATTCAAGGGGAAATCTGAAGATGAAAAATAGAGAAAAACTGTCTCGAAGACTGGTCTCACCAACTTTAGACCAAAGTGTGTAAGAATCACCAAGGTATTTGTTAAAAATGGAGATTCCAAGGCATGTATCCATAAATGTTAATTTAGTAGAACTGAAAAAAAAATTTTTAGTAGAACTGAGATATGGTCATGGCATATGAATTTTAATAAGTACTCCAGAGGATTTCTCTGCAGCACACACTTTAAGAATAATTACACTGGAGGAAAGAAATTTCGATTGTTCTTACTCTTAAGATGTTTCAGTTTTAAAAAAATGAAGACCTTTGTTTCTCAAAACAGTATAAAAAAGAGACACGATACCTTATATCCTTCATTTTTTTCACGTGATCTATTACCAGGACATACCAGCCTAGGTAGATCAAGGGTTCTCAAACTTTAATGTTTATGATAATCCCCTGGGGACCTTGTTAAAAATGTTGATTCTCATTCAGTAAGTTGGGTACAGTCCCAATGGTTTTGCAGGTCTAATGAGATCCCAGGTGACACCAGTGCCTCTAGATTTCAGACCACATATTGAGGAGCAACATTCTAGAGAATGGCACTCAAGATTCAAAGTGCATTAGCATCCCCTGGAGTCCTTGTCACAACAGAAATCGCTGCCCTCACCCAAGCATCTGAATCATAAGATCACAGAGGCAGAGTTTGGAGACACGCACCTGCAAGTCAAGGACTGTTGGCAGGCACCAACAGCTCCAGGAACCACAACATGGGTTCTCCTCAGAGTCTCTTCTGGAGCCTGGCGCAACCAAGACCTTGAGTTGGGGGTGGTGCATTTCTAAAAAATTCACAAGTGATAACGATGCCACTGATCATTAAGCAGCAGGATGCTTTACATATAACTCTTCTGGCCATATTCCCAGAGAGGTAGAATCCCTGAGAAATACCTTTCAAAACTTGGATTTTCTCTTTTCTCAAATTCATTGGAGAGTTCTGGCAAACAGCAAGAACATGGTATCGCCACAAATCTTAGAAAAGATTGCAATCGCTATCTTGTATATTTCCCGTGTCAGATCCTTCTGGAACAGGAAACTAGAGGAAAGGTATAGGACAGTGAAGATCTTCAATTTAAGACAGATGAGGAAAGACTCCTTCAAGGCCAAGAGAAGAGTTTGTGTACTTGGAACTCATACTTCATTTTGCCTTAGTAAAAACTTGGAAATGCTGTCACTTTACTATAAAATGTCTAACCTAATGATAGGTAACCACTGTCAAGTTAGAGTAACAAGATCTCAACTCAGCTCACATGGAGCTTGTGCTGAAGGTAAGGAGGGAATAGTAAGTAAATAAGAAAATAAGTCCACTTCAGCGAGTCCTGAATGATGGGGAGCAAGTGGTGTGACGAGAAGAAGAGATTACTTCATTACTTTTGGTGGCCAAGGGAAGCTTTTCTGAAAAGATAATTAGTGAGCTAAGACATGGATGACAAGGAAAAGTCAATCATGGTGTTCATCAACTTACCGCGCCATGGTCATTTATCATTTTAATGTGTGGTAAGGCACAGGAAGGAGTTTTAGTGAGAGAAGAACAGGGAGAAATCTGAAAAGTCCAAAGAATTGGGTGCTTCTTGAAAAACAGGACTGGTTTCTCAAGGGTGCTGGGAGATTTGGGTTGCCAGAAATTACATAAACACATGAATTTTTCTGGATGCGTTATATTCTAAGCCACACCTCTTGACTATTTTTAAAATCCATGCTTAAAAATAGTCAGACTCCAATCTGGTGAGGTTCTAACCCCAGCTGAGTCATTGCAATGGTGAAACACTTAATTATTTTCAGGTTTGAGCAGCTGTGAGGCCCAGCCCCACGGGCACATGCTTCAAAGACTTGGCAGTTGTTCTCAATCTTTCCATTTCTGAAGCAACAGAGAACAGCTCTGAACTTTTGCCAGTCTGGACAACATGGTCAGTCAAGATTTACCAAGAGCCCCCACTAGGCTGATCCATGTCAGGTTCTTTGGTCAATTCTGAGGAACACTGTTGAGAATCCCCACGCCCCAGTACAAACCATACCCAGAGTCTACTTCCTCTCTCACCTCCACCATAGCCCCTCTCCACCAAAGTCTTCCCATCAATCGTTTGGATAGATGCCATTTTAAATGCAGGCAGAATTTCCCAGTCATTCAAGAGCCATAGTCGATGCACATCTTGCTGATTGGTGAGGTTCTCAAGAGCTTCCGCTCATGAGAGAAACAGATAGGACCTAGGTTTCAATTGTGAATCCCAGCATGACCATTGGCTAACTGTGTGAAGAGAGGACATTTTTAAAAAGATTTTGTTTTATTTATTTGTCAGAGAGAGAACACAAGCAGGAGGAATGGCAGGCAGAGGGAGAAGCAGGCTTCCCATTGAGAAAGGAGCCTGATGTGGGACTCAGTCCCAGGGCCCTGGGATCATGACCTGAGCCGAGGGCAGACACCAACTGACTGAGCCACCCAAGTGTCCCAGGAAGGACATTTTTTTATAAAGTCCTCTTCCTTCTTCTGTCCTCTGTTCTTCTTCCTCCTTCTCCTGGAGGTTTTTTGGAGCACCCTTCTGGTCACCCACATATTTTATATTTGTCCTCCATGACAATATTTCCAAACTCCAAAGTTTTCTCCTTCCCATTTCTATGTCATAGCCTAGTATCTTGCTATTCTTGCCCATTCTTTCACATCTCCATTGGGCAACTGGTTAGTCTGAAAACTTTCTAGAACACTGCTTCTTCAAGTGTGATGCCCCTACCAGCCACATCAACTTAACAAGGAAACAGAAAAATGTGAATCCTCTGCTTGTTACCTACCTAATTGTGAGAGACTGGAGTTGTTATCTGTGTCTTTATATGCTCTTCCTCTGATTCTTACACACATTTGGGATCGAGGAACATTACTGTTGGGTATGAATGAGTGATAATAGATTATCATCACTTACGGATTCACGTAGCTTCTTTCTAAAGAGGACTCTTAAGTCTTATTCTAAAAGTGTGATAATGAGAAAATTGGGGAGACGGTGTCCCCCTGTACATCAAAAAGCAGCCTGCATAGTGGACTTCTGGCTCCCCGCTCCCTGAGAACAGACCTGCTGACAGGGAGGTGAGTTTCAGACAAGGACTTCTGAATATACACCCAGAAGCCATCAGAACATCTCACTTGGCTCTCCTGACCGATAGATTAGAATACCGTGCCGTTCAACCAGTGTTCAAAAGAGGGAGAAAAAGAGCTCCTATAACATCCTCCCTGGAGATGTTAATGGCTGGCCTCTAATCACACATCATTTGTTGGATGTGAAAGCAGGTCTGATACGGGCAGTGTGTGATGCAGCTGGCAATTTATTTTACTTCTCAGTATCACCAGTATGTTTCTGTGGGCTCAGCAGGGTCAAAGAGCTTAAAACATTTATCTAGAATAAGACAAACATGTAGTTTTCATCTTGCTTTATTCTTTTCTTTTTTTTTTTCTTAATGATTAATTAAGAGACATTCCTCTGCTTAAGAAATTTGACATGAGGCAGTTTCAGCCCTCGTAGTAATTCATAAAAGCTAAAGTTTGCAAAATTAAGCTTGCTTTAGAAACCATGGGCCAGAATTTCCAGCTGAGGAGGAATTTTTATCAAACCTTCTGTACCCCCAAATCTTTTCTGTACAGTAACATCCTTCCAGGCATAAATTTTCCCTCCGTACTCAGCCTCCTCTGTAAAGCCTTTCAGAGTGCTGTGTCCTCCGGTTGGCAGCGTCTGCAAGTCAAGCAAACAAGCTTTCCAGGGCTCACAGTGAGTTAAGAAAACATTTTCTGCATGACATTTAGGGCCAAATTAGGGACCAAAGTCCTCATTCTTTTACTCAAGACTGGGTTTATGTCTCCACAGGCAATGTGAAATGGAGTGTGGAGAAATGATCTCATGAAATAAATTAATTTAGACAGGATGCCTGGTTTGTTCATACCCCACAGAGAGAGAGAGAGAGAGAGAGAGAGAGTGTGTGTGTGTGTGTGTGTTTAACTGCAGGTTAGGAAAACAGTAACACTGAAGAGATGAAGGGAAAGTCTGAAGCGGTGCTAAAATCAGGCTTTTCCTGGAGGCTCCACCATTTAGCATTCACATGACCTTGGGCAAGACTCCCTGAGCCTCCATTCCCTCACCTGTTAGGTTTCTTCTGTGCCCTGTTCAACTGCCTGCCCCCAGGGTTGTCAGGAACACAAGGATCCTTAGCGAGAGCATTCTGCAATGGTAGACCAGAGTTCAATGTCATTAAATGTCCCCTCTACTATGTGCCCCAGTTTGATAGAGATCCACGACCTTTTTCTTGGGTACGCGCCGACACACCATGGCTTTGACCTTCCACTCCCTCCCACCAGGACCTGAGAGCCATACGTTTAGCGACACGAGATGAACTCACTATCTCAGTAATGATTCCCACCATAGCTGCCTTCAGAACAAGAGATCAGAATAGGAAATTGAATCTGAGCTTCTCACATGGAAGGCCAGAGCATTAATCATGGTGAGAACACTGGGGGTTTTTCATCTGCGTTTGGCTGGTTGGGTTCATAAAATCTCTTTCATTTTTCATCAGGAGATTCCAAGTTTTATATATTTATTATACCTCTCATTATTTCACAGCCAGCAGCATATTTTACTTGTAGCGGTGCCTAACTTGGAATAATTTTGGAAACCACGATGCTTATGAGGCATGGCTTACTAGGGCACCAGCAAGCAAGCCGTACTCTTTATTAACAGACGGGGTTAAATATTGCTTACATTTGCCCCCCGCTGTGGCCTGCCATTTCAACTTTTTTTTTTTACCCCCTAAAAACAACTCCAGAACATGGGGAGAATTCAATGTGGGCTTCCCCGTGCCCCCTGGTTCTACCTTGTCACAGTTTCAAGGGACTTGGTGTACACCGAATTTATGTGCCTCCCCATATTAATACTGAGAGGCATTGACCACTGAAGGGCAGCGGCAAGAACTACAATTTTCATGGCAAAGGTACTTCAGTGAAATATAGGACGACATTGCCTCTGCCTCCTTCAGTCCCCTCTTTAAAAATTAGTGCCCACCAGTGGCTGTCACTATAGATCAACCTTGGTGGTGGGGGGAAATATGCTCACTGAGAAGTTCTTTGGCTGAGACTCTAACACACAAGAAACCCGCTGATTACAGATGGCTTCTTGCCTCTTTCTGTGTTTCCATTCTTTCTCTGGTTTGCCTCCTCCATGAGCTCATTTGGCTGAGGTTTGACTGATTTGACCCTAAAGGAGTGAGTTTAGGTCACCCGATGTATAGAGTAAAACACAGTTTGGACGTCTACCTTCAGAAGAAAAAGTGTTTCTATACGTCACTTAGTGCTGTTTTCTCTAAGCTTAATAAGATTAGTCGATTAATATGTTTTTCTCTAGTAGGGAAGATTTGGGTCATTCTCTTCAGTTCCCATTCAGGCAACAAGCAGGAAACAATATGGACCGAGAGAGAGAGAGAGAAAGGAGGAGAAGGGAGAGAGAGGTGGTGTTAGAAGAAGAGGAAGAGAGGGAGGAAAAGGACAAGGAGGAAGGTAAGATTCATGTGTATTCATTTAGGAATCCAGAAGAATCACCAGGAGTGCTTCAGCCCAGAGTATCCAGAATTTCTTGAATACTATCCCGGCCTGGCTCTTGTGTGTCCAAAGCACCCCAAGAAATCAGTCAGGCTGTTCCCTTTCTCACCTGTCATGTTCATAAAATCTCTTTCATTTTTCACCAGGGGTTTCTAAGTTTTATATATTCATTATCTATCCCTCTCATTATTTCACCTCAGAAATTCATGACAGTACAGCTATTTAAAAACTTCAGGAAAAGACAGTTCTACAAGTTGCTGAGTTTAAACTGGGCCAAAGACGAGGTTGCTGAACAACTTCACACCAGCACCGAGCACAAGGCCCAGATCACTCAAAACATTGTCTGGGAATGACATGGTCTCTTCACAAGGAGAATTGCTCTTCTCCAAGAAAGTTGGACCAGTCCTAACTAGTTCAGGGTCAGTTTGGTATTATGATTCTAAGGCCAGACTCTGACACCACATTTGGTTTCAAATTCCACTTAACCTTGAATGCTTTTGCTCATGAGTTTCCTCACCTGTGAAATGAGGATAGTAGGAGCCACTTCTTAGGATTATGGTGAAGACAGGATAGACTGCTCTTAGCCTGGCATGTGACTCAGAGTCAATGCCGTTGAAGTGCTTATGGGGCCATCTTGTTGCACAACTCCAAGGAGCACTATTGACCTCAGAATGTGCTTGAATGACACCTTCTAGAGTTGTGCAGTGGACAACGTGCATGCTTTCCTACACAGTGGTCCTGGAGGGATCATCGCACGTCGCAATGGCCCATGCTCTCCTAGTCCTCTTCATTCCAGCCTCAAAAAGCTACACACACAAACTTGAGCTTGCGTTATCTGAAATGCAAATTAAAAATACCTTTTTGTACACATATAAGAAAACCAAAGCATCTTGTGTAGTATGCATCTTGGTAAACATGTTCCTTCCCCAAGATGAGCACAAGGAAAACCACCTTCCTTAAAGGGAATCAGGTCTTTTTAGTCAAAGAACTGACGATACATTTGGACCACAACCAAATCAGTCTCTTGAGGTTCAGAGCCTGCATTCTTGCCAGCCTTCACATTCTTGTATGATAGCCTAGAAGAAAGGAACAGTGTCTAGAGAGGTGCAAAAAGGATTTTCCAGAAG
Source organism: Neogale vison (assembly GCF_020171115.1). NCBI lineage: Eukaryota > Metazoa > Chordata > Mammalia > Carnivora > Mustelidae > Neogale > Neogale vison. The sequence goes on from NC_058091.1 coordinate 178,359,102, forward strand.
TATGTCTGGTGGAATGTCCAGATCCCATCTCCAAAACCAAGGAATCCATAATCGTACAACAGACCAGAGCAGAGACACCGAGTATCATACCTTTCTCTTCACCTGGAGCATGATTTCTGCCTCAGCAGAAACATATCGGACATACTGCCTTGAGAGCACAGAGAAACCATTTCCTACCCCATGGGTTCTAGCTGTTTCTTCCCATTCAGACTTCTACCCCAGTGTCCTTACCTAACTTCTAAGGATGGCTTCATAAACAAAAGTCCAAAAGAAAAAAAAAAAGTATCAAGTTAACTTTTAAAACTCAAATTCTGGGGCACCTGGGTGCCGCAGGGGGTTAAAGCCTCTGCCTTCAGCTCAGGTCGTGGTCCTGGGGTTCTAAGATCAGGTCCTGCATTGGACTCTTTGCTCAGTGGGGAGCCTGCTTCCTCCTCTCTCTCTGCCTGCCTCTCTGCCTACTTGTGATCTCTGTCAAGTAAATAAATAAAATCTTTCCCAAAAAAAAAAAAAAACTCAGATTCTCTTCACATGGAGAATTGCTCTTCTCCAAGAAAGTTGAGGCCTTTAGAAACTGAGTTTACAGAAATCCTCTCAAAAATTGAAGTTTGTTTTTTTTTTTTTTTTCATGTTTACCACAAGGTAATTAAATAGCATTCCATCTTCCCACTCTGTGTCCCTGGCATATCGACCTTCACCATCAAGGTAGTGAGGTGGTCAACAAACCTCCAGAAACCACATCCATGTTCCAGGCAAAAATAAGGCCAATAGCCAAAGCCTGCTCCTTGAGGGGCTTTGCCTTTTTAATTGTGAAAAGAAACCAGTCTCAGAATACTTGTCTTTCCATTTCATTGGTAGGCCTGTATCTGGTGACCACCACTGGATGAAACTGAGGTAGAAAATTCCAGATTTCTGCTTTTGAAGAAAAACAAGGAAAGAGGAAAGCAACGCAGATGACCAAGAATGAGTATGGATTCAGCCAATGAACTCAGCAAAATGGTTTATAAAAAATGTGTTAGAAATGAAAGTAACTGAATTAAATTATAAAACATTAGCATGTTCTTAACTGTTTTGGAGCAAGGTCTGTGGTTGTATTGAGAAGCTGAAGATGCCAAGTCGAGCAACATTGTGTCATTCATTCTTTGTGCAGGGTAGGTATTTTGAGTGGGAGATCTGCTGAAGAAGAGGAATATTTGTAATTTATTGAACCCAAAGTATTGGGGTATAGTCCAGCTTTTGTTACACGTTATGGTGTAGAGACCAAGAACATGGGCTTTGGAGCCAAAAACACATGGGTTCAAATTCTGACTCTGCCACAATCTATATGACCTTGGATAAGTAATTAGCTCCTGAGCTTTGGTTATCCTTTCAAGAAAATCCTGTTGCTTTAGAGTACTCATTAAATCAGATAATTATATACAATGCCATGGTAGAATATACCCACTGTGCTCCCCTTTTTTTCATGATTGTACAGTTGTACCTGGGGAATAGCTGCCCAATCAGAGACTACATATCCCAGACCCCTTTGCATCTAGGTTTGACCATGTGACCAAGACCCAGCCAATGGAATAAAAATGCAAAATGACACTGCCTAGACCATAAACCTTGCCCACAGAGTACTTTACACTGAATTTCCACTTCCTGCTTCCTGGATCGGCACCAGAGAGACCTTATAAGACTGTATAGTCTTATGAGTATGAGCAGAACGACTAGTGTAGACTCTTACCTGAGAGAGAAATGATATTCCTTAAGCCACTAATTTATTTTTCAGTCTCATGGTAGCTTATCCTACATTAACATTGGCCCTGGCACATAGTAACCCCTCAATAAATTGTAGCTACTCTTCAAATAATTAGGAATAAGGGTACCTAGGTGGCTCAGTTGGTTAAGCCTATGCCTTCAGCTCAGGTCGTGATCCCAGGGGCCCAGTTCAGTGGGGAGTCTGCTTCTCCCTCTATCCCCTCCCCACTTGTCATCTGTTTTTCTCTTTTTCAAATAAGTAAATAAAGTCTTTAAAAAAACAAGCAAATAATTAGGAATAAGGTAATATCATTATATACTTTTCCCTTTGCAACAAAATCATAGTACTAACACAAAAAAACTTGAATCTTTCTGCTTCCCAGGTCTAAAATCAATAGTTAATTGTAGAGATTATGGCATGCTTATTCAAATTAACATTTCAAAGAGTGTTGAGAGCCTGAGACGAACGTCAAATAATTCAGTGAAAAATAATAACATAGTAATGTGTGTTTGCCCAATTACCATATTACTCTTTATAACAAGTCCTAAACAATGACTGATGTTATTAAATAATAGGAATACATTAATCTAAGAAAAATGAAGGAATAATACTCTTTGGGAAGCTATAAGCAGATAGTTTCAAATAAAATCTTAGTGATTGAGAGCCATATTGACTTTAAGAAAACAGTAATTTAAGTAATCATAACTGAGCTCCATTTAAGTAAAAATATTTAACATGCTCAAGGTTCAGATATTTAATCATAAAAATAAATTACCCAGTTACACACTGTTATGAGAATTTTGTACATCTTTGAGTTGTTAGTTTTTTAAATTCCTGAAGTCTATCCTTTCAGGAAAAGAATTTATATAAAGCATGCCTCCTCTGTTTTGACCTCTACTCTCAAAATAAAGTGGGAAAGAGCTTTCCAGAAAATGAGTCATTTATACATGTATACATATGCCTTTTTTCCCCTCATGATTATAAATCTACATTTGTAGATTTATAGATTTATAGATTCCTCTCCTTCCACTCCAGAGAGCATCTTAGAGCAATTCTTAAAGAATCAACTTACTTGAAACAGAGAGTACCATAGACTCTTTTGATGTATAGCAATAAGACAGGGGCATGTGATTTTTAAGAAACAGTATAGATACTTACCTTCTTATCAAAATCAATATATAAGAATCTAAGGGAATAAAGAAACACAATTGACTGTCTCAAGTCCCATCTGAATATGCTTTTTTTTAAAAAAATGGGATTTTAACCAGAGATTCCTTAAATAGAAAAGTTCGCCCAGAAATAATCTCTAAAGTACTTTTTCTCTTTAATTCCTAGAGATCTAGACTTTCTGCCAATAGTATTTAGGATTGATATCTAGATTCATAAATATGTTCTTTTAGTGTGGCAAATTGCCTCAAGCTCTGATTTTTTTTCTTTTTATCCCCATCTTGGAGAAAAATTTATAAACATATATTTAAATTTTTGCTGCATTTTAATACTGTGAAAATCAAATAAAACTACCATCTAATCAAACAACCTCTTTAGCATTTACAAAGTACACTGTGGAAAGCACTCCCAATCCTCCCCCTGGCAGCAGCACCACCAGATAAATAAATAAATAAATAAATAAATATGCATGAGGTAGAGCCTCAGGCAAGATCTTTGAAACCTCATGTTCAACCACCTCCTATTTCTGAGGAGGGTAAAGAAGCTGGAATCAATTTTTCCCATATCTAGGATCACAAACCCAAGTCACAAAAGCCTCGCTCTTCCCATTCCCAGGACAATGTTCTTGATGCCCCAAATATATAATTTATTTAACCAACAAAAATATTTATCAAGTATCACCTATTTTCTATTATGAGTGCCAAGCCTTGAGGACATAAAATGAGGTGGGAAATTTTTCTTGTTACTTTAACAACTATCCTCAAAATGATTTTTAGAGTAAGAATGGACTTTGTTAAGGAAAATGCCTGATAGAGGCTTGGGGTAAAAAGAAACGCTTCAGGAGACTTAGACTTGACTATACCAAATTTTCAGAAAAGAAAGCAAAACTGTTTAGAACCTCACTCAGACTTGACCGTTGTAATGAGGCATACTTAGCATTGTAACAAAATGGCGACAACCTACATATCTATGAAAATTAGAATAGAAAATACATTTTTTAAAGATTTTATTTATTTATTTATTTGATACAGAGAGAGAGAGATCAGAAGTAGGCAGAGCAGCAGGCAGAGGGAGAGGGGGAAGAGACTCCCCACTTAGCAGAGAGCCCGACGTGGGGCTCGATCCCAGAAACCTGAGATCATGACCTGAGCCAAAGTCAGAGGCTTAACCCACTGAGCCACCCAGGCACCGAGAAAATACATTTTTAATATGTATTCCATATAATACTAAGGAATAGCTTAAAATGATAAAGTGGATTGTATGTACTAATAGGGAAAACTTGAAATGTATTATACCCAACTGAAGAGTCAAGCCGTGGAATAACACTGGCATTTCATACTAGTTATGTATGAAAATACATATCCAAAATACTCTATACTGTCCAAAGGAAATGTGCATATAAATGGTAGTTATCTGCAAGAGTTTACACCGAGCAGCTAGCAGTGTTCATAACATCTGGCAAAGAGACCTACATTCCAGAGGCTGGCCACTTCTTGAGAGTTTGAATTTTTACTGGGAGAATGTATTCATTTAGTGTTTTTATAATCATCCTTTTTTGTTGTTGTTCTTTCAAATTTTTATTTAAATTCCAGTTAGTTAACATGTAGTGTAATATTGGTTTCAGGAGCAGAATTGAGTGATTCATCACTTACATAGAACACCCAGTGCTCATCTTAAGAAATGCCCTCCTTAAAGGGGAGCCCCCCTACACTGTTGGTGGGAATGCAAGCTGATGCAACCACTCCGGAAAACAGCATGGAGCTTCCTCAAAAAGTTGAAAATAGAGCTACCTTATGACCAAGCAATTGCACTATTGGGTATTTACCCTAAAGATACAAACGTAGTGATCCGAAGGGGCACCTGCACCCCAGTGTTTATAGCAGCAATGTCCACAAGAGCCAAACTATAGAAAGAACCTAGATGTCCATAAACAGATGAATGGATAAAGAAGATGTGGTATATATATACAATGGAATACTATGCAGCCATCAAAAGAAATGAGATCTTGCCATTTGCGACCACGTGGATGGAACTAGAGGGTATTATGCTTAGCAAAATAAGTCAATCAGAGAAAGACAATTACTAGATGATCTCCCTGATAGGAGGAAGTGGAGAGGCAAGGAGGGGGGTTTGGGGAGTAGGAAAAGAATAAATGAAATAAGATGGGATTGGGAGGCAGACAAACAATAAGAGATTCTTAATCTCACAAAACAAACTGAGGGGAGCTGTGGGGAGGGGGGATAGGGAGAGGGTGGTGGGGTTGTGGACATTGGGGAGAGTATGTGCTATTGTGAGTGCTGTGAAGTGTATAAATCTGGTGGTTCACAGACCTGTACCCCTGGGGCTAATAATACATTATATGTTTATAAAAAATTAAAATTTTTTTTAAAAAATAAAAATAAAGAAAGAAATGCCCTCCTTAATGCCTATCCTCCAATTAACCCTTGCCCCACCCTCCTCCCCTCCAGCAACCCTCAGTGTGTTCCCTTACTAACAGTGTATAATCAAACTTCGAACACTTTTTAAATCATTTTAAGATTAAAAGAACTAAAAGGACATATATATGAATCTAGGCATTCTAAATTTAAACAAATTTAAATTTATCTAAATAAATTTAAATTTAAAATTAAATAAATTTAAATGTTTGATATTTTAAAATTACCTTAAAATATTGAGGTCTTAAATATTATTTAAACAAAGCAATCTTAACGTGAAAGATTTTAACACCTTTAAAGTAAAATACAAAGGACACAGATATACTAGTTGAATTTCTAGATCCCTAACAGAGTAAGCAAGAATATTTAATAAATAAAAATCAGTATTAAAAGGGATGTGTTTGATATTTTTAAATTACCTTTAAATATTGAGGTCTCCCTTGCATAGTTGATTGATTTATTAATGTTTCCTAAAAGAATATATACAAACTAAAATGTCTTTAACCACAAAAAAGTATTAGCTACTGTGGACTAAGTTTTTGTAGTAGCCCTAGATTTGTAGGACACGGACTAGTCCCCAACTTTTAGCTCTAAGAAAGAACATTGAACAAAGGAAAATGAAGTGACAGGCAACTCATTGTGGGTCAAAAAATGTAACTTCATTTATGAAAGTCTTTCTGTGTTGGCAGGAATATGTTAAAATACAGTTTTAATGGGAATTTAGAAGCTGTTGAATTTTTTTCCTCTTTATTAGAATTAAGAGTACAACTGCAAATAACAAAAATATTTCTGACTCAAAAATGCTGTGTTTCTGCTCACTTCACCTTCTCTTCTCTGAGTTTGGCTTACAAGTCTTTTCTATGTGTGTTATCTTGACTCCAGTGTCAAGAATGTTGGGAGTCAGGTGCTAAAATGCTAATCTCACCAAATTATCTGTTACTATGGGGGACATGGGAGTGGGGGATGAGATTAAGCCTATTGAGATCCAAAGTTGTTTTTCCAGAAAAATCAGGTCTGAACTTAACAATTACTCACATGAGTAAGTGGGAGCAGCCAGAAGCCATTTCTATTTTCATGCAGATGCCATTAGGTAATTTCTGAAGTTAATTTGCCTACCGAATTCTGTTTGTTTCCACTGACTCTGAACTGAGTGTGATTTGCACTCCCAAGCATGTATGGATTGATTTTTCAGAGGTGTTCAGAAGTGAGACAAGAATACATATGGTTTTAATAAAGACTACAGATACCCTACAAAGTAAGTAAACCACGTATGGATAATAAAAGACATTTTAGTTCGCTCAGTTATCTGGCCAGGTAAATATAGACTCTAGCCAGGCTTCCCTTGTCCACTTAGCACACTCCTGGTGGTTGTGGGGAGATGGGGGAGCTCTCCCCTCAGGTCAGCGGGTATAGACTCCAGGAATACATACTCATTGTTATGCCAGGTAAAACATTTTTTATAATCAGTGAATCGTTAAACCCTGTGAAGGTCATTCACACTTCTAACATTCTTTGGCAGGATATTCTTATACAAGACCCAGAAAGATGGGCAGGCAAGAATTCAGTCTTTGTGAGTTAAGGACTATTACACATCCTCAGAACAAAAGCTCCGTCATTTCCGTCCCTCCTGCCTTCACTTTGGCCTGTATTTCTTTTTATTTCATCCAGACCTGAGGTGTTTCTCATATGGAACCAGGTCAGATCCCAGCTCTCCCAGGACATAATGTATTGATTTCTCATGGGAAATGCCTTCTCCTGAATTTTTTTTTAAAGCCAATCAATCAATCAACAAAGACACTGAGAGCCCACCATCTCCTTCCAACTTTAATTTGACTTTAGATTATTCACAAGGTACAAAGTCAAGTGGAGTTAAATACAGTTTGAGCTGGATGAGAACCTGGCAGTCATCTAGTTGAGAACACTCATTGGCAGATGGGAAATGAAGAGTCCCAGAGCTAACGAGTGATTTGCCTAAACGCAGCATGAGTTGATGGCCAACTTTGGATTAGAATCCTGGTCACCTGGAGCCAAGGTTTTAGGTTTTCATGGAAACCCTGACAAAAAAAATAAAATGAAGAAGTTAAAGCTCCTTCAGAAAATATTATACATTTCAGTATAAACCTCAGAGAGTGAGCTTGAGAACTATGTCTGATTTAGATTTTTCTGTGGTACAACTCAAAACTAGAAGACCATTTAGGGTTGACAGTATTTCATACTTTCTGTCCTGACGATGAACATCAGTTTATCTGGATGACTTAGACTCTTATTTTCCTAGTATATTTAAACTGAGTCTGTGAATCTTCGCAAAAGTAATATTTCTTAAGCTATTTTTTCTTGGCCCTTTTCGAGGTCCTGCTGTGAGAGCTATTTGAGCTAGAATATGATCATAAGGGATGGAACTTTTTCCACTGGTAATATGGTTTCCATTAGGGCATAGTCTGCATTTATACTTGAAAATCTTATTAATTGAGTTACTATTATATGATCAAAAATACTTCACATTCACTAAAATAAAAACACATTAGAGTAAGGGCAGTTTGACAAAAGTGTGATATTTGCAGAGAGCGCCAGGGGTTATCCATTTAAAAGGCCAAGTTAAATAAGACACAATTAGATCTCATTTGGTCTCCTACCTCTTAGGATTCATAAACACACATTTCTGCCATCCTGCGGGAATGAGTTTCGCCTTAATTGTGTCTTGTTTCCTTTGGCCAATCTACGTTATTCTCAGACTCTTCTGACAGGCGCTTTCAGCAAATACCACACGTCCCTGTGTCTTGGTGACCTTTTTTCAAACTGGCTTTTCCTTTACCTTATTAAATGTTTTTGAACAGATATCATATTTTATTTTGTTTAGAAAAATAACAGAAAGGGTAAGAATTTATTCCTCCACATGGCCATGAGAAGGAAATAGACATCAACAACAGAATTTTTAGAAAAACAGGCTCCAAACCAGTTCTGAATATTCAGACTTTTCTCCCAAGAATGTCCATGGCAAATTAATATGTGACCTCCTGCTATGCAGTGTGTCCTCAAAGGCAGGTTTTCAAAAATTCACAGAAGGAGATCTCAAGTGCTAAGACATTACAAGATGTAAAAACTGAGACTAAAAATTTAAGTTTCAAAGTTGCTTATTGCAAATGGACTTAAAAATTTGGTAACATTTCAAGTGGACCTGGAGTTACCAGGACTCTCCTCCAGCATTATTTGGACCCACTCCCCTGGCCACACCCTCCTGGCTCTGAGCTCCACATCAGTCCCCAACTCTGGGTACCTTTCATCTACTTTTTTCTACTCTCAGGTTGCCAAGACTTACATGTGAAAGTCACAGAGAATGCTGATAGAGGCTACTAGAGGTTTCTTCTACTCTACCACTAGTAGTAGAAACACTTGGGCTTTGACCCCAGACCAGTCCCCATCTCCGCCACTCTGCCATGTCCCCTGGAGGCCTCATCCATTCTCACAGCCTTCCCAGCTACTTCTGCTGGGCTGCAAAGTACCTGGAATTTCCTCACACCTGTATTTGATTATTTGATTATAAGTTCCTCCCCTTACTAGCTAAATAACCATGAGCAAATTGCTTCAATTCTCTGCTTCTCATTCCCCTCTTCAATTCAATCAGGGTAAGCATCTTTGTCGTGCAAAGCTCCTGTGGTGAAGGGTATATAATACACACAGTATAGTGTCTGGTTTGTAACTGGGTTATAATAACACTTCAGTGTGACTCAGCAGATTTCCTCTCTTTCTCTTTGACTCAGTGCATTTCCCCACAGAAGCTACTCCAAACAGCTTTCGGAGCTCTAAGGTTCCCAGTCTTGCTTCTAACTCTTGGCCAAGGAGAAAACCAAAGTTATCCTGCCAATGGTTCATAGCCTCCTCCCTCCCTGGCTGTCCTGAGCCCCACCGCCACTAACCCCCCAGCTCAAGATCAGGATCTCTCAGTGCTCCCCTGGGATCTTTCCTCCAGGCTGTCCCTCAGGAAGCTGCATCATCTCTGCCCCTCTCCCAGTTCCCCTCTGGACTGTGGACTTCTGTCTTCCATGTTTTCCCTATCACATCTTAGTGGCTTTGTCACTAGCATGTTCATAACTGATGGACTCCATGTTGATGAAAGGTAGGCTCTCCTTATCTTGATATAAGGGAGGAATTGACTGACATGTGTCTCGTATGATCCTCTTCTACTCAGGCCATGAACTTGAGATTAACACTGCTCTAAGGGACAAGATGGAAGTGTCAGAAAGGAACTACATCTGAGTTTTGGCCCTTCATTCAAAAGTCCTGGTAGAAGACTGTGTGATTCCTCAACCTCTTGCCCAAATTGGGTTCTCACAGGTGGGGAGAAGAGATGTAGAGAGGGATACAAGATGTTTAGGTACAGGAGAGCTTTGGAGGGAGACATGGAATATGTTCCCCACCCACCCACCTGCACCCATTAAAACATCAAGGCCAAGGTAGAATCTGTAGATTTATTTAATAGCTCTCACGTGGAAATGAAGCCATGGTTGGCTGACCCAACCCCCTGATAAAGCTTCCTTGAGGACCCAGTTGGTAAAACAAAGCAACAGGAAATTTTCATTTCCCTTCCACCAGAGAGATAAAGAATACTGAGGGAAAATGTTAAGATCCAAAGGGGTCTCATGGTTGTGTTTAAAGTATTCAGCTGTGAAGAGCAGCATGGGTTGTGGAATGGGAAACCCGGCGGGATCACTGACATCTCAGAGGACACTCTTTTTTTTTTTTTTTTTTTAAGATTTTATTTATTTATTTGACAGAGATTACAAGTAAGCAGACAGGCAGGCAGAGAGAGAGGAGGAAGGAAGCAGGCTCCCTGCTAAGCAGAGAGCCTGATGTGGGGCTCAATCCCAGAACCCTGAGATCATGAACCGAGCCGAAGGCAGAGGTTTAACCCACTGAGCCACCCAGGTGCCCCTCAGAGGACACTCTTGAGGATGGGAGACAGGAACTAGAAACATGACCACAGGGTCATTGAAAAACCCTCCCAGGCCAGCCTCACATTGCTCCCAAGGTTATATGCCAGGCAGAGGAGGAAAAGACTAGGAAAAGCACAGTCCCCAACCCACACACCAACTAGATTGTCAGCTCTCTGAGGACAGAACCCTGTCCTCCTTGGTTTACCCTAGTACCCCATACACACCAATCCACAAATTTCATTTGAATTGACTTAGTGGGTTACTTTATTTCCTTTTCTGTTACACTGAAATGCCACAAAAATCATTGTCCCATGGTGTTTTTTCCCCCACCTTCACCATAAATGATGCATTAAAAAACAACCGTGGTTCTGGATAGATGAAGAAATCTATGAGAGTAAAAATTTAAACATTGGTCCGCTATAGCTACACACTAAGTTGGAAAGTTGAAAGAAATATTTTAAATAGCCTGAACCAATAAGGGGAACATGTCCAGGTATGAGTGAAATAGCTAAAAAATTGAATTAGGATATTTCATTGACAAGCATAAATCTTATGATGAAGATTCAAAATGTTAAAAAAAAATGTAAATACTTAGAAAAATATAGGTTGCATAGAATATGTAAAATGAAGTTATTTCTCATCACACCAAAGCAAAGTTCCAACACTGGTTGACACAGGCCCTGAAACTACATGTAGGAATCTACAGCAGTATGTGCTCCTCAGCCATAAAAAACAACTGAACCCAAGTTAAGTCAACAGCCCAATCCCGATGTTATTTTAGAACTATCCAATCAAAAATTATGTCTTAAATATCTCATTTCTCATTTAAAAATTCCAGAAAAAATATTAGTGATCATCATTTTGTAGTCGAAGAAAAAGAGGCCCAGAATAGTTCACCAATGATCCAAGGTCACATATCCACCTATCAGATAGACCCATACTAAAAACATTCCTCTAAGTGAACAGAGAAACATTTTAACAATTTAGGGATTCACTCAGCAGATGAGATCCCAAGGAACAAAGTTTTCTTGGAATTAGTACATCATAAAACAACAAAATAAAATATTAATCCCATTCCTTGCCATGAAAAAGATTCGGAATTTTTTAAGTGATAGTATTCTGTGTTGGCAAATACACAAGGAAGTGGTCTTTCTCATTTATTTTGGTCTAGTGCAGTATTTTTTGGAATATAAGGAAGCAAGAAAAATGAAAAGTTTTAAAGTATGCAGGGACACACAAAGTTTTTTATTCAGTCATGTTCATTGCTACATTATATATAATAATGAAATAATAAAACCTGAATGTCCAACAATCAGGAAGCATTTCAATGTATAATGCACATCCAAAGGATAGCACTCTATATAGCCATAAAAAGTTGTTATTCTGAAAACTACTCAGGAATATAAAGAAATATACTTAGCATAAAATATACTACTTATGTGGAAATGTGTGCGCTCATGCGCGCAGGTGTGTATGTGTGTGGAATGAAAGGGGTTATTTTTAGCTGTGGCACTCCAAGTAATTTTCTCCCTGAGGTTTGCAGTGTTCTAGGTGACTGTGAACAAGCTCCTTAAGTCTTTTGATTCTCCACTGGGGAAGGTGAGTGGAGCAACTGCCACCCAGCTACTTCCCAGTAGTGGGAAGTACCCAGCTACTTCCACTGGAATCTTCAACAACCTTCCCCACGTGTATCTGGAGACCACCACCAGCACCCTCAGCAACAGTGACTTCCAGTCGGCTCACGGTACTGCCGGGTTGCGGGGTGGGGTTCACAATGCCACTAGGGAAGCCAGCCAAAAATTCCACCTGTCACTAGTCCCTGGCACGGTCTTCAGGGCCAAACAACATCCATTGCTCATGTTCTGTTGGGATGGTACCAAACAAAACTCCATTGCCTTCTTATTCTGGGAACTGACTTATTTTACATTGCCTCCCTCTCTCCATCTGCCGTTCATTTTCTCCATTGCATTTATCACTTTTTAAGATACTGTGTAATTAACTCATTGACTGTGTTCAAGTATCTCCTTGGTTCACTGATACACCCTCTGAGCCACCCAGGTGCCCACAAATAATAGATTCTTAATGAGTAGTTTTGAATGAATAGATGGATAAAGAGTGAACAAACAAATGGATATTAGAGCTCTTTAGGGGCACTTGGGTGGGTTAGTGGATTGAGTGTCTAACTCTCAATCTCAGCTTGGGTCTTGATCTCAGGGTCCCGAGTTCCAGCCCCACATTGGGTCTATATGGAGCCCTCTTAAAAAAAGAAGAAGAAAAAGAAAAAAAAAAAAAAGAATGGAGGGGTGCCTGGGTGGCTCAGTGGGTTAAACCTCTGTCTTCAGCTCAGGTCATGATCCCAGAGTCCTGGGATCAAGCCCCACATAGGGCTCTCTGCTCAGCAGGAAGCCTGCTTCCCCCCCACCCTCTGCCTGCCTCTGCCTACTTGTGATCTCTGTCTGTCAAATAAATAAAATCTTTAAAAATAAAATAATTAAAAAAAAAAGAATGGAGGGACGCCTGGGTGGCTCAGTTGGTTAAGCAGCTGCCTTCGGCTCAGGTCATGATCCCAGCGTCCTGGGATCGAGTCCCACATCGGGCTCCTTGCTCGGCAGGGAGCCTGCTTCTCTCTCTGCCTGCCTCTCTGCCTGCCTGTGCTCACTCTCTCTCCCTCTCTCTCTGACAAATAAATAAATAAAATCTTAAAAAAAAAAAAAAAAAAAGAATGGATATTATGCTCTTTAAAATTTCCTTTACCAAATTTCCATGTATAGAGCAAAACTTGTAACTGACAATTTATGAGCCATATCTAGACCATTTTAGTACAAGCAGTAATTTCTTTTAAAATTTTTATTTAGAAATCATTTTAGGTCATGCGGTGCTATAAAAATAATATAGTGAAATTACAATGTACCCTCGTCTAGCATCCCCCAATGACATCTTATATAGTCCCCATGGTATTTTACATCGAAATTGATGACTACATTTAAAAATCAGGAAATCAAACACACAATAAAATAGGGATTTTTAATGGCTCCATAAAAGCCATTAGATTTGGTAAACCTGGGCCACCTTCCTGCCTGCAGGAATCACCTGGGACTGACAATGGTTGCCTCCTCCAGGCAGGGCACGTTCAAGCCTGCTTGGCACAGACCTCACTACTCTCTATTGTATTGCTTACACTGAGACTCTTAGTTGACATTTATCTTAATACAACCCAAACTGTATATAAATGCCCCTTCCTGGAAGCTCAGCTCCCCAAAGACATTGTTTTGGTGACGATGGTGGGCTGGGTTGGTTTTTTCACTAGTATCTACCATGTGCTTAGAACAGGGCCTGACATACAACTGTTGACTTAATTAATTAATGATTGAATCAAGCCACCCCATTTACATTATCAGCCTGACCTTCATAGGCATTTACATGTGAAACCTCTTGTATATAGCAAATAAGTTCTCCATTGTGGAGCAGTTTTGCTCTGGTGAAGTAGCCAGACTTCCCCAGTTTGATATAGCTGTCATCCCCACTGTTATTCTTTATACAGAAGTAAATTCCCGCCTTCATTGTAAGTGTTCACAAGAAGCAAAATTCATTTGTTAGTTTTTTGCTGGGTCAGAATAGCTCTCTATTGACTTGGGCACAGTTCTTCCCAAAGTTATAGAAACATGAATTCATTTGCACAGCTAATATCCCAGGTGTGAGTCAACTCCCAAGAGGATTGGCCCAGGAATGGTCAACATCTCCCTTTGTTCCAGTCCTCCACCACCCTAGTCCTAGACATAGCTATTGAGTCTTTTAAACACGTGGTCATTCCATTCTAGTGACTGTGTTACCTTCTCCTGACCTTGCTCAGGGCAAACTGAGCCCCTTCCAGCAGATTTCCCTAATTTGAGTCTCAGGCAAAAAAACTGGAGGTCTTGATACTTTCCCCTCTCAGAGAGCCTCTGTATCCCTAGGCAAAGGAGGGCACTCCCTCTGTATGCTCTATATTCTGGAGTTCATTGGAGACAAAGACTTCCTCACAGTGAGACAAGGAGTGTGTCAGTACAGAATGTTAGTAGAGCAATGTAAACATGTTGCCTTACTTCTAATAAGGAAGGAGAGTCACTCAAATTAATCTTATAACAAAAATTATTTCATATTGGCTTGCCCTCTTCATTTTTTTTTTTAAGATTTTATTTACTCATTTGACAGAGAGCACAAGCAGGGGGAGTGGCAGGCAGAGGACTGAGCAGCAGACTGAGCAGACAGCCTTACTCAGGGCTCAATTCCAGGACTCTGGGCAGACATTTAACGACTAAGCCACCCAGACACCCCTGCTCTTCTCATTTAAAATACAGTAACGTCAGGTGTACTGTTTCCATTTCAGTCCTCAGACACCACACTGCATGTCCATATAGAATGAACCTAATTTTATGTGCCATGTACAGAAAAATCCTGGAGTAAAAAACATCAAAATAGGGGTGCCTGGGTGGTTCAGTGGGTTAAAGCCTCTGCCTTCAGCTCAGGTTATGATCTCAGGGTCCTCGGATGGAGCCCCACATCAGGCTTTCTGCTCGGCGGGGAGCCTACTTCCTCCTCTCTCTGCCTGCCTCTCTGCCTACTTGTGATCTCTGTTTGTCAAATAAATAAATAAAATCTTTTTAAAAAATAAAAATATTAATAACAGCTAGATTTACACAGTTAGATAAGTATTGTTCTCCTAAAGAATGGGTATACTTATATATCCATTTAGAAGGTTTTTGGCTGCAAGTGATGAATTCCCAGTGACACCACTTACCAGACTGAGGTTTGTTTTTCTTGTAACAAGAAGTCCTTAGACACTTTGATTTGACCTTGGTTTCATGGCTCATGGATGTGATCAAGGAAACAAATTTTATGTCTTTCTTCCTTATTGTGTTGGCTTTTCATCCTTCGGCTTTCCCAGAGGCCCCTACAATGTCTCATTTCTAAAACAATGCCTTAAGGCCATCCCCATAAGCAAAAGGGACTAGAAACACTGAATTATGTTAGACCCAGGACAATGGAGAATGACCACAACAGTTGTACTGTGCACAACCCGTGAAAACCTATGTGGTCCCACTTACAACTGTTGCTTTTCATATCCTGGGGTTGGCCTAAACAAAACATTGGTTCTATAACATGGAAAAGGAAGACTAGCTCTTAGCAGAGGGGAGGGGAGAGCAATTAGCAACATCTGCCATGGTTTCTTATAATCTACTCTCTTCATGTTCAGTCACAGTTACTGGTTTTTAAATATGTGTGATGATACTACCTCCTTGATTTCTGTCTCCAATGAGTGAAAAACATCATTAGTCCCTGAAAAAGAGTAAAATTCTTGGTTATCAGCCATTCACAGTTCAGTTTGATCTGAGAAGACCTGGATATGTTATCCCCAACATTAAAAAAAAAATTATACTTCAGGGCACCTGGGTGGCTCAGTCAGCTAAGTGTCCGCTTTTGACTCAGGTCATGATCTCAGAGTTCTGGGATCGAGTCCCTCATCAGGCTCCCTGCTCAGCCACAAGCCTGCTTCTCCCTCTGCCTCTCCCTTTTTCTTTGTTTCTCATAAATAAATAAATAAATAAAAATCTTTGCTGCTGAGAAACATCACTTAAGCAAGCCTTTTGAAATCACCAAAGCGGTCTCTACCTACACAGGTAAAAATACATATATATTCTATATCTTCCCTCACTTAGAAAATCTGTAAACATCTTGTCCCAGAAAGCAGCCCATCTTTTGTTACCCATTTCCCTGCACGTTTCTGAGAATACATAATTGCAGGGTGGCTACAATTTAGTTGTATTGGGAATCTTTCACCATTTTACCCAGCATTAAATCAACCACCAACTATGTTCTGCCACTAAGACAACTGCGCGGATGGCTATTTCATGTGGCGTCCTTTATTCCTTTGTGATGCCCTTTCCTGTTGAACTGAGAGTTCCGTCAGTACTAAACCAGTGAACCTTTTCCATGCTCCATGATGCTCTGACAGTCATTGTTATCTAAGTGGGAAGAAGGCTTTCGCTAAAGCGTAATTTTTTTAGCATCAGCAAAGGAAGCGGACCTCAAACACCTCTCCTTTCGTGTCTGTTCTTCCCATCCACTGAAGGCAATTTTACCCAATTCTAATGTAAAATAGCTGTTCGGAAGGTTTTTTTTCCCTTAAGATTTTATTTATTTATTTGACAGAGAGAGAGCACAAATAGGCAGAGAGGCAGGCAGAGAGAGAGAGAGGAGGAAGCAGGCTCCCTGCTGAGCAGAGAGGCCAATGCAGGGCTCGATCCTAGGACCCTGAGATTATGACCTGAGCCAAAGGGCAGAGGCTTAACCCACTGAGCCACCCAGGTGCCCCAGCTGTTCACATGTTCTTAACAGGCATTCCTCTTCTGTATTGTTTGCTAGTGATATGACACCGTCCCTGGCCTTGTCACTTGATAAGGAATTCTGGCAATGGCCCCCTTTTTTTTCTTGCTTGTGTTACGTCTGAGTATAATAATTATCTTAACTTTCGTAACTGCCTTTATAACTTTCTTAAGACTGGTGTAATTTATATTGTTTTTTTTTTTCTGTAAGAGTTGAAGCGTTGAATAAAGCCTTTATATCTCTGCCCTCTCCTTAAACTCTGGCAGTTCTGTCCTGGAAAGCATTTTTTTATACTTGTTCTTGTTAGAATTATTACTGGTTTACCAGTGAAATCACTCTGCTTTGCTTGAACATTGCACACACGTCTCAGTGGCTCTATGTCACTCTATAAAAGTTTCGTGACTAAATAAATAAATAAAAGTTTTGTGACTGAAATTAGGGACAAAATAACGGCCAGTCCAATTAAACCCAATATTCAGCTATTTACTTATTTTTTTAACTTCAGATTTGACCCTTGCCTCTTCTAGCTGCCTGTGTGGAATCATCACATTATTAATTTCTCTGTCTCACCATAAGAGTCACATTTTACGGTGACACAGAGTTGGAACTTTCGTGTGGCTGTTTGTCACCTTGCTCCATTGATTCATTCTTGTGAACTGGGTTTTTAGCAATATCTAAGAATAACACTAAAAGGCCAATTTAACACATAGAAATAACAAGCAAATCGTGTAAGTATGTCACACTAGGTGAACTGACCAACACAGTCCCTGTCCTATAGACACACTTGAAGAATATCGGACGTCTTAAAAATAGTAAGTTACGTTAAATCTCTGTATTTGGAAGATTGTTCCATTAGTTCTCCTGAAACTGTCACACTACTATCTATAAACCACTTGATAGGCCACAGAGGTCCCCAGAGATCCCGAGATCCCTGGGAACTTATTAGACAATAACATACGCTCAAGGTACAGTTCCTCCAGCCACTGAATGAAGAATTTGAACTCCAAATCTAAGAGCATTTTTGACTTGAAAGTTCTGTATCTTTCATTTAATCCACTTTAAGGAAAGCATTCTTGCTGCAAACAGCAAAAGGTATAATCAGATTAATAAATTTGATCTTCTAATTTATTCTGGTTAACTTCTTCCATTTTGACCTATGAGAACACAGTTAAGTACACATAATATACCCCAAGAACACAGTCTATCCCAGGTCCTACATCCACCTTTAATCCCAGGAAATCAAAAAAGAGTATCAAAACTCTGCCAAAATCTGTGGAACTTTATTTTCTTAATTTTACATTTGCTATAAAACTAAAATTTATTTTTAAAGAAATTAAAGTTCATCAGTGTTTTTCACTATTGGGTTTTTTTTTAATACTTTATTTTTTATTCATTTTTATTTAAATTCAGTTAATTGACTTCGTGTATTATTAGTTCCAGAGGTAGAATTCAGTGATGCATCAGATACATATAACACCCAGTGCTCATTACGTCATGTGCCCTCCTCCTTAATGCCCATCACCCAGTTACCCCATCCACACCCCCCAGCAACCCTCTTATGATTAAGAAAGAGTCTCTTGTGATTTGCCTCCCTCTCTGATTTCATCTTGTTTTATTTTCCCCTCCTACCCCTGTGCTCCTCTATTTTGTTTCTTAAATTCCACACACCAGTGAGATCATATGATAATTGCCTTTCTCTGACTGACTTATTTCACTTAGTATAATACTCTCTAGTTCCATCTACATCATTGCAAATGGGAAGATTTCTTCTTTCTTTTTTTTGAAGGCTATGCAATATTCCAGTATATTTATATACCACATCTTCTTTATCCATTCATCTGTCAGTAGACATCTGGGCTCTTTCCATAGTTTGGCTATTGTGGACATTGCTGCTATAAACATTAGGGTGCAGGTGCCCCTTCGGATCACTACATTTGTATCTTTGGGGTAAATACCTAGTACTACAATTGCTGGCTCATAAGGTACCTTTATTTTCAACTTTTTGAGGAATCTTTATTTTCAACTTCTTGAGGAATCTCTATACTGTTTTCCAGAGTGGCTGCACCAGCTTGCATTCCCACCAACAGTGTAGGAGGGTTCCCCTGTCTCCACATCCTCACCAACATCTGTCATTTCCTGGCTTGTTAATTTTAGACATTCTGAATGGTGTGAGGTGGTATCTCATTGTGATTTTGATTTTTATTTCCCTCATGCCAAGTGATGTTGTACATTTTTTCACATGTCTGTTGGCCATTGGGATGTCTTTTTTCAGAAATGTCTGTTCATGTCCTCTGCCCATTTCTTGATTGGATTATTTGTTCTTTGGTTGTCAAGTTTGAGAAGTTCTTTATAGATTTTGAAAACTACTCTTTTTTTTTAAGATTTTATTTATTTATTCGACAGACAGAGATCACAAGTAGGCAGAGAGGCATACAGAGAGAGAGAGAGGAGGAAGCAGGCTCCCCACGGAGCAGAGAGCCGGATGCGGGGCTCGATCCCAGGACCCTGGGATCATGACCTGAGCCGAAGGCAGAGGCTTTAACCCACTGAGCCACCCAGGCGCCCTGAAAACTACTCTTTATCTGATAAGACATTTGCAAATATCAGCTCCAATTCTGTAGGTTTTCTTTTGGTTTTGTCAACTGTTTCCTTTGCTGCTCAGAAGTTTTTATCTTGATAAGGTCCCAATAGTTCATTTTTTGCCTTTGTTTCCCTTGTCTTTGGAGGTGTGTCTACCAAGAAGTTGCTGCAGCCAAAGTCAAAGAGGTTGCTGTCTGTATTTGCTAGGATTTTGATGGATTTCTGTCTCACATTTAGCTCTTTCATCCATTTTGAGTCTATTTTTGTGTGTGGTGTAAGGAAATGGTCCAGTTTCATTCTTCTGTATGTGGCTGTCCAGTTTCCCCAATACCATTTGTCAAAGAGACTGTCTTCTTTCCATTGGACATTCTATCCTGCTTTGTCAAAGATTTGTTGACCATAGAGTTGAGTGTCCATTTCTGGGTTCTCTGTTCTGTTCCATTGATCTATGTGTCTGTTTTTGTGCCAGTACCATATTGTTTTGATGATTACAGCTTTGCAATATAGCTTGAAGGCTGGCATTGTGATGCCACTAGTTTTGGTTTTCCTTTTCAACATTCCTTTGGCTATTTGGGGTCTTTTATGGTTCCATAAAATTTTAAGGTTATTTGTTCCAGCTCTGTGAAAAAAAAGTTGGTGATATTTTGATAAGCCTTGCATTGGATGTATAGATTAGTCTAGGTAGCATATACATTTTAACAATATTTTTCTTCCAATCCATGAGCATGGAATATTTTTCTATGGAATATTTTTCGATTTCTTTATGTCTTCCTCAATTTCTTTCATGAGTGTTCTATAGTTTTCTGAGTACATATCCTTTGTTTCTTTGGTTAGGTTTATTCCTTAGGTATCTTACAGTTTTGGTTACAATTATAAATGGGATCAACTCCTTAATTTCTCTTTCTTCTGACTCACTGTTAGTGTATAACAATGAAACTGATTTCTGTACATTGATTTTATATCCTGCCATGTTGCTAAATTCCTGTATGAGTTCTAGCATTTTTGGGTAGAGTCTCTTGGATTTTTCTGGGTAACTTTAGACTGTATTATTAATGTTGACTGGAGTTCACCACAAATCCTCCAGACTAGAAGACAGAAAGAAAATTAACAGGTAGACGTGGAAAAGAGTTGTGTTTTTTGTGCTTGGGAGCTGTGGAAATCTGCAACAGCTAGAGCTCTCTAGGAATGGTAAGGAGTTTCTTAAAAAAAGAGGCAGGCAGAGAGAGGGGGAAGCAGGCTCACAGCTGAGAAGAGAGCCCCAATCCCAGGACCCTGGGAGCATGACCTGAGCCGAAGGCAGAGGCTTTAACCACTGAGCCACCCAGGCGTCCCTTTTAGGGGGTACTCAGAGAAACCATCAATGCTAATATACTTAGGACACCATAGTAAAAATTCTATACTAATAAGGAAGGTGTGATAATCTTTAAAATATTTTCCAATTCTAAGATTTTTATTACAGACCAAAAATGAATATAAGACCTTTGTTGTAGCATTGCAGTCTAAAATTTCCATAAATAACAAAATGATGATAATAGGATTGATTGTAATCAAACCAGCAAAGCACTATCATTTTTGTCTAATGGATCATTAAAAAAAATTGATCCAAAAAGGTTAGCCCTGTATATATAAATAAAAGCCCAACTCTGTATAACATCACAGTCTTGTTCTTAACTTCCCAAGGACCATGGCTCTTGATCAATCTCTAGCAATAAACAGATTGCCTTAATAACTCTAGCAATAAAAATAGGAGAAGAGAAAATTGGTTTTTTTCCTCCAGTAGTTATACCTGTTTCTCTAAACAGTGCCTGAAATCATCTAAGTAATAAAAAGTGATGAACTCCTAAAAGGAAATAGGCAATTTTTAAGGTATGTCTCTTTCTTTGGGACTCTGTCTCTTTTTGGTATGTTTTGCTTTGGATAATCTCTTTATATCTCCTATCTTATGCTGTAGCTGTACATAAAAAATAGAGCATGGGGAAAGTGTTCCCTAGTATATTTTCCCACAAAAGCCCAAGATACTTTCACTCCTAAGTACTATACCTCCATCTTCTAAAGATCCAGTCAGATTTTATTATAATATTTTTGGTTTTGGCAAATGTCGGAAACCAAGCAAAGGCAGAAAGAGCCAAGTATATGGTGAAGATGTATGGTAGTACTAGTTAACAGTACCTTCTTTTCTTATAGATTACCAACCAATAAAAGTAAATTTCCTTAAATAAAAACAGAATATCTGAATTTCTAGGGTCAGCACTATGAGAAATTTTGAATTTGCTACTGAATGAATACTGTTTGCTTCTTATGTGACTCTAAGCAGCTTTCGGCACTTCCTTCCTTGGAGGAAATATATTTCCAGCCTCTTACTATAGGCTATAAAATAAAAACCGAGAAAATACACATTTTGAAAAAAAAATGTATAAGTAGGCTATTATATGATCATTCGGTATTGCTTAAAATGTAAAACAGTCATTACATACCTAATAACTGAACTTCTAAACAAGAATCAGTTCTCTTTTTTTCTTTTTTTCCTTTCTTTTTAATTAAGTAGGTTCCATGCTTAATGTGGGGCTTGAACTCATGATCCTGAGATCAAGATTCACATGCTCTATTGGCTGAGCTAGCCACGTGCCCCCAGAATCAGCTTCTGTCTCAAATTATTTTGAGATCCTTCTTTACCTTAAATGCTATTTTAAAAAAATGCCCTTGT
The DNA here is from genome assembly GCF_020171115.1 of Neogale vison. NCBI lineage: Eukaryota > Metazoa > Chordata > Mammalia > Carnivora > Mustelidae > Neogale > Neogale vison. The sequence goes on from NC_058091.1 coordinate 178,381,020, forward strand.
GGGATTCACTGAGCTTGAATAAACAAAAAGATAGTATACAAAAAGTAGAAGAAATTATTATTTAACCAACTCTAAGTCCATAAATATCTATATTTGTATGACACAGTAATTTTTTTTAAGATTTTATTTATTTATTTGACAGACAGAGATCACAAGTAGGCAGAGAGGCAGGCAGAGAGAGAGGAAGGGAAGCAGGCTCCCCACTGAGCAGAGAGCCGGATGCGGGGCTCAATCCCAGGACCCTGGGATCATGACCTGGGCGGAAGGCAGAGGCTTTAACCCACTGAGCCACCCAGGTGCCCCTTCTATGACACAGTAATTTAAAATACAAGAATGGGAAGCACTTGTTTCTAGATAAAAAATACTTTACCCCTACAGATGTAACTTACTTAAGTCCCTAATTCTTTAATTATCATGCTTATATTATCAAGCCAGAACTTCTTTTAAAATGAGATGTGGGGTTTTCCACATATAGTATCATATCATCTGCGAAGAGTGATAGTTTGACTTCTTCTTTGCCGATTTGGATGCCTTTAAATTCCTTTTGTTGTCTGATTGCTGAGGCTAGGACTTCTAGTACTATGTTGAATAGCAGAGGTGATAATGGACATCCCTGCCGTGTTCCTGACCTTAGCGGAAAAGCTTTCAGTTTTTCTCCATTGAGAATGATATTTGCGGTGGGTTTTTCATAGATGGCTTTGATGATATTGAGGTATGTGTCCTCTATCCCTACACTTTGAAGGGTTTTGATCAGGAAGGGATGCTGTACTTTGTCAAATGCTTTTTCAGCATCTATTGAGAGTATCATATGGTTCTTGTTCTTTCTTTTATTGATGTGTTGTATCACATTGACTGATTTGCGGATGTTGAACCAACTTTGCAGCCCTGGAATAAATCCCACTTGGTCGTGGTGAATAATCCTTTTAATGTACTGTTGAATCCTATTGGCTAGTATTTTGGTGAGAATTTTCGCATCTGTGTTCATCAAGGATATTGGTCTATAGCTCTCTTTTTTGATGGGATCCTTGTCTGGTTTGGGGATCAAGGTGATGTTGGCCTCATAAAATGATTTTGGAAGTTTTCCTTCCATTTCTATTTTTTGGAACAGTTTCAGGAGAATAGGAATTAGTTCTTCTTTAAGTGTTTGGTAGAATTCCCCCAGGAAGCCATCTGGCCCTGGGCTTTTGTTTATTTGGAGATTTTTAATGACTGTTTCAATCTCCTTACTGGTTATGGGTCTGTTCAGGCTTTCTATTTCTTCCTGGTTCAGTTGTGGTAGTTTATATGTTTCTAGGAATGCATCCTTTTCTTCCAAATTGTCAAATTTGTTGGCGTAGAGTTGCTCATAGTATGTTCTTATAATAGTTTGTATTTCTTTGGTGTTAGTTGTGATCTCTCCTCTTTCATTCATGATTTTATTTATTTGGGTCCTTTCTCTTTTCTTTTTGATAAGTCTGGCCAGCGGTTTATCAATTTTATTAATTCTTTCAAAGAACCAGCTCCTAGTTTCGTTGATTTGTTCTATTGTTTTTTTGGTTTCTATTTCATTGATTTCTGCTCTGATCTTTATGATTTCTCTTCTCCTGCTGGGCTTAGGGTTTCTTTCTTGTTCTTTTTCCAGATCCTTTAGGTGTAGGGTTAGGTTGTGTACCTGAGACCTTTCTTGTTTCTTGAGAAAGGCTTGTACCGCTATATATTTTCCTCTCAGGACTGCCTTTGATGTGTTCTGGACTTCAAGCTCTATTACAAAGCTGTCATCATCAAGACAGCATGGTATTGGCACAAAAACAGACACATAGATCAATGGAACAGAATAGAGAGCCCAGAAATAGACCCTCAGCTCTATGGTCAACTAATCTTTGACAAAGCAGGAAAGAATGTCCAATGGAAAAAAGACGGCCTCTTCAATAAATGGTGTTGGGAAAATTGGACAGCCACATGCAGAAAAATGAAATTGGACCATTTCCTTACACCACACACAAAAATAGACTCAAAATGGATGAAGGACCTCAATGTGAGAAAGGAATCCATCAAAATCCTTGAGGAGAACACAGGCAGCAACCTCTTCGACCTCAGCCGCAGCAACATCTTCCTGGGAACATCGCCAAAGGCAAGGGAAGCAAGGGCAAAAATGAACTATTGGGATTTCATCAAGATCAAAAGCTTTTGCACAGCAAAGGAAACAGTTAACAAAACCAAAAGACAACTGACAGAATGGGAGAAGATATTTGCAAACGACATATCAGATAAAGGACTAGTGTCCAAAATCTATAAAGAACTTAGCAAACTCAACACCCAAAGAACAAATAATCCAATCAAGAAATGGGCAGAGGACATGAACAGACATTTCTGCAAAGAAGACATCCAGATGGCCAACAGACACATGAAAAAGTGCTCCATATCACTCGGCATCAGGCAAATACAAATCAAAACCACAATGAGATATCACCTCACACCAGTCAGAATGGCTAAAATCAACAGGTCAGGAAATGACAGATGCTGGCGAGGATGCGGAGAAAGGGGAACCCTCCTACACTGTTGGTGGGAATGCAAGCTGGTGCAACCACTCTGGAAAACAGCATGGAGGTTCCTCAAAATGTTGAAAATAGAACTGCCCTATGACCCAGCAATTGCACTACTGGGTATTTACCCTAAAGATACAAACGTAGTGATCCAAAGGGGCACGTGCACCCGAATGTTTATAGCAGCAATGTCCACAATAGCCAAACTATGGAAAGAACCTAGATGTCCATCAAGAGATGAATGGATAAAGAAGACGTGGTATATATACACAATGGAATACTATGCAGCCATCAAAAGAAATGAAATCTTGCCATTTGCGACAACATGGATGGAACTAGAGCGTATCATGCTCAGCAAAATAAGTCAAGCGGAGAAAGACAACTATCATATGATCTCCCTGATATGAGGAAGTGGTGATGCAACATGGGGGCTTAAGTGGGTAGGAGAAGAATCAATGAAACAAGATGGGATTGGGAGGGAGACAAACCATAAGTGACTCTTAATCTCAAAACAAACTGAGGGTTGCTGGGGGGAGGGAGGTTGGGAGAAGGGAGGTGGGGTTATGGACATTGGGGAGGGTATGTGCTTTGGTGAGTGCTGTGAAGTGTGTAAACCTGGCGATTCACAGACCTGTACCCCTGGGGATAAAAATATATATTTATTTAAAAAAAATTTTTTAAATAAATAAAATAAAATAAAATAATTAAAAAAATGAGATGTGGGGGGAGTAAAATTTGTTAGTTTATAATCTAAGTAACCACTTTGAAGTTTGGTTTCTCATAGGTGGAAGCTTTGCCATTTCCAGGCACTATAGAGAGACTGAAAAAATACAATTTTTTTGGATCCCAGTAAGGATGTTGAGATCTAGAAGTAGCTCTATAGAACTTTTTTAGAGATAAGAAAATTAGCTTGTACTCAAAGTCCAGTGATTCCAAAAGGCCTGACCAAGAATTAAGCCACAGACCTAATGGAAATTAATCAATTATGCTTTTCCTAAAAATGGTGGGGCTTTTTCCTTCTGATCAGTTTTCAAAGAAATCTGATCCCAGAAGGAGCAGAACTCCTATGTAATTTGCCAGAAGTAAATATTTATGTTGCTTAAATGTTCCTTGTCTTTCTTCATCTTGACATTTTTTAAATGTACTGGCTAGTTATTTATATCATGTCTCTTAATTTTGGTTTGTCTCTTTCCTCATGATTAAATTCAGGTTATGCACTTTTGGCAAGAATATCACAGAGTTATGCTGTGACCTTGTCAGTGCTTCTTATCTGGAGGAACATAATATACTATGTCTCATGACTAATGATGTTCACTTTGATCTTTTGTTTAAGGTCAAGTCTACCGAGTTCTCCCACTATCAGTTCCTTACTATAACTAGTAAGTGTTTTATGGAGAGATATTTTGAGCCTCTGTTAATATTCTGTCTGTCAAGAAACTTTCTAGTATTAGCGTCCATTAATGATTCTTGCCTTTAGTAATTGTTACAAAGTGTTTGTTATATGATGATTCTCTATTTCCCTCATTGCTTCTACCTTTATTACTTGAAATTTTATTCTGAGGACATTCTCTCCCATTTGGTTATTTGATTACTTATTTATATTTGTATGGCCTCAAACATTTATTTTATCTTACGGGTTATAATTAATCACTTAAAAAATTTATTTTTGCTCCGATGACCCAGATTTGGCCATTGGGTACTCCTTTTTATTGGCTCCTTTGTCCTTCTGATGTGACTACACATCACTTTTTTGAACACTTCCTTACTTTCTGGCACCACAGGATGTTCAAGCTGACCTTGTACTATGCCTGCTCTAGCCCTATAATCAGCTACTCCAAATAACCATTTTCTGTTTGCAGGGAAAGGGAGAGAGTTCATCAGACTGTTTCTGACTCTATTGTCAGTCCTAGGCTTTTCCTTATATTTAAGTCTCTTTCCAATTGTAATACTTGAAGACTGTAATGGTTAATTTTATGTGTCAACTTGACTTGGCGAAGGGATGACCAGGTAAATGGAAAAGCATCCTCTCTGAACATGTCTGTGAGGGTGTTTCTGGAAGAGGTTAGCATTTGAATCAGTAGTCTGAATAAAAAAGCTCATTCTCACTAGTGTGACTGGGCACCAACCAATCCATGGAGGGCCCATGCAGAACAAAAAGTCAGAGGAAGTATGAATTTGTTCTCTTTGCTTAAGACACATCCATCTTGTCCAGCCCTCAGATATCCATGATCCTGGTTCTCAGACCTTCAGACTTGAACTGAATTCTACCACCAGCTTCTTGGTTCTCCAACTTGCAGAGGACAGATTGTAAGGACTCTTCTGCCTCTACAATTGCATGAGACAGTTAATTATAATAAAAATATATATATATATTTATTATATTATACAGTATTATTATATGGTATTGCTTAATTATTATACGGTATTGCTTATAACTACATATATATATATATATATATATATATATATATAATCTCCTATTGATTCTGTGTCTCTGGAGAACCCTGAGTTATACAGAGTACTTGCCAAAAAGTTATCTGACCAAAAAAAAATTTTTTTTTCAGTCTTACAGGACCATTTTAAACTTTGGCTGAAGCAAACTTGGTTGTAATTTTCCCAGCTAACTTCTGGCTTCCTTATTATTATGGTTCCTCATACATCAAGAAATAAAGTTTCCTTGGAGACTGGAGGATTCCATCTACCATTTCAACAAAATATTGAATGATGTGATTCTTGGTAGAAAGTAACAAAAGCCCTCTTTTTAAGAGATCATTTTCAACATTCAGAGAGTTCCAAAACGCTAGCTGGTTTTGGGGGATAAAATATTTCAGACCCACTGAAGAAAACTGAGGAGGCAACATAACTCATTACAGGAGGGTTACAGACATCAGACTTTTTAGAGAAGTATGATTTAGATTCAAGTAATGTGGCAAAAATTGCTAGCTCTTTCCAGTATTCATTCCCCTCTTCTTAATTGGTTGAGTCCCAAAATTTTAGCGGGGTACAAAGCCACCCAGAGTAAAGCCAGATTTTCCAAGCTCCTTTAAATCTAGGTGCGACAGTATAACCAAATTCTGGCCAAGTAAAAGTGACATTTATAACTCCCTGGTTGAAATGGGTCATGTTCTCCAACTCCCCTTTTTTCTTTTCCATGGCTAAGACATGGACATTGTATCAAAGGCTAGAGAAGGCATCTTGGACAAAAACATGGAAATCACATGTTATAGAAGTCACACATTAAAGGCAACAAAATAGAAGGGAACTGTTCTTGACATCATAGAGCTGACATATTAGGTATGGTCAGCTCACACAAGATGCAACATGAGAAAGGAAAATCAGTTGTGTTTTTACACACTAGCAATGAGCTATCTGAAAAAGAGAGAAATAAAACAATGCCATTTACAATAGCACCAAAAATAATAAAATGCTTAGGAATAAATTTAACCAAGGAGGTGAAAGATGTGTGTGCTGAAAACTATAAAACTCTAAGGAAAGAAATTGAGAATACACAAATAAATGGAAATATATCCCAAGTTCATGGATTGGATGAATTAAAATTAAGAAGTCCATACAACCCAAAACCATCTAAAGGTTTGATATAATTCCTATCAAAATTCCAATGGCATTTTTCACAGGAACAGAAAAAGCAATCCTAAAATTCACATGGAACCACAAAAGACCCTAAATAGCCAAAACAATCTTAAGAAACAACAAAACTGGAGTTGTCACACTTCCTGATTCTATACTGTATCACAAAGTTATAGGTATCATAACAGTATAATGCCAACATAAAAAGACACATAGACCAATAGAACAGAATGAAGTGCACAGGAATAAACTCACACATACATGGTCAACTAATATATGACAAGGGAGCCAAGAATAGTCAATGGGAAAGGATAGTCTCTTCAATAAATGATGTTGAGAAAACTAGACATGCATATGCAAAAGAGTGAAATTGGACCCCAGTCTTGCATCTCCCAAAAAAATTAACTTGAAATGCTGTAAGTACCTAAACATAAGACCTAAAACCATAAACTCCTAGAAAAATGCATAGGGGAAAACTCCTTGACAGTGATCCTAGCAATAATTTTTTTGCTCTAACACCAAAAACACAAAGCTACAAAAGCAAAAACCAACCAGTGGGACTATATCAAGATAAGCAGCTTCTGTATGGCAAAAGAAACAATCAACAGTAGGAGAAGGCAACCTACAGAATGGGAGAAAATATTTGCAAACTATTTACTCCATAAGGGGTTAATATCCAATATATATAAAGAAGCCATACAACTCCATAGCATATAATAATAATAATAATCATCATCATCTGATTTTAACATGCAGAGGATCTGAGTAGACATTTTTCCAAAGAAGACATACAAATAGCCAAATACCTGAAAACATCACTAATCATGAGGGAAATGTAAATCAAAACAACAATGAGATATCACCTATACCTGTCAGAATGGCTATTATCAAAAAGATAAGTGATAACGAGTGTTGGAGTGGATGTGGAGAGAAGGGAACTCTCATACACTGTTGGTGGGAATGTAAATTGGTACAGTCACTGTGGAAAATAGTATGAAGTTTCCTCAAAAAAAATTACAAGTAGAACTACTATAGGATTCAGCAATCCCACTTCTGAGTATACTTCCAAGGAAATGGAACCAGAGTCTTGAAGAGACATCTGCACTCTCATCTTCATTGTAGCATTACTTATGATAGCCAAGGCAGGAAGCAATCTCAGTGTCCATCAGTAGATGAATAGATAAAGAAGATGTGATACACACACACTCACACACACACAAACACACATACACACATGGTGGAATATAATTCAGTCATAAACAAAAGACATCCTGCTCTTTGCAACAACATGGATGGACTGTGAGGTCATTATCCTAAGTGAAATAAGACAGAGGTTGACAAATACTGTAAGATCTCACTTATATATGGAATCTAAAATTATTAAACTCATAGAAATAGAGAGTAGAATGATAAAAATTTTATTTTAATAAATAATATATATTTTTATATATATATATATCTTTGATTTAAATAATAATTATGTAAGGTGAAGGGTGTGTTAACCTTATTGTGGTAAACATTTTAGTATATGTGCTCCCGAAGCGAGCACTGTGGTAAACATTTTGATTCTCTATATCTATAAATTTTATTTTAATAAGTAATATATATTTTTATATATGTATGAATATATATATCTTTGATTATATATATATACACATATATTTGTAATCATTACATTGTAAACTTTAAACTTATATAGTGTCATGTCAATTATATCTCAATAAAGCTGGAATTTTTAAAAAAAAGAATTACATAGGCAGGGGTACCTGGGCGGCTCCGTTGGTTCAGTGTCTGCCTTCGGCTCAGGTCATGATCTCAGGGTCCTGGGATTGAGCCCTGCATGGGCTCTCTGCTCAGCAGGGAGGCTGCTCCCTCCCTTTCTGCCCCCATCCCTGCTTATGTGCACTTTCTTTCTCAAATAAATAAATATCTTTTCAAAAAATTAAAAAGAATTAAACAGCAGATTCTCCCTTTGTTTAAGGAGGCAAAAAGGTAAAAAAAAAAATTCTGGTATGAGAAGAGCAGAGAGGTGGGAGTGGGGGAACTTACTTGGAAGGAAGAGTACATGGTAAGATTAGAGGAAATAGTGTGCGGCCCAGGGCAAGCAAAGAGCTTCTGAAATGACTAGTGGTGGTTAAGGGACAGGTGAGGGCCTGAGGGGAGGGGACGAAGGGGAGAGGTGCAGGGCTGGGACTCTACAAGAGCCTTGCTGAGAGCTGATGAAGGAAGCTGAGCCAAATGTGTAACTGAAACCAGAACTGGTTGGGACAAAAGTACAAGTTTAAAAAGTGAGATCATAAAACCAAGGCACATTGTTGATACAGAAAGATGAAATACTGGTCCTCAGAGACTTCAGAGATCTCGTGCCTGTTTCTAACCAAGACTCACTGTAATGCCCAAAAAGGACACTTGGGGATGATGAGGAAGCCTAATCCCGTTTGATAGTTCTATTAGATGAGACATTCCCATGTGCTTTTTATGGTGGGGAAGCTTTCTTTTTTTTTTTTTTTTTTTAAGATTTTATTTATTTATTTGACAGAGAGAAATCACAAGTAGATGGAGAGGCAGGCAGAGAGAGAGAGAGAGAGAGAGGGAAGCAGGCTCCCTGCTGAGCAGAGAGCCCGATGAGGGACTCGATCCCAGGACCCTGAGATCATGACCTGAGCCGAAGGCAGCGGCTTAACCCACTGAGCCACCCAGGCGCCCGGGAAGCTTTCTTCTGACATGTGAGGATGGAAATGAAATTAAGGTGAGAAGCGGCTTTTAAAAGTCCTGCAACGGAAACATTAAGTTCTACTTAACTAGAAAGTTTGTTTAGATCATGTAATTTGTATCTATCTTAAATACACATGGAGCAAAGTGGGAGCCCTCCAAGATGAGGAGGACAAGTCGAATCAAAACTAAATATTCAGGGGATAAATAAAATCTTTAAAAAAAATAAAAATAAAAAAATAAAAAAAAAAAAAACTAAATATTCAGGGGTGCCTAGGTGGCTCAGTGGGTTAAACCTCTGCCTTCGGCGCAGATCATGATCTCGGGGTCCTGGGATCGAGCCCCGCATCGGGCTCTCTGCTCGGTGGGGAGCCTGCTTCCTCCTCTCTCTCTGCCTGCCTCTCTGCCTACTTTTGATCTCTCTGTCAAATAAATAAATAAAATTTTTAAAAAAAACAACTAAATATTCACTGTATTGGTAAAAGATTCCTTTCTTATTTTAAGGATGTAAAATGGAACAGTCTATGCAAATATTGCATATTGGTTTCTGAAAGTATTTTCTTCCCAATGTATGCTTCTTATTTCTAAGTTTCAAGGTCCTTTTCCATATGGTAACTGGGAAATCGGCACAGCGAACTTAAGTAATGCAATATGAATAATGAAGACGATCACCATAATTAGGTCAGAAGGTCTAGTTTTGTTTTATGCTAACCAGTAATTAATTCTAATACCACTTCCTCTCTGTACGACCTTGTGAAAGCCACTTAACCTCTCTGTTTTATCAGCTTCGAGTGAAAGTAAAAATCTGTTCCACCTACACACAGGCATTGGGGAAGCGGAAGTGAAGAAACACATGTGAACTGGTACCATAAACTGTCAAGCCCTGGTGAACTCCAGCCTTTCAGTTTAGGTAAAGCTGCTTCTAGAGCTCAGAATCTCCAGCCCTTGTTCCAGCTCAGCACGGTTCTGATAATGCCAGGCTCCCATCTTGACTTTCCATGGTTGAAAAGAAGACCACAGGCCCAAAATGGTGACCGTTAGGTTAAGGCCCCAAGTCAGTAAACCAAGACTTAATACCTAGCCTAACTCCTTTCAAGTCCCTCCACCATGACCTTTAACCAGTTGGAGTGGGAATTTCCTGGTCAGTACTAGGAAATGTACTAATAGACTCCTCCTGTTCCCCTTGGGCCAGAGACCTCACCTAAAACAATGGATTCTTTGCTGATAATTTCCATTTTTCCTTTCCCTCTTTCCCTTTGGAGCTCCCCTCTACTTGTTAGGTGGGATGCTGCCCAATTAGATCTTCAAAATTTCCTCGGTTGTCTTTTTGTTATTTTATAGAGGTCTTACATTTCCCTACTCTCACCCTCTCTGTGTCAGAAATGAGGATTCTGTCACGTACTTTATACTTGGTGTTAAGGACAGCCTGGAAAGCCCCTGGTGCGGACCTCAGCAAACAGTAGATCCGAGGAATCCAAATACAGATGAGAGAGCTGCAGGGGCCATCTTACCTATTTCTCTCTTTCCACATGAGGGAAGTGCAGCCCCAAGCAGCAAGGAAATCACCCAGGTATACACTGAGTGGCAGATTTAGACTCAATCCTGAATATCTGGGCTCTCAAGAGCTCCTTTCTTCCTTTCTTTCTTCCTTTCTTTCTTCCTTTCTAAATAAACTCTACACCCAACATGCGGCTCAAACCCACAACCCCAGGAGCAGGAATCACATGCTCTACTCATCAAGCCAGCTGGGGCCCCTCTCAGAGCTCTCTCCACAGTAGCAAGCCCGTGCAAACTATGGCAGGGTAAAAAAGAAATAAATGACAAGGGGGCATTTCCTAGTGGCATCTTCCAGTGAAACTAGCATGACGATAAATTGGGAAGGGGGAAAGGATGTTGGGAGAGCAGGGAGTCTGCTTGTCCCTTTCCCTTCCCAACTGCCCCTCCCCCCACTTGTGTGTGCATGCACGACATCCCTTCTACCTAAAATAAATAAGTCTATAAATCTTAAAAAAAGAAAGAAAGAAAGATATGTCTGCTATATTAAGGGAACAAAGAAAACAGCTGCATAGTATCCACAATATGGTCCCATTTCTGCTTTTTTTTTTTTTTTAAAGATTTTATTTATTTATTTGACAGAGAGAGAGATCACAAGCAGGCGGAGAGTCAGGCAGAGAGAGAGAGAGAAGCAGGCTCCCCGCCAAGCAAAGAGCCCGATGTGGGGCTCAATCCCAGGACACTGAGATCATGACCTGAGCCGAAGGCAGCGGCCCAATCCACTAAGCCACCCAGGCGCCCTGGTCCCATTTCTGTTTTATATAAACATGAGCATAACCGGAAAGAGGTCTCTCAGACCATTAGCCATGGTTATGTCTACACCTTAAATAAATTATATAAAGACCTCTCCCTCTGTCTTGTTTAAATTCTCAGGAGTATCTGTGACTTTGATTCGTCAGAAAATGTACTGCTTTTTAAAATAAAGATACTTTTGAAACTATTAATGATTAATTGCTTCAATGTTCAATGATTCCCATACACATGCTGCCAGAGTGGAAGTGGAAAAAGTGAAAAAAAAAAAAAGATAAAATGCAGTGGAAAAATGATGAAAATACTCAGCCCTTCCTTTCTTACAGGATTGCTATCTAATAGCGTTTCCTTATGAGAGCCAGGAAAAAAAAAAAAAAAAAAAAAAAAAGAACACATGAAGACACTTTTAATACTTTCAGTGGAACATCTTTTCTTCCCATCTCTGACTTAATGCAAGAAGCAAAGCTGGCTGTCTTGGAAGCAAATACCGAAACTCTCTCTGGTCCTAGATTTAAAAAGGAAATAGATCCAATTATGTCCCACATCACATGGCGCTCCAGCCTGCAGTATTTTTATCTGTTACTCTCTGTCTCCGTGCTTAGGATCTTCACCTAATCTGAAAATCCCTTGAAGTGGTCTTCCAGGGTATTCATAAGTGCCTCTGTGCATTTTTCTGGGGAAAGGGATCACAACCTTCTTCAGGTCTGCAGAGAAACCTTGATACAAATTTGCACCCACAAATACTCAGAACCATAGCATTCATGTGTTCGTGTATATCCAAATATTCAACAGACATCTCTGAGGGGTGTTTTTCCTCCACTTAGTGTCACACGTGTAGTAGGGTTGTTGTTAGCTACGTTAGGTGTATCGTTTCTATTACAGCAATAGTGCAGGTGAAGATTATCCCCATTTTATCAGTGAGAAGTATTAGAGATACAGGAGAATTAGAGATGGTTCCAAATTCTGTGACACTCCTCTCATTGCGACCTCACAGTCTATGGCTCTTCCCCCTTGAATCTAGTTGGGCCATGAAGACTTGGACCAACCTGGACCAATTGAATGTGATGGAAGTGACCCTGTGTCAATTTCCAGACCCAGGCCATAAGAGACAGGCATCCTCCACTTCCTGTCCTTTGGAATAATAGCTCCCAAAAAACTAGCATCATACTGTGAGAAAGCCACAGCTGCCCCATGGAGATGCCCACACAGAGAGGAACTGAATCCTCCAGACCCAGTCCAGCTGCCATGCCGTGTGGAGTTGAGATGAGCCAGCATCTTCCCTAAGCCTGTGGTAGGCACAGTAATAGGAAGATGCATACATCCTAAGTCCCAGAACCCATGACTATGTTACATTACATGGCAAAGGGAAATGAAGGCTGCAGTTGGAATTAAGATTGCTAACCAGCTGATCTTGAACTAGAGAGACTTATCCTGGGTTATCTAGGTGGATCCAAAGCAATCACAAGGATCCTTTAAAAAGGAAGAGAGGGGCACTTGGGTGGCTCAGTGGGTTAAAGCCTCTGCTTTCGGCTCAGGTCATGATCCCGGGGTCCTGGGATCAAGCTCCGCGTCCGTCTCTCTGCTCAGTAGGGAGCCTGCTTCCCCCTCTCTCTGCCTGCCTCTCTGTCTACTCGTGATCTCTGTCTGTCAAATAAATAAATAAAATCTTTAAAAAAAAAAAAAAAGGAAGAGAGACAGCAGAAGTCAGAATGAATATGTGGAAGAATGACTTGACCTCCTGTTGGCTAATTTTGAAGATCAAAAAGGCCAAGGAATGCAGGCAGCCTCTTGAAGCTAGAAATAGCAAGGAAGCAGATTCCTGACTAGAGCTTCCAGAAAGGGATGCAGCCCTGCCCACACCTTGATTTCAGCCCAGTGAGAAAGAACTGTTTGCTGTCTAATCTACAAAACTGGAGAAGAGTCCACTCTTGTTTTTTGAATCTCTGAACTGGTGGTCATTTGCTGTAGCAGCAATGGGAAACTAATACATAGCCTTTCCCAAATTGCATGCGTCAGCAAAATGAATTATTGTTGCTTTAAGCCTCTACATTTTGGGCTACTTTCTTATTAAGTAATAGGTAAATGGAACAAGAAAATGAAGGCTTAGAGTAATTAAATAATCTGTCCAACTGTCTTAAAAAGTTCAATCACTTGGCCCTGGCATTACGTTTTTCCCTGGGAGAATTATCAAACACCTCCACTGCCAAAATTTTGCCAGCACTTTCCTTCTCCGGACTTGCTGGACATTACTTCCCTTCCTGTTACTCTCAGCATCTGCTGTCCTCCTTGTACCAAACTCAGTGTGGCCTTTTCTCTGTCCTCATTCTCTGTGAGGACATGATCGACCACAACTTCTCTTTCTTTTTCCAGGAAGAGGTTCATACACGCATCACCACTTCAAGGCCAATACATCTAAATCCAAACATACCATTTCTCCAAAACAGTGACTGTTTTATTTTCTTTATTGATTTTAAAGATTTTATTTATATATTTAAAGGGGGAGGGGCAGAGGGAGAGAGAATCTCTAGCAGACTCTGCACTGATCATGGAGCCCAATGTGGGGCTTGATCTGACAACCCTGAGATCATGACCTGACCTGAAATCAAGAGCCAGATGCTTAAATGACTGAGCCACCCAGGCACCCCTTCTCATATGTACTATTAACTTTTAAAATAGTCATTGTTCTGAGGTGATTCTTTCCCTCTCTCTCTCTGCTACTCCCCTTGAGCTCACACACACACACACACTCTCTAAAAAAAAAAAAAAAAAAAAAAGGACGTAAGAGAAAAATGTATGGCTTCTTCATAGATGATTGAACATTTTTATGAAAGCCTAGGCCTTTTTCTAAACCTCTTTGAAGATGCCTTATAGATTTACCTTTTTATGTTTAAATATCTTTCTTCAGTGGAGTTGTACATAAACACCCTTTTGAATTAGTGGCAGTGAAATAGTTGTCCTGAAGATACTTATATATAGTGATTAAGTTTTATAATAAAGCTGTTTTTTCAGCTTAAAAAACACTCTTTAATGGTCATTGTAGTACCAGAGGAGGTAAATTTTTCAGAACAGAGCTGAAACCACTGAAATTCTTTGAAAGAAATTTTCATGTAAGCCTTTCCCCAAAATGTTCAAAATAAAGTGACAATAAAACAATAAAATAATTTCCCTTTGTTTCTTCTCACTTGTTGAGACCATCTCTTAGGGTTTTTAAAGACCCACAGTATTTGCATGATGTAAAGAAAATCAGTTTCTCCTTAATGAAGCCAGAGAGAGCAGTTTCAAATGCTCTGTAGCCCACCAACTCAAATACAGACCCAGTAGAACCCTAGTCAACTTCAGGATACAATGAGCAATTTGACTCATACTTTCTTATCCTTACAATACTGCCAAAAGTTGGAGTAAGAGTCAGAAGAGATGGCAGGTGAAATGCAATGTGTTACATGGTGCTCTTTCTTAAAAAGATAAACGTGGTCTTCAAATGATTATAAATATTACTCACATAGGGAGGAAACATGAACTTATCTCCCTATAAACTGGGTCATAGTTGAAATTTTTGTGCTCTGACAGCAGTTTGACTAAATGAGGGTAAATTGACACTGTGTCCATCAGAAATCAAACAAAAAGAAGGTTTGAAACCAGACTATATTAAGAAAGTTAAAAAAAAATGAACCAGCATTCCAAGAACGCTTACAGAAACCCATCAGCGTACAAAGATAGAAAAGTCATTGTGTGATGCTCATGTCATGATCCCAGGGTTCCTGAATTGAGCCTTGCATCAGGGTCCCTGATCAGAGGGGAGTAGCTGTTCTCCGTTTCCCTGGAGGCTACCCATCGGTATAATCTTAGGAGCAAATTAACAAGGGCGCATGTAAACCACACAAAGAACTTTTGCTGGACTCCAAAAAGAACTGAAAATTGTGACGCTTTAACAGTCTGTATGCTAGGAATCTCTCAGGTGCAAATGATGGAAAATCCAACTCAAACTTGCTTAATTAATGAAAGGAATTTGTTTGGTTCATCTATTCATCTATCTTCAGTCTCAAGGATTACTCAGGCTTCAGGCATATCCTCACCTAGGGGCTTACGCAATGTTCTGTGCACTCAGTTCATCTCCAGATCTCAATTCTGTCCTCCCCTATGTGTTGGCTTCACCTTGAGGCTCCCTTCTCAGAACCGAGACAGCTGTAGCAGTATCATGTCTTTCATCCTTCCATCACCAGATTCTGCGGAGTTGTGAATACTCTTCTTTCTCAGAAGTCTTGCCAGCATCTTCTCGTGTCTCCTTGGCTCTGATTGAGTTAGATGCCTATCACCATTAGTTGATCAGAAGATTGGATATACTCATTGGTTTCCCCCCCGAAATAGGGGAAACCTTCACTCCAGTTTATAAACAATAGCTGAGTGGAAAGGAATGGTTTCCATGGAAACTTAAGATACCAGAAAGAATGAGAATGTATGTTGGGCAACAGGCAGTGTCCACTATAATAATACTGTTAACATTAGGAAAAGACATTTCGAATTTTGCTTATATTCTTTAAAGTAAGAAATAGAGTCATTTAGTCTCACAGACACCATGATCTGATATACAAAGTATAAAAAATATCAAGTTCGATCACTTTGATACCTAATGAGATACTGATTTTATTCCTCTCTAAATCACTCTTCTTTCCAGTCTTGCATTTTTATTCATGCAAACTTTGCTCCAGCCTCACCAAGCTGCTGTTCTAAACTGCTCACTTATGTATCTTGATGCTCCAGATTCCTAATGCTTGGAAGTTTATTTCCCCTCTTTGTTCTTCTCTAATTCTCCTTCTTGGGGTGCCTGAGTGGCTCAGTGGGTTAAGCCTCTGCCTTCGGCTCAGGTCACGATCTCAGGGTCCTGGGATCGAGTCCCACATCAGGCTCTCTGCTCCGCAGGGAGCCCACTTCCCCCTCCCTCTCTGCCTGCCTCTCTGCCTATCTGTGATCTCTGTCTGTCAAATAAATAAATAAAATCTTTTAAATAAATAAATACATTTTCCTTCTCCATGGCCTAATGCATAGTTACTTTCTCTATAAAGCAATTGAGAAATAATGATTCTTCCTCCTAAATTTTCTCACAATTTTTAGGTTAACATTTTCATTTTTACCACCAAGTCCACTCTCTGGGTCATGAAAGATACCGCTTTGATGTTGGCATTCTTGCCCACTAACCTTGAATGTGGCCATAGACTTACCCATATAGCATTCCCAGAAGTGCCCAATAATCAAAATTGCTCATAAAATGAAACTCTCTGTGCATTTTCGATGAATACTAGGCACTATATCCTCACTCGTTCACCTTTGTAACCCTAATAGTTCATGTCTTGCGAGCATAAACATTCAATAAATGTTTGGAAAGTGGAACTTAATTGAATGGAAGGCAAAACCTAAAAGTAAGTTAATGACAGTGGTGACAGATCAAAGCTAATCACGAGTTCAGGATACACACTTCTAACATGAACGTTTAAAATGTGAGAACTCAAAGTTTCCTGTCCCCAAACAGTGGGTTTTCACAAAATGTGAAATAAAATCTTAATGTATATAAAAGCTTTCCCTGAGGAAATAGTTGAAAACCATTTAAAGCAAAATACTGGCATTTAACTATTCGTGCTCCTAAGAAATAAAATAGTTTAACAGATTCATGATTTAGAAAATATAATATGTGGCAGGTGATGTATGTGAAAAGAAGAGGGAGAAATCCATCCTCATAACCAGATCTGGCTGGGGAATAATTTCTGGAATCATGGACAATTATTGTATATATTTTTAGCCATAATTTCAGGTGACCTTAAAGCATTGGGAATTGCCCCACTTTATAGCCCAGAAGTGAGTACATAAAATCATGTTAAAGTGATTATAATAAGAACTACAGAGGCAGTGTGTTTGCTGCTTTGCAAAATATTTAGCCCAGGAGACTCTTTAAACCTGAATAGAACAGAAAACACTGGTAGTCATATTAGACCTGTTCCTCCAGTTAAAGTCAGCACTCCCTGGCAACCAAAACTCAGTGCCATTTTCTTCAAATTTCCCATCTCACTTACCACCTGACCCCGAAGCATCCAGTTACATTCTTGAAAAACAGAACAGACTAGTCATTTAGTACCGTGTCATCAGTACTTCCTCACCTCACCCCCATAACAGTTATATTTTAAATGTTCTGATTTGAAGACACGAATAATTATTTTGCTTAAGCCAATCAGTGAAGGAGATGTTAAAAACAACATAAAAATGAAAAATGTTAGCAGCGCCTGATTGGCTCAGTCAGTAGAGCATGTGACTCTTGATCTTGGGGTTGTGTTGTGTGTAGAGATCTTAAAATCGTTTCAAATTTTCATATTTTATTTACTTACGAGAGAGAGAGAGAGCACACAACCAGGGGGAGAGGCAGGCAGAGAAGCCGGCTTCTCCAAGGAACAGGAACCCCAATGTGGGCCTCTATTCCAAGGTTCCGGCCAGGATCATGACGGGAGCTGCAGGCAGTTGCTTAACCATCTGCGCCACTCAGGTGCCCAATAAATTAAAACTTTAAAGTGTCACTTAACTTAACCAGCATAAAACTTCCAAGTTTTTGAGCACTTTTTTTTTTCTTAAGATTTTATTTATTTGAGAGAATGGAGGGGGAGCAGGGAGGCTCCAAGGGAGAAGCAGACTCCCGGCTGAGCAAGGAGCCTGATTCCAGCTCAGTCCAGGGACTCTGGGACCATGACCTGAGCTGAAGGCAAATGCTTAACTGACTTAGACTGAGTCACCAGGCGCCCCAGGGCACTTTTGAATATCAGTTCCTTTTTTAGTGATTTTTCTACATTTCTCATTCGAAACCTTATAGGGGCAACCTGGGGAGCTCAGTGGGTTATGCCTCTTTCTTTGGCTCAGGTCATGATCTCAGGGTCCTGGCATGGAGTCCCACATTGGGCTATCTGTTCGGCGGGGAGCCTACTTCCTCCTCTCTCTCTGCCTGCCTCTCTGCCTACTTGTGATCTCTCTCTCTCTCTCTCTCTCTGTCAAATAAATAAATAAAATCTTTAACAGAGGGGAAAAAAAGGAAAAAAAAAAAAAACTTCTAAATAGGGTATTTATCATGCTTTTCCTGTCCAAAGAGTATTTTAGTGCTTCCATGTAGTTGGTAAGGTAATGTCCTTCTTTACAGAAAAATCCACATTAATAAACGTGAAAGGTGTATGTATAGAACCCCCAATAAAAGAGTAAATCTAGTAAGTGAGCACCAATGACTGTTAACACTATTAGGCAAAATGTTCATGGAGAACTTTATGATGGGGGCGCCTGGCTAATTGAGTCAGTAAAGCCTCTTGAGCTCAGGGTCATGAATTTGAGGCCCATGTTGAGGATAGAGATTACTTAAAAAGATAAAATCTTTGAAAAAAAATAAATGAAAGGACTTTATAATGAAAGGGTCAGGCTGACAACATCTGAACCTATTGATCAATCATCAAAAGTATGTCAGGTAAACAGGATGTGATACACTGATAAATTTTTTCAATTGCTGCATAATATTTAACTCCAAATTTTAGTGGCTCAAAATAACACCAAACATTTATCACCTCACACAAATTCTCTGCTCAGGAATTTATGAGTGATTTTTCTGGGAAATTATAGCTCAAGGAATCTTGAAGCTGCAGTCAAGATGTCAGCTATGAGTATAGCTGAGTATCTGAGTATATGAGTATCTGAGGGCTTGCCTGGACTGGAGGATCCACATCCAAGATGGTTCACTCTCATGGCTTGGACCATAGGCCTTCTCCACAGGGCCACTGACTTTGTACCTGCCATAACATCTGGTTTCCCCAAGACTGAGCGACGCAAGAAAAAGAAAGCAGCTCTAAGGTCTTTTATGACTTAGCCTTATAAATCATATATATATATATATATATATATATATATATATATATCCTATATATTGTCATTTTGGCTACATCCTATTGTTTCATAAGTCAGTCCTGCTCTTCCTTGGGGAAGGAAGTGAGATGACACAGGACATGAATATGAGAAAGCACAGGGGTCATTGGGGGCCATCTTGGAGGTCAGCTACCACAAATGGGAAGCAATCCTATGAAGTATTCTTGCCCCCTCTCCCATAAAACCATTCCAGAATCTAATCAAGCACCTAGGTCTACCTACCAATTTTGGGAAAATAAGGGAGAGGTGAAGAATGGGTAGAGGAACAAATTAATTCAAAAGGGACATAGTTAATTCCAGAATGTGGGACAATATAAAGAGCAAGATCTAATTTCATCAGCTAGCCAGTGGTATGGAGGAACAGTTACAGAAGAAAAGAGATCTAAGAGATGTAACAACCAAATGAAATGAATGATTCAAGCATATCAACTGTAAAAAGACTTCTTTTCCACAGTTTTAAAAATTTCAACGACTGGGTATGGGATGGTAGTAAAGAATCCTTATTAAGATAATGGCATCATGGGTGGATGTATTTAATGCCCTTATTTCTTATGAGTACATGTGGAAGTATTTGAAATGCTACGATGTCTGGGATTTGTTTTAAAGTAATTCAACAAACGTAACAAAAAGTTGGGGGACAGATGAAATAAGATTGACCAAAAAGTTGAAAATTGTTGACACTGGCAAATGGATTTAGGGAAATTCATTCTGAATATGTTTGAAAAGTCTCCATATTTTTGAGTCACTTGAAGTTTGGGGTTAGTGACAGTAGCTTGCATGACCCGGAGGTACCCAAAGAGAGAATGCATGATTTTTAGCTGAATGGGGGACGATGATGGTTCTGCATTTGTGGTTCTGCACTTCCATGATCTTGAAGTGTGGGGTGGGGAGAAGGTAGACCCAGATGCAGGGGAAGGTAGGGGAAGGGACAGGGATATCAATTTGGAGTCAGTGCAAATGCCTGCACTTTGTGATGATCATGGTTTCTTCTAGGGAAGTCACAGACCAGAAAGGAAGGAAAAAATCTTGCGTTGGTCGGGGGCCACATCCTACTTGAATCCGAACTTGCTTCCTGTCCAATCACCACTCTTTCCTGTGTCACTTCCCTCCCTGGGATGATGTTTTATTTTTGCCTTCAAGTACATTGCTTATCACTTCAGTTCAAATTTCCCTAACCGTCATAAAAGTTTTTGTTCCGTTTGCAGTTTAAGATTTGTTTTCAAGGGTGTTATCAGGGCAGGAAGATAATAGTTGCTTTTACTCTTTCTTTCAATCTCTATCTCTCATTAGGTTATTGCGACAATATTTTAAGTGTTGATCGGTATTGAGAAACTTGGAGGAAGCACTGTGGAAATACCAAATGATAATTGTCATGAGGATAAATTAGGCGTCACAAAAGAAGACTGAGAAAAACATGAATTTCTTATAACTATTTTTAATCCTCATATTGAAAAAGTATTTGTCAGGGTGCCTGGGTGGCTCAGTCCATTAAGTGTCCAACTCTTGATCTCAGCTCGGGTCTTGATCTCACAGTCATGAGTTCAAGCCCTGCATCGGGCTCCAACCTGAGTCTGAAAGGTACTTAAAAATAAATAAAGATAAAAAAATAAATAAAAAGTATTTGTATGTGACTTGAAGGAAAGGGCTCAGTAAGAGGATTTTAGAAGGTTGTTTCAAACATTTCTAGCTGCTCTGGCCTTTCCTGGATAGAAATATTAGCAATTTGAAAACCGGAAATTCCTGAGGAAGAATAAAGCATTGTCCAAGGAACAGGGAAGACTCACTGTGAAATCACCACAGAAATGGTTTTATCAAAACATTTCTACTAAAAGGTTGTATTTTATCCCAAAATAGATTGGAGCTGCCTAGCTGTTTATGGCTCAGAAAAGGAATCATCTCGTTGGTCAGCCTTGGACATGGCTCGTCATTGGAGGTGGTGGTTAAGAAAGAGGAAAGGTCATCAATTGTATCTCAGGGAAGCTGGGGAGAGGTGGAGAAAGAGAACAGTAGTAAGGCTCAGTTTCCATAACTGAAATACAGTTAATTACATGACCAACTGTTCAGAACATACGAAAAGTACCTCAATTGTGTATACAATGCTTTCGTTAGGGGAATTTGCTTCATTTCCTTCTATACCCTTTACATACCCTTCACACTGATTTCAAACAAAGGACCAAAACAGGGACTTCTGTGAAAAAAGTGAAAGGCACTAGTGGTAAGATGTAAAATTCTGTCAAACTGATCACTTGGGGTTATAGAAAACCATAAAACATGATTTAATTACAACATGGAGTTCAATAAGGAATAATTCTTGAAAAGAATGCCTATTTTCTTATGAAAGAGGCTCTTTACCTACCCTATTAGTGAGATGGAATGCATGTGCTCATGCAGGACCAGTGTCTTTTTCCAGGTTCTTGCTGGGCTAAATGGTGGAGGCACCGCACGAAACAAGTACTCTGCCTGTTCCCTATCTCATGACTCTTCCAGCATAGTCCCTGGATCAAACCCTTTCATAGCAACTGGGAGCTTGTAAGATATCCAGACTTTCAGGCTCCAGCCCATAGTGCCTGCATTGGAAACTGCATTTTTGTTCTGTTTTGTTTTTTAAGATTGATTTATTTATTTTAAAGAGAGAGAGCTTGAGTTAAGAGAGGGAGAATCTCAAGTAGACTCCCCATGGAGCAGAGCCCCAAAAGGGGTGGGGCTTGATCCCACAACCTCGAGATCCTGAACTAAACGGAAATCAAGAGTCAGATGCTTTACCGGCTGAACCACAGGAGCCTCCCAGAAACTGTATTTGAACCCACTGCCCCGGTGATCTGTATCCACCGTGTGGTTTGAGAAGTATGGCCCTAGAGTCAGAATGCTTCAGACTCTTAATCTAACATTTCCCTTCAAATCTTAACCACTAGAGGTTTTCATCTCTAAGATGTTCCCTTCCCATTTCTGGCCCAGCCTTTCATGACATCGGATACAGCATTCAGGTCCAGACCCTCGCTCCTCAAGTTACAAGCCCCTTGGGGACAGGGAGTGGGTCAGAAACATGTCTATACCCATCTTAGCTCCTGCCACGTAGTAGAAACTTAAGTACCATTTGAAGGATGGATAAAATGGTTGGCCTTCGATATTAAATGAAGGCAAATATGAAGCCTGACTCCTCCACGTACTGGCTAAATTTATTCAATGCATTGAATAAATGACTTAATTTCTCCAGTCTTACTAAAATGGGAACCACGATACCTATTTCAAAGAATATTTCTGAGCATTAGATGAAACCAAATGTACCTGGCAGAATGGACCCATTCTCTCCTCAGGTTTCTAGGTATTTTTTCATATATTAATAAAATCATAACCGTATTTCTGGGCACCTGGGTGGCTCAGTCAGTGAAGCGTCTACTTTCAGCTCAGGTCATGATCCCAGGGTCCTGGGATCGAACCCCACATCAGGCTCCCTGATCAGCGGGCAGCCTGCTTCTCCCTCTCCTTCTGCCACTTCCCCAGCTTGTACTCTCTCTCTCAAATAAATAAATAAAATATTTTTAAAAATAATACTATATTTATTTCCATTGTTAACCATTGTTCCCTGTCTTAGTTGGCTCGGGCTGCCATAACAAAGTACCATGGTCAGCTTAAATAACAGGAATCTGTCTTCTCCCAGCTCTGGAGGCTGGAAAGTCCAAGATCAAGGTGCCAGCAGGAGCCAGTTTCTAGTGAAAACTCTTTCCTGGTTTACAGAGAGCCATCTCCTTGCTGTGTCCTTACATTTGTCTGGTGTATTGTCCTCTTTTTATAAGAATACCATTCCCATCAGATAAGGAACCTACCTTTATGACCTCATTTAACCTTACTGAAAGGCCCTCTCAAAGGTCTCTCTCTAAAAACAGAGTCACAGTTAGGGTTTAGGGCTTCAACATATAAATTTAAGAGGACACAATTAGTGCACAGCTTCCCCAGTACCTGGCAGCGAAGTACTCACAGATATTTTCTTTTTTTTTTTTTTTTATTTTTTATAAACATATATTTTTATCCCCAGGGGTACAGGTCTGTGAATCGCCAAGTTTACACACTTCACAGCACTCACCATAGCACATACCCTCCCCAGTGTCCATAACCCTCCCCCCCTTCTCCCAACCCCCCTCCCCCCCAGCAATCCTCAGTTTGTTTTGTGAGATTAAGAGTCACTTATGGTTTGTCTCACAGATATTTTCTATGTTGGACAAATCTACATCAATTACAACAACACTATTTCTATTTTTCTGGCCCAATAATATCTTCATGCTCCCCTCATACAGTTTTTGTGTTTTTTAAAATGTTCTCTGTCGGGGCGCCTGGGTGGCTCAGTGGGTTAAGCCGCTGCCTTCGGCTCAGGTCAGGATCTCAGGGTCCTGGGATCGAGTCCCACATCGGGCTCTCTGCTCAGTAGGGAGCCTGCTTCCTCCTCTCTCTCTCTGCCTGCCTCTCTGCCTACTTGTGATCTCTCTCTGTCAAATAAATAAATAAAATCTTAAAAATAAAATAAAATAAAATGTTCTCTGTCCATCTCACTCACAGACCTCATGTGGATTTCTCCTCTAATAATTACCGGTTTTTCTAGGTTCATCAGATTGCTTGATTATTTACCTAACTTTCTGCCTCTAGCAACTTTAAGCCTTAGATTAAGTCAATAAGCTCTCAGAAATGTAAGTAATACTGATTTTCCTGTACTCAATCAAGATTAAAACAGGTGAAATATATAATTATGGGAATTCCAAAAATTGACTTTGAAAAAAGATTATACAGACTAGCATCCTTTTTTTAATTCAACTGTGACTATTCTTCTGCTCCCTTACTCTGATCTAAAAAAGCATGTAATTCTTTAAAAAAAAAAAAAAAAGAGCCATTACCTACTTTCCATCTGTGACTAGCAACATTTATTTTTAAAATGAACAGACTTTCCACTAAATCCCTAGATGCTAATGTCTTCTTGGACTGCTGTGGCCATATGAAAACCATGCCCAGTTGAACATTTAATATTCCCAAGAACTGCAAAGTTGGACAAAGCATTTAACTCAGAGCAACATTTAATGAGAGGTCATAATTCAATCAATGTCTACTTTATTCATTGGGATTGGCAAGAATAGAAATATGGGAAAAACACAAATTCTCCTGTCTTAGAGCTGGTTGGCTAGTGGGAAAGGCACAGATATGAACAAAAATTAAATAAAATGTCATTCTTGATTCTCTAATGAAAGGTCTATAAGATGCTAATGGTTGGTGGTGTGTTAAGTATACTTTGACTACGGTTATAAACCCATATTGATGATAGGAAAACTCCTCAAGAGCATTGTGTAGATTTGCTGTCTTCCATTTCTCTTGTCCTATTTTCTCTTGGATATATGCCCAGTAAGCTTTGGTCCCCATGACACCACTGAAACAGTCCTTATCAAGGTCACCAGCTTCTCAGTCTGCCCCATGGTTTCAATTCCATTGCAACATCTTACAAATTTCTTTCCCCAGCCTGGATCTTTCCTCAGCTGAACTCCAGACCATCTGCTTGAACGTAATACAGATGTCCCAAAATTTTATCTAGACCTGAGTCCTCAATTCCTCAATTTTCTCCCCCAAGCCTTCCTCCATGACCATTCCCCCATCTTATATTCACTTAGCTGCTCAGTTCTCAGCCCCTAGACTTACCCTCCATTTTCCTCTTTATCTTGCTTTCTTCATGTAATCTACCAGAATGTCTTATTGATTCTATCTCCAAATCATTGTCCAGAATCCCACACTTCTTATCACCATGAATGCTCAACATGGAGCCCAACCATCATTATTTCTTGCCTGAATTTTGCAATAGCCTTATAATATAATTGGTCCCCCTGCCTCCACTCCTTCTCTCCTACAGCTGATTGTGTACACAGCTGCCCGGAGGCATCCTGTTAAGGTTTCAGCCAACTCATATTGCCCCTCTGCTCCAAAACCATCCAGTAGGTCCCTATCTCACTCAAAGTAAAAGCCAACACATTCAGTGACCTGTAGAGCCCTACCCAGTCTAACATTGTCCCGGTCCCCTAACCTTTGCCTCTCTGAACTGCCCTCCAGCTCTACTCCCTTACCCTACTGAAATCTCACCTCAATGGCTTCCCAGCTGCTCCTCAACCACAACAGTCATGCTCCTGATTCATGACTAGCTCCTGATTTGCTATTCTCTCTATCTCTATCTGGCATGCTCTTTTGCCAGATGTCTATCTGCATACCGGCTCCCTCATCACCCTTTGATCTTTGCTAAGATATACCACCTTTTAAGTTAGGCCTTCTGTTCCAGACACAATTCAATCAAAGAAGCAGAATCATATGGAAATAGATAGATAGATAAATTGATTTTATATAGACAGAATGAGAAAGAATTGTTACGAAGATTGACTTTTCGCAATTGTGAGAGCTCATTAGCAGTCTCCATGAGGCTATTTTCTTTCCTTTTTTAAGGAAAGAAATGTATAAGAAAATGATTATAGATGTAGATGTATAAGAAAATGATTAATTTATTTGCATTGAATCAATGAATTATTTTGGTGCCATATAACTGCATGTGAAGAGTCAGGGGCTAGAAAATACTGAGGATAGGTTTGAAGGCTAACTCTATTAGACCAATAGTTATCTACTTTATATTAAAAATCTTGGAAGTTTAGATTTTCTAGCTATGCTTTATAACAATTCTGATATCAATCACCCTGTCCAAAGTTCTTCCTTGTAGCTGACAACAGTTGTTTTGCCATAATATATAACTATTGCCTTTTGATCTTTTGCATGGTATCTATTGAGACAAAGGGAATGGTTTTTGTTGTTACAGTCCATGCTGTGTTTGTGTGAACTCTTGAGGAACCCAGTGGGGAATAATAACACGGAAGGTTGGGCTTGCTTTCAGCCCTTAGCTTTTCTTCTCATCTTCGTAGTACTCATTGAAGTAATATGACAAGACTAGCAGACTTAGACATAAGGCTGTTTTCTTCACATCTGATGCTGGAGCTCAAAGTCTATAGCTCAGAGTAGGGAAGAAGGATGGATTTAAAACTGGGAAAGGCCAGGAGAAGCTGGAATCCTGCAGGACACACTGGAACCTGTATCAGTTCTCATGGCCTCCAACTTGCTGGTGATCGTGACTTCACAATGAAAGGACCTGGCTGGCCCCCTCCATTCTAGAACTAAGCATCCAGCTGGCCTAGGAATCAGAGAAGTGGAAGCACATGCAGGGGAAGAAGGTAGGGCAGTTGCAGGCCTGGCCACTGCCCCATATAAGTGAAGTGAGCAACAGATAAGCTACAAGTGAACAGCAGATAAGCTATAATTTACATAAACTACAGCAATACCTGCCCTAGCCTTTCATGCATAAAAAACGCAATGCTTCACTTCCTCCCTCCAAATATAACACAAGAAACATACAGGGGATGGAAATGTCATTCAGCCTGCTCAAACCACACATTACAAAGCTACAGCCTTTCCAGGATCACACGGTCTAAAACTGTGACCCTACCTCCAACACTCACTGTCCTTCTCCCTTATATCATTTATTTATATCATTAACTTTCTGTATATTTTTCTTATTTGTTTTCTCTACTGTCAGTCTTGCCCCATATAAATGTGAGCTTCCTAAGGACAGAAGGACAGGGGTCTTTGTCCACTGCTCTGTGACTCGGGTTCGGAAGAGTGCCTGGCACATAGTTGACCCTCTGTGCATATTTGTTGAATTAGTGAATTAAAGAAACATTTGATGGACATTTTCAATGGATCTTTAATTGTGATTATTTGTCCCTAGGACAATCACATAGAGATTTTCTAACTAAGGTGAATTGAGAATTAGAGTATCCATGATAAACCTACAACATACAAAACAGTGAGACAGCTAAGAACTAATGAGTTATACTTATTCCCATTCCATATACCTTAGGAACCAGGAACAAATTTATAGGAAATAGTGAAGGAGCAAAAACATGCTTTCAGGTAATGTATGGAATAGTGAAGATAAGGCTTTATTAATGTAAAAAGGATTGCTTATCAGATTTCTCCCATTAAATTAGGCACTTGATAAATACACTTGGTGGCTACTGATGGCTATCTTGAACATATCACCTTACCTTCCTTCCACTCTTTTCAAAATGAGCATGGTGTAGGGAAACCTATGCTCAGGCAAGACCCTGAGAAATGGAGATCAGAGCTTCCTTTTCACCTGCACCTTATTCTAAGCCCCCTCCTGAAAGAAAATGCTTCCATTACCCAATGGTAGCATGAATTTCTCCTTTTTAGAAAATCCTATTGTATACGTTCATCTGCAAGGCAGTTCTTTATGTCTTACAAGCCCACTAGAACAGTTAGGGTCCCGACACTAACCAATGAAACAGCATACACACATTGGGATAATTCACGGTGAACTTGTTCCAGGGCTCTGGGAAGGATGTAGATCCCCAAGAGAGAGTCTATGAATCTGGGCTAGCTAAGGAGTGCTGTCACCTCCTTAGGCACAAAGAGAGGAAGTAGTTACCAGAAGGAGGGAGAGCTGTGGCCAGTGGATCTCCTTGAAATGAGCCAAGACTTTCTGTGATGGCCAACTTGTAAGATGACTTCCTGGGAGGTGACCAGGATCATACAGAGCCTGACCTCATTCTCTTCCCCTCTTCTAATTTCTTGTCACAACAACCCTCATCAGATGACCCCAACCAGAAGCCAGGAACTACAGGAAGTCCTTGATGGAATCTCTACTGGTCCACTTCCTAAGACAGACATCAAGCTGGGGAAGACCATGTAATGAACCTAGAATGGCACTCCCAGTGAAAGCAGGAACAGGATCACCCACTCTCCTTTGTATTCCCCAGAGCACCTTTCACAGATGAATTACTAATTACATTGTACAGACACAATGCACAAGGTCTACTAACCCATCTCAAAACATTCACACAGAATGTCAGGTAAATCCCAGTCAGGCCAGTGAGAGGAATGACAGTTGGACTGCGATGACCCCAGTGAGCCCTGAGATTCTCTCTCAAAAACCAGGAACCAGTCTGAAAGGCAAGGATCCTTCACTAAGCAAGGATCCTGTGAGACCAGGAGAAAAAATGCAAGAGGAAGGTCCTGAACGGGCTTCTGAAATAGCGTAGATTGGTCGGTATGCTGATATGGTGGGCCAGCCCAGTCCCCTAGATGGGAGCCACAGAAATGGTGCCATGAACGCGCACAACAATTACACCCTCCACTCCTACAGCTGCGTGCCTGGTGGTGCAATGAGAAGGGGTGTGAATCCATGGACAGGGCCCCCCAATGCAGCACTGGACCCTGGAAAACACCCTCCTCAGAGTGAGACAGTGTTAAGCAGGGTCTTACAGCTTTATCTTATTCCTTGTTACATCACTCTTTGAGGCTTATAACTTCATGTGCATGATTTACGTGTTGGTTTAGATGTTGGTCGGTGACAGGTATAAGGAAAGATCAATGAAGAAAGGAGAAAGGTCCCTGGGAACTTTGGAACTTAATTTTTTAAATGCCAAGCTAAGGAAATCAGAGAGGGCCACTCGGAGCATGGCATATATCTTAAAGACCAATTAGCATTTTACATGCCTTTTATTAAATGGATACTTCCTTTAACTAGCTATATTGCTTTCACTCAACAGCCTAATAACCCAGAAAGTAGTAAAACTAAATGCCTACCTTATTGATTAGCTGTCGAAAATATTATAATATTTCACCTTTCTCATAAAATATGTGCTAAAAATTTATTAGGACATTAATATACAAATTTACCTTTCCAGTGAAATGTGCTATGAATCCCAAGCAGCGTGCTTCCTTTGGTCTCTTCAAAAGCAGTGTTCTTGTACAGAACTACAGAAAATACCTATAAATATGGCAATTTTCATAAGTGAGGATTTTGTCCGTGAGCCTTCCACATATGTTCTTAGTTCTCGTACTAGGATTTTAAAATAGCATAATTTCTGTACGATCCTTTGAAGATCTTATAGTAAGAAAGAAATCATATAAGCATATATTAAACAGAGCTCATTTTTTCATTCCTGGAAACACGAAAAAAGCAAAAATTACTGTGAAGCAATCATGTTTTTCTCCCAGAGGGTAAGGGCCCTGTTTCATTTACCTTTGGGTTTCCAGCGTTGACGCTAAAGGCTGACGTAGCGTAAGTGTTTTAGAAATGTTTTAACCACGTATATACCATGTATGCTAAATACGTAGCTATATATACCTCCCTTATCATTGAAACTATGTGCTAAGAATTATCAAATGACTACAAGCGTCCTACACACATGGCTTACTCCTAAACATGTGGCATGATGTCTGTGGTTTGTTTTATTAATTCAAATGCTTTCAGCTCTAGGACTAGAAAGCCTTGTCTCAATCCTCCGAAACAACAGGAAAATTGATTCTCACGTGATAAGCCATCAGGAGATAAGGTGGGTTCAAGACTGGTGAGGTTGGCAGCTCAGTGACATTTCCAGAGATGCAGATTTTTTTCCATCTCTCTGTTTTGCCTCCTCTGCACATCAAGCCTCATCGTCAGACTGTGGTTCATTTGAGAAATGAATACAATGTTCAGAGACAGGAAAAACAAAGCCAAGCCCCTTTTCTTCCCTGAGTCTCTTTTTAAGATCAAGGAAGAACTTCCCAGAATTCACCCATTACACACATAACAAGCTTCTCCTCAAGTCTCAAGGACCAGAATTGTGTGTGTGTTTGTGTGTGTGTGTGTTTTAAGAAAAAACAACATCTTTCTATCAGAAACAAGTGTCCTCCAACATTCTAATAGAGCAATCAAGAATATTGCTACAAATTTAATTGGAAGTAACTTGTGCCTTATAACTCAAGATAGGAAAGCTATGTTTTAAACTGAGGGTCACTGGAGGCTTGGAGGGGGTTAGGGGGATGGGGTAGTGGGGTGATGGACACCAAGGAGAGCACGTGATATAATGAGCACTGGGTGTTATATAAGACTGATGAATCACTGACTGCTACCTCTAAAACTAACACATATTATATGTTAATTAATTGAATTTAAATTTTTTTTAAAAAGGCAAGCTGTGTTTTTGTTTGTATAGCACATACTCTTGGCTGCCTTCCCAACAGCCATACCCTTTCCTTTTCTTTCTCAATCAAGTGCTGTATTGTAAGCAGAGGTCTTTAAAATCATCTCCCTCATATTAGTTCACACTGAAATGTACTCAAACTATTTTTGTTTCCTTTACTGAAAACCAATTTTTTTTTCATTCACACTGTTCCATACAGCTAGGATACAATTGTGAGCAGTACAGACCAAAATTCCTATCCACAGGGAACTTAAATGCTATTACAAGTAAGATATACGTCATATAAGAGGCATTTTAACAATAGGTAACAACTTAAAAATATGTAACATGAGTTTTTTATAGTCTTAGAGCAATTGAGTTTCCCTGAATCTATCCTGAAAAGATAATCAGATGTAGGAGCAAACACACTCATTAAGTGGATATTCACAATAATCTGTAGGAGGGGAAAATTGAATATAGCCTATATATCCAAAATCAAGGACCTACTTGGTTTTTTTGTTGTTATTATGATTTTATTAATTTACTTGAAAGAGAGTGAGCCAGAGACAGAGAGAGAATGTACTCTAGTCAGGGAGGGGCAGAGAAGCTTACTCCCTGATGAGCAGGGAGCCCAATGTGGGACTTGATCCCAGGACCCAGGTATCATGATCTTAGCCGAAGGCAGATGCTTAACCGACTGAGCCACCAGGAGCCCCAGGGACCTGGTTAAGAGAGAATTATTGGGTGTCTATATAGTTAATCACGAAAAATGATCATGGTTATCATGATGACTTCTGAGTAATATATACAGTTGTTGAATCACTATATTGTACATGTTAAATATACTGGAATTAAAATATGAAAAAAAAGTAAATCTGATCCTGAAACAATTAGTATGCTTTAAAGACACTTTAAACAAAACATAAATTCGCATTTGCAAAAGAAAAGGAAAAAGGAAAGGAATTATGCTGGTTTTTATTACAATATTGTGTCGTCATTAGACATCCTTGTGTGGAATTCTATTTATTTCTTTGTAAAAATGTTCAGGATATGACACCAAACAAAAAAACAGGCCACAAAGTAGTATGGAAATTAAAATAGCATTTTGTTACACATAAAGATGAATAACATCAAAATGTTAATGGTAGTTTTCTCTAAGTGACATAATTTCGAAAGAGGTTTTTTATTTCCACCTGTTTTCCAGGTTTCATTTATGAACATGCACTGAGTTGATAAATAATAAGAGGTGGTAGCTAAAGTCATCAACCCTGATTTTAAAGTTTTGCTATAGTACCATCAACCATTCATCAAGCACCCCCGTGTTACAGCTGATGCACTGAGCATTCCCTGTGTGTTTTTTTAGTTTAGTCTTTCAAAGTCCCCATAGGTTAGGCATTGCTATTTTCTCTGTGTTCTCCCAAGGCTATAAAATGGATTTGATGGAAGGTAAATATCTTGGCCAAGATACATACTACTAAGAGTATATCTAACTACTACAGGGTTCACCCTGAATCCAATCCAAAATAGCCTGACTCAGTCTGGTCTTCTAAACACTGATGTTATTACGTCTACAAACATGGACAGTTAAAAGCATGAATTGGCAGTTAAAAGTTGAATATGGCAAAAAGTCAATGACTTAGATCCCAAAACTTTGGGGAAAATACAAATGGATAAACAGAACTGTATCAAGAAGGCAAATTAACTGCCAGAAACTGTCTTCTCCAAAAGAGTCTCTTGGAAAAGAACATAATTATACAGAGAGAAAATAATATATCTTGAAGAAAACTGGAAATATACTAATACTAAATATTATACTAAATATTAGCTGCTACCAGTGAAATATTGACTGTTCCGTGTAAGAAAGAGAGCATTCTAAAATTCAAAACACGGTCATCTGGAAACACGAAGACAGCGACTCAGAAAAGTGGGTGTGGTTCTGAATGACCCTAAGCCCCCAGGCAAAAAAAAAATACAAAATTAAGGGGGAAAGCATTAGCTGAGGCAGTAAGCAGCGCAGTGAGCGGTTATAGACTTGCATTCTGATAGACTGGGTGAAAAATACCCCCGCCCACTTTAATGTATTTCGGTCCCGGTCTGAGAAGCAGGTGCTCAAGGGTGGGGCGCAGGAGGACCTCCTATCCAGAAGCCAACTGCTATTACACTCACTTGTTTCTCTTCTCCGTTGCTCCAGACCACTCCAAAATTTAACAGTTTGGACAGAATTCTTTGGCCTAACTAGGGTAAGTGAGGCACTTCTGCTTCTCCTCTCGCTCGGAATTGCTCACACATCTGCAGTTAGAAGGTAGCTGGGCAGAACTGTGCAGGAAGTATCAGCCACGTGTCCGAAGCCCTGGCAGGGAAGTTTGGAAGGCTGGAACCCCTCTCATTCGCCCTACCCAAAGTCTGCTTTTCTTTTCAAGAAGTCCACCATTTCCCAATGCACAGTGCCCTTCGTGGAACCATCTAGGTGCTCACAGGCAGGTGAGTAATCCAGACTACACTGGATCCCCACCCGCTACCTTTGGGGAATGTGATTGGTGAGTGAGGCCATGCCAGAAGGGAAAATACTCTCCCAGCTGAGACATGGGCTATTAGTCCACAGCTACACATCATGGGGCAAGCCTGGGGCCACACCTGGGCAGCAGGAACATGTCCTGGAGGACAATGAGGACACACTAGGACCTTCGTGCGCCCATCACCATATCCGAAAATTTCCCATGAGGCTCTTCTTTGTTCATCTCTACCTTGAAACAATCCAGAGAAGGGGATTCTGAGAAAGAGAGCTCTCAGAGAAATCACATGCCATCACGATTTTAAGAAAAACATGGAAATGATAAACATGAACATATCAGCACAGGGCCTGGCCAATAGTTAGTGTTTACTGAAAACTCACTTATTTATTTATTTATAAAAGATTTTTTTTATTTATTTGACAGAGAGATCACAAGCAGGCAGAGAGGCAGGCAGAGAGAGAGGGGGGGAAGCAGGCTCCCTGCTGAGCAGAGAGCCCAATGCAGGGCTCGATTCCAGGACCCTGAGATCATGACCTGAGCCGAAGGCAGAGGCTTAACTCACTGAGCCACCCAGGTGCCCCAAAACTCATTTATTTATCACTGTGGTCATAAATCAAATGACCTGTGCTAATGGTACTTGACCTTGAAGTCACTGTTTATGGCCATTTTAGACATGTGAGTTGCTGGCACATTTTGTTGGAGTAAAAGGCAATGGGGCTCCACTGTATCTCTTCTTTTGAACATATTTGGAAACTGTTTCCAAACAGTTAGTTGGATAAGCTAGCTGTCAGTTTGATTAAACAACAAAAACAGTGCATACATGTGAATTTCTTGTGTTCAGATTTATTTTCACAAGGCTTGTAATTGAATCTCTAGTTTTAAAAATAAGAACAATCTTAATATTTTTAAGGGTGACTTTTACAATTCAACGTAATGCTCTTAAATGTTCTTACAATGAATTTTTTTGTGCTGTATTTATGTTATTTCATTTTTTCACTGTTAAGAGTTGACTCACAACAAACTTCCCCAACAACTCAAATCATTCTCCCATTTAAAGGACACAGTTGAAAGTATATAATTCAGGGGCACCTGGGTGGCTCAGTAGGTTAAGCGTCTTGATCTCAGCTCAGGTCTTGATCTCAGGGTCATGAGTGCCAGCCCCACATTGGGCTCCACGCCCATGGAGCCTATTTAAAAAAATACAAATATATGAAAGCATATAATTCAGTGACACTATTTTATTCACAGAGTTGTGCAACCATCATTATAATCAATAATTACATATTTGTATCACCCCAAAGAAAGCCCACATTCCTTAATCAAGTGATTATTATAAATCAAAGTGAGTGTTAAATATATAGATAAATCTTAAATTCTCTTAATCTTTCTAACTGTACTCTTTACAAACTCAGTAAGATTTTCATTTAAAATCACAAATATAAAACAGTTATTCACTTACGTTAAATTAGAATCACGGGGCCCTCCTAATAGGCCAAATTATCCGAAACATTATAAATATTTAAATATAGATTATTTCTGGGGTGCCTGGGTGGCTCAGTCAGTTAAGCATCCCACTCTTGATTTTAGCTCAGATCATGATCTCAGGGTCATGAAATTGAGTCCTGCATCAGGCTATATGCTCAGTGGGAAAACTGCTTAAGATTCTCTCTCTCCCTCTACCCTGCCTCCCACTCATGCTCTCTAAATAAATAAATAATATTTAATTAATTAGTTAATTAAAAGTATTCCGTAATAAAAATTTTAATAATATGAATTATCTACTTCACCGTTTCTACATTTAATTCCAAATCTTCCCAGCGGTAAAAATACACCTACCACTAAAGAAACTTTGTTATGCAAACAAACATACTTTAGGATTTGCTTTTGAGAGCAAATTTGAGAATATATTTTTTCGTCCAGATTAAGTTGCATCCCAACAAGAGGCTTTGCCCAGTATTTGAAGTCTAGAACCAGAGACACCCAAAACAACTCTTCTCCTCACCATGAGTAACGAGCTAAGCCCACTTTTATGGGTACTATAACAAGAAGATTGGCTGCTGGAGACTTAGAGGCAGCCAAAGTGGGAGGTTTGGGATAACCTAGAAGAGAGAGGAGGCCCAAGCATTATGGTAGCAGGCAGAGGCTGGAGGGAATGCTATACAAGAGTGTTTATATGATGAAGGTAGCTGAGGACTTTTAGGACAGGAATGGCTAATATCCTGAGCTATAATTACTGTCTCTTGCCTACCTGCAGAGGTCTGATGGTCTTACATTTGAAGCCCAGAAGTAGGATGAGTAGGATAACCAAGAGTGATGTAAGGAACCAGGAGGCTGTATGCGCACAGACAGCAGTGGAAGCAGATGCAGAAGCGCCCCAGAAGCTTCTCCCCCAGGGGGGCTTCTGGGCTTCCAGAACTAGAGGCTTGGGCCATGTTGTTTGGCTATTAAGGGAAAGGAGGACTCTAGAAGGACAGAGGCTAGGAAGGCCCTAGCAGCAGAGGCTTGGGTCAAAGGAGGATGTAGCCACATGCTTTTTAAAGAAAGTTCTACTCAGGAGAAAAAAAGATGGGTCCTTTCCTACATTGTTCCTAAGAAGACCAAGTCATAGAGTATCTCATTTTGCTGAGTTACAGAATTCTCCATTGCATTCAGCTACTCAGCACCTCAGCAGCCAGAGAAGGCTTCCCAGATCCTCTTTTTCGAACCAACCCTCATGAAAGAAGGTATCGGCCTCTCATGTCATGAGGGAGGAAATGAATCATTTGACTGCTCTGACACCAAGTGCTCTTGATTTGCTCAGAATCTCCAAGGATTTTTGAATTTTTGAATTTTGAATTTTGGTCTTTCCGTGAGGGTTGTTGTTTATCCTCATAACTTCTGATTCAACTTAAGATTTTAAAATAGTGTTTTATATGAGAATATGATTATGAGTCCCCAAATAACTGATCTCTTTAAAGCGGCTACCCACCATAACAAAGATGCAAAAATTGGGCCTTCTTTCTCACTTTCAATGCTGATTAGCCCTCTGTATCTAAATCAGGCCATTAGGGTTTGGCTCTTTGAGCCCTCAAGTATATATAGACAGTTTTGAGAACTGGTGTTACTCTACTTCCTTCTAGTTTCACCTTTGCCCGGATGTGTTGTAAGTGAAGGGATGCATAAGAGGAAGGGTGTGTAGCGCTTCATGACATTGTGCCCTGGCCGCTGAAAGCGCTTTTGGTCAAACCACCATGGCCTGTCCTGCCTCTGCCTGGCAAGTTCTCCTGACCCAGAAGGAGAAGTCACTGAACACTTTTGTAAGAGTAGCTGAAAACATGTTAGTGGCAGTTAGGAACTGTTCCACTGAACTTCAGTGAACAGTTAAACTTACCACAACTTCAACTTTGGCGCCATTTTGTACCTTGCTCTGTGGGGGGATTCCAGTTACTGACAGACTTGACAGCCCACTGAAAGTGTTGCTTCACAACCACTTTGGAGATAGGAGATGTGGGTAGACAACGACATGAAGGGGAACATGTTTTTCTGCCCAAGAGAGAAGAAAAGTTCATGCAAGATTGAGCAGAGCTGTCACAATAAGTTTGCTCTCTTCTTTTGCCAAGGAGCACAACATCTTCTCAACTCTTCTCATACAAAAAAGCCTTTCCCCGGGGCGCCTGGGTGGCTCAGTGGGTTAAGCCGCTGCCTTCGGCTCGGGTCATGATCTCCGGGTCCTGGGATCGAGCCCCACATCGGGCTCTCTGCTCAGTGGGGAGCCTGCTTCCCTCTCTCTCTCTCTCTGCCTGCCTCTCTGCCTACTTGTGATCTCTACCTGTCAAAATAAAAAATAAAATCTTAAAAAAAAAAAAAAAAGCCTTTCCCCATGGAACAGAGAGATTCTTCTGTGCCTCTGTATAGACCATTTCAACTAAAGGGTGAAAATCTAGAATGTGGCATTCCTTACATAGAAAGGAATTTCCTTTTGCTATTGCATCTCAACTATCCTGTGAAAAATCCCTACTCCTCCCCCCCACCCCGCTTTTTTTGCAACACTATGGTAGGATGAGCAGCTTTCTACTTAAGCACATTTTTAGGGTTTGGTTTTTTTTCCCATATCTTTATGTAATTGTGCATTTGAAGGTAAATACATAAATATGGTATTAAAATTGAATTGTGTGCCCTCAAGATCCATATGCTGAAGTCCTAACTCCCAGTTCCTTAGAATGTGACCTTATTTGGTGATAGGGTCTTTACAGAGGTTAAAGCAAGTTCATTAAGCTAGGGCCTAATTCAGTATGTCTGGTTTTCTTACAATAAGGGAAGATTTGGATACAAGGACACACACCCTCAGAGAATGCCACATGAACATGGAGATGGCCATCTACAAGCCAGGGAGAAAGGCCTGGAACAGATTTTCCCTCCCAGCCCTCAGAAAGAACCAGTCCAGCCCAATCCTTGATGGAGACTTTTAAGCTTCTGGAACTGAGACAATAAATCTCTGTTGTTTGAGTTACCCAGTCTGTGGAACTTCATTATGGCAGTGCTAACAAACTAATAGGTATGGCTAAACAATAAGCTTTTTTCCATGTCCAGCCAAAAGAGGTCCTCATTTGGGTTTTGTGCTCCAGAATCACAGATTCAAATGCCAGCAGGTAACCCAAAGCACTGAATCTGGCTGGATGGACTACCTAGGGTAGTTACATGAGATTGAGGCACAGGGGAAAGCAGACAGCATCCAGAGCTAGCTGGTTGGTACCACACAGAAATACAGGCCTAACACTGCCAGGTAATCTGACTTTTTCAAGAGAAACCCAAAATGTGGATTTTTTTCAAATATAAAAAAATCCCTGTGTGTTTTTTTTTTTTAAGATTTTATTTATTTATTTGACAGACAGAGATCACAAGCAGGCAGAGAAACAGGCAGACAGAGAGAGGGAGGCAGGGTCCCTGCTGAACAGAGAGCCTGATGTAGGGCTCGATCCCAGGACCCCAAGATCGTGACCTGGGCTGAAGGCAGTGGCTTTAACCCACTGAGCCACCCAGGCACCCCCAAATCCCTGTTTTTAAATATTGACCACTAACTGGGAAAGTTTCAATATTGTCTTGGCCAGTATCACGTGGACCAAATAACATTTGCATGATATCCAGTTTTGCCTACAACTTAGTGGTATTTTGAGGAGAGGTTCCCCAGGATGCTCCCAGAATGTTAGAGGATGGATTTGGGGGGTTTCATTTCTCCAAGCACTTCATTTCCAAGGCTCCTTGAACTGAAGTGGGACTGTGTGACCAGTGGAAATGAGGTGTGGCGCTGCACTGCTGAGATTGGCAAATATCCGGATGCCTTTGGCTGATTGTCCTCCCCTTTCCAGATGGTGCTGGAGGTACGTACTGACCTTGCCAACTTAAGAGGTCAGATTTTTATCTGACAAGGACAAGGTGAAGAAAATTGCAAGTTATTCACATATGAGATCCTTCTCCCTGACGCTGACACTGAAAGAGTGAGAAGGGGGGGGAGGGTTGCCAAATATTAAGATAGAGAATTGGGGTGC
This sequence comes from Neogale vison, assembly GCF_020171115.1. Taxonomy (NCBI): domain Eukaryota; kingdom Metazoa; phylum Chordata; class Mammalia; order Carnivora; family Mustelidae; genus Neogale; species Neogale vison. Next base: position 178,419,152 of record NC_058091.1, read on the forward strand.
ATGTTTCCAACATCCTCTTCTTGATCTTGAGGAACAGCAGAAACGTAAGTTAGAGTCAAACTCCCAGTTCCACCTGGGAAGGGTACACAGTAAGCAGTAAGTGGAAGTTGTCTGGTGTCCCTTTCTGGAGAACATCCAGGAAGAATTTGCTACGCTTTCTGCGGACATTCCCCAACAAGAGGGACCACTCAGAAGCACGCAGCGTTATATATTGTTGGTTTAGGCTTCTATTTGCCTTTTGTCCATTCCTTTTTCCCACTAGAGATGGTGTGGGATAATGGCCAAGAAGTAAAATTTGTACTTCCTTTTTTTTTAACTCCAAAATTATGCCATCAACATAACCATTATAAAATTCTAATTGAATAATCTTATCAGTCACTTCTACTTCTAACATCTCATTGGTTACAGAACTTAATTAAATAGTAACATTGTTAGAGACAGAACATACTTTCTGGGTACTAGAAAATTCCACAGAAAGGCCCTTCTCCTTCTTTGGTCTTGCAAGTTGACCTTTGGGCTCTTTCAAAATTCCCATTCTCACCTAGGTATAAACCCCTGGGTCTTATGACTCTCAGATGAATACATATTAACTTACTTTTCCATGCTTATTAAGTACCTTTTAGTGCTTACATGAGAGTTTATGTCCAATATTGCTCTCTGTCACACTTAAAGCCTTTGCTGACTATTCCCTGACACCCCTCACTATCATTTCTTCGCCCAAAACCTCCCTAAACAAGCCCTCCCTGAACAATCTCAGTAAGCTGATTTCCTAGCCTTTCTAAATGTTTAAGTCTCCACATGTTGCAAATTTCACTTTGTGAATTTCTTTTTTTAAAAAAACAAGTTTAATTACCTTTTTTTTTTTTTTTGTCTCTACATCCAACATGGAGCTCAAACTCATGAGCTTAATTTAAGGTCATGGGTCTTCCCACTGAGCCAGCTGGGCGCCCCTGTAAATTTCTTGAGGTCAAGAACCAAAATGTATATTTTGGCTTATCCCAAGTTCCCACTATACATAGTAGTCTTCTATATTTAATTGATCACATCTATATAATTTTAAATTATTTACATGTAAATGTAATGATCTATTATAATACTTTCCTCTTTTTCACATGTCAAAAATGAACCTTTTGTTTGGAAATAAATAAGCCTTTTTAGTTAGGGACCGGCATATATAAACCTGGAAACTGGTTCTACCTTTACATCCATATCTGTTAGCTGATGTTTATTTTTTATTGTAACACCTGATGAACTAATGGCATCAGGCAATTTTATTGTTGGGATCTTTTAACCATGTGACTGTTTATCTCACATGTTTACACTTGAGAACTAGTAGTTGCAAAGTCAAATAAGCAAGCAATGTAGATTGTTATCTACAGAAAGAATTCATCTAGAACACAGGATGTTATAGAAACAGAAGGTGAGTACATTTTATTACTGTAGACTTTCCTCACTCAGCTGGAAATTTCCCTTTGTCATTTAAACATTAACTTGAATAGACTAAATTTTGCATTAATGAAAACATTTTAATCTTCATCTCTGATGCAACTGGAGAACACTGTGTTTCATACATTACTGCACTGTTCTCTATACTTCTGAATAGATTCTCTTGTCAAAAACTGATCATAACCACCCAATGGCTTTTGCTGATTGTGTGAACTTCACTGATATATGTCTCATGTTTTTGCTCTTTTTTTTTTTTTTGAGTAATCTCTACCCCCACTATGGGGCTCCAATTTCCAACCCCAAGATCAAGAATCATATACGCTACTGACTGAGCCTACCAGGCACTCCTATTTTTGCTCTTTTTTGTACTTTCAAATTTTCCCCATGGGTGTTGGGTGGGCACTTTAGGCACACCCTAATGATCCATTTACCAAAATGTCTTTGTAGTTTGGGAGTGGTTGGAGAGATCTTGAGGAGGTAGGTAATCAGGAAGATAATGGTAGGGTAGGGAGCAAAGGATGTGATGTAAGATCAGATAAGAGGTGCATCTTTGGGGTTTGCAATGGGGATGCTGGGCAATCGCACAGAGCCGGGGAAGTCAGAGGAAAAAATACACTATGTGGAAGAGGTAGATCAGAACCCATTCCCCAGGAAATTGGCTGGCAAGAATATCACAGAAAGCTGGCTAGCAAGGGTTAAAAATGACTTTCTCCTTGGCAGAGTGGGCAAGGATGAACATGAAGCCTAGAGACCCAGATACAAGGAGGTCAAGCAATCCTCCTGCCATCTCCCCGGAAGTAATTAAAAGGCCTGACAACATGACTGACAGCCAAGAATAGTACAGCCACTGGGCCTAGGGCTTCTAAACTCTACGGAGTAGGAACTCAAGCAATTTTTCAGAATCTCTATGAGCAGGGAGAAGTCTAATGCCTAGTAAGCTCTGTTAATTGGAGAGGGATAGAGCAACCTACAAATGACAGGGTCCTTGGAGCAACCAGTAGGATGGAGTTAGAAGTAGGACAGAGAACTGGTAATTCTCATACAAGAACTTACCTAAGTAAAAAGGGTCCACTCAATAGGACTTTACACGAATTTACTGGAGTAAAATTCACATACAATATGCTATTAGTTTCAGGTGTAGTCATAGTGCTTTAGTAATTTTATACATTACAAAATGATCCCCATGATAAGTCTAGGTAGCATCTGTCCCCATACAATTATGATAATATTATTGACTATATTCTGTATGTTGTACCTTACATCCCCATGACTTATTTATTCTATAACTGACAATTTATACCTCTTAATCCCCTTCATCTGCCCTCTCCCACCTCCCCACTCTTGTAACTGACAATTTGTTTCCTATATCTGTTTTTATTTTGTTTTGTTTGTTCACTTGTTTTATTTTTTAGGTTCTGCATATAAGTGAAATCAGATGGTATTTGTCTTTCTATGTCTGACTCTTTTCACTTGGCATAATACCCTCTGGGCCCATCCATGTTTTCACAACTGGCAAGATCTCATCTTTTTTTGTGGCTGGGAAATATACCTGTGTGTGTGTGTGTGTGTGTGTGTATCTCAACACAAAATCTTCTTTATCCATTCATCTATTGACTCTTAAAGTTGCTTCCATATCCTGGCTTTTGTGAGTAAAAGCTAGAATGAGCATATGCACGTGTCCCTTCGAACTGATGTTTTCATTTTCTTTGGAGAAATACCCAGAAGCGGCATTACTGGATTGTATGGTATTTCTGTTTCTAATTTTTTGAGGAATCATCACCCTGTTTTCCATAGTGACTGCAACAGTGTACATTCCCACCAAAGTTGTGAAAGTTCTTTATATATTTTGGCTATTAACTGCTTATTGGGTGTATGATATGCAAACATCTTCTCACATTCAGTAGGTTGGCTCTTCATTTTGTTATGGTTTCCTTCCCTGTGCAGAAAGCTTTTTATCTTATTGTAGCCCCAATTGTTTACTTTAGCTTCTGTTGCCCTTGCTGGAGGATACTGGTCCCAAAAAATATTGTTGAGACCAATGTCAAAGAGCTTTCTGCCTTTGTTTTCCTCTAGGAATTTTATAGTTCTAGGTCTTATATTCAAGTCTTTATCCATTTTGAATGTATTTTTGTGCATGGTGTAATATACTGGTCCAGTTTCATTCTTTTGCATGTAGCTGCTCAATTTTTCCAAACACTATTGATTGGAAAGATATTCCTCTGTGGGTGAGTGTGTATGTTGGTGGGGGGTTCCTGTATTTTCCAATTTGTATGCACAGAGTTCAGTTATGTTTGTAAATTAAGTTTTAAAGTTATTATTTTCATATATGTCTTGGGGAAATGGTACAATGGGAAAATGAGTAGTACAGGGAAGATATCCTTAGGATCCAAGTACACTTTCTAGATGGAAACTGCCAATTAATCTCTGAACTTTCTAGAAGAGTTTCAAAGGAACCTCATTTCATTACTAATTCATAAGATCCATAAGATAAAAACAGCTCAGTTTACGAGTGCATTCTTGGTCCCATTTTTTCCAAGCAGAGAAACAGAGGCATTAATTGCCCAAAGTCCCATGGCTAATATGTAGCAGAAATGAGAATGATGCCCCACTATCCACTATCCAAACACATTCATCTTTTCATTATAAAGTGATTGTTCAAAAGATGAGGTGGGACGCCCGAGAGGCTCAGTGGGTTAAAGGGCTGACTCCTGGTTTTTGGCTCAGGTCATAATCTCAGGGTCATGAGGTGGAACCCCTCCACCTTGGGCTCCACACTCAGCGGGGAGTCGGCTGGATATTCTCTCTCCCTTTTCCCCTCCCCCCACTCACATGCACTCCTCTCTCTCTCTCTCAAATAAATAAAGTCTTTAAAAAACAAAAGAAGATGAGGTAAGAACAGAAAACATGGAGGAGGTATCTTTTGAGCTGGACTAGAAGAGGGGACCCAATTTTACAAAGGTAGGAAAGAAACAAAAGACATTCAAAGCAGGGGCGCCTGGGTGGCTCAGTGGGTTAAGCCGCTGCCTTTGGCTCAGGTCATGATCTCGGGGTCCTGGGATCGAGCCCCGCATCGGGCTCTCTGCCAGCAGGGAGTCTGCTTCCTCCTCTCTCTCTCTCTGCCTGCTTGTGATCTCTCTCTGTCAAATAAACAAATAAAATCTTTAAAAAAAAAAAAAGACATTCAAAGCAGAAGCACACGTGCAGGAACGGAAAAACACGATCAGGGAAAATAAGCTGTTCTTTGAGCGTTATTGTTCAGGTACCCAGCTTCTATGGAATGTAAACACTCCCTGCCCATTGATTTAACACAGTAAAAATTTTCCATTAAATACTGGTTCTAAATGTGATTCAACATCACGAAAAACATTTACATCAGAGAAAATAGTAGTTCATAGTGCTTAACTTCACAGGATTTTTGTGAAGATTAGCAGTATAACATGTAAAATAATTAGTAGTTAGCCGGCACAAGGAAGCAGTCAGTAAAAACTAGTTGTTATATGGATGTCGGGGTGGCTCAGTCAGTTGGGCATCTGTCGTTAGCTTGGGTCATGATCCCAGGGTCCTGGTTCAAGCTCTGCAATGGGCTCCCTGCCCAGTGGGGAGCCTGCTTCTCCCTCTGCCTCTCTCTGCTACTCCTGTTTGCGTTCTCACTCTCTCTTTCTCTGACAAATAGATAAATACAATCTGAACAAAAAATTATTATTATTTTAATTATTTTTTAAAAGATTTATTTACTTGACAGAGACACAGTGAGAGAGGGAACACAATTGGGGGGGAGTGTTAGTATTTTATTATTTTAGTTATTTTAATTTATATATTATTATATATAATTTTATATGATTATATTATATTTTAAATATATATTATATGCAATTTATATGTATGTTATAATGTATATTAATATAGAGCATATTATTGTATATTGTATACATTGTGTATATTATATATTATTTAATATTATTTAAAATGTACTGGATATTTTTATAATTATTATAACTGTTATATATTATAATACATATTATAACATATATTATTATATATTATATATAATTATATAGTATTTCAGATAATAAATTATAAAATATATATACTATTTTAATTATTACTAAGTCAATAAAGGTGGTTCTCTAAACGCATCATTTTAAGAGCATGTTTTTAAATATCATTAGTTTTCTTTCTTCCTTTCCTCCCTCTCCCTCCTTCCTTCCTTCTTCCTTCACTCCTCTTTCTTTCCTTCCTTTCTTCCATCCCCTCCTTCCTTCTCTTCTTTCTTCCTTTTTAACTTTATCTTTCTGTGGAGGCAATGCTCTGGTCTTCATTATTTAAAGTATAAAGTGGTGAGGCACCTGGGTGGCTCAGTTGATTAAGTGCCCGACTCTTGATTTCAGCTCAGGTCATGATCTCAGGGTCCTGGAATGGAGCCCCATATGGATCCCCAGGTGGCTCCCCGTGTCAGGCTCCAAACTCAGTAGGAAGTCTGCTTGAGGATTTTTCTCTCTCTCCCTCTTACTGTTCTCTCTCTCTCTCTAAAATAAATAAATAACTCTTTATAAACAAATAAAGTAGAAAATGACTGTAGAAATTTCAGTTTACACTCTATTGGCCAACAGCCAAATGGGAAGCCAATGAAGAGAGACAGATCATCGAGAGGGGCTCTTGCTCCCAGTACACAGAAACCCAGGTGTGTATCCAAAGCCTGAGGCTTTGAACATGATCAAAGAGCACTTATTTGAAAAACACAAAGGAATCCATTTGATGTAAAGTATGACAGCAAACAGAATGAGACTTAAATATCCAAAGACCTCAAAGGCATAAAACTACTTATCAGCTGATTAAAGACATAACTTTCTAGTTCCAAAAGTACAGCTAAAATGGGCTTTTTTCTTCTAGAGCAGTGGTTCTCAAAATGTGCTATTCTAAACAAACACATCAATATTATGGAGGTGTTTTTAGAAAAGCATATTCTTGGCCCCACCTGAGACCATTTGAATCAGAAAGCCTGGGCATAGAGCCCAGAAATCTGTTTGGTCAAGCCCTCCAGGAGACTCTGGTGCACACTCAAGCTTGAGAATCACAATTGTCCATAAGTTGACTTTTGCACAAAGACATAGTCCCACAGAGAATGAAACAAGCGTAAACAAAATGATTGTCATCTCCCATGCTCTCATGACCAAGTGAGGGAGAAAGGAAAGGATCGTTCAGCCAAAATGCAGCTGAGGGTTAATTTCTCCAGTCACCATAGGCAGGTGGAGGACACGGGTGGGTGAAGACATTCATGTAGTCAACAACTCTTCAGGAAAACTGAGTTTGACCTTTGCCCCAACATACAAGGTCAACATGAACTAGTGGTGGCTGCAACACCAACAGCATGAACTGGATGTGAGCTCTAATGCATTATGCTGTCCGGGAGGGATGGTCATTGGGCCCTTCCTCCCAGTGGGCTGGCTGAACGTGGGTTACTGACAGGGGCAGGAATGCCCAGTCACATCAATAGGAGCTGGGCATTCATTCAGGCAAGAGGCTGCCAGGCAAACAGCATGCTCCAATTCTTTTATTTTATTTTATTTTATTTACTTTTTTAAAGATTTATTTATTGAGGCACCTGGGTGGCTCAGTCGGTTAAGCATCTGCCTTTGGCTCAGGTCATGGTCTCAGGGTCCTGGGATCAAGCCCCCCATCGGGCTCCCTGCTCAGCTGAGAGTCTGCTTCTCCCTCTCTCTCTCTGCCGCTTCCTCTGCTCTCTCTCTCTCTCTCTCCCTCTTATTTATAAATGATTTATTTATTTGAGAGAGAGAGAGCATGAAGGCATGAAAGAGGGGGTATAGGCATAAGGAGAGACAGAATCCTCAAGCAGACTCGGCACTCACACAGAGCCTGTTTTGGGTCTCAGTCTCACAACCCTGAGATCATGACCTGAGCTAAAACCAAGAGTCGGTTGCTTAACCGACTGTGCCACCCAAGATGTCCCTCTCAATACATTTAAAACATGTACATCAGTCTCCCTTATCTGTGGGGGGGGGATAAGTTCCAAGAAACCCAGTAGATGCCTGAAACTGCCAAAAGATCTGAAACCTATATATAATTTACATTTATCCTATACATATGTAGATACCTAGGTTAAAGTTTAATTTATAAATTAAGCTGATGAGATTAACAGCAATAACTAATAATAAAATAGGACAATTATAACAATATAATGTTATATGAAATATTGTACAATGAAAGTAATGTTAATGTGGTTCCTTTCTCAAAATATCTTCTTTTTCTTCCTCTTGTGGTGATGTAAGATGATAAAATGCCCACATGATGAGATAAAGGAAGGGAATGGCATAGGCACTGGGATGAAGCATTAGGATCCTTTCGACCTTCTAACAATATGTTAGAAGGAGTATCATCTGCCTTCAGACCCACGTATGTCTTCAGGTAACTGCAGAAAGCAGAATCAGAGACAAAGGGAGACTAAAAAGTCAGTAACCCATTAACATTTTTAAAAGATCACTGGTAGCCAAACATAAATTGCTATATTTAATCTAGTTTTATCAGACTGTTTTATATCTAAAGGCTTTAAATACTTTGAGAGTCTGGCGTCAAAGACTGAAAGGCTCATTATAATTGCTATTTACCAGGGCAACTGGGAGGCTCTGTCGGGTAGGTGCCTGACTCTCGGCTGCAGTTAGGTCATGATTTCAGGGTGGTGAGATCAAGCTCTGAGTTGGCCCCTGAGCTCAGCTTGCAGTCTGCTTAAGATTTTCTCTCCCTCTCCCTCCGCCCCTTCTCACTTCTGTTCGTGCACACTCTCTCTAAAAAAAAAAATAAAATAATAATAAAAAAATAATAATAATTGCTATTTACCTGGAGGACCTTAGCCCTACACAAATAGACAACTGTCACAAAAGAATGTCCCCACAGTCACGTCTTCATGGAGTTTAATAAATTGTGAGAAAAAAATTGTTAGTATAGTCTCTACCAATTGTTTCTCAGATTTTTAGGGCCGTTTTGTATACTTTATTCATGGAACATCATATCATTATTAAATAGAAAGCAGGCTTAGGTTGTTTATTTAATTAGAATATTCCTTTAAATGTGGAGGGCAGGGGAATGATATGTGAACAGGGAATTATACATGGAGCCTGCTTTCTTCATTGGTAAAATGATAACTTTAATATAAAAGCACTGGAAAACAAGTCGTTCTCGTTATGGCAACTGAGTAATGAACAACAATGTCACAATCTAGCTCTGTAAATAACATATTGACTGTATGTATAATATTCTTTTTCTGTCTATGCAAATATTTTCCATTTATGCTCTGTTTGCCAAGATAAAACCATTTTTAAATGACTTCCTTAAAATAACACCATCTTCTTTACTTTTTCTAAGCCCTATATTTACTTTCAACTAAAGATATTTTTAAGGTTTTAGACTTCACTAGAGATTCTCTTAGAAAGGGGTTAGATACTGGCATAAAGAAAAATTTTAAATGTTATAGAAAACTACCAAATATATGGAATTTCTTCTGATTCTTATTTGCTGACACATTGGTCTCCCCCCCAAAAAGGTGTTACACAAATGTATGGAAATTGTTCTATAACAGAAGGACAAATGTCTACGTTCTCTATGTACAATGTTTCTTTTTCGTGAGAGGGAGTCTGACCAGGAGCTCACTCCAACAGGGGGAATAAGTTTCTCAGTAAACTTGGGGCTCTTTGGAGAAGTTAGTCATCTAATAACGATGCTTTGAAGGAAAATATAATTCCAATTCAAATGTCAGCATCAGATGTACTGCTTTTAGGGATGATATAAGTGTGATATAAAAATGGTAGGATTTGAGATTCCCTCATCAGTCTTAATTTTCAAGATACCATGTATATGCTGGCTGGAGTTAACAACATAGCTCTTTCATGGGCTGCTGAAAATTTTGCACTCTCCCTCCCACCCTTTGTAATACTTCTTAATGTGGGAAGAGCAGAGTAAGCAGAAAATAAAAAGTGCCTCTCTTTAGTTCCATATGCCTTACCAGCTCTGGGTCACCATGCTGCTTCATCTGCCTAGAATTTAAGGAATGAAACTGCTTTGGTTATGTGCATTCCTGTCATCTAATCTTTTTTATTACCTTCGTCTTACAGATGAGGAAGTTGAAGGAAAAGAAGTATCAGAAACTGCAAAGCCTCCAAGCTTTACCACCGCAATGTAGTTTTAGCAGATGGACCTGTCAATTTGTATTCATGAAATGTACACCCACCATTCTGAAATGATCAGGCTCGGCTGTATACGTCCTTCTTTCCCAAGACTGTGAGTTTTCAGGGTATTTAACTTTTCATATGAGTAGAACTGTAGAAAACTCCTGCTTATCAGAGATAATTTGTAGTTGTATTATTTAAGATTCAGTTTGGCTCTAAGTAACAGAAATTCCTCCACAATAAGATAGAGGTTTGTTCCTGTCTGATGTAAAAGCTGGGAGGCAGGCATGTCCCGGCTGGCAGGGCAGATTCTCAGAGCCTGGGACCCATGCTCCCTCTACTGCATTGCTATCCCAGTCCCAAGTTTTCTTCATGGTCCACGATGTCTGTCAGGGTGCCAGCAATTACGTTTGAATTCCAGCCTGCAGAAGGAGATAGTGGGGGAAGGGCATGTCTCATCCTTTTAAAGACATTTCCCAGAAGTTGTGCATAAAACTCCATTGATAGGGGGCCTGGGTGGCTCAGTGGGTTAAACCTCTGCCTTCGGCTCAGGTCATGATCTCCGGGTCCTGGGATCAAGCCCCGCCTCGGGCTCTCTGCTTGGCGGAGAGCCTGCTTCCTCCTCTCTCTCTGCCTGCCTCTCTGCCTACTTGTGATCTCTCTTTGTCAAATAAATAAATAAAATCTTTAAAAAAAAAAATTAAAAAAAAACTCCACTGACATTACATAATTCGGCATCAAATAAGATGACAAGAATTTAGTCACATGGCCACCCCTGGCTCTAAGGAAGGAGGAAGGTTTTTCTTTATCCTGGATTGCCATGATGCCCCCTGAAACCCGATGCTTACTACTAAGGAACATTGGGGCAGGCCTGGATTTGTAAGATCAAGCCACCTGGTTAAGGAGAAAGAGATACTGGGCCGGTGGGAATGCCTTCATGCTAGAAGGACAACAGGGTGAACTGGGAACTTCAGAGAGCTAGAGAGCATATACCCATAGAGATCTGGGCCATACATAGCCAGATCTTTCAGTTTTTGTTTTTTTTTTAAGAGAAGTCAGAAATCTGGATTTTTATGTGAAATTCCTGATTTTAAAATATTGCCAGTACCTTAAAATGTAAAAAAAAAAAACCAAAAAAAACAGTGTAGTCCAAATAAAACCCATCTGTGTCAGCCTACAAGCTGACAGTTTGCTTTCTTTGATCTGAAAGAATTGGCTCTGTTTCTTTTTTAGATTTATTTTCAATTAAACAGCAAATATTGAGAGAGGATGATGTGTAAGGTACTATATCAAGGGCCATGAAGGACAAAAATATATGATCTTTCCCTGGAACAGGGAAGTCTCTCATGTAGGAGACAGGTTTTATGACAAGAATTGGGGGAAAAAATTTTTTTTAAAAAGAAGAAGAAGAAGTTGCAATAACTGGGTTTTCGTTTTGTTTTGTTTTCATTTCAGCCCAATTTCCTTACCTGACCTCCATCTTGTTTCCCCAGGTCTTTCCTTCATCTTTAATCGTTTCCATCCCCATTTTCTGTATTCATAAATATACCTCTTCAAAATATCAAAATATTCTCTTATTTTTCTGTTCTCAATATTGTTTTTCCAAGAAAGTGCCTTAAGTCTTTCTTCACCTGCACCAGTCCTTGGGAGGCTAACCTTATAAACATGCATCTCTGAACTTGACTGTGTCCTCCAAAGAATGTATTGATGGGACAAGAATTATCAGTATTGAAGTGTCTACTGTAGTCACTTTGCTTCTGCCAGAAGGAGAAAGTTGAGAGCCCAGGGTAAAGCCACCAAAGCCACTGAATCAATCCTCTTAGGAAAAGCCTGGAGAGTGGAACACAAGCTCGTCTCCCTCTGCCCTGGGGGACAGCAGACACCCTGTCCCATGGCGTTCTCTGATGCTGTACTAACTGGCAGACTGGAATCAGAACTGGCTATAACATTTGCAAGATCCATTGTAAAATGAACATACAGGACCCCTTGCTCAAAATTGCTAAGAATTTGCAGCCAACGACCTCAAAGCATTCAGCTAAGAGTGGGGCACTTCTGAGTGCAAGATACAGTGTGGCTGCACACGTCTCATGACTGCAAAGTTGACCGTGACTGCAGCAGTGGCCAGGGGAGTGACAGGAAAATACCACCCAGAAACAGAAGGGGAAGGGTTTTACAGGGGTATTGTGGGGTGAGAGAAGCACAGGGGCCGTTGGTATGAGGGAGAAAATGGAGAGGAAGGGATAATGGGATTTCGTGTCAGTGTAAGGACCTGCTTATTACCCTTTATGGTGTTCAAGAGATACAAGTGATGAAATAGTTATTTTGAGAGAATGGTTTAGTCTCTAGAACTCTGATGCCACTCATGGACTGAGACACAGGAGGTTACAACCATATATCCATTTCATAGCTATTTGTCAAGTCACAGGTTAAGGGACCACTGACACTTTGAGTAATGGTAGCTTGTTTGCATTTATGATCTGTAAGAAAGATCACCATGCTTGACTGACCAACTTCCTTCCTTCCTCCAACAAATGTGAAGTCTTTCGTTATCTCTCAGTAAGGAGCTTAAATATTTTCACCGAACAATTGTTAAAGTTAAGCAACCAAAGGATTATTTTTCCTGATATAATTGCAAAGATCATTATGGATCTTACGTGTTCCTAGCTGCTTATGTCACCGAACTCACTAGAAGTTTTGTTCAAGGGTAAGGTCTTCCAGAGTTTTGTTGATCTGTTGACCTCCCTCTTTACACCCTTCCATCCGCATCTGACTTCCATTTCGCTTTTTGCGCTGTGTTCCTACAGCCACAATTTCCATGCAAACAAGTGTTCTCACAACATCGATTGCTTTCCCAGAAAATTCCTTTGACCTCCTTGCCTTGAGTAATAGGTCACTTTTCACCCAAAGCATAGCCCATATTGGGTTCTAAATGTTACTTTTATGCTACCACTTTTTTAATACCCTTGGGAAAAGTTCTTCCTTCTTTCTTTTTAAAAATATTTTATTTATTTATTTGACACACAGAGAGAGCACAAGCAGGGGGAACTGCAGGCAGAGGGAGAGGGAGAAACAGGCTCCCTACTGAGTAAGGAGCCTGATATGGGACTCCATCCCAGGACCCAGGGATCATGGTCTGAGCTGAATGCAGATGCTTAACGACTGAGCTACTCAGGTGCCCCAAGGACACCCCTCTCTTTTGAGAGGCCTCAAAATCCTTAGCTGCCTTAGCCCTCAACCAAGCTCATTCTAAAAATGTCTAGCCTTGAATCAATCCAACCATCCAGCTCCACTCCTACACCTCCAATGCTAGACTACAGGAGAAAATAACACAAATGTTGGGATTATTGCCACCAGAAACATATGGTCTCCACCTCATTTATGCTTCCAGTAATGTTTGCCAGTTCCTTATATGTCCCTGGTGAATGTTCTCTCCGAATCTTCACAGATCTACTGAAAATACTCTTCCATTTCCTTGTGCCACCTGTGCTGATACTGACCTCTTTTCTCTTGGAAATTAACCTCTCTTTCTCCATAGGGAGGAAAAAATATTGCTCTTGGGTGTGGACTTTTTCCATTTCCTGCTCCTGTAGCATTTACAAATAAGTCTATGAATGTATCCACCCTGTGGTAGACTGATTGCATCAATGGCCCAAATTAATGGCCTCTCTTTTCCACACCCTTTGCCCTGCAACTTTGTAGTCCCTTTCCACTGCGACCCTGGGCTTGGCTATGGGACCTCTGTGAAGGCTTGAAGAAGTTCTTGTGTGTCTCCACCTTCTATTTTTTGGAAGCCTGCCACAGCCGTGAAAAGTTGACCAGTCTAGAAGGATGAGAGTACACGCAGCAGAGCTGAAAGGTCCTAGTCAGGACCAGCCTTGTGCTGTCAGCCCCTTGTCAAGCCCTCAGCCGACTGCAGATATAATACAAACAACCCCTATGATGAGACTTGCCAAATCTCGTCCAGCAGAACCAGCTTGTGGACCTGCAGACTCATTAGAAATAATAAACGGGGGGGTGCCTGGGTGGCTCAGTGGATTAAGCCTCTGCCTTTGGCTCAGGTCATGATCTCAGGGTCCTGGGATCGAGCCCCACACTGGGCTCTTTGCTTAGCAGGGAGCCTGCTTCCCCCTTTCTCTCCGCCTGCTGCTCTGCCTACTTGCGATCTCTCTCTCTGTCAAATAAATAAGATCTTAAAAAAAAAAAAAAAAGAAAGAATAAATGGGTTTGTTTTCATTGACCAAGTTTTGAGTGGTTCGTGATGCACAATAGCGAATACAAACTCTGACCCCCCTTTCTCTGTTCTCAGAAGAAGTATACCTTCTTTTTAAAAGGCAAATCCTACTTCTTGCTGTTTATCTCATTCCTACCCATATGCTTTCAGATCTCTTCCTTTCTGATTATATCTCTCCATATTGTGAACCTCTTGCTCTGCTCTCACTTTCCCTAATATGTAAACATGTATAAATCTCTCTAAAATAAAACAAACATGTATGAAAAAGTAAACCTGTATCTTCAGCAAGTTACTGACCTATTCTGGCATTCCTTCTATTTATATGTCTTGAAAGAATAGTCTATCCTTGTATAGTTGTCTGGGTTCTCCAAAGAAACATAACCAACAGGATGTGCTATATATACAGAGAGAGATTTATTTTAAGGAATTGACTTATGCAATTGTGAGTCCAAAAAGACACACACACACACACACATGTGTGTGTATATGTATATGTGTGTGTGTGTGTGTGTGTGTGTATAAAATGGGTAGACCAGCAAGCTGGAGACCCAGGGAAAAGCTGCAGTTCAAATTCAAAGACGGTCTGGTGGCATAATTCCTTCTTGCTTAGGGAGGTCAGTCTTTGTTCTATTAAAGCCTTCAACTGATTGGATGAGGCCCACACATATCATACAGGATAATCTGCTTTACTGACAGTCTCGTGATTTAAATGTTAATTTCATCCCAACTACATCTGGGGAAAACCCAGAAGAATGTTTGACCGAGTATCTGGGTACCCATGGTCTGGGCAAGTTGACACATACAATTAACCATCACAACTTGCTCTATCCTTTTTTTTTTTTTTTTTTGGTACTCAGCAATGATTCACTCTTTTCAGTTAACATCTTATTAATATACTGAAGGCATTTGATACAACCACACACTCTTTGTTCTTTTACTTCCTTTCTAACCCTTTCTAGACTACAGTCCTAGACTACTGCTTTTCTGTTTTCTTCATAGCACCTCTTCCTTTGCTTGCTTCTTAAGTGGTCTTTAGGGTTGTGCTGCCCTGACTGTCTGGATCCTTGCTGCACTAGTTGCTTTACATACTGTATGTTATATCTTCCACTTAGCTCTCTCTTTTGAGTCATATGCTCATTCATTTATTCATCGAAGATATCTATTTTGGGTACTAAACACTATGGCGGTTTATGGCAACCTCTAAAATGGCCACCAATGGGGTGCCTGGGTGGCTCAGTGGGTTGAAGGCTCTGCCTTCAGCTCAGGCCCTGATCCCAGGGTTCTGGGATCGAGCCCCACATCGGGCTCTCTGCTCAGTGGGGGGCCTACTTCCCTCTCTCTTTCTGCCTACTTGTGATCTCCGTCTGTCAAATAAATAAATAAAATCTTTAAAATAAAATGAAATAAAATAAAATGGCCACCAAGACCCCTCCCTCCTTCTATTTACACCCTTGTTTTGCCCCTCCCCTTTATCTCGCAATAAACAGAATACAGCAAAAGCAAGGAGATGCCATTTCTGAGATTTGGTTATAAAAAGACTCTGGCTTCTGTCTCGCTTGCCCACCCTTGCCTTTCTTGGTGCTTCCCCAGTCTCTGTCCTAGAGTCTTTGCTCTGGGGAAGGATGCTGAGATATCCGGTGTAGGAGGCCTTATAAAGGGGCTTGTGTGGTGGTGAATTCACATGTCCAGGCAACAGCCAGTAAGAACTTGAGGCCTGCCAAGGGAGGCCTGGAAAGGGAGCTTGGAAAGAGATCCTCTTCCAGTGGAGTGCTGAGGTGACTGCACGCAGCTCTGGTAGTTGCCTTTATTGCAGACTGGTGAGACACCCAAAATCAGAGGCACTTGGCTAAGATGCACTTGGATTTCTGACCCACAGAAATTGTGAGAAAATATACATCTGTGTTTTTAAGTTGTTAAGTTTGGTCTAATTTGTTTTACAGTGATAGATAACTAATACAGGGCTACCCAGGATCCAAAGTCAATTCAAATATAGCCCCTAGATGCAATAATCCTCTAGACTATTAAGGGTGATAGAAAAGAGGCCATGATCACAGTACAATATGCTAGGTGTTATAGAAATATACACCCCAGGATGCCTGGGTGGTGCAGTGGGTTACATGTCTGATTCCTGGTTTTGGCTCGGGTTGTGATCTCAGGGTTGTGAGAATGAGCCGCACATTGGGCTCCATGCTTAGCGTGGAGTCTGCTAATGACTCTCTCTCCCTCTCTCTTTGCCCCTAACTCCCCTTAAATACATCAACTAAATAAATAAATATTTTTTTAAAGAAACATACACAGCAAGTGATGGCAGAACACAGAGAATTTTAATTGTGCTTAATTTAAATCTGCCAAAGGATTCCCTTGGCAGATTTTATTTTGTCCCTGAATGAGGGTGTTAAGCGGTCTGATAAAAATGAGGAGAAAAGGGGATAGGACACTTAAGAGAAAGGAAAGTTTTAGAACCTCTTCTGGGAAGAATCACTGAAGGATTTGACAAAGAAACAAATAATGGTATCCAGGCAGTGTGGAGTTGGGATCAAAGATTATGGACTTCAGGACCTTCCGTCAAGATTGGGTTTATGTATGAAATGGTCTTAGCACTATGGATATAAGACTAGAGAGGCTGGTGGTTGAATTTGGGACTTCAGAGAAGATTATACAGAAGAGCCAAAAAGCCAATGAGAAGCAGCTGAGAAAAATAGATAATTCTTAGAGTTCTGGCTCACGGAATTCAGGCTGAATAAGGAGAGAGACAACCAAAGCTACTGAGAGTCTGTGGGAAATGCAGCTGATTCTGACCTCCTACCAATCCCTAGGACTAAGGGAGTGGGTGCTATTGGGGTTAAGCCCAGGTCACGCCCTCCATTTCGGAGTTGGAGGAGACTTCCAGCAGAGTGTGGGAAAGGAATGGTTACCAGAAGGAAATGCCATTATGCTACCATGAAGATTGAATCAATGTTTTATAACAGAGACTGCTGGTTCCCTACCAAAATTTCCATTTCTTCCAGAGTATGAGAACCTCTAGTTTTTAGGAAGTGAAGTAACAACTGCCTTTCCTCCTGTGGCTAGGGATAGCCATGTAACTAACTCGCTGCTCAAAGGGATGCGGACAGAAGCGTGTGTACAACTTCTGGACTTGGCCCTTAAAGGGAAGGGGATAGCGTTCCATTTCCCTTTTATTCCTCTTCCACCAGCTGGAAAGTGGTTGTGGGGAGTCAACTTGGACCAGGAGGAAGAGATTACATCCTAGGGAGGACAGGACAACAGAACAAAGCTATAATCCCTGGATGATCTCATAGAGCTTTCATGGTCCTATATAAGGGACAACTAAACTACATTTTTGAAGCTGCTATGTGAACCAGACTAATGCCATCTTGGATAGATCTGCCATGATGACCCCTCTGTGACCTAAAGCCTTTGTGAGCACAGCCCCACCAACACCCACCCCCAGCACATTCTTTCTTTTTGTTTAGCCACACCCTTAAGTGTACCCTCAGGGCATATGTCACCGATCTGCTTTGGAGATATGAATATGACACATGACTATTTTCAAACATTCTCCTCCTGGGTAGTCCCCCAGCAAGTATTCCCCTGCCTCTAAGGCTATAAAAGCAGTTTTATGGGAGGTGGGGCTGCGGAGATCTACAGGTCTTGCTGCCACCGAAGACACGAAGACACGCTTCTGTCTGTAAGTCACCTTAATAAAAAACCATTTCGTGTCAAGCTGGACTTGTCCAGCCTTTTTCTTTGGTCTTACAGCCCCTTCGGCCTTTGCAGATTGTTCTGCATATACCTTCCTTTTACAAAGCAGCCACTTTCTCTGTCACAAGTGGCTGGACCTATATTTCAAGTAATTCAGATGTGCAGTACAAAAAATAATCTGGGTATAGAAATGACCATCGCAGAAAACAGAAAGTAGTAAGCAATAAGCAGAAACAGAGGCAAAAAGTAGGGATGCAGAGAAGCATCACCTCACCCTGGGCTGTGAGCTTTCAGGAGAGGTTGAAGGGTCTGATCAGTGACAAACTCCAGACTAACTATAAGCTGGTGGGGTGCAGGCCAAGGAATATGCCTCAACGGCATGATTCTTCCAGAAAGGGACGCAGCAATGGTTCTAGGTAAAGCAGTGATGATAGTGGTAAGATGACCCAAGCAATTTTTGAGACTTGGTATACTTACTTAAATGAATCATGGTTTGGGCTAATGCTTCTTGATAATCATCGTAGAAATTTAGAAATGTAGGAGCGAAAGAATTCTTAACCAAGTAGAAGAACCTGTTAATGCAGCTTAAAAAATAAGGCCAGCGATGCTAAGTAAGTTTTGGGCATAGCCAGTAGAAGCCAGACATAATTCGCAGGCCAGTGAGGGCTGAGAATTTGTACTTAATTTGTAAAGAATCCCATCGAAGCTTTTTATTCCTTTGGCAAAATTATAACCTCAGGTTGCATTTGTGATGCCCTCTTTTAATTTTCCATGGGCATACTTTGCATTAACATAGCACTTTTTAGCTTTCAGAATATTTTAACATATTTTTTCATATGATCCTGAGAATAATCCTGGGCAGTGAAGTGTGAGTGAAGAATTAGTAACATTTCCGTTTTGCTACTGGGGAAGTTGAAGCTGAAAGTCTTCAAGAGATCTTCCCATGATGAAGCACTAGTAATTGGCGGAGGCCTTTAAGTATCACGCTCTTGCCAATCATCTGATTTTCCTGTTATTTGCTCAGCCTTTCTCTTCTTTTATGCGGGAAAAGTATGTTGCGGCTCATGATGAAACTGGATGAAACCTCACACAACAAATTATTCAGGGCATTTATGTTATCTAGAGCTGCTCTGGCCAGTAGGTAGCCTCTAGCCCCATGCGGCTATCTAGATTTAAATTAAATAAAATTTAAAACTCAGCTCCTCATAGTCAGGTGAAGGGGTCAGTGGTTACACTTGGCCAGCGGTTACTCTACTGATGATACAGAACACTTCCATCACGTCGGAGAGTTCTGTTGGACAACCTAAAGGTGTCTATTTCTCACCAATCCTCCGTCTTGCCCTCAGTGTGTGTATAATCCAAGCCCAAACTCTTCCACTTCCTAAAGCAGATTTGCAAAGTGGTAATCCCCAGTTTTACAACTGTTAACACCGAGAAACCGTTTGACCTCGACGTGCTACGAAGGAAAGGGTAGTAAAAGCCCCAAAGCCTTCCACCCAAGCCCCGCCAGCAAGTGGGCGGCGAAAGACAACCCAACCAGATGCAGAAGAGGAAGGAGAGGCAAAGGGGCGGAGCCGAGCGCGGCGCGTTCGGGGCGGGCGCCGTCACGAGGCCGGGGGCGGGGCCACGAGAGGCAGGCCCGTGGGTGGAGGGGGGAAGCAGGGCGGCCGGCGCGCCAGCACTGCCGTGCGTGCTCACGTGACAGGTCCGCGAGGCCCCGCTCGCGCAGTCGTCTGGACGAGCGAAGATGGCGGCCGAGAGGGAACCTCCTCCGCTGGGGGACGCGAAGCCCACCGACTTTGAGGAGCTGGAGGACGGAGAAGACCTGTTCACCAGCACTGTGTCCACCCTCGAGGTGAGACCGCGTCGCCGTGGGTGCTGCGTTCCGCTACTGCCGCGCGTCTCCCCTTTAGGTGCCTTTCCCCTACCGGGACTTGTCCCTCCCCACCCCCCCCCCCCCGGGTTTGCAGGGACCTGCTCGGGGCGACACCTGTGACGCGGGTCCCACCTCAGGTACCTGTCAGCGGGCTGGAGCTTGGCCTGGACGGCTAGGCTTCCTCGGGAGACCAGCCCGCGGGCCGGGGGTTGACCAGATCCTCTCTGGGGGGGCAGGGACCGGCCCGAGCATCTCAGCGCCCTTTCCCGGCTCAGCTGGCCTTCCTCCGTGTCACTTGCATCTCTTCTCCAGACCAGAAATGGGCTTGCCCTGAGTCCTGGTAAACCTCACCACCCTCCCGACGACCTCCGCACCCGCTTCGAAGAGGTGCTTGCTTTCCCCTTCCCAAGGGAGGGTGTGCCCCTGAAAGGAGAGAGCAGTGAACTGAGTGTTGAGTGGCCCTGGCTGTCCAGGGAGCGTGTGGATGCACTTTTCCCAGTTATGACCCTTCATGGACTGCCGGTTCCCCTTGAGGGAGGTGCCTCAGTATTCGACTGTTAAATGCATTTAACCGGTTTTGTCTTCTTTAGTTCCTAGACTTTTTAAGAATAAGAGTGTTAAAAAAAAAAAAAAGAGTGTTTATAAAATATCAAGTTGAAGGGAGGGTGTAGTCCAGGAAAGTGCTGGTTGGTTGTTGGTTTTTTTGTTGGTTTTGTTCTGTTTTGTGTTAAAGTTATCTCGGAGAAGTAAAAACAGATCCTCACTCCCTTTTTCCTCTTTTCTCGCGTGGTCAGCGGTCTCTGAAGTTGAGTGTTCCTGTTTTTGTCAAAGGAAACACTGTTAACTGTATTGGCCTCCTAGATGCATTTCGGGTTTGAATTGCTTTGCATTTGGTGAGGGCGCCCACACCTCATAGCCCAGTTTTATGCGTGTATGTGTATTAAAATGTATGCAAATTGCCCCGAAGATTGTTTATCTTGGGCTGTATTTCCTTATAAAGTGCTTTTTAGTATGCTTTTTTGGGAGCTTGTGCAGCTAGACCCTGAATCAATTGGAAATTACAGTAAAAGACCTTTTATTTGAAAATCATTTACTGGGAACTTCTGGGAACCACTTTCCACAGTGACCATACACTGCAAATTGTGTATACAGATTCTCAGTCAGACCCCACCTCCCCTCAGATTATGTGCTTCTTGGGGCTAGGGATAGTACCTTGATCATCTTTATGCTCCTTCCAGTCCTGAATATTTCCATTTGGTAAATGATTGCTGGATTCATTGTCAAAACATCATCTCCTAACAATTAGTAAAAATTGTCTTGCGTAACAGATTAACCTTTTGGGTTTAGTATCTTTTTAGCTCTTTATACTTACTGTATAACTGTCTTAAAATGTAATCAGAGTTAGTGTCTGTGCAGGATCCTAAGATCTGGATTTCCTTGAGGGCTGCAGAGGTTTTCCACCAGCTAGGATCAAAACAAACTATTGACCTAGAGTAAACTTGACACTGAACACTAAGCATTCTGTTTAATTGAAGCTTTTAGGAGTTGAGTAAAAGGAACTATAATCTACCTCCCAATTGGTTGGGTCTTTTTAATAGGCTCTTTGCCTTTTTTTTTCCCAATAAGAGTCTACAGAACTTTTGAGTATGAATCAATTTATCTTGGTTAGTACACGGTGAAAGTTGTAAATAAAGTTGATTTTGATTGATTATCTAAACCCTGTTTGTTATAGATTCATTCAGGTTATTAACTTTAAGGTAGTATAACTGAGATTTATAAATTCAGAATGTTTTTTGCTTTCCAAACTTACAGGAAGGATATATAGCACTGTTTTTTAGTATACCAAAAGTGCTGTAAGAGAATTTTCTTTTTCAGTAACTCCACTTTTGTTTTTTAGAAGTGCTTCTCAAACCTCCTGTGTTAGAGAAACCAGGGGATTCTTGTTTGAAATGCAGATGCCCCTAGATCAGTGCTTTTCAGAGTTTATACATAAGTTACCTAGGGATCTTGTTAAAGTGCAAATTATGATTCTGTAGGGCTGGGAAAAGTCTGTTATTATGCATTTCTAACAGACTCCTCATGACATTGCTTCTGGTCCACAGACAGTAATAAATTACCAAGCCCCAGATAATTCTGATGTAGATCATCTGCTTTGAATAGTTATTATCTAAGCTGTAAATTGAAAGACATATAAATTAATGTCTTTAATTAAAGAAAAAGTAAGTCCGAGTTTTAAAAATTTAACATTTATGTAGAAACTTTTTCCTTTGAGGGCATTTGGAGGGAAACAAATCAATTGAAATCCATATAGGTGAAATAAGATAATAGACATTTTCAGTGTCATCATTGTTAGGCTTGTAATGACTGTACAACTTCGTGTATATTTTTAACATAGTATTAGACTTCTTTCATTTCATGATTAAGAACAGTCACATAAAGCCAAATTCAGTGAATGAAACATATTTAAAACTCTTAGTGTTTGTTATTGTTGTGACTGTGAAACAAAAAGTAGGCAGAGCTGGCATAGGGGGCTGGGAAGAGAAAGAGAAGGAGAAAGAATCTAGTGAAACTTGTTCTTTTTGGTACCTGAGAGGCAAGGCTTTAATTTTTAAGAATACTGCTTTTTCCTTAAATGATAAGCCCTAAGCTTAAAAGGTACTTGCCCTAGAGCAGTATGGAGTAGTAAGATCACACCTTAAAGAAAATAATAAAGGGGTGTCCGGATGGCTCAGTTACTTAAGTGTCTTCCTTTGGCTCAGGTCTTGATCCCAGGGTCCTGGATAACCCTGCTCAGGAGGGAGTTTCTCTCTCCCTCTGTGCATCCCCCCCTCCTAGAGCATGCACATTCTCTCTCATGCGTGCTCTCTCAAATAAATAAAATCTTTAATACAAAAATAAAGTTGGGAAATTTATATTATATGCCTTGTTCTCTATCTTAAACAGCTGTATTGAGGTATAATCTACATACCATGCAATTTATTCATTTAATGTGTACAATTTAATGGTTTTCTAGTACAGTCACAGATATGTGCACCCATCACCACAGTTAGTTTTAGAACATTTTCATCACCTCAAAATGAAACCCTGTACTTTTTAACTATGACCCCCATCCCCATTCCCCAAGCCTCTCTGTCCCAACCTTCAACAACCACTAACTTTCTGTCTCTGTGGACTTCCTGTTCTGTACTTTGTATGAATGAAATCATATAATATGTGGTTTTTCATGATTGGCTTCTTTCACTTAGCATAATGTTTTCAAAGTCCTTTTTATAGAATGGGATGGAATAATATCTCATTGCGTGGCTGTACCACATTTAGTTTATCCGTTTGTCAATTGATGGACATGTGGATTGTTTCTACATTTTGGCTGCTATGAGTAATGCTGCGGTAAACATTTGTGTACAAGTAGAATTACTGGGTCCTATAGTAACTGTACTACATTTAATCATTTGAATAACAGCCAGACTGGTTTCCCAAAGAAGTGGCCACACCATTTTACATTTCTACCAGCCATGTGCAAGGGTACCAGTTTCTTCATACCCTCATCAACACCTGTTAATATGACTTTTTTTGGTTCTGTTCATCTTAACGAATATGAAATGGTATCTTAGTGTGGTTTTGATTGCATTTTTTGATAACTAAAGATATTTCATGTCTTTTCATATGCTTTTTGGCCATTTGCGTATCTTCTTTGGAGTATGTCTATTCAGATTCTTTGCTCATTTTTTACTTGAGTGGTTTATTACTGAGTTACAAGAATTCTTTATATATTCTAGATACAATTTCCTTATTACATGCATGATTCATAGATATTTTCTCCCATTCTCTGGGTTTCTTTTCGTGTTCTTGATGGTGCCCTTAACAATTTTAAAAATCATTTAGCAAGGTCCAGATTATTTTTAAAATTTTGTTCCTGATGCTTTCATTGTCATGTTTAAGAATCCCCTGCCAAATCCAAGGTCATGAAGATTTACGTGTATGTGTTCTAAAGATAATTTTTTGATTTGGCTCTTACTTTTGGGTCTTTGATCATTTGAGTTAGTTTTTGTGTATGGCATGAAGAAGGGTGCACCTTTATTTACTCTTTTGCACGTGGCAGTTCAGTTGTCCGAGCACCATTTGTTGAAAAAACTATCCTTTCCCCATTTGAGTGGTTTTGGCACCATTGTTGAAAATTGCTTGACCATAGATGTTCATACCTGGTTCTTGTACTAACCTCAAATACAAGGGTCAGTTGAAGTTAAGATGAGGACCATAGTTTGGTCAGTTGTGTCATATGATAGAGATTATAGAGCATTTCATATTCAATATCTAGATGGTCTTAAAATTCCTTTTCTCTATTGTGCTCAGAAGACATCTTACTTCATTGACTCCAGCAAATACCTGGGTATTTACTCTCTGCGGTACCGTTTAGGTGATAATCGTAGTGCAAATATCAGCGAACTATCGCAAATCTTGGAGGACAAAAAATCTCCAGTGGAGAAGAAAGAGGTGTACGGAAAACTCATACAGGTGTGATTATATGGTCTGAAAATGCATTTGTTTTCAGTGGAAGTACCAATGAAACATTGGGGAGATTCTAATTCCTTTCAGTGTTCCTGATACATAGTAGATGAACAGTAAATGCATCTCTTGGCTGGGAGAAGCTCACTGAAGAGGTAATATTTAAGAGAGACCTTGAAGGGGTGATGTAGTTTCAAAGTGGGAGAATAGCAAATCTCACTCGAGGGTCAGTCCATTTTCTAGGAAACCATAAAAAGTTGTGTGAGTGGCTGAATATGGGGCGTTATATGTTTACTATGGGTGAGATTGTGAAGGACTTTGGAATTTGTTACGTAGGTTGGTGAGATCTATGAAAGATTTTGATGGCTGTTACCATGATCACCTGGGAAGATAAACGTGCTAGCAGTCTGAGAGGTGATTTTGAGTGGAAGGTATTACTGGTAGGTTGATGAGTTGAAGGCTGTTTTAAGCCTGAAGTTAAAGACCTCAAGAAGGAAAGCACAAATAATAAAGGAGAAAAGGAAATTGATGGAACAGTAGCTAAAAAGTTAGACATCTAAAGACATCATTTATGTCTCCCTCTCTTGAGGTAATTGTTAGACAAAGGAATTTTAAGTTTCATTTCACTGAGGGTTATATTAAACCAGTGAGGAGAACGCCAAGCAGTTAGAAATGCTGGATGAGCTAGAAATACTGATTTAGGAATCTCATGAATTTGTTGAATTAAATTAAATCATTAATTTAATTACATTAAATCAGATTGTGGACATCTAGTCCCTGCCCTAGGGAGTATAGGAAAGGAGTCTGTAATAAACATAGCTGTGTGAACAGACACCTGCAATACCAGGTGACACATGTGTAATTGAAATGCGCACATGGCACAAAAATGGTATGGAAGACTGGAGTGACTTAATTGCATAGAAATGATCTTTGATATCCAGAACTTGGGTGAAATTATGAGGAGAGAATAAGTAGAGTAAGACAAGGAACTGTTGATGAAGAGCTACTAAATTAGTATGTACTGTGCTTTTGCAATAGGTAGTAATAGTGCATAAGTTGTTTTCTTAATTCTGTTTTCTGATCTCTGGGTGGGCCTCCAACTTTATATGTACTCATTTTTTTGAAAATTCCAATGTGAATTACATTTGTTTCAGAGAAATATTTTATGATCAGGTGTTTAAAGGAGGTGTGCACTGAAAATTATGAAAATTTTTTGAAGCAGTAGCACTCGAGTTGACCACTTGCCCTTAAAAACCATTAAATTTGAGGATTTTAGAATGGACTATTTTTGTGCCTCTAAAAAATGTTATTAAATGAAGTTGCTTGAGATAGAGTTACTTTTCTGTAGACTTTTTTCTTAAAAAGAATAAAATTGGCCTTTAGTGTAATTTTATAAGTACCCACTTTCCTACGAAATGAAATTGTGTTTTTTGGTTTTGTTTCGGGTTTTTTTGGTTTTGGTTTTGTTTTTTTCCCCTCCTGCGATGGTAGTTTTTACTAGGGGCAAAATTAACCTCAATTTAGTAAAATTCACTACCACCTTAATCAAGATACAAAGTACTTTTATCACCTAAAAAAATTCTCTCACATGGTTAACATTTCCCATTCCTAATCGCTGGCAACCACTGTTCAGTTAGATGGAATCATACATTGTGAAACTTTCTGAGTCTAGCTTCTTTAATTTAGCCCAAAGTATCTGAGACTCTGCTCTTGTTTCCTGTTATCAATAGTTCATTACTTTTTTATTGCTGAATTTAGTATTCCATTGTAAGTGTATCACAGTTGTTCGTTGTTGAAGGACTGTTCTATTGTTTCCAGATTCAAGCATTAATGAGTAAAGCCAATATAAACATTTTTGTGCAGGTTTTTGTATGAACACAGTTTTCATTTCTTGTGGGTGAATATTTGGAAGTAGGATTGTTGGGTTGTATGGTAAGTACGTTTGAATTTTTAAGAAACTGCTATACTTGTGCCAGAATGATTTGCAAGAGGTGAAGTCACTTGCTTTTAGTCCCATAAGTTAATGGCTGTAGTAATAATACAACTCAAGAACATATCCATTAGAACACTGTTGTCCAAGTCTGAGAATCATTAATCTATGGTTTTATTCTCTAGAAAGTATGATGCTTCAATACAAAAGCATGTCACTCTATTTCCTGGTATCGTAAAAGTTATTTTAAAGATTTTTATATATTTATTTATTTGACAGACAGATCACAAGTAGGCAGAGAGGCAGGCAGAGAGAGAGAGGAGGAAGCAGGCTCCCTGCTGAGCAGAGAGCCCAATGCAGGACTCAATCCCAGGACCCTGAGATCATGACCTGAGCTGAAGGCAGAGGCTTTAACCCACTGAGCCACCTAGGCACCCAGTAAAAGTTATTTTAATACAGAAATTTTACCCTTATCCAGAATCATACTTTTTATGTATTATTGAATGTTTGAATATTGAAAGCTTGCCCCAGGGAACCTTTTGTGCAGCTAGATTTGTTTTAGTCTCTAGTCAGGTTTCTATCTATTCCATCTTTGAAATCTAATGAAATTATAAAAGACCCAAGGAAGGAAGGGAAAGAAAGCAAAGAAAGAAACTGCCAGACTCTTCCAAATCAGATGTATTATTACATTCCCATAGCAATGAATGAGAATACTAGTTGACATCCTGTGTGCACTTGTTAGTGTCATTTTTGATTTTAGGTAGTGGTAAGCTTTAGAGGGGATTACATTGTCTTGAAAGAAGTGATTGTTAAATTGTCAAGAATTTGGAAACCGGTTATTAAACACAGCCATTGTTAAAAATAAGTTCCACAAACATATTTAAATGAATTATATTAAAAATGAAGGTGGGTCGCCTGAGTGGCTCAGTTAGTTAAACAGCTGACTCTTGATTTTGGCTCAGGTCATGATATCCAGGGTCTTGGGATTAAGCTTAGTGTCAGGCTCCGCACTGAGTGGGGAGTTGTCTTCAGGATTCTCTCTGCTTCTGCCCCTCCCCTCACTCACTGGCTCACTCTCTCTAAATAAATAATGTTGAAGTCTTCTCTCTCAAAGACATGGTCTCTCTCTCTCTCCCTCTCTCAACATTTACCAGCACACCAATGATTTTTAGCCCTCTCACAGGTTTGTAGTGTTAACTCATTATAGTTTTAATATACATTCTGTAATGATGAGTGATGTTGAGGTCTTCATGTGCATATTCACTGTCTGAAAATCATCTTTGGTGATGTCCTTTCACATCTGTTGCCTGTTTAAAAAGTTAGATCTCCTTAGTGAGTTTTAAGAATTCCTCATGTATTCTTAGTACAGATCCTTTGCCAGATGTATGTTTTGCAGATATGCTTACCCAAACTGTGGCTTGTCTTTTTATGCTGTTAATACCACCTTTACAGACAGAAAGTTTGTTACTAGATGAAGTGCAAGTTACCCTTTGGTTGTTGATCGTATGTTAGATTTCACTTGTAAAATTCTTTCTTAATGCTAACCCAAGGTTACAAAGGTTTTATGTTTTCTTCTAGAAGCTTTATTAATTTTAGCTTTTACATTTAGGCCTAGGATTCAGTTAATTTACATGTGCATTCAAGTTATGTTTTTTTGCATATAGATATCCAGTTGTTCCAGCCCAATTATTGAAAATTAATCACCCCGTTAAGGTTTGTTTTATGGATCAAAATCTGGTCTTTGTGGTAAATACTATGTTTGCACTCCAGAAGGTTATATAGAGTCAGATGTGGATGGGTGGAGTGTTCTGTAAATGTTATTTCAAGTTGTTTGGTTGTATTTTTCAGTTTTTTCAGTATTGTCAATGAATCTCATATGCTTTATGGCAAGTTACACTAGAACTGAAAAGTTTCTTGATGAGTTGTCTTTGAGCCTTTTTTAAAGGTTTTGATCTTTTTTTATCTTTTTTAAAGATCAGTTGAGCATATATATTTGTATACATCTGTTTCTGGACTCCATTCTATTTCACTGATCTACTGACTCTACCAGTTGTATGTTGTCTTACTGTAACTGAGTCTTGAAATTAGTAGTGAGTCCATTGACTTTTTTTTCTCTTCAGAATTGCTTTCCCATTTCTACTTCTTTTGCCTTTCCGTGTAAGTTTAGAATCAATTTATTGATTTCTACCGAAACTTCCACCTCATATTTTGATTTGGTATTGTGATGAGTCCATAGATTAGTCTGTGGGGAATTAACATATTAACAGTATTGAGCCTTTAAGTCATAGGTTTACTATTTTTTTTTTAGGATTTTATTTATTTATTTGACAGAGAGAGATCACAAGTAGGCAGAGAGGCAGACAGAGAGAGAGAAGAGGAAGCAGGCTTCCCACTGAGCAGAGAGCCCGATGCTGGACTCGATCCCAGCACCCTGAGATCATGACCTGAGCCGAAGGCAGCGGTTTAACCCACTGAGCCACCCAGGTGCCCCGGTTTAATATTTTTTTAAAAAAGATTTTATTTATTTATTTGACAGAGGGAAACACACAGCCAGAGAGGAAACACAAGCGGGGGGGGGGGGGGACGGTGCAGAGGGAGAGAGAGAAGCAGGTATCCCACAGAGCAGGGAGCCTGATGGAGGGTTCCATCCCACTCAGATCATGACCCGAGCTAAGGGTACAGCCTAACAACTGAGCCACCTAGGTGCCCCTAAGCCATAGGTTTACTATTTCTTTCCATTTTTTCCTTGTTTACTTGATTTTTTTCATCCGTGTTTCAGCATACCAATCTAGCACATACTTAGTTCATATTTATGGCTTTTTTTTACATTTGTTTGTTGGTGGTATACTGACCCTGTATCCAGCAACTGTACTAAACACTCATTAGTTCTAGTAGGTTTTTTGGAGAGTCCGTGGGATTTTCATGTATTTAATCCTACTGTTTGTGATTTGGAGTTTATTTCTTTGTTTCCTGTATGCCTTAATGTAGTAGCTAAGACCATCAGTATAATATTGGATAGGAGTGGTAGAAGTGGTTCCATTTTCTTCCTTTTTATGAACTTAGGAGGGAAATACTCTCTCTACATATGATGTTATCTGTTAAGTTTTTTTTATTTTTAAAGGTTTTATTTTTAAATAATCTCTTCACCCATCATGGGACTTGAACTCAAAACTGAGATTCAATGTCACATGTTCTACCAACTGAGACAGCAAGGTGTCCCTTAGGTTTTTTTGTTTTGTTTTAGTTTGGTTTGGGTTTTGTTTTTGTTTTTGTAGATGTCCTCCAACAGGTTAAAGAAGTTCTATTCTTAGTCTTCTGGTATTTTGTATTCCTGAATGGAGGCTGGTAGATACTAGATTCTTTTTCTGTTTATTAAGATGATTGTGTAGTTTTCTTAATGATAACATGGATTATATTGCTTGATTTGAAACACTGAATAAAACTTGCCTTTCTGGGATAAGCCCATCACAGTTATAAATGTACTTATTTTCCTTTTTATATGTTGCTGCATTCAGTTTGTTAGTATTTTGTTTAGGCTACTATGTCTGTTGCAGTAGATATTTGTGTAGTATTTTCTTTTATGTGTAATATCCTTGATTTTGGTACTGGAAATAACTGGTTTCATTAAGGGAATTGTAGAGTGTTCATTCCTCTTCTGTGTACTGGAAGAGGTTGAATGGAATTAGTCTTACTGTCTTCTTTAAAGGTTGATAGGACTCACTAGTGAAATTATCTGAGCATGTAGTTTTGTTTTTGGAAGACTTTTAACTTCAAATTCATTATCTTTAATAGATAGAAGGTGATTTCTTGTTGAACTTCTGTAGTATGGGTTTTTCAAGTAATTTGCCCATTCAGTCTAAGTTGTGAAATTTATGGGCATAAAGTTTTTCATAATACTCTTTTTTATCCTGTGACCATGTTTGTGGGGTTTGTGGGTGTTGCGCCTGCTTTTTCACTCCTGGCATTGACAACTTATGTCTTCTGCTTACTTATTTATTCATTTATTTTATTCTCTCTAGAGAATATCTTGGGATCTTTTCAAAGAATCCGCTTTTGCTTGATTTTTTTCTCTTGTTCGTGGAGGCTTAAATCATTGATTTGAAACTTCGTGGTTTTTTATTTGCTTGTTTTGTTTTGTTTTTGAGTATTAGCTGTATGTATCTTTGTAAGCACAGCTTTAGCTGTATCCCACAAATTTTAGTGCTGTGTTTGTTTTCATTCAATTTAAACTATACTCTGGTTTCCCTTCTGATGTTCTGTTTGACCTGTGGGTTATTTAGAAATGTGTTAATTTCCAAAATTTGGGGATTTTCTCAATATGTCTCTGTTATTTCTACTCAAATTTGATTATGGTTAGAAAATGTTTTGTGATTTTAGTACTTTTAAATGTGTTAACATTTGTCTCATGGCCCAGAATATGGTCTCTTATGGTGAATATTTTGTATGTTTTTGAAATGAATGTATATAATCTGATATTATTTTTGAAGTGTTGTATAAATGTTAAGTCAAGTTGGTTAAAAGTTTTTCCAGGTCTGCTCTATCTTGCCTTGCTACCTGTCTATTCTTTTTTTTTTTTTTTTTTAAGATTTTATTTATTTGTCAGATTGAGAGAGAGAACACACAAGCAGGCAGGGTGGCAGGCAGAGGCAGAGAGAGAAGTAGGCTCCCCGCTGAGCAAGGAGCCCAATGTGGGACTCAATCCCAGGACCCTGGAATCACGATCTGAGCCTAAGACAGTGGCTTAACCAACTGAGTCCCCAGGCATCGCGTTACCTGTCTATTCTATCAATTACTGAGAGAAGAGTGATGAAGTCTCCAAATATAATTGTTGATTTTTGTAATTTAATTACTTCTAGTTCAGTTTCATCTTCATATTGAAGCTCTGTTGTTAGACACAGACTTAACATTGTTATGATTTCTTCATAAATTGGTGATGCTTCTATCATATGACGTCTCTCTTCATTGCTGATAATACTCGTTATTGGAAGTTTATCTGATAATTGTATAGCACTCCATCTCTTTTTTGATTGTTTGCATGACATGGTTTTTCCATTCTTTTACTGTTAACTATCTATGTCTTTAAAGTATGTATTTTGTAGGCAGCATATTGTTCTGTATTGCTATCTTTATATCTAATCTAGCTACCTCTGCCCTCTAATTGGTGTGTTTAATGTAATTATTGGTGTAACTGGATTAGATCTGCCATTTTATTTGTTTTCTGTTTTTCCCGTTTCCCCTTTTCTTCCTTCTTTTGTATTAATGTCTGTAAGTGTTTAATTTTAATTTATCTACTGGATTTTTTTGCTTTATCTTCCCTTTTATAAATATATATATACTTACATATATTTGTTTATAACATATAACTATATTTTAATATATATTTATATATGTATGTGGTTACTGTAGGGATTATAAAATACATACCTAATAATTTATCATCTAATTAGAGTTAAAATTATACTCTACAAATAAAATGTAGATCCCTATAACCATTTACCTCACCTTCCTCTATGTTTTTAGTTTTCACATATATCTCCATACATTGAAAACCTTACCAGACAGTGTTGTAATTTTTGGCTTCTTAGTCATACACATTTTCAATAATGTAAGAGAAGAAAAATGGTCTATTATATTTCTCCAGTTAACTAATTATTTCTGTGATTCTCACTGTATTCCTGAAGACCCAAATTTATGTTAACTCTTATCATGTATCTTCAGGCTAAGATTGTCTTTTGGTCCCCACTACACTTTTTTTTTTTTTTTTTTTTAAACAACTGGCCTAGTGATGATAGGGCCCTATAGTATTCTTTCATTTGAGAATATCTTTATTCCATCTTTGTTCCTGGAAGATAATTTTGCTGGGTATAGGAATTATGTTGACTTTTTTTTTTTAAAACATTATAGAGATAACTGTACCACTGTTGTCATCTATAATTTCTCATGAGAAATATACAGTCTTTGTAATTGTTTCCCTGAATGTAATTTTTTTTTTTTTAGCTACTTTAAGTTTTTTATTTTTACTCTTTGTTTTTTCAGCTGCTTTTTATGATGTGGCTGGATAGGATTTTCTTTGAAGTCTCAAATCTGTAAATTTAGGTATTTCAACAAATTTGGGACTTTTTAAAAATTTCACTTGACAGATCACAAGGTGGAGGGGCAGGCAGAGAGCGAGGGGGAAGCAGGCTCCCCGCTGAGCAGAGAGCTCGATGGGACGCAGGACTCGATCCAGGACCCTGGGATTATAACCTGAGCTGAAGGCAAAGGCTTAACCAGCCACCCAGGTGCCCCAAGGGACTTTTAGCTATCATTTATTGAAATATTTTTGTGTACTTCTACTCTAGGAGTCTTTTGAGGTCAGTGTTAGACTTTTTAAAATTGTCTCATAGTTCCTGCCTTTGTTTTCCCTCTATTATTCAGATTGGATATTTTCTAATGATTTTTCTTCAAGTTAACTGACTTTTTCTGTTAGGAATTGTAGAGTCTGAAATTGTATGTTCCTTCTAAGCTATCAAATTAACTTGGAAGACTTGATTAAGCACTTTTACTTAAAACATAGCAAGCAGCATGAGTATCATGTTTGTGATAATTTCCCCTATCTCTTTCTTGATGGGGTGGTGTGATAGGAATAGGAGTGGGGAGATTAATATTGCATCTGCCTTTGGTCTGTGTTGCAGCTATAGAACCCGAGTTTAGGGAACCCAGATCATTATAAGAGGCAATAAGTATGCCTATGCTTTGCTTCAAGGAAACATTGTCTTTATTAGAATGGACACCAAACAAATGAAGTCTTTGGGAAAGAGATATTGACCTCTGTTTTCTAAGGCTATTTCCTAGAAACGTGGCTTTCTGTCAGAGTTGTAGCTGCCTACACCGGGCTCATACTCTTACTCAGCTTGAGGTCAATCTTAGGGAAAAGCAGTGAAAGAAAGGAGAGAAGATACTAATGAGGATTTCTGTCCCCCTTCTTCACATTTGTATGTAGGTCCTCCTTTCCTGGTTCAGCTCGCCAGAAAAGTAGATTTTCTCTTGGGATTTTAGCTGTCAATGCTGTCATCATTGCAGGTTTCATGAATCTAGCCACTGAATTTGGCCTCAGGGAAGAGCCAGGAAAGAAAATGGGGTAGGAAGAGGAAGAAAAGAAATTTTTCCACTAACATTCTCTTGGTAGCAGGGGCCTTGTGTTATAATTAAAAGATAAAGATTTTTTCTCAGAGTGATTGCTGCACACACTACTAGTCTAGTTCTACAGTTGGAGCCATTCTCAGGAAATGCTGAAAGAGATTAAAGAAGGGGGGAGAATCATAAAATTAACCCTCACATTTTGTCTCCTTACCCAATCTATCTGCCGTTATTTAATTTAAGTCTTTGTTTTTTGTATTCTGTTCAGATCTTTTAGTGCTAATCAGTGGGAGAGAAAGGTATGATAGTCTATCTGTATACCACCACCAAATGCCAGCAGAAGGAACTCTCATTCACTGCTGGTGGGAATGCAAAATGGTACAGCTAGTTTGGCAGACAGATTGGCAGTTTCTTATAACTTACTCTTCCATAGTCTGGTAATCACTCACCCTCTTTAGTATTTATCCAGAGAAGCTGAAAATTCATGTACACACAAAAAACAGCACACGATATTTACAGCAGCTTTATTCAAAACTACCAAAACTTGGAAGCAACCAAGATGTCCTTCCGTAGGTTAATGGGTAAGTAAACCGATGCTTCAAGTCAGTGGACTGTTCTTCAGCACTAAAAAATGAAATGTGTTATCTAGCCATGAAAAGACACAGAGAAAACTCAAATGTGTATTACTAGTTAAAGCACCCTGTCTACAAACATTACTTATCATAAGATTCCAACTATATGATATTCTGGAAAATGCAAAACTGTGAAGACAGTAAAAAAAAAAAATCAGTAAGTTAGAAGGGAAGGAGGGATGAATTAGCAGAGCACACGTGATTTCTGGACAGTGAAACTGCCTCGTGTAATAGCATGAGGGTGGATACACATCATGTCATTGCAGACGGTTCCAAACCCAAGGCACATAAAACACCATATACTATAAACTTCGGTAATTACAATATGTCATTGTAGATTCATATATTGTAACAGATATACCATACCACTCAGGTGGAGGAAGTTGGCAATGAGGGATTTTTGAGTGTTCTAATGTGTATAGATACACTATTGTGAGGTGTTGTGGAGCCTTTTTAATTTGCATTTTCCCTGATGATAAATGCTGTGGGGCATCTTTTCACTTTTCTTCCAGTCTGTGGCTTTTTAAAATTTTCTTGACAATATTTTTCACAGAAAATTTTAATTTTAATAAAGTTTATCAATTCTTTCTTTAATGGAGTGTGCCTTTGTTAATGTATCTAAAAACTGCCAAATCCAGGGTCATCTAGATTTTTCTCCTGTTAACGTCTAGGGATTTTATACTTTTGTGTTCAATTTTTAGGTATGTAATCCACTTTGAGTTGATTTCTGTGAAGGGTATAAAGTCTCTGTGCAGATTCATATTTTTGCATGTAAGTGTCTAGTTAGGCCAACACTTTATGCTGAAGAGACTCTTTTTTTTCTCTATTGTGCTCTTTGTTTATTTGTCAGAGATCTGTTGACTGTATTTATATGGGTCCATTTTGGGGCTTTTCTGTTTGATTCATCTATATTTTCACCAGTACCACATTATGTTGATTACTATAAGGCTGAAGTCAAGTAGCTTCAGTCCTCCAATTTTATTCTTTTTTCCTCAGTGTTCTTTTGGCTATTCTGGGTCTTTTGCCTCTCTGAATAAACTTTAGGATTTTATTGATATCCACAAAATAATTTTCTGGAATTATCAAAATTCTATCATCAGATGCATCAGATCTCTATATCAAGTTGGTAAGAACTGACATCTTGAGAGTATTTAGTCTTCCTATTCGTGAACATGCAGTATCTCTCCATTTATTTAGCTCATTGAGTTCATTCATCAGAGTTTTTTCTCATGTAGATCTTACATATATTTTCTTAGATTATACCTAAGTATTTCATTTTTGGGGGTGCCAATGTAAATGTTATTGTTTTGAACTTGAAATTCTGTTTTCATTGATGCTGTGTAGGAAAGTGGTTAACTTCTGTGTACTAATCTTGTTCTACACTGCTATAAGTGCTTAGTAGTTCTGGGAGGTTTTTTGTTTGGATTTTCTACTTAGACACTGATATAATTTCTGAACAAAGGCAGTTTTATTTTTTCCTTCCCAATTTGTATACCTTTATTTTCCTTTTCTTGTCTTACAACATTGGGTAGAACTTTCAGTACAGTGTTGAAAAGCAGTGGTGAGGGTTGATGTCCCTGTTTTATTCCTGATCTTAGTGGTAAAGCGTCTAGTTTCTAACCATTAACTTTGATGTAGGGGATGCCTGACTGGTTCAGTGCATAGAGCATGTGACTCTTGATCTCAGGCTTGTGAGTTCAGGCCCCACACTGAGCATGGTGCTTTTTTTTTTTTTTTTTTTTTTTTTAAGATTTCTTTCTTTCTCTCTTTATCAGAAGAGGGAAATCAGGTACACACAAGCAGGGGAAGTGGCAGGCAGAGGAGAAGCAGGCTCAGGACACTGATGTGGACTCAGCCCTAGGACTCTGGGATTATGACCTGAGCCTAAGGCAGTCACTTAACCCACTGAGCCACCCAGGCATCCTGTGGAACTTACTTTAAAAAAAAAAAAAGTTGATGTAGGTTTTTATAGCTATTCTTTCTTAACTTGATAACGTTTCCCTGTATTTTTAGTTTGGTTAGAGTTTTTATCATGCATCGTTGTTGAAACTGCTCTGCTCCATTTTCATGTAGATGTGTTATAGGCTATTTCAAATTTTTCAGTATTACAGATAATTTCATTGACAAACTTGGGAACAATTCTTGGGCATATTCATAATTATTTTCTTGGAATTCAGTTAACAGATAGTCATTGAGTATTTGTGGCCCAGAACGGAGTAAAAAATTAGTAAACAAAAGAAGATAGCCTGGGTGGCTCAGTGGGTTAAAGCCTCTGCCTTCGGCTCAGGTCATGATCCCAGCGTTCTGGGATCGAGCCCTGCATCTGGCTCTCTGCTCAGCAGGGAGCCTGCTTCCTCCTTCTCTCTCTGCCTGCCTCTCTGCCTACTTGTGATTTCTGTCAAATAAATAAATTAAATTAAATAAAAAAAGATAGTCTCCTTTCCTTATAGAGTTTATAATTTATAAACAGTTAATAATTACAATAGGGGAAGTAGCTATTCTGTGGGAGCATGTAGGCCATTTCCCTAACCAGACTCAGTTAGACGTGAGGTTGAGGTTGTCAGGAAGATCTTCCAGAAGAAAAATGTATAAGCTTAGTTATTTTTAAATTTCTTCAAGTGAAATTACTATGGTAAATTAGGAGGCTCACCTTTGTGAGAGTTGGAGACTGTAAGAATGAGGCTCCAAAGAGAAAAAACAAACACCTTTCCTTGAAATTCTATAAAGAATTGAAACTGGAGTGGGGTGGCTCAGGTGGTTGAGCGTTGGACTTGGTCTCAGCTCGGGTGTGACCTCCCAGTTGAGAGATTGAGCCCCACATCGGGCTCTGTGCTCCACATGAAGTCTGCTTCAAATTCTCTCTCCCACTTGTACTCTTCTCTCTCTCCCAAATAAATAGATAAAATCTTTTTGTTAAAAAAAGAAAAAAAAGAATTGAAACTTTTTGAAAGGTGTTGAGAGGGGCACCAGGGTGGTTCAGTTGGTTAAGTGTCTGCCTTCAGCTCAGGTTATGATGTCCTGGGATCGAGCCCTGGATTGGGCTCCCTGCTCGCCAGGGAGACTACTTCTCCCTCTCCCACTCCCCCTGCCTGTGTTCCCTCTCTGGCTGTCTCTCTGTCAAATAAATAAAATATTTTTAAAGAGAGAGAAAGAGAGAGAGCTATTAAGAGATGTCATTATGCCATAGGGGATAGATTACTTAAAAAGTTTATGAGAAAATCTTAAGAATTAGGAATGACTTCAAAAGAGTATCCTACAGCTGCGCCTGGGTGGCTCAGTGGGTTAAGCCTCTGCCTTCGGCTCAGGTCATGATCTCAGGGTCTTGGGATCGAAGCCCGCATCGGGCTCTCTGCTCAGTGGGGAGCCTGCTTCCATCTCTCTGCCTACTTGTGACCTCTCTCTCTCAAATAAATAAATAAAATCTTTTAAAAAAAAAGTATCCTACAAAAAGTTTACTAATCATAAAAAGAAAAAAATTATTTACTTTAGTAAAATTAAGAATTTCTGTTCATCTAAGTCCACTATTAAGACAGTGGGTTGGGGATGGGCAGCTGGCTGCCTCAGTCAGTGGAAAATGGGACTCTTAATCTCAGGGTTGTAGATTCAAGCCTTACATTGGGCATAGAGATTACTTAAAATTAAAAGTTTTAATTTAAAAAAAAAAAAAGAAAGTTGAGGGGCGCCTGGGTGGCTCAGTGGGTTAAAGCCTCTGCCTTTGGCTCAGGTCATGATTCCAGGGTCCTGCAATCGAGCCCCACATCAGGCTTTCTGCTCAGTGGGGAGCCTGCTTCCTCCTCTCTCTCTCTCTGCCTGCCTCTCTGCCTACTTGTGATCTCTCTCTCTCTGTGTCAAATAAATAAAAAATAAAACCTTTTTTAAAAAAAAAAGTTGAAACACAAGCCACTGATTGGGAGAAATTACATATCTCGCAAAGAACTTGGCTCCAGAATACATAAATAATTTGTACAAGTCACTAAGAACTATAGCAAAATGGGCAAAATACTTGATCAGACTTTTCACAAAAGAGGCTTATCAAGGGGTGCCTGGGTGACTTAGCTGGTGAAGTGTCCAACTTTTAGTTTTGGCTCAGTTCGTGATCTCAGGGCTGTGGCATTGAGCCCTGCATCAGGCTCTGTGCTCCATGGAGTCTGCTTGAGATCCTCTATCCCTTGCCCCCTCTATCCATATGCATGTGTGATCTCTCTCTAAATAAATGAATAAAACCTTTTTTTAAAAAGGGGATAGTGGGCACCTGGGTGACTCAGTGGTTTAGCCTCTGCCTTCGGCTCAGGTCATGATCCCAGCATTGTGGGTTCAAGCCCCACATCAGGCTTTCTGCTCAGCAGGGAACCTGCTTCCTCCTCTCTCTGCCTACTTGTGATCTCTGTCTGTCAAATAAATAAATAAAATCTTTAAAAAATAATAAATAAAAAAGGGGGGGATAGTTAATCTTTCGGCCATTTGCCATGAGAAATTGTTGAGCATTGTTGTTTGGCAGGGAAATACAGATTGAAACCACTAGATACTCTAAAGTGTACCACCATAATGTCTAAACTGGAAAAGATGGAATATTTTCAAAATGTTGACAAGGATGTGGAGCAATTGGTATTTTCATATGGTTGTTGGTAGGAGTGCAAATATGCAGCCACTTTAGAAGATTGTATAGTGATATCTTCTAAAGCAAAAATGTTCACCTACCCTGTCATCTAGTTTTTCTACTCATACATACCAAACACAAATTTGTTCACATGTTTATTAAAAGATACATATAGTAGGAAGTTTATACAGTGTTGCTGATAGTGGTACAAAACTCAAATAGCCATAATAATAGAATGGATCGATTGAAGTATATTTACACAATGGAATATTTTGCAGCCACAAGAATATGTGATACATTAGTACACACAACAGTATAGAAGTATCTTGAATATATAACATTAAGAAGAAAAACAAAATGTATTCTGTGTGATTCTACTTTTATGAAGAACAGAAACAGGGAAAACTGATGCATGCTGGTAGAAGCTTCAGTGGAGAGAGGATAAAGAATTAGAGTAGAGTTTCTGGGGTTGATGATAATGTTCTTTCTGGATCTGGATGCTGGTTACACAGGCATGTTTGGTTTCCGAAAAATCCCTAGCTGTATGCTTTTGACATACACACTGTCATTTTTATATGATTTTTTTTTTAAAGGATTGGTTTTAAGTATTAGAAGAAAACTATAATAGGGGCGCCTGGGTGGCTCAGTGGGTTAAAGCCTCTGTCTTGGGCTCAGGTCATGATCCCGGGGTCCTGGGATTGAGCCTCGCATCAGGCTTTCTGCTCTGCTCGGCAGAGAGCCTGCTTCCTCCTCTCTCTCTCCCTGCCTCTCTGCCTACTTGTGATCTCTCTTTGTCAAATAAATAAATAAAATCTTAAAAAAAAAAAAAAGAAAAGAAAAAGAAAACTATAATAAAGCTAAAAGATTCATAGTCTCATTCTCTTATGTTGGTCATTTCACTTTAAGGTTAAGAAGTAACAAAAAACAGCCCAAAGTTCAGTTGAAATGTTAATGTTGGGGAGGAGGGCATTTTTTTTAGTTTTAAACCATGGAAATTTTATAATAGTTGTAGTGTTAATTCAACTACTGTTAAACTTTTCAGTTACAGTAAAGGAGTACTTTGAACTTCTTATACCTGCAACATGTTTTCAAGATCTGATTTTTTTTTTTTTACTTTTATAAAATAATCAGTGTTATTTTATATGGCTGTAAAGCATTAAATTTTTGTTAATTATAACAACATGACAAAATTATTATCTTCAAAGGGATGATTGAAAAAGATTTTTTTACTCTTAAGTGACTTTTGTTAAGAAGGAAAATTAATAAAAATGTGGTTTTGGTTTATTCTTACCTTTAGAGGAGGTACTATGACTGGCTGTTCTTGTTCTTTTTTTCCCTTTTTATTAAAAGAGTGTTCTATTTCTATAATGTATAGAGATGTAATTATAATAGTTAAACATACTAATCCATCATCTGTTACTGTTTTTTTAACAGTCGAGTCCATCATCTCCAGAACCAGCCAGTTTTAATGCAGAAGATGTCAGTACAAACTCTAATGGCCCGAAACCTGCAGCGGTGGTGCTAGATGATGACAGAGAAGACCTTTTTGCCGGTAATTTTGAACATCTTTATTTTTTTAGGAATAGTCCACTCTGTTCTGTTACAAGATATTTCCTAAAGCAAAACTGAAATTTTGTGTAAGGTGTGAGTGGTAGCTCTTCTTAGCAACTTGGAAGGACAGGAGATTTCCAGTTAGATCACTATGAAAAATATAAACTGTTGAGAGAAGGAAACCCGTGATCCTTTTTGGTTCTAAGCATTTGAAAATAAATCACATATTATAATTCCATGTTTTGATCAGTACTTACTTTCAAAAAACTAGTGGTTGTGGCATTCATACTTTGAGTAATACCAGGGATTGTAATCTTATTCCTTACAGGTGTCACAAGCAAAATTAAGCTCTGGATTTTAAAATCTGTTAAAATGTCTTTGTTTTAATACAATACTTCAATATTTATGACCTGTTGTATTTGACTGACTTTTGTATGAGTAAATTGATGGTTGAGGAATTTATTTTCCTGGGAAGGACTTGGTGTAGTCCTACCTTTAAAGAAAAAAAAAAGGCATTCTCTTCAAGACAGTTACATCTACTTTAACATTGGGTGGCTCAGTGGGTTGGGCTGCTGCCTTCGGCTCGGGTCATGATCTCAGGGTTCTGGGATCAAGTCCCGCATGGGGCTCTCCGCTCGGCGGGGAGCCTGCTTCCTCCTCTCTCTCTCTGCCTGCCTCTCTGCCTACTTGTGATCTCTCTCTGCCAAATAAATAAATAAAATCTTTAAAAAAAAAAAAAACTTAGGTAAAAATTGTTGTTTGGATATTGAAACAAATCTTTTTAGAATTAATGACTCAAAAAATTAAAGTATTAAATCCTTGTCTGCTTAACAACTTAATTTACCTGAACTGGTTTTCACTGCGTTCAAATTCAGTAGTGTGTCTTCAGCTTTTAAGGTTGTTGCATATTTGAACCATTCTCTATTTTTTGTATAAATGTGTTTGAAGATACGATTCTCTATCACAAAAGTCCATGTGAGTTCCTGCTTGATTCATTTTATGAGAAGTTTTTACTACAGATGAATTCATGTATTTCACCTTTTCAGAAAAATTAAATACCACAAATTTTATTAAAATTAAATACCACAAATTAAAATACCATACAAATACTATTTCCCATTTATTTTTTAGTTAGTAGTTACCTAACGACTTATAGTTTAACCAAAGTTATTAAATTCATTTTTTTTTCTTTTATGGACTTTTTCCCAGGCAGCCCTTAAAAGTTTTTTTTTATGGCATTTATATGTTAAACTAAAAGACAACCTGAGTCCTTTCTCTCCTGAGTGGGTACTAATCTAAAATTGTGTACAATCCTATAATAGTATAGAGTAATACGTAGAAGTTTCAGATTATCTATTTCGTAAAAGACCCTTTTATCTTGAAGTCTCAGAATTAATACATAAGGAGTATCCTAAAGCTAACAACACAATGTTGTGAGTGTTTTGTTGTTGTTTTCAGTAGCATGCACAGATGTTCGGTTTGCCAAGTGAGTACTAAACAAAGATATTTGCCCACTTGGCTTGATTAGAAAAGTCTTCATGTTTTACTCTACCTAGCAGTCTATACTAAATACTGTCATTCGGGGGGGGGGGATAAATAAATAAATACTGTCATTCAGTTATGGTCACCAGTGTTAGTATTTGCTTTAACAAGTGGAGGGGGGCAGTGTGCCTGGGTGGCTCAGTGGGTTAAAGCCTCTGCCTTCGGCTCAGATCATGATCTTAAGGTCCTGGGGTCAAGTCCCACATCAGGCTCTCTGCTCAGTGAGGAGCCTGCTTCCCCCTCTCTCTCTGCCTGCCTGTCTGCCTCCTTGTGATCTCTGTCTGTCAAATAAAGAAATAAAATCTTTTAAAAGGGGGGGGGGCGCTTTGCATGGGTGACTCAGTCAGTTAAGCATCCAGCTCTTGGTTTTGATACAGGTCACAGTCATGATCTCCGGGTCATGAGATTGTACCCCGCATTGGACTCTACACTCAGCAGGGAGTCTGCTTGAAGATTTTCTCCCTCTCTCTGCTGTTCCTCCCACTCAAGCTCACACTCACTCTCTCACAAATAAATAAAATCTTTAATAAGAGAAAAAAATAAAATTATTAAAAAATAAACATAGTCATCTGTTTCAGTTTCTTTTGCTGTCTACAA
Source organism: Neogale vison (assembly GCF_020171115.1). Taxonomy (NCBI): domain Eukaryota; kingdom Metazoa; phylum Chordata; class Mammalia; order Carnivora; family Mustelidae; genus Neogale; species Neogale vison. Next base: position 178,461,055 of record NC_058091.1, read on the forward strand.
ACATAGAAACTTGCTGGGGGCGGGGGCGGAGGAACTCCATCTTACAACCCTGAGATCATGACCTGAGCTGAAATCAACAGTCAGATGCTTAACCGACAGAGCTACCCAAGCACCTTTTATGCTTGATCTTTTATCTTAAACTCAGGTGCATTTCAAAATGACATCTTTAGTAGTTCTAAGACCTAATCTGGTCACTTATATGTGAATGGATTAATACTACACTTGACTCTTTAATGCCTTTAAGCAGGTGTATCATTCATCCTCCTGTGGAGAGTAGGATTCTTAGAAACCAAAATAAAGAGTAGCATATGTTATCAGGAATGGTGAAGACTAACTTTCAGGTAATGAGGACATGTACTTAATTTATTTCCCCTGTATTAGAGGAGAGAATATCAATATCCTCTAAGGATCTAGCCATTTTGGTTTTAAAACCATGAAGAGATTAGATAGAGTATTGGTACGTTTTGGGTAGCATTTCAGAAACTCTTTTGTGAGACATCGTATCAGAAAGAGTTGGCATGTGACATCTTAGTTGGGAGAGCCTTGACCACATAAGCTTGACTACACAGCCCCTCCACTATTTGTTACATCCTTCACACCAGGCTTTACCATACACCAAGAAACGACCATAGAGGAATAAGTGAGGGTGCGCAGACTGCCAGTGTTGAAATTGTTCTGGCTTTTAAACTTGTTTCTGCCAGGGTCCTTAGCTTATTTCACTTACACATTTCAGCAAACAATGCAAATAATAAGTTTAATGAATAGTCCTTTGTTTAAAAAAATTCTTTGGTATCTGTGTTATGAGTGAACTATTTCTTCCCTGGCATTGACATCATCAATTTATACTTGTCCTCCAAGTATCTCTTCCCAGGAAAAGTTCATCTTTATAGTTAAAACCTGTGGGGCATCTCCTGGGACTTTCAGATCTGGTTTAAATTAAGATTTCTGAATTTGTAGTACATTTACTTAACTAAAAGTTATGAGAAGACTTTAAGGCAGACTGTATATTTGTATGCTAAATCTTAATATCCATTTTCATTTTTTTCTCCAGAGTAGCTTAATTCATATTTAGCTTTTCTTATTTTGAGGTTTCCTACTATTTATGAAACAGCCTATCAGAGTCCTTGCAAAGAACACAAAATCTGGTATCTGAAGTGAAATGGGATTGAAAACTTAAAAGTTACGTTATCTGTCCTGACACATCAATCAAATTAATACGCCTTTCCCTTTGTCTCTGGGTCTGTTGCCAGTAACTGTACCTCTTTTAGAGAATTTTAGATTTCTTTGTGTTTGCTCCTTGTTGTTTTGCTTGTTTGTAGATAAAGCTTTCACACCTCCTACCTCTGATACGCTGCTTTCTTATTTTATGTTGCTCATTAATTTCATTTCTTTAAAAAACAAACAAATACTAGCCGTCTTAACAGCCTGAAAGCTTTTAGTTTTTTATATTAGGGTCATTTATTGTGTAATTGTCTATTTTATATCTTTCATCTGTTTTTCTTCTCTGGTTACCACAGTTGGAAAGATTTCTGGTTTAGTATAAAAATACAAAGAGACCTATGTCAAGTAAGGAGATCTCATTATCATAAGAAAACCAGTAAGAGCGTAGATTGATAAAATGTTGACCTGTTTACATTTAAATGTAAATGTTAACATTATTTACCTTATTTCAGGTAAATATGTTGTTACTGCTATACTTTTTGAGGTATTAAAATGGATCACTGACTGCCATTACTACCTTCCCAAACCTCTGGGAATCTAAGAACCTCAGGTCAGAAACCACCGGTCTGATTCTGTTTCCCTTATAGCCCTGCCTTTCTTTTCCTGTTATCAGTTCTATAATCCTGCAGAACTGTGGTTTTCTTTATGGCCACTGAATGTAATTTTTATTTTTCTGGTTTTGCTTTTTGTTTGTGCTGTTGTTTCATTTTTCTAGAATTCTTCCTCCATTTTTTGTCTACCCATTCAGATACTCTCAGATCAGTTTCATAAACTATTGCTGATTTCCCCCAGCCTAAAGTATTGTCTCCCATCTTAAATTGTACTGTTTGTTCTGTAGTTCATAAAGCAGTTAAATGTCTTGTAACATTCTTTTTATTGTTCTCTTGGCTATTATTTGTCTTTTATTATTATTTAACATTCCACATGCTTGTGTCTTATTTTCCCAACTAGATTATAAACTCCCTGAGGGCAGGTATGATATTTTATGTTTCTTTGTGTTTCTCCATTGCATTTAGCACAATGTTACATAGCTTGTAGACGATCAGTTTATTGATTTGATTTCATTTTAAATATGTTTAATACTAAATTTTTCAAGTGGATGAGCATTTTAAATTGAAACTTAAGCAGCTGTTTGCTTTGTGTCATACTCCTGTATTCAACTAATATTAAGGAATCTTTAGCAGTTAATTGCTTTAGATTACTAACTTTGTGGATTTTCCATAACAGATTTTTAATCCCAACTGGGATAGTTCTGGGCAGCCTATTGCCATAAAATTTGTGTTTGTATGTATAAAATAATCATAATGTTAGCCTGAATAAACAGTTTTGAAAGGTAAGTTACCCCAAGCAAAAGATATATTACAGACCCAGCACAAATGAATGTGGAATTATCCACATTCATTGCTTTCCTGCTAGCTTTATCCTGACCACTAGTATAGATAATTAAGCTGACTTTCTGTAATTCTTCCTAAAATCAACAGTCCTCACTGTTGGTTTTAAAGTATTGATGAACAACTAAGGAAGGATTCATTAAATTACTTATAGTAATTATTTTTAAATAACATTATTTTGATATTTTTTGTGGGCAGTCTAAAAATATTTTCCATAACTCATTAACTGCAGATAGGTTATTGGGGTTTGTTATCAGTATCCTTAACTAACTTGTTTAATTTGTATCTAGAAGCCACAGAAGAAGTTTCTCTGGATAGTCCAGAAAGGGAACCTATCCTGTCTTCAGAACCTTCTCCTGCAGTCACACCTGTGACCCCTACTACAATCATTGCTCCCAGAATTGAATCCAAGAGTATGTCTGCTCCTGTTATCTTCGATAGATCCAGGGAGGAGGTATGGGAAAATGTTTGTTCTAAATTGATATATAAATAGTAAGCTTTTTGTTCCCCCACCCAGCATCACTCTCCTATTCCTAATCTCTAATCAAAGCCTTTAGACCCTTGGGAGAAAGGTATTGGACTAAGAAGTCAGCTGATTTGGTTTCTAATTTTATCTTCATCACATTTTAACCCAGTGACTTCGGTACATTACTTTTCTCCTTAAATCAAGGATTTTATCATTTGTGATCTCATGATGCTTATTTATGACTCTCAATATTTCTGTTAGTCAAATGAGAAAAATGTATGAAAGTTCTTTAAAAACTTTAATAAAGTAACATTTTGAGTAATTTTTTTTGATGAAGCATGCAGTAAATATTAGTGGTTATGTTGGCAGGGTATAGGATGGGTTGTGAACGGAGAGGAAGCACAAGAGGGCCTTCCTGTGAATAATGATGGTGTTTGTGAAAGTTACTAAGCTATATACTTAGGATTTATATAGTTTATGTTATAATTCAAATATGGTTTAGTTTCTTAAAAATCCATACAAGAAAAAGGTTATTTACAAAGAAAAGATTGTGGTTAGAAAAATTCATTTTCTTTAGACAGTCCTAGGCTATTAATATTACCCTAAAATAGTTCCAAGTTCTAACAATTTCTTTGCTCTCTTCTTGAAAATAACAAGACTTTCCTGCAGAGCTGTTCCTAGGATTGCTTATTTATAATGGCATTAAAAAGTGCTTCTCTGCAGTCTTATAGGATTATCATTTTTCCTCCTTACTGCTTTTTTCAATGAACTTTATAATGCTTTCATTGGCTTCAAAAACAGCATCTGTTTATTAGGTTATTGGAGAAATCATTGTGCTAAAGAGTCTAAGTGTAGTTATTTCTACAGATATTTAGGGTTCTACCAGCAAAAATAATGGCTACCTCCTGGTCATTAAAGAGTAGAGATAGAACTTTGGAATGTTAATATTAAAATTAATGGAGGTGTTAATTTAATGATCTGAATATGAAGACTCAGTTTAGAGAATAGCAACAACAACAAAATTCCTCAGTATTCCTACAGAAAACTAAATTTGAGGAGTTGTGAGAACACAAAATTTTCTGTAACTTCTCCAGATGATCCTTTTCTTATTGTCTCTGTCTGTGCGAGTTTTGTTTTTGTTTAAATATTGTCAAGGAAATATGGAAGCTTTATTGTTTTTCAGAAACCGAGTGCTGAGTGTCTTTTTAAACTGTTATGACAGCGACCCTAATAAAAGATAGATGGTAAAATTGAAATTATTAGTGTTATAACAATTACATAAATTGGAATCTTTAACATAAAAAAATTACCTTTTCTAGATTGAAGAAGAAGCAAATGGAGATGTTTTTGATATAGAAATTGGTGTATCAGATCCAGAGAAAGTTGGTGGGTCAATATTTACTGTATTTTAAATTTGCTTCTTTTTGATAAGTACCTTGTTTGTTAGTATCCTGTTTTTCTTTATCAAGTGCAGTGTTAAATATTGAAATAGTTCTTTTTTCAAGCGTTTGGGGCTTTTTTGCTTCTCATTTTCTTTTGTTCTCTTTTTCAGCTTTATGGAGTTTATAATTAAATAATTTTATATATAAGATGCATAGTGTGATTTAATATATATACACATTATGAATTGACAATCACAAGTCGGTCAGCATATTACTTCACATAGTCGCCTTTTTGAGTGTGTGGTTAAGCTTATTATTTTTAGTAGTATTGTTTGACTTTTCTTATAGGTGATGGCATGAATGCTTACATGGCGTATAGAGTAACAACAAAGGTGAGTCTTTGCTCCTTTAAAAAAATAGTGAGCCCTCACCGTGTGTAGTATGAGCTTACAACAGTGATTAAGGTTTAAGGATTTCCTATCTTTACAAAGGTTACCGTCCAGTGAGATTTCAATTAAGTAGTTACAGTGAGTTATGAGCAGTTTGTTAAGTGTAAATTCTCTAAAGTAGAAGTAAAGTGTTCTGTGACTGTATGCAGGCAGGGACTTAATATAGACAAAGGTGGGCAAAAGTCATGAGGGGCGGGACAGGGAGAAAGGAGAAGAATGCTACTTCCAGGCAAAAGGGTTTGCTTTTACAAAGGCCAGGAGTCAAGAAATCATTGTGCTTTCTAGGATCTGCAGGAAGCGGTCCCTACTGAAAATTGTTTGGCGGTGGCCTCCCTATGTTATGAACAGCCACATTAAGGAATTTGGGCTTTATCCTGAATATAATGGAGAATGTTTGAAGAGATTCAAACAAGAGTGTGGCACAATTGGATTTTTGTTTTAAAGAGATCTTTCTGACTACTAAGTTGGGAATGCAAAATAGAGGTCAGGATTTCCATATAATTCCTTTGCAATTCCTAAAGGATTGTAGGCCTTAGATCTTGAAACAAGAGAGTGATCTACAGCAGTACAAGCTGGGAGAAGTAATATTTTATACTAAGGAAGGAATGAATAATGGCTTCTTGAGTTGTTTAGGAGGAGGTAGAATCAGTAGGGCTTGGATGTAAGCAGAGATGCCTGAGTCACTGATTAGAGGATCTCTGTGGTTGTTAGAGGGATCTCAGAGATAAAGCAGCACAGTTTGGATGGGTGTGAGATTTGTTAATTCATTGAACAGATAGTTATTAAACACTTACCATGGGGTCTAGCTCTGTTCCAAGCACCAGGGCTTAGTAGGAAACAATGTAGACAAGTGCCCTTCCTGCATGGAGGTTATGTTCCAGCAAGAGATGTGGTTGAGTTTGAGGTGGCAGCAAGATTTAAGTGCAAGTGCACCTTGGGCATTTTGATAACTTGGACTAAAGCTCAGAGGAGATCTGGACCAGAGGAAAAGATTTAAGAGTGATTAACATAAATGTAATTAGAGTTGATGAGATGAGTCAAGGATAGAATCAAGCAAGCATTTTGTCCTTGTAAGCTTCTGTTAAAAAAAAAAAAAAAAACAAGGTTACTGTAGGTTTTTTTCAGTTAGAAATATATCATCCACATTAGTGAGATACTGTACATTCTTTTGCAAAATAAACCAGAGTGTGAGTGTGTGTGTATATATATATATATATATATATATATGTTCACAGTTATGTGTGATACTAACTTCTAAAAAATGACAGTATTCAGAGTCTGAAATACCTCTTCTTCACTTGTAGACCTCTCTTTCCATGTTCAGTAAGAGTGAATTTTCAGTGAAAAGAAGATTCAGTGACTTTCTTGGTTTGCATAGCAAGTTAGCAAGCAAGTATTTACATGTTGGTTATATTGTGCCACCAGCTCCAGAAAAGAGTATAGTAGGTAAGTATGAATGATTAAAAGAAACTTGTTACTTAGTTCAAGTTTTACTATAGTTTAACTATATAGATTAGAATATCATGATCTTTCATTATTGTGATAACTCATAATGTCTAGAGATACTGAGTTTAATAAATATTCCATTTATGATAATCGTTCATCAACTAAGGAATGTGTAAGCTAATAGTTTTATTTTCTAACATTGTAGGATTTTGATTTATATAGGATCAATTTAGGGTTTGAGTTATATAATCTAATGATCTTAAATATTGGGACAGAATTTATCAAGTTGAAAGCAGTTGAACACCCTAACATTTTAGGGTCATATTACTACTGAGTAGCACTCAAAAGATATTTAATATCAGTACCATATTAATGTCTAAGGGTTGGAGGTATTTGACTTTCAATTCAGTGTCCAAAAAAGAAGATTCCATCCAGTCTGGATCTTCTAAGACCTATCATGTTAGTATATTTCATCTTTAATTTAATGTTTAAAAACATTTCTACTTGTGCAGTGCCTGGCTGGCTCAGTCAGTTGGAGCATGCAGCTCTTGATCTTGGGGTTATAAGTTGGACCCCACATTGGGTGTAAAGATTCCTTAAAAAAGAAAATCTCAAAAAAAAAAAAAAATCTACCTGCACACGTAATAAAGGCTTAGTTAAGAATTTGCAGAATTGGCTCATTTGGTAGATCAGGCGATTCTTAATCTCAGGGTCGTGAGTTCAAACCCACACTAGGTATAGAGCTTATTTTTTAAAAGGGTGCTAGGTGAGGGTACCCCTGGGTGGCTCAGTCGCTGAAGCTCCTATTCTTGGTTTCAACTCGGGTCATGATCTCAAGGTCATGAAATGAAGCCCCTAGTCAGGCTGTGTTCTCATTGGGAAGTCTGCTTGAGATTCTCTCCCTCCCTCTCCTTCTGTCCCTCTCCCCAGCTTCTGTGTGCATGTGTGTGCTCGCACACACACTCTCTAAAAATAAAGAAATAAATCTTCTAAAATTTTTAAAAACAATGTGCAGAAAATTACAAAAGAGGATGACTTCCATTGTCCCATTAAAAGACATCTGTCATCTCTTAAAATTTTGTAGTTTCTTTCCCAGTGTTTTCTGTTGCAAGTTTTTATTTACTATACTTTGTCTTTATATGTAAGATTATTCAGAAAATATAAAAATGAATTCTGATTATTTAAATGTTATATTCTCTGTGATTTTTTTTTTAATTATCAAATACTTTACAGGGGCACTGGCTGGCTCAGTTGGTAGAGCATATGACTCAATCTCAGTTGTGACCTCAAGCCCCACATTGGTGGTAGTTTCCTTAAATTAATTAAATTTTTTAAAAACTTTTTTAAAATGTGAAATAATAATAAACTCAATATTGGTAAGACAAAATAAGTTTAGGAGTGGCTTGCTTTTTGTTTTAGTTTTTATAGTCTTCCAAATTTCTAATTTCCAGCTTGATAGAAAATAGGTATGTTCTCATGTGTGTTTCTGCATTCATTCTGTTGTGATATAGTACACATGTTGGTAAATGTCCACTGAGTTCTCATGAAAGTAAAAAAGACAGTAGTTTAATATTATTATGAAAATAGCCTTTGGTGAACACTTCCCCATACCTGTACAAAAAAGGGTCTCAGAAACCTTTCTGGTATTCTGACCATACTTTGAGAACTGCTGACCTAGTTAATAATCTTCTCTCTTCTAAACTTCTGCAGTGGTATCTTTTGGTATCCTTCTGTCTGTGTAGGGAACTTAAGTTTCATTTATCACAAATGATTATCTTTTTTCCTTTGACTTTAGTTGTATAACTATTTTTATATAGGAGAGGGAAAAAATATTTCTCTCATTTTGTTAACATGCTAACCTCGTCCTTAAACAGTGAACACCCCCCCAAAACAGGAAATTAAAAAAAGTAAATTTTAATGCCCATGTTTATTATATTTCAAACTAATATTTTGCCTTAGTCAGCCTTTCACAAATTATTACAGTATAATAAGTAGCATGTGTAAAGTTAAAGTAGAAGTGAGAAACTAAATCTTAAGCACATCCTTTTCTGACACCCTTCAGAGAGTTAATAGGGACAGTCACACAATTTTGTTTGAATTACTCACATACATGGCCAAGATAGCCCATTACATTGTAAGGCTATCAATTAAATTATAGGAATAATTAACATTTATTGAGAGTTTACTGTACTATGGTGTGTACTAAATAATTTATGTGCATTCTCTCATTTAATCCTCACAGCAATTTTATGAAGTTAACTTGTTATCTAATAGGTGTCAGGAAGCTAAGATTCATCAAGGTTACATAACATGTCCCATTCCATTCACCTACTAAGAGGTAGAGCCTGAACTTTGAATACAGGCTATCTTACTCTAGAACTTAACACCTTTAATCACTATTTTGTTCCTTCTCTAATTTTGATATTTTTAAAAATACAGTTATGGTTTGCTTTTATTTTTTATCCCAAATAGAAAACTTTCCAATTTTAAAAAAATAATATAATGCTATGTTACTGTATACCTTCTAATGTACACTTAAGGTGGATTGAGTTGTTTCAAAATATTTTTTGGTAGACCACTTTATTCCTTTTTTTTTTTTAAAGATTTTATTTATTTATCCGACAGACAGAGATCACAAGTAGGTAGAATGGCAGGCAGAGAGAGACAGGAAGAAGCAGGCTCCTTGCTGAGCAGAGAGCCCGATGTGGGGCTCGATCCCAGGACCCTGAGATCATGACCTGAGCCGAAGGCAGCGGCTTAACCCACTGAGCCACCCAGGTGCCCCTAGACCACTTTATTCCAGAAAGGACTTGAGGCAACTACATATAATGCAGTTCAAAAAAAAAAAGAGAAAAGAAAAAAGAGATCAAAATAAAGAAATTCGCAGGAAAGATAAACATAGTCAAATAATAAGATGAAGTCAAGTTTAACATTTTCTTGTCAGCATATGTATACAGTCTGAACAATTACTAAACGTGGGTAAAAAAAATGATCTGTGAACTTCCTGGCAGCCAACCAAATAGAGAAGCAGTCTTTTTTTTGTACTGACCATCATTTTTTTTTTAATCAAAATGAATAGGTTGTCTAAGAAACTGTTGAAACGAGGGAGGCCTTTTTTGATTATGTAGGCAGTGGTTTTCAAGTGACGAACATTTAAAGCGGGATAGCAAAAAAGGAATAGTAAAAGAGTAACTTGCCTTCATTGCTGAAAAGTTTTAACTACCCCTAAAGGAAGAGGACTCTTTCATTAGCTCTCAGTTGTTACCCCTTTATAAGTTTAGTTAATGTAAAAAAAACACCATTTCACTAAGTTTTTAGAAAAGAGCAAAAACAAAGTTGAAAAGTTGCAAGAGTTAACTGATCAGAGTGTTTTTTATTTGCCGCTTTGGCCTGTATTGGTTACCTGTGGGAAAAGTACCATGAGCACAAGATCCTTAAAGGGAAAAATGCAAAAACTGCATGGTGGTAAAATATCTTCAGAGAAACAATATGTGTAATAATTAACACTCTACTTCTTTTGGTCCATTCAGAGTAGACAATTTTAGGTGCTTGGATTTTCTTTTTCAAAGTTGTATTGCAGAAGAACTATGTTAAACAAAACATTATTGAGTGATACGTTTATTTACCAGATGTACCAGCCTGAATAAGAATAAAATATGTAATCTTATTTTTAATGGCTTTGTTGCGATATAATCCATATGCCATATAATTTATTCGTTTACAGTGTATGTAATTCGAGGCATCTGGTTGGCTCAGTTGGTAGAGCATGTGACTCTATCTCAGGGTTGTGAGTTCAAGCCCTATGTTGGGTGTAGAGCTTTCTTAAAAAAAATAATAATAATAAAGTGTATATAATTCAGTGTTTTATATAAGGCTTTTAGTATATTCAGAGTGTGTACACACTACTACAGTTGGTTTTAGAATACTTTTATTACCTCTTAGCCATCATCCTCTGATTTCCCCAAACCCCTAGCCCCATGCAATCACTAATTTACTTTCTCTGTTGTTGTGCCTATCCTGAACATTTCATATAAATAGAATTAGACAAGGAATGGGCCTTTGTGACAAACTTCTTTCATTTAGCATATTTTTTTTCCAAAGATTTTATTTATTTATTTGACAGAGAGAGATCACAAGTAGGTAGAGAGGCAGGCAGAGAGAGAGAGAGGGAAGCAGGCTCCCTGCTGAGCAGAGAGCCCGATATGGGGACTCGATCCAGGACCCCGAGATCATGACCCGAGCCGAAGTCAGTGGCTTAACCCACTGAGCCACCCATGTGCCTCCTTAGCATATTTTTTGAAGATTTTTTTAAATACAATTTTTTTGCCAGTGTTCTAAAATTCATTGTTTATGTACCACACCCAGTGCTCCATACCAACCACCAGGCTCACCCAGTCCCCCACCTTCCTCCCTTCCAAAACCTTCAGTTTGTTTCTCAGAGTCCACAGTCTCTCGATTCATCTCCCCCTCCTATTTCCCCCAACTCAGTTCTCCTCTCCATCTCCCAGTGTCCTCTGTGTTATTCCTTATGTTCCGCAAGTAAGTGAAACCATATAATGATTGACTCTCTGCTTGACTTACTTAGCATAATCTCCTCCAGTCCCGTCCATGTTGATACAGAAGTTGGGTATTCATCCTTTCTGATAGAGGCGTAATACTCCATTGTATATATGGACCACATCTTCCTTATCCATTCGTCTGTTGAAGGGCATCTTGGTTCTTTGCATAGTTTCACGGCTGTGGCCGTTGCTGCTATGAACATTGGAGTGCAGATGGGCCTTTTTCACGTGTCTTTGGAGTCAAATACCCAGTAGTGCAATTGCAGGGCCACAGGGTAGCTCTATGTTTAATTTCTTAAGGAATCTCCACACTGTTTTCCAAAGTGGCTGCACCAACTTGATTCCCACCAACAGTGTAAGATGGTTCCCCTTTCTCCACATCCTCTCCAACACATGTTGTTTCCTGTCTTGTTAATTTTGGTCATTCTAACTGGTGTAAGGTGGTATCTCAGTGTGGTTTTGATTGGAAATCTCCCTGATGGCTAATGATGATGAATGTTTTTTTCGTGGGTCTGTTAGCCATTTGTATGTCTTCTTTGGAGAAGTGGCTGTTCATGTCTTCTGCCCATTTTTTGACATAATTATCTGTTTTGTGTGTGTTGAGTTTGAGGAGTTCTTTATAGATCTTGGATATCAGCCCTTTGTCTGTAGTGTCATTTGCATTTTTTAAAGATTTTATTTATTTGAGAGAGAGAGGGCATGAGCACAGGGAGGGGCAGAGGGAAAGGGAGGAGACACCACTGAGCAGAGAGATGCAGGGCTTAATCCCAGAACTCTGAGATCATGACTTGAGCTGAAGGCAGACACTTAGCTGACTGAGCCACCCAGGCACACCTCATTTAGCATTTTTTTTTTTTTTTAAAGATTTTGTTTATTTGACAGAGATCACAAGTAGGCAGCGGGGGGTGGAGCAGGCTCCCCGCCGAACAGAGAGCCCGACGTAGGGCTCGATCCCAGGACCCCGAGATCATGACCTGAGCCGAAGGCAGAGGCCTTAACCCACTGAGCCACCCAGGTGCACCCTCATTTAGCATATTTTTAAGATTCATTCATGTTGTAGCCTATGTCAGTACTTCATTTCTACAGAATTGATGTTGAAAGAGCAAACAAGGAAAAAAAATCATCTGCATTACAGAAATGATTAACATGATTTTTATTTCTTAAAATATGAAAGCCTTTGTTCTTTCAAGTGTCACAGAACCAGCAGTGATTAACAGCTTGTTCTCAGACTCTGCATTGGTGTAACATTTACCAAACTCATGGATTACACTTAACTTTTCTAGTCTCCAAATGAAAGAACCTTAATATTGCTTATAAGAAATGAAGACATTAATACAGGGATGCCTGGGTGGCTCAGTTGGTTAAGCATCTGTCTGCCTTTGGCTCAGATCATGGTCTCAGAGTTCTGGGATCCTAGGATTGAGCCCTGTATAGGGCTCCTTGCTCAGCGGGGAGCCTTCTCTCTCTACCTCTGCCTGACCCCCTGTTTGTGCCCTCTCTTTGTCTGTCAGATAAATAAAATATTTTAAAAATATTAATCGAACTTAAATTTGCTAATGTGAATCTCTGTGCATACTGAAACGCAAACACATTTTAATTTACCAAGAGTATAGCAAACAAACAGGTGCGGAACCCAAACAGGTGTGAAGACTGCAGACAAAGCTCACCCTCCGCTTTATCTAGTTTTGTGTTGTAAGTACTTACCAAGTTGAGATGTTAGTGTATCATGAGTTTATTTATTTATTTATTTGACAGAGAGAGAGAGATCACAAATAGGCAGAGAGGCAGGCAGGGAGAGAGAGGAGGAAGCAGGCTCCCTGCTGAGCAGGGAGCCCGACGCAGGACTCGATCCCAGGACCCTGAGATCATGACCTGAGCGGAAGGCAGCGGCCTAACCCACTGAGCCACCCAGGCGCCCTGTATCATGAGTTTTAATTCCTCAGAAGTATGATAAATTTAGGAGCATTTTTTGGTCAAGTTCAAATATTAAATATATTTTAAATTATGCCGAAATGACTATAAAAGATGTTTACAATAATAAAATTATCATGAGTGTCTTTCAATTTTTTTCAAAGGCATGACCAAGGTCAAAGTGGGTAAAGAAGATTCTTCATCCACTGAATTTGTAGAGAAACGGAGAGCAGCTCTTGAAAGGTAATTGTGGACAGCTGTGCATTATAACTCATGTTTTTTTTCAGTAATAGGAGTCTAATTCTATTATATGGCACACTGTATTTTAACGATTAATTTTTTTCACAGTACCATTTCATGACTGTTTACTAAGAGTGCTTTAAACTTTTAAGAAAATTCTTTTAACAACACAACACTATGTTCTGCTTTTATGAATCCTCATAGTGGATTAATATTTATTAGCAATAGTGTATCTAATAAAATCATACCTATTTTTGTATGCTGTGATATAAGCAATAGTGTAAACGCATGAGTTAGTCAGAGATATAGGTATCATGGGATGCCTGGCTGGCTCAGTAGAATGTGAAACTCTTGATCTTGGGATTGTCAGAGCCCCATGTGGGTCTAGAGATACTTAAAATCTTTTTTAAAAAAAGAAAAGAATTTATGTGTCATAGTTGTCATCCACATGAAAAGTAAGAAACTGCCAAGCTTGTAAAAAGATACTATGAAACTTGTGAATGGGAAGAAAAGAGTGATAAAATATTTGGATTTTTAATATTTAATATTATGTAGGTTCTTAGGAAATTCTGCTTGTATCAAGTTCTGTCTTGGATAATTTGGCTAATTATAGGTAATCTAGAGTAATTTTTCCTTTGAATTATTACTTCATAAACATTATTAAACACAATGAAAAATTGGGTTTGTGCTCCCTCCTTTAATTTTGTATAATTGTTTGACTTGAGTGCATAGTAGTATTAGTCATCTATTGAGTTGACTGTATACTTAAAATCTGATATATTTGCTCTACCTTCCTTTAGAGTACTTGACACATTTCCTGTAGTTTTGAAGACTTGGGTGTCACAGACTAAAAAGAGAAATGAATAGAGGGAACCTAAACCCAGAATCTTAACATTTATTCCTTAATTACTTTGCTGAAAATTGAGAATATAAATTTGAAACTCTCCTTAAGTCCAGCTTTTAGAACATAAGGTGGTAATCACCTAGACATACAAATTTTCTAACTTCATAGGGTTTTTTTGTTTCTTACTTTAGTCAGATTTGTTTATCTTAATTGAATTTGCTTATTCTTTATTTTGTCTTTCTGCTTAGTATCAGTGGGTGTGGTAAGGTCAGACAGATTTTAAGGAGTAGTGTACTTATGTCCAGAATACACATTATTTTTTAAACCCTTTAAGGCATCTTATTTCTGGGTTTTAGTTATAATTTGTATACATTTTAAGAAAATGCCACAGAAAAATCAGGTTTGAACGATTTATAATAAGAAAGCTAAATATGCAGCTTACTGTTAGAGAGGACTTAAAAGATGAGATTATGTCTGTGAGGATTGCAGTTACTCAGGAAAAGGACTTAAATTGTATCAAGAGAAGTTTAGGTTAGGCATTAGAATTGTTTATGTTGTGAAAGAGGTCACATAGACTGAATGTTTTTAAGAGTAAAGGGTAGATAATGTTGCATTTTGATTTTGCTTAGTTCTTCTGAAAGTGTAACCATGACCCTTTGAGAAACCTTTCAAGTCCTATTTTTCTATGAGTAAATTTGAAATATTTCAGATGGCATGCTTGATAAGGAACTTAATGAAGATTTATTGTACCAAGGACATATAATTTGGTTTTACATTCACCTTTCTTGCAACTTGAATGCATTGCATAGTACTTACCATAACATCATGTAGTAGGAAACATTGAGGAGATTGTAAGGAAATACTGAGACTTGACCTGCTGGATATTTGAGTAGTTTCTTCAGTGATAAGTGTTACTTGTTAAATGCCACTTTAGTTGACTTTGCAGGTTAAAAAAAATAATAATGGGAACGGTGTAATATAAGGGAGAAATTTATTTTGCATTAAAAGTTATGACTTAAAATATAAGTGTAAAGGTCTAGAAGCAGAGAGATTGGAATGCTTCTTCTAAAGGCAGTTTTCTGTGGCATATCTTAAAATTTAAAAATTAGAAAACAGGCTTATCTGTGGAATACCCCAACCTAGTTGAATCTAGTGGGTCAGGGAAGTATTTCTCTTTGTGTATGCTATACCAGTTTATGTTCGTTTGTTTGTTTCACTCAGAAAATCTAGATGACTGTCTTGAGTGAAAGGATGACCATCTAGTATTAAAATACTGGAAGAGAAGGGGAATGGTTAAGAAAGTTAGACTTACTAAAGTAACCAGAAACTACTTCTAGGAAGAGTATCCATAAGATCCCTCTTGGTTTTCTTGAGAGTGCTTCACATTTTTCCTTAAGACCATATTGTGTTTATTTCATAGGTGAGGACCCAGTTCTGTAGATATACGCAAAGAAGTATAGAGTGGCATGAAAGAGTTGTAGAATCCTTTTTTTGTTGATGCCTATACTCCACTACACGCTATACACTATCTGTGTGACTTGGGGCAAGTTACTGAACTTGAATATGTTTTTACTTGTCTTACAATATATCGGGATTGTGTTCACCGCAAGCACGGAAAAATTCAACTGGCTTGGCTTAAACAGTTAGCATAGGTTAATTAGTCTACTCTTTCATATAAGGAAATATTTAGCATTAGCCAGTTCATCAGGAAGTCTTGTTGCTTCTTTCCACTATCTGTATTACAGCCATTTCTCAACCAATACAGTACTAGTCCAAATGCTGGAATTAACTTCAGTGGACTCCTAATTGGCCTCTTTGTTTCCGTCCTTGAACCTCTGTTCTTTTAATACAGCAATCAGAGTCATCGTTTTGAAATACAAATCAGATAATATATCGCCCTCCCCATTTCACTCCGTAAAAGCCAGAATCCTTCCAATTGCCTATAGAACTTTACGTGACACGTGACATGCATTGCTCACTCTGTTACCTCCTTGATCACTCTGCTCCAGGCCATGCTGATGTTTTGCAGCTTCTTAAAGATTCTAGGCATTTTCCCACCTTATTAGTTTTCTCACTGGCCTCTCCCACTGCCAGAAAAGCTTTTGTTCCCAGGTATCTGCATGGCTGATTCCCTTATCTCTTTTAAGTTCCGGTGTTCAAGTATCCTCTTTCCAGTGAAGTCTTTTCTGATGGTTGGCTCCATTCTTAACCTCTTCTCTTTCACTTGCCACCAACCATACCTTATATACTTGATCACATTTGCTCTATTGTTCTATCCTTTCTTTTTCCACAGCGTTTGCCAACTTGTCACATAGTATATAATTTATGTGTTTATTGTATTTATAGTTTATTATCAGTCTTCTCTTACTAAAATACAGTTTCTGCTGATACACTGAGTGTTCAGGACAGAAAGTGACTTGTAGTAGATGCTTAATAAATATTTGGTGAATGAACAAATGAATGTCATCAAAGATCAGGCTCTTTCTGCCTTTCTGTTATCTCATTGTTAGCACATGTTTCAAGCAGGAGAAATATTTTTAACTTTCTTCCTCTGAATTTTGTATAGCCTGATTTATTTTGTCTTATTTTCAATGAGTAAATAGAAGTTTAAAACCCTCAGTGATTCTTCTAAATTTATCAGTACCTTTCCTTGGAGCAAATTTGAAAAACAACTACAACTGATTACCTCTTGTTGAGTGTGATACTAACATTTCATCATTTCCTTTATGTCTTCCGTTTCTTTCTTCCTCTTCCGCCCCATGCCTCTTTTCATGTGTTCTTCCTGTATTTTCCTCTCTCTGTTCTGCATCCATCCTTTATATATCTATAACCTCTCTGACCTAAATACTGAATTTGGTGAGTATTTACAAATACTCATTAATTTGAAAATGTATCTTTTGTGCAGTATCACTCATCACCAGGTAATTGCAGATTAAAACTATCACCTCAAACCTGTTAGAATGGCTAAAATAAAAAACACAAGAAACAAGTGTGGACAAGAATGTGAAGAAAAAGGAACACTCTTACACTGTTGGTAGGAATGCAAACTGGTACAACCACTCTGGAAAACAGTGCGAAGTTTCCTCAAAGAGTTAAAAAGAGAACTACCCTATGATCTAGGAATTGCACTGTTGGGTGTTTGCCCAAAGAATTAAAAAACACTAATTCAGAGGGATGCATGTACCCCTATGTTATTGTAGCATTATTTACAGTAGCCACATTATGGAATTAGCCCAAGTAACTATGGATAGATGAATGGATAAAGAAGGGATGTGTGTGTGTGTGTGTGTGTGTGTGTGTGTGTAAAATGGAATATTACTCAGCTATTTAAAAAAAATGAAATCTTGCCATTTGCAGTGATATGGACTGAACCAGAGAGTATTTCGCTAAGCAAAAATAAGTCAGAGAAAGACATGATTTCACTTTATGTGGAACTTAAGAAACAAACGGGGGGAGGAAAAAGAGAGAACTAACTAAGAAACAGATTCTGTAGGGATACCAGAGGGGGTGTGGGTGGGCTGATGGATTAAATAGGTGATGGAAATCAGGCAGTGCACTAGTCCTGATGAGTATGGAAGTACTGAATCACTGAATTGTATACCTCAGACTGTTGCACTCTGTGTTAACTGATGGTTAGCAGAGTAGGCTGGTAGGTAGGGGAATGGGTGAAATAGGTGATGGAAATTACAGAGGACACTTAACTATGATGAACACTGGGTAATGTAGAGAATTGTCGAATCATTGTATTGTACACCTGTAAGTATTAGAACACTGTAAGTAGACTATAATGGAATTAGAAAATGAAAAACGTGAAAAGATACACATAAGTGAAAAAATACACATATGTCATAATATATGAACATAAGGATTATGAAGATAAAGGATAGTTTCATGGCCTGTAAGAAATGCAGAAATTGATTATGATACTAAGATTGATGTGAAGGAAGAAAAAAATGCAAATCTCTTCCTTTAATTGTCAGATTTTAAAACACACCACTTTCTAAAGAATTTTAGAATTTTCTTTTTTTTTTTTTCTTAAGATTTTATTTATTATTTATTTGAGAGAGAGACACAGAGAGAGAGAGAGAGGGAACACAAGCAGGGGAAGTAGGAGAGGGAGAAACAGGCTTCCTGCTGAGCAGGGAACCTAATGTGGGATTCAATCCCAGGACCCTGGGATCATGACCTGAGACGAAGGCAGATGCTTAATGACTCAGCCATTGAGGCACCCTAAAAAAGGGAATTTTCATTTAAAATGTGCAATTGAAAGCAAAGTAGACACATTAGGTACAACCGCTTTGAAGACTAAAGTTCCATTGAATGTGATTACTGTCACATTTTGCAGATTATAAGCAAGTAATGGTCATTGTGGTATTAAAAAATAATGACATTATAGTGCATTTATATAATAGAATTCATGTGGTAAATGAAAATGGCATTAGAGAACAATATTTAATGCTAAAGAAAGGTATCTACAACATACTGTTTTGTGTAAAAGGGTACACAACTACAAGCATAACTGTAATATTTTTGTGAAAACCAAACTACCTGAGTTTGTGTGTGTGTAAATACTCACACTCCTAGAAAAAAAAAACATTAAAAGGTAATTATCTCTGGAACAAAAAATCTTCTATGTTTCTGTTCTTAATTTTGATGTAAATTTAGTACTTTTAAAGAAATGGTTATTTCCCCTTTGTTCTGTGTAACCCTTAAGAAGTAAAATTTTGTCTTTTTTCTAGAATACTATTTTCCAAAATGATTCCTCAGAATACTAGTTTGTGGTAGGGTGAAAAAGGAAACACTGTAGACTGTTGAGTCTTGTTAACATATGGTTTAACAAAGTTAAACCAGGTCAGGTCATGATCCTAGAGTCCTGGGATTGAGCCCCGCATCCAGCCCTCTTCTCGGCAGGGAGCCTGCCTCCCTTCCTCTCTCTCTGCCTGCCTCTCTGCCTACTTGTGATCTCTATCAAATAAATAAATAAAATTTAAAAAAAAAATGCTACTGTCCATTATAACTCAGAGGAATATGTATTTAGTATATTCCAGGCTGTCTTGATTGTAGAAACATTGTTTTCCCTGGAATACTGCATAAGACTATTCCACAGAACTCACTTTGGAAAGCTGTTTTAGAATATAAGTCATTTTAGGTAATTACATTTAGGTTTAAAATACTGGGATTGTTCCATGTTTGGGTATGACATGTTTTGTCTTCTACGACAAATAGCTTACACAAACTGCTCTTAGCCGTATGCAGTCTACACAAGTAAATAATAGTATTGGAGAACTTGGGTGTTAAAATTGTAAGTAAAGTTCCAGTGGGAAGATACCAACATTTCTTTAACACAAAATTAGTGTTCCTGTTGCATCTCATTTTTAGCCTGATAATATAGGTAGTTGTTTAAGCCACAGTGTAGTTGTCTTGCACATATCTATTAAATGCTCTATTTCTGTGATAATGTTTTCATGTGTGGGCTAATGACTTGAAGTTGAATTTATTTAAATATATAAAAACAGAAGTTAACGTGTAAACCAGGATAAAATATTCATCTTAACCATTGTATAGAATTTGACTTCATAGAAGTCAAATGTTTTTCAGAAACTTCAGGCATATTTCATAATCTTACAATGAGATTGAAGAAATTACTGCTTATATTTGTTCCACAGGAAAAAAGGTACATTAAATGAAGTAAAATACTGTAATTGAAATGTAGTCATTAAGGAAAGAATGGTATTTTTTGAAAAATAGGATTAGATAAGTAATCAAGAATCATTAAATGGTGGGCCTTTTTTCTTTTTATGAAAGAATGTTAATTTTTTATGGATGATGGGAATTTGGCTTTTCTGCTATGGGAAAACTACTAAAGTTGGGCTAATAGTGATTAATAATGATGTTTCCCTTATCATTTTTATTTTATGTGGTATCGTATTTAAAAAAGGAGTCAAATTTTTAGCAAAAACCTTTTAAAAGTAGAATTTTAAAGAAAATTTAGCCACTGTCAAAAAAGGATCAAAGCTGATTTGAAAAGAAAAAAACTGGTAGTCTCTTCTGTGTTTTGGTAATAATAGGAATAATCAAAAATAGTTGATTGAAATATGTATCGTGATATGTATGTTGGAAGTCTGAAATAATAGCTGGGAACATGGTGATGCCACTCAAAGATAAAATTATTCAACAAATTCATGTACCCTTTTACAACTCTAATACTTTGCAGTGTGAAGTTTGGTAAGTTAATCACCCTTCTATGTCCCCCACCTCCACGACCTACTGTCTCTTTTTACATAATTACGAATTTGCAAAAGATAGAAAGCTTTTTAATCCTTAAATTGCTTTTAAGAGTCTAAAAACAAATTAATGTGAAGGCAGACTGAGGATATTGTTTTACCTAATTTTTATTATTATTTATGTTATTCTTAAATCTAGGTATCTTCAAAGAACAGTAAAGCATCCAACTTTACTACAGGATCCTGATTTAAGGCAGTTCCTGGAAAGTTCAGAGGTATTATTTCTACTTTAAATTTTTATATGATATGAATGTTCTCATTATTTGTGTTTGTTATTAACTTTTGTAAAAATATATGTTCAGTAAATAGTTGGATTGGTAAATGGAATAAAACAATTTTTTTTGGCTTAGTATTTTAATTAGCTTTAATTATTTAAATTACTACCAAAATACCTTCTTTGCATTGATAATTATAGGATGATCAGTTTCTTTTTCAAAAATTTTAAACCACATTTAGAAGAATGACTTATAAGTAGTCTAATTCTTAGTGCCCAAGTTGTTGCTTTAGGCATTAAGTTGAAATAAGTTTATTCGGGCCTTCTTTTATAGACATTTGAGTGTGTTCATTTGTCTACATTCTAATATTCTTACTGAGGTTCTGAAATGCAGATTTGTGACTTGAAAGAGCTTAAATTATCACTATGCTTCCCCTTATAGTTGAGATGTTTGGTACATTTGGGACTTGTCACAGTTTAGAATTTTAATTACTACCCTTTGAATTTAAAAAAAATTTATTTGAATCCCAGAATTTTTGAAAAATATAGAATCACACTGTCCTGACTGAGCCTAAGGAGATTTTTCTCAAGACTTTCTTCTTTTCTTATAAATAAGTTTATTTCTGCAAGCGAACAGGTGGTCAATGTTAAGGTAGTTGGCAATTTCTTAATATATTTTGACAAACAGAGTGTTGTTCCATCTAAATGTAAACGTGCAGAAGAAAAGCAAATGGAAAGTCTATTTTTTTAAGTTTTCCTTTGAGAGTATACAAGTGGTGTATTTGAGAAATTAGATCTCACTATTGAAACGTATGAGAGTGAAGAAAATACAACCGCCTTTTTTCCTTCTTCTTTTCTTTCTTTTCTTTTCTTTTTTAATTTTTTTTGGTGGGGGTGTGCAGTCCCTTTTGTGCCCAGTTAAACCTCCAGCCTTTTAACCGGTTTGTTTGCCCTTATTTGTCATTCAATTCCAGCTGCCTAGAGCAGTTAACACACAGGCTCTGAGTGGAGCAGGAATATTGAGGATGGTGAACAAGGCTGCCGACGCTGTCAACAAAATGACAATCAAGATGAATGAATCGGATGCAGTAAGAGCTGATTTTTCGACTTGAATAATGAGATGAATTAATGAGCCCAACAATTGCATTTTAAAGCTTTACAAGTAGAAAATAGGATATTAATTTGCTTATTGAGTTTAGTTCTCAGCCACATCAGTTGACTACCATGGTTATACATGGTTAATTTGTTGCTTTAAAACAAGGAATGTGCCTTGCTATTGGTAACCTAATTTACAGTGGTTTGTTCTTGCTAAATTAGCTCCATTTTTCATTTTTTTTCTTAGTGGTTTGAAGAAAAGCAGCAACAATTTGAAAATCTGGATCAGCAACTTAGGAAACTTCATGCTAGTGTCGAAGCCTTGGTCTGTCATAGAAAAGGTGTGTTTGCCTTGTTTTTTATGTGTTTAACACCGCAAGTTAATTCAAATATTTTATTTAAATTTTATTAAAATGAACATTCCAAGGTTTCTATAGAAGAGGGAGAGCAAAAGTTTAAGAGAAGGTTTTCTATTTGAATCTTGTTAATTTTTTTTTTTCTACTTTAGCCTCACTTGTAGTTGAGAAATAGAAAAATCCTGAGCTTGTAAAAATATATTTTGAATTTCAGGTTAAAACTGTTGTTCATTTAACTCTGTTAAGCATACTTATAGTTTAATGAAGATGTCTTGTTAGTAACTGATATAATTAAAAATAACAGATTAAAAAATTGATATTTGAAATTTATCTTTAAAATTTTTTTGTGTACCTGTATTTCATAGAATACTCTGAATTATTTTCTTTGTTTTTGAACAACTATATTGGAAAGTCTGGGGAGGGCAAGTTTGAAAAAACTGATAGAAAATTTAAGTTGTGATTTTTTAAATTCTGCCATGAAACGTTTGTTTTTTTAAGAATACAAGGATCTTAATGTTAGGTTTCTAAAATACTTAATAAGCAATTTACTGCCATTTCCAGTAATCCATTTTAGTTAAAACAATTAGAGAAATACATCAGTGCACTCATTATTGAAAGTAGTTTATAACAGCTTTTGCCATTTGTACCGTCTCTTAGGGAATTGTTTTATGGTTCTTAGAGAATTTTATGAAATAAATTCAGTTTCTAGGCAATGTCAGTTTCTGAGCAGTGTATTATTAGTCATTGACATTATATATTCTGTAAACATCTGTTTTTCTTTATTCAAAGTGTCTGAAATGATAATGTTCAAAAATCTTTCAGAAATTTTTAGTATTTCTACTGAGCATTGTTTAAGCATTGTAGTACATACAAAAAAAAAATAAGATTTCCATGAATTGTATATATAACTTACCTGACTTTTGTCTTGTTAGCTAAATGGTATTTTCATTAAAAATTATAGACATTTTCAATTTCAAATAAATGTTTAAAGACCAAAAAACGTAGTATGAATTGATTGTAAGTGTTCCCGTTGCATTCCATATTAAAAATAAATCTGATCTTTTGCAAGAATACGTAAAAGCAGTGAGCCCTTTAGAAAGAAAGGGGAGGCAGATTGTTATATTAAATTATTAAACATCGTTCCTTCCCTGGGAATATAGGCAGTAGTTCTTAGTTTTTCTTTAATGTTCTTCTTAACTCTCAGTAGAGCTCTGAGCACTTGGCATTTATGCCAAAGGCATTTTAATGACTGGTTGTTTTATGTTAATTATTTTAAAATAATTATTTGAATGATATAGGAACTGATAAAATTTAGGGGAAAGGTAGAAAAACCACAGCAGTATTTAAGAACTTTACTAGAGAACACTAAAAGTGAATACTTTCTGTTTCAGAACTTTCAGCCAACACAGCTGCCTTTGCGAAAAGCGCTGCCATGTTAGGTAACTCTGAGGACCACACTGCTTTATCTAGAGCTTTGTCTCAGCTTGCAGAGGTAGAGGAGAAGATAGACCAGTTACATCAAGAACAAGCTTTTGCTGACTTTTACATGTTTTCAGAACTACTTAGTGACTACATTCGTCTTATTGCTGCAGTGAAAGTAAGCTTTATTTGCAATCTTCCCTTGAGTTCTTCTCACTTCTGTGGTTTGGTTTGGAACAGTTTGGTTAGCTGTAAGGCATGTATTTAAGTGTTTAAGTTCCGTATTCTACCAGTACATATAATGGGTTCAAAATGATGGTTCATAGCCAGATGTTTTCTTCTACTATGACTTGGACAGTTTAGTAGATATAATTGATGTTTTTAAGAGATCTAAGAAATGCCAAATAAGATAAAACTGGTAACATTTACTTTCATATTTACATATATAAGTTTACAGCTAGGTGGTAGCATTTATTGTTCATTGTAGCATGAACTGAAACTAGCCATGGGCTCTTAGTAAAGGTATAATAGGAAGCAAAACAAAACCAGAGGTGATTGGTGCACAAGTATGTTTAATGGTGGCTTTTAGCATGTATTTGGACTATAAGCAGACATTCTGTGCATACACGGAAGGGTGTAGTTACTGTGTATTTATAGATGGAATGGGACTAGATTAGATAATAAATTGTGTTCTCTAGTGGTAATGTTTAAGAATAAACAGTTCAGTTTCTGAGTAATTGGGAGAGTAATCGAGTTAACTAGTAAAAATTGGTACTCTGTAAGTATCTCCAGCAATCAGACAGTTAAACCAAGTATTACTTTATTCTGTGTTTCAGAAGGTACTTAAAGGTCTTGTTGCATCTTTTAATTATTGTTATGAGCATTAATCATCATTGGGTGGAGGAATTGGGAATTCACCTTTTATTGAAAGTTAATGAGACCTTGTTCTTGCTTTCTTATGCAGAATTTTTTCAACTAAAGTCTATGATCAAGTTAATATTCATCTGTAGTCAGAACATTGATACACTGCATATTCATTTATGATCTTTTTCTCAAGCTAATTGTAACAATTATTGCTAGAGGGTTCTTAGCCCTTCAGAATGGTGATACCTTGGGTTTGGTAGTTACCAGTTTTGCCTGTATTTACTGTTAGATGTTACTCTTTATATTCCTGATGGTTAACTTTTCTTTTCAGTTATTTGAAGACGTTAATATAGAGGTACCTGGGTGGCTCAGTCAGTTAAGCCTCTGCCTTCCGCTAAGATCATGATCCTAGGGTCCTAGGGTCTAGTCCTACATCTGGCTAGTGGGGAGCCTGCTTCTCCCTCTCCCTCTGTTGCTCCCCCTGCTTGTGCTTCTCTCTCTCTGTCAAGTAAATAAAATATTGTAAAGGAAGAAGTTAATGTAGATAACAGTTATTAGATTGTACTTCGCTATATATCAGCAGCTTGTGATAAACAAAAATCCAGTTCACAAATAATGATTCCTGCTTCTCTCTTGCCCGCTCTCAGCTTCATTCCAGAATTTGCACTATTATGAGGGCTGCTGTAAAAAAGTTTGAGTGACTTTCAGAATAACTGTGGGTCCACAAAGGCAAGCTGGGCAGTGTCTGTGAGAAGTGCCAGCTGAGAAGAGCTAACCTGGGAGGACACTTCCATGGTGGGAATGGCCTGCTAGCATCCGGGGTGGTGAGCTCCCACCTGGGCAGGCCTCGTGCTGCCTAAATCTTCCTGTGTATTTTTATATTTTCTGAAATTACCCTTGGATTTATGTTTCCCAGAGTAACAGTGACACTAAAAGAGGTACCACAATCAACTGAGTTTGGGAGATAATGTACAGTATCCCTGTCTTACTGATTCACAGAGCATTAAAATGCTCAGAACTCTCAGTAAAAAATAAAACATTTAACTTTGTTTAATCTAGAGACTTCCAAATTCATACAAACAGGAGTTGTTTTCCATTTAATATCTTTTTACATGAATGGAACAGAGTTTGGAAAGACCTGAACTAGTGATTCATCGACTAAAAAAAAAGTTAAAGAGCTGTGCTCAAGCTATACCTTGAGGTTGACTGAGCTCTTTTCATGTTGGCTTTGTGTTTTCTGCTGAAACCAACCCAGGTCAGCTGCACCAAGGAGTTGGGAAGTTACGGAATAGTGTGACAGGGAATTTTTGTGCTCTTTACATTTGGTTTGGTTTTTGTTTTAAACTGATTCGTTTGTGTTTGAAAAAGTGATACATGGACATAATAAATCCAACAGCCCAAAAAGGTCAAGTTCTCTAGCCAAGACTGCTAGACCCTCTTTCCTTTGTCAGATGCTGTTACATTCTTGTGTGTCTTTACAGAATTAGCTATGCACGTATGAAGGCTCTTTTTTTCTTCCCATTTCTCTCTTTCTCTTCCTCCCTCCCTCCCTCCATCTCTTCCTTCTTGAAGAAGGAACATACTAGATGCACTGTACTTTGCCTACTTTTTTGATCCTTTATATTTTAGAGGTGTCCATGTTGGGATATGTTGAGATGTTAAATTCTTTTTATGTTTGCATGGTTTTAGATAGCATATTAAAGTACCTTACATTATTTAATCAGTCTAGTTGTAAATACTGTTCTTTGAAAATAACTCTTTGGGCATAAAATACCTAGAAGTGGAGTCACTTGGCCAAAGGGTATATGAATTTTAAATTTCAATAGATACTCTCATGTTACTGTCCAAAGAGATTATACTTCTTTGTACTCCCATCAGCATACATGTTGCTTCTTCTCTCACCCAATGATGAAGGTATTTTTTTGTATAAGCTTACATTTCTTTGGTTAGTTTGAATTTAAGCATCTGTGTAGATGATAAGCCATTTGTATTTTGCTTGTGTGTGTGTATGTGAACTCTTCATGTCCTTTGTCCAGTTTTCTCTTGTGTTTTGTCTTACATATTTCTTAAAGCTCTTTACTACTACTTAGCTCTTTTTTTTTTAATCATATCAAACATACTTTACTTTTAAAAAAAAAATACTTATTTGCAAGAGCAAGCATATGCCCAAGCACTGGGTGTGGGGGGTGGTGTGCAGAGGAAGAGGGAGAGACACTCAAGCGGACTACTCACTGAGTATAGAGTCTGATGCAGGGCTCGATCTCACAACCTTGTTGAGATAACCTGAGCTGAAACCCAGTCGGATGCTCAACCATCTGCATCATCCACGTATCCAAAAATACTTTTCTGATGATAATTTTGAAACTTAGAGTATAGGGCCAAAGCGGGGAAGGAACTAAGACCCTTTGAAATTTGGACCCTGAAGAAAGATAAATTTCAGCCATTTACAGTATTACCGAGGCCTGGCCTTATATACAGGAAACACCTATTTTCCTCTTTGTACAGAACATGGCCTCTCATTTCCAGGACTCCATTTTCTGACTAGCACTATTAAATAGTAAACTCGTTGCCTGCATTCTCATGCATTGGCCTTCTGTGAATCACTAAAGTAGGGACAGGGGTTGACAATAATGGTTTTCAATGTGTTTAGCACTAGAACTCTTGATAAAAAGAATTCTCGCAGGGAATCTGAATTTACCAAATCTATCAAATTCGTTTTTAAACCAACCCAGTAGATGGGTTTCCCAAGAAGTTGAAAAGCCTCATTGTTCAGCTATAAGTAATCACCATCCTTTCGGGACTCCAGGAGCCTGAGCAACATACTTTCAGATTCACTGAATCGCAGTGTAATATTAATTAAAATTACAGTCGCAGTGTCTTGATAGGCCAAGAAAAATGTTTCACAACTGCAGCCTTGTTTAAACTAGACCAGTTTGTATACAAACGTGTAACATAAATGGCGGGGGGGGGGGGGAGTCCAAAGTGTGTCCTCAGTGTAAGTTTGTCCCTCTTAGAGGAGTGGCTGGGTTCTCTTAGAGCAGACTAGCATCTTGAAATACAGTTATGATTTATTGATCTTTAAGGTAGCATTTTTAGATAAAGTATGCTTTTGATTCTTTTGTGTGTGTGTTTATGTGTTCCAAGGGTAGGAAAACAAATGAAAAAGTTATTTCTTACAGAGCTAAGATGAATTTTTTCTTTCTGAAATAACCTGACTTTAGTAATTTTGTCTTTATTTTGTAACTCCTACATCTTTGCCATAATAAACATGTGATAATTCTGGAATCTTCGGAGTTACTAAATTGGACAGGGAGCAAATTAGTTTAAATTAGTGTATCACCAAAAAAGTCAGTTTATATATATTGAGAACTTAAGCAGATATTAAAATTAGAGGGCATTATGGTTATCTTTTTGCCCTGTACTGGTACATATTTTAGTAATCAAATTGTTATTACAGAGGAGTCTTATAAATGAGGAACTGATATGGCCCTCTTCCCCTAAAGACGAGGAATTTAAATTATTTTTTGGTGTTGTATATGTGTGTGTGGAAGGGGTGAGGATTTGTTCTAAATGCGAGTGACTTGCACAATCTAGTTATGGTAGCTGTTTTTGTTATGTTTGTGATTTTTGTCCCAAATTAACTTGGCTGAAGCAAA
Source organism: Neogale vison (assembly GCF_020171115.1). Taxonomy (NCBI): domain Eukaryota; kingdom Metazoa; phylum Chordata; class Mammalia; order Carnivora; family Mustelidae; genus Neogale; species Neogale vison. The sequence continues at coordinate 178,488,852 of NC_058091.1, forward strand.
ATTAACTTGTAATAAGAAAGGTCTTGAGGAAAATGTTATCTCATGACTATAAGATAACCGACAAAGGGGACAGTAAGATGTACTTAGTAATGTGAGAAGAGAAGTTATATGAGACGACAAATGAAAACTAACAAAGTGGATTTAAGTACCGGTAGATGAAAGTGTTTTGATTTATCAGTTTGCCCAGTATATCTTTTTATCATGGTTATTATGAAATATGCACAGTCTTTGGAAAAAAATACTTTTGTTTCTGGTGGATTTGAAGCTTTCAGAGCAGTTGCCTACATTTTTAAAATATGCAGTATGATATAAATATGCACTCTGATACTGTTTTTTTTCCATGTTACTAAGCTGTTACTATTTGCACTTTTAATATAAATCTTGAATTAATCAACTCTAATTGATAATGTGTGTGTTTAGAAGTCATCGGTAATAGTACCTGCTAATTATTAGATGGATGTTTGGGCGTCTGCCTTCGGCTTGGGTCGTGATCCCAGGGTCCTGGGATCGACTCCCGCACAGGGCTCCTTGCTCTGTGGGGAGCCTGCTTTTCCCTCTCCCTCTACCGCTTCCCCTTCCGCTCCTTCACTCACTCACTCTCTCTCAAATAAATAAATAAAATCTTTAAAAACAAAAAACAAAACCCACATACAAGATGCATTTCATGTGCTACATTTTTTTTCATTTTATTTCATGGCCATGAATACAGATCTCATTTTCTTCCTTTTTTATGGGAAAACTGTGGCTTATAGAAGTTAATTTATCCATGCTCATAGAGTGACGAAGCTAGGATTTGAATCCAAATTTGATCTGTTCCAAAGTCTAAATTGTTTTTTTTTTCCAATTTATTTATTTTCAGAAAAACAGTATTCATTATTTTTTCACCACACCCAGTGCTCCATGCAAGCCGTGCCCTCTATAATACCCACCACCTGGTACCCCAACTTCCCACCTGCCCCGCCACTTCAAACCCCTCAGATTGTTTTTCAGAGTCCATAGTCTCTCATGATTCACCTCCCCTTCTACTTTCCCCCAACTCCCTCCTCCTCTCTAACTCTCCATGTCCTCCATGCTATTTGTTATGCTCCACAAATAAGTGAAACCATATGATAATTGACTCTCTCTGCTTGACTTATTTCACTCAGCATAATCTCTTCAGTCCCGTCCATGCTGCTACAAAAGTTGGGTATTCATCCTTTCTGATGGAGGCATAATACTCCATAGTGTATATGGACCACATCTTCATTATCCATTCATCCGTTGAAGGGCATCTTGGTTCTTTCCATAGTTTGACGACCGTGGCCATTGCTGCTATAAACATTGGGGTACAGATGGCCCTTCTTTTCACGACATCTGTGTCTTTGGGGTAAATACCCAGGAGTGCAATTGCAGGGTCATAGGGAAGCTCTGTTTTTAATTTCTTGAGGAATCTCCACACTGTTCTCCAAAGAGGCTGCACCAACTTGCATTCCCACCAACAGTGTAAGAGGGTTCCCCTTTCTCCACATCTTCTCCAACACATGTTGTTTCCTGTTTTGTTAATTTTGGCCATTCTAACTGGTGTAAGGTGATATCTCAATGTGGTTTTAATTTGAATCTCCCTGAGGGCTAATGATGATGAACATTTTTTCATGTGTCTGATAGTCATTTGTATGTCTTGATTGGAGAAGTGTCTGTTCATATCTTCTGCCCATTTTTTGATGTGTTTGTCTGTTTTGTGTGTGTTGAGTTTGAGGAGTTCATTATAGATCCTGGATATCAACCTTTTGTCTGTACTGTCATTTGCAAATATCTTCTCCCATTCCGTGGGTTGCCTCTTTGTTTTTTTGACTGTTTCCTTTGCTATGCAGAAGCTTTTGATTTTGATGAAGTCCCAAAAGTTTATTTTCGCTTTTGTTTCCTTTGCCTTTGGAGACATATCTTGAAAGAAGTTGCTGTGGCTGATATCAAAGAGATTTCTGCCTATGTTCTCTAGGATTCTGATGGATTCCTGTCTCACGTTGAGGTCTTTTATCCATTTTGAGTTTATCTTTGTGTACGGTGTAAGAGAATGGTGGAGTTTCATTCTTCTACATATAGCTGCCCAGTTTTCCCAGCACCATTTATTGAAGACACTGACTTTTTTCCACTGTATATTTTTTCCTGTTTTGTCGAAGATTATTTGACCATAGAGTTGAGGGTCCATATCTGGGCTCTCTACTCTGTTCCACTGGTTTATGTGTCTGTTTTTATGCCAGTGCCATGCTGTCTTGGTGATCACAGCTTTGTAATAATGCTTGAAATCAGGTAACGTGATGCTGCCAGCTTTATTTTTGTTTTTCAACATTTCCTTAGCGATTCGGGATCTCTTCTGATTCCATACAAATTTTAGGATTATTTGCTGCAGCTCTTTGAAGAATGCCGGTGGAATTTTGATCGGAATGGCATTAAAAGTATAGATTGCTCTAGGCAGTATAGACATTTTAACAATGTTTATTCTTCTGATCCAAGAGCATGGAATGGTCTTCCATCTATTTGTGTCTTCAATTTCTTTCATGAGTGTTCTGTAGTTCCTCAAGTACAGATCCTTTACCTCTTTGGTTAGGTTTATTCCCAGGTATCTTATGGTTCTTGGTGCTATAGTAAATGGAATCGATTCTCTAATTTCCCTTTCTGTATTTTCATTGTTAATGTATAAGAAAGCCACTGATTTCTGCACATTGACTTTGTATCCTGGAGTCTTTTGGGTTTTCCATATAAAGAATCATGTCATCTGCGAAGAGGGAGAGTTTGACTTCTTCATTACCAATTTGGGTACCTTTTATTTCTCTCTGTTGTCTGATTGCTGTTGCTAGGACTTCTAATACTATGTTGAACAAGAGTGGTGAAAGTGGGTATCCTTGTCTTGTTCCTGATCTCAATGGGAAGGCTGCAAGCTTTTCTCATTGAGGATGATATTTGCTGTGGGTCTTTCATAGATAGATTTGATGAGGTTCAGGAATGTTCCCTCTATCCCTATACTTTGAAGCGTTTTTATCAGGAACGGTTGCTGGATTTTGTCAAATGCTTTTTCTGCATCAATTGAGAGGACCATGTGGTTCTTCTCTCTTCTCATATTAATTTGTTGTATCACGTTGATTGATTTGCGAATGTTGAACCCTCCTTGTAAAAGCCCAGGGATGAATCCCGCCTGATCATGGTGGACAAAGTCTACATTGTTTTTAAAGATTTTACTTGTTTCATATGAGAGAGTGAGCAAGCAAGGAAAAGAGAGGGAGAGCATGAGTTGGGGGAGGGGGAGGGAAAAGCAGACCCCTTGCTGAGCAGGGAGCCCAGTGTGGGCAACCCAGGACCCTGAGATCGTGACCTGAGCCAAAGGCAGACGCTTAACCTACTGAGCCACCCAGGTGCCCCAAAAGCCTGCGTTTTAAAAATAAATTATCTGCATGCTTTTCTCTTATTAGGACATGTATTTATTTACTGTTTTTTGGTCAAAAAAGTTCTTTTTGGAATAATGAAAATAACTCTGGTGTAGTGCTTTCTGCTTCACCTAGTTTATTAACACTTGCTTCATGTGTTAGTTAGCAAATGCTGACAGAACACACAATGTATCCCCAGCATCAAATTAGGAAAGGAATTACTATGGGGTTTTTCCCATCCTGTCCATCCCCTTTTCTCCTGAGATTCAAATTACTCTAATAGTCATAATTCATTTATTGGCTTCCATCAAACTCCTCTTGTTCTACCAAACCCCTTGAAACCACTGGTGGATTTGGTTGACTTGGTCTGTTACGGTCTTTTTGTCTAATTCTTCATTTGGTCCTGCCTACTAGATAGGGGTGTGTGTGTGTGTGTACACACAATAAAGCCATGCACAAATACCCCTATTTGTTTGCCCTGTTTATTTTTGTGTAGGACTATCTCTCCTTTTTTCTTTTCTTTTCTTTTTTTTTTTTTTTTGAGTTGTGTTATACTATTACTTCTTAATTACTTTGCCTTTGTTTTATTTGCTTTTGGTCTTCACTTCCTCTTGTTTATGGGTTTTTCTCATTTTATTTTAATAATTTATGTCTTATTTCCAACATTTAAATCTGCTTTTAGTATTACTAAGTAGGAAAATTTAGAATGTAGGTATGATACTAGCTTTTTCTTACTAAAGAAATCTTTGTTGAAAGCATAAAACTCTGTTAGGAATCTTATTAGTCAAATGTAAAACCCAAAAGGCTAGTGAAATGCATCTTGTATGTGGGTTTTGTTTTTTGTTTTTAAAGATTTTATTTATTTATTTGAGAGAGAGTGAGTGAGTGAAAGAGCAAAAGCAGGGGAAGCAGTAGAGGGAGAGGGAAAAGCAGGCTCCCCACAGAGCAAGGAGCCCAGTGCAGGAGTCGATCCCAGGACCCCGGGATCACGACCCAAGCCAAAGGCAGACGCCCAAACATCTGAGCCACCCAGGCGCCCCTTGTATGTGGTTTTTGTTTGTTTATTCATAGTTGTTCTGTTTCATCCAGTCATAGGAGCCTTTTTAAATTTTTGTTTTTAAGCAAATGAAAATGGGTGTTTCTTTTATATCAGCCTGTTTATTTTCATTATCCCAATATCTGAGATTAGTGTGTTAAGTACTTGCTTTTTTGTGTTTGTTTTCAGTAGTATCACAGCACTTCTCGTATTTTGAAAGTATTTCAGTGTTATTGTCACTTACTAACATCATGTCCTTCACTTACAGGGTGTGTTTGACCATCGAATGAAGTGCTGGCAGAAATGGGAAGATGCTCAAATTACTTTGCTTAAAAAACGTGAAACTGAGGCAAAAATGATGGTTGCTAACAAACCAGATAAAATACAGCAAGCTAAAAATGAAATAAGAGAGGTGATTAATATAAAATGCTTTACTTACGCTTTACTCAGATTTTTCATGAGTCATTCATATATGCATAATTTTTCATAAATTTTTTTCTGAACCATTCAACACTAGTCATTTTTCCATAATTTAATGAACTGTGTTGGAATTACTTTAACATTTTGATCATCATTAAAATCTCCAGAGCCCTTTGGTATTTCCACATGATTATGGAATGGATAAAGAAGCACACAAGGAAGAGATTTAAATTAACCTTTAATAATTTCTTTTGAGATGGTCAGTTTGATTTCAGTTACTTATTTTATGTCTAAGAATAGCTTTAGAGCATAGACTTACCCCACATTTAGCTTTCCAAGCAACATTATCCCCCATATATATGTACTATATATGGTATTTTAGTAAATTTATATAAGTTTATTATAATTTATACACTTTTTTTGCCATGCTTCAATAAGGAAATTGAAGAGGTAGGACAACCTTTATATTACTAAAAGTAAATGTACCTGCTCTTTGAAGAGTATGTACCACTGTTTTGGTTACATAGTGGGAAAATATCATTTCATTGCTTTAAGTCTTCAGTTATTTTATTTTAGCTACTCCATTGGTCACTAATCATAATGTTTTGTTGTTTCTGTACTGAACTTAATGTTTACCAGTAGGTCTTCAGTAGACCATAATTCCACATTTTTTTTTTTTAAATCTGAGCATTTAATATAAAAATTGTTTTTAAATGTTTGTTGTACAGTTTTCTTAATTTAAAGTATTTCCATGGGCATATAAATTGTGGTGAACATGTATTCTTGAACTTGGCAGAATCTTTTTGATACATTATGAAACAATGATATCAGAAAGAAATGATAAAACTACCCCAACACTGCAAAGTTGATAGTGAATTTTATATTCAAAAATCTTTTCATCTGTCTTAGTCATATTTAATTAAACTCTGAGGATTGTAATTGATTAAGTACTAGAATATCCTAATCTTGAGTATGTGTCTGACAGTGAAATATTAATGAAAATTAAGCTGATAGGCATTTCTAGTATTGAAAAGTTAGATAAAAGTTTGAATGATTCTGAATTGGGCTTTGCCCTTATGGAGCTTCCTTAGGGTTGACAGAAATTAAATTAAGTGAGTGATCGTGACAGCTAGTTCTATACTATTTTCCTTACAAGAATTAAAAATCTGTGCATTTTTGTTTGTTTCTATTAGTGGGAGGCAAAAGTACAACAAGGAGAAAGAGATTTTGAACAGATTTCTAAGACAATTCGAAAAGAAGTGGGAAGATTTGAGGCGAGTATAATGACGTGGTCCTTGTTTGCTATGATTTTGTAGTAAAATCAAACTTAGTTTTGTTCTGATGGACTTTCTTCTTTATTGTACTACAGAAAGAACGGGTGAAAGATTTTAAAACTGTTATTATCAAGTACTTAGAATCGTTAGTACAAACACAACAACAGGTAAGCTAATTTTTTTATAACTTATTTTATAACATACAAACTTCTTCTAGAACTTACTTTTGGTATACTTTTTCATTTTAAAGATAGCAGTGAAAGAGAGTTTTTAAATTTAATGGAGGAATAAGGAACAGAGTAGAAAAAAAACTGATGACCGCAGAGGAAAACATGGTAGTTAAATTGGAAACTTTCAGGTCGTTTTTGCCTTTACTCCTAAACTCCAGTTGAGATACATTTTTCCCAGATTAAGGTGAGGAGAAACTTGCTGAACAGCGTTTCCCTTTTTCGGTCTTCCTAGGTTTTATTTCCCCAGTGATCACACCTGTTTGAGTAAATTCTTTTAATAAGTTCTCTTCCATAACAGAACTTAAAAACTGGCTTTTTTTAAGCTTGGGGGTGGGGTTTTTTATTGTTGTGATTTTTATTTTATTTTGTGTGTAGTAGGTGGTAATGGTATGCCACAGATGGTATTTGTTTCCTTAACTAGAGAACAGAAGACCACAGATTTTAATTAAAATCTGTAATTAAAATTTTAATTAAAATCTGTAACAAGATAGTATAAATTTGAGTAATCAGATTATTTGATGTCATGAATTGAAGAATTTCTTTATCCAGCTTTAAAATATGTAGATTAGGAAGTTGCTTATATAATATGTAATAGATTGATTTTTAATTGAGAGATAACATTATACCTTTAAATTCTATTTAGTCTTTAAATACTTCATAAGATAATTTATGTGAATTTGTTTTTAAAGAAATTGTTTTAAATGTAACTTTATACTTTGATTAATTCTGTAGACTACGGAAGAAACTGGCAGCAGATTCCTTTTACTCTCAAACACATGTCCCTTTCTTGCCTAATACGTTCTTTCTTCCACCTTTTTGCCATTGTTTTTTGCTAGAGTAACATAAAATGTGAATATCCTCTGAATTAGAATATGTTATCACTTTAAATTGGAAAGGTTCATTGCAGTTTTATTTAAGGTATTCTCACTTAATTTACATTAACAGTCTGCTTACAGAGTTTTGCATAAATAAAGAAGATCTTAAGTTGAGAGGTTTTTTAAAAAAAATTTTATCATTTACTTCAAAAACTGAAATTAGCCTGTAGTAATTAACATTTTAAATAATTTATACTTGAATTACATTGACAGACTTCAGAATTAGAAGTTTAAATGATCCCTTATAGAACTAGACTTTAGTAAATGTTATTCATTGTTAAGTTTTTTAAAAAATGCTGTATGGTATATATGCATGTAAGTGACAAAAAGATAATTAGAATATCTGGTTATGATCCGCAGCTGATAAAATACTGGGAGGCATTCCTGCCTGAAGCCAAAGCCATTGCCTAGCAAGAAGATTTCTGTTACGAAGATCTTGGATGTTTGTTCCAGTTATGCTGAATTCCACAGTGAAATGATTTAAAACCATCTAAATAAACCACTCTATATTTTATGAATTACATGTGGTTTTTTTATATACATATATATGTGTATATATATATATATATATATATATACTCTGACATTTTATTACAAGCTGCATGTCCTGACCCTCTTGGAATTAAGCGGACTGTGGCATGACGTTCTGCAGTACTTTGCTGAATTGAACACTATTGTGTCTTAAATACTTGCACTAAAAAGTGCACTGCAAGGCCAGAGAATTTTACAATATTTTTTCTTTACATTCTGTAGTGTGTTCACCCTCTTTATGAAGTGAATTATCAATGGATTGATTAATGTTCACTTATACATTCCTGTACAGAAATTATGATTTTGTGATTACAGTAATAAAATGATATTCCTTGTGAATTATTAGTAACAAATTATTTGGGTATGTAAATAATGTTAGAGAGCTTTTAAAAGCATTTTTAATCAGGAGAAATTTTTGCTTCTAGATGTACATAGGTGATGCTGTGATCCATTAAGTTTTTCTTAGTTGACAGAAAAAGCTGAACTCTTTCATAAATGATGAAATGAGGGTTAAGTTCTCTTCTGAAATCATCATAAACCAAAGAACATTGCTCTTTTGATTCTACTCTGGGGAATGCTCTTGTCTTGAGTAAGGGAGAGAATGAATACTTCCTTTGCTTGTTTTACTCCCATCCCTCTTACCAGTGTCCAAGTTAGGAATTAGGAAAAAAATGTATTTCTCTGCTTCTGTTACAAGTCCTGTGATTTTGCTCAACTTCTTATCTTCCAAGTCCTAGACTTTGCGTGTATTTGATTTATTCTTTGCCTTTTCTTTGTTTTCCATTTTAAAGTAGGTAAGATCATCCATGTTCATACCTGACACAGAATGGTACCATGCTGAAATTCCCCATGATTTGTTGAAAAACAAGGATAATGTATATGTGCTGCCGAAGCGAGCACGAAAAACAAGGATAATGTAAAGTACATTTGAAGTAAAATGAAATTTGTCTTTGGCCCTCTTCTTAGTGATTCTGTATCTTGTTCAGATGGCTGTTATCTAATTTCTTGATGCTAGGGAAAGCTTTAACTTGTGACTGGCATCACAGTTTTCATTTTTTAGAGTGTTCTTAAAGATGCCCCTCTTAAGCTTACCAGCTCCATTTCCCTGCTCAGTCAAGTATGGTATGTGGAACTGAGCCCTCTCTAGCACTTTACTGGATACATATATCAGAGTATTCTCAGGATATGTTTGCTTCCACCTGTTCCAGCTGAAGTTTAAACCCTGCTGTAGACATTACTGATTTTTAGACTCCTGAAACTCAGAAGAGTACCTAACACATAATATGTTAATAAGAAAGACTTGATGAACAGGAAACGAAAATCCTAGAAGATGCAAAATTATACATGCTCCCTTAAGAAGAAGAAAATTAAGCAGAAATAGGACTTCTCCTGTTGCTTCTGTTACAAATAACTTAGAAACTCTTGAGAAATGAGCAGTTCATCATAATCTATATCATAGGCTATCTTGTTGTACCATTAGTACTGAGCAAAATCTACAGTGATGTTCTACTATTGCATCCACCATCACATTACTTCCAAAGGTACAGTTTACATAGTAGGTTAACAACTTAGTTATTCCCATCAAGATCTTGAATTCTTCCGTGGTATGTTCATTAGAATATTCAGTACCTCCAAATAAAATAATATTTTCATTCTTGATCAAGCTGAAGAGAGTAACAAACCCTGACCCCGTTCCAGACTTCATTTCTCTTAACAACCTTCGCCAAAAAAAGGAGTCTGTTGGAAAGTTACCAACCTTTTTAGTATCTTCAACACTCCACCCACCTCCACCTATCAATCTCCACATCCATTCATGTGACTAAAATACTTTCACTCCAGTAAATAGAACAAGGGCATTAATATTGCTGATAACATAGTCTTTAGGGATAGGTCTGATTTTTTTTTTTCTTAAGCCAGATAAAGAAGGACTAAACCCGCTAAAGTGGGACAAGCTGAACCTGGAGTCAACATGTGTACAGTCTTGCTTCTGTCACTTTGTAGCTACGTGATTTTGGCCTTCTCACATAAAACTCATCTATAAAACAAGGGTATAAGACTGATTTTCCTGAAGTGCCTTTCCACTTTAAAATAGTTTGCTTAAAATACCAAACTCCAGTATCAATATTATTCTATTAGGAAATCAAATTTTAATTAAAATCACCTATTAATAAAACAAGGCTAGAACAAAAATAACGTCAAAATAAGATTTCTAAAACCAAAAAGGATGTTTTCCTGATGGTATTTTATCAAGCTATTTTCAACTATCCAGCTCGTTTTATACATGCATATATATTTATAGTAACCTCAAAATATCCTTGTTTCATTGTTGCTCTTCTTTAAACTTTTGAATTTTATTACCTGGATCTAGTAAAGTTTTACAAGTTCCTTGTACAAGTTGTTTCATGAATGGTCTTTTAAGAAGCCTTTTAACAAAATCAGGTTTTCTCGAGGAATAGAATCAGATAAATAGAGAAGGAGGAGTATGTATATTCTCTTAAAAAAATGCTTCTTAATGTCTAAGGGAATTATGAAGACTTACATTTTTCTGTCTTAATGCATATGACTAGTTACAAAGCTGATGGCTACTTCACTTTCCTTGTTGTGTCTCCCTGCCTGGGTATAGTCCGTGACTCACAAGAGTCAAGGATGGACAGCAGAAATTCAGTAATAGTAACTACTGATAGGCTGAGCGTAAGTCTTCTTGTTTTCAAGGTAGTGAGGAGGAAAGAGAACACGTGTAAAAAGTCTATTCACTGGCTTGGGAACTGTGCAGGCATTTTCATATCCTGTTCCTTAGTCTGGAAATGTGTGTATTTCTCCATGGGACATAGTGTGTGTTTCCAAGTATTGAAAAAGACTTTGAAAAGAACCACTATTCCCTTCCTTATCTGAAATCTAGAGTCTGATTAAGTATCATTGCTAACTTTAACAGTGAAGGATTTGGTTTCAAGTAATAATGAAGGTAAATGGTTGACCAGACGGAATTAGCAAGAAGAGGGGAATGACGAGAGTGATGTAAATACAAGCTGACCCCTCTGTTTTTTTATAATCAGGGCTATTAAGAGAGGTCACAGTCATCTGTGGATGAGGTCCATAAGAGTTGAGACTAAAAAAAATGCAACGTGAGCCACATAAGTAATTCTGAGTTTTCTATAGCCAAATTTGAACAAGAAAAAAAAAGTTGAATATTTAAACCCAGTAGCTCCAAAATTCTATTTCAGCATGTAATCTGGTATATCAAGGATTACTGTGATACTTTATCTTCTGGTTTTCATGTTAAATCTTTGATATCCAAAAGTATTTTACCCTTTCATTACCTCTCCATGCACACTAGCCACATTGTAAGTGATGAGTTGTCACACGTGGCTAGTGGCTAGAATACTGAACAGTACAGGTTTGAACAACACCTGTGGAGATGGGGGCTAAGTCCCAATAGCTGGTTTATTTACAATCTCATACGCAGTGAAGAATTGAAGTGAGATAAAAGGGACTAGTAGCTGTTGCTCTCAGGTATGATCTAGGTGCAAGACTTTGCAGCTTAGTTCTTTGCAGATACTGGATACTTGGTATCCACTGTGCATAAATTGTAGCACTGTGTTGCCAGAAGCCACTAAAGACTGTAGTACAACTTCTTTTACTGATGAGCAGATCCAGAGCTTGAATCCTTAGGATTGAATTGATTTTTTCTTTTTTCCCCTCTGTTAACCATCTGTGAACATTCGTTCTTGAAAATGTGTGATAAGCTTTTCAAGATTCCTGTTCTAATCATTAACATACATAATTTGAGGAAGTCCTCTGGCATACAGAGAAGTCATTTCTTCAAACTCTTAATTCAGAAGTCCTAAGAATAGAAGATTGTACAAAACAAGAAAGTTGTGGCTTGTTGTCTAATCTTTTAACGTATGCGAAGAAGTTAAAAATGCTCACCTTCCTTTCTCTTGTCACATACTTTTAAAAAAAAATTTCTTTAAGAATTGAATAATTAAAAGTATTTTTTTTAACTAACTGGGTCAAGTGGGAACTTTGTAATTAAAGCCAATTAAGGTGAAGCTGCCTGTTAATACATAGAAAGTTTTTTGGTTTTTGTTTTTATTAAGGCCAGTTAATGGGATAAACTGCTTTAAGGGAGTACTTTGAGAAAAAAGAAGGTTCTATTTTAAATTTATATATATATATATATACCTATGTAACTGTTTAATAAAAACTAAAATCAGACAAAATTTAACAAAACTAAACAATAAATTGCCTTATTGCTTCCATAGTCAAGTCTCGAGTTATCTCTTGATTTTAACTTATATTTTCCAGATTTGGGGGCGCCTGGGTTGCTCAGTGGGTTAAGCTGCTGCCTTTGGCTCAGGTCATGATCTCAGGGTCCTGGGATCAGAGCCCCCGCATCGGGCTCTCTGCTCAGCAGGGAGCCTGCTTCCTCCTCTCTCTCTGCCTGCCTCTCTGGCTGCTTGTCATCTCTCTCTGTCAAATAAATAAAGTCTTTAATAAATAAATAAATATTTTAGAAAAATAAATAAATTTTCCAGATTTTTATTTCAAATGTTCTCACTATATAAGTGTGTGTGGATTTGTATGTGTACATAAATATTTGTGTACATGCATCACTGTAGGCTTCTCAAACAACTTAGGTTCTAAATTTCAGTTTAAAATGTTTCCCTGCCTCCTGTAGTTGAGACATAAAACAAACTTTTTATGCTGTCATTTATGGTGCTTGGTACCATTATTTTACCAAGACCGACTTGAGTTGATTCTGTTTCTGAAATGTATTCCCTTCTTACTTTTTCTCTCCCAGAGTCCAGATCTTGTGACCAGATACCAGAACTGTCTTACGTCTATGAAATACACATTCTTTCACTCCCCATATACTGTCAGTCCTGCAATCTGCTACTAAAATTACCTTTCTAAAGAATTCTTGCCACAGTACCATTCACAGAATTCCTCAGTAGACACCCCCCCCCCTTACAGACTACAGATCAAGTTCCAAATGATACAAAATCTGGTCTCAAACTACTGCCTGTCCTGGCCTTATTACCCTTTACCTTTGCTTTAATCGCATGATGCTGCTGTCTTGTGTGCATGCTCTAAGCTTTCTGGGTCCATGCTGTTGTTAATGTTACCTTGTCTTGAGTTAAACTTTTCCCCTTTACCAGCAATCATTTAAAATCCTATCCATTCTTTAGACTAAGGTCAAATTTTAAAAGTCCACATCCTCCATATATCCTTTTTAGACTCCTAACTAGAAGGACTCTGGTAACACCTCGTGCCTTTCAAACTGTACTAAACTGTTTGCTTTGTTGCATTATAGCTGACGGTTGTCTGGGCTATCTACTTTGATTAGTCTGTGTGCCCCTTGAGGAATGACTATGCCCTTGTTAGTTCTCATAGAACCTACAATGGTACAGTCACAAGATGTGTATAGTGCTGCATCTAGCCCACAAGTTTAAACCCTGGCTCTAGAATCTACGTGATTGACTTTGAGCTCATTATTTTTCTATAAAACCTAGTTTCCATCATCTGTAAGGGGAGAGTACTGATAGTACTTGTTCAGGTGCTCCTTAAGGGGATTAAGAAAATTGATGCAACTTTCTCAGCAGTAGCAAGTGCTTAATAAATACTAGCTATTTATCCAGTAAGTGTTTACTTAATATCTCCATCTGGATGAAGTACCTGCATTTTGGCTATTTGGGGCTTCTATAATAAAACGGGTGTGCGCTTGACTAGATAAATGGGTTTACCAGAAGGATTTCCTCGAAGAACACTGCCCTTGAGATCTGCTCTTGGAGCCCTGGGGTTGAGAGTTTATCGTGGAGTTGGGGTGGGGGGGCACTTCTAGTTAAAATCAGTTTGTATTCCGCCAGGAAAAGTTCAGAACTACAAACGGGTCTTGTCAAGAAATGAGCTAGAGAACTTTAAAGGAGCCTGGGGACAAAGAACAGAAGGGTGCCAGAAATGTGGGACTTGCTTAGAGAAAGAAGTTTATTTCCACCCACAAGAACTTTGTGAGAACTTTGAATATGTTGCAGACTAAAGGAAGTCATAAACAATGAAGAAAAATCACAGAGAATACAAATGTGATCATAGTTGAAGGAACAGGGGTCAGCCAGCCAGGCGTTGGTGAGGGTTTGACTACTCAGTGGAAGAAAGGAGATAGTCGAAGCAAATGGGAGATATAAGTGGGTAAGTTTCATTTAATAAATATTTGTTCAGTCTCTACTTTGTGTCAGGCCCTGAAGCAATGGATTGAGATCAGGAAAATACAAGAAAATTGCCTACAATGATGCCCAGAGTTTGGGCTTTGATGACTTCAGATACTGCTGCTTTGCTTAACCGAGATCTTAGAGGAGATGTAGGTTTGGGGAAAGTGAACTTCTTTGGGGGTGTGTTGTCTTTGAGGTACTTTTGGACATCCAACATGAAAATACGAAAGCAAGTCAGAACTAGATATTGTATCATTATAGAAATGCAAACATGCTCTCCCTTCAAACCATGACTGTTCATTGAAAGCGTCAGAGAACAAACAGATTAGTTTGTGAAGGACAAGTCCCGGGTAAAACTAATCTCTCGGGTGAAAATGAAGTTAAGAAGTCTGGTAGATGGAAAGAGTCTCAGTAAGAAGTAAAGATATTTCTGAACGAAAAGGAAGGGAAGGTTGCATGTATTTGGAAATAAAGACTGAAAGCTCTTTTCTTGGGGAAGTAGGAAATTAAGCCCTCGGGGTGCTATCAACAGGAAAGTCAAAGATTGCTGGTCAAGGAAATGGTACGTGTTTGGAAAACAAATGCGATGAGTAAGAGGGGTAATGACTCAAAAGTTGGAGATCATGAATTTACAGGGAAGCCAACCAAAGAAAGTATCCATTTTTTCAGCCATGAGGCCTCACACAGATGGTTGGATTCATTCAGAACTAGGGATTGTTGACAGGTGTAAGAGAAAGTCAAGGAGAAGGGGATTTCAAAAATCAGTTTCAAGGACTAGTGAGACAGGCACAAATTGGGAGATACAGATGCGATGATAATGGTAAAAGGAGAAAGTCAAAGAAGGAAGCCTAAGTTACAAAAATGATATTAACTATTAGTAATATTGGCATTAAAGATTTTATTTCTTTATTTGACAGCGATCACAAGCAGAGAAGCAGGCAAAGAGAGAGGGGGAAGCAGGCTCCCCACTGAGCAGAGAGCCCAACACTGGGCTTGATCCCAGGACCCTGAGACGACCTGAGCCAAAGGCAGAGGCTTAACCCACTGAGCCACCCAGGGACCACCTCTGCTGTTTATTTCTAAGTAAATTGCATGTCCTATTTTTTGAGGTGTCAATTTTAGACATCATCTACTCTTTTTTGTGGCAAATGGACATCTTGGCCATCTGTCTTCCTCAACCTTTTGCGCCCCCCTCCCCAGTGTAATTAGGTTAACAATTCCCAGTTAAAACAGTATTTAATACTTGGAATATTGTGCCTATACAAATATTGTTTGTCTACAGAAAGTTGTAGTATATTTAATGATTTTCTTTCTTTTTTTAAAAAAAAGTTTTTTGGGATTTGCTTTGTGGTTTTTTGATTTGATTTAAATTCAAGTTAGTTAAAATATAGTATGTTATTAATTTCGGGGTAGAATTCAGTGATTCATCAGTTGCATGTAATACTCAGTGCTCATTATGTCACGTGCCCTCCTGAATGCCTATTCCCCAGTTATCCCCATCCCCAGCCCACCTCCCTAAACTTTGTTTTTCAGAACAATATTAGATTTATGGAATCTTGTGAAAGTAGTATATATAGAGTTCCCCTCTCCATCTCCTTCACTCATTATTAACATCTTCCATTAATATATACATTGGTTAGAATTAATGTAGTAATTATGCTGTTGTTAAATAGAGTGCATTATCTATTCACATTTCTTAGCTTTTGCCTTAATGTCCTTTTTCTGTTCCATGATGCAGTCCAGGATGCCACATTACATTTAGTCTTCTTGTCTCCTGCTCTTCTTGGTTGTGACAGCTTCTCAGACTTCCCTTGCTTTCAGTGACTTCCTACTTTTTTCCCGAGGTAAAACATGCCTTGATTTTTTCATTTGGTTGGTGCGTTTCTTAAAATGTATCGCTAATCTTCATGCCTTCAAATAGTCTCTTAGTCCGTCTTCCCATGAGACCACTCACATCCAGGTTATCTAGCCTGATTGTTTTCTGTAAGCAAAGTCTCCTGGGACCTTCTGTTTTCCCTGGACCTGTTATCTAATTGGATATCCCTTGCTTTTGATTTTGGAAGTACCTTTAGCTTTCTCCTGGGGTTTATTTCCTACATCCTGGGTCTTGTGCCTTCCTCTTTCTTCACTTATGCTCCTCTGTGGGTGTAGTATATTTTGCAGTACTTTTGTAGGTTGAAAAGAAGATCTGTTAGAAAACATTGTGAAGACAGCTTTCAAAATGTCTGTTGCTGGAATGAGGTTGCTCTAGTCTGGACCTTTTCATACCTGGCCCACAGTGGTAATTCTGAGGATTCCCTTTGCTTCTCCCTAGGTTTTGCCTCCTGTTCTCGATAGCCCATGCCTTCCTCTTTCTTGATTCAGCCCTCATTTTGGTGGATATACAGAGTATCCTGGAAATGGATACATAGAAGCCATACTTTGAGACTTTATTTTACCTTAATTTTTCAATGATAATTTAACTGAGTATATGTTGAAAATCATTTTCTCTAAAATTTCGAAGACATGGCCTCATTGTCTTCTAGCTTCCAGTGTTGCCGTTGAAAATTCCAAAGCCATTCTGTTTTCTGATCTTTTGCATGTAAGCTGTTTCCCACCCCCACACTGCCCACCCCTCTGGAATCTGTAGGATCTTTTATCGCCAGTGTTCTGAAATCTTACAGAGATTTGCTGTTGTGTATGTCTGTTTTCATCCAGTGTGGGTGCTTTCAATCTGGAAACATGACATTCAGTTCTGGAAATTTACTTGAGCTGTTTTGCTCATGATGTCTTCCCTTCTGTATTCGTCTTCTCCTTCTGGAAGACCCATCGTGGATATTGGATGTCCTGGACTAGGGCCATTGTTTTTCTTCTATTCTGTCCCTGTCATTTTGTTCCTACTCTCTGATTGTACTTTTTAAATTTCTGACCATTTCTATTTTTAAGTCTTCTATCGCTCTGAGGATATTAGTGACAGTTTACTTTTAAAATTATTTTCTTACTTTTCTGTGTTTCTGTTTCCTCAAAATTATTTTCCTATTTTGATCTCTCTTCCATGGTAGATGGTTTCCTCAGACATCTGTTGATTTTTTGGATATCTCTTCCTGTTTAGCAGTGGGAATTGAAAGCTAATTAGATGGTCTGAGCATAGTCATGGGACCCGTGAAATTTGAGTGTCACTGAAGAGTGATATCATTGGGCTCTTTGTAGGGAACTTCAAATGTGGGTGTCTCCAGATTTTTCTTCTTGGGCTGCTCAGATTGTCCAGAGAATACTTTTCCTGTGTCCTGCCTGGAAGGTAAAGGTACACAGCTGCAAGCCTCTGTCCGCTATCAGCATTCATCATTCCATACGTGTATCATCATCAAAGCCCAGACCCCAGCTCTTTTTGGGTAAAAGCTTTCATGCCCTCAGTCAGGCTATCAACTTCCAGTGCAAAGACTCTCTTTTACCCTCTCTTGTGGACATACCCTCCAGAATGGTGTGGAGCTGGGGAGGGGATTAAGTCATCTTTTGATTCTCAGCTTTCCCTGCATCTTCCTTATTTTAGCCAGCTACCTCCCATTCTAGAGGTACCTGCTCTTCCCTATTCCCTGTTACTGGGCCTTTTGACTTGTGCTGTGTAAATGAGGTTGGTTTTCAGCTTCCTCATTTAAATTTGGCTTTTTCTTGTTTGCTAAAACAGTTACTTCTCATCCATCTGCTTTCTAGCTTACAAAAATCTTGTTGCTGTTCCCTCTCTTCCTGTTTTCCCTATTTTTATGGGTTTAAAAAAAAAAAAAAAGGAAAAGTTCCTTGTCTTATATTGAGGCTGGAGGAAGAAGTGAAATTAGTCATGGATGTTCAGTTTGCTATCCTAACTCAGACATTTCTACATGGGGTTTTTTAACAGCAACATTATATTCATAGTATAGATACACTAACATTTTTAAATCCATAACATGATAGAATTTGTTTCCAAATTTTTGCCATCAAATTCTTGTACATACCTTTCCTAACCTGCACATAAAGAACTACTTTTAGAAGTGAAATTTCTTTTTTATTTCTTTTCTTTTTTTCTTTATTTTGTGTTGTTGTTGTCATCGTTATCAACGACATCATTGTCGTCGTCATGTTTAATGCTAAAATAATGCAGGGCACCTTGTGGCTCAGTCAGTTAAGTGTCTGACTTGGTTTCAGCTTAGGTCCTGATCTCCAGGTTGTGAGATGGAGCCCCAGGGAGCCCCAGCAGGGAGTCTGAGATGCTTTCCTTTTCCCTCTCAGTCGGCCCCTCTCCTGGCTCGTGTGCACTCTCTCTCTCTCTGTCTCTAAATATAAACAAATAAAATCTTTAAATAGATACTTAAATAATACCTTGTCTTATTTTTTAATTCCTTTTTAAGTTTTTACTTAAATTCTAGTTTGTTAACACAGAAGTGAGATTTCTAGACTGACTGTGTCCATTTGGAACTGAAATAGCTACTGTCAGCGTGTCGTTGTTCTGAGATGGTCCCAGTGTACGGACTTACCAATAGTACTTACTTCCCCACATCTAATAGTACTTACTTCCCCACATCCTTTCCGATACTGGAATAACCTTTGAAATTTTGCCAGTCTATAAGTTGCAAAGTGATACCTCATGATTCAATCTGCATTGCCTTGATTACCACTGGATTTGAGCATCTCTGGTGGCTAGCCTCCAGGATGGCTCCATTTAATTCCTGCCTCGTGAGACTTAAGCCACTGTATAGTCTCTTCCCTCATGGAATGAAGCCAACCTGGGTAATCAGTAGCATGTTACAAAAACGATGGAGTGTGACTTCTGAGGGTAAGCAATAGAAAGTCATGGTGGTCTCTTCCTTGAGCTCGTGCAGATTTCTTGCCTTTGGGGGAAGCCAGCCTCCCTGTCTTCAGGACATTTAGAGAGACTGATGGAGAGGTCCAAGTTGCCAGGGATAGAGGTCTCCCACCAATGACAAACAGTAACTTGCCAGGCATGTGAGTGAACCAACTTGTGGCCTACTAAGTAGAGTCTGAAAATGACTGAGTCTTGGTGGACATTTTGACAATGGCCTAAGCTGCTCCCAGATTCCTGACCCACAGAAACTGTGGGAGAGAATAAGTATGTATTGCTTTAAGAAGCTAAATTTGGGGGTAATTTGTTATGTATTCATAGATAATTCATGCAGACTTTTGGGTTTATTAGCATTCTTCTGAGAAATACCTGTTCAAACTGTGTCCATTTCTTATTCTTCCCTTAAAAAAATATGTATTCTTTCATATAAAATACACATTAATCCTTTGTTACACATGTTGAAATATTTTTCTCTTTTATTAAATGTTTTTTAAACTTAGCGGTCTTTGGTTTACACTGCAGGTTGACCTTTGAACAATGTGGGTTTGAACTGTGCGGGTCCACTACCATGTGGGTTTTTTTACAGTACCGTATGTATATTTTCTTTTATGATTGTAACAATATTTTCTCTTCTGTAACTTACTTTATTGTAGGAATAGAGTACATAATACATCTAACATAGAAAGTACGTGTTAATTGAAGGTTTGTGTTTTGGGTAATGCTTCTGGTCAGTTGTAAGCTATTAATAGTAAAGTTTTGGGGGAGTCAAAAGTTATACGTAGATTTTCAACTGCAAGGGGGAGGGAGCCAGTGCCTGGACCCCACTTTTATTCAAGTGTCAAGTGTAATTTTAAATCCTTATATAGTCTAAAATATCTTTCCATTAATGCCTTTGACATTTTGTTTATTGCAATTAGAAGACATTGTCCACATTAAGGTTTTAAAGCTTTAGTTTTTCATAGAGATTTTTTACTATATATGGAATTCATTTTTAAAACCTATTTTATTTTTCTTTCAAATGGATAGCCAGTTATCCATAAACTATATATTATACCTTTTATTTAAACACTACTTATTTTTAACATATAATAAAATTTTACAATTTAAACATTTATGAAAACTACGTAAACACCATATATTGAATACTTTTTTTTACCCCCATGAGTTTGAAATACCACAGTTGTTCCATACTATGTTGCCATATATTCAGGATTATGCTTCTGGACTAGTTGGTTCCCTTGATCATTTGTCTCATTCTGTTCCAGGATCACACTGATTTCATTACAGACTGTCCCTGACTTACAGTGGTTTAACTCAAGATTTTCGGACCTTACAGTGCTGCGAAAGTGATCCCCACTGCGTAGAAACTATTCTTTAAGTTTTGAATTTGCCTCTTCTTTCCAGTGACGTGACATCCAGTAGCCTGGGTGACGCTGGGCAGCTGCAGGCAATCAGAAGGGTAAACAACTGACACACTTAAACAATCTTTTTTTTTTTTTTTTAACATTCAGTACAATAGTCAATAAATTACATGAGATACTCAACAGTTGTTTTGTAAAACAGGCTTTGTGTTTGATGATTCTGCTCTAATGGAGACCAACAGAAGTGTTCTGAGCATGTCTGAGGTTGGCTAAGCTAAGCCACGATGTTCAGTAGGTTGGGCTTATGAAGTCCATTTTTTAAAAAATGTTTTTTATGTATTTATTTGACAGAGAGAGAGATCACAAGTAGGCAGAGAGGCAGGCAGAGAGAGGGGGGGGAAGCAGGCTCCCTGCCAAGCAGAGAGCCTGATGCGGGGCTAGATCCCAGGACCCTGGGATCATGCCCTGAGCTGAAGGCAGAGGCTTTAACCCACTGAGCCACCCAGGCACCCCTATTAAGTCCACTTTTTTACTTCATGTTATTTTCAACTCACAGTGGGTTTATCAGGACAAAACCCCATCATAAGCCAAGGAAGATCTGTATTATGGCTTTATATATTTTGATGTCATATAAATTAACTTATCCCCTCATTCATTTTTCTTCTTGTTCAAATTTGCCCTGACTACTCATTCTTCAAATGAATTTTAGAATGTACTTGTCACTTTTCTTAACCTGTTGGGGTTGTAATTGTATTCTCTTAATAAATCATGTTGGTGAAAACCCCTACCTTTAAAATATTGATTTTTGAGGTGCCTGGGTGGATCAGTGGGTTAAGCCTCTGACTTTGGCTCAGGTCATGATCCCAGGCTCCTGGGATCAAGCCCCACATTAGGCTCTCTGCTTGGCAGGGAGCCTGCTTCCTCCTCTCTCTCTGCCTTCCTCGCTGCCTCCTTGTGATCTCTCTCTCTCTCTGTCAAATAAATAAATAAAATCTTTAAAAAAAATATTGATTCTTCCTGTCCAGGAATGTGATATAGCTATTTTCAGATCTTCTTTTATGTCCCTTAGTAAAGTTTTTTAGGTTTCTTCAGAAGGTCTTGAATGTTTGTCATAAAATTTATCCTTAAACATTATGAGGTTTAAATGTTAATGAAATCTTTCTGTTTTTCCTGTTATTTTTTAACTGATGAATGTTGGTGTGTAAGAAGTCTGTTTTATAGGAAATCTATTGAGTAGTATACATTGATTTAGTATATGGCACCTTACAAAACTTTTATTAATTCTAATCATTTTTTAGTTGACTCAGTTCTGTGTAGATCATTTCATCTACAAACAGCTTTGGTTTTCTGTCTTCCTACCCAGTATCTGTACCTCTTAGGTCTTTTGCTTGTCCTATTTCACAGGTGAGGGCCTCCAGCAAAATGTGAAAGAATAGTTGTGGTAAAGAGGTGCCGGGGTGGCTCAGTTGGATAAGCATCAGACTCTTGGTTTTGGCTCAGGTCATGATCTCAGGGTGGTGAGATGGAGCCCCGTGTTGGGCTCAGTGCAGAGTCTGCTTGAGATTCTGTCCCTCTCCCTCTTCCCCTACCCCTTGCTCATGCTCAGTCTCTCTCTAGGAAATAAATAAATAAAATATTTTTAAAAATAGTTGTAATAAAATTATCAGCACTGTTAATGATGTTTCCTCAGAGGAAGCTGAGTAGGATATTTGCTTTGGGATTATGGTAGCTAAACTTTATTAACTTAAAAATGTTTCTTGCTATTTCTAGCCTGCTAATGATTGCTAGGAAGAGGTAGACTGATGTACTAATGGTTTTTTAGGATTCACTGAGATATTCATTTATTTTTCTAATAGGGCAATGTTGAGAAGTACATGAACAGATCTCCTATGTTTAGCCATCTTTATGTTCCTGGGATAAATTTATTTGGTCATGATGTATTAGTCGTACAATCAAATGTTGAATATGTAATATACATTCCTGACAGATTTTGCTCTAAACTTCTAATATAAGGGCACCTGGGTGGCTTAGTCATAAAGCATGAAACTTTTGATCTCGGGGTTGAAAACCAATATAAGTTGGTATTTAGAGCAATTTATCATTAAATTTGCTGAAATACGTTTGTAACTCAATATTAGGTAAATGTGGCATTTTTAGTATAAGGATTTTATACCCAGATTCTAGCAGAATTTTATTATTTTGCTGATGTAAATTTTTTGCTTCTATTAGCAGATATTAACTGTTCAGTGTCTTACATAGGTATTCACCATGTATTTTTGTTAAGGTTCTGAGAAGAAATCTAGCTAGCTTGTCTCAGAGGGTAGATTCAGTCTAAAAGTTGTATAGGAACAACACAATAATACATTTGCCATGGTCTCTGTAGCACTATTCTTTTCTCCCCTTCTTAGGGATCACTCACAGAACTTGGATAGAAATTTAGCTCTTCTAACTATTAGCTAGTAATTTCATAGTATTTATTTCCTCTGAGCCTCAATTATGCCTCTGTAATCATTGAAATAGTAACAGTCCCTATCAGAATCTTAGAGGAGAACATAGGCAGTAATCTCTTTGATATCAGCCACAGCAACTTTTTTCAAGATACGTCTCCAAAGGCAAAGGAAACAAAAGCGAAAATAAACTTCTGGGACTTCATCAAAATCAAAAGCTTCTGCACAGCAAAGGAAACAGTCAAAAAAACAAAGAGGCAACCCACGGAATGGGAGAAGATATTTGCAAATGACAGTACAGACAAAAGGTTGATATCCAGGATCTATAATGAACTCCTCAAACTCAACCCACACGAAACAGACAAACACATCAAAAAATGGGCAGAAGATATGAACAGACACTTCTCCAATCAAGACATACAAATGGCTATCAGACACATGAAAAAATGCTCATCATCATTAGCCCTCAGGGAGATTCAAATTAAAACCACATTGAGATATCACCTTACACCAGTTAGAATGGCCAAAATTAACAAAACAGGAAACAACATGTGTTGGAGAGGATGTGGAGAAAGGGGAACCCTCTTACACTGTTGGTGGGAATGCAAGTTGGTGCAGCCTCTTTGGAGAACAGTGTGGAGATTCCTCAAGAAGTTAAAAATAGAGCTTCCCTATGACCCTGCAATTGCACTCCTGGGTATTTACCCCAAAGATACAGATGTTGTGAAAAGAAGGGGCATCTGTACCCCAATGTTTATAGCAGCAATGGCCACGGTCGCCAAACTATGGAAAGAACCAAGATGCCCTTCAACGGATGAATGGATAAGGAAGATGTGGTCCATATACACTATGGAGTATTATGCCTCCATCAGAAAGGACGAATATCCAACTTTTGTAGCAACATGGACGGGACTGGAAGAGATTATGCTGAGTGAAATCAGTCAAGCAGAGAGAGTCAATTATCATATGGTTTCACTCATTTGTGGAGCATAACCAATAGCATGGAGGACAAGGGGCGTTAGAGAGGAGTCGGGAATTTGGGTAAATTGGAAGGGGAGGTGAACCATGAGAGACTATGGACTCTGAAAAACAGTCTGAGGGGTTTGAAGTGGGGGGGGTGGGAGGTTGGGGTACCAGGTGGTGGGTATTATAGAGGGCACGGCTTGCATGGAGCACTGGGTGTGGTGAAAAAATAATGAATACTGTTTTTCTGAAAATAAATAAATTGGGAAAAAAAAAAAAGAAATAGTAACAGTCCCACTTATGGCTGAGAGCTTACATAGATTTTCAGCAAGGCTAAAGTAAAGTACACACTGCTATTAGTAGAATACAACAAATATTGTTATTAATATTCACATTAATGCATTTAATTATATATTATGTAATAATAGATAATTTTGTAATAATGTAGTTAATATTAGTAGGATCCAAAAATTAGTAGAATGCAACAAATAGGCTTCACTCGGACCATCTCTCAGATCTTCATAGAGCCACACATTTCTGCCTTTTAAGTTCAAATAAGTGAGCCATGCCAGACAAAAAGGTATATGCCAAGCTATCAGCAGGCTTTGGGGAAAGGAAGGTATAGAAAGCATTTTAAAGATTTTATTTATTTTATTTGACAGATAGAGATCACAAGTAGGCAGAGAGGCAGGCAGAGAGAGAGGGAAGAGGAGGCAGGCTCCCTGCTAAGCAGAGAGCCCGATGCGGGGCTCGATCCCAGGACCCTGGGATCATGACCTGAGCCGAAGGCAGAGGCTTTAACCCACTGAGCCACCCAGGCGCCCCATAGAAAGCATTTTAAAAGCTCAGTCAGGGGGCAGCTGGGTGGCGCGGTCAGTGAAGCGCCTGCCTTCAGCTCAGGTCATGATCCCAGGGTCCTGGGATGGAGCCCTATATCGGGCTCCCTGCTCAGAGGCGAGTTGGCTTCTCCCTTTCCCCTGCCCCTGCTCTCTGTCTCTCTTGATCAATCTAATAAATAAAATCTTTTTAAAAAATTAAAAATAAAAGCTAATCAGCAATCACTAGTGAAAGGACTTTATAATTACAAAGTCCTGTGTTACATTACCCACTGAGACTTTTTTTTTAAAGACTTTATTTTTAATCTCTGCACACAACATGGGGCTCCAAGAATCCCAAGGTCAAGTCATACGCTCCACTGACAGAGCCAGCCAGGCACACCTAACCACTGAGACTTCTAACAAGTTGTTTCAACCAATCTGGAAATTGTTTTTGGTCTTCTGCCATCAGCAGCCATTACTATTTTATTTTATTTACTTTTTAAACTTGAAGACTCACCATTTTTAAATTTTAATTTTAAATTTTATTTATTTATTTATTTATTTATTTATTTATTAAAGTAATCTCTGCTCCCAATGTGAGCTGTGCCCTCTTCTGACCGAGGATTCTTATTCTAACAATAAAATACAGGAGCACTCCTCCTTAGTCCTTTCCAGTCCTACTGCAGGTAACACTTCGTGGGGTTATTAGAAAGCTTAGTACTGAAACATGCTTGTAACAGTATCTGCTACAGTAACTGCTGCATTCTACTGTTTTTGTAAAGATGGAATATTCTAATGCTCCTATAAAGCTTTCAAGAAAAAATGTGCAGGCAACAGGCCAAGCGGGGATTTAAAAAAAAAAAAAAAAATTTTTTTTTTTTTTAAAGCTACACGCCGAGAAGTAGAAAAGAAGAAGAGAGGGTCTGGTCACAGAGCACAGCTCTCTGCTGAAGCAAGGAGTTCTGAGTGGCAAATCCTGGAGTTGCAAGTGTGTGGGCAAGGAGGATGGGTCTTCAGACTAGGCTAAGGTAAGATGGGTCTTCAGAGGAGGCTAAGGTAAGAAGACTCTGCGGGGGGGGGCGGGGGAAGACTCTGCGGGTCCCCA
Organism: Neogale vison; assembly: GCF_020171115.1. Taxonomy (NCBI): domain Eukaryota; kingdom Metazoa; phylum Chordata; class Mammalia; order Carnivora; family Mustelidae; genus Neogale; species Neogale vison. The sequence goes on from NC_058091.1 coordinate 178,514,329, forward strand.
TCAGGCAAGTTCTTAAAGCAAAGGAAGGGATTCGTCCTCTTCTCCAGGACTTAGGGACTCAGCGTCAGCTTTAGAGTTGACCAAGTTGCAATGTCCCCTGGCTCAAGAGCAAGCTGAGTTAGAAGCAGTTGTACGCCTGCAGCCCTAAAGATCACTGGCCCACAAGTCACCTCCAAGTTTCTGTTCTCCTCCAAGCTCCGACCTAAGGAAGAAACTCAAGAGTTTCCAAAGGTAACCTGATCAAGTTTCCTCAATTGAGACACTTCATCTTTTAGGTTAACGTTCAGGTTATTTGGTCCTGGCCTGACATTTGAAAGCAAAAGAAAATAGGTCTTAAAAATGAATTCCACAGATAGTAAAAAATCTCTGGGAAAAACTATAAAGCTATAAAACCTGAATGTGGACAAAGTCTTCTCATTACAGTATACAGTTAACAGTTAAAACACGCAGCTGCTCAAAGGAGCATTTTTTTAAAAAACTGGAGCCAGAAGCCAGAGTGTGCGTCTCCGGGACCCGCTGACGTTCGGGTTCTGTATTACAAACACCATTCCCAGCTCCGTCGGCCAACTGAGAACGAGACGCCGACCTTGGACTCAAAGGCAAATAGAAAAAAGTCTTGGTACAAGTTGGAGGGTTCACTGCTGTTAACGCCAGTCGAGAGTTAAAAGACGAAAATCCTAATCTCGGGAAGAGAAGGCGCTCCATGCTTTTCAGCTCCCCGCCGTCCTGCACATCGCTCAGGGTAGCGTCTGGCGAAATGCAAACGCAGCGCCCGCCGGCGCCCGAAGGCCACGGAGCGCCCGGGTGCGGCCGGGCCCCCGGCGCCTGGCGCGGAGGCGCGCACACCCCTTTTCTGCAGACTCACAGGTTTTCAGGCCCCGCCCCCTCCGGGCCCAGCTCCGCTCCGTCACCCTGTGGGCCCCGACCCAGGGGTCCCCAGCCCCGCGCCCTCCGCCGCCGCCGCGCCCCCGGCACCCGCCCCGAGCCCCCAGGGAGCGCGGCGCGCGGCGGGGGCGAAGGCGGCGCCTCCGGTCCGCGCGGCGCAGCGTCTGGGTCCCGGGGGCGCAGGGCAGGGAGGCGGGGCGCTCGGCCGGGGGCGGAGCTGCGGCCGCGAGCCCGCCCCCCGCTCGCCCTCCGCCGGCCGGCTGGAGCGGCCATGGAGGTCTACATCCCGTCCTTTCGCTACGAGGAGAGCGACCTGGAGCGGGGCTACACGGTAGGCGCGAGCCGCGGCCGGACAGGGCCCCCGAGGCGGGACCGCGGCTGCTGAGCGCGGAGGTGTCCCCGGCCGCCGCCGGCCCTGCGCGGGGTGTCCCCTGGCTGCCCTCCCTTCCGCGGGGCCTGAGGCTGGGCTGCGCCCCGGCGCGGTTGTCAGGGAGACGCCCCCCACCCCCCCCCCCCCCCCATCTGCCCCTCGCCCGAGCTCGGCGGCCGCGGGCGCCCGGGGCTCCGCCGGTTCGCTCCCTTCCCCCTCCCGGCCCCGTTCCCGGCCTCGGGGCAGCAGCGGCGGGACTCAAGCCCTGGCTCGCAACGCTCGCCGTTCTCCCCGCCGCCCGCCCTCTGCAGCCCGGGGTGGGCTGCGTCCGCGTCTGGCCCAGCTGCCCCCGCTGCCCAGGCCGGAGTGGCCGCGCGGCGCATTGATGTTGGCTTCCAAGTTCTGTGGGATTCATTCAGATGGAAAACATGCTAATCAAAAAAAAAAAAAAAAAAAAAAATCATTTGCAGCCCTTTATTAGCCAGAGTGAACACATGCGTTGCTTTGAGATGGCTTCCAAAGTTTTTTTTTGTTTTTTGTTTTTCCTAGTTCTGGTGGGCCATGAAAGGATATAATCAGCTGCTTATTGCGCACCTGTTCCATACCTAAGCGGGATCCCTGAGAACTGAGAAACAGGGCCCCTGATCTCCAGAGTGGAAGAGAGGGTCGGGAGGGTGAAGACCAGGGCCTGGGACCTTTGCACGAGTTAGCAAGTGAACTGTAGGTGGTTGGTTTCCCAGTGAACTTAAGACACCTTCATCTAGACGGTTATTGCCAGAGGGAGAAGTGCCTTACCCGGGCGCGACCTCGGAACAATCTGTGTCCAGTTGTTAAAGACCAGGTAGGCGGAGAAGATTGCAGAGGGCAGTCTGAAAGGACTGATGGAATGTTCATTTCCAACTCACTCACTTGCTAAACAGCAGTTCTATTAATTTGGCAGAGTATTTTAACCTTTCTTTTCCCTAACTATTCGTGGGTTTTGGTGACAGCCTGTTTGGAACCTTCCGTGTTTTTATAGGGAGAATTAATCTCCCTCTCAAGGGAGTTTTTAGAATTAGGAGTGGTGATTGAAAAAAAAAAATCCAGGGAGTATGTGGATTTTTAGGATTAAGTAGACCTCTGGGTTCAAGTGTTCAAGTGTCCTAAGAGAAGTACTGAATGCCTTCCTTTGGGGTGGAGACTGGGGCGGTGGGGGGGGGCAGCTGAGCTCTGTTTGGCCATTATTTATATAAGCTTTATATAAATAACTCTTCCTGATGAATTAATAGTTGGTTAAATATTCTGCATCTTCCTTAAAAAGGGGGGGAATTGAACTTAAATTTGAACCTGTGCGAGGCCTTTTTCTTAAAGCCTTGAAACCTTGCTTGTCTTTCATTAATCCAGGTGTGTCAGCCCCACCCCTCCCCACCGCCGTCAGCATCAGCAGCCTAGGAAGGCCTGCAGTCTTTGGGGCATTCTTTAGGATCTGAAGATTACAGCCTGCTTGTTTAGTCTTTTGATGTGTTTAGATGAAGGTGGTCTCAGTAGTCCAAACTAAAAGTTACTTACCTCCGCAAATAAGGACTTTGAAGTAGATGGGAATTAAGGCTTTTTGGCCATTACTGGTTATTCTTTTCTTACAGGATCTGTGTTTTCCCACACTGTTTTCCAGTATCTTTTGATTACTCGTATTACGACCTGGCGTGTGCCGGCTTGTGACTTAAATTGATTTGGAAGGAGCCCTTTTCTTGGCAACCGTGGCAGTCTGGAAATTGCTTATATGATGAAAGTTTGTGTGCTTTGTAAAAGCTTACTTTTTAAAAAAATCCTAACTCATTTAGATTGATAACCATATTGTCGAGATACCTCTGCAAGTGATTTTTTCCCTATGTGCGTCAATGAAGCAGCTGTTGGATACCTTGTTCCCTTTGAGCAGCTGTTTTATCATTGCACAGCAGAAGACTATACTTTTGGGGATCATTTTCTTTCAGGGATCATTACTATAGTTTGTTATAATTGCACAGCAGTTTTATTCATTTAGTAAATATTAACTGAGTGCCTGCTTGGTGTCTGTATTCTAGGTCCTAGGAATTTAGCGGTGAATAACATTTCATCTTTTTAAAAAACCCTTAGAATTTACAAATATAATCTCAGTTTTCTGAACAAGAAACTGGTGAAATAATGTATACGTCAGAGTAAAAAGCATCTTTTTTCTAAGGTGATTATGTGTATTTAAGAATATGTAAGGAGTATTGCATTAGAGCAAATTCAGTGATTGGAGGCTTATAGTAAAGAAGTGTGGTTCTTCCTTCTAGTCCCATGCCCTCAAAACATAAAACATGGGGTTGCATTCTTAGAGACTTTTTATGCCATGAAAACATATGGGTTTCTTTCTTAGAATAAATTGTAAGATTTGACTATAACTGTCATCCTGCAACATGAATATCTTTCTGTACGGATATGGATAGGTCTGTCTCCTAGCTACTAGCAAGGGGACCTTCCTCATAAGGAACATGCCATCATTTGTTTACCCAGATCTCTTGTTGCTGGCCACTAACACTTGCTTCTAATTTTTAGCAACTGTGTCAGAGATGTTGAAATGAGACATCCCTATACATGGCTTTTTTTTTTTTTTTTTTTTATGCCTACGGCTAGGATTTTTGTAGAGCCTTAACTAGAGTTGGTACTTCTGGGCCTTTTAAAGTTTTCATGGGTAATGCTCAGTTGTTACTCAAGAAGTTTATACAAAGCTATGCCCAATGTACAAGGTAATCTACCTTTAAAGAGTGAATTTTTGCCTTTTGAACCCTTAAACATTGACTGTGGGCTTGTGGGATGTTAGGTGTGGAATTGAAAGGTAAAGGGATGTTGCTCCTGTCCTTAGAATTCTCAGCCAGCAGGGGCAAGGTAGGGAGGGGCTAGGGTGCCCTGGTGTTATCTGGCAATCTTGAGGAGGAAGAGGGCTCTTCTGCACTGCCTTGAGGTCATGTGTGGTGTGGGGTTGGGGGTTGCTTAGGAATGCTGACTTTTGAAATCTGGCTAGGTTTTTGCTGGCACTGTGAATTCTAGAAGGAGGAAGTGTAACACAAAATCTCATCTCAGGGGAAAGGCATTTTAAACTCCCAGATTCATCAGAACTAAAAAAGAAAAAGAAAGAAAGGTGAGGGGGGAACCCTTCTAAATCATCTTAATTTATAAAGAATCAGGAAAGGATCTGCTACCGAAATTCACATGAACTCAGATGTACTTTGTGGGAAGGTTATTCTCTACCTGCCCTCTGTCCGCATAGCTTAGATGTTTACTGTCTGTTTCCCAGCTAGGCTCTAAACTCCTTGAGACGAGCGTAGTGCCAGTTTCTACTGCTGTATTCCAGTGCCAGGGTCTATCCCACAGTAAGAATTCAGCACTTGTGTGATGAATAAATAATGAATGCATGAGTCTTCTAATAGGAGAAGGAAACCCAAAGAGCAGTGATTATGAAGCATGAAGCAGCTCGGTGGGTAGAAAGGGGTCAGGGTGCAGACTGGAGTTTCCAGTAGCAGAAAGGATTGTGCAGGCACTTGACAGAGGAAGGTGGAGAGAGATCCCCTCTCCAGCCTGAAGAGCTGGAAAGGAGTATGGACTTCAGCCGCAGACACTGAGTTTGAGGAAGGAAGGAACATGATGAGCTTTGCATTTAGAAAGATGACCCTGGAGTTTTAATCATTTAAGGGATGGTAGCAGAAGGAGAGAGGTGTGAGGTGGAACTGAGGCAACTGTGAAAGGAAGATGACAAGAATCTGCAGGATCTGGTGACCAAACGTGAGGCAGGAATGTGACTCTCCTGGGTGCGAGTGCCGTTGGCCTACTCAGAGCTGAAGCAAGGGGGAGATTTCATGTGGGGACCTGTTGTGTTTTTCGTGATTGGTGAGGCTGTTTGATTTTGAAGCTCAGGATAGAGGTCTGGGCTAGGAATATGGCTCTAGAGGGTCATTCAGCACAAAGGATGAGAAAAGCGTAGCAGTTAATGCTATTCCCAGGAAGAGAATGTAGAGTGAAGAAAGATGAGGGACTTAAGGTAAAATCCCACAATTTGCCTGAGCAAAGAATTCTCAGCACTGTGTGCTGAGGGAGAGGAGAGAAGGATAAAGGACGAAGGATGGGCAGGGGTGAAAAGTGGGAAGACAGAATGGTAGATGCTTTACAGGAAGGAAAGGGCTGGATGTAGCTGAGTGGTCTTGTAAGGTGACGATGGAGGACAGTCCATTGGATGTGAGAGTAAGCGGGTCTGGGGTGTGAATATAGGCTAGTATTTTCAATTTTCAGATCCGTTTTTGGGAAATAACAAAAATAGAATGACTACCTAGGTTGCAACCGAAAAGTTTGAATGTATTAGATTTCACTATTTTATAGCTGTAAAAATCAAGGCATTGGATTAGATGGTGTTTCAAGTTCGTTTTAACTGTCTGTGACTCTGTTATGGTTATACAAATATATCTTTTTCTTATATTCCGGTCTCTTTGATTTACTTGATGTATCATGCTTTTCACTATGTAGGGCAGCTTCATATTTACATGATCATAATGCTGAGACATATGCAGGGATCATTGCTTTAATATTTTATGGACTAAAATTCAAAAATAGAACAATACAAGGAACCATTTACCAATTCCTTATCTTCAGTCTTTTAAATTATTACTTCATTTATCACCCCCTATTCTTCCACTTTTTAGGACTATTTTGGGGCACCTGGGTGACTCACTGGGTAAAAGCCTCTGCCTTCAGCTCAGACCATGATCCCAGAGTCCTGGGATCAAGCCCCACAGTGTCCTGCTCTCTGCTCAGTGGGGAGCCTGCTTCCCTTCCTCTCTCAGCCCGCCTCTCTGCATACTTGTGATCTCTGTCTGTCAAATAAATAAATAAGATCATTAGAAAAAAAAATTCTGGAATATTTTGAAACAACCCCAGAACATAATTTCACTGTAGCTTTCACTTTGAATACCTGACAGGTACAGACTTTTAAAAAATATATAACCAAAATGTCAGTCTTGTCACAAAATTAGCCATGCCTTCAGACCATCCCAATTCTCACTTGTTTTTGTTGTTCTTAGCGTGACCACAATGTCGACATTTCCTTGGAATTAACAGTGATCTGCTGGAGGTATTTTTACTGCCATTTTGTATTTGTGAGAATGAGAGGTTGAGTAAGGGCACTTCTCTACCCATGAGGAGCCCTCCTCTGTGCTTTCATCCTCAGAGTGCTCCCATCTGGAGCAAGTTGCAAAGAAAAAATTTGTGTATGTGTGTGCTACAGCTAGCAGAGGAAGAGAGGGCATTTCTTCAGAGTACTGGCCCTGTTTTTCCCCAGAAGCTCTGAACAAATCCATGCCCTTTCGTATCTTGTTGTCCCCAATGGGTTTTTAAACCAATTCTGTTGCCAGGGGAATTCTCTGTCCTGATTGGCTGAGGCTGGGCCGTCTGAACCAATCACCGTGGCAAGGACACATTAATTAGATGGAGTTAAAATAATGGGCCTTTCTGGAGCCGGGAGTGAGGTCAGCCTCTTCCTGCCACCTAACCCTGCAGGCATGACAGTGAGACCACAATGTCCGCCACGATGTCTTCAAGTCATCCATTATAAGCATCTGTGATGAAGGAGGCCTTTGTGTGACAAGGACATAGCTGCCTCAGGGCTTACTCACAGTAAACCGACAGCATAAGCAAACATTAAATGTGTGTCGCATAATGAAATCAAGCACGTGTAGGCTATGTTCCTTACCCTTAAGGACAGGAAATACAAGTGTGGAAATATATATTTTTTAAATTTTTATTTATTTATTTGAGAAAGAGACAGAGTGAGAGAACATGAGAGGGGGAGGTCAGAGGGAGAAGCATCCCCATGGAGCTGGGAGCCTGATGTGGGACTCGATCCTAGGACTCCGGGATCATGATCTGAGCTGAAGGCAGTCGCTTAACCAGCTGAGCTACCCAGGAGCCCCACAAGTGTGGAAATATTCTTAAAATCCTTCTTAATTCATTTATTTAAGAGAGAGGGAATTCATTTATTTAAGGGAGAGGGGATGAGAAAATGCATGCGTGGGGGCTGTGGCCCCCTGCAAGTGGGGGGAGGGGCAGAGGGAGAGAATCTCAAGCAGACTCCCCACTGAGCTCAGACCCCCCACCAGAGGCTCCCTCTCAGGCCTCATGAGATTAGGACCTGAGCCAAAACCAAGAGTCCCAGGCTTAGCCCACCCAGCCACGCAGGCTCCCAAAGGGTGAAAATATTCTTGAACATTAGCCAATAGAATGCTACCTTCACTTAAGAATCAAAATAGGTACAAGGGAATTGAATTTTGCAAGTTCCTTGCTTAGAAATTTAGAGACAGAAGTAAGTTTGTTTTCACTGAGCAAGAAATACATTGTAATCTTTTTTTAGTAGTTTTCATTTTGCAATTTATGTTTTTTAAAATAAACTTTTAATGTAATTTTAGATTTGCAGAAAAGTTACAAAGTTAGTAAGTGAGAATTCCTATATAGCCCCCAGCCAGTTTCCCTTGTTGTTTTAACATCATACATTACCATGGCAATGTCAAAACAAGGAAACTAGCGTTGGTGCATTACTGTTGACTAAGCTCCAGACTATTTGGATTCCACTGATGTCCAATCCAGGATATTGTGTTGCATTTAGTTTTGTCTGTCCTGATGTGAAACTAAGTTAATAGTCCAAATTACAGCACAGTGTCTCAAAAATGAGGCAGGAATGGCATTAGAAATAAAGCCATACAGATCAAATCAGATTTTGTCTATTTTAGATACTTTATGTGTAACTTTCACCATTTGACAAAAGCCCCTTAGACTGTTCTACCCATTTATGACAGAGGCTGGCACAGTCTAAGGGCAGAAGCTCAGGCTATAGATTCATGCTGTCTGTATTCAAATTTTGCCTCCAACATTTAGCTTGAAGTCTGATTTTGGACAAGCCACTCAATCTCCTATGTTTTTTTTTCCCCTCTCAACTGTGAGAAAGGAGAACACTAGTACCTACCTTGTAGAGTGGCTGGGGCATTAAATGACATAATTCTTGCAAAGTGCTAGGAAAGAGGTTTGTGATTTTTTTTTTTAAGATTTTATTTATTTATTTGACAGAGACACAGCAAGAGAGGGGAAACATGCTGGGGGTAGTGGGAGAGGGAGAAGCAGGCTTCCTGCTGAGCAGGGAGCCCAATGCGGGGTTCTATCCCAGGACCCTGAGATCGTGACCTGAGCTGAAGGCAGACAAACGACTGAGCCACCCAGGTGCCCGGTGATTTATTCTTATTATTTTGAATAAGGACTGCCTTCAAGTTCTTTTTTTTTTTAAGCATTTTTTTTAAAAAAGATTATTTATTTATTTATTTATTTGACCGACAGATCACAAGTAGACAGAGAAAGAGAGAGAGAGAGAGAGAGAGGAGGAGAGCCTGCTTCCTCTGCCCACTGAGCAGAGAGCCTAATGTGGGGCTTGATCCCAGGACCCTGAGATCATGACCTGAGCCTGAAGGCAAAAGCTTTAACCCACTGAGCCACCCAGGCGCCCCCTTTTTTAAGCTTTTTAAGTCAGTAGTGTAAACGAAAGTCCAGGAAAAATATTCATGCTATATAAAATAAATTCTTTGCAAATACTTTGAAGTAATTCGGAAGTAATTCATATGGAATCAACTGGTACTCTTATAACAACTTTCATTCAGTTCAGGTTTAGTTTTGTAGCATTATTGACTACTTGCGTGTGTTTTCTTTTTCCTTCAGGATGCTGAAGGCTACTATATTTACGTAAGTGAGTGGTATATATTACAGAGAGCACCAAGACACCTGCTTCTCACCTCCTGCCATCTCTTCCATCCCCCAGCATCCCTCCAAAACACAGGGACCATCAGGCTCATACCTTGGATTCTTACGATGGCTTTCCAGGTGTACGTTCAGATTTTTAAAAATAATTTTTGAATAGATTTTATTTATTTGAGAGAGAGATCATGAGTGGGATGGAGGGGCAGAGGGAGAGGGATAAGCAGACTCCCCACCAAGCCAGGAGCCCAACAAGGGGCTCCAGCCCAGGACCCTGAGATCATGACCCAAGCTGAAGGCAGAGGCTTCACCGACTTAGTCACCCAGGTGCCGCCACATACTCAGATTTATAATGGAATTTTCTGTTATTTTGCTTCATATGTGCCTTTTCTGTTTCAATTTTCTGTTTTCTTGCTCTCCTTCCCTTTTGAAAGTACGTGTTTTGTTATGAAAAATGTCAACATATGGAGAAGTGGAGAGGTGGAGAGGCTGACCCCTTTACTCAGCTTTTAAAATGATGAGCTCTTGGGGCACCTGGGTGGCTCAGTCATTTGAGCATCCGACTCCTGATTTTGGCTCAGGTCACAGGTCCCAATGGAGACCGACTGAACCACCCAGGCATCCCTCCCTATGTCATTGTTAATACCTTTTTCAATTCCTTACCTTGTATAAAGGTAGAGACTTGATCATTTTCAGATTTGATTTGCAGTGCTAGCGATCACTGAAGAACACTGCCTAGATTTTTTTCATTCCTTAGTGGTTGCTAAGTATTGATAGTTTAATTTTATCATTCTTTCTTCATTTATTGGCTTGGATACATGTATACAAAGCAACTTGGTCTCATAAGTTAGTTACTGTGAGGTTTTTAATAGGAAAAGCAGGAGAAAGGCCTGATTCTTTCTTTGGTTATTTACTTTTCAGGACAATGAGTTGGCTGTCTCCAAAGATAAAGATTATCACAGAGGCTCTTTTAAAAAAATCAGTATTGGGGTGCATGGGTGGCTCAGTGGGTTAAGCCGCTGCCTTCGGCTCAGGTCATGGTCTCAGGGTCCTGGGATCGAGCCCCACATTGGGCTCTCTGCTCGGTGGGAAGTCTGCTTCCCTTCTCTCTCTGCCTGCTTGTGATCTCTCTCTCTCTCTCTCTGTCGAATAAATAAAAATCTTTTTAAAAAGTCAGTATTATTAGGGATCTGTGGATATTAGCATCTTTGATGTAGTTGGGCCCCTTGCATTTATTATTCTTGGATACTTTCTGTTCTTCTTTGGCCATTTTCGTATTTGGCGTTTTCAAGTTGGGTGCTGTGTCCTTGACATAGCCTCAGTGGTCTTTGGTAACTCCTTGCTTCCTGGCACAACAAGATACATCTTTTACCTTTCCCACCCCAGATCTGGAATTAGGTTTTTCTCTAAAGATCCCTGGTTGTTTTTAGTGGGAAATGATCTACAGACAAGGTACTTGTGAAGGTTTTGAGATCTTTTCCATTCTCGCAGGAGAGGAATGTTTCTCTTCAGACCAAATACACAGTTATGTTGAGGACAGCAGGAATTTTTGTCTTGTCTTTTATCTTCAGCTGTGTCTTTCTCCTGCCTTGAAAATCTCAATACTTTAGATGCTGAGATTGATGGAACATTGTATGATTAGCTTTACTTTCTCTCCCATCATACCCATCAGTGTGTCTCCATTATGATACCAGTACTACCATCAACACCACGATTACTGAATACAGATTAAAAAAATTTTTAAGAAGTTATTTTGTTCTTTGATCCATCCCTCTAGAAGTGGCCAATCAAATGACTTTCAAAATCACTTGGTTTGGTTCTTCCCTGCTTATAACTCCAATGAGCTACCCAGTGTCATTTTCTTTTGTGTACTTAGGGATTTTTATAGAAGTTGATTTTGTTTTATATTGTGTAAAGTATATACTGCATTAGGTTTATTTGCTGAAATCTAGCTGCTTTTTATATTCCCTTCATTCTGTTTTCTTCCCTTTCCCTTGATGACCATTAAAAAAAAAAAGTTGTGGTTTATCTTTTCATTAAAAAAAATAGAAATACGGTGCACCTACCTGTTCAGTCAGAGGAGCATGCAATCTTCATCTCGGGGTTGTGAGTTTGAACCCCTCCCCACGTTGCATGTAGAGTTTATTGAAATGAAAACTTAAAACAAAAAGAAACAAATACAGGTACATTTGTGCCCTTAGATTAAACAGCAATCTAAAATTAAACAGTAGTATATGAAAACATTTTCTTCCACCTGTTTTGTGGGTTTTTTGTTTGTTTGTTTTCAGATTTTTTTTACTTTACAGGCATTCTGTTGTTCACTCCCAGGGGCATATATCAAGATGCAGACTCCTTTCCTATAGCTTAATTCTTCTGCATTGTTGTCTGCAGTCACTAGCCTTGTGTGTCTGGTTCTTGCATTTTTGTCAGGGTATCTTTAGAATAGATTCTTAGCCGTGGGTTACTGGATCAAAAGGTACATGCATACATACTTAATTTTGCCAGATATTGTCAGATCCCTTCCTTTGGGATTGTGCTACTTTGTATTCCCATAGCAGTTTATGACAGTGTGTATTTCCTCACAAGCTTGCCAACTGAGTGTGTTGTCAGGCCTTTGGGTTTGTGCCGATCTGATGAGGGGAGCAGTGGTGTCTCCTTGTAGATCCATTGTAATTTGCTCAGTTCTGAGGACTAGCTTCGACATTTTTGAAACATGCTAGTGTCCCTTGTAGTTGTGTTGCATTGCTTTGCTTTGTTTTTTTCTTTTCTTCCCTTCCCTCCTCCTCCTCCTTCTTCTTTTTCTCCTCCTTTTTTTTTTGGAAGTAGGTAGTGGGTAGGTGGGTATTTGAAATAAGCGAGTATCCTCTTGTTGATTTTTATTAAAAAGGCAAATGACGAGGGAGGCAAGATGGCGGAGGAGCAGGAGGCTGAGACGACATCAGGTAGCGGGAGTTCAGCTAGATAGTTATCAAACCATTCCGAACACCTACAGATCCAACAGGAGATCGAAGAGAAGAAGAGCAGCAGTTCTAGAAACAGAAAATCGATCACTTTCTGAAAGGAAACAACTGAACCGGAGAATAGTCTTGGGGACCTTGGACACACGAAGTGCCATTCGTGGAACAATATGACTTCCTGATCTTTAAGAGTCTTAAAGTATTTTGTAAATTTTGAAACTTTATATATTTTTTTCTGCTGACTGAACATCCCCACTGTGCACACCCTGCCCAGGTGACCAAGTGCACCAGAGTGATAAGGATGACCTTTCCCTGACCTGAGTTCCCCTTCCTGTCATGCCCTATGACCTAGTAACATTCAAACACACCATTGAAATCTCCTCTTGCCTTTCTCTTGTACTCCACCTTGACCTCCAATAAAGGCACGTTGTTTGTGGGGGGTGGGGGGAAGGCAAATGACATCGGTTTTCACCTTACAAATCTTACTTGAAGGAAGAACCAATATGTGAGTGGAGTCCTACCGGCCACCTTTCCTAAATTCTTTGAATTTAGATGAATTGAGGAGTTTAGAAATTGTTTTAGAAACTATTAGCTTCTCTCCTTCATCCTCACCCTTCTCTCCACCTTGCTGGTGGATATTCCTCTTACGGTCAAGATTACCTAAGGCAGGTAAAGCAAGCATTCATTCGTGTGATTAAGTCTTATGGGCTTACCTATCCCAGTCACTGTATTGGTATTGTGGGCTTCAGGCTGGCTGACAAGGAAGCTTGCTCTGGAAGGATGAATGAAAGTTAGCCAGTTTATGAAAGGGAAGAATATTTCACTGATAGCCTACAACTTCAATACTATGATATAAACATTAACAGTGCTTAAATTCTATGATATAAAGGCATTACCTCTTATGTTACATGATAAGGTGACAAGAGAAGAAAGAAAAAGATATGTCGTGTGTGTGCGTATATATATATATGCACACACACACATATATGTATATATACATATATATATATATTTATATATATAAATATGGGGGTGCCTGGGTGGCTCAGTGGGTTAAGCCTCTGCCTTTGGCTTGGGTCATGGTCTCGGGGTCCTGGGATTGAGCCCCGCATCAGGCTCTCTGCTCGGCAGGGAGCCTGCTTCTCCCCTTTCTCTCTGCTTGCCTCTCTGCGTACTTGTGATCTCTCTCTCTGTGTCAAATAAATAAATAAAATCTTTTTTAAAAACCATGAATATGTTAATAGAGATGCACATAAACATACTAGAGACAAAGTAAGGGAATACTTGGGACAATTACAGTCCTCACTCCTGTAACTTGTCACATGGTCAAGGCTGGTATTTATAACTTCCTTCTTTTACTACTTACTTGTATTCCTTTTGCCTTCAGCAAGTACTTCCCTGGTTGTGGATCTTTGCCATGTAGGGTAACTCGAGCCATTAGAATCTTTGAATTGGGGCGCCTGGGTGGCTCAGTGGGTTAGGCCGCTGCCTTCGGCTCAGGTCATGATCTCAGGGTCCTGGGATCGAGTCCCGCATCGGGCTCTCTGCTCAGCAGGGAGCCTGCTTCCCCCCTCTCTCTGCCTGCCTCTCTGCCTACTTGTGATCTCTGTCAAATAAATAAATAAGTAAAATCTTAAAAAAAAAAAAAAGTCTTTAAAAAAAAAAAGAATCTTTGAATTGGGTTGTGGGAGCTTTCTGTTGACTTTAATCACAGGGCATCTTACGCTAAGAGACACCATCAGGTGTAGACAATCTTCCTTGCCCCCTCTGTGCTTTCGCAGTCCTCTTTACTCTTGCTAGGCAGGATCCATCACACCAGCCAGCACACTCATTCTCTTTCTAGCTGTGGAATCAGAGATACAAGGAGCTGAAAGTGGCCAGTTGACAGTCTTGACTTTAAGTTCAGTGAAATTCCTGCTGTGTCTCCTGGTGGAAGTGTTCATCCTTTTGGAACTAAGACCTCTAGACCAACAGAGCATCAAGTCACAGAGACCGGAAGCAAAAAATTGGGCCGGTGGGCCACTAGGGGTAACGGTGAATGATGTCACTCCCATTTCCACCCCTTGATTATTTGGCCTATGAAGTCTGGGTATGGGGACACAGCATCATGTTGCCCCACAGAGGGTCATGTACCTGAGTCTACAGAAGGCTGTTCCACTGTTCCGTCAATCTAGGTGCTGGACGATGGTGGGGAGCTTGGTGTGAGACCAGTGAATTCCATTTTTTGTGGATCCACTGCATCATTTCATTTACCGTGAAGTGAGGTGCTTAAATAGAATCCGTGCTGTGTGGAATACCGTGGCAGTGGGAAGGGATTCCGTAAGTCGATGAATGGTAGTTGTAGGGATGTAGCATGCAGGGAAGGCAAATCTCTATCCAGAGTACGTGTCTATTCTAGTAAGAACAAAACACTGTCCCTTCCACAAGGGAAGTGGTCCAGTGTAATCCACCTGCTACCAGGGAGCTGGCTAATCACTTCACAGAACGGTGCCATATTGGGGGTTCAGAATCGGTCTCTGCTGTTGGCCGACTGAGCCAACAATCAATGTTGGTCAGAGCCAGCTGGGCCTAGGTAAGTGGAAATCTGTGTTGCTGAACACTGGCATTACCTACATCCCTCTCACTGTGATCACTTTGTGAGCCTGCTGGGCGATGACAGGAGTGGCTGGGGAAAGAGGCTGAGCAGGTCATCCTATCTACTTGATTAGTATAATCGCCCTTAGCTGCAGTCACTCTTTGATGAGCATTCACATGAGACACAAATAGCTTCACTTTCTTCTCTTTCTCCTTCTCCTCCTCCTTGTGCCTATTCAGAGAGGTCTATTTATGTACCTCATCTTCACCTTTCCACAGTGCCAATTTTCCAACCATGTTCTTTTCTATTTCCCCAACCATCCACCCAAACCATGGACCATGGCTGGTGCCTTGGTATCTAATCTCACATCTGGCCACTTCTCCTTTTAAGCAAAGTGAACAAGGTGCATTACTTGAAATCTGACCCCAGAGAAGATTTCTGTTGACTGTTGACTTTCACAGCTGTCCCGGAGAGAGAATAGCATGGTACAGGTGCGCCCTCACAGGTGGTGTTTGCTTATGTTGCAGACTCATCTGCAAACGAGGTCCAAGTCTTCCCTTCCTCTGTCAGCTAATTCTAGGGAATGCCTCATGAGGCCACAGGTGCAGGCTGGAGAGAGTAAGTAGTATAGCAGGAGTGGGGACCATGAGCATTTGGGCCACTTCTTTTTTTTTTAGAATGTAACTTTTTTAAAAATTTAAATTCTGTTTTTGCGTATAACACCCAGTGCTCATCACATCACATGCCCTCCTTGATTGGGCCACTTCTTCATGCAACTTATTTGTGCCTTCAGGGCCTGCTTGGGCCCAATCACATGTATGCCAATTCCATTTGGTAACCAAGTGTTGCTGTCCCCAGCTGTGTAGCTTGGTGGGTCAGATAACACCTAGTTCATGATGTGCAGCTCAGGTCACCTGATAACTTGATAGTCTCTGGTCAAGTGTCCAGCCCTGCTAAGGTGCAGTAGCAAGCCAAGAACTCTTTCTCGAAAGGAAAGTAGCTATCCACAGAGAATGGTGGGGCTTTGCTCTGAGGTCCTAAGGACCTGCCCTGACCTTCACCCGTGGAGGCCTGCCAAAGGTTCAGACAACATCGCTATGTATTTCTGTCACTTCATGCATTATTGGATCTGGTGGATCATAACCCAAGTGGCAGGGCAGCTTGGACCTGTTGCAGAGCCTTCTCTTGGTCTGGACCCCACTCAAAAGTCATAGCTTTTTAGGTCCTTTGGTAAAAGGGTGGGAATAACCTACCTGGACCGTTTGCCTCCAGAATCAAGAGGACCACCACATTATGGAGGGCAAACTGCTTTGCTCTGTCGATAGGTTTAAATATTAATCTCACCCAAAACCACTTCACAGAAACTCCCAGAACAACATTTGACCAAATATCTGGCCACCCCACTGTAAAATTCACCAACATATTTCCTTCTAAAATTGCAATCCACAGTTCATTCCTCAATAAACCTTGTGGTGTTTTTCTCCCTTTTGTTTTAGTAGATAACATGAGAAAATATGTTTTTTTATTTTAGTATCCACTGTTTATTGTAAACGAAGTTAGTCCTTGCAGTTGGAAATGTTTTGTTTGTTTTTTTCCTTCAGATGCATGCCCATGGAAAGTTTGCATCTCCGTTTTGCAAACGTGATCAAAGTGCAGGGAATAAAAGTTTACAGAAAAGGTCTGTTTTCCTTGTTTATTATTAGTGGACAATTAGATCTCGTTGTCAGTAATAATTGATGGCTGCAGCTTCCAAATTATTGAGCCTGTGCTAATAAATGCAACAGTTGTTCATAATTTGGTGGTAAATGACCTTTAAATGTAGATGTTTACGGAGGCAGTCCTTGGGGAACAATTTAACTTCCAAATGACACCCATGAGTCCTTGTTATCATTTAAATATGCTTCCTTTTGTCAATAACAGAATAACAAATACTGGTTAGATTTCTAATGTTGATTCAGATACCAGGGAACCTGCTGAATAAATTAGTGTACATTTGATTCATATTGACCAAAATTTTTTACATTGCTGTGTTACAGGTCAAGGTGACATGCATTTAAATGCATTGTAGCGCAGAGGTCATGCTTGACTGACAGGAATGCTTACACGGTTTTTAATTAACTTTTAAATATTATCCTAAAATTCCTTCTCAAATACCAACTAAATGATTAGGAACAGGACTGAAATTAACTTAGTAGAGAGAAACCTTATTTTGAAAGTCAATAATCTTGATCTTTCCCATAAAAATTATTGGAGTAAATCACTGCTACATTTTTATCTTACGATTTGTGAGGAAATCAGATCTGCTTTTTCCGTCGTAGACTCTGAATTCATTATCTGTGGGTTTTGCATGGATAATTTAGCAGAAATAACCCGAGACAGTACTGAAACAAATTTGTGAAATACTCAGCAGTTCTACCTAGTGCAGGAAGTACTTTATCAAAGGAATGCATTTTCTTAGTGCTATGAACTTTTTCACTGATATTATTGTTATGTATGTGGAAGGAGGATGCTTTGCAGGGCGAAGGTGTGAATTAATTTTGTCAGCCACTCATTAGTAGTCCAAAGTAGTATATGTTTTAGGGAAGCTTTAATCAACACCTCATTTGCCCTTTGAGAGAATATCTTCACAATCAGTGCTGCTTCTTTTGCACATAAATATTATTGGCTAAAAAGCATTTTGCTATCCGTGTAAAATTTATTTCATGTGTGACCCATGCAGGGAGGTTTACCTAGTTAAAAAGTTTTGAACCAGGGCGCCTGGGTGGCTCAGTGGGTTAAGCTACTGCCTTCGACTCAGGTCATGATCTCAGGGTCCTGGGATAGAGGCCCACATCCGGCTGTCTGCCCAGCGGGGAACCTGCTTCCTCCTCTCTCTCTGCCTGCCTCTCTGCCTGCTTGTGATCTCTCTCTGTCAAATAAATAAATAAAATCTTTAAAAAAAAAAAAAAAAGTTTTGAACGAAAATGCACAAAGGTTTTTGTTCTTTCTTTTTTTTTTTAATCATGAAGATCTTTGTAGTTAATCAAAAAGTGTGTTTTGGGAATTTAAGATAACCTTCTGAGCTTTGTTTCTGGGGGAGCTGCGTGTGATCAAAAGGCAGCACAGAGCTCCTCTCCTTTAAAACTTTGCATCCATCTGAACTTTTTCATGTAAAGAGAGCTCCCCTCCATGGGTTCCTGGGTGGCTCAGTGGGTTAAGCCTCTGCCTTCAGCTCCGGTCATGATTTCAGGGTTCTGCGATCCAGCCCACATCAGGCTCTCTGCTCGGCAGAAGGCTTGCTTCCCCTTCTGTCTCTCTGCCTGCCTCTCTGCCTACTTGTGACCTCTCCGTCAAGTAAATAGATAAAATCTTTAAAAAAAAAAAAAAAGAAAAGAAAAAGAAAGAAAGAGAGAGAGAGAGAGCTCCCCTTCAAAGCCAGAAAGGACATCGTCTCGGCCTGCCTGCAGCTAATGGCATCCATCCAGCCACAATGTGGTTCCTTAGCCTGGATCTTTGTCCCTCAGTTTCTTGTACCCAGAACAGCATTAATCCCAGCTTGTCCAGAACAGCAAAAACCGTAACAGTGTGGAAAATACTAATAAGAGAGACAAAGAAGTGGACATTGGAAAATTGAAAGTGGTGAGAGAATGACAAATGTTGCTTGTGCACAGGGAATGAATCATTTATTCAGAAGTAAGAATGCTTCTGAATGACGGAGGGAGAGAGTCCTGTAGCATTCCTCTTAAGTGGGCATGCACTGGGAGCGCCTGGGAGGCTCAGTGGGTTAAAGCCTTTGCCTTCAGCTTGGATCATGACCCCAGGGTCCTGGGATCGAGCCCCACATCAGGCTCTTTGCTCAGCGGGGAGCCTGCTTCCCCTTCTCTCTCTACCTGCCTCTCTGCCTAGTTGAGATCTCTCTCTCTCTCTCTCTGTCAAATAAATAAATAAAATCTTAAAAAAAAAAAAAAAAGGTGGGCATGCACTGAAGAAGCGATTGGCGAATGGAAAGGCTTCTGGGTGTCAGCCTGATGCTGAGAGAGGAGACGTGGCATTGGAGAAAACTGGCTGTCGACGTGATGATGCCATTGGTAGATGGTGCACCTGGTGGACGGGATGTTGGAACTCCATCCAGAGGAGGGGTGGCTTCTGATGCAAATACCCAGCTGCCAGGGCTCTGGTGCCTGGCCCATGCTGTGTGCTAGGGATTGTCACAAAGTGCCAGTGTCTGGGTCCCACCTTGGGGAGTCTGATGGTTCTGGCTTATACATTGAGCTTGAGAACTTTGAAAAGGTTCCTGGATGAGTCTAATGAGTAGCAGCAATAGAGCCCTGCCCTGAAAATGTCCCCAAGATGGTTGTTCAGCTCATTAAGGCAGCTTACTTGCCCCAGTACATCTTAATTGGATAAGTCATTGCTTCTTGGGAATGATTAAATATACAAATTTTCAGGCTCTCTGCCCAAAGATTCTCATGTCACTGGGGCTTATGCTTTGGGATGGTTTGAAAGTTCTCATGTTGATTTTACTTTGTAGCCCAGCCTGCAAATTATAGAGTAGGTGACTTACCCTCTTTTGAAAAAGGCACTGTACAGAGTGCACAGTTAACATGAAGGAGAATGTCGGCATTGTTTTAAAGCTTTAAAGGACTAGTTCACATTCTCATTCAGCGGAAGAGCATCGAGGACCTAGGACCTGAACCATGAACCACTCTTGAGTCTTTGAAGTCATAAACCAAATGAACTGAGGCTTTTCTTCCTGCCCTCCAATGCCCCCCAAAGATTTCTTTTTTAAAGCCATCTCTACACCCAATGTGGGGCTCAAACCCCGAGATTAGAGTCACATCCTCTACCAACTGAGCTAGCCTCGTGTCTAACTTTCCTGACATGCACGAGTTTGAGCAACTTCTAAAGAGGGTCATTACTAAGCTTTGGAGCCAGACAGACCTGGTTCCACATTCTGGGTTTGTTACTCACTAGTGAGGGCATTTGTGCAAGTCATAAACCTCCCCCAGTCTCATTTCCCTAAAATGCTTACTTCATTTTTCTCTCAAGCCTCCCCTGTTCCAGGCACATGGTAGGAAGTCACCACATGTACAGCTCTCGTGATTGCTAGTACTTGTAATTCAGTTTTTGCCAGTACGGACTAATACATCATGATGTATTTTACCTTCCTTTCATCTAATAGGAGAATTTTCCTTTCTCACTTTTGAATAAACTGCACATTGAACGCTTTAAATGCATTCTTTTAAAAAGAGTAATATCAGCAGATCCTTGCAGTGCTTTCACATTAGGGAGTGACATCTGAAGTGTCCCGGTCACCTTGTCTAGAAGAACACAGGAAGGACGTTGATTATGTGATGAAACGACCAATTGTGGAAAACCGCTGTTTCTCCATCACAGAACCCCTAGGTGACATTCCAGCCACTCTGCTTTGCTTTAAATGCTTAACAGGGGTCTCAGGTAAAACTTTGAAGTGGTTTTCTACATTCTTGAAATATAAAGTCTTCCCTTAGAAGAGGCCAGACAATCAAACTTCTGTTTGTAAGTGTTTGAGTATATGGCGTCAGCTTGGTAATGGAAGTGAGGTCAGTCCCTACCCAGATCCATTCTTGGTGCTTTGCTCTGAGCAGGAAGTAGAACTTTTTCTTTTAAGATTTTACTTATTCATGAGAAAGAGAGAGAGAGCATGCAGGGGAGGGGCAGAGAGAGAGAGGGAGAAGCAGACCTCCCACCAAGCAGGGAGCCCCTTGAGGGACTCGGTCTCAGGACCCTGGGATCATGAACTGAGCCAAAGGCAGAAGCTTAGCTGACTGAGCCACCCAGGTGCCCCAGCAAATAGAACTTTCATCTTCTCACTCATCTGAGTTTAGCTTGAGGCAGATTCAGGTAAGGCCGGCTTTAACCTGAGTTTTGTTTTTGAAGTTGTGTTTTGCAGTCAGGATTTGCTTCTTGGGTGAGCTCTGGGTCTAGGAAAGTTCTGTGGTTCCCTCTCCCTGTGGCCCAGAGGATTCTGAAATGTGCAGCAGGGCAGGTTAGCAGTCTCTTTAATGGGAAGTTGAGTTCTAGTCAATGTGACCTGCCGGGAGTACATTTGAGCACTGGGTACCGTGTGTGGTCTGAAGAGGAAACTGTCCAGGAGAGCCAGGCAGAAAGGCCAAGCAGGAGCTGTTAAGAGGTGGCGGTGGAGTTAGAATGGTCAAAATTAGCAAGACAGGAAACAACATGTGTTGGAGGGGATGTGGAGAAAGGGGAACCCTCTTCCACTGTTGGTGGGAATGCAAGTTGGTGCAGCCACTTTGGAGAACAGTGTTGAGATTCCTAAAGAAATTAAAAATAGAGCTTCCCTATGACCCGGCAATTGCACTCCTGGGTATTTACCCCAAAGATACAGATGAGTGAAAAGAAGGGCCATCTGTACCCCAATGTTTATAGCAGCAATGGCCACGGTCGCCAAACTGTGGAAAGAACCAAGATGCCCTTCAGCGGATGAATGGATAATGAAGATGTGGTCCGTATACACTATGGAGTATTATGCCTCCATCAGAAAGGATGAGTACCCAACTTTTGTAGCAACATGGACGGGACTGGAAGAGATTACGCTGAATGAAATAAGTCAAGCAGAGAGAGTCAATTATCATATGGTTTCACTTATTTGTGGAGCATAACAAATAACATGGAGGACAAGGGGAGTTAGAGAGAAGGGAGTTGAGGGAAATTGGAAGGGGAGGTGAACCATGAGAGACTATGGACTCTGAAAAACAATCTGAGGGTTTTGAAAGGGCAGGGGGTGTGAGTTTGGGGGAACCAGGTGGTAGGTATTAGAGAGGGCCCAGATTGCATGGAGCACTGGGTATGGTGCAAAAACAATGAATACTGTTACGCTGAAAATTAAAAAAAAAAAGAGGTGGCAGTCGGTGAGGGCTGGGGAGAGGCAGTGATGTGGTGTGGGACACAATTTTATCAGTCCTAGTATTTACTTACATTCATTTATTCAGCCCGTGGCTCTTGAAGACCTGTAGTCCCCCAAACTCCGAGCTGGGCCCTAGAGATGCCATCATCATCATCCCTCCTTTTCTCTCCAAGGCCCTCAGGACATTCTGAAACTCTTTCTCAAAGGGATTCTTCCCATGTCTGAACACAGGATATGCTAGAGCTGGGGTAGATGAGTCCTGTATTGCTCCATGAGGAGCTGAATGTGTGAATACAGTTCTATTAACATGCTTAAATAGGAACATATGGTCAACCTTCACTTCCTTGTCTTCAGAGTGGGCTAACAGTACTCCCTAACCCCGTGGTCATTGCCGAGTGCCTGCAGGGTCATAGCCAAGGTGACATGAAGCAGCACGTGTGAGATGCCCGGCAAGGGGTCGGCCTCCGACGACAGGTAGCTTTTTTCCCTGCAGGCCAGGCACTAACGCACAGTCTGGAAACCTGTGTGAAAGACTGGAGGGCGTCTGGGAGAGGGGTCTCTGGACAGCTGTGTGGCACTGGGAGAGCAGGGCTGGAGCAGTAAGTAGGAGAGCTTGTTCAGCCTCAGTGGGCTTTGCTGCATTTGCTGCTGAAGCGTACAGCCTCGGTGCCATCTCTGGCGAACCAGGCAGGAGCTGAGGTTGCTCTTGGGGAAGCTGTTCTCTGGGAAGGGAAGTAGCATTGTGGTTGAAAAGTGCACCTTGCAGCTGATCACCCCTGACCCCTCCCTAACCCTGTGTTTAATGTCACCATTGCTCAAATGCTGAGCCTCGACTCCTTAAATAATACCTGCTTCGTAACCAATAGGGGATGTTAAAGCAAATGAAATAATAGATGTAAAGCTCTTAACACATAGGGTTAGTGCTGTAGTACTTCTTGTTGGCATTTATTTCTGAAAACTGAAATCCTTACATTGGTTTCTATAGAGAGTTGCCCCAGTGAGGGTTGTGTGGGATTTCTGACTGGAGTACCGTTGAAACTGTAAATTCAACGCCTGCTTCTTTGCTTTTCCACCAAAGTGAAACAGAAACACACACAAAAAAATTTGGTAGAAGTTTCAGTATGACAAAGAGATTTGGGATTCATGAAGTTGAGTAGAGTTTGGCCTGTGTTGATTTTTTTTTTTTAAGATTTTATTTATTTATTTGCCAGAGAGAGACAGAGCAAGCGGGGGAGAAGCGTGCTCTCCACTGAGCAAGGACTCTGACTCTGGGCTCGAACCCAGGACCCTGGGATCGTTGACCTGAGCTGAAGGCAGATACTGAACCGACTGAGCTACCCAGGTGTGCCATGGCCCATGTTGATTTTATCCATAAACTGTGTAGAACTGTTCCTTGTGTCCAGTAGACACACCTGATCAAAACCAATTAATGATAAGAGTTGTAACAGATGAAATATACAGTACATAGAAAGAGATTACAGAGGACACCAGGGAGCTCACATATTAAGCTTTCATTTTTATTGGGGGAAAAGTGCACACCTTTTGGCTTGCCCAGGCAAAGAAGTCTTCTCTTTGAATTTTTGCCATCCCTTGCTTGAGGCTTATGCCGTCTACTGGGAGAACCTCAGAGCAGAAAGTGCCTGGGCTTGACCTGACTTCTCACCTTGGCTCCCCTTCTCAGGCTTCATTCTCCTTATCCGTGAGATGGAAGGGGGGGGGCGTTGCTAGCATGGAGAGCCTCGGGGATAAAAGAGGAATGCAGATAACAAATGACAAGCTCCTTGTACAGGGCGAGGCTCTGACGGAAAGGTAATTGCTGTTACTGTCCCCGACCTGCAACAGGTAGGAGAATGGTGGTTTCTCCTTAGTGCAAGCAGGCCATGAAACCGGTCGTTTCACTTTCTTGGTGGCAGCTCTGTCTCCAGCCTGGACATCCCTGCTCTGCTCCCAGCCACCTGCTCCGGGGCTCGCAAGTCTCATGGGTTTATGCTGCGTGGCAGTGGGGGGGAGTGGGGGAGCTGTTGAACCTGCTAGACCGATTGCACGTGGTGGACTGTGTGCTCTGGAGATTGCTGTGATTCTGGGGGCTAAGCAGGGTTTCTCTGGACAGAAGAGCCAGCAGCCCCAGAGACCAGAATCCCACTGGACCTGTCTGGGTCTGGAGGGCTCTGGTGTTGCTGGTGCCTGAGTGGTTCTGAGGGGAAGGTTGTGCCAGTGCCTGATGGAGGGTGTCCCTAGGTAGCCCAGAAACCGATTCGGGGGTCAGATTTGAAACATCCAGCCGGTTCATTAAGAGTTAACTTCGGCGATCAAAGAGAGTTTTCCAGTCCTGTCATTAAGCTCTAAAGAGGACCTTAACCCAGAAACTCAGTCCAAAGGCTGACCCATGGTACAGTGATTTTGAGAAATTTGACAAAGTGTTCTGCAACCTGAAATGTCCGATGATGTATAAGAGTTAAAATATAGGAAACATTTTTATATAAAAAATGGATATAGAACCAAATGCCAAGAACTGGCTCATTAAATAATAATGGCCAAAAAGGATTTTATGTTGATATGGACTTTAGCACTTCTCTTGTTTGATTTGCCCTGTTTTTGCTTCCTTCGGCTGCCCTGGGTCTGTTCGAGAGCAGGTCCAAGTATGACGGAGCCCTGTGGGACTACAAACTTGCCTCTGAACTTCCTGTGTACTGTTTTGTGTCGAAGCCTTCATACACAGTTCCGCTGGTTTTCTTCAAGTGATGTACAGACTGTTATTAAATGAGTGTGGGTGGACACTGGGTTCTTAAGCTGACTATAGTGCTGTCGTCATCATTGCCTTCTTCTTCCTCTGCCTCTTCCTCCTCCTCTTCCTTTTCCTCTTCATTTTTTAAGCGAGGCTCCATGCGCAATGTGGAGCCCAGTGCGGGGCTTGAACTCATGACCCTGAGATCAATACCTGAACAGAGATCAGGAGAGTCTGACACAACCACCTGAACCACCCAGGCATCCCTGAAAGTGTATATTTATTTTACATGTGTTTTTTTTTCTTTTGTTTTGTTTTTAGGTTTGGAGGTTTTTTTTTTTTTTCTTTTTTTGAAGAAACATTTACTTTATGTTACAGATACATTCATTTTTGTAGGCCACTGATAACAGCATCAGGTTATAAAAATGAAGAAATACTGGTCTTTGAAAGCACCATAATGTATTTTGAACTGATCATTTCCTTAATTAATATATTTGTCATGTTGTATGATGGTAAATTTTAAGGAAGAGTTCCCTAAGAGATGGATGGGGAATTAGAGATGATCAGTGCCTCTTAAATTCTATGCTGTTAGTGTCAACATAACAGTGGAAGCAAAGCCTTTCTCTGTTACAAAGAAGGATAATTAACAATATAACTTACTAGATCAAGTATCTGAATGCCTGCTTGGGGCCGGACACCTGTATGCGGACAATGTTAGGGCCTGATTCTAGCCCATCAAAGCCTTTGCAGTTAGACACTCGCACCCAAAGACACAGTGTTTATGAGGCAGGAATGAATGCTCTTTGGTAACAAATACCAAATAGTAAACTGCTGTTGAATGGAGATTTTGAGAATGAGATCAGAGGAGTAAATACCTTCAAGAAATCACGCTTTAGCTGCATGAGTAGGACTTAGATAAGCAGCTGGAAAGGATAAGGCTTGATCCAAGCACCACCCCCCTCCACCTGCCCAGTGGGAGAATATAAATGAACATTATATGATGGGGGTTGGGAAGGGAGCCATGTCCTGTGTGCAGGGGTCGGTTGTGGGAAGAGAATGAACGTCTTTTGGACACATGGGACAGAGCCACATGCAGAAGTCCCCAGGGGTGATTATTTTTGTTCTCTGTGTTCCTGGAGGCTAAGCATTGACCAGGATGGAAGGTGTCCAGATCCCTTCCACTTATGATAAGGAGTGGGGAGAGGAGGGCGCATTCTAATCGGAGAAGTGTCTGTTGTTCTGAAGGGAGAGGTGCAGAGGAGAGAATGTCCATCCCTGGCATCAGACGAAGGTGGGGTCAGAAACTCTGAAATCTGTGCACTTTGTGCAGAAATAAGCAGGGCTGCATGGTGCCTTTCTGAAGAGCCAAGCCAGACGGAAGTGAGACCATCAGGTTGATCACACTTAGCTTGGTGTACAGACTGTTTCCAAAGGGGGTTGTTGTTGTCCCCTGGGGGACTGTTGCTGTGGCCTCGGCTACGCTTGGGGATTGGAAGGAGGGTGGGTGCAGATGACCAGGGCTGGCCTGGGCCAGTGGCACAGGATGGACCTGAAGGATTCTGAAGAGCATGCCAGTGGGCTTGGGAAACTGTCTGGAATTGGCAGCTAAAAAAAATTTTCATTTGTTTTATGAAAAATAAAATGTAATGGCCCCTGTCTCACCTCTTCACTCCCCACCCACACACAGAGCTGAACTGCTCCCCCCTCCCCTCAGTTCCTGGAGGTCCAGGCCATTCCTGTCCCCCGAGGGCCAGAAGCCTCTCCCACTGGCCCCGTCCTGCCCTTGATTAGCTGTGTTTTCCCTTCCAGAACCAGTTCTGGTTTCTCTTACTTCCTCCAGGCAGTGCTGCAATTTTCACTTTTGCCCAGAACCTTTCTTCTTACTTCCTTGTCTTCAAGCCTATAAACCAATGAGCCATACATAATTCTCCGAAGGGGGCCGCCGTGCTTGAGCGTCCTCCTAAGTCCACCTTTCCCTAGAGGGGAAGGGCAGGCGGGGAGGGAGAGCACACTGCAGAAGCAGGGCTGAGCCGGGACGGTCTGTGACCAGCACATCTGCAGTGAGCTACATCTGCCTGGAGCAGGAATTCCCAGATAATGAGAGAACATCCTGCTCTGGACCAGGGATGGGAGAATGGGGTGGGGAAATGGGTGTCCCTTCCAGATGCCTGGGTGATAGTGCAGGGAGGCACAGGGTTGCTGAGACCCCTGTGTGCTCAGGGGGTTCCTGAGAGGACAGAGCATTGGAACCAGATGAAAAAGGAACCTGTGGAGGAGATGGGGGGCCTTGGAGGAGCAGCAGGAAGGGAATCAATCCATCAGGTAAAGGCTTTTTCTCAGAAGAGCGCAGTCAGTGTTTTAAGGTCATGAAGAGGCAGGGGTATGAGAAAGGAGAAAAGAGAGGGAAGGAGTGGGAACGCGGCTGAGCAGGAGGGGGCCAATGGCAGCTTGTGGAGTTGCTTTTCCTGTCCCGGTACAGATTCCGTGTTGAGAATTCTGCCCATGTCAAGTTTGGGTTTCAGGGATGAGTTTCAAACAGCATTGTCCAGAAATCCAATGCGAGCCACACAAGAATTTTCTATTTTCTTGTAGACATGTTTTGCCTTATTGTGTTTTGTTTTTTTTCTTTTGAAGATTTTACTTGAGAGAGAGAGTGAGCAGGAACAGGGGGAGGGGCAGAGGGGGCGGGAGAAGCAGACTCCCTGCTGAGCAAGGAGCCCTACCTGACATGGGGGGCCTGATCCCAGGAACCTGAGATCACAATCTGAGCCGAAGACCTTCGCAGCCTCCCAGGCGCCCTCTGGTAGACGTTATTTTAAAAAGTAAAAAGAAACAGGTGAAATGAACTGTAGTGATGTATTTCATTTAGCGCAACAAATCCAAAGTATTATTTCTACATGTCAGCAGTATAAAAATTACTGATGAGATCTTTTACTTTTTTTTTTTTTTTTTTGTAGTAATTCCTTAAATGTGACATGTCTTTTATACTTACCAGAACACCTCTCTTGGGACCAGGCACATTTCAGATGCCCAAGGGCAGTGTGGCCTTTGCCAACATATCGGACAAGACAGATTGAGGGACAGAGAGAGTCCAGCTCTCAGCAAAACCTCTAATGAAGCTGGAATAAAGCTGTCCAGTCTGGGGAGCTAAAATCTCAAGTTTTAGCTTCTTTAGCTGCTGGGGAAAATTTTTTTTTTTTTAAATTTTAAGAAAAACATGGGGCTTGAACTTAAAACCCTAAAATCAAGAGTCGCCTGTTTTATCCACTGAGCCAGCCGGGCCCCCCTCCCCCTGCTATTGGCCCGCTATTGGTGAGCATGCAATCTCACTGTGATTTGTATGTCCAGTCAACCTGAGTACACTCAAGGCTCTTGATTTCAGCTTGGATGAGGTATATTGTGCCTGTGGTTGACCCGCACACAAGTAGGTGGGGCTGTGGAACTGGGAAGCAGTACTGAAGGGGGTTCAATTCCCAGCCCCGCTATTTTCCAGCTGTGAGTCACTGCGCACCTTAGGTACTTTTCTGTGCCTCAGTTTTCTGGTCTCTAAAAGTAATAACGCAGTAATAGCACACCTTATCGGAAATTCTATACCTATGTTAGGGTTGTTGCGAGAATAATGTGGAGGGCTGACCCAGTTAAGGCTTAACAAATAAATTTCAGAAGAAGAAGTTTAGATTAGTTAATCTGAGTCCATGTTCCTCATCATTATAGATCAAAACAAAAACCAAAAAAAAACCACCAAAAAACCAAAAAAACCAAAACCAAAAATCTATGTAGGGACTGTAACTTTATGAAGTGTTATTTGAGTTTGGATTTTATTTTATTTTATTTATTTTTAAAAGATTTTATTTATTTATTTATTTGACAGACAGAGATCACAAGTAGGCAGAGAGGCAGGCGGAGAGAGAGGAGGAAGCAGGCTCCGCACTGAGCAGAGAGCCCGATGTGGGGCTCAATCCCAGGACCCTGAGACCATGACCTGAGCTGAAGGCAAAGGTTTTAACCCACTGAGCCACCCAGGCGCCCCCTATTTTATTTATTTTTAAATAAGCCATTTATTTTTTCATATGATATGAAAAATATGAAAAAATATGATAAAGCCATATTTTTCATATGATACACATTTTTTAAAAATTTATTTGACAGACAGAGATCACAAGTAGGCAGAGAAGCAGGCAGAGAGAGAGGAAGGGAAGCAGGCTCCCTGCTGAGCAGAGAGCCCAATTTGGGGCTCGATCCAAGGACCCTGGGATCATGCCCTGAGCCGAAGGCAGAGGCTTCAACTCACTGAGCCACCCAGGCGCCCCTACACATTTTTTTTTAAAGAGTCCATTCACTTATTATGGAGAGAGAAAGAGCCCAAGCAGGAGGTGGGGCAGAGAAAGAGGAAGAAGCAGACTCCCTGCTGAGCAGGGAGCCCTATGGGGGACTCTGTCCCAGGACCCTGGGATCATGACCTGAGCTGAAGGCAGATGCTTAACCGACTGAGCCACCCAGATGCCCCTGGGGTTGGATTTTAAACAAAAAACTGCCTCCTTTAATCATGCACTTCGGAAAAATATAAAAACATGCACTTTCACATCTAGCAAATTAAAATGCATGGAGCAACGATCGGCATGTTATTCTTAGGAGCTGCCCTAGGGTGGGTGCTAGGTTCTTTACAGTCTTCCACAAATGGAGTAGCAGTCTTGAATCGGAGACTCTGGGGTTTTGGAGAAGTATGCCATGGAAACAACACGGCTTGGTTCTCAGGGCATCCCAGGTTGGAAAAACGTTTTCATTAAGAACATCTGATGGGGGCACCTGGGTGGCTCAGTGGGTTAAAGCCTCTGCCGTCGGCTCAGGTCATGGTCCCAGGGTCCTGGGATTGAGCCTCACATCAGGCTCTCTGCTCAGCAGGGAGCCTGCTTTCCCCTCTCTATGCCTGCCTCTCTGCCTACTTGTGATTCCTGTCTGTCAAATAAATAAATAAAATATTAAAAAAAGAAAGAACATCTGATGGAAAAGGCTGATAGAATGGAGTTGGGGGTGAGGGGAAAGGGAACAGAGGAATTACTGCAAAAACCTACAGGGCCACAGCCCATGTGCCCTTTATCTGTCAGTCAATGTCCCATTTCTCAGATGAGCTTTTCCAGTAACTGTAGGGCTGGACCAGGAGCCTGCCTGCCTGCCTGCTTATGTCCAGTTCGAGCCTTCCACCTGAGCCCACAGCTGACTTTTTCCCTCTAAAAACGTGGAAAATGGGCCTGACAAAAATGTTGAGTCTGCAGAGCCTCGTTTTATTTATCATATCAGGAAAGAACAATGTTTTGTTGTGTCGTGGTCAACATGGAAGCCGACCTTGCTTGTTCACACAAGCTCCACTCCTGGAGATAAGGGGGGCAAAATAATAGAGTACAATGGAAAGAGTGGAGTGCAATTATTTGTAGCTTGTCAAGTGAAGCCCTTT
Organism: Neogale vison; assembly: GCF_020171115.1. Lineage (NCBI taxonomy): Eukaryota > Metazoa > Chordata > Mammalia > Carnivora > Mustelidae > Neogale > Neogale vison. The sequence goes on from NC_058091.1 coordinate 178,543,958, forward strand.
CAAGCCCCGAGTGATTCAGATCTGGGAACTCTGCACGATTCTGCAAGCGAAGCGCAGCCGGCATCAGAGAGATCTCCCCCGGCCCACAGACAGCCCTGAAATTGCTTCAGTTTGTCAGCCTCACACAATATCATTTGGTTGCAAATGGGCCTGCCCCCAAAGCCCCGGAACGCATTCTCTGGTATCTGACTCTTGGCCTGTGATTCGTCATGTCCCGGCTGCTATCAGTGTCCCGTAATTTTAATAGATTCTGATGGTTTCCTCGTCGAAGCACAGGGTGCATCGGGTTTGGGCCTCGGATAGTGGGAGAGAATCCCGCTGAAGGCGACAGGGGCGTGTGCAGAACCGGAGATGCATTTTCTTTCGTTAAGAACTGGTTTTAGGGTGGTGTGATTGGAATTTAAAAAAAAAGAAAGAAAGAAAGAAGTGATTTCCCCACCCAGTTGAATAGCTGTAAGACCATACTGCATTTTTTAAAAAAGATTTTATTTATTTATTTGACAGAGATCACAAGCAGGCAGAGAGGCAGGCGGATGGGGGGGGGAGAAGGCTCCCCGCTGAGCAGAGAGCCTGATGCGGGGCTCGATCCCAAGACCCTGAGATCATGACCCGAGCCAAAGGCAGAGGCTTTAACCCACTGAGCCACCCAGGCGTCCCCATACTGCATGTTTTTATCCATAAAGCGGGTCCCTCCTTAGCAATGGGCAGCTGGCATCCGTCTTGGTGTTCAGAAGTCACAGTGTACATGTGGAAGCCATTGCATGTCACGGTTGCCGGAGCCCCTTGCTCCTCAGAGCGAGGTCCAAGGATGAGCAGGCGGTGTCGGGAGCCTGTTGGAACGCAGGCTCGCAGGCCCCAGGCCGGACCTCCCGGAACCTGGGAATCTGCGTTGTCACGAGATCCCCGGGTCATTCGCCTTAAAGTGTGAGAGGATGAGAAATTCAGGCACAGAGCACAGGCTTTGGATTCTGAGAGATCGATGGTTAAAGCCCATCTTTCTGACTTCGTTATGTTTGTTTGACTTTCTGTCCATGTTGGTTCTCATCTGAGTGGGGATTGCGTGACCACATCCTGCCGTTCCTTTGGTGATTAAACTACAGATACATGGAGATAGAAAGATCTCTTCCTATACCTCTCCAATATTTTGTAAGATTTTATTTATTTATTTGAGAGAGAGAGAGAGCATGAGAGAGAGCCCAAGCAGAGGGAGGGAAGAAGGAGAAGCAGGATTCCTGCCGACCAAGGAGCTGGATGCTAGGCTCGATCCCAGGGCCCTGGGATCATGACCTGAGCTGAAGGCAGACGCTGAACCCACTGAGCCACCCAGGTGTCTACGTCTACCTATTTGTATATACACAGAGGTTGACATGGGAAAAGTATTCAATAAAGGGAAAGAGGATGATGCTGCCTCCCAGAACTTTACCTTAAGAACATGAAACTTTGTCCACTTGTGAAATAATTCACCTGCAGATAATTTCCACAGTCCAGGGATGGTGAACTTTACAGACGAACTGTAGCTGAGTATTGATACATTCGGTGACCCTCCGCACATTATCACGTATCTCGTTAACCTTTGTCCCACAGCCTCATCCCATCGCGATCAGAGTATGTAATAGAGCCATGGACAGTGCCTGCTGCCTGGAGAGGGGTAACATGCACCTGCCAGCTCTTGGAGGCTGGGCTCAGTACCATCGCAGCATCCATGGGTTCTGGTTTTAGAGCCCTCCCCTGGCCATGGAAGAAACTCCTGCCCTTGTACCCGTGTGCAATGTTGTGGTCCCACACTGGGTGCTCAGGGTTTTCTCTGTTCCTGAAACCCCCTGATTGCCACAGGCACTTTTTCCTAGTTTTGACCTCAGGGGAGAAGTACAGAGACAAAATTAACAGATTTAAGGGATTTTTTTTTTCTTAAAAAGCACTCTTTTTCCCTTCTTTCCTCTCTGTTTTCTTCTTTCTCATCATAAATCTCTCTCTTTTTTAAGATTTTATTTATTTATGTAAGAGAGTGGATGAGGGCGCCTGGGTGGCTCAGTGGGTTAGGCCGCTGCCTTCGGCTCAGGTCATGATCTCAGGGTCCTGGGATCGAGGCCCACATCAGGCTCTCTGCTCAGCAGGGAGCCTGCTTCCTCCTCTCTCTCTGCCTGCCTCTCTGCCTGCTTGTGATCTCGCTCTGTCAAATAAATAAATAAAATCTTTAAAAAAAAAAAAAAGAGAGTGGATGAAAGGGAGGAAAGGAAGAAGCAGGCTCTCCGCTGAGCAGGGAACCTGATGCGAGGCCGATCCCAGGACTCCAGGATCATGACCTGAGCCCAAGGCAGACGCTTAACCCACTGAGGCCTCCAGGCACCCCTTCATGATCAATCTCTTAATATCTGTCAGTAGATATAAAATTTTCAGCTTACCAATGTATAAAATTAGGAATAACAAAATGAAAATTCAGTTTGTTGAGCCACTCAAAAATAGGATTTATTTCCATATCTGGAACAGTTAAGGAATTGGAAGTGGGAGAATATCTACAGAGAACCGGGGGTGGGCCAGGAACTGGGAAAAGCAGGGCTGAGCAACAGAGGGATGGGAAGTAGGAATAGAGGTTGCAGATCAAGGTCAAGGGGAACAGGACAAGGTGAAATGGAGTCCAGAGCCTGGGAGTGTACGGGCTGAGAAGAGGAATCAACTCAGCTACTAAGGTTTGTTCGTAAGAATCAACTAGCTCATCAGTGTTTCAAAGATCGGAGGTAACTTCTTCAACACAGGTTCCTCATCTCGTGATTGCGTGGGAAATTTTTTTTTTTAATTTTTAATTTTTAAAAATATTTTATTTATTTATTCATAAGAGACACAGAGAGAGGCAGAGGTAGAAGAAGCAAGCTCCCCATGGAGCAGAGAGCCCAATACGGGGCTCGATCCCAGGACCCTGAGATCATGACCTGAGCCAAAGGCAGATGCTTAACCGACTGGGCCACCCAGGCACCCTGCATGGGAAATCGTGTGTGAATGTATGTTTCCACGGAGATCCCAGATTATCAGATCTGTAATGCCAAGAAGGTTTGAAAGTCCAAATCACAGGTGCGAATGACCTTCCTGTGAAAGATGAAACTGTTCTCTGAGTTGTATTTCTGTGTATTTAAGGATTTCCTTATTTGATAAGCAGTTACTAATGTAGTAACACCTTTCTTTATTTGCTCTTTGGTTAGTATCTGGCAAAATCTCCTGATGTGTCTTAAAATGAACAAGGGGCATATATTCCTGAATATTACATTTTTTTCTTTAGAGATTTTAAGCTACCGTGATTAATGGGTTGCTTTAGTGATGGTTTGCTTCTGCCATTACTCTGTGAACTTCTATTAATGTTTATGCATTGCATTAAAGTGTTAATGCATCCAGTAAGCTTTCAGAACTGTCAGAAATGTATTACTCAAGAATGTCACATCATTGATTCTTAACGTTCGGACTTCGCTTGGATGGATTGATAAATATTTTCTGTGGTAATGTCATTGGTTCTGGAGAAGAAGCAAATTTAGTGTCAGAGTGTTAATGAACAGTACTTGATTTATTCAGCTGAATATATAAATGTCCGTTTTAACTTATGAAATTAGAGTTCGGACGTGTTAGATAGGAAACACATTTTCTAACTTTTCCTTGGGTTCCTGTAGGAATAAGTTGGTGTGGAATGAATTATGGATTGTCTCTCTACTTATTATTGCTCTATCGAATTACCCTCGGTTTTTTCTTTATCTGACAAAACGTATGTCAGACAGTTCTTCTCTCTCTCAGTCAAGTCTGTATTCAGTAATTACAGCCCCAATGGTGCTTGACTCACCTTAAACTTAAATAATAAAGAATATGCAGTGGAGACGGTAGAGGTTGTCAGGTGAGGGTTAAAAAGCAGGTTCTGACTGAAGGGGGGGCGGGGGAGGTTTGAGGTTGAAGAACCCATGTCAAGGAGTTAGGGAGCTGCATGGTGACCAGGAGCCAAGAGCATGTCCCTGTTGAGGGGTTTGTGTTCCAGTGGAAGGGACGGAGCCTCTCTGAGTGGAGAGCTTAAGATTTACGCCCAGCCTCTCAGAAAAATGCATCCACTGCAGACAGTGAAATTGTTTTTGCTCTAACACTTCTGCTACCGACAATGGTAGCAAGTGACACACATCTTCTTACAACTACATTGGCCATTGCAGAAGCATTTCTGCTTCCCCCCCTCCCCAGCCCCAGAAAAGGACATATTTGAAATGGGAGTCATATAAACAGTTTAGAAGTGAACAGGTCAAAGAGTTCAGTTTTTAAAAGGCACAAGCAAAGAGCTGGCTTTGAATAGTGGGAGGGTCTCCCTTTGTGAGAAGAAAAGGAAAAGATGCTCCAGGGCTGGGTGGGGTATGCCAGTAGCCAGCCCACTGTACTGTGGGGGCTCCCCATTTTTCTTGGGTGTCACTGCCTTCCTGACTGTCCCCTGCCGCCTTTTCTCAGGCTTATTCTCTGTGTGCCCGCTGGGGCAGACACCTGTTGCTCACAGCCTGGCCCAAGATGTCCAGGGCCCCAGACTCCCTCCTGTTCCAGGGTCTTCTGCCTCTGGTCTTTGAGTCCCTTGCCCCTCTCTCCAGTTTTATATCCTCCTGTTTCGTGCATGCTCTGAGAATCATGGTTTTCTCCATTTCTTCTTTGTAATACTATTATCTGTGACAGATGTTGGCCTGTTGAGAGTACCCGTTCTTGTTTTCTACCGTGGGTATGGATTTGTCATTCTAAAATCCATCTCTAATGTCATTTCCAGGAATTCAGGGCAGAGGCGGAGCCCACAGCCTATAGTCACTGAGCCCACCCATGTAACGCTGTACCGAGCAGGTCCTCCTTCACTTGGTGCGCTGACGTTCATAGATGAGCAGGCCGTTAAGGAATCCGTGGCATCTGAGGACGGAGTGTTTGGAGGATTCTGGGTTTGAGCAAAGAAAGAGCAAAGGCGCTGTAGTAGAACTGGGTATAGTGTGTGCCAGAGAACGGGAAGGGAGGTACTGAGCAAGGGGTAGACCTCAGAAGTGTCAGGAGTGTGGTTGTAGGTAGGAAGACTGCAAGGAGCTGCTGGAAGTTCATGGTGGGTAGCTTAGATTTGATTTAGAGTAGACTAAAAGATAGTTAATTGATGATTGACATGGGGATAGCACTGCTTTTTAGTAATTTGCAAATATCTTTGTAGAAGAAAATCAACGTTGAGTTGATCTCAGTTGACTTATAGAGTTCTCCCTTTACTTTGATCTTTTTTTAAAAGATTTTATTTATTTATTTGACAGACAGAGATCACAAATAGGCAGGGAGGCAGGCAGAGAGAGAGGAGGAAACAGGCTCCCTGCTGAGCAGAGAGCCCGATGCGGGGCCCGATTCCAGGACCCCGGAATCATGACCCGAGCCGAAGGCAGAGGCCCAACCCACTGAGCCACCCAGGTGACCCCATTTCCATCTTTTTAGCTTGTGTTTTCTGCTCATTAAGCTTCATTCCTGCCCCTTTCTCTCCTTTCCTGTCTCTTATTGGATGGGTAGTTTTCTTTTTCTCTCCTTTACGTGCACCTCCCAGATATTTTGCAAACTATATATTTTAGAATATTTAATGTTAAAGTTAACGTTTATTCTTTGCCTTACATATTTCCAATAAAATTAAAAATTTCCTATTATTGGGGCACCTGGTTAGCGCAGTTGGTTGATTTCAGCCCAGGTCATGATCTGGGGGTCCTGGGATCAAGCCTGCACTGGGCTCCTCGCTCAGCCTAAAGATTCTGTTTCCCTTTGCCCCTACCCTGACTCACATTTTTTTTCCCTCTAAAAGAAATAAATCTTCAAAAGACAAATACCTCATTTTTCTCCTGAGCAAGGGAAGAAACTTCCACATCCTTAACACATGTACCCTCCCCCATCCTATTTCCCTTTATATTCCAGGGAGGAGGAGGGAACCTAGAATTTTTGTTCCTTTTTTTTTTTTTTTTTTACATTTCTTTTTCTCTCTCTTTCATCCTTTCTCTCTCTCTCTCTCTCTCCCTTTTTTCCTTCCTTTCTTTCTAGAATTTTATGTATTTGAGAGAGAGACCAAAAAAAAAAAAATTATGAGCTGGGGGAGGGGCAGAAGGAGAGGGAGAAGCAGGCTCCCCACTGAGCATAGAGCCCAATGCAGGACTCGATCCCAGGACCCTGAGATACTGACTTGGACCGAAGGCAGAGGCTTAACCGACTGAGCCATCCAGGCACCTGTCTGTTCCAATTTTTAAACAAAATTATTTTAAAATTTTATCAATCTCTGTACTCAGTCTTTTTTCTTACATCCTAGTTTTTCCCTCTGAATTTCCATTTTATTTGCTGTGAAGTGTAGTTCATTTAATTTTATTTCTGGATGGTACACATTAATAAAACTAAAATAATAAAAAGAGGTCTTAATTTTGCTGGTACTCTTGGATGACAGTTTAGTTCCATTCACAAGTTTATTTTATCTGCACCTGGGATATATTCCTTGGTTATCTTTTGCATTTTTGTTGCTGATAAAGTCTGCAGTCAGCCTAATTGTCATTTAGCTATAAATCTGATTTTCTCTCTAATGGTTCGTGAGAGTTTCTCTTTATCTTTTCTCTCTTTTTTTTTTTTTTTAAGATTTTATTTATTTGACGGAGAGAGAGAAATCACAAGCAGGCAGAGAAGCAGGCAGAGAGAGGGGAGAAAGCAGGCTCTCCGCGGAGCAGAGAGCCTGACGTGGGGCTCGATCCCAGGATCCCGGGATCATGACCCGAGCTGAAGGCAGAGGCTTTAACCCACTGAGCCACCCAGGTGCCCCACCCGTTCTTTTTACATTGTTGCCTAGTGTGTTGTTAAACTGATGCACTGAGTTCTTAATTTCAGTGACTACATTTTTTATATCTGGAATTCACATTTGGTCCTTTTTCTTGCTCACCTGTGTACGTTTGGTTTGATGTGCTTTTATGTTTTAATTCCATTGTGCTTTTGTGTTAAAATTTTTTTATCTTTTCTAGTGGATATTGTTCCTCCCTTTCTCCATTTATCCCGTTAAGCATATTAAGTGTTGTTTAAATTCTGGGGGTTGTTCTTTTATTTGCATTGGTCCCCAGTCATGGTTTGTCGGTTTCCCTCACATGTTCTAGAGTTCAGTCCACAAACTTACTTGGAGAGAGGGCCCACCTTCCCTTCTACTATCCAAGTGTCATGGTTTGGGGGACTCCTATCCATCCCCTCTGCCCTGCCCCATCATCTCGGTTTCCAGTTCACTCCAGGCTGCTATCGTTTAGTGAAAAACAGTGTTGCACAGAAACACGCTAGAGCTTCCCTTGTCTGGAGCCGGGCATCCTGAGTTCAAATCCTGGTACTGATGATTACTCGTGTATTATCTTGGGGGATATTATTCAGCATTTCTGTACCTCAGTTCCTCATCTGTCAAATGAGGATAATGCTAGTATCCATGTAAAATGGTCCTCTTGAGAGGAGCATCTGACACATAGTATATGCTCAGTAAATGTTCTCATGTATTGGGAATATTGGATATCCAGAGAAAGACAACAGGACTTTTCCCAGTGGTTTGCTTGACTGCCCCCGTTCTCTCCTGCTACTTTGGATATAGAGCTTTGTTCAAGCTGTAGCTCTGGGTGGTAGTAGTAATAATCTTCAGCTTCAAGCAGTGAGTGATCCTCGTTCCCCTGTTTTCTCATTATGGGCTTTTGATCCCCATTACATCACAGGAAAGGAGCCATCAGCCCCATGTACCTGCCTCTGCTCTGCATTCAACAAGTAGATCTGAGGGGACCAGTCAGAAAATACTTTTAACTGTATTCTGAAATCATTTCAAGTGTACAAAAAAGTTGCTGAATAATACAAAGAATGCTCATTTCTGTGTGACCGGATTCATCGTTTTTAATGTTCTGCTGCTTTTGCTTTTTCCTTCTTCCCTCTGCCCTCTGTCGTGTGTATGTAATTTATTTTCTGAACCATTTGAGAGTAGGTTTTATACGTGGTACTTCTTTACCCCTCATTATTTCAGTCTGTATGAGACAAGAATCTTCTTTTCACCACAGTAAAATGGTCTAAACTGGAAATTGAACATTTTGTAGTTTATATCCCAGATTAGTCAGTTGTCCCAATAATGTTCTTTATGGCATTTTTCCCCCTCCTGGTATAGGACCCAGGTGCACATTGCATGTAGTTTGTGAGGTCGTTTAGTACCCTTTAATCTGAACTGTCATTCTTTCTTTGCCTTCCATGATACTGGGATTTGGTGTAAAAGATAGGGCACTTATTTCAGACTGTCCTTCAATTTGGCTTTTTCCTGTGGTTCCTGATAGATAGATTCAGGTCATGGGTTTGGGGCTGGGAAACTCCATTCGGGTTACTGTGTTCTCCTAGGGAATCTCATCCAGAGGCTGTCTGCTTGCCTGTAATTGGTGATGCTAATTTTGACCCCTTGGTTAGGTTTGGGTGGTTTTCATTATTGTATATCTACTATTTTTTTCTTTTTGTAATTCGTAAGTTACATTTGGATGTAACTTTACATAGGATGATGTAAATACTCTCTTCCTCATTAAATGTTTCCTCCTTGATTCAGCATCCACTGATGATTCTTGCTAAGTTTTTACTGTGATGCTGGCCAAGTGGAGATTTTTGAACTCTATTACTCCTTTTCTGTTAAGGAAGTTTTACTTCAGAGAGGGCTTTTTCTTTTTCACCCTCCCCAGAGAGGATTTTAAAAGCCTGAGTTTACCACCAGGTCTTGGCCATTGAGCCCCCAAGGGTGACCCTTTCTTTGACTATCACTGCTTATTTTTAAGGAAATGAGCCTTAGATGAGCAGTGAGTTTAATCCTGTTCCTTTTTGTACCTATCAGAGACATTCATTATCAGTTGAAACCTTTATCCCTTCAATAACTTTCTGTAAAAATGAGAAAATAAAACTTAAATAATATAGAAGTTTGTGAAATAAAAACTAAAAGCCTCTTTTCTTCCCCTTCTCTTATTTCTCTGGGGTAATAGTTGGGTATATGCCCTTGCAGATAAACGTATAGTCATGACATAATTACTATTCTGCAGATTGTTGTGTTTGTTTTTTTTTTTAATTAAAAAATTATTTGAGTGCGCCTGGGTGGCTCAGTGGGTTAAGCCACTGCCTTCAGCTCAGGTCATGATCTCAGGGTCCTGGGATTAAGCCCCACCACGGGCTCTCTGCTCAGCAGGGAGCCTGCTTCCCTGCCCCCCTGCCTTCCTCTCTGCCTACTTGTGATCTCTCTCTGTCAAATAAATAAAATCTTTAAAAAAAAATTATTTGAGGGACGCCTGGGTGGCTCAGCTGGTTAAGCAGCTGCCTTCGGCTCGGGTCGTGATCCCAGCGTCCTGGGATCGAGTCCCACATCGGGCTCCTTGCTCGGCAGGGAGCCTGCTCCTCCCTCTGACTTTGCCTACCATTCTGTCTGCCTGTGCTCGCTCTCTCTCCCTCTCTCTGATGAATAAATAAAATCTTTAAAAAAAAAAATTATTTGAAAGAGAGAGAGTATGAGTGAGAGTGTGAGAATGCAAGTGGGGGTTGGTGGGGGAGAGGGAGAAGCAGACTCCCTGCTGATCAGGGAGCCTGATGTGGGGCTTGATCCCAGGACCCTGAGAGCATGGCCTGAGCCGAAGGCAGATGCTTAATAGACTGAACCACCCAGGCACCCCATAAATCATTTTTTAAATGGAGAATTGATGTATCATGTATCTTGACTTAGATATTTTTTCCTGGTTAAAATTGTTCTAGAGTGTTGACTTGAAGTGCTTATTTTATTTGTTCTAATATTAATATTTTTGTCAAAATACTGATTGGTAGGTAACTTCAAAAACTGTCTAAGGCGGGGTGCCTGGGTGACTCAGTCGGTTAAGCAGCTGCCTTTTCGGTGAGGTCATGATCTCAGCGTCCCGGGATCGAGTCCTGATTGGAGCTCCCTGCTCAGTCCGGAGCCTGCTTGCACCCCTGCTTGTGCCATTCCCCTCTTCTCTATCTGCTTCTCCCCCTGCTTGTGCCATTCCCCCCTTCTCTCTCTGCTGCTCCCCTGCTTGTGCTTCCCTGCCCTTTTCTCTCAAATAAATTAAAAAAAAAAAAAATCTTCAAACAAAACAACTGTCTAAGGCAAAGTGTTAAATAGAAAAAAAAAGCCAGTTGCCAAATGCTGTATACCGTGTGTGTCTAGTTGTGGGGAAAAGTACTGAATCAGCTTTCTCTCTGCGGGTGCGCACACACCAAGTTGAAAGTCAGGTTTGCCTCTAGGGAACATACTCTTTTAGGGGAAGGAGGATGTGAGCATTTGAATGTCGTTTGGTTTGCAGTTTTTGTAGTGGTAATTTATCCATATTCAAAAAAATACAGGGGCATCTGGGTGGCTCCGTTGATTGAGCATCTGACTCTTGGTCTCAGCGCAGGTCATGATCTCGGGGTCGTGATCTTTGAGCCCCATGTTGGGCTCCACGCTCAGCGCAGAGTCCGCTGGAGAGTCTGTCCTCCTCCCTCCGCCCCTCCCCCGTTGGTGCGAACGTGCTCTGTCTCTGGAATAAATAAACCTTTAAAAAAAATACAGTCCATTTTTTTGAAAGTGTAAGTTTGGGATTATTACCTGAAGTTTTCCGTTGTCTCCTACCACCCTTATTGGTATTCCAGCAACAGTGCATCTCCCCCCAAAAATGCCTCTCATTATTCTGGAAGAGTAGTACACCATACTCAAGTTTGATCACATTACACTGGGTCTGAGTCATCTCTGTATAAACTGATTTTTTTTTTTAAACATGTGTTGCTTTGTTCAGCAGTGTTATTCTTTGAGTAGCCTTTTTGGGCCAGCCTGGAAAATTGATTCTGTGCAAAAGCGTGTGTTGCGTGTTACCTACTGACTTCGGAGCAGACTTGTGCAAGGTGGAGACTGTCCGGTGAGCAAAATGGCACTTCTGTCAGTGAGATAGGAATGGTACATGTAGGAATAGAGGTGTGTCCTGAGGTCAGAGGTGTAGGTCTGTGTGCCGTTGTTAGCTCGTTCTTCCAGCAGACTTCTCTTTGTTTTTTTCCCAGTGATTAGTTTTGAAAAAATTTCAATCTACAGGACTGTTGAAAGCCAAATACAAGGGGTACATTTATTCACTCAAGTTCACCACTTGTCACATTTTGTCACTTGTGCTTTATATTTTCTCTGTGCCTCTCTGTCTCTTTTTCCACACACTCCCTTTATTTTTCTTGGATGAATCCTTTGAAAGTACTTTCACCCTTAAATTACAACATTTCACTCCTTTGACTCACGGGTTACCCAGAGTAATGATCATTGCCTGAAGAAGCTACTGTGTTGTTAGTTGCTAAATGGTGGTTTTCTAATTTTATCATTTTTTCCACATCTGTTATTTGGCATTCTTTTGTCAGGAAGAGCTTCTTCTCTTTCTACTTCCTCACTTGTATCTCTATAGACTCACGGCTTTTCTTTTTTTTAATTAAAAGGTTTTTTCTGGTAATGTCATTATTCTTCTTAATGCCAGATTGTCACACATTTGTCCCACGGAACCTCCTTCAGTTTGATTCTTTTTTTTTTTTCTGTTAAGACTTTATTTATTTATTTGACAGACAGAGATCACAAGTGGGCAGAGAGGCAGACAGGGGGGTGAAGCAGGCTCCCTGCTGAGCAGAGAGTCCGATGTGGGGCTTGATCCCAGGACCCTGAGATCATGACCTGAGCTGAAGGCAGAGGCTTAACACTCTGAGCCACCCAGGCACCCTCTTCAGTTTGATTCTTATGTCCTTTTGACATGACCCTGTTTGTCTTTGATCAACATTTCTTTCTGTCCAACGAGACATGCGGGTTCAGTTCCTACTTTCCCAATTCTGGGCTTTTCCAAGGACCCTGCTTCCTTTTAGTAGGGAATGGTATTCAGAGCCAAGATCTAGATGCTAAGTGTGCTGCTGGATCCTTCCAGTAGGTAGAAGTGGGAAAGAGATATATTAACGTGTGAGCATATACACATTTTAAATTAGGACTGCATTATTAGGACTGCATTTTATGTATGGTTCTTCTTCATACCTAAAAATTGTGGCTTCTTAAGACCAACATTTTTCTAACAGTAAACTTAATAAAATGTAAGGCTTTGATGCAAGTCTTTATTTCTTACAGACTATTTCCCTTTATGTTTGTGTCAGTACTATTTTTTTAAAGATTTTATTTATTTATTTGACAGGCAGAGATCACAGGTAGGCAGAGAGACAGGCAGAGAAAGAGGAGGAAGAAGGCTCCCTGCTGAGCAGAGAGCCCGATGCGAGGCTCGATCCCAGGACCTTGGGATTATGACCTGAGCCGAAGACAGAGGCTTAACCCACTGAGACACCCAGGCACCCCTGTGTCAGTACTATTTTTATAAGGTATTTATTATACATCCTGTGTTTCTCTTTTGTACACCTTCACACACTTATCCCTAAATATTTCCACCTCTTGTTATATTTCCGTTCCTTACTTTCTCTTTCATAACAGCTGGAATCATGCTAAGTATGATCTTTCTTCCATGATTATTTTTTAGTCCGTATATCCTGGAAAACACTCCATCTGTGTTTGTAAAAAACTTTCTTTATCACGGCTGCATGGTACTTCCTTGAGTGGGTTACCATATTTGATCCACCCGGTCTCCTTTGGTTGCAGATTTGGGGTTTGCTTTTACAGATCATGCTTCCATAGCAAATGTGTTAGGAGCAACTACTGCAGACAAGGCATTGTCTGAGTATGGCTTGGTGACATTAGTGAAGAGTGAGGTGTATTTTCTGCCCTGGAAATGCTCACTGTCTTAGTGGAGGGAAGTTGTCCTAAGTGTGCTAGCCAAAGGAATGGGCTATATTGAATAGCTGAATATGATTTAAATGTTATCAGTAATTTGCAGTCTCTGCCTACCCATGCTCATAAAAGCAGGATGAAACAGATACATGGGAATATGCTGGAATCTGGCTTCCAAGGAAAAAATAAAAAGAAACCTTTTTTAAGTAGGCTCCATGGCCAGTGTGGAGCCCAACATGGGGCTTGAGCTCATGACCCTGAAGTCAACACCTGAGCTGAGATCAATAGTTGAATGCTTAACTGACTGAGCCACCCAGGTAGTCCTTATAAAGCCGACTTCTAAAAATTTTTTTATTAACATATAATGTATTATTAGCCCCAGGGGTACATGTCTGTGAATCCCCAGGTTTACACACTTCACAGCACTCACCATAGCACATACCCTCCCCAGTGTCCATCACCAAACCACCCTCTCCCTACCCCCTACCCCCAGCAACCCTCAGTTTGTTTTGTGAGATTAATAAGAGTCTCTTATGGTTTGTCTCCCTCCCAATCCCATCTTGTTTCATTTTTTTCCTTCCCTACCCCACCAAGCCCCCACATTTCTTCTCAAATTCTTCATATCAGGGAGATCATATGATAGTTGTCTTTCTCTGGTTAACGTATCTCGCTAAGCATAATACCCTCTAGTTCCATCCACGTCATCGCAAATGGCAAGATTTCATTTCTTTTGATGGCTGCATAGTATTCCATTGTATATATACCAGTTTTTCTTTATCTATTCATCTGTTGATGGACATCTAGGTTCTTTCCATAGTTTGACTATTGTGGATATTGCCTATAAAGCAGCCTTTTAAGCAGTGTAAATAGTCTTCACTAAATCAGTGTTTCATAGCTCCAACTGCTAGGTTTCATTAAGTCACTTCATTTTAATAGCACTTTCTAAAGGTAAATAGTGTTAGGGGAACGTTTCTCTTACTGGTGTTATCTAGCTAAAATACTAAGTCTGTTTTATTGATTTTATCTTTTTTTTTTTTTTTAATATCTAATTTTCACTTCCGCAAAGTAAAAACAAATATCATTCCACAACCCATTCGTGGTTCTGGGGCACCTAGTTACCCTGGTTTTCAGACGGTTTGTTTGATTTTGTTTTAGAGTCCCCACGTTTAATGCGCCCTCTATCAGGATTCCTTTTTCGCTCCATGCACTTATTGCATGGTGTTGTAGAATATTTAATGTAGACGTAGAAACATGTAATGAATATGTTGGCATTGTTACATTCATTGCAAATTATGTGTGTTATCCGTATATGATGATTACAATTTTCGGGTTTTGGTTTGTGGTTATACCTGAACTATATACATCAGCGTTCAGGTTTGAGCACAGGGACTCACGTGGCCTTGATGACCATTTTCTAACAGACTTGAGCAGCATTTGGCCTCTTTCTTTTTACAATCCCCTGCCTCATTGTGTAGGTTTGTTCCGCCTTGGAAATGCCCATTGACTATATTCCCACTTTGACGTTCATTCTGCAGTGGTCAGCCCCCTAAAACCTGTAGGTAGTCATTTTCCGAGAAAGTTTCAGATGAATACTTACTATATCTAAAGGACAGTTTTGTAAATTTTTTAAAATTTGTCTCAAGGATAGCTTACATTTTATTCTAAGTAAGCCCCCAAAAATATCCCACACCCCCCCCCCCGGCCCCATGTTATGACAAAGCTAAGAGTTTATACAGTTTTTAATAATTGTGCAAGAAATGGTCATCTTTTGTTTCATCACATATTAATATGTTTTCCCTGCACTGCTTTCTCGTAATTCTTTTTGTAATACTGTCTTGCCTTTATGGTACTTAATCTTTTAGTATTTTTTTTTAAAGATTTTATTTATTTATTTGATAGACAGAGATCACAGGTAGGCAGAGAGGCAGGCAGAGAGAGAGGAGGAAGCAGGCTCCCTGCTGAGCAGAGAGCCAGATGTGGGGCCTGATCCCAGGACCCTGAGATCATGACCTGAGCTGAAGGCAGAGGCTTAACCCACTGAGTCACCCAGGCACTCCGGTACTTAATCTTTTAAATGGTTTGTGTAATCCTAAATCTGGCATGCTACTCTGCTTCCCATACATCTCATTTCAAAACATTGCAAACCCTGCTGATTGGTTTTCAGCTTTTAGAATCACTGTATAGATGAATGCAGACTTGCTGGTGGTGGTAAAATAATCAATGTTAAGAATTTCTGAGACTATGAAACAGCTGTGGGTGACAGATAAGGAGAAGTTCAGGGGAAAGTTTGAAAGTACTGATGAGTATGGAGTTATTTAAAGTTACAAAAGTAACCAGCAGAAGAACTAGAAGGAGTTATTTAAAGTTACAAAAGTAACCAGCAGAAGAACTAGAAATAAAATAACTTTCTGACACTGAAGAGGGATAAGCAAAGTGGGGAGTAATGTCATGTCATGTCCTCATCTTTCATAAAGAGGTCATTAGATGCTTTTTAAGGTTGGCAAATCAAAAAGGAGAACCAGATGCCTCTTGGTCCACCTCCAGAGGTAACTACCAGAGGACCTAAAAGTAGAAACCTTTAAAAGTTGTCTCTTGCTGGAGTAGGGAGCTTTTGCTTTCCCTCACAGTGCCTGGTCTACACATTTGGTGTGCTACTATGTATACCAATTACTTTACTAAAAAACAAAACAAAACAAAAACACCTAGATATTTATAATAGGCTCTAAAACAGAAATATACAGAGGAGAAAATAACCTAGAGGACAGGTTTAGCTGCAAACTTATCCGTGACTAACTTATTCCATTTTCATTAATTTTAAGTAAAACACATTTTCCTTGTAACATGATGTCATCTCTAACTCATGGGATATTTTGCACGCAGGCTTAGAGGCCAAGAAACGTGCTGGTGGCAAGTTCATTGCCGTTGAGATTTAGGACTCCGTACTGCTGAGGCAGCTTTCGGCCATCTCATGTCCTGCACCAGGGTGCAGGCATCTTTGCCTACTGGTGACCAGACACAAAGCCTTGCCTATGCTGTGTGTTGCGTTAAATGTCCTCCGTGGAGGGACCACCTGTCACTCTGGTAGAGGACACTTGTGTGGAGTGTGTCTCATGAGCACCCCCCAGGCCCTCCCTCTCCTGGTTAATGTGCCCACTTCATCCCTGCCACCCTCCCTGTGCCTCTCCAGCCAGCCAAGGACAATCTCCCCTGGGTCGATTTCAGCCCAGGTGGGGGCGGTTTTCACAATCAATTTCCCTGAAAAACAAAGGGAAAGGCCAAATGCACAAGCAAAAAATGCAGCAGGATGGAAATGGCCGAGGTTATGAAACACATCTCTTTGTTTTAATCTTAGGATAATGAGGTTACAGATCTTTGGCACGCATGGTGTCCTTTCCCCTCTCCCTACCCACGACAGATGTGGCTTATTGATCCCAGCACTCATTCTGGTGACTCAGCCTTGGAAACCTTAGCAGTACTGTGGACCGGATCTAAGACAGTCAGATTTGGCATGGGGGGTGTGTCTCCTATTATTAAGATGGTTACATTCTGTCAGCAAGTAGACTTTGTGGAACTTCGCCCGCCCAAATCCATGGCATTCTGTCTGGTTCCACCAGGTCTACCCTCATACCTTGGTGTCTCTAGGACAGCCACCGCCCTGTATTCTTGGCAACCTCCTGTCCTATCCCAAACCCTTCTCTTTCTAAATATTTTTTTTTAAGATTTTATTTATTTATTTGACAGAGAGAGATCACAAGTAGGCAGAGAGGCAGGCAGAAAGAGAGGAGGAAGCAAGCTCCCCGCTGAGCAGGGAGCCTGATGCGGGACTCGATCCCAGGACCCCGAGATCATGACCCCAGCCGAAGGCAGAGACCCAACCCACTGAGCCACCCAGGCACCCCCAAACCCTCCTCTTTCTGTTTTAAAGTTAGACCACCTATAGTTTACCAGATAATTGATGGGCATTCTGCTCACTTGTCCATATTTTTTCTACCTGATTTCTCTTGAGCTTTCCTTATAACTAACACTTGCACTTCTATAGTCTGGGGGGAAAAAAGTCTTATAAGTCTGGTCTTGTTTCTGTGATAGACTATAGCTTATTTATAAAAGGACACCGTTTATTTATCATGGGCCCCACCTTGTTTATACAGCAGCTAATGCCTCCCAGCTACGACTTTCTTGGTTTATATGATTTTTAAAAATTATCACGTTCTGTGACTGCTCTCAACCAAACATACCGACTTTAGTGAGGTCTGAGGTTTAACTCCAACCACCAAAAATAACTGCTTATGGCTTTTGGAAAATGTGAACTGAATGGTGAAGGAAAGCCTCCAAGTCCTGTGTGTGTCTTTTTCCCTGTGATGCTCCCCAGCCTGAAACTGAACACCAGGAGTGTGGGCTTTCCTGGAGCTTACTTCCATCTTAGTTTGATACAGTGTTTCAGAATATTGTACTTAACTCAGTGTCATTTAACAGGAGACGTGTCAACATAGTATCTCGGGGGCCCCTGCCTGTGTGTGACTTTTCAGATCTTGTCTGCATTGCCTCATCATTATGCCAGTAGGTGTCACTGTGTACATTAAATGGAAATCGAAGATGTCATTAGTGAGAAGTTTCCAAAAGTATCATTACAGGTCTTTCCGAGAGCGCTCAATACTAAGCAAGAATGTATTTTCCCCCTTCCTATTTTTATGTTTGAAAATTGCCCTCTTAGGCTATTTTAAGAAAACATGACTGTGTTCTTTCTTTGCCCCGTCCTGCTACCTTACAACCTTGCATACAGGTGAAAATACCTGGTTGGGATGAATTTGCAAGACTCAGATGACAGTAGATAGCCATATTAATGGAAAGAGTGAAATGTTTTGCACATGTGTGTGTCACTCTTAGAGCTTTATTGCTAAGAACTTTTTTGGCAGGGGAGGAGCAGGATTTCTTCCCTCCAAATATTTGATCATCACCATATAAGAGTATCCTGTAAATAACTGCGATGATAAATCTTGTTTGCCACCTGAAGATTTTCTTATCAAGTTATTTTTAATACTGTGCAGATTAATTGGGGTTCTCTTCAGATTTCTTAATTTTTCCATAACAACAACAACAACAACAACAAAAACCTGTTCCATGATGATGTATCATATAATATTAGTGGAACTTAATTATGTAAATGTTTGAGGCTCTCTTGTTCTTCTACTTATCCCTTCAAAAAAAGAGAAAGTATTTGACTTTGTGTCTTCTGTTGATTTGGGGGGGGGAAAGAAAGATACTCATTATTCATTTATAAGTCTTTGATGTTAAGATCAGCAGTATCATAGAATATATTCTTCATTTCAGTCCTACAAATTGAGACTGTACAAGTGTTCTAGAAAGCTATGTGTGTGAGTGGGGGTACGTGGGGGTATGTGCGTGTATATGCACACACATGTGTGAATTTACTGGGGTCCGTTGTCAGAAATACTTCACTGTGACTTTTGCATTCTGAAGAAAATTGGTGTTAGTTTCAGGCAGTGTCTTAGAGAAGATTCATGGTGACTCAGGGTACCTGTGTGAAACTTGAAGGCATAGGCGTGTTGCTGTAGTGTCAGTCTTAAATCATCTTCAGCCTGATTGTCCCCCTTGTACGTCAAATGGAGGTGTGTTCTGTCTGAAGGCAAGGGGGAAATTGACTGCTAGACATAACATATACACATTTAAAACACAGTGCAGCTTATTCAAGATTCCTTTTCGTTTATAATTTTATAAATTAATAATTAAAGTCCAAGTCTCTGTAGGCAGTGTGGTGCTGAGCAGGGAGCTGTGTGCTGGGGGCAGGGGCATGGAGTTCAGGCCAGTCTTTAAGCGCTCGCCATTGTCTGTTGATGGGCAGAAAAGGGGAACAAGTGTTGTGAAGGTTAAATGTGGGTTGTGGGACACCTGGGTGGCTCAGTCGGTTAAGCGTCTGCCTTCGGCTCAGGTCATGATCCCAGACTCCTGGGATCCAGGCCCATGTCTGGCTCCTGCTCAGCAGGGAGCCTGCTTCTTCCTCTGCCTTTGACACCCCCTGCTTGTGCGCTCTGTCCCTTTCTCTGATAAATAAATGAATAAGATCTTTAAAAAAAAATGTGGGTTGTAGCTGAATCAATGATACATCATTTCTTAAAAGACAAAGTGAAATCAAAGTAAATATGAAAAAATATAAACATCTGTTAAATCTTGATACTGGGTAGATGTATCTCTTTGTACTGCTTTCTACCCACAGACTGATCTAATGGGTCTGGTTGGGGGTGTGGACATTGATCTCTTCCAACAATTCTGCAGGTAACCATTGTGCAGCCAGGAGGGGAAGCAGTTGGTGTCCAGAGCTTCATATTATAAGCGTGTAGGCCAGACGTGGTTGATGGAGCCATTCCCACATCAGAGTCCACGAACTGAATTCAAAGAACCTGTGTTTCCCATCCTTTGGTGAACATCACATATTCTTTGTTGGCGAGAGGCTTGCCGTGTATATACACTGGGTTTGGGGGCGGGGGCGCTGTCGGAGCCATTTTTTGAGAGCTGCTTTCTCCTCATGCTGTTGCCCTTGACTTGAAAGCTTTGCTCTTTGCCATTTGCACTGGAATAGCTTTCACCGCCTGCTGCCAGCCCTCACCTGGACATCTCTGCCCCACGGGAAGGAGCACAGGCTTCTCTGCTCTCCTGCTGCTAGTGTTCACAGCCACCTGACTGGGAGTTCTGTCACTTTGGAGCTAGAGGAGTAAATCCCTTGCCATCCCTGGCAACAGAGGTTCTAAGCAGAGGGTGGGCACTAGCTGTAGCAACAGTAGCTTGATGGACCTTATTTTTGTAGCTATCATAAAGCGAATGGAAATTTACCATATGCACCGGAAAAAAATGTGTCTGTCCGTGATGCTTCTGTTGACTAGTATAAAGTTCCTTCAACACTTACTTGGGCATTGACTCTGCTAGGCGCTTCCTACAGTGATGAAGGAATTCAGTGAGATCTCGGTTTTAAGGAGCATATGCTCCTAGCATAATTCTCATGGTCACAGTGGGGGGTTTCTTAAAGCCAATGATTCACTCACAGGTAGAAAAACCATTGGCCTTAGTAGAAGCAGTTTTTAAACTGTGAAATACAAGAACTTTTTAAAAAAGATTTTTATTTACTTCTTTGACAGAGAGAGAGAGATCACAAGTAGACAGAGCAGCAGGCAGAGAGAGAGAGAGAGGGGGAAGCAGGCTCCTTGCTGAGCAGAGAGCCTGATGTGTGGCTCGATCCTAGGACCCTGAGATCATAACCTGAGCTGAAAGCAGAGGCTTACCACACTGAGCAACCCAGGCACCCCTATATAAGACCTTCTTTTAAAAATTAAGAGCATGGGGTTCCTGGGTGGCTCAGTCAATTAAGTGTCCTACTCAGTTTTGGCTCAGGTCATGATCTCAGTGTCACGAGGTTGAGCACTTACTGGGCATCCATGCTCAGTGGGGAGGGGTCTGGTTGAGACTCTCTTTCTGCCCCTCCCCCC
This sequence comes from Neogale vison, assembly GCF_020171115.1. NCBI lineage: Eukaryota > Metazoa > Chordata > Mammalia > Carnivora > Mustelidae > Neogale > Neogale vison. Next base: position 178,564,241 of record NC_058091.1, read on the forward strand.
TCACATGCACTCTCTTTCGGGAGATAAATAAATCCATCTTTTAAAAAATTAAGAACTGAGAACATGCAAATATATGCATTAGAAAGTATGTTCAAATTTCAGTTCTGTGTGGCCATATGGAAATGGGTATTGTGTGGTGTTAGAAAGTATAACTGGAGAAAGGTAAAATCTTACCTGTCAAAGAACAGAGAGCCGTGATTTTATTCTTTTACTAATAAAAGTATTGCTCCCTTATTTTTTTTAAAGATTTTGTTTATTTATTTCTCAGAAAGAGAGAGAGAGGACGCACGCACATGCTGGGTGGGGGTGGGGGGCAAGCAGAGGGAGAAGCAGGCTCCCTGAGAAGGGAGCTGGACGTGGGACTCCATCTTAGGACCCCAGGATCATGACTTGAGCCAAAGGCAGACACTTAACCAACAGGTATCCCATGTTGCTCCTTTATTGGGGGGGGGTGATCTAGATATTTTAAAAAAAGACAAAATAGTGCTAATATGTGTTATGAGGGGTTATTCCATGCCTTCCATGCTCAGTTTTGGATTGCTTGAAATTGGGCTTGTTTTCTTTTCATTGAGCGAGATCCTCTTAGGTCCTCACTGTCTGCCGTGTGCTGTGGGTAACACTGAGGGGGATGTCAAAGATACATAAAATGCAGTTTCTTTCCCACGGGCATATAGGCTGTTTGAAGAGATTACAGTTGCAACAATGCAAACTAGCATATGGTTGGGACTAAAATACAAAGAGATAATACAGGGTCTTGGAATTTAGGGCAGACCAGCCTGAGGCAGAGGGGTTGGCGTGGAGTAAGTAGGTGTTTGGGCATTCTGGCCCCATTACTGCCCAAGTCCTGGGCCTCGTCCCTCCTGCTGTGTCTTTCACATACTCTTACTCCACACTCAAGGTTTCCCTGACCTCTGACTCATTCGACTTTGTCTCCTGTCACTGCTCTTTGGAGTTCATAAATTTATCTTCCAGAATCTTGACCCTCCGCCCTTTCCCTTGGAGCATCTTGGGCTCCTGTTCTATCTGACCTCAGCCTCTGGAGGTAATGACAGAGGCCAGCTGATGCCTGATCCAGGACTCTCCCCTGTAGTGGCTCATTTGGAATCATCCTGTCCTGTCTTCCTCTTACTCCCTGCCTGCCTCTGGGTGTCTTTCAAGTCTCCGTTCAGGATGTCCTCCATGCATTTCATTATGTCCATTCTCTCTCTCTTTCTTTCTTTCTTTTTTTTTTTTTTTTAAAGATTTTATTTATTTATTTGAGAGAGAGACAGAGAGAGAGAGCATGAGTGAGGAGAAGGTCAGAGAGAGAAGCAGACTCCCCGTGGAGCTGGGAGCCCGATGCGGGACTCGATCCCGGGACTCCGGGATCATGACCTGAGCCGAAGGCAGTCGTCCAACCAACTGAGCCACCCAGGCGTCCCTGTCCATTCTCTCTTTATCTCTTCCAAAAACACACACAAAAAATGTTCTTTTGCTTTCTATATCTCTGAGTCTAGGCACCATCGTCTGCTCGGGTGCAGCATAAAACAGGAGGATAATCATTGTCTCTCCCCTATTTGGGCGTTCGGCTGTTGACCAGAAACGTCTATGGCCGCTGGCCTCTGCTTCAGTGTCCTCCGCCTCCTCTGTGCTCTCTCAGAGGCATGCCACCTCCCTCTTCTGTAGGGGGCTCTCCTTTGCTTGGTCCCTCCGCTTAATGGTGAAGTTTGAATGTGCCTTTCTGAATATTTCTGCTGCCTTCTGGCCATCCCCAGTCCGAAGGTCAGACTTGTAGGTACGGTGAAGAAAAGCCCCTTCCCAGTCTCGTCCCACTCTGCCTCTTCCACCTCCGCTCCTCCACCCGTCTCCCTCCCTCCGTTCCCTCTCCTAAGACTCTGCCAAGATTCAACTCCTGTCAGCTTGTTGATGTCACACTGATGGATCATGTCAATTCTGGTTCTCCATCTTTGTACATGTTCTCTAGTCCTGGACTGTCCGTCAACGGCTCCATGGGCCACATATAGGGCCCATGTGAGCCCTGTATATGGAGAACCTTTGTCCAGCTCACAGACTTGCTCCTCTGAATCTCCTGCCTCCCTCCTCCAGATGGAGTTGGTTGTACTCACCTCTGTGCTTTTCATGTTCCCTGCTTATGTCTTTCTCCTACCAACTCTTGCACTGTTGTGACAATCACTGAACAAGCCTGTCCGCCACTGGTCTGGGAGCTGGGACCTGCAGACTGTGCTTTATGCATCCAGCGATCAGTGTACTGGGCACCTACACAGTTCAACCTTGTGGGTTTCTTTGTTTTTGTTTTTAACTATTTTTATTAACATGTATTATTTGCCTCAGGGGTAGAGGTCTGTGGGTCATCAGGCTTACACACTTCACAGCACTCACCATATCACATACCCTCTCCAGTGTTCATCACCAAACCACCCTCTCCCTAACCCCCTCCCCCTGGCAACCCTCAGTTGTTTTTTTTTTAAAAGATTTTATTTATTTATTTGACAAAGATCACAAGTAGGCAGAGAGGCAGGCAGAGAGAGAGGGAGAAGCAGGCTCCCTGCTGAGCAGAGAGACCGATGCCGGGCTCGATCCCAGGACCCTGAGATCATGACCTGAGCCAAAGGCAGAGGCTTTAACCCACTGAGCCACCCAGGCGCCCCCAACCCTCAGTTTGTTTTGTGAGATTAAGAGTCTCTTATGGTTTGTCTTTCTCCCAATCCCATCTTGTTTCATTTATTCCTTTCCTACTCCCCCACATTGCCTCTCAAATTCCTCATATCAGGGAGATCATATGAGAATTGTCCTTCTCTGGTTGACTTACTTCACTCAGCATAATTCCCTCTAGTTCCATCCATGTCGTTGCAAAATGGCTAGATTTCATCTCTTTTGATGGCTGCATAGTATTCATATATATATATATACATATATATATCTCACATCTTCTTTATCCTGAATAGAATTTTCAAACCTGGGATGTTTTTGTCCATATGTTTAATGTTGAATTTTATTTCTTAATGATCCTTAAATTTTGGTGCACCATAGTATATCTCCCATGCTCTATAATTAAAAACATAATTTTTCTGTGAATCTGTTTGAAGAGAGAATGTTTCTAAATTTTTATACTTTTGATAACCTCCTGCATTTGTGGCATCAGTCGATTTGGTGGACTCTTTTTTATAATTAAAATGCTCCATTTTCTCTGCAGGTATGTTCTGGTTTTCTTCTTTTCCTAGGTATACAGTACTTTCCAATAACTGCATTAAAAGATGTATAAATGTATATTAAATTAAAAACAAGAATTTATGAATATTGTATCTAGTTGGTCCTAGAGTTAAATGGTATAGTAGGGACAGGAAATACTATGTTTGGTTTTTGCATCCTTCATAAATTCTTGAGTTACATGGATTAAATCTAAAATAGTTTTAACTTTTTTTTTTTAATTTAATTAAGTAAGTTTTGCTTCCAGTGTGGGGCTTGAACTCACCCCTCTCAGATCAAGAGTCACATGCTCCTTATGGAGTTAGTCAGATGTCCGAGGTGTAACGTAGTTTTAAAAACTAGAGCAAGAAAAGCTTGAGAATGATAGGTTGTTGAAGTCACACAATTACCAAATGGAATCATTAAATTCCATCCCATCATTAAAAAATATGGGTCTGTTTCTTAATTTTTTAAGGTTATTACATGTTTTTAAAGGTTTATTTATTTGAGAGAAAGAGAGTGTGCACGCATGAGTCGGGGGAGGGACAGATGGAGAGAAGCTGAAACAGATTGGGTGCTGAGCAAGGAGCTGACCGGGGGCTCAATCCCATGACCCTGAGATCATGACCTGAGCCAAAATCAAGAGTCTGATGCTTAACTGACTGAGACACCCAGGTGCTCCTTTATTTCTTTATTTGAGAGAGAGAGAGGGAGGGAGAGCTCAGGGTTGGAGGGTAGGCAGAAGGAGAGAATCTCAGATACCCTCCCTGCTGAGCATAGAGCCCCACATACAGTTCTGTTCCACGACTTTGAGATCACAACCTGAGCGGAAACCAAGGATCCAACGCTCAACCAGCTGAGCCACCCAGGTGCCCCAGGTTATAAAATGTTTTCATGCCTTTTTATAAATCTAAAATTATATGCTTCTTGGCTTAAAAAAATGATCTTAAAGTTATACTTTTGTCTCTGTGTTATAGACTCTTAAATTACTAGTGATTTACATAGTCATCAGATAACCCAGCTTCATGTATTTAATCCAATTCAACATGCTGTTTACAAAATGAATTCTGGGGGCACCTGGCTGGCTCAGTGGGTTAAAGCCTCTGCCTTCCGCTCGGGTCATGATCTCAGGGTCCTGGGATCGAGCCCCTCATCAGACTCTCTGCTCAGCAGAAAGCCTGCTTCCTCCTCTCTCTCTGCCTGCCTCTCTGCCTACTTGTGATCTCTGTCTGTCAAATAAATAAATAAATATTTTTAAAAATTAAAAAATTAAAAAAAAAATAAAATGAACTCTGTAGGGTGCCTGGCTGGCTCCCTTGGAATATCATGCATGAGTCTGAGCCCCATGTTGAGCATAGAGCTTACTTTAAAAAAAATGAAATGAGGGGCTCCTGGGTGGCTCAGTAAGTTAAAGCCTCTGCCTTCAGCTCAGGTCATGAATCCAGGGTCCTGGAATCGAGCCCCGCATCGGGCTCTCTGCTCGGCAGGGAGCCTGCTTCCTCCTCTCTCTCTCTCTCTCTGCCTCTCTGCCTACTTGTGATCTTTGTCAAATGAATAAATAAAATCTTTAAAAAAATGAAATGAAATGAAAAACAATACAATACTTTGTGGCCAAGGGAACATAATTAAGAATGCTAAATGTTTTTTCATCGATATTAAATCTGAGGCTTGTTTTTTGTTTGACTTTGACTTAAACTGCCTGGAGTTTCATTGGGAAAAATGCCTCTGCTTTAGCGTTTGTATATGTTGAAGACATCCCAGTGCCCCAGGCACACTCCCAGTGGCCATCAGCATCTACACCACACCCACCACCCCCGACTCTTACCAGTTACACAGTCAGCTCCTAGAGGCCTGGGGAGGGTATTAGCTCCCAGGAGGCATTTTAAGAAAGTGTGGAAGAACAGAGATGTTTCAGTTCAGAAAACTTCTTCTGAGTCCTGAATGTCCTCTGTGGAACTGTATGCTAGGACACACAGTGTATATATAGCCCCATTCCAACCATATGGATGTAAAACAGGACTACCATAGACGAGTTCGATTTCAGGATTGGTTGGTTTGTTTTAATAGGTAAGAATCCTGATTTCATCTTGAGGGCATCTGCAAGGACTGGAAAATGGAAGGAGATGGGGGGCTGGCAGGTCAGTGCCTTAGTTCCTGACATTTGGGTTCATGGTGCCAGTACCCATGAGAAGCCAGTACCCAGTGATTCTTGATCTTCACTGTGTTGGTTAGGGTTTGCCCTGAATCAGCTACTCATTCAGGAGTTTGGTAAATACAGGTACTTCCGGTTAACTGCATCCAAAAGTCTTTATAATAGAACATCACAGCTTGGCCCTGGAAACACCTGTTTGGAGATCTGCCCAGGTTTTCTGAGCACAAGTTTACTGTTCTCACTTTCCAGCTCAGATGTTACTCCTGTCTGTACGATTATGTGTGTAATTATGGTTTTCAGGTTCTGGGACATTCCTTCAGATTTCAAATGTAGATGAATTTCACCTGGCCATTCTTTTTCCCTTTTTTTTTTTTTTTTTTTTTTAAGATTTTATTTATTTATTTATTTAACAGAGATCACAAGTAGGCAGAGAGGGAGAGGAAGGGAAGCAGGCTCCCCGCTGAGCAGAGAACCCAATGTGGGGCTCCATCCCAGGATCCTGGGATCATGACCTGAGCCAAAGGCAGAGGCTTTAACCCACTGAGCCACCCAGGTGCCCCCTCTTTTTTCCTTGTTAAACTCAGACCCGTCATCTGGTCCACAGAGTTGTAGATGTCTCAGGATTAATCATTCAGCCACAATTAAGTAGCTACTCTGGCAAGGCCTCTGTTATGCCCTGGAGAGAGAATCAGAGTAACGGTTAAGCGTCAGGGAGTGGATGTGTATATAAAGTCAAGTGCATGTAAGGCAGGGAGTCCCAAAGACAGCATGTATCTATGAAGAGCTCTAAGACCACAGAATGTGCACGGGGTGGCGTTCTTCTCCGTGGTTAGGTGACCACATAACTTACCATCTAAACTGACGTACTTTCGGAAGTAAAAGGTGGCAGCCTGGATCATTGTGCTGGGTTAGTAGTGGTAAATCAGGGGGGAAGATGGGGTACATGGTCACTCTGCCCACTTATCACCCCACGCCTGGCTTGCCCTGCTTTCCACCATGCTGACTATGTCTATCGTCTGTCATCATGCCCCTTACATGGTTATAACCTCCAGTTGTTTTGTACCGTAATCATTGTGAGTACAGCAAAACGGATTTGATTTGAGTCCATTTTTTGTTTCCATTCAGGCTTAGGGCACAGTGTGCGTGACGCGAGAGTGTTTGGAAAATAACACGTGGTCTGTGGTTCGGAAGCCCTGAGTTTACACGTGCCCTAAGGCATAGGCTTTGGCGTGGGTGATTGAGAAGGAAGATTTTCTGCTTGTGATCTCACTGTACAGAAAAATGCAGCTGAAGCATTTTATATGGTGTGATTTATGAAATGGCAAAGCTTAGACTATTTCTTGAAAAGTTTAGCATGTTTGAAATAAACACACTTCACCCTTTTCTGCTTTTCTGTTGACTGTTTCTCCTGATGGAAGCTGATACCCTAAGTACAAAGTCAGCTACAGTGGAAAGTCCCTTGTCCAGACCCCTGTAACTTCCCCGCTGGAGTCCTGGTGGTGCGGGCTTGGGTTTGGGCCGGGGATTGGTCGGTGTGCGATCACCCAGTCAGCTCCGCTCTGTGCATGCTGGCCGGGCAGTGTGTCTTCAGCCAGGCTCAGGTCTGAGGGGGAGGCCCCTGCACAAAACAGGTCACAGTTTGAATGGAGTGTTATTGGAGGCCAGAGGAGAGCAGTGGCCTTTACCTGAAAGAAAAAAGAGGAAAAAAAAAAAAAAAAAGGGAGAAGGAAGGGAAGGGAAGGGAAGGGAGAGGGGAACGGAGAAAGGAAGGAGGAGGAAGGAAGGAAGAAAAAGAAAGGAAAAGAAAAGAAAAGGGAAAGCAAAAAAAAAAGGGAGAAAGAAAGAGAAGGAAGGGAGAGGGGAAAGAAGAGGAAAAGGGAGGAAGGAAGATGGAAGAAAAAAGAAAAGAGAGAAAGAAAGGAGGGGGAGAGGAAGAAAGAAAGGGAGAAAGAAAGAAAGAAAGAGAGAGAAAGGGGAAGAGAAGGACCAGAGGGAGTGAGGGAGGAGGGAGCTTGGTAAGGGGACAATGGGAAGCCGATGCAGTACGTCTGAAGACCCTCCTATTACTCAGACTCCATTTTTTTGGTTAGTCTATGGGGTTTTCTTTGCTTTTCTCTTCACTTTTTTCTTTTCTTCCTGTGCTCTATGCCTTGAGATTCTTTTGCTCTCTACCCTAAGGGGGAAAAAATTTTCTTTTTTTAGAGATTTTATTTATTTGTCAGAGAGGGAGAAGGAGAGAGCACAAGCCGGGAAAGTGATAGGCAGAGGGACAAGCAGGCTTCCCGCTGAGCAAGGAGCCCGATTGGGGGACTACATCCCAGGACCCCGAGATCATGACCTGAGCCAAAGGCAGAGGCTTAATAGACTGAGCCATCCAGGCATCCCTAAGAAAATGCTTTTAACGGAAAGTCTCCGTAAGGAGATAGGAAGGAATAGACCATAGTGATTTAACATTTATTAACCACTTTCTTAGGGTCGGAAAAGATGGGAGGTACTTTATATGCATGATCTCATTTACTTCCAAAAGCAATTCTTTAAGGTTCATCTGCTCTCAGCATCTCCTTTTATAGATGAGAGGCAAGTGGGGCAGTCCGTGGAGGCTAAACAACTTGGCTAGGGTCACACAGTAAGTGGCACGGACAGGATTCGAACCTGCAGCCAGCCGTGGGCACCTGCCCACTCTTTGTCCTACAGCTGCCTTCCCAGCACTTGGATACGGGCTGCTGGTGCTACAGGCAGAGATCGGTGGGGCCTGTGTTTTAACTCATACTGATTCATAAGCAAGAAAGTTACTCTTTCTCATGTAGCTTTTAATCCTATTCCGTGTCCTCTAGTCCCCTAGAAAATTCTCCAGAAGCTTTAACTTGGCTTCACTTTCAGCCAGTCTCTCTGTAAGGAAAAGAGCTGGCTTCAGCCTCAGAACGTTCCACAAGAAACACACCTTAAAAATGAATATTTCTTGGGGCGCCTGGGTGGCTCAGGGGGTTACAGCCTCTGCCTTCGGCTCGGGTGATGATCCCAGGGTCCTGGGATCGAGCCCCACATTGGCCTCTCTGCGCAGCAGGGAGCCTGCTCCCCACCCCACTCCGCCTGCCTCTCTGCCTACTTGTGATCTCTGCCTGTCAAATAAATAAATAAAATCTTTAAAATATATATATTTCTTTTCATACTCATCTTAAAGTTATCATTACATTTTTTTGAACTAGAAAAGCTACTTATGGAAAAATAAGTCCAAAGAGGATGCAGATGTGTCCTGGTTGGGAGGTGTGCGGTGTCTGGGAATTCATATATCAGGAGACCACTCCCAACTCAAAGGAGGAATTAAAAAGGAAAGATAAAGGCCAGACAACTCTCAGGGTGAAATTTTCATTTTTTTTTCCCCCTAGAAGTCCGGGAGGACTGGTAATTTTGTCCCTTGTGGTGTTTTCCTTTTCCTGTGTGTATGACAAAATATTGGGAGTTTGGCTTAATGACCCCTATTCCAAACATGTACTGATTTAAATTTCACACTCATCTGTCTTCAATGCCGTGGAAATAGCAGGTAGTTACAGCTGTTCTCTTCAGAACTGAAAGGAACAATTTGTATGCAGAGGGCCATAATCTGGTATTTTAGTTCTTAGAAATTCCTATATTCTCTGATTTATAAGTTTTAAGTGTTTTTCAAGTTACCCATTTTTCCCCCTGACAGTGTAATAAGCATCAAAGAAACGCCCATTTAAACTTCTTTACCCAGTGGCATAAAAGTTTTCCACTGAGCAGTTACAGCTCACTGAGTGGTAATTCCATTTTTCTTTTGGAAAGGACAGCACAATTAGATTTTAGTAAGATTGAGACTTCAGTGTCTCTTGGTGCATTTGTGAGGACAGATTCACGAGTAGTTTGCAAGTGTTCATGGACAAATCAGCTTAGGAATCCATTGATACCAGCACAAATAGATTGTCCTCATCACCACGTAGACAAAACAGTCAGGAGATGGGGTTGGGGCGGTAAGTACTAGTGGCAGGATATAATGAAGTTGTATTCCATTAAGCTCTTGTGTACGGGGGGCAAAATGTCATCACCTGAATGTGGCTGCATTTCTGTGATACAACCTCATCTGTTCCGTCAACTAGTTTTGCTCTGATCAATAAGCAGTTTTCTGTGGCCTTTCACTGCTGTCAGATGTCATTGAGTGATGTAAATGCACGTCAGAAACTAGAAACTTGACAGCTCCCTCGGAGTGGGAAGGGAGAGAGAAGAGGGAAATTGCTGCGGGAGACGTGGTTGACAGCTGACATCTCGGGTAACTGATGGGATGCCGGCAGCCGGCCCTTGTCCCATATAAACACGAAGGAAAATGATCCTGGGACGTGTAAAATGCAGAACAGATGTTTTAAAATAATTGAAGGGAGAAATTATTATTGTAAACTATAGCATAGTGCTTGTGTAGATTGTTTATATGAGTTCTACCAAGAATAATTGGTTGCTGTTAGTTTTTGACTAAGAACAATGAAGTCAAGTGAAAATACGGTATTTCTGTCCATGTTCTCCATCACCTACTGCCAAAACTATAATTAGGAAACTTTGTGTCAGTCCAGAAAGAGATGTAGCCAAAAAGACATTTATTGTAACCGTACCCATGCAATGGGAGATTAGGGAGCAGGAGAAGGAAGGAAAGGACAGTATATGTCCTCATACGGAGAGACTGCCGAGGACCACTGCTAAGTTAAAAAGCAAGAGATAGATGAATGTGGAATGTGGGCCTTTTGTGTAGAAGGGAAGCACGTAAGACTGACTCAGTTCACAAATGCACGTAGCTGGGCTGGAAGGACTGTTTGTGGTTGGTACCCAGAGACAGAGTGACACGTGTGATTTGGTCAAAGCGTGATCCGGGTTTCAAGGGAGACGTCACTGTTTATCGTTTCATATCTTTTTTTTTCTTAAGCTTTTTTTTTTTTAAAAGATTTTATTTATTTATTTATTTGACAGGCAGAGAATACAAGTAGGCTGAGAGGCAGGCAGAGAGAGAGAGAAGGAGGAAGCAGGCTCCCTGCTGAGCAGAGAGCCCGATGCGGGGCTCGATCCCAGGACCCCGGGATCATGACCTGAGCTGAAGGCAGAGGCCTTAACCCACCAAGCCACCCAGGCACCCCTTTTTTTAAGCTTTTAAAATCAAAAGAATGTATTACCTGTGTGAGATACTGAATTACTAAGACATTTATTTATTTCACATTGAAAATTGTCTTCAATGCTCTAAAAGAAATGCAGTCATTACCCTCTGAACCAAGCACACTCAAAGAGCACCCTGGGTACGTTCTTCATTAACAAAGCTAAAGAAAGGCATTCAGGTATATTAGAATGAGAGGTTGTTAAATACTAGCCTATATCATTTTAATATCATTGACTAAAACTCAGGGACATTCAGGTGATGAAAGTCATGACCTATTATTTGCTGAGCGCTTACCATGTGCTAGACATGGTACTGAGTACTTTATAAACATTATCTTATTCAAATCCTCACTAGGAAAATGCTATCTCTACTTAACAGGTGGAAAAACTGATGCACGGCGAGCTTAAATAATTTACAGTGGACACATGGCCAGTAAATGGGAAAGGTGGGATTTGAACCCACTTCTTTGGTCTCCTGAGAGAAGTGTGGCATGTGTATCAGAGTGGAGAGAGCTATAAACCACAGGGCTGTGTGTATCCTATGGGGATGGTTGCCTTAAGCTGGTGCCTGCCCGCATCAGTAGAGTGCAGTGTGAAAGCTCTGGGTGTCTTCACTGTCCCCAACAGGCTGGTTTCCTTGTTAAGATGACATTGACATGGGGCACACTCCTTCCAGCTCCCACTTCCACCTTAGTCTTGTACTTACCATGGGTTCATCTCTTTGTTTGCTCTGAATTCCATGGTGGAGAGACCAGGCCCCTTTCGCTGCCCCCTGCGTTCAGCTCAGAGTCTGGCTCATAAAAATATTTAATAAATATAGTTGAGTCTTGACCACCACAGGGGTTCAGGATGCCGGCTTCTCCCACACAGTTGAAAAGCCACCTATACCTTTCGACTCCCCCAGAACTGAACTCCCAATTGCCTGTTGAAGACCCAAAGCCTTACGGGGAACAGTCAACTAACATGTTTTGTCTGCTCTATGTATGACATAGTGTATTATTACAATAAAGGAAGCTAGAGAAGACTTTAAGGAAAATCATAAGGAAGAGCAAATAAATTTATTGTGCTGTATTTGAAAAAAATCCACAGGTAGGTGGACATGTGCAGACCAAACCCGTGTTGTTCCAAGGTCAGCTGTACTTGCCGGGAGGGGGGGGGGATGACTTCTATTCAGAGGCAGACCCTATAGTAGTCACGAGATTACACTGGGGAGGTTATCTTGTGCAAACTACCTAATGGAATAATTCTTTCGAGGGCATGCCTTTTTCCCTAATGAGGAATGCAGCACTGAGGCCAGAATGGATTGAGAGCTTGTAGGTTCAAGGCTAAAAGATATCAGTTTATCCTATAAATAGTCGACCATCGACTTCACTCTTGGGAGTAACAGCTGTAAAGGCAGAAGATTAGGAAGTTAAGAAAATCACCAGAGATAAGGTTTACTTTGACGATGGGAAACTTAATTGAAAAAATCCAGCAGAACAAAGTTGCTTTAAGACATTAATCCTGCCATTGTGATGTTCAGGATTTGAGATACTCTGCCTAGTGTCTGAGTGCCTTGAGACCTTCCCCTTCTGGGCTACAGGCCAGGCTGTTCTGTTCGTGTCCACTCCATTTCTCCTCTTGTGTATTTTCGTTTTTACTTTTGAGATTCTTTTCCTCTTAATTTCAAGACCAAGGTTGTAAGAATATGGGAAGAGGTTCCAAATTAGGGCCATCCCCACTACTTCTCCATCCTGGAATCTGACAGGCTTTGATGAGCAAGAGGTTGGGGTTAGGGGGTTTAGGTAGGGTCAGCTCTAGTGAGGAGACAGGGTGGGCAATCCTGACCATGTCCCCTTTCAATCAGATTTCAGTGCAAGTGGGGAGTGTGGGGGGAAAGCCGCTAACACACACATGGGAAACTGCTTTGGTTATATTCAGTCTGCTCCCTGCCGGTCCCCTTTCCTAGGACGGGCCTCCGGAACCTTCTCCGTGCTCGAGGCAGTTTCTACAATGCATGAATAGGCTGCAGATACGTTTGCTGAATCTCCACAACCATGTCACCTTCTCCCAGCGTAGGAACCGGGACCTTGGTTGGAACTCCCCTCTTAGGCACTGGAGGCCTGTCACCAGCCTCGTCATTGCAAAGTTTTGACTGGAACCCAAAGTTGAACATTGTAACATGTAATCCCTGTCACTAATAGATGACATTGCTTTAGCCTGATGAACCCTCATTTGGAGATTATAGGTTATGGCCCATCTCTATATAGAGCCCTATTATTAGATTAGCCTGTGGAGTTAATCTGGGGACATCACTGTTCTCCCGCACAGTATCTTTCATGGGACAACTCAGATAGTTCCCCTCATTCACAATTCTGCTCCCTCAGTGGGTTAACCTCGCTGGTGATTCTGGCATTGCTGTGTCCATTTGCTTTGATGAAGCAAATGGTGATCGTCTCTCTGCCTTTCCTCTTCCTTGTTCCCGCTCTCGCACCCCTACGTTTTCTTGATGTTTCCTCTGCGAACACCTGCAGGCTGCTGAGTTGCATTGCTTCTGTCGCCCAGGAGGGGGCTCCACACCTAGTGGGTGAGCTGGAGGACCCCTAGCTCCCTCGCCTCCCCTCCTCAGACCGGAGCCCACAGCCCCAGAGTGGTTTGCTCTGTCCTCTCCTCGTAACTGCAGAGCAGCCTTCTCGCTGTCTTTCATGGATGAGGAAGGGAGAGAAGGCTTTGACGAGAAGGCTCTTAAAACGTCCTCCAGACGTCATTTTAAAAATATCTAGTTATCTAGTTTTTTTTTTTTCAAACTTTTAAAAGCCCAGGGTATTTTTTTTTTTTAAGATTTATTTATTTATTTGAGAGAGCGAGCACAAGCAGGGGGAGCTGCAGGCAGTGGGAGGTTCCCCACTGAGTAGGGAACCTGATGTGGGGCTTGATCTTGGGACCCTGGATCATGACCTGAGCCAAAGGCAGATAATTAATTGACTGAGCCGCCCAGGTGCCCTAAGGGCCCAGTTTAAAACTTGTTGTATGACTGAGTCCATTTTTAATTCACCATGGTGTAATTACTAAGTGCTTACACGAACAAGTGAAGAAATATTACCTTTTTGATGTGGACCTTTGGAAAAGACATCAACACCTTCATAGTCCATCTCCATCCTCCAAACTTCTTAGAATCCATTATTTTGCAGTCAGAGGGATTCTTGTGGCCATCTCATCCAGGCAGCTCCTGCTCCTTTGGTAAAGGTCAGGGGGTCCTTAATGTGGCCCAAGAGGCCCAGCATGATCTGGCCCCTGCCTCCCTACAGGCTGTTCTCGGTCCTTCCGCCCCGGGTCCCGGTTGCTCAAGTGCATCTGCTACTTTTGTTAAACGAACCTTCCCCTCAGACTCAGCTCCAGCTCCTCCTTAGGTCTCCAGTCTTCTTGGCTTTCTCAGAAACTGAGGTCTATCTGGCTGTGGTGTTGGACGCTCTCTGGGCCATCTGCCCTTGCCTTCGGAGCATTTGTAAGACTGCATGTCGTGCTGTTAGTTCTGTGTCTCCAGCCCATGGTGACACGCAGAAGTGATCCATACGTTCTTACTGAGTAAGTAAACTGTAGCCAGAAGTGAAGGCAAGTGATGTGTCTCTTATCTATGGCTACTTAATATCAGAATTAAGACAAAACTCACAGAACTTTCCACTGTCTGGGTTTTGTTTCTTTATTAGCAGCAGTCTGTGTCCACACATGTGACTTGCTCATTCTGATTGTCTGAGGAAAATGTGCTCCCGACATTCCTTCCAGGGAGACCTGGATCTCTGTGTTCTGTCTCCTGCTCCTCTGTGGGACTGGTTCCTTCTGGCACATTCCTCGTGCCCTTATTTAGGGATCATCCAAAGCCCTTCTCTGCTGTCTTGGTGTTTTAAGGCTAGAAGTTAATGTTGACCCATTTGTCTTAATTCTCTCAAGTGACTCTTTCAGGTTCCGTGTTTATAATTGCTAGTGCTTTTGTATCTTAGGAGCTTTTACGCTGAGTCCCAATCTCGGTGCTTCCTTGTAAAATGCTTTTGTTTTGAATAATAGATCTGGGGCCTTGACTCTATCCATCTCAGATTCTATGGTTGGGTGTTCCTATGGCTTAATGACATGCTGCCCTGGTTGACTCACTTTAAAGAAAGAGGCTGTTTACTTAACAGTGGCATGTCGTCTGTTTTCCCAAAATACAATCTCTGGCCAGAAACTGGGTTGAATTGTAATCCCTCCTTACATAAGCTGCCTGGAAACTGTCAGTTCAGCCTTATCTGGTGGGTGATTTGGGATGCTGGGTCATTATGCTTGCATGGCAAACTCCTAGTCATGATTCTTTTTCTTGGTCCTAGACTGTACAGAAAATTTACTGGCTGGTCTTAATTTTGTTATTGGGATCGACAAAACTTCACAGCAATCCCTTCTCATTTGCTCTACAAATACTTACAGTCCGCTCCGCTGGGGTAAACATATCTCCTTGCTCCTCAGGTGCCATAGGAATAGACCTCAGGTCTTGTGGTGGCTTCTCCACAGAAAAGACTGTCTCATGTGACAATGACATTCTGAAAATGTGGCATCCAGACCCAGCGCAGTACACATTTAGATGGGTGACTCAGTACAGACCTGGTATACAGGTTTTCAATTTTATTATAGAATTAAGGAAGAAACATATTGTTGGCTTGCTTGCTTCTGTTTTTAGTTTTTTTCCAGTGGCTCCACACTTTCTTTCTTTTTTTTTTTTTTTAAGATTTTATTTATTTATTTGACAGAGAGAGAGATCACAAGTAGAGGAAGAGGCAGGCAGAGAGAGAGGGGGAAGCAGGCTCCGTGCTGAGCAGAGAGCTCAATGTGGGGCTCCATCCCAGGACCCTGAGATCACGACCTGAGCCCAAGGCAGAGGCTTTAATCCACTGAGCTACCTAGATGCCCAGCTCTGCACTTTCTTGTCCCACCTTAATGGAGGAGGATTTGAAGAAACCACTGCAGACTGGTTTTTAGTTTGCAGATAATGGTGGTAGTGAAAACACTCATCATCACTTCCCAGCCCTTGATGTAAGAATTCTGTCCAAAATCCATCAGCCTACATTCTAGAAATCATGAAGTTAAGTTCTTTACATATCATCGAAATTGATCTAAAATTTAGAATGGTTGCTGCCGCTGTATGGTGTTCAAGGTAAATAATCAGCACTATTTTGAATGATGCCGACAAACCAAAATGTTAAGAACAATGAAGATTTTTCCAGAAAGTGGAAAAAGTCACAGAGACAAGGACTCCTATGCCTTTATTCAATAATTAATTTTGCAAAAAGGCTGCCCATGATGGTATTGTGGAGGACAGACCGCTGCATGGTTATGAGGCTTTTGAAAAGTCATTTGTTTTTCTGATCCTTAGTCTTTTTTCTGCAACATGATGACATTCACCTGCTCCTTGTGCCACTCGTGAATTATTAAATAATATCACCATACTGAGATAAGGACAATTAACTGATTGATATGTGACTGTTCAATGTCTCAGAGGCATTTTAGCTTGGGGATGGTGGTACCATTCACAGAATTTGTTGTTTGCCCAAGACCAGTGTTAACTGCCCCATAGTGAAAGCTCCACTATTTGCCGATAAATGGAAAGCCAAAGTCTGTAATTTGGATGACTCCCAAAGAAGTTGTATTTCCCATTTATATCTACAACTATTGCTTAATAGGCATTTTGGAAGATTTGGTTTATATCATTGGGTTAACAGTTCCATTTATTGGTTTATATTAATTATATCTTTCTTCTTGAATCAGTTTTAAGCCTTAGAAGCTTGTGTATGTTACTGAACTTAGCAGGAATTAGGAATTTAATAAATTTAATAATTATTATAATAATTAAATTAATAAATTTAATAAATATTTCATAATAAATATTTCATAGAGCTGAAAGAATACTTGTTGGCCGTCTAGTTTAACATTCTCACATATTTACAGATGGAGGGAAAAAGGAAATCCGGGAAATGAAGTGGTTTACCAGAGTCACAGAGTCCTGAAGAAAGAGCAGAGGGACATTTCGGAAATGTCATTTCTTCCTCTTTAGAACTCACAGCACCGCCTTTGAATAAAGTTTAAACAAGGATGAAGACGTGTGTTTTAAGAGAGCACACTTTATATGCTATTTTAAATAGGTCTCTCCACATAGAAATCCAAGGGTGTGTATGTCTAATCTGTAGAAAAATTTATTTTATGCTCTAGGTGCAGTTACAACTTTTTGCCACTTATTAAGACTTCAGAGATACAAACCAGTAGCTCAGTAATTGCTTTCTTGAATCTGCCTGTAATAATTACATTTAGTAAAGCTGTATCGAAAATTAGAAAGGCAGAGACTAATGGAAAACTAGATTTTTCACTGAATTAGAAAGCAAGACAATCCATATATTGACAACACTTCAAGTTGAAACAGATCAGGAAAACTGTTTTGGACTGTTTGTGCAAAGCGGCAAACCCAGGCCTGATGGGCAGTGGCATCCGCATTTTATGGAAGCAGAGAAACTCCAAGAGATCTCATGTAAATCAGCATGTTGCAAGGAGAGAGTCCAGGTCTGATTTAGATCCAAGTCTTTTGAATCCTTTAAAGCCTGGAATTTCCCCTTGGTACTAACAAAGAAGTAAAAAATGAAGAATTGTGTTAATGAAGTAAGAGTACCTTCAAATTAAAAACAAAACTCACTTGGGGGTCCTGTCTTGCAATTAGGAAGATTACCTGGACAAGAAAATGACGGACAGGCTTCCCATGGCTTGCTTCTGTGGTGGTTTGTCGTGTTTTGACTTTGTGGCCAGAAAAACTAGTCATTTTAGTTTTACTGCATTTAATAAACCATATTAAAGATTTTATTTATTTATTTGACAGACAGATCACAAGTAGGCAGAGAGTCAGGCAGAGAGAGAGGAAGAAGCAGGCTCCCCGCCGCAGAGCAGAGAGCCCGATGCGGGGCTCCATCCCGGGACCCTGAGATCATGACCTGAGCCGAAGGCAGAGGCTTTAACCCACTGAGCCACCCAGGTGCCCCTGAGAAGCTATGTTAAAGGGATCCCAACAGGATATCAACTCAGAATGGTTTAGATATCAGGGGAAAAATTACAGCTGAAATACAATATGTTAACTAAAAAAAGCAAAACAAAATCGATAATTCTTTTTCAGCTATGAGGTGGACAGTACGATTTTGCACAGTAGCCAAGACAGGGTCCCAGTGACCTCGGATGCTTCAGCTCCCCCTCCTGGCACCAGAACGGCCACACACTTCACGGGCAGCAGGTCATTGAGCCCCTGTACTGTGGAGGTACAAAGTTATAGAGCCTTAGAAAAATGCCTTTAAAAGGGCTTGATGCTACGTGCCACACTATCATGGATATACCCTAGGTGAGTCCCTCTGATAAGGAACTGATGGTCACGTCCATCCTGTCCTGAGAATGAATGCATGTGTTTGTTTGCTCACAACCTGTGGCAGTGGGTTGTGTCTCACTACCATAAGAAGAAACCTCTAGAAACTAGGGAATTCAGGCAAATAATCATATACAGATGATAGCATTTGCTTTCAGACCAAGGAAGAAAGACGGGTGAGCATTTTGTAGAAGGAAAGGTAGCCGGTGGAACCTGAAACTAGCTAGAAGGCGTGTGTTCTAGTCTCTGTGAAAAACCACAATCTGGTCCAGATCAACCCGGAGCTTCCATTTCGTGGAGTCCCCTGATTTCAGAGCCAGAAACTGTGCACGAGGTGGAGGAGGAGTAGGGGAGGAGCAGGGTTGTCTGCTTTGAGAACTGATTTGCTGTTTGGTTAAGGGAGAGGTCATGGAAGGCAATTCACTGAACAGAATCTGATCCTGAAGACAGTGGTTTTGAACAGTGAGGTGAGCATGCCCGGTTAGTTGCAGATAAGTTACCATTTGTGGGCCCTCATCAGCGTGTAAAGCATGGCATGGAAATGTGCACTTTGCACAGGCTCTGCCTCAGAGCAGACTTAGAGAAAAACACCTCTGCAAGCAATATGCAGGGGCCATGCATAAGAAAAATAGTATGCACGGGATTGAGCTGAGAAACGACTTTCCTGTCTCTTTAGCTGATCAATGCCAGAGAAGGACTTGGAACCCAAGACATCTGTTTTACAATTTTTTGTTTTTCGTTTAAAACATTTTCACTCAGAATTTTAGAGAAGGCTGTGAAATACCCACCTTCAGTGAGGAAAAACTGCTAGGGGAAAAAACCCTGAAAAGTGAACAAAAAAACCTTATCTGTTCCTTGAAAACATCTGGGTATTTTTTTTTCCCCATCTTTTTTTGGTACATATGTACATACACTGTTATGATCATGTATTTACTTTTTTTTGTTTTTTTGGTTTGGTTTTTTTTTTTTTTTTTAAGTAATCCCTACACCCAGTGTGGAGCTTGAACTTACAACCCTTAGTTCAAGTCATATGCTCCTCTGACTATGCCAGCTGGGTGAGCCTTTCAAAAAGCAAAACACTGTACTCTTTTTATAGGCAACTCATGAATCACTGAACTCTACCTCTGAAACTGACAATACATGCTATGTTAATTAATTGAATTTAAATAAAATAAAATTTTTTTTAAAAGTGTACACTATGTAGCCTACGCTTGTTTAAAAATTTTAACAAGGATAACAGTACCATTTTGTGTTAATAAATCTGAGACATGATATGAATGTGCTGTCATGTATCATCCCTTTATTTATTTTTTTAAAGATTTTATTTATTCATTTTACAGACAGAGATCACAAGTAGGCAGAAAGGCAGGCAAAGAGAGAGGAGGAAGCAGGCTCTCCACTGAGCAGAGAGCCCGATGCGGGGCTCGATCCCAGGATCCTGAGATCATGACCTGAGCCGAAGGCAGAGGCATTAACCCACTGAACCACACAGGCGCCCCGTATCATCCCTTTAAATACTAGGTTGTTACAGTTGTTTTTAATTACAAATATGCGTTTTTCACTTTTTTAAAAAAAGTAATCTCTGTACCCAATGTAGGGTTCAAACTCACCACCCTGAGATTGAGAGTCACATGCTTTACCCACTGAGCCAGCCAGGCGCCCCTTACTTTTTCACTTTTAAAAAGTCATATTTTGGGGGCACCTGGGTGGCTCAGTCATTAAGTATCTGCTTTTGGCTCAGGTTATAATCCCAGGGTCCTGGGATCAAGTGCTGCATCAGGCTTCTTGGTCACTGGGGAACTTACTTCTCCCTCTGCCTGCCTCTCCCCCTACTTGTGCCCTCTCTCTTTTTCTGACAAATAAAATCTTTTAAAAAATAAAAAATAAATAAAAGTCATATTCCAATTTCAGTGTGGTGCTGGTATGTTGAGCAAATAATTCATATCAGTATGTGTTCATATATTTGTTGAGAAATAATCTTCCTTGGGCATTTTTTTATTCTCTTTCCATTCTCTGTGTGTGTCTTTTCAGATGAGTTTACTTTTGCAGTAGACTCATGAAAAGTTACTTAATGGAAAAAAAAAAAAAAAGAAAAGGAAAGTTACTTAATGGAACTAAAGTAACTCTTCTTTCTTTTTACCCAGAATATTTAAGTTGGGTGTACTATTTATCTCTGATGGCCAACCAGCTCACCTGTCTGGAAATGTTTTCACGTGCTCAGATTTCATTGCTTTCATAAATTTTAGTCCGTAAAGGAGTAACCTTGGCAAGAGGTTAGGAGTAATCCCAAGGAGTAATCCTTGGCAAGGAATAATGGAGACTTCGTGAATATTTGGTTTGTAGCAAGTGAATATTTGCTTTCCGAAATGAAGCTAATGAACTAATCATGTTTGGAGGTATTAGTTCCCTATCTTGTGCACTTTTTTTTTTTTCTGTCCAACATCCGGAAGTTGTCTTTAAATCTCTGTGTTGTGCCATGTAGGAAATACCTGGCAGAAGGTTTGGGGTTGCACTGGCTCTTTGTGCGTGCAAACCAGGACTGTGGAGAGAGAAAAATTGCTCGTGTGTAGGTGATGTGGGTGATTTCATAGTGCATGTCTAATGCACTAAATTTTGGAGAGGTAAAGTGTGCAGAAAAGCATTATCCTTGCTACTCTTTGGAGGAGTGTTACAAGTCTTAAGGTGTAGATTTAGCACAGGCTGTCGGGAACAGCGGGAATTAAGAGTTAACCTTTTTCATTCTCTATAGACACCACATAGGTGGTATTACTAAGGGAAAATGACCCATACTGGCCACAGAAAACCTACAAAATGATTATATTTTTGGCAAGTCAACACTTTATCTTCAATTCATCTTTCTTTCTTTCTTTTAAAGATGCTGTTATTTATTTGACACAGAGAGAGACAGTGAGAGAGGGAACACAAGCAGGGGGAGTGGGAGAGGGAGAAGCGGCTTCCCACGGATCAGGGAGCTCGATGAGGGGCTTGATCCAAGGACCCTGGGATCATGGCCTGAGCTGAAGGTAGAGGCTTAAGGATTGAGCCACCCAAGTGCCCCACTGTTCCATCTTTAAAGGACTCAGACAAATTAAGTGATTATGATATATCCTGTAACTAGAAGAATCTCTTTGTTACGGGTAAATGAAATCAATAGGAGAAGCTCTTGGAAGGGCCTTCCCCCACCCCCTGCTCTTCAGCAGCTCCTTAAGTATGGGCTTAGAAAAGCTGATTCTTCATGAAGAATGTCCATGATGATACGTGCAGAGGCCCAGACTCGTTAGACTCCAGACTTCTCCTGGAGTGTCTTTGGCACTGGTGTGTGTATGTTCTATAGATTTAGAAAAGATGGCGATTGGTTAAATACAGAAATTTAGCTATACATTTTTCATGAGATAGACTTAGTTTGTAAACATTAGTGTGCCAGTACATTTTAAAAAGTGGGTTAACTTGGGCACCTGGGTGGCTCAGTGGGTTAAGCCGCTGCCTTAGGCTCAGGTCGTGATCTCAGGGTCCTGGGATCGAGTCCTGCATCGGGCTCACTGCTCGGCAGGGAGCCTGCTTCCCTCTCTCTCTCTCTCTCTCTTAAATAAAATCTTTAAAAAAAAAAAAAGTGGGTTAACTTAAATTTAAGATAAACAAGAAATTTTATTTTATTTTATTTTATTTTTTAAAAGATTTTATTTATTTATTTGCGGGACTCGATCCCAGGACCCTGAGATCATGACCTGAGCCAAAGGCAGTGGCTTAACCCACTGAGCCACTCAGGGGCCCCAAACAAGAAATTAAAAAAAAAAGATAAACAAGAAATAAAAGATACTACTGAGTTAAGTGCTTTGATACAACTTCAACGTCTTCAATCATCTTCTCAGTGATGCCAAGTCTGACCATTTTATTTAACATTGCAACTTAAAAAAAAAAAAGATTTTATTTATTTATTTGACAGAGATCACAAGTAGGCAGAGAGGCAGATAGGGCAGGGGGGGGCGGGGGGGGGGTGGGGAGCACGCTCCCTGCTGAGCAGAGAGCCCCTATGCAGGCTAAGATCCCAAGATCCTGGGATCATGACCTGAGCCAAAGGCAGAGGCTTTAACCCACTGAGCCACCCAGGTGCTCCAGCATTGCAACTTTCATGCAGCATTCCCAGTGCTTTTTCCTGGCTCTGTCCCCACCCCCCCACACCAGATAATCACTTTCTAAAACACACTGTATCTGTTGTTTTGTATCTTCTGTTATCCATCTCCCCTGCTGGAATCAATGTTTCTTGAGGGCAGAGCTCTTTGTCACTTTACTTCACTCAGAGACTTCAGACACCTTGAACAGGGCTTAGCACACAAAGTCCTCAATAAATACTTGGATAAAGAAGACCACCATCATCATTGTCTTTACAGTGTGACAGCTTTATTTTTTTTTAAAAGATTTTATTTATTTATTTGACACAGATAACAAGTAGGCAGAGAAGCAGGCAGAGAGAGTGGGGTGGCGGGGGGTGGGCGGTGGGGGAGTGGGGGGGGTGGGGGGTGGGGGGGTGGGGAAGCAGGCTCCCTGCTGAGCAGAGAGCCCGATGTGGGCTCAATCCCAGGACTCTGGGATCATGACCTGAGCCAAAGGCAGAGGCTTTAACCCACTGAGCCACCCAGGCACCCAACAGCTTTATTTTTTAAGCTTTACTTATTTCAGAGAGAGAGAGAAAGAGAGCACAAATAGGGTCAGGGAGAAGGGGAAGCAGGCTCCCCACTGAACAAGGAGCCTGACACAGGGCTGTCCCAGGACCTTGGGATCATGACTTGAGCTGATGGCAGAGGCGTAACTGACTGAGCCATCCAGGCACCGCAAGTGTGACAGTTTTTTTTTTTTTTTTTTAAGATTTTATTTATTTATTTGACAGACAGAGATCACAAGTAGGCAGAGAGGAAGGCAGAGAGAGAGAGAGAGGAGGAGGAAGCAGGCTCTCTGCTCTAGATCAGAGAGCCCGATGCCGGACTCGATCCCAGGACCCTGAGATCATGACCTGAGCTGCAGGCAGAGGCTTTAACCCACTGAGCCACCCAGGCGCCCCTTCAAGTGTGACAGTTTTAAACCAAGCTTATATTGGGACAATAAAACACTTGATAGATATTTTTTTCTTAAGAAGAACTGAAATTCTGAGCTTGGAAAGAAGGCTGAGAGTTCTAAAATCTTTAAGAGCTTGCTTGCTTCTTGTAGGAGGGCATTTTAAAAATATGGACAGATCCTCTCTAACGCCTGTCGGTAGAACAGAAGCCTCTCTGCTCTCAACAGGAACAACAGGGTGTCTTTTTTAGGATCTTCAGTTGTAGAGTTGACAAAATGGTCTGCACCCTTTCATGGCCATAGATTTCGTCCATCTCCACCTCCTCTCCGCCCATATTTCAGTGCCAAGGAGCAGAGCTTTGAAGCTGGCACTCATACTGCAGACTGCCTGTGGCCAAGCAGCCTTCCCTTTCTGAGGTCTCATAAATATATTTAGTATTGAAAGAACTTAGGACAATCTCATCTTCTTGGTGCCTATAAAAATATGGAACCCCACTCATCTTGAATGAGACCAGTAATTCTCAACCACTAGAGCTTACTCTTTACACCTTTTTTTGGTTAAAAAATTCTTTCTCTCCCCAAATATATATAGAATGCTTTAAAGTTTTTGATATTTTGAATCATGTAGTTTTTTTTTTTTTTTTTTTTTAAGAATATGTTTTTAAGAAGTAAGCCTAAGGGTGCCTGGGTGGCTCGGCGGGTTAAAGCCTCTGCCTTCGGCTCAGGTCGTGATCTCAGGGTCCTGGGATCGAGCCCCGCATCGGGCTCTCTGCTCAGGAGGGAGCCTGCTTCCCCCTCTCTGCCTGCCTTTCTGCCTACTCGTGATCTCTGTCTGTCAAATAAATAAATAAAATCTTAAAAAAGAGAAAGAAAGAAAGAAGCCTAGTGCATCATGGTACTTCATGGTGTGTTGGAGAAATAAAGGCAATTAATAGGCTCAAATTCCATTTAGATTTGTAAGAAACCCAATGATATTCAGGAAGATACTGGAATGTATGGGGTACCAACCATATGCCAGGCTGGGTGCTAAGTGCTTTATATGTTTTGTCTTATTTATTTACTCCATCACCAGCCCCAAGCAGTAGGTATTATCTTCTTTATATTACAGATGGGGAGAATAAGGCTTGAAGTGGATAAGCAACATCTATAAGGAAACACAGCTAGCACGTGAATATTTGATTTCCCAAATGAAATTTTGCTTTTCCCCCCCACTTCCCTGCAAGTGGCAGGTCTGGATGTCAGGTATGTCTGACTCCAGATTGTTCTAGCTGCCATATCGTGTAGCTTCTACAAATGGTAGTCATTATTAATGTATTAAGTGAAATACAAACTAGAAATACAAACTAGGAAAAAAAGGCTACCAGTTTCTTATAATAAAAGAGCTCTTTTATTTATTTTCATCACTTTCAGATCCTCATGAACAGTATGCTTTTGACCATCTACAACCAATTTTCTGTAAGAAACCATCTTATTCTGCACAGTCTGACTCTGTCATGTCTAACTTACTGATTGTTCTTCCTAACAAAAATAACCCAGCTTACTTTTTTTGCCATAAGACTGCTGAGCTGGCCTAAGGTGTAGTCATGTTCATCCTAGTGTGTTGTCCTCCTGTGGATGACTTGTTCCCTTTTTCTTTCTCTCTTTCCTTCCTCATTTACATCGTAGGCTCAACCTGTTTTGTTGCCGGGTGCTGTTGAAGGCAGTGGGGCTCTAACAGTGAACAAAACAGGTGAGGCGCCTCCTTATAGAGCTTGTGATTATTGTGGAAGAATAGACCGTAAACCAACCCCAACATCGTGTGTGTGTGTGTGTGTGTGTATGTGTGTGCGCGCGCGCACGCACACGCTGACCCATGGTATGTGCAAAGTGGAAAAGTGAGGCCAGGTCTGAGGATCAAGAATGGGGAGGGGCAGGACTAGAGTCCCTGATTCAGATGGAGTCGTTAGATAAGACAGACCCTCAAAGAAGATGACCGGGAACAGCAGTTGGAAAAAGTGAGGGGGCATCTTTTAGGTAGAAGCACTTCTCCAGAGTTGGGAACGTGCTCCATCCCTCTGATAGTCAACAAGGAGGCTGGCACAGCCGGACCATGGGGAAGAAGAGGGCTTGTGCTAGAGGAATGGAGGAGAGGGACGGGCCCCGGAGCTAGGTGGTGTGGAGTCTGGCAGTGCGAAGGTAAGGACCTGAATTCTGTTCTCGGAGTGATGGACGTCCACCGGAAAGATGTCAGCAGGGGAGTAGTGTGGTCTGATGGAGGATGGCCAGGGGCCACTTTGGCTGCTCTGAAACAGATGGTTAGAGGGCAAGCGTGGGGCAGAGAGAGCAGCTGGCAGGTTGGGAAGTGAGATCTCGGGCCAGGATGGAGGAAAGCACTTCACATTTGCAGAAGACCCAAAGTTTTGTGAAGACAGTGGCTCATGATATGGATGACAGAATCGGTTTTCAGAAAAATTATGCCATCCTCGTACCGTGGGTTCTCAGTGAGCGTTGACAGAGGAGGGCATGGAAGCCCACCGCGCGTATACCCTGCAGGGTGAACCAGCTCTGGTGAAGGAGAAGAGAGCCCCTCTTACCTGTAGGGACGGACGGATATGGTCAGCGAGGTGATCTCACGTAAGATCATCTTTTCCCCCTTTCCGTCCTGCAAGAGGTCTCCCCTTCCCCGTGCGGATAGAGAAACACTTGTAGCCGTGACTAGATGTTGATACTGACTTCAGGAGGTGACACTCTTGTTAGGATTCCTACCGAATGCCAGACAGTGGGGCACATTATTTTCCTGGATCATCACATTTCATCCTTACAGTAAACCTGTCTGAAAGGTACCTTTGGAAGCTCTGTGTTGTAACTGAGGAACTTGAGATGGGGACATGTTAAATAACTTTCCCCAAATCATGGAGTGTTTGTAGAGCCCAATGGAGAGCAAGAGAAAACACAGGATTCAAACCCAGGCAGTTTGACTGAAGACCTAGAACCTTTAACCAGTGTGTTATACTGCAAATCTGATGAGCAAAATAATAATGTTAGTATTGTAATTTATGCAAATTATGGGCTACCTATGGAGGGTTTTTTTTTTTCTTTTTTTTAATGGGTTGGAGTCTTTTGGACTTATTCTATAAGAAAAACCCTGCTGAGTTTTATACTGCTTCAACAATGGACTTTGGAGATGCAATCCATTCATTAATTGGGGAATACCTGTATTTCCTTACATCCTGGATTCAACATTTTAGAAGAAACAATGCCAAACTGTGATTTTTTTTTTTTAAACACTTTATTTATTTGACAGACAGAGATCACAAGTAGCAGAGAGGCGGGCAGAGAGAGAGGGGGAAGCAGGCTCCCTGCTGAGCAGAGAGCCCAAGGCGGGCTCGATCCCAAGACCCTGAGATCATGACCTGAGCTGAAGGCAGAGGCTTAACCCACTGAGCCACCCAGGCACCCCCAAACTGTGTTTTGTCCAAAAGGTGGTCGAGGTGCCAGACCTGAGCAGCAGGTCGTCTGAAGGACAGTTCCATGAGCTGGAGAAGTTTAATTTGGAAGAACACTTTTTAAATGCACCAGAGGCTTCTCATTGCTAAAATGGTAAAACCATAAACCCCATTATGATCTCAACACCCCTAGATAAACATCTTCCACGTTCAGATCAGGTCTTGTGGCTTTAAATTGCATTCACAGGGGCGCCTGGGTGGCTCAGTGGGTTAAAGCCTCTGCCTTCGGCTTGGGTCATGATCCGAGGGTCCTGGGATCGAGCTCCGTATTGGGCTCTCTGCTCAGCAGGGAGCCTGCTCTCCCCCCACCCCGCGCCTGCCTCTCTGCCTACTTGTGATCTCTGCCTGTCAGATAAATAAATAAAATCTTTAAAAAAATAAATAAAAAATAAATTGCATTCACACTCTGATGACTTCCAAATTTCTATCTCTGACTAAGACTCAGACTCCACATTCATCGCTGCTGTGCATCTTTCCTTGGTGTCTCACAGGCATCTGGAACTCACCGTGGCCGGTACCGAACTCCCTTCTGCTGCCGTAGACTGGCTAATGCCCAGTCTTCCCAGCTCAGGATGGCACCACCGTCCGTCCACTTGCTCAGACCCCAGACCTCCCTGTTATATTTGATTCCTCATTTGGTAAACAGACTCCGCGTTGAGTTATCAGTCCGTCCTCCTGTGTCTGCTTTTACTCACTGCTCTGCACCACCACTCAGATCTCTCTAACTAACTCTCCTCCCTCCTGGTCGCTCTAGGCACGCAGATATGTCAGGTATTCACAGGGATCCCCCCTCTGCCCACCCTAGAGAGTCTCACTTCCTTCAGGTCTATGCTAAAGGGAATAACAGACCTCCAAGAATGTCTACACCCTGGTCCCCAGACCTATGAATCTGTCATCTTCTGTGCAAAAGGGACATCATAGATGTGATTAAGGTTAAGGACCTTGAGTCACAGAGCCTATTTTGGATGATCTGGCTGAGTCCAGCATCATTCATTAATTGGGGAATACCTGTATTTCCTTACATCCTGGATTCAACAGGATGTAATTCTTCAAAGTGGAAGAAGATGCACACAAGCAGATCAGAGAACACCTACAAGGATTGCTGCTGCTGGCTTTGGAGATGGAGAAAGGGGGTCCCAAGACAAATAATGCAAGCACCTTCTAAAAGCTGGGAGATGTGTACTCAGCTAACAGCCAGCAAGGAAATGGGGCCCCCAGTCCTGTAACCATGAGGAAATGGAAACATTTTCTCCCAATGAACCCCTAAAGGGAACACAACCCCATCAGTACCTTGATTTTAGCCCCATGAGACTTGAAGTAGAGAAACCAGCCAGGCACACGGGACTCCTCACCCCGACAAATGTGAGAGAAGAAATGGAGCGTTATGTTTGTACAGCAGGAAGAGAAAACTAATACAAGGTCTCTGCTCAGATAGGACTTGATCTGTAAGACCTTGCCTGACCACCCCACATGACGCTTTCATCCAGGCCCTTTCTGTCCTCATTACCCAGTTCTGTTTTCCTTGGTAGCACTTACCAGCTAACCTGCATTTACCTGTGTGATTGTCTGTGCCCCTCTTCAGTGTTTTAAATGGAATCTTATGGTCCATCACTGTTGGCGTCTCCAGGGACTAGAACGAAGCCTGGCACATGGTTGGTAATTATCCTTGTTGAGCCACTGAATGGAGCTTGCTATTTGTCTGCCATCTAGTGTCTTACAGAGATGCTGTCTTTCTAGGCTGGCTGCACTTACACTCAGCTGCTCCCTCCTGTGTCTGCTATCTCAGGCCCTTTGCACTTGCTCTGCTTAGTGCGTGCCCTTCATCTTTGCCTACTTATGCTCTAGGTCTGTTCAGAAACATTGGCTCTTGAAAGAAAGCTTCCCAGATTCTGGAGAGCAAATCCTATTTTCCCTTAATGCAAACAGATTTTTTTAAATATGTGTTTTATATTGAATATAGCTCAGTTAGCTTTTTATTACCTTTATGATTTGTATCATACATCAGAATTATACATTGTTTTGGCTACTTTATTAATTGCTCTCTTTCTAGTGTGTAGGCACCATAAAGGCTAGGATGATGGGTTTGCTAACCACCATTTCTATAGTAGTTGGTGGGGGATTGCAGAACCAGACTATGTGAGTTTATAACTCCACTTCTAGTTCTGTGTCTAGGTTATGGGCCTCTGTATGGTTTGATTTCCTCACATTTTGAGTGGGAGTAATAATAGTACGTACTCATAGGGTCTCATGTGGGTCAAGCCATTTAATAAATGAAAGTGCCTTGAACACTGCATCATACGTAGGAAGCACTCAAAAAGCAAGCATCTCAGAATGCACCAAGACATTAATTATCCCACAAACTAAGATCATGTGACATGCTTTTATCATTCGTATTTTAGGAATGGAGATACTATGACTCTGAGATGTTTAGTGATTTGCCTAAATTAGTAAGTAGTGCAGATAAAAATTTATCTCTTCTCCTGCTTTCAAAGCAGGATATAAAAGAGAATAATAAAGATCATTAAACATCTGTGTTTCAGAATGCTTCATTATTTAATATACTGTTTGATGTATTGTCACAACAGTTCAGGTAAGCAAAGAACCACCACTATTCACTTTCTACAGAAAGTCTGAGTCAAAGTGATAAGATATTGAAACTAATGAAAAACTGTGTTAGCCCATCAACATGTATGACCTGATGTATTTGAGTGCGTTTTTCCCCTCACCCTGAATTGATTGATTGAATTTGTGTCATATAGATGCAGCTTAAGAGGAAAAGAAAAATGAAGACTTCAT
This sequence comes from Neogale vison, assembly GCF_020171115.1. NCBI lineage: Eukaryota > Metazoa > Chordata > Mammalia > Carnivora > Mustelidae > Neogale > Neogale vison. Next base: position 178,593,453 of record NC_058091.1, read on the forward strand.
AATCAAATAATCAGTCAGAGAGATGCAGCTAAAATTAGTACTAGGGTTTAAACTGAAAACCTGTAATTTTATAAATATCACTGAACTCAGGAGGAAAATTTTCCCTTTATAACCAGAGAGATTAAAAACTAAAACATTTAGCAGAGACAATGCCATTATTAGGATTTCTGAAAAATTATATATACACACACACACATATATATGGAAAAATTTCTAATACTACATAAACATGTAAAAGGGAAGACAAAATATATCTAACACATTCTAGAATCATAAGTGAGTTGAAACATTGCTTATTTAAGCACCCAGACTCTAAATAGTACATCCAAAACTCTGTTTCTTGATGTCTGAATCTTGGAAAACCCTTAGTGTCCCTCAACTTTTAATTAGAAACTGAGTTTACGCACCCCTGCCCTGTATTACCTCCCCTCCATACTCGGTTCCCACTATGCATATGATTTCAATTTCATCATTAAAAATGAACATCGTGGCTTTATATTTAGTACACTGTAACTTGAAGCACTTTCCTGACTGATTTCTTTTTCTAATTTTATTTATTTATTTGACAGACAGAGATCACAAGTAGGCAGAGAGGCAGGCAGAGAGAGTGGGGGAAGCAGGCTCCCTGCTGAGCGAGAGCCGGATGCGGGGCTCGATCCGAGGACCCCGGGATCATGACCTGAGCCGAAGGCAGAGGCTTTAACCCACTGAGCCACCCAGGTGCCCCTCCTGACCGATTTTTAGCGGCATTCTTTGCCTTCCAGTTCTATAAGATGAACACAATTTGTACCCCGTTTGCTTTCTTTCCCCACTCACCTCTTGTTTTCTGCTAGTTACTTCATTACCTTTTATACCGACAAAAAAAATGTTTACAATCTGTTCTGTGAAAAGAATTGTCTTAGGTTGTGTATAGTGATTCTAAAAACCGAGTACAATAGTTGGTGTTCCCAATAGTATAATTATAGGTCCGTGTATGTATGTTTATGTATATTTTCACTGTGTAATCAAGTGTTTGGAAATGTGGAGGATGAAATGTCTTCTTAAAAATTATGAAATCTGCTCAGTGGAAACTGTTCCCAGCATTATCTTAAACATCCACTCTTTTTTTCTTCTCTGGACCGTACCAAATATTGTTTCATTTATTTTGCTTTATATTTGGAATTGTATCCATTTTGTTTGGTTGGTTTTCTTGGACTCTTTAAGCAGCTTTTTTTTTTTTTCCTTCACAGACCATCACTAAAGGCTTATTTTCTGAAATTCCTATTTCTATTAATTTCTATGATTCTATTTCTATAATTAATATTAATCATATCAGTTTTCTTTGGCATGCTTCTTGGAACCGTCTGGCTTCTTATTCTAATTTGAATATTGTTCAGGCTACCAAGCTGCCATTTTAGGATTTTTCTAGCATTTTCATTCTAGGTTAGGGGCACAGTTTTTTGGCTTCTTCTTTACATTCGTTTTTTTTTTTTTCAAGATTTTATTTATGTATTTGACAGACAGCGATCACAAGTAGGCAGAGAGGCAGGCAGAGAGAGAGAGCGGGAAGCAGGCTTCCCGCTGAGCAGGGAGCCCAATGTGGGGCTCCATCCCAGGACCCTGAGATCATGACCTGAGCCGAAGGCAGACGCGTTAACCCTCTGAGCCACCCAGGCACCCCTTACATTCCATTTTTAAGAAGTAACTTCAGAGATTATTTCACCAGAGTCTACATAATCCATAAAATGCTCCTGCGTATCTGGAAAGAGCCCTTTACCTTCTTGATTTGCCTGGGTGTGGAATTATGAGCCGGTTTTCTATGGATTTCTGGAGACCATAAATTTCTGCAAATTTCTGCAGATTTGTCTGCACACCCAGTACTTTAACTACAAGCCGCTTTCTTTGGTTGTGTGTGTGTGTGTGTGTGTGTGTTTTATTAAATATTTTTTTATTAACATAAAACATATTATTTGTTTCAGGGGCACAGGTCTGTGATTCATCATCTTCCACAATTCACAGCACTCACCATAGCAATACCCTCCCCAGTGTCCATCACCCAGCCACCCCATTCCCCAACACCCAACTCCCCTGCCCAGCAAGCTTTGCAGACACAAGCAACAGAGTGGCCTGTGAGGAAGCTGTGTCCACGTGACCATGAAACCCCTGTGTGTTTCCTGCTGGGAATGGCCTCAGCTGCCTCCTAATAACAGCTGCTGGATAATGTTGCCTTCCTCTGTATTCATTTACAGTGTCCCAGCATCATAGTCTTTGATGATGACAACAACAATGGCTGGCCTTCTGTATTATTGTTAAATATACTTTTTGATAGGTACTTTGGTACATATTTTTATATATTTATTATTTTATTATATATTATATATTTTATATATAAAATATAAATTATACATTTAAAATATTAAAATATATTTAATATATTTAAAACTGTATAAACAAATATATAAAAATGAGTATATCAAATATATAAAAACATATTACTTTTATATATTTTTGAGTTCTTCTGTCCATTGACAATTCTACATCTTCATTAATTTTTTGCAAAAAGCATGTGGGAGTTAGGGAACATCTGGGTGGCTCAGTTGGTTAAGAGCCAACTCTTGGATTCAGCACAGGTCATATCTCAGCGTCCTGGGATTAAGCCCCACTTTGGGCTACCCCCTCAGTGGGGAGTCTTCTCAAGGATTCTCCCTCTTCTTCTGCCCCTCTCCCCACCTGAGTGTATCATGTGCACATGTGTGCTCTTTCTCAAATAAGTAAAATAAAAATCTTTTTAAAAAAAAGTATGTATAGGGTATTCATTTTCTGAGTTTGCTCACAGCTGAAATGGCCTTTCTGTGCCTTTCTATGTGAGTGATAATTTAGATGATTATGAAATAATAGTTTTACTAAACTTTGCTGATATAGTTCTACATTTTGTAGGGGAGGCATTTAGTGTGGCAGAGAAAAAGTTTGGGGTCAGCCTAATCTTTGTTGCTGCTTTTTTTCAACTGTATTTGGCCGTTTTTTTTTTTCTTCATTACTGTAATTAAAAAAAAAAAAAATCCAGAGTAGGTAGAACACCTTATTTTTCCCTGTGATATGGTAAATACTTTTGATCTTCCCATCTTAGGAAACTTAGATTTCTTTTTTGTCCTTAATATTTCCTCTTGCTCTACATTTGTTTTTCTTAATTAGTTTTTGTTCTTTTGTCAGAGATTTTTCTTATTTGGGTGGGGGGGAGGGCCCTTTTGGTGTCATGAATTTTCTTTGCAAAGAGGCATCGTTTTTAAAAAAACACATTTATTAGTGCCCAGTTCTTACAGAGCTGTTCTCTAGTGACGATTACTTATAGAACTGTTCTTTTTCCTTAAGCAGTGGTTTATTTGAAACAGTCTTTTTTAAAAAATATTTTAAAATTCATGAAATTTACATGTTTTCTAAGGCATGAAGAAAGCTCTTAGCAGTTTCTCTGCAACCAAGTATAATAACATTAATAATGCCTCTCAGCTGATCCATGTGGCATCTTGGATTAGAAGAAATATGATTTAAGCCTCAGAATAAGAACAAATTAAAATTTTACACTAGTTTTATTGAACTGTATACCTAGTCATTGAATATCGTAATAATTTATAATGAGAGGATTTCTTACCATGTTTCCCTCCTAAAAGAACTGTCCTATGAATTCATACATGTTAAAAGCCTGGCTCCCTTGGGGACCCCTGAGTGGCTCAGTTGGTTAAGTGACTGCCTTTGGCTCAGGTCATGATCCTGGAGTCCTGGGATGGAGTCCCGGGATAGAGTCCCTCATCAGGCTCCCTGCTCGGCAGGGAGTGTGCTTCTCCCTCTGACCCTGCCCCTTCTCATGCTCTCTTTCTCTCATTCTCTCTCTCTCATATAAATAAATGAAATCTTTAAAAAAAAAAAAAAAAAAAAAAAGCCTGGCTCCCAACAGGCACACAGTAAATGGCTCTTTTAGAGGTGTAGCTTTTTATAAGTGAAATAACAATCTTTTAAATTTTATTTTATCTTTCTTGTTTGTTCCAAGTCAAGAAAGAGAGTATTTCAAACCCAGAGTTGATTTTAAGCCTAGAGTTAATATTCAGGGCATGTTGTTCTAATTGAGCAAGTATTAAAACATAAATAAGAAAAGTCATATTTGAAGCTGGTAGTTGTCCTTTGTGGCTATCTCATGTTCTCAGCATAACAGTTTTGTGACCCAGAGCACTTGGAGCTCTGGACTTTAAGCTTTATTTGATTTTTGTGTGTGTGTGCTTTTAAAGAATATTTTATTTATTTATTTGACAGAGAGCCTAAGCTGGGGGAGTGGCAGGGAGAGGGAAAAGCAGACTGCCTGCTGAGCAAGGAGTGTGGCATGGGACTAGATCCCAGGACCTTGGGATCATGACCTGAGCTAAAGGCAGATGCTTAACTGACTGAGCCATCCAGGCACCCCAAGCTTTATTTGTATATAGAATCCCCACCTATAGTTGGAAGGCATTTAAATTATTTATTAGATATTTTTAGCCTGTTACAGGAAAAAATTTGTATTTGCTTTGCTTAGAAGTGAGGAACTTTGTTAAGTATGAGCTTCTGAAGTCAGGAGGCTGTTCTGCCTGGAATATGAGTTAAATCCTTCGTTAACTTAAGTTTATTTTATCTCTTAAAACACATTCCTGGAAAATTGGGTTTAGACCCAAATTTTGAAATATTTTATCATGGACTTCCAGATCGCAGAGATACTATCACAAAGGAAAAAAAAAAGTGGCTCTAACGTTTAATGAAAACTACAAGTAGTAGGAAAGGAAATCTTGTCTTTAATGTATCTATTTTCCTTTTCAACTAAAATGTAATAACTTAATAATGTTCCCAGGACTGTGGCTAGAATTTAGTCACATGAACAATATAATTTGTGTATGTGTTCTTTTTTTTTAAGCAAACCTAAATGGAAATCTTATTATGTTTTTTTAGTTACATGAAGCCTTCCTTGCTTTATCCAGAGGGATTTCTGGAAATCTTTGAGGACAAGGATATCTCCAAGAATAGAGGGTTATACAGGGAGGTGGGACGTCTGTGTGATTTTATGTGAGATAGTTGGAATGGAAACTTATGCCACTCTACACACTGGTTAAAATACATACAATTAATTCTCATTTCACTCACCAGCTTGCCAAAGTGACCAATAGCCAGTGTTGGTTAGGATGGGCCAGACATTCCATATCCTGTTAGCTGTTGTGTAACTCTGTGAATTGCAGGGGGGGTGGTAAATTGGCAAAGTTTTTGGTAATTTATCCTGTGTGTGTGTGTGTGTGTGTGTGTGTAAGTATGTGTACAGAAACAAGGATGTCTATAATTATATATAAATAAAATACATAAACATATACAGTTGGCCATTGAACAGTGTGGGTTTGAACTCTGTGGGTCTACTTTTATGTGGATTTTTTTTTCAATAAGTATAGTACAGTACTCTAAATGTATTCTTTATGATTTTCTTAACATATTCTTTTCTCTAGCTTACTTTATTGTAAGAATACAGTATACAATACATGTAACATATAAATAATGTTAATCAACTGTTTATGTTAACAGGAAGGCTTCCAGTCAACCGTAGGCTAGTTTTGTAGCCAAGTTTTGGGGGGGGGTCAAAAGTTATACATGGGTTTTCGGTTACATGGGGGGTTGGTGCCCCTAACCCCCATGTTGTTCATGCATCAACTATATAAACATCCATATATACTTGAGTGTGTATGGTACAAAAAAGTACAGTGACTTCATATCTACCTTAGGGTCCTAATTAATTAAAGTTTGGTAACAAATATACATAGGAGTACTAGGTAGCCATTAAAGAATTGGGCATTGCAAAATGTGCTGATAAGATATTCAACATGTACTAAATAAATAAAATAAGGTAAAAAATAAAATTAATAGAAGTGAGGTAGTAGGAGCCTATGATATGGCTACAGTTAGTGTAATAAAGTAACAACTTATGTATACATGTGTACATACAGAGCTTATATGTCTGGGGACAATTTGTGAAAGAATGCTTAAGATCCTTCTTGAGTTGGCACGGACTACACAAGTTTCTATGTAAGAAACTTAAACTTTTAAGTTTACAGTCTTTGGAATTTTTGAAACCTTTTTTGATAAGTCCATACTATTTTTTTTTTAAGTGAAAGCCATACAAGTTAACATTTGGAACCACATTATAAGGAGATTGAGGGGGTAGTGTGGGCACAGATCCTGACAGGAGGAGGTAATATAAAAAAGTATCCTTCTACTCTACAGAGTTGTATGCTTTTTATAGAGATTATTGGTCTGGTTCCATTGAAAGGGGCACAGCCTCCAAAGATTTGAGAATAAAGACCTCATGACACCATGAGCCCTGACCTTGCCAGCTGTCTTATGCTCCTCAGAAGCCCATCTAGGGGACAAAACCTCCAGGGAGGAATGAATGGAAGGTGTTGTCCTAACTCCAGAACATTTCCTCCAAGAAATGGGACTATCTAAACTCTGCTCATTGAGAGTCAGTATTATGCAGTGGTTAGAAGGGCAGGTTCAGGAACTAAATTGCTGGGTTCAAAATGCAGCCCTGTTATGGTCAAGTTACTTAATCCTTGCCTCAGTTTCCTGACATGTAAAATGGGGATAATACTACCTATTCCATTTGGAGTGGTGAGAACCAAATGAGTGGTTATTATGAGTAAAGAGCTCAGAACTGTGGCTGCTCATAAGTACTAGAAAAATCCTTGTTGTTCTTGTCCCCTTGTTATTACTATTTGACTGGGCAGAAGTACTGAAATGCTTTAAAAATAATGATTAAAAATTTGGCCTTAACTTTTACATTTTATTTTACATAAGCTGCATTACACAGAACATATTGCTATGACAGTAAAACATAAATGGAATATATATGCATTGACTCACTCTTATACACTTACTTATTTATGAAAGTATTGAAGAAATATGGTATTCAACTTACCTTTGTTTTTTTCTCCTTAATGTCTCTTTTTTCCCTGGCTGCTTTTCAGATTTTTCTCTTTCTTACTGGTTTTAAAGAATTTGGTTGTGATTTGCCTAGGATTATGGGGTTTTTTCCCACCATGTCTCTTGTATTTGGATCCATTGGTTTTTTTCAGATCTGTGGTGTTATAGTTTCCCATCAAATTTGGAAAAATTTTGGTCATGATTTCTTTAAGTATATTTGTCTTTTCTGCCAGCCCCAGTCTCCTGTCTCTGCTCTCCTGTGGGGACTCCAATTACACATATATTCTTCTCTTTCAAGTTGTCCCGTAGTTTACTGATGCTCTGTTTAGCTATTTTTTAGTTTTTGTTCCCTTTTTTTTTCCTTTGGGACAGTTTCTGTTTCTGCATCTTTAAGCTCACTGAGCTTTTCTTCTGCAGTGTCTAGTCTGTTTAAACCCCATCCAGTGTATTTGTTTTAATTATCGATGTTGTTGATTTCATCAGTGGGACCCAGACTTCCTGTGTGTCTCTTTAGTATCTCCCATCGTCATGGTCACGCTTTCCTCTGGATTTCTATATAGAAGAAATTGCCTTGTAATAGTGATTTTAATGCTTTTGTCTACTGATTTTATCATCTGTGTGATTTCTGGATCAGTGTCTATTGACTGGTTGTTTTTTTTTTTTTTAATTTTTTTTTTTTAAGATTTTATTCATTTATTTGACAGAGAGAGATCACAAGTAGGCAGAGAGGCAGGCAGAGAGAGAGAGGAGGAAGCAGGCTCCCTGTTGAGCAGAGAGCCCGATGCGGGACTTGATCCCAGAACCCTGAGATCATGACCTGAGCCGAAGGCAGCGGCTTAACCCACTGAGCCACCCAGGCGCCCCGACTGGTTTTTCTTCTTATTGTGAGTTGTATTTTCCTGCCTCTTTTTTTTTTTAAATTTTAGGATTGTCTTTATTATTTATTTTTATTAACATATTTTATTAACATATTCTTTGTTTCAAGGGTACAGGTCTGTGAATCACCAGTCTTACACAATTCATAGCACTCACCATAGCACATACCCTCCCCAATGTCCATTCCCCAGCCACTCCATCTCTCCCACTGCCCCCCCTTTCCTTCTTCTTTTTGATGGGATGCGAGACCCTGTGAACTTTATCTTGTTAGGTACTAGATATTTTTATATTCCTAAAAATATTCTTGAACTTTGTCCTGGCATGTGGTTAAGTTACTTGGAAATAGTTTATATTCTTTAGGTCTTGTTTAAAGCTTTTTTTTTTTTTAAAGATTTTATTTATTTATTTGACAGAGAGAGAGAGAGAGACATCACAAGTACGCAGAGAGAGAGGAAGGGAAGCAGGCTCCCTGCCCAGTAGAGAGCCCGACGCGGGGCTCAATCCCAGGACCCCGGGATCATGACCCGAGCTGAAGGCAGAGGCCTCAACCCACTGAGCCACCCAGGTGCCCCTAAAGCTTTTTTTTTTTTTTAATATATACTGGACTAAAAGGGCCGTTAGTCTACTGTTAATTTTGTCCTACTACTAAGGCAAGACCTTTTTGAGAACTCTAACTAATGTTTCATGAATTATGAGGTTTTCTACCCTGGCATTTGGTAACAGGCTGTATGCCCAGTTATCTGTGAGCTTTGAGCACTCTTCTCACTAAGGTCTTCTTGTCCTTGGGTAAGTTTCCCCAATGCCATGTTTTGACAAGGGTTCAGCTAAATGCTGCAGGGAGACCTCTGGCAGGTCGCTGAAGTCATGTCTGTGTGCAGCTCACTCTGGCCCAGTACCCTGTCCACGGAACTGGCTTCCCCTCACTTCCCCTCAGGGCTCTGATTGCCTAACCATAGGGCTCAACTTCGTTTCTTTTGTCTCTCACTCTTCTTCATTTCCTCATGTCTGGTGTCTTGAGAGCCTTCTTTCCCACATATTTTGAATTGTTTCTGGTGGGAGAGTGAATCTGCTCCCTGTCACACCATCTTGACCAGACTTGGAAATCACCCTGCTCTAGGCTTTAATTTTCAAAAAAAATCTGTAAACAGAATTTCAGACTGGGAGTAGGTGGACAAGGACTTTTCCAGGCATTTGTGTCCAGATGTTGCACCTCTCACTGCCACTCTGCCTGGGGAGACGTTCTCTGACACTATGCTGTCTGAAACAACACCCTCATTCAGCTCTGTGTCATTACCCTGCTGCCTTATACTCCACAGGGCTTTTTATTTCCTGACTTCATTGTATTCATTCATATATTTATAGTCAACCTCCCTCACCAGGTGGGATAGATGCACCTGGAAGCCTGAGCTCTTGCCTCTTTTGTTCACTGCTGAATCCCCAGAGCCTAGAGCAACCCCTGAGTGCGTTGCAGCCCCTCAGTAAATATCTGCTAAATAAATGAACGAAAGAATGAATGAATGAATACCAGATACTGTGCTGCATGCTTTCCCAGCATTTCTTGTGCTGTCCCTACCTTAGAGGTAGGTAATAGCTACTCAGAGTTTGCCAAAAGAACAAAGCAGGAGAAAGATTTTCCAGGGAGCAGAGACAACATGTATCAGAAACTTACTAAAACAAAAACAAAAACAAAACAAAAAACAAAAAACCCCAACAACAACCACAGAAAGAAACTACGGCTGTGGAATTCAGGAAAATAAGATTTATTACATTGGTTCCATTTCTTCCTTCAGTTTGTCCTGGAAATTCTGATTAACCAACTTCCTTCCCAAGATATTAAATTTAAAAGAAGTCTGAACAATATAAGGGATATGGTACATTTTTGAAGTAGCAACAAAATAAAAATAATAGCATGAAAATGTACCACGCAGGTACATGTGTGGTGTGTGTGTGAGTGTGTATGTCCAAACTGCCCCCACCCCCACCCCCCATAAACTGAGTGACTGAAGAGTAACTGTGGAACTTGGTAATGGAGCCATCTGGTCGATAGAAGGGATGACATTCCATGAGGCAGCTGCTGTGTAATGTGTCTCATCCCCAGCCTTCAAGAGGGTGACCCGGTAGGTTGAGCCTTTCCGAGTCTTCAGCTTTCTGCTTCTGTGGCTTCTGCAGCAAACGTGCCAATTAAAGTGGTGGGTTTTATGATGACGCCTCCCGTAACTGGACTCGGAGCATAACTTCCATTTCTTTCCTGCCATTCTGCAGATGGAAAGTACTTCTCCTGCTCCCACATTGTCCTGATTTAACTCTGGGGCCTGACGCTAAAAAGGCACTCTGTGTCCTATTAACCAAACCTGTGTGTTGAAGCTGATCTTCTCGTGTCCGTGTTTCTCAGGGTGTTTCCCTCCTCCTCTTCCTGGCAGCGTCTTGGAGGGAGGGGAATTTTCTTTGGTGAATTAGTGAACAGAATATTTTTCTTAAAAATGGTAGACAGACATTCGAGACTTGGAAGCATATGGATCTGTTTTTAGAAGAGAGTATTTTCACAAATTGACCAAAGGAAAGTATTTTTTAAGGAGGTTTCTTAAAAAACCAAATGTTACTATAAGATACTGATTGAACTGGTAAATATTTACCAATTGTTTTAATAAAAGCAGGTTTCGGGGTGCCTGGGTGGCTCAGTGGGTTAAGCCTCTGCCTTCGGCCCAGGTCATGATCCCAGGGTCCTGGGATCGAGCCCTACATGGGGCTCTCTGCAGGGAGCCTGCTTCCCCCTCTCTGTCTGCCTGCCTCTCTGCCTATTTGTGAGCTCTATCTGTCAAATAAATAAATAAAATCTTTAAAAAAAAAAAAAAGCAGGTTTCTTCTGCTGAGTTATATGACACAAGATTTTGTTTCTGATTCAAAAAAGTACAAATCTACAAACACATTATGCGTTTGATGATATAATTTTGTCTTTTCAAGAAAAGTCATACGAGTCAGGGAGCAAGGTAGAGCCACAGGGAATGTGTTTTCATAATGTCAGTGTGTGCCCTTGTGTTTCATGAGCTAACTTAAGTTTTCTTTAGAATTAAAGTCAGCATGCTTCTAATACTTTCTGCTGTCCTGTGACCTCAACTCTGGCTTTTTCCAGAAGAGCAACTGAAACAAGAAATTAGGCTTACGAAACCATTGAACAATATCCATCATCTTGGCGTCGTCCACAACTTGCTCAGCAAAACAGGAGTCAAAGACACCCTCTTGAAAATAACAGATCACCTTCTCTTCCATTCTCACCCAGCGTCCTGCCCTTACCCCAGCTGAACATTGTGTTTTCATCAGCATTTCACAATGTTTCTCATCCCTTGCTCCCAGTTTTGACCCCCTGACCTAAGAATCAAGAAAATGTCATGTTAGTGCCTACTAATTAGCACACTCAGAGAGCCTTTTCTTCTGGCCTTTCAACCTCCTGTCACTGGCATCATGCCGGGAAAATGAGCCTTTACTACATTTTCCCTGTTTTGCAAACAGCAGAATAAGGCCCAGCTGAGACTAGAGATGAATATGCAGGTTAGGAAGGAATTAACCTAAAATGCACTGCCGTTTGCCTGATTGTCCTAGAGATGACACAGCACAGCCGTCATCGTCCTCATACCTGAAATGCTGGGGCCTGTCCCTTCTCTCAGGCTCTCATTCTTGTCCGAATGCTTTATTTTGATACCATCATACCCATTTGATGAAACAATCGTAAGGGGAGGAATGCGCTCTGATTAGGACGTTAAGGAGCTCGTGAACGCGTTTCAGTTTCTGTTAGACACGTTAAGGGGATACTTCAGTTTGTACTAACTAAAGCATTTGGCCTGAGCGCTCATTAATCAGTGCTGTTGGCCCAGGGTCTCCTGAGCCTTCTGGGTTTTGGGGGATCAGCTACTGTAATTAAAGGGATGAAATATATCATGGTCACAAACTTACCACATCAGACGATTGAGGGTTTTGAACGGGTGGAATTAATCTTTTTTTATTTTTTTTTTCCTTAGGTGTTTAAGATAGAAGTGCTAATGAATGGAAGAAAACACTTTGTTGAAAAAAGGTACAGCGAATTTCACGCCTTGCACAAAAAGGTAACTCCCCCCCCCTTTTTCCTTATACGGTAGATGCTGTACGGTTAAAACTGCTTTCTTTATTTTCTGAGAGCATGAATAGTTCTTGGCACAGTAGGATTTCTTTGATCGTGGATTAAGTTTTCTTTTCAATTATTTAGTCACCTGAAAGTGTGCTTCCTGAGGCGGTGGGTTTTCTGTTCAGATCTTTTACATAAATAGATGAGAGTTGCAAGCTTTTGCAGGAATTTGAGAGGTTCACAGAGAATCAGACTCAGACCCGACCCTTTCCATCAAGTAGACCTCACGTGCTTTACAAGAAGGAGAGAAGGAAGCAGATGGTGATTGTAGGGGGAGAAATTTATTAAAAGCAATGGACACTTATACGTTCCTGGAAAAGATAACATGTGTGGCGCGTGTATTCAAGCACTTGCACGTGTATTCAAGGACTCTTTGGTGAACGTGTGTAAGGAGAACATGTATCATTCTTTTGCATTGTAAAGACTTGACAAGATGGGTGTTTGAGTTCTTGGATTCATATTGTTACAAGTCTTAGAGAAAAGATACAAGAATACAGGAAGAGTGGCTGAGTTTGGGGAGAAAGAGTAAAGAATAGAAGGGCAAATTTTTTTGTTGTTGTTTTCTGCCAAAATTTAATGTTTTGCAGGTTAGGAATTATTACTGAGGGACTGACATTATCTTGATAACTGGACCTAGCTCGTGAATGTATAAGTGTAAGTGTGTGCACGCACATGTAAATGTATGCCCTGATCCATTTTCTTTACTTCTGTCACTTTATTAGGTAAGAAGTTAGATGGGAAGATACTAAGTAAATATGAAGAAAGATAGTCTATTCTTTTAATTTCATTGAAGACCTCTTAAAGTGTCTGGGAACTGTTAGCACATAAATGACATGACAATGTGCTTATTCTATACTAAAAGTTTCTTAGTGTTTCTTTAAAAATTAGATTTCCCACTTTTTTTTTTCTTTAAGTCAGGAGAGTGGAATATTGAGTATAAACTTTAACAGGATATTACAGAGAAATTAGTGAAACTCTTTCCCTCTGTATACTTTTCTCTTATGATGGTAAGGGATAATATACATGTCATTCTTCTGTTAAAATTTTGTTAAATCCAGCTTTGCTTCCAAAAGAAACAGTGCAGGTGGATGTGGATTTAGACCAGATGTTGCCGTTAGCCTTTATAAAACTCCTACCCAGGGGTCTTAAAGAGGAGCAAACTTGGAATCTGGGTCTCCATGCCTTCTTGAGGGATTGTTTTTGCTTGCTTGTGTTTCAAGGAAACAGATTCTAGGGAGATTTCCTCAGGGTACTGCATGAACTAAATTCCTACACTAAGATTAAAACCAGAGCCGCAACCCCTGCTCAGCCTTTCAAGAGCCAAGAATGGACCAAGGGGCCTGTCAAAGGCAGGCTCCCTTCCTCACCTCCCAACTCACCATGACCTTGACACAACCTTGCGGTCCCCACCAGATCCTCCTCCACCAACTCCACACCCTGCACAGCAGGTGACTGACAATTAGGCCCACCGTGCATGAGAGACTCCCATGCCACTCACCCCTGCAGGGTCCTTCCTCCTGTTCTCTAACGGGATTTTATTTTCTGCCCAAGATTGATAGGTAGTTCTCAGAAAATCAGAGTCAGAAAAAATTTCTAGGTGTCTCAGACTCTTCCCTCAAATTCTGCAGTTCCTGTTAATAATTTTAGCTATTCCTGTAATCATATCGGTAGGCCTACCAGAGTTGAGAGTAGAAATTCTCAAATTTCTCAATTTTGCATGTTTAAAACATCCTGACAGCCTGGTGGTGGCTATTAAGGAGGGCACGTATTACATGGAGCACTGAGTGTGGTGCATAAACAATGAGTCCTGGAACACTGGAAAAATAAAATAAAATAAAATAAAATAAAACATCCCGACAAAGATGTAGAGATAAAAATAGCTTCATAAGGCAGAGTTGTAGTTATGTGTTTACTTACTTCTACATTGTAGCACAGAAAGCAGCTGCCAGATGTCTCCTTTCCTTGCCCCAGTGCAATTGTATGTGGTCTGGCTTAAAGGTGACCATAGAAGATAGCTAAGTATAAATCATGGCAGGATGTGAAAAAAGCAGAAATCTGTAGCCTTGACTGGAAAACTGTGTTACGGATGAAAATCAGCAAAAAATTTGCTCAGGTTTTATTGCTTGCTACCATGATGTTGTATAGTTTGACTGTTTTATGACCATTTGGATACCCCTGTTTATATATTTGAATTTTGTGATGTGTTTTAAGTGTTATATTTTTATATGTTTATGTTATTTTTTATATATGTATATTTCCTTTTTACATTCAGTCAAATCTCTTATTTAATCTTCCGGAAATACTCACCCTTTTCGGCAGTCTGCACAGTTTGCTGTGTGGTCAGCGTCCTGGTCTTTCTGACATTCTACATTGTATTTCTTACTTGGTAAGCGTGTTTGGCCTGTGTCCCCATGTTAATTCGAAAATGATGCATGAGTTCTTTACCAAGCGCTTTGCATCTTTAGAATAATGGGCACAGAGCTCTTCTCCATACTCTAGAGGCAGACAAGTGTGCCTCCTGGCTTCTTGTCAGACTAATTTTGAGGCAGAAACTAAGACCATTAACCCATTTCACAGTTCGTGTGGTCGTCTAAGGAAAGTTCTAAATGATTATTACTTCCCCCCAATTTTTATAATTGTTGATATTAAAATACAAAGATAATATCCCAGTTGTTTACACATTTCTTAGGATTTCTTTCTATTTGTTGAAAACATTCAAGAGGTGGTTTTTTGGTTTTTGTTTTTCCTTTCCAATAAATTTTAGACTATAAACCTAAACTTCGCAAAAAGTTTGGGGTCAGGGAAGTTATCCATTGTTACTGACACATATTTCTACTATCCTACTATATATAATTCCTCTTATCCTTTGTTTCTTGAAATTTTATTTTAAGATTTTATTTTTAAGGCTAAAATTAACAACTCAGGGAATGACAGATGCTGGCGAGGATGCAGAGAAAGGGGAACCCTCCTACACTATTGGTGGGAATGCAAGCTAGTGCAACCACTCTGGAAAACAGCTTGGAGGTTCCTCAAAATTTGAAAATAGAGCTACCCTATGACCCCGCAATTGCACTACTGGGTATTTACCCTAAAGATACAAACGTAGTGATCCAAAAGGCTAAGTGCTCCCGAATATTTATAGCAGCAATGTCCACAATAGCCAAACTATGGAAAGAACCTAGATGTCCATCAACAGATGAATGGATAAAGAAGATGTGGTATATATACACAATGGAATACTATGCAGCCATCAAAAGAAATGAAATCTTGCCATTGGCGATGACGTGGATGGAACTAGAGGGTATCATGCTTAGCGAAATAAGTCAATCGGAGAAAGACATATGATCTCCCTGATATGAGGAAGTGGAGAGGCAACATGGGGACTTTGGGGGGAGGAAAAGAATAAATAAAACAAGATGGGATCAGGAGGGAGACAAACCATAACAGACTCTTAATCTCACCAAACAAACTGAGGGTTACTGGGGGGAGGGGTTAGGGAGAGAAGGCTGGGGCTATGGGCACTGGGGAGGGTATATGCTGGGGTGAGTGCTGTGAAGTGTGTAAACCTGGCGATTTACAGACCTGTACCCCTGGGGCTAATAATACATTGTGTGTTTATAAAAAAAATTATTTAAAAAAATCATCACAAGGGAAAAAAAAAGATTTTATTTTTAAGCAATCTCTACACCCAACCTAAGGCTCAAAATTGCAACCCTGAGATTAACAGTCAGTTACTCCACTGACTGAGCCAGCCAGATGCCCCTCTTTTCTTGAATCTTTTCTATTAGTAAAGCAAATGCTTCTGTGCTAACCGTGTTCCGGTGTGGTGATAATTCTAGTGCAGAAGTTCAGTGTGTAGTTCTTTAGAGCCAGAATGTTCCTGAGCCTGCCTTTACCTCTTCCTGGATCTTAAGTCCTTGGAGCAAATTGCATGGTCTTCCTAAGTGCATGTGTAGGATAGGAATAATGACAGTACTAACTTCATAGGGTTACTTTATGAGCTAAAGGCGATTATATGCATCACATGGTTCATTTTCAATCATTTTTAAAAGATACTTATTTGAGAGAGAGTAAGAGTAAGAGAGCACAAGCAGGGGGAGCGGCAGAGGGAAGAGCAGGCTTCCCCACTAAGCGGGGAGCCTGATGCGGGGCTCTATCCCAGGACCCTGAGATGATGACCGAGCCAAAGGCAGACACTTAACTGACTGAGCTACCCAGGATCCCTGGTAAATTTCCAATTATTGATAGCCTTCATAAGATCTAATCTTTTCTGTACTCGGGATGGTTTCCTCATGCTCAATGATAAAAAGAAGCATTCTCTATCGAAGGGTTTGCATGTTTTTATAGCCTCTGATGTATATTGCCCAATGATGCTTCAAAATGGTTATAGCAGATTTATAACGCAACTGGCATATTTGAAAGTATCACAAAATCTTACCAGGTTTGAATATTACCCTCCCTTCACCCCCCCGAAATTATATTTATGTATGTGGCCTTGCTTCTGTTTTCCTTGGTAGGTCTTCAGTCTGTTTATTAGACATTGTCGTCCCTCTTTTGGAATTGTCTTTCTGCGGCGGTCTCATTTGTTCTTGCCCATCAGTTTGCGTGGCTTGTTAATAAAACATTCGCCATTGGCTGAAAGTAGTTTCCATGCAGGACCCCATGGCTATGACATTTATTTTCATTTACAAAAGCTTTACATTGGTATGCTCTCTGTTAGGTCAGTTCTCCCTCTCTGCGATTTTGGGTCACATCAGTCATCCAGAGCTATGAGGAGTATTTGATTCCTTTTTCTTTTAGCTTTTCCTGGTGGGTGTGTTTCATAGCAGGCGCTTTGAACCCCCAGAATCAGCACAGCGTTGACGGACGTGCAGATTCTGGGTTATTACCCAGCCAAGCCCAGTTGTCTGCCTATTCAACCAGCATCCCACATGATGGGGCATCCCAGTACCTCTTGAAGTCTGACAGGTCCTATTGTGTGGTTCTATTTTTAGTCGCTTCTCTTCAACAACCCTCCCCACCCACCTCCCCCCATCACAGGCACTGAAGCCACAAGGTCTGAAACCCTGAGGTGTCTCTCACTCCTTTCTCTTACCTCCCGTATTCACAGGGTCATCAAGTCCTATTGATGGAGTCCCCTGAGTCCTCAAAATTTGTATACTATGCACCGTTTAACTTATCCCTTTCTCCTCTGCCCTCCCAAGCCAATGTCTTACCATTTTATAAGCATTGCTCTGTTTCTGATCCTTGTCTTCTGATTCACCCTTTGGTGCAGATCAGTTTCCCTAAAGCACCATTTCATTCCATTCTTCATTCTTTCCCTCTTCATTCCCAAATACATTGCAGTGGGTCTGTGTTGTCAACCGTATCATGGACCTTGACCCTCAAGGCCAGTAATCTTAGACTCTTTATATTAGCTTCTAATTAGTTCCTCCTGGGAGGCTCTGGAAGAGAATCGTTTCCCTGCCTTTTCCAGCTTCTGGAAGCTGCTCAGTCTGCGGTTTGTGGCCTCTTCCGTCTCGAAAGCCAGCACTAAGTCCCCTGCAGGTTCTGTTTCTGTCTTCTTCTGTCCCGTCCTCACATCTCCCCTCTCTGACGGGGACACTTCAGCCTCTCCCTTGAGGTTACCTTGGTCGTACCTGTGTAATCCCAGATAATGTCTCCATCTCAAGAGGCTTGATTTAATCTCACCCTTCAGCCATGTACTGTGACACGGTGTTAGGTTCCGAGGATCCGGAGTGGACATCTTTGGGGAGAGCCATTATTGTGTCAACCACAATCCTGTTTTCTGGTCGACCTTATTTCTCACTTTCTCATAAGAAGACAGCAATGGCCACCAAGCCAGTCTCCCCATTCACTCCAGTGTATGAAAATCACTTTTTCTGCCTTTGCTATGCCATGTGGCAAAGAGGTCATTAAAACTTGGTTGTCCCTAAGTCTTGTCCTACTAGAAGACTCATTTTTTATAAAAGGAACCACATCTTATTTTTTGTATCTTCCTCACTGCCTGCTAGTGTTGGGCTCTTATTGGGCATTATTTGGCCAATGGGATGTTTGGAGGATATTATGCATATTTATGAATTACTGGAGGAATAATTGGGGTGAAAAAAATGGGGTTTGAGCTCACTGTAATTTCTATCCCACGTTCCACTTGGGAAGTCTATTGGAGCTCTCCACTCCTAGATGGGAAACCCAGAACCTGCACCACACTGAAACCCAGGCAGGGCCCGACGCATTGGAGCTCTCCACTCCTAGATGGGAAACCCAGAACCTGCACCACACTGAAACCCAGGCAGGGCCCGACGCTGTTCTCCTCTGTTCACTTTTCATATAGTATCCTTTTTAAAAATGAAGTGATTCATTCATGTGGTTCCCTCCACACTGCTCGGGCCCAGACCCTGGTGACAGGGAGAGCCTTCAGCTTGCACGTGCTTCCCCTGTGCCCCTGCGACCTCTGCCCACATCCCCTAGAGACAGGCAGTTGCAGTGGGGGTCCTTGAGAACAGCTCGACCTCCTTTAGCTCCCTAAGCCTACGATCCCGGGAGTGGGGAGACCAGCTTCGCCAGCAGGGCCAGCTGCTGAGTCTGGGCCTCCCCGGCGGTTGGCTCTCAGCTCCAGCCTGGAGGTCTCATGGAAATAGGGAGCTGGTTCATGTCTAAATAAACTGCCCTCTTTTTTGTGACTGCCTCCTTTTGGCTTGAATAAAATATTCCATTCTTGTATTCGAATTCACGAAGTACACATTTCAGAGGAACCCCAGAGCTGCCTTACGGGGTTAAATCAGGGGCATGACACCACGGCTTGTGTTTCTAGAGGGAACTCTAGGGGCAGAGGGAGGCCAAGGCGGAGTGAAAGATTGACTTTTACCCTAAAGGCTCCCCCCTCTTCCCTTTTTTGTTCCATTTCCATCTTTTTATTCATGTGCTCTGGAAAGTATCTGTGTTCCTTTCTGGAAAAAGGTCACTACTGGTGTGCCTGGGTGGCCCAGTCCATTGAGCATCCCACTCTTGGTTTTGGCTCAGATCATGATTTCAGGTTCTGGGATCCAGCTGCAACCAGCTTGGAGCTCAGCAAGGAGTCTGCTTGAGATTCCTTTGCCCTCCCTGTTCTTCTGCTCCTCCCCAACACTCATGCACTCTCTTTCTCTCTCTCTCTCTCTCTCAAATGAATAAATAAATAAAATCTTAAAAAAAAAAAAGAAAGAAAGAAAACGGCCACTATCACCAGTGTGTAAATGGCACATCTGCATGGAGTAAGTTCTGTGTATGCTCTTCTCATGGTATGAAAAAGAAAGAGGGGGACGCCTAGCTGACTTCAGTCTGTGGAGCTGACAGCTCTTGATCCCCGGGTTGTGAGTTCAAGCCCCACGTCGGATGTAGAGATGACTTGAAAATAAATAAGTATATAAAATCTTCACACACACACACAAAAAACAAACAAAGGAAAAGGAGTGATCGCCCCACGTGAAGGCGACGGCTTGCTGTATTGTGGAATATGGGGACTGTCGTTGTGGACCAGAAAGGCCACATGGCCGGACGCAGCCTGGCCGAAACAGTAAATCATCAGAGGGAGTGGCAGACGAGTATTTATCTTATGAGCAGCTGAGCCCTGCTGGAAACATATTGTCTTGGGTTTGTCTCTCCTCATCTAAAGCCATTCATTACTCACCTACAAATGCTGTCACAGGTCCCCGCAGCTACGATGATCGGTTTCCTGCACACTCCTGACGTAAATAAAAAGGAAAAGTGTTTTCAGGACTGTATCTTCAAGATTTTTTTAAAAAAAAGAGAGAGAGGGAGAGACAGATAATGGAGTTGATTTTCTATTTTACAATGTAAGCCATGTCATGATTCAGTAGTTCTAAAGGCAGTTTCTTTTTGCTTTAAACTGGAACTGAATAAACTTATTACCACAGAATAATTGAGCATTTAGGGCTTTGTTCCTGTTTGAGAAATACCTCAAATGGTAGAGGTGAGATAAGTATTTATTTCCTTACAGACAGTCATAAATTGTTTCTCTCTCCTTCTCTGTCCCTCCTTCTCCCCCCCTTCCCCTCTTACCTCAATATTGGATCAGTCTCATCAGTAAATGAACATGGTGTAGGATTTTCTATTTAACACAATAAAACCCAGCTTTGAGGGGCGCCTGGGTGGCTCAGTGGTTTAAAGCCTCTGCCTTCAGCTCGGCTCAGCAGGGAGCCTGCTTCCTCCCCTCTCTCTCTGCCTGCCTCTCTGCCTACTTGTGATCTCTCTTTCTGCCAAATAAATAAAATCTTAAAAAAAAAAAATAGAAAACCCCACCTTCGACTCCACCCTTCTCTCCCATGTTGCCCCCATTACTCTCCTTTCTTGGCAGAATTCCTTGACAGAGGAGGCTCTGGTTTCCCACTTCTTACTCGCTCTTTACCCTCGCTGGGTGCAGCCTGACCGTGCCCACTTCTTGGAACACTTCGCTGCCCAAATCTGTGGTTTCCACCCCTGCTCAGTGAGGGACTGCCTGCTTTTCCACCCTGCCCCTCGGCGTTGGGGGCTCTCAGCCCTTGTATCAGTGCCCCATTGGAGTGGAACAGATCACCACACACTCAGCAGCATAAAGCAAGATGACTGTATCCGCTCAGAGTTTCTTTGGGTCAGGAGTCTGCAATGCAGGTTTACTGGGTTCTCTGCTTAGGGCCTCATCATGCCGACATCCGGTGTCGTCAAGGGTTTGTTCCCATCTGGGCTCAGGGTCCTCTCCCAAGCTCATTTTGGGGAGACTCTGTTTCTTGCTGTTGTGGGACTGAGGCCCCTTTTTGCTTGCTGACTATTGGCCAGGGGTAGCTCTCAGCTCTTTGAGGCGA
This sequence comes from Neogale vison, assembly GCF_020171115.1. Lineage (NCBI taxonomy): Eukaryota > Metazoa > Chordata > Mammalia > Carnivora > Mustelidae > Neogale > Neogale vison. Next base: position 178,614,282 of record NC_058091.1, read on the forward strand.
CCCCCAAGTCAAAGCCATGGGGCTATAACATGGCAAAGCCTGAGGTCTGCTAGGACTGCATCTCATAAAAGGTAACCTGCTCAAGGGAGTGACTATCCCCCACCACATTCACAGATGCTGTCTGAACCCAAGGGAAGGGATACTGTAGCACATGGACCAAGAGACAGGGGTCTGGGGGGCTGTTCTTGTATTCTGCCATTGCTATAATTTTTTTTCTGTCTGTGCCAATGGAGAAATTCACACTGTCATCTAGTTTCATGGTTCTGGATTCCACTTAGAGATCCAGTGCCCAGATCTATGACCCCTATCTACCTGCCTACCAGTTATCTCTATTTGAGTGCCCGGTGGGCCTCCTGTTAAAATCACCAGAAGCAAACAATGGATTCCTTTATGCCAAGATTATTTTTGGTTGGATATAACAGAAAGTTGACTAGGTTTCTTAAACAAGTGAGAGATGATTCTCATACAGCAACAAAACTAAAAGCAGGCAGGTCAAGCTGATATAGTAATTCCACAGTATCCATGTTCCAAGCTCCTTTTTTTTTTTTCTTTTTTAACCTTTGCACCTGCCTTGCATCCTTCTGGTTATAATGTAGCTGCTGTCCCTCCAGCCTTGTTTCTGCATTTCTGTCAGGATGAAGGGCCATTTTCTTTTTTTCTTTTCTTTCTGTCTTTCCTTCTTTTGTTTTTTTTCTTTTCCTCTTCTTTTTTCTTTTCTTTGTTCTGAGCATCTTTTCTTTCTCCATACCCCTACAGCCTCTACTTGTCCTATTTCCACTGTCAGAACCATAGATAGTATAGATAGCCTAAATCACCCTGTCTTTTGCCTGGATTTCTTCAACAGAAGCTTCTGACCGGTCTCTCCACAGTGACTCCCTCCCTCTTACAGTGCATCTTGCTTATGAAATCTAGCATGACCTCCTTAAAGTAAATTTCTATGAGGTCATTCCCTTGTTGAAGACATTGACTAAGCTTCCTATATAAAATGAGCACAATTTCCTACGTAGCCTCCAAGGCCCTACAGTGTGCAGTGCTGCCGCCTCCCTGAACTCGTCTCCTCCTGGCTGTGTCCCAAACAGCAGGCTTGGCCCCTGCTCCCCATTGCTCCATCTGCTGTAACGTTCCTTCGCCAGCTCCTTGCCTGGCTCCCCACCTGCGTGATTCCCATCACTCCTCAGACATTCCCACCTCACACAGTCCCTCCGCTCCCACCCCTTTCTGTTACTATCTGCGCCCACCCTGTTTTATTACCTCGTGTATTGTTTCTCGTCTTTTCCTGGTATGTGAGCCCCCCACGCACCAGGAGTGTCTCTAGCACTGGACTGACATGGAGGAGAGGCTCAGTGTCTTCTGCTCCATGACCGCCTTCAGGGGCTCTTGCTCCCCTCTGGAACTGATCTTTTCTAATAGAGGATTATCTCCTTGATCATTCGTCTTTCCCATATTATCTACTGCATGGAAGCAACCTTCTTCCAGAAAGTCCCCTCTCCAAATCTGCTGTCCGGCGAGTCCCTTCCTCACACGGATGGGGCAGAGCTTTGAGTCCTGATCCTCTTCTTTTTCTTCTTTGCTTTCGGCTGTTTTCGGGAGTTACAGCCTCAGCTTCCTTTGTATAGAAGAAGCCATAGAAGGTCAAGGTGCCCAGTGGGTTCTTAATCTGAAGATCTGTATGAAGTCACATAATTCTTCCATCATTTCTTTGAGAATTTCTTTTCTCCTTTATGGAATGCTTATTGATTTTTTTTAAATTAAACTTCCTGGATTAATCCTCATGGTGTTTTTCTTTTCACCTAACTTTGCTCTCACTCTCTTTTGTTGTACAGTTTGAGAGACGTCCATGATTGTATGTTCTACCTCTTTTAATTTTTTATGTCCGTCTCATGTTTTTTTTTTAATTTTCTAAAAAAAACTCATTCTTTTTTTTTTTTTTTTTTGGAATAGCAACCTCTTCTTATTTTATAGAAGCAATATCTTCTCAAAAAAAAAAAAAAAAGAAGAAGCCCTATCTTCTCAAATCTCCCTGCAGGTACTAAGTAGCTATCAAAGATCTCCTCTGTTACTTGTTTTCTTTGGAGTTCATTGTTCCACTTGTTTTTCTTGTTCTTTCTTCTTTATAGTGCTGTCTTTGCTGAAATAGCTAGCCTCAGTTGCCCATCCAACTAGAGGAATTATTCTTGGTGTTTGTACCTCTGCCTTGGGTATGCTTGCCTGGTCCCTCTGTAGGGTGTGTCAGCTGGAGGGGCATCATCATAGGGAGTGAGAGGAGAGAGCCAGCTGTTAGAGTGGGGTCCCCACGGCAGGATGACATGCCCATATCTTTCATTCATTTTCCTGAGGGACACTGCCCCTTTTTTATGGGGTAGGGGTATGAGTACTAGAGATGCAGCCTGGTTGCTAGCCCCTTGCTTATGGAGGGTAATGGTAGAGTGTCCATTGGCACAAACCATGATGTTGTGTCATCCCAGTTCTTGGCTCTGCCCTCCTCTTACACCAGTCCCGAGCACAAAACTCTCAAGTCTGCTGAGAAGACAAGGGTCTCCACTCTTTGTGATTCCTTTCTTGAGGTGGCCTGGCCAGGGGCTTCCTCCTCTCTGTATTCTTCATTGACATACTCCTGCTTTCTGTCTTGTAGGAAGTTCTTACTCTCCTGGTAATTACTTCTCTGCCCCTTTGGTTTCATTCTTCTATGTCCCATTACCTTTGGCTTTTTGCCTTTTTTTTCTCTTTCTTTTTTGGAAGTCTATCAGAATTAAATTCAGGTACATAAAACAGAAAGTCCAAATACCAGTAACCCTCCCTTGCTTCTGGGACCTGTAATAAATCTTGTGACTCTGTGTCCCTTCTGTGGGTATAATGAAACTGTACCTTTACTCAAAACAAGCCTGTGGGGTTCATTTCCCCAGTGTGGGAGCTCAGATGCTCAGGGCTTGTGCCCCTCCCTCAGCAGGTCATAAGCTATATATTCTTTTTTTTTTTTTTAAGGTTTTCTTTTCTTTTTTAATAAGATTTTATTTATTTATGCATGTGTGTGAGAAAGAGAGAGAGCAAGCACAAGCAGACAGAGAGGCAGGCAGAGGCAGACAGAGAGAGAAGCAGGCTCCCTGCTGAGCTGAAAGCCTGATATGGGACTCCATCCCAGAACCCTGGGATCATGACCTGAGCTGAAGACAATAACTTAACTGACTGAGCCACTCAGGCATCCCTAATCTGTATATTCTTTTTTTTTTTTTTTTAAGAGAGATCACAAGTAGGCAGAGAGGCAGGCAGAGAGAGAGAGAGAGAGAGAGGGAAATAGGCTCCCTGCTGAGCAGACAACCCTATGTGGGGCTCCATCCCAGGACCCTGAGACCATGACCTCAGCTGAAGGCAGAGGCTTAACCCACTGAGCCACCCAGGCGCCCCGCTAATCTGTATATTCTTAATCAGCTCTGGCTTCTCACTACAGTCTCAGTAGGTTTTCCAAGTTTTTAATTAGAACATTAAACTTCATTCTGCTTTAGTGTATCAGTTTCAATATTGCTGCTGTAACATATTAACATAATCTTAGTAGCTTAAAACAAGACAGATTTACTTTTCTTTTTTTTTTTAATTTTTAATTTTTTAAATTTCTTTTCAGTGTACCAGAATTCATTGTTTATGCACCACACCCAGTGCTCCACGCACTACGTGCCCTCCATAATACCCACCACCTGGTTCACCCAACCTTCTACCCCCGCCCCTTCAAAACCCTCAGATTGTTTCTCAGAGTCCACAGTCTCTCATGGTTCATCTCCCACTCCAATTTCCCTCATCTCCCTTCTCCTCTCCATCTCTCTATGTCCTCTGTGTTATTCCTTATGCTCCACAAATAAGTGAAACCATATGATGATTGACTCTCTCTGCTTGACTTATTTCACTCAGCATCATCTCCTCCAGTCCTGTCCATGTTGATACAAAAGTGAGGATGTTTATCCTTCTTGAGGTCAAAAGTCTGAAATGAGTTTCACTGGGCTAAAATCAAGGCATCACGAGACTGAAGGGAAGCATTCATTCCCCTTCCTTTCCAGCTTCTAGAGATCACCTGGGCTCTGGACCCTTCCTCTGAGGTGGAAGCCAGCCATGTAGCATCTTCCAGACTCTCCCTGCCTCTGACCCTCCTGCTTCCCCCTTACAAGGAATTTTACTATTACACTGAGCCCACCTGGATCATCTAGGAGAGCCACTCCATTTTAAGACCCCTAATTGAATCACCTCTGCGAAGTGGCTGGCCTTGTAAAATAAAGTAACATTCACAGATTAGGGTGTCAATGTGGTAGACAGGCTGTGCCTACCACAGGCAGCTCTAACTCAAGTCCCAAAAGAATTTTCCTTTTTCATGTGGTTCCTTCAGACTGCTGCCCAGAAAGGCTTAGCGGAGAACCATGATTTTTCTTGAACAGATTTTGGACCTAATTCTTAGGAGCATTGGAAGCATCAGTCTTTCTCTTTTAAAAAGCTAAAGTTCATTCTGTTCCAGACTTTTGAGAAACTTTCCAAATGGTGTGGTCTAGTTTGCATGGCATTTCCAGCGGGATGGTTATAAACATTGCATTTTATTTGACTTTTTACATGAACTAATATGTAGAAAGTCTTTTCATCAGAAAAGTATTTCTTCTGAGCAAAATTTCTTTCTATTAATTGATTTTGGAAATTCTAAACTACTTTACCTCCATAATGATGCATTCACTAAACTTTTTTTTTTGCATTTACTGAATATAAAATTTTTCAGAAAAAAATAATTCTACTGTGAAATACTAGATGATACCCAACCATAACTACTACCAGAAACCCAAAACTCTTATTCTGAAACAAGAACATTTAGGATAGCTAAATAATTTTTTTAAAGATTTATTTTATTTTATTCATTTGAGAGAGACTCTCCAGCAGGTTCTGCTGAGCAGGGAGCATGGCACAGAGCTTGATCCCTGGATCCTGAGATCAACCTGAGCTGAAACCAGGAGTCAGACCCTCAACCAACTGAGCCACCCAGGCACTGTTGAGAACTTTTTAACAAAATTTAAATATAATTAAATTTTCTTCTGTCTCTTTATTGGAGATAGTAGTGGTTCATTTTCTTTTATTGGCTTTCCCCCCTCAAAGAATGTGTTTATAGCTGAGACATTTTTTTCCCCCTGTTTCTGTCTTTATAGCTGAAGAAATGTATAAAAACTCCAGAAATCCCTTCTAAACATGTTAGGAACTGGGTGCCAAAGGTCTTGGAACAACGGCGACAAGGTTTGGAAACATACTTACAGGTAAGACGTGTTTAGATCTGCAGTTAATATAATGTAGCTTAAATAAACTTGTATCTCAATATTTTATTCTCACAACTTATGGTGAGATGCAAAGTACATCAAGCAGTCAAACATTCTCTGTTAAAATAAGAAAGGTTTAAAATTATAAATATGTTGTTGATTCTTTTAGCTCTAATCAGCTTCTATTTGTAATAAGGTGAATGGAGGAAGTGAAAATTGCGTGTTACTGTAAAAACCAATGGAGAGAGGGTCTGTCCATTTTTTAGTTCAACTCTGCACATTACTGTGTCTTTGGGTTTTTGTTTTGTTGTTTTGTTTTGTTTTCTCTCCAAGATTTGTTGCTTTCTCCTAGCATTTGCCGAGCTATGGGGTTTGGGTTGCTGGGGACATAGAGAAACTGAATTTTCATTGGGTCTGGCTAGTCCATCTGTGGAACCATGTTGAGAATTGAAGTATAAAAATTGCCTCTGATGAAGGACCGACCTTGAAAATTAGAATGTGTGCTTTTAAAAGAATGCGTTCACATGCTCTTTTCTGCCACTGAGAGGAGCAAGCAGAACTACGGAAGTTGGAGGATAAGACAACAACTTGTCTGGAGTAAAAAGGAAAAACAAAAGGAAGGTTAGAACAATGTCATCTTCACTGTTTTGCCTTTTTTTTTTTTTTAAGATTTTATTTCTTTATTTGACGGAAAGAGAGAAAGAGCAAGCACAAGGAGAACACAGGCAGGGGCAGTGGCAAGCAGAGGGAGAAGCAGGCTCCCCACTGAGCAGAGAGCCTGATGCAGGACTCGATTCCAGGACCCTGGGATCATGACCTAAGCCGAAGGGAGAGGGTTAACTGATGGAGCCACCCAGGCGCCCCTGTTCGTTTCTTGGCTTTAAAATACAAAGGGCAGGGGCACCTGGGTGGCTCAGTGGATTAAAGCCTCTGCCTTCGGCTCAGGTCATGATCCCAGGGTCCTCGGATCGAGCCCCACATCGGGCTCTCTGCTCAGCAGGGAGCCTGTTTCCTTTCCTCTCTCTCGGCCGGCCTCTCTGCCTTCCTGTGATCTCTGTCAAATGAATTAAAAAAAAAAAAAATCTTAAAAAAATTAAAAACATAAAATACAAAGGGCAGAGGCTTAGTATGAATATTCTATGTCCTAGTTGATCCGCAGAGCACCACAGAGGGCAGGTGCTGGGACGGCTCAGGCTAGGTGCTCAGCCACGACACTGATCCCCTGAGAGAGATGCGTGGGATGACCCAGTGAGTGTGGCTGAGGGGATGAGGAAGAGAAGAGCTGGACCTCACCCAAGGATTACGGCTTAGCCATGAAGATCTCTCCCTCTGAGACATGTGATGTCGCAGAAACAGCAGCTCATACTGTGCTTTCCACGAATAATACTGCGCGACCCCTTTAAGCTTTCACGCCAGAATAGATGCTGTGTAGACGGGTCACTGTTGGCTCTGGGAAGCCAGCACACGGTGCCCGTGACAGACCTTCTGGGTGGTTGTGCCTGAATCGCTCTCGGTGAGAAGTTGTGGAGAAGCTGGCCCCGCAGGCTTGTACTCAGTGGTAAATTCAGACGACTCTCTCCCAGTACAAAGATGCCGGGAGTCTCTTGGTGGCCTTGTCTAGTCTTCCTGTCTTGACGGCGTTCAGCAAGGAAAGCTGACGCGCCGAAGGCCTGGCGAGCATCTGAGGAGGGTTGTCTGTACTGTTCTTGTGCTGCTTTGGGGCGCTGTGGACAGACCCTTCCCTGCGTCTCTCTGGAAGCGGGAGATGAAAGGAGACAGGGCCACAGATGACAGGACCGTGTGTGGCGGCGTGTTTGAGGCTGTGTATACGGGGCTGTGAGACTTCCAGAGATCCTGGCAACACTGTCGGGCAAAACCAAACCAAAAAAACCACGAGACTTTAGATGTTGTATGCAAAGGGTAAGAATTCATGTTCTCTGTAATTAAACGAAATAGGTAAACAATGCATGCTTATAGGCCACATTTTCCACAGATATTGTATATCTTCAGGCTTTCGCTGTGAAGCGTGCTCCTCTTTTTCCTCCCGCTGAATTTGACACATGACTTCCATTACCCCTCAGTGTAAACAGTTTAAGTTTGTACTTTGGATGTAAATACGCAGATAAAATCATCTGGCACAGAGAAGAGTTTACAGTGACTCTCAAATTGAGCTTAGAATTTTCTATTCTCAGAAATAGGGCTTGAAAGATGTGGTTGGGGACCGAGAGGGCTTGCTTCCTGTCGTGCATTTAATATTCATTTTCTTGTCGCTCGGGTCCTCGAGGAGGTCCAAGGAGCTCTCTCGTCTCCCTTCCCTTCCTGATTCCGTTTGCGGGCAGTGGGAGTTGGATGGAAGTTGTTGCAAAGATGAGTGGGAATGCTTTATCAATGTCAAATGAAACGAAAACCCTGGGTCGCATGTCTGTTTGGGATGCCTTTTGATGTTCAAGTCTCTGTAGGAGTAAGACAGTCTCGGCGTGCGCTGGACAGGATGGCCCTGTTCTGGCCTGTAAAACTGAGAAGGTGTTCACACCCCACCGCCGTAGCACCTAAAGCTCCCGGTGACATTAGAATGTTTTCTATTCCATGGGGCGCCTGGGTGGCTCAGTGGGTGAAAGCCTCTGCCATCGGCTCAGGTCATGATCCCAGGGTCCTGGGATGGAGCCCCACATTGGGCTCTCTGCTCAGCAGGGAGCCTGCTTCCCCCTCTCTCTCTGCCTACTTGTGATCTCTGTCAAATAAATAAATAAAATCTTTAAAAAAAAAAAAAAAAAAAGAATGTTTTCTAGTCCAGTCTGCCTCTTGTGCCTTATGCTCAGGATTATCCTTCTGGCCTCAGTTTCCCAACGATAGAACAGGCAGACTAGCACTTGAGAGGGCCACAGAAAACAACTGTACCCCTTGTCCAAAGATCGGCTAGTACCTTCAGGACCACGGGGGAGTGTGACAGCATTCCCTAAGGTTGCCCATACTGATCTTCTATTTTAGCGATGGAGAAACTGAACTCTGGTGTGGTTATGAAACCTGCCTCACTTAACTGAGTTCATCAGTTAAAGGCCTGGACTGAAATTTTAGTTTCTTAACTCCCTGGAGGCTCTTTTCATTCTGCATTGTGGATTTCTTTTCTTTTTTTTTTTTTTTTAAAGATTTTATTTATTTATTTGACAGAGATCACAAGTAGGCAGAGGCAGGCAGAGAGAGAGGAGGAAGCAGGCTCCCCGCTGAGCAGAGAGCCCGATGCGGGGCTCGATCCCAGGACCCCGAGATCATGACCCGAGCCGAAGGCAGTGGCTTAACCACTGAGCCACCCAGGCACCCCTGCATTGTGGATTTCTTAATGTCTCAGCCTTGACATAGTTTCATGTAAGGATATATTTATGAATAATCATAAAAGAGAAGGCCCTATAGTCATAAATGGTCACAATTTAATTAACTGCCCCTCGACTCCTTTGATAGATTGGTGATTTTTTTATTTTTTGTTTCTGTTTTGTTTTGTTTTTATTTTGATTGGTTATTTTTAAAATCTGTAACTTGAATATGTAGAATCCTATGAAAACTGTCAGCATACATCTGTTTTCCCTGTTAAGTCATCTACAGAGAAACCCACATCTTAAGAAGAATATATTACTTGGGGTGGGGGGGGGTCCCAAAGTGATTTGGCCCTCAGGCATGGTTTATAGAATACATCCTGCTTTTTTTTTTTTTTTTAAAGATTTTATTTATTTGATAGAGAGAGAGAGCACAAGCAGGGGGAGTGGCAGGCAGAGGGAGAGAGAGAAGCAAGCTTCCTGCCGAGCAAGGAGCCCATTGCTGGGCTCAATCCTGGGACCTCTGGGATCATGACGTGAGGCCCATTCCTAACCAGCCGAGCCATCCCAGAATACATCCTGCTTTGAGATGACTTCCCGTTTTTCTTGAGACCCCCTCTGAAATATAAGTACAAAAACTCCACAAGGAATGAACCTCCACAGGTCCATGCATGGATAGGCAGGGGGGAAATGGATCATCAGAGGACGAAAAATTTTTAACAGCTTTCGAGAAGATGGAATGTTCTGCTAGTGCATGAACAGATACAGCAGAGAGCAGAAAGCAGCAGCCCAAGAGCCTGTGGTAGAGGCGGGAGGCTACCTGCCCATGGCTTTGCTGGAGAATTTCTGGATTCAGAATCGGCAGGTGCAACTGAGAATCAGTGGGGCCATTCAGAATGCACACATGGGACAGGTGGCCCGGCCACTTGTTCTCTATAGAATATAGGCAGCTTGACGTTGGTGACCGAGCCAAAAATATTTTCAAAGACTTTTCTGTGCAAAACAAAACAATACACCGAAATATTAAGTAGAATGATCATGGAGAGCTAAGCCTTCTCGTACAGATAGTAGGGCCCCCAGTTCACAACCCTGTCTCTGCCAACGGAGCCCGGAGGACAGCTGACCACATTGCATGCGCCACCCACACTGTCTTTCCATGTGGAAGGAGGTCGGACAGAGCCACAGAGGAAAACCCACACACATGCCCCACCCCCCACTGCTTTCTTCAGGGAGAGCTGACAACCAGGGATCACCAGGCCTTTGAAGAACAAAAAAGACCGAGATGAACTGAACCACTGGCTTGTCAGCATAGAGATAATTCACAACACAAAGCATGTCCCCAGAATTGGCTTAATAAATCTAGAGAGCTGCCCCAAAGCCTTCCATCCAAAAGATGACACTAGGAAATTATAAGTCGAACAGTCGGGGACACAGAGGAGTTCTTGGGATTTGTTGTGTCCTCCCACTGGAACTATTACGTAGCTTCTCTCCATTTGGGAAGCCGTTCCCAAAAGTACAGCTACAAAATCTCTCCATCAAAAGATAAGACGCTGCGGATCTATCCAGATCTAACATCCTGGAGTCCTAGAAAGAAAGAAAAGGGGAAACTACCCAAGTAGAGGAGGGGATAATCAAAGGAAAATAGTTGACCATTTCCCCAAGCTTGGGGGCTGGGAGCTTTTAACGGAGACAAGGTGCAGAGCATCAAGAATGATGGAAACCCACCAAAGCTTAGACACATTGGCAAAATATCAGTATGTCGGAGATGAAGATCCATCCATACTCTTCCAGAAAAGAAAAACAAAGTGTGGTCGAGGTTGAGGTTCATTGGTGGTTCCATTTCCTCGTCCGAGGCTGGCTTCCTAGGCAGGTCCTTCTCTGTTCTTCCGTAGCAGTGTGAAACTGCTAGCTGGCTTGGTTTTTAGACAGCCATGGTCTGTGGGAAGTTGGCATTCAGACCTTGTTGCATCTGTTGCAATACTGAGAGATTTATGCTTCTGAGAAAGGGACCCACGTCGTAGGTCACTTCCTTGAGAACAGCAGAGGCTTATGTTTTTCCTCTTTTTATGTTTTCCTTTTTTTCCTAAGGAGGGAACCACAGCTAAATACACAGGGAGGGGCAGCTGGGTGGTTCAGTCAGTTAAGCGTCTGACTTCAGCTCAAGTCCTGGCATCGAGCTCTATGTCGGGGCACCCTGCTCAGCGGGAATTCTGCTTCTCCCTCCCCTTCCCCCTCCTCCCCCACTCATGCTCGCTCTCTCAAATAAATAAAGTCTTTAAATATATATATATACAGGAAGTGTTGGGAGGTAGAGTGAAGTGGCTCGTAGAAATCGTGATTGAGGATGATCTAAGCTTAAAAAATAAATAAATAAAAGCCTTAAAATTCACTGGAAGAAGACATTTGCCCAGCTGGTGTGGGGCGTGTTATCTAGTTCATGCAGACTGCAGTCTTCAGAAGACCTGACTACCTAGCTAGTCTGCCCCTCATGTGTTTTTAAAATCATGCAAGACGGTATACTGTTCTGTTGAGCCAGGAATCTGCCGTGGACCAGAGTTTTGGTGTTTTTGTTTTTGTTTTTTTTTTAACTCGGCCAGTAGTACACGGAGCATTTATTAAAATTGATGCCATGGGCTTGACAGTATGTCCTTACTAATTCTTGAGGCAGTGAGCTAGAAGTTCTATATAAGTGAGCTATATGAAGTTTGCTAAGCATGCTAATCAATCAGACTTGACTTACTGATCTCTAAGAAGAAAGGTGTGTTAAAATGTCCCACTTACATTTCTGTGATTGCTCCTATGATAGAGCTAAGGGCAACCATCCCTGCTTTCTCTTGGCCCCTCTCTTCCTGAGTTTTTGCTTTTCTTGCCTGCTATTGGATTGGTGGCAGATTCCCCCCGCCCACCCCACCTTTTTCTCTTTCCATTTTCTCTCCTCTGTTAGTTTGTATCTGTTCTTATCGAAGTTACCTGTTTTCTTTAGTCTCCTCCTGAACATGACAAGGACCTTGGGATGTTTCAAGTCTGATCACTCTAGATATGGGATGCTAGGTTGACAGCCTTTTTTTTTTTTTTTTTTTTTTTTCCCTTTAGCACTTGGAAACTATTGTGCTGCTCCCTTCTGGTTTCTGTGCCTTCTTTAAAAAAAAAAAAAAAAAAAATTCCCCGGTCATATTATTCTTTCCCCTCTCTATGTAAGATGCTGTTTTAAGATGTTTGTTTTCAAGATTTTGTCTTTGTCATTGGAAGCTTAATTATGGTGTCTTTCAGTGCATATTGCTTTGGGTTTTTCTTGTTTGGAGTTCTCTTCTTTATTTTCCCTTCCTGCTTTCTCCTCTCCCTCCAGGACTGTGATAATAGAAATACATGGCTTTTTGCTCTGGTTCCACAGAGACCTGGGTCTTCTCCGTGGTTTTGTTTCAGACTTTTTCTCTCCATTGGTCAGATAAGGTCACTGATGTTTTTCTGTCTTTCCATTTGCTGTCTTTTTCCTCCGCTCCTTCCATCCTGCTATTGAACCTGGTCCACGGGGCTTTTTATTTTGGTCACTGTATTTTTCAGTTCTAAAATTCCCACCGATTCTTCTTTATAGCTTTTATTTCTTTGCTGACACTTTATATTTCTTTTTTTTTTTTTAAGATTTTATTTATTTATTTGACAGAGCATGCACAAGCAGAGGGAGGGCGAGAAGCCGACTGCCAGTTGAGCAGGGAGCCCGACATGGGGCTTGGCCCCAGGCCCTTGGGATCATGACCTGAGCCGAAGGCAGATGCTTAATGACTGAGCCACCCAGGTGCTCCCCTTTATGTGTCTTTGTTGAGTGTTTATATTGTTTCTTTTGTTTCAGACGTGTTCATAATTACACACTGCAACATTGTTACCAAAGCTTCTCTACAGTCACTATCAGATAGTTCTAACATCTTTGTCTTCTCAGTGTTGGCATCTATTGATTGTCTTTTTCATTCAGTTTGAGATCTTCCTGGTTTTGATATGATGAATGGTTTCACTTGATTCCTGGACATTTTTGCATTATGTTACGAACTCCAGCTCTTCTTTAAACCTCCTGTCTTGGGGCTCCTGGGTGGCTCAGTTGGTTAAGCATCTGTCTTTGGGCTCAGGTTATGGTCTCAGCAACCTGTGATCGAGTCCCACACTGGGCTTCCCTACTCATCAGGGAGCCTGCTTCTCCCTCTTCCTCTGCTCCTCCCCCTTCTTGTGTTCTCTCTCCCTCTCTCTCTGACACAAAAATAAAATCTTAAAAAAACAAATTTAAAACTCCTGGGTTAGTTGCTTTTCTAATGACACTGCTCAGTCCATAGAAGGTGGGATCTGGAGGACTCTGGCTTCTTTCGGCTAGGTAAAGACCAGATTCCCCATTTGGCCGTCGTTGACTTCTGGGCTGGATGGGGTGTCCTTCATGACTGCTAAGAGGACGGGAGTTCTGACTCCCCACTGTGTATCCACTGACCCTTGGTTAGAGCACATTACCGGCTTGGGCAGGGGATGAGAGTCTTGGCTTCTTGGCTCCCTACTTGACATCTCTGATACCACCCTAGGATTGAGTGCCTTGTTGTAGCTTCATGAGGGTGGAAAGCTGGGCTTCCCACTGGGCTTCGGCTTCCGACTAAACCACCCCAGTACCCCCCGGCTTGAGTGGCAGTGGACCAGCAGTCTTTTCTGTGGTGCTTGTGTTGAGTAGAGTGGTCAGTGTCTTAAGGTTTTCTGCCTTGCTAGGTAGGCTGTCTCTTTTCCAGTCTTTTCGCTAGAGGAAACGGGCTCTTATCGGGGCTTGACCTGTCTGCCTCTCTTGGTATTGCCTGGCTTCTGGCTTTTTCTGCTCCAAGTTGAGATACATGAGGCAAAAGGAAAACCCAGGAAAGAGAAAAACGCACCACTGTGTCATTCATTAGGTGCCACAGATTTCATTTCTTCCCTCAACCTTAGATATAACGTCCAGTATAATGCGGGAGTTGTATTTGGTAGGAAGAAGTGTGAAAAGTGTATCTCTTCCATCATAATAGAACTAGAAGTCTATCCTTCGACTTTTAAGGGTTTTTTTGTTTGGTTTTTTTTTTTTTCTATAGGGGCGCCTGAGTGGCTCAGTGGGTTAAAGCCTCTGCCTTTGGTTCAGGTCATGATCCCAAGGTCCTGGGATCGAGCCCCGTATCAGGTTCTCTGCTCAGCGGGGAGCCTGCTTCCTCCTCTCTCTCTGCCTGCCTCTCTGCCTACTTGTGATCTCTGTCTGTCAAATAAATAAATAAATAAATAAATCTTTTAAAAAAATAAATAAATAAAGATGTATTTATTTGACAGAGAGAGATATCACAAGTAGGCAGAGAGGCAGGGTGCGAGAGGGGGGGAAGCAGGCTCCCTGCTGACTGGGAGCCCAATGCGGAACTTGATCCAAGGACCCTGAGACCATGACCTGAGCTGAAGGCAGAGGCTTAACCCACTGAGCCACCCAGGTGCCTCAACTTTTAAGTTTTAATATTGTGCTTTTTTGCTTGAGAAATTCTCTTTGCTTTATCCACCACCCCCCACCCACCAAATCTGCTGGATGTTTGTGTAGGGGTCAGTCTGATCTTTTTTTTTTTCCAATTTATTTATTTTCAGAAAAACAGTATTCATTATTTTTTCACCACACCCAGTGCTCCATGCAAGCTGTGCCCTCTATAATACCCACCACCTGGTACCCCAACCTCCCACCCCCCCGCCACTTCAAACCCCTCAGATTGTTTTTCAGAGTCCATAGTCTCTCATGGTTCATCTCCCCTTCCAATTTACCCAAAAGCACATACCCTCCCCAATGTCCATAACCCTACCCCCCTTCTCCCAACCCCCCTCCCCCCAGCAACCCACAGTTTGTTTCGTGAGATTAAGAGTCACTTATGGTTTGTCTCCCTCCCTATCCCATCTTGTTTCATGGATTCTTCTCCTACCCACTTAAGCCCCCATGTTGAAAAAAATCATGGAAACAAATGATAATGAAAATACAACGGTTCAAAATCTGTGGGACACAACAAAGGCAGTCCTGAGAGGAAAATATATAGCGGTACAAGCTTTTCTCAAGAAACAAGAAAGGTCTCAGGTACACAACCTAACCCTACACCTAAAGGAGATGGAGAAAGAACAAGAAAGAAACCCTAAGCCCAGCAGGAGAAGAGAAATCATAAAGATCAGAGCAGAAATCAATGAAATAGAAACCAAAAAAACAATAGAACAAATCAACCAAACTAGGAGCTGGTTCTTTGAAAGAATTAATAAAATTGATAAACCCTTGGCCAGACTTATCAAAAAGAAAAGAGAAAGGACCCAAATAAATAAAATCATGAATGAAAGAGGAGAGATCACAACTAACACCAAAGAAATACAAACTATTATAAGAACATACTATGAGCAACTCTACGCCAACAAATTTGACAATCTGGAAGAAATGGATGCGTTCCTAGAAACATATAAACTACCAAAATTGAACCAGGAAGAAATAGAAAGCCTGAACAGACCCATAACCAGTAAGGAGATTGAAACAGTCTGATCTTTTTGAGCACATTAACTCTCAATTTTTCATGAGAAAAATGGTAATCACCATTTGTTATTTGAATCCAGTGGTCCATTTTTAGCGTTTTTATAATTTTAAGATTTTTTTAATGAATAATTTACGGAAATTCAAATAAGGAGAAAAGTGGAAGACAACATCACTAGAATTTTGATTGGAATTTCAACATAGCAAACTCTAAGTCAAAGTCTAAGTTTCCTCTTTTTTAAATGGGCAGCAGCATCCTTCAAACAGTATACTTAACTGATGAATGGGTCATGAATTGTTACACATGAACCTGAAACATAAATCATCTTGTAAGCACTGTAAATTCTTCATATTTCACATATATCAGTAATTTATATATACCGGTTATGTGTGTGTGTGTGTGTGTGTGTGTGTTTATAAAATATGTTCCAGTTTATCATTTCTTCTGGTTTTTTGTCTTAGTCATGATTGTTGAAATCCATATCTTTGGAAACCTTGGTGGTTAGTAGATTTGTTGAAGAAACATATCTTGGCTGCATTTTTGCAAAATACTTTCCTTTTTCGTTTTACAGTCACAACTAAAATGACTAAACTGTTTTTTAAAATCTCTTCACTGCTGTTTCCTTCTATCCACCTTTGTATATGCTTTTGTCAAATAAAAAAAGCATTTGTTAAATAAATCTTGGTACACAAACATCACAAAAAGTGGGGAAAATAGTGTTCCACATCCTTTTAGCAAAATGAAATGGTCCAGGTTCTTGATGCAAAATAATGTATGGTAAGGTTCTTTCTTTTGAATGAACAGCTCCAAGAGAATACTGGATTTCCTTTTTCATCATTGATCCCTAAGTATGAGAAAATTCGTCTGAGATGGCATCTGAAATCTCACGATCTGTGATTTTACCTATGAAAGGAATTTTGCTATATATCATGGAAAAAACTAGTCACATGTGGCTAAAGAACATTTGCACATTTGAAATGTGGCTTGTCTGAATCAAGATGTTCTACACAATAAACACAGATTCCAAAAACTTAGTACAAAAAAGAATGTAAGATATCTCAATAGTTTTTATTTTTGAAGTCATATTTTAAAGTCATATTTAAAGTAATATTTTGTATTTATTGGGTGAAACAAAATATATTTACTTGATTCTTTTTACTTTTCTCTTGTGACTACTAGAATATTTAAATATTAAATATATATTTAAAATTATTATAAGGTATATATGTAGTTTATAGTGTAATACTTATGGACTGTGGTGCTCTCGAGTAGTCCTGTCTCTGTTGTCATTGTCTAAGTCTCCTAAGAACTGGAAAACACTTTCCTCTGTCAATTTTTTTTTCTTTCCTATTTTGAGTATAAAAATTAAAATTTGAATATTTAACTCTGCTCATTGAAAACTTTGCCAGTAACTTCAAAGATGATGTTTCCAGGACACCTGGGTGTCTCAATCAGGTAAGCGTCTGCCTTCGGTTCAGGTCATGATCCCAAGGGCCTTGGGATTGAGTCCCACATGAGGTGGGGTGTCGGGGGGAGGGGTGTGGGGGGGAGGGGTGTGGGGGAGGGGTGTGGGGGGGTCCCTGCTCAGCAGGGAGCCTGCTTCTCCGTCTCCCTTTGTTCCCCCCCCCCCCCCCGCCCCGCTTATGCTCTCTTCTGTCAAATAAATAAAATCTTAGGGGGAAAAAAAAAAGATGTTCCAGACATTGAAAGATGATGAGTATTTTGGCAACATAGTAAGAAAGCTAAAGTGTGTTATAATGTTTCAGTCACTTTGTGAGAAGTGTAGGATAGGCAGAATTCAGCTGAGAGCAACAGAGTAAGTGAAACTGAACTGAGATTCAAGTCTCGTATTTTCAAAGTTCACTTACCAGAGAGGGGCTCCCTCTTGCTTTATCTCAGCAAAATTGCAGAGCACTAAAGATCATAACCTACTGGGATTGTGAGTGGTCAGAACTGGAAAGGTGAAGTTTAGAACAGGTTTCTGTTCAAGATCTTAGCATTATCATTAAGTCAGTTTTACTTCGGAAAGCGGTTTTCCCGTCATTATTCTCATTTATATAATCATCAATATTTACAAAGGTGAAAATTGTCTTCTGTAAAATATGTTCTTTTTTTTTAAGATTTTATTTATTTATTTGTCAGAGAGAGAGAGAGCGTGTGCGCACACACTGGCAGAGTGGCAGACAGAGGCAGAGAGAGAAGCAGGCTCCCCACTAAGCAAGGAGCCCAGTGCGGGACTCGGGTCTCAGGACCCTGCATTAGGACCTGAGCCAACAGCAGCTTAACCAACTGAGCCACCCAGATGTCCCAACTTCTGTAAAATATTTTCATCCTTTCTTATTCTCCACCTCCCACTTTGGTGCTTTTTTTCTTCCTTTTTTTTTTTTTTTTTTAAGATTTTATTTATCTATTTGAGAGGGGGAGAGAGTGAGAGAGAGAGAGCATGAGCAGGGAGAGGAACAGAGAGAGAGGGAGAAGGAGACTCCCCGCCAAGCAGGGGCTTGATCCCGGATACCTGACAGAGGGCTCCATCCTGGGACTCTGGAATCATGACCTGAGCCGAAGGCAGACGCTGAATCGACTGAGCCACCCAGGCTCCCCCACTTTGGTGCTTTTAAGTTATTCACATGTATGTCTTCCTAGCCATCCAGCTCTGTCTGAGGAGTAATTGAAAATTTCTGTTTTCATCTACCCGTGACAACAGGGTAATGTTTTAATGAAGGTGTGTGATGTCAGAGTGTAGCACAGAAGCCCTATGCTGTGCCCACGACTACCCCACATCCTAGAGCTTGGGTCCTGAGAGCTTTGAGTTTCATTCACAAATGAAGAAGTGGTATAATGGCAGTTTGGGTTCTTACAAAGGCGTTCCTTTAAAATGCAAGTGAAGTGAAGAACAAGATCTTACGTCTTGGAGGTGTGTGTGTGGGGTGGTGCACTCGTGAAGAGGGATGTACATTTGGAACTTGGCAAAATCACCAGAAAAGCCTATAGAAGTAACAGTATCTATGAAGGTCCTGCTTATAACATGAGACACACTGTTCTTTGTTCTTGTTAAAGATTGTGAGCGGTGTGTTAAATAATATTAATGGCTGGGATTGTCAGTACTTAACAGTACTTTCCCTGTACAAGTGATTTTATTGATCGATACCGACTCAATGTAACGGGGGCAGATTATTTTTACTGATTTTATCGAAACCTTAACCAAGTTTGTTAGTGCGCCACATATCTTTAAATAGATCTAGATGATGATGTAGATTAAGAAAAGCAAACCACCATCCATCTCCTTTTGATCTGTTAATAACTGAAATCCATCATTGCTAGAGAGTGTTTTTAGATTGTCTTGCGCATACGTTTCTGTGGTGCCTGCTTAGAAATCCTGGAACCCTGTTTCAGCAGTTGGTTGTTCGTATAGGAAAACCCTAACCAGAATGTGGTGGACAGGTTCGTCTTCATAATTGGTGAAATAAAAGACAAAACAGGGAGAAGAAAAAACTTCTCAAGTCTGTTTCCTAAATTTCGTTTTTGTCAACAGATTCTTGGGCTTTGTGATAGTTCTTTAAGACTTTTTTTGTGTTAAGCTGAAGAAACTTGGGCCCAATAGATTCTTGGGCTTTGTGATAGTTCTTTAAGACTTTTTTTGTGTTAAGCTGAAGAAACTGTGAAAGCTGTAAATACTTAGAACAGTATATGGTTTTTCTTCTCATATGATTTAAAGATTTGCATTTTAATTATAGAGAGTTCTGGTACTTATTCTCAATTGTGTTTTATTTTTCTCCATGATTTGCTTGCTTCCCCTGATCTCAACATGACATGGACTCCATTTAAAATAATTCTTAGGGGCACCTGGGTGGCTCAGTGGTTTAAGCCGCTGCCTTTGGCTCAGGTCATGATCTCAGGGTCCTGGGATAGAGTCCCGCATGGGGCTCTCTGCTCAGCGGGGAGCCTGCTTCCTCCTCTCTCTCTCTGCCTGCCTCTCTGCCTACTTGTGATCTCTCTCTGTCAAATAAATAAATAAAATCTTTAATAAAATAAAATAAAATAATTCTTAGTACAGAGAAATTTTTTTAATTTTTCAAAGTAGCCATATATATTAATTCTTTAAAGAAATCAGTACCCTTTACATTTGATGGAATAAATTAAACCGTTTTTTAAAAAATTTTATTAATTTTTAATAAATATTTTATTTTTAATAAAGTTAATTAAATGTTTAAAAATTTTTATATATTTGAAATAAGGCATTCTTGCTTCCTTTGGGTGGGTAAGCCTGCAGAGAAGCGTGATTTTTCATGCTCTGAGTGAGCTATGGATAATGAGCTTTAGAGGTAACATGGGTCAGTGGACTTAAGGTCAGTAATGGCAACTTGAGAAGCTCTTGGAACCTCAAGAAACGTCCATGTTTCATGGAGAGGAATCTGTGTAGAAGGGAATGGATTGGAAATAAAGCACTCCAGTGTACTGGGGACCCAAAGCTTGATCAGGCTTAAAACTTAAAACTTTGGGAAGTTTAAAACTATGACTTATAAAATTTTGATTAAATATTTTATTGAATATTATTAAATATAATACAATACAAAGATGATATAATTAAAACTTATTAAATATTTTTTAAAATCCAACATCTCAATAGTCTTAAAGTTGGGTTTAGTTCCCTAACCTAGAGCCCTGGGTAAACAAGGTGATTGTGTGCAGCTCAGTCCTCAGTAGTGATGTCTGGGCTTCTTGGCAGGTTCACGGCTGCATGTTTTTTCTAGAAAGGGGGCGGGGGAGATGTGGGGGTATTATCACACAGACTTGGACTCGTTTCTGGAAAGCCAGCTCAAAGCACCTTCTACAAACATGTAGTCACTGATGTCATTTCCTGTGTATGGACACAAAGCCATATACTGTTTTTTCTTCACATTCAAACTTCCACGAAAATGTGGATGCTTTTTTTCTGATAAAAAAAAAAATAATAATAACACCCTGAGCTAGCATTCTGTTTCTGTGAGTATTAGTTCTTTTAAGATGGCTGCCATGGGCTTGAATCCCTCTTTGGTACTACAGTTTTTCATTCGCAGAAGGTTTTGGGAAGGCTCACATTATTATTTATTTTTTTTTTTTTTAGATTTTTTATTTATTTATTTGACAGAGAGAGATCACAAGTAGGTAGAGAGGCAGGCAGAGAGAGAGAGAGAGGAGGAAGCAGGCTCCCTGCTGAGCAGAGAGCCCAAGGCTCACATTATTTTTGAGAGTTTTCTGGTTTGTATTTTATCAAATGTGTGTGTGATGGACTCCTGAGTTTTTTAAGAACTGGCTTTTTTAGGGGCGCCTGGGTGGCTCAGTGGGTTAAGCCACTGCCTTCGGCTCAGGTCATGATCTCAGGGTCCTGGGATCGAGTCCCGCATCGGGCTCTCTGCTCCGCAGGGAGCCTGCTTCCTCCTCTCTCTCTCTCTGCCTGCCTCTCTGCCTACTTGTGATCTCTCTCTGTCAAATAAATAAATAAATAAATCTTTAAAAAAAAAAAGAACTGGCTTTTTTAGTGAGGTTCACTTTTAGCTTGAGGACTCCACCTTAACCAAAGAAAGATCACTACCTATCTGTCCCACAGTAATTTATTTTCTGATATAAATCATCTTTTTCTTCACAGACATCAAGGGTTCTCCCCTTGCAGATGAATATATTTTTACTATGTCAGTATTTTTGTTATCGTTCTGATTTATATATGTGTGCCTATTCAAAAGCTTGGAAAAATGTAAGGAATAAAAATAGAGATGTCTGGGTGTCTGCCTTCTGCTCAGGTCATGATCCCAGGGACCTGGGATTAGGCTCCCTGCTTGGTGGAGAGCTTGCTTCTCCCTCTCCCTCACCTTCTTCCCCTGCTTGTGCGCGCTCTCTCTCTCAAGTAAATAAATAAAATCTTTAAAAATAAATAAATAGAAATAGAAATAATTGTCTGTAGTTCTTCTCCTCAGACCACTGTTAAGGAACCTGGGGCAGTTTTTCCTCACAGAGGACATTAGATGATATGTACAGATAATTTGGGTTGTCAGAATTTGAGGATGGGGTGCTCATAGCTTCTGGAGGGTAGAGTCAGGGATGCTGCTAGAAATCTTACAATGCAAAGGACAGCCCTCAACAAAGAGTCATTTGGTCCAGAACGTTCATAGTGGCATGGATGAGAAGCCCTGATAGAAACATCTCAAAATCAGAATGTGCTTCCTTTGCCTTTTCTCTGTGTGTGTTTGTAATCCTATATTTTAATATATTTGGTATGTCACCTCTAATGCTTGATAAGTTCTTCTCTTAAAAACCTGTCACAAATCTGGAGTGAGGAAAAAAACAGCAACATAAAACCATATCATAGGCATTTACCGTAACTGTGTTAAGTATTCCCCTAAAACAAGGCTTTTTAAAATATATATTATATGTGTATATATATATATAAACTTTATACATATATAATATATATATTAATTTTTTATTGCTGAAATTATCAACATATAAAAAATAGGATAATATAATAAAATTCCAGATACTCATCATCTGTCTTTAATAATTATCAACTCAGGGACAGTCTTACATATACTCCCAAACATACCCAATCTTCCCATATTATTTTGAAAAAAACTCACAGATGTCTTTTATCTATAAATATTTCAGTATGTATCTCTAATGGATAAAGGTTCTTTTAAAAAAACTATTTTAATAAAGGCTCCATAATATTTCATCCTATGATGCATTATAATTTGTTTAAGAGCCAGCTCTTAAATTTTTGAATTGTCTTTAATTTTCAAACTGGAGTGTTCGGGGTTTGTTGTTGTAGCTCTCCATATGGCGTGTTCTCCTTGTTCTACAGGTGAGGTAGAAAGTGTGCAGACTAAGCAAGGGAAGAATGAGCGCGAGACCCTTAATTTCATTAAACACTGTGTAACTGGTAAAGATTAATGTCCATATCTCTTGCTAATTCTTTCCAATTACTTAGTTCATATAAATTCCCAGGCCTGGTTAATTATGCTGAAGTCAGGTAGTAATTTTGAACAGTGTTCCGACAACAAGGGAATTTTCCTGGTCTAACCTTGCCCTCTCCCACAGACTCTCAGCAGATTAGGCCCTCAGCCCAGAGTCCATTCATTTTCTGCTCAGGCCTAATTGCGGCCGACTGGCTGCCACAGGTTCCTGGATATCCGCATGTAAGCAGGCAGGGACTTCGGAGAACAAATAAGGAAAGATTAATTGTTTGTTTTGGTTCCTCCCAAGAGAAATGTGGGTGCTTAATCAAGAAAAATAATTTCTTCTGTTGATTTGGCTTATTTGGAGAAAAGATAATTGTGTAAAGGTAGGTGCAAAATGATGCCTTTTCTAAGAGGTATTGCCACTTACCTACACAAGAGACAAGGGTACAGGGAAATAAATGTAAGACACGGACGAAATGGATAAGGATGGCCCACATTTCTCATAGTAAGTAATCTGGCTGTTGGGGTTTCATTTGGACCAATAGTGCTTGCTAGAATTGTCATTTGTTTTCTCTGGATCTTTGGAAAACTAATCAGGGAGACAATAGTGGGGGAAAAAAAATCAACAACCCTTTTCCAAATTGTTCTTAATTGCCAGAGTACAAAGTGAGCTAAATGCTGTGATGTTTCTAATTAAGGAACCTGTTTCAAGCAAGCACTATTAAATCTATCTTTCCCAGTCTGATAAATAAGCAATCAAAGAGGGGAGGAGATTAATTGAGAGCAATTAGTTCCGGATTCCTTAAAAGAGGGAATGTGAACCAGCGTTAGTAATGGTTTTTGACAATTTTGGATATGTTAACAGTGTCACGTCTTCTAGCCAATCAAAAAAGGAAATTGATGAAATGTTATCATATTGTTTACTATTTTTAGTGTCAAAAACCGTTTACTTTCCCAAATCTCAAATTATGTGAGAAAGACTTTTGTACATTCTAAATCAAAACTGACCCTTGAATTTAGTGAATGCATTGAAAGAGAAATCTGTATTGTCCCTCTGACAGGAAGAAGTGAGTTATAAACACCAGAGTGTCTACACTAGGCAGAAGTCAGCATAATTCTTCTTTGAAAGACCAGCTGGTAAATATTTTAAGTCACTCAGGCCATACAGTCTTTGTCACAGCTACCCACCTCTGTCATTGTAGTGTAAAGGCCTCCATAAGATGTTACTAGAGGGTACTTAACAAAGGAGAGGGCCTATGTTCTAATAAAACTTTATTTAGAAAAGCATGCAGCCCATCACATTTGGCCCTTGGGCTGTGGTTGATCCTTGCCTTTAGAGGCCAGTGCAGATTGGGGCACATGGCCAACAGGAGAGGGCTGGAATGCAAGAACAAGGCCTGGCATCAGGGGGATGTGGGTTCAGGTCCTAAATCGCCGCTCACTCCTATCTCATCTAGGATTGTAACTGAACCTCTCTGGTCATGGGTCACCTAAAAAGGCAGACCTTGTAGAAAAAAAAAAAGGCAGACCTTGTAGAGTTGTTCAAGAAGACCACATGAGCTAATAGACACACATAGCACCATCCTTAGGACGACGCAGGGTGTTGTCACTAGGAAGTTCTAGTGGAGGACTTTTATCCATTCGCTCACTTACTCATCAGTTCATAAAATAAACAGCTTTGAAGGACCTGTCCTTGGCCACATACTCTACATGGTGCTTTGCATGTATCCCTTCCACGTCCTTACTACCAACCTAGCTGAACAGCATCCTCTGGTATTGAAGTCATTCTTTTTTTTATTTTTTTCTTTTCAGCGTAACAGTATTCATTGTTTTTGCACCACACCCAGTGCTCCATGCAATCCGTGCCCTCTCTAATACCCACCACCTGGTTATTGAAGTCATTCTGCCTAAATATGGACCGTTTTGTATATGCTCACATGCACTAAGCCTGCGTGTAAAGCGCCTCTGATTTCCTCCATAGACCAAGTAGTAGCACGTCAATCAGGTAAATCGGTTTGAACCTTTCTCACAACCTGCTGGTGAGGGGAGATAATTTGAAGAGTGCCTGTGTAGGGGTCTCATCCCTGAGGGGCCAATGTGTGCAGCCCTCTTCCCGGCAAGTGTCCAAGGCCACGTGTGCATGGTCACCCCCACTTGAATGTGGAAAGCAGTCGTGAAACTTGCAATTCTTTTTATTTTTTGTATGGCAGGGAAGTGAAGCGGGCTTTATTAATATTGCTGTTCATACAACTTCCTGCCCTTTCACGAGTCCAGGGGTCAGACAGCTTGGAGTCCAGCACCAGGAGCCTCCCACGGGTGCCCTGGTGTGTGTGTTCATGATAGCCTCTCGTACTCCGAGGTGCCTGATGAGGTGGTATTAGCTGATTTCCACTAAACCCAATGGGTTGCATGACCTTCTTCCACTGAGACCTCTCCGAAGTGCGAGTCACTTAAAAAGATGCCTTGCAAAGGAACTATGGACTGAAGACAAAACTGGAAGGTGCTTGCCCAAATGTACAGAGAACAGCAGGAAGGGGGCAGCCTTGGTGTCCGTGCCCCCCCCGACCCAGACTCCCCCCCCCAGCTGGCCTGGCTATAGCTGTTGGCCTGGCCCACCCCCTCCCCCTGACCGCTGAAAGCCCTGAGAACCCCAAGTGAGAAAGTCAGTGGCTTTTGAGAGAACACATGCTTGGGAGAGAACATTTTGGAAGTGGATGTTTGACAAAGTTTCTGTCATTATGGGATTTGGTTGCCAGGATTAATGTGTGTAACCTAAAATACTCTCTACTTCCCTGAAAACTTGGAAACTGAATTTTCTAGCCTGTTCAAAAACCTTTCACAAGAAGAGTTTCAGTGGGTCTTGGGTCCAGATTTTTCTAAATGCAACATTTTCCGCTTGTTCTCCAAGAACAACTGTGTGACATCAGGAAAGAAGGGAATTTCGTGGCCAAACCTCGTTAAAATGTCTTTGTGTTACTGGAGGTCAGAATGGGAAAATTTGGTGTTATGACTTTGTAAGTGCAGCTGCTGGATCTACCTGTCTTTGTGAGATAACTGTTTTTGACAGAAGCAGTTCTTGACACCAAATATTTGTGAAATAAACTTCTCAGTCACTCTTGAATACCATGGAGAACAGTCACTGTGTCCCACCTTTAAACAGCATACTCAGTCACGCTGCTCTCCTGTTAAAGTGTCATTATTCATAATTTTATATAAAAAACATTCTATCATGGATAAGCACAATAAAACAAAATTTGTTTTAAATCTTATTTCATGTTTATATTACTTTAAATTTTTCTTTCAGATATGTTTTATATAGCACTTTTTTTTTTTTTAAGTAGGCTCCATACCCAGCTTGGAGCCCAACATGGGTCTTGAACTCATGACCCTGAGATCAAGACCTGAGCTGAGATCAAGAGTAGGACACTTAACCGACTGAGCTTCCCAGGTGCCCCTACGTAGCACATAACTAAAGCCGTGATAGCTTTATATGGTGTGTGATTAAGTAAACACGTGTATTTCAGGGTAAGGGCTGAGCTCTTTTTCATTTGGGAGGCGTATGGTGAAAAATGTTTGGGAGACACTGCTCCCTCTTTAGCACATCCTCTGTTCCATCCATGCCAAAGTGTTTTAAGTAAGTAAACGCATGTCATTACAGTGTGTTTAGAACTTTCAAAATATATGTATGGTCTTTCTGTAGGACTTACTTGTCATTTATTAAACAAAGTGCTCTGTTTCCCACAGTAAATTTTTTTTTTAAAGGCCTTTCCCAATTCAGAGCTTGGCCAACTCCCATCTTGCTTTTGGACTATGAGCGGTGGGTTATTTTCAGACTAGATGAAGAGCCTTGCCGCCACATCCCTGCATCCTGAATTCTAGTCGTGGCAATATGTTAAGTCTAAAGAATGTCTAATACTTTCAAAATCATTCCCTGGCTTTGCCTTCTCTTGTCCTTGTTTACAGAAGGGACAGTGTCTTGTTTTGTTCTTAACTTTACCTTTTCCACAAAGGATGTTTGCTTCTTTGGTGGGAATGGTGGCTTTTATCCCCATTTTCTGTATTCCCCAACCCTCATAGTGGTTGGAGAGGACTTGTCATTGTCTCTTGTCCTGGAGTGCCTTTCATGTAGCAGATACAAAAATAAATTGATTTTTCTCCCTCATCCACCTGGGCAGGAAGGTAGGTCAGTGGCATCTGAGCGGAGGGTATGTTGTTGGAATTCTCCCTCTCTGTCTCTGTCACTGTTCCAAACCATTCACTGTAGGAGATTCACCATGGATGCCTCATACTCTGCTGAGACCTTTTTCCTATTCCAGATCCACAGCCAAATTCAGCACCATTATACCCAGGATTATCTGGCTTATTTCCAATATTACTCATCATTGCCTTGTCACCCCCTTGGTGGAGACTTTCTCTACAGAGCCTCTCTCGTCCTGTTTACGGAAAAATCTGGGCCATTCTGGGCCATTCATAGGTTCCTTTGCAAAAATCATTCTTTTCATGAGTAATAGTCCCATGACTGTGTCCTGCAGGCTCCTCAGAATTAGAGAAGTACTTTCCTCGGTTGTCATTGCCAAGCCGTTGTCGCGGTTCACAGCTCTGTTCCCTTTCTCCAAGATCGTCATGGTAGTTTCCTCATTAGCTTGAGCTCCTTGAGTTCACCCTGAGGTAGATATTCCTACTCAAGTTCATCTCTGGCCATGATGCCCACCTGCCAAACTGTAGTTCCAGGGTTCCTGGTCAGGGACCAGACTGCTGTTCCTGGGCCAGGTGTCCAGAATTCTAGCCTTACTCTGCCTGTCTCTAATGTGCCAGTCACACTGGCTTACTTGCCTGCCCCCTTGTCTTGGCCCTCATGTTTTTCATACCCCTGGCACATCCCTTTTTCTTGTGTCTGTTTACCAGAACACCCCGAAAAGCTCATTCATAGCACCCCCTCTTTCATGAGACCTTTCTCAATTCTCCATACCCAGATGTGATCTTCTAAAGCCCTCGGGTACCTTAGCTGACCGAGATGCCAGCATATCTTACCTTCTGTTACAGCTCCTAGGGTACTGGTCTTACTCCCCCCCTCCCCAAGATTTCCAGGCCTGTCTGCCCCCCAACGGGGCACCCCCCCCCCAGATCTTCCAGCTTCAGCTCAGTCCACCCTGACTGCTCTCCGAGCCTGCTGGAGGGATAGTTTGTTTTAATGATACCTGATACTATTCTAATCCTTTCTTTTGTTTTGGGTTTTTTTTTTTTCTTTCTCTGATAGGAAGATAATCTTATATTGAAATAAAAGT
Organism: Neogale vison; assembly: GCF_020171115.1. NCBI lineage: Eukaryota > Metazoa > Chordata > Mammalia > Carnivora > Mustelidae > Neogale > Neogale vison. The sequence continues at coordinate 178,641,604 of NC_058091.1, forward strand.
AGTCCCCACTTTCTTCATGCAATATTATATTGCATTATGTTCTCTGGGATGATAGTGGTATTTCTGTGTTATTGGGTGTGCAACCTTTAAAATTGGGCTGTGTGGAAACTTTAAATTGTATACAGCAAAGAAGTCACCACGAATTCAAGTTATAAGACAAAACGACTGAAAAAATAGGCACCGTACATAAGACAAAAGTCCAATTTCTGCAGTATGCAAAGAGCTTTTACAAATCACTAAGAGGAAGATAATCCACTAGGACAGTGGACAGAATTCATTCATTTAAAAAAAAATTGTAAATGCTCAGGAAACAAGAGAAAAGGATCTCTTTATTAGTTACAGAGTAGTAAATTAAAATGAGATATTTACTTATGGAACCACGAAGATTAAAACAAAGCATTTGTAGTCAGCGTTGGTAAGGAATAAACGTTTCCATGTACCTTTAAGGTGACTGCCAGCTGTGGCAGCCTTTTGGAAAAGCAGTTTGGCAGTTCCCTCTCTATGACTTGATACTACAGTATTCCTGCTTAATTGGGCTACGCTGTATACAAGACATGTATTTCACTGCAACGTAGTTATAAAAATTGCCCAGGAAGGTGGGAATTGTTTAAAAACCTATTGGCCTATCCATACATTAGAAAGCTAGACAAAATACTCCATAACTGTTCAAAAGCATGTTGTAACTGTCTGTATATAGTGACAGGGAAAGATGTCTAAGACTTATTCATAAGAAATAAGGAAGGGTTTCCAGAGACAGGAATTTTTTAATGCTTTGTCTTAAGATGGGTCACATTCACCCTTTAAAGCCCTGTGAAGACCAAAACACAGGGAGATCTTGTCATCGCTGGGAGTCAGAGACAACAGACAAGTGGAAGATCTTATCCTCTTGTGGTTGAAGTTTTTAAAAGCCTTCATTAAGCGTAAGAAATCATGATATTTAATTTATTCTGAGAACCACCAGTTTCTCTTGCTATTCTTACCGGCAAGACAGATCGCGTGAGCTTCGTATCCTGCCGTAAGACACCAGCCGAACAGGAAAATTTGCCGTAGACGTGCAAGGCTGATAGTCAGTCTTCTGGATGGATGCTATTTCTTTTTCATTGGCACAGAAGAGGGAGCTGAGCATCGCCTGGTCAGCTTCTGCCAGGCCTCTGCGGCCGTAATTGCATTGTTCCACGTCTTTATCAAGGCATCCCTTGCCAGTAAGTTTTTGGGAGGGACGAGTGTCAAGAATGAGAAGCCACAATGAAGTCCTCGAGACGGAGCAAAGATGACACTGCTCAGGTCATTCTACAGAACTTGTCAGTTTGCTGCCCAAATAAATGCGTAGAGTGCGCAGAACATGGAGCGGAGTGACCCCAGGAAGAAAAATCAATTGCAATTCATAGTTCATACATCTATAATTGCTTGTGAAGGCATGGCACTGGTTTGTTTGCAAGGCAGCTTTGCCTCTCCTGTTGTTTCTTTCCTCATCTAATGGACAGGTCTCTCCCTGTATGTTCTGATTTCCAGTGAAGCAAAATTTGGGGCCCTTTTATTTTTTATTTTTTTCCCTCGGCCGCATTACCATCCTTATTACCGGCACCCAGCCCTGCATTTGATCCGTGCACTGAACTGTGGACAGACAGAGCCCATGCACTAGACATGGCTCTTTTGATGGGAGGTTGTTGAAGGTTTGGGTGCTTTTATTATTTGTGGATTCATTTTGCCTGAAGGTTGGGGCCGGGGGGCCGGGGGGGTGGTGCGGGATGGGGAGCTGCTGTTCAAGAAATCATAGTTCTTAGGAGATGTGTTCATCTGTTAGGATTTTAAGCATCACAGTTGGATTTTTGGGTGTGTGCTTTCTTATCAGGGCAGGGACCCCAGAATACTTGCTGATTTTGAAAACCACCCAGTCTGTCCCGTCAACCCGCTCCTGCTCCCGTCTCCCCCCAGCCCAAGTCCTTCTCGTGGGCTGCTCCTTTTGGATTTCGTAGCCCTTCTGTGGACTGAGATGTCATAGGCATGGAGAAAATGCTGCTCACTTTATGGATTACTGTTAGGTCAACAAAACTTTGGCAGCATTGATTAACTTGACAGTGAGTAGAGCAGTACATTTATCACTTATGGCTGTGCTGTAGAAAATCTAATAAGAGGCAAACAATTCCCTTTAGAGCAGTAACAGGTTCACTGTGGCTAACGGTGCATGCACTGGAAATTTCTGCCTCTAAATTATACCCTTGCCGCTGGTTGGGTCATTGACTCGAGCTACTACACTTCTAGAGTCATGCCGTTGTTATTAATTGCATCACTGTGATCTGACTTAAATAAATATTTAAATGGTTCTGCATACGTGGTGTTTGGAAAATGCGTGGATGTATTCGATACCGTTCTAGAATGACGATTTTAAAGTAATGGCTAGAAACAGTCCTGGGGTATGAAACAAGAGGCATGACAAGGAACATTACTTCCCGCCATCGGTGCCACGTAACTTATTTTGTCTCGTAATGGAGAACTTTGGGGACAGGTTAGCCTCCCCTAAATACTTCGTCAAGAAAAGTCTTTGTGAACTCGTAGTAGTCTTCAGCGTGGGTCTAGGACAAACCCATACCGACAGAAATTTGGTGGGATTTTTCTTTGTTCTTTTCTTCATGTGAAAGATACACCATTAAGGCTTTTCATATGTCACTTCCTTCCTTCTACCTATTAAGCAGCATTAGTCATTTCCCTCATAGATCACTGAGGTTTTTAACGGTGTGCTTTGGTGTACATGGGAAAAATAGGACACAATTAGGTTTATTGGGTCGCGCACATTCCCTCCAGCGATCGCAGTGCTGTGTGTAAAGTGCAGTGAGCTCAGTATGTCACAGTAAGTAAGAAAAGGGTTAGAGGGACGCCTGGGTGGCTCAGTGGGTTAAGCAGCTGCCTTCAGCTCAGGTCATGATCCCAGTGTCCTGGGATCGAGTCCCGCATCGGGCTTCTTCCTCGGCAGGGAGCCTGCTTCTCCCTCTGCCTCTGCCTGCCATTCTGCCTGTGCTCGCTCTCTCTCCCTCTCTCTCTCTCTGACAAATAAATAAATAAAATCTTAAAAAAAAAAAAAAAGAAAGAAAGAAAAAAAAAAAAAGAAAAGGGTTAGGTATTTAAACTGTTGCTGTAGTTATCTGGACGACATCATTTGACCGATGGGTAGCTTGTCACTTTCATGGTACAGTATACAGAAAATCCGAAAACATGGTGAAAACAAAGCCACCTTCTCAGGGCGTTTCTTATTCACATGACAGTGCTTTTCTGTCTCTTAAACTGCTTTTTAAACTTTCTGGAAATCTGTCCAATTTGTCTTCATTTTTTTCTTCTTCCCCATGCTATGCTGAAATTCATAATTCAGCTGGAGAGACCTGGTGGAAATGGCAAAAAAGCAAATCCAGTTTTTTGTTTTGTTTTGTTTTAGTGCTTTGTGTTTTGCAAGCAAACTGTCTTGAATGGAGGGCTTTTACATGGTAGCATCTGTGAGATGATATAGTTTTCTTTGTTGGGAGAAAAGTCTTATGCCTGAATCAATTGTCAAGAGGTTTAATATAATAAGGCAGCTTGCGGTATGACTAAAAGAAATACCGCACACAAGAAATTCCCACGGCGGTTTGTTTTTAGAAGAAAAACTGAGCTCCGGGGAAACATGAATACATTGAAAAGCAAGACTTAATAAGACAGACCTTAAGAAGGAATGGAAAGGGTTGCTGTCCAAAGGTCCGTGTCAGTGATCTCATCCAATATTTGTCTCTGAGATCCTGAAAGACATACAAACCCACATCACTTTTTCTCGAGCTTTGAGAAGGCCTGGCTTTGAATCAGTAACATTCAAGCCTGTTGATGTTAGTGTTTTGATTTAATTCCACGAGGCTGCGTTCTCCTGCTTAATCTAGAGGGTAAATGTTAACGTATCTCCCTTCCGAAAACCGTCTTCTCAGGAAGAGCCCCGTCTACCACTGTGGATTTCACAGGTTACAATAGGCGTCCCCCCGCCGCTTGCCCTAGTGAACAGAGGCCGGGTATTGATTAACTATCACGCTGGCATCAGAACTACTCTTAGGATTCAATTTTTTTGTTGTTTTGCATATTTTATTGATCACGGTGGTAAATGAGCATCAAGCGTGCAAGACGACGATGAATTGTTTACTTGCATAAAATAACCTTTCAATAAGGGAAGATGCATGGCTTACGCTTTGGTTCTGTTCTGCGGCCCGAAGCAGATGGCATTCAGCTGTTATTGATCTGCTCCTATAGTTAAGGAGCAGCCTGTAACCCTGCACGCCCACCGCATCGTGAAAAGGGGTGTCGATTCTGGGACCCAGGATGGAAGCCAAGAAGGACTGACTTGCCCTCCCTAAAAACCTACAGAAGGAAAAAAAAAATCGTATTTGAAAAACCACGAACAGCCACTTAAAGGGAAACTTGAATTAATGTAATCCAATGTGTGCTGGTGTCCTTAGAGAAAGAACATTTGCGGTCATCACTTATGCAGATGTCTACCGCGGATAACAAATTGGGGAATGATCAGAGAGTACTCATTGTAAGCTGCTTGTATCTCAAGAAAACCGAATAACATCTCTCCTCCTGCCTTTGGGGTAGAACGAGGTGATCTTCAGATCACGTCATGTCACGTCCACGGCTGGCACGTCCAGTGGGTTGTGCCGGCCGGCATGTCTTCTTGACCAGTGGTGCTGGTCTCTCTTTATGCCAGAGTCCTGCCAGAGCCTGGGTCAGCCATCACATTTGCTTTTGAAATGTCTTTCTATAATAGGTGGTTACAGATGTTGAATTTCTAAATATTTTCCTTGCAGCCGCATCCAACAATGACTTTACGTCTCAAAAACTAAGGATAGGCAAACCTACCCAGGGTGGCATTTTTTTTTCCCCTTCCAGACTTGCGAAATACTGAAAAACCACTTGTCGAAAACAATATGAGCCATAGCAAATATGTTTACAGAATAAAACATGTCAGATGACTGACAAGCTAAATAACTAATTTTTTTTTGTAATTTATAATTTTAAAAATAAGTGAAATACCCACAACAAAAATTTGTAACAAAGCTACTCGCCCATAAAAGCAGAATTTTGCAGATTTACTTTGCTGGGTTCTTTTCTCATAAATAAACTGTTATTACAAATGACAGTTCTGAAAGCATTCCCATAAGTGTTATTCTGTATTATGGAAACCTTTGATTATGGACTGTTTGTGGGGAGAAGGGCAAGTTCATTTAGTTTGTGGGGAGAGAGGAAGTTCACCTCGATGGTCCCAGGGGAGTCTTGAGTGAACATGATCTCCCTCCTCCAGCCTCTCCTCTACCTTGGGCATGAAAGTTTGGGGAGGTGAATTTTATTCGCTTCTGTAACAAGGAGCATTTATTCTTTACATTTCCTTCTCTTTTTCTCGTGTGAGAAGCGCCACCCTGGAGAATAGGAGAGTTTAGGGGGAGAGAGGTATTTGTGCCGTGCTGGTGTATTGACTGGGTAATGTGTCCTGATGTGTCATCTGCACATTTTACTTACTCCAAGTCCCTTCCACTGTTCAGTATGAGGCAGACAATACCTACTCGGTGCTTCTTGCTTGAAAAATATGCCATAGTCATGATCTCAGGTCATGAGATCGCGTCCCACGCCTTTGGGCTCCATGTTCAGCCGGGAGTCTGCTTGAGATTCTCTCTCTCCCTGGGCCCCTCCCTCCTGCACATGCTCTCTCTAAAATAAATACATGAATCTTAAAAAGAAAAAAAAAAAGATTGTGAAGCTTAGGATTGATAGACTCTCTTAGGCAGTTAGACAATAAGTTATTAAAATCCTCTACAAGTTTCTCGTTTTGGACTTGTCCTAATTTGAGGAAAACCTGTAATGTGGACCAATTTAGTATATTTGTATTAGGTAAGTACTCTTTCTTTCAGAAAGTGATGTGTTTGATTCGTCTTTCGTTGGAGAAACAAGTGCTTCCCTATTCGCTCCACAACAGCTATCCGCCATATTTAGCAATCTTTCTGCTGACCGAAGGAAAACTTGGTTAGCATACAGTACTTTTTTAGCCAAATCAACTGACGGGCACACTCTTGAATATCACCTGCAGGAGAGTGAAAAGGCAGAAAACACGTACTTTTTAATGACCCTACTGAGGGAAGTATCTACTGCATACTATGAAACACACATAATTTATGTGAGCAGTCATTTTTTAGTAAACTGACTGAATTGTGTGACCGCTAGCACAATCCATTTCTTAGGACACTTTTCTTACCCCCCAGATTTCCTTCATGCCCACAGGGTCTTTTTTGTTTCCTCCACAACTCGAGCAACTTTTATTATAAATTTGGAAAATTCAAATGCATGTGAACAGTTGGTGCTGCCCACCTTTTCTCACTCAGTCCTCCAAATCTCCACTCGGTGGTCTGCTTCAAGTTCAGAATGTGACTTGTCTTCACAGGGGAGGTGGGAAGGTTGTAGCTGCATCTTGAAATGCAGCTGTTGGAACTTGTACTCTGGAGACAGAAGGTAGGAAGTTGGGAAAAGGAAAGATAGGTTGAAAATAGTAGAGCTTTTCTTTTATTTGTGTCTTGGTCATTTCCTGTGGCACACACGTGTGTTTTCCGGGGAAGAATGGCTGGTAGATGGTAGAGACCTCTTCCATGTTTATTTCGTCTCCGATTCCTCACTCCCCCAAGTCCCCCCACCTCGCCCAGTCCCAGCCTAGTGGTTGGAGCAGGAAAGGGAAGGGGAACTTACTGCTGTGTTTCAAGGACTCCGGTAGCTTCCTACATGTGGGATTGACCTGATGGAGCCCTTGTGTCCTACCCATCCCCTCACTGGCTCCTTATCTCTCTGGTGAAGATTGCTGTCCCCTTCCTTTTGAGCTATTCTTTTAGCTCATCTTTGATCATCTTTAGCATGCCTAATGTCGTGTTTGGCAAGTTAAACTGGTTTAGGTATGACAGATCTTTAGAATTATAGGCAACTTAATTATTTGTGCTTCTGAAAAGAAAGAAGACCTAGGGTCATCTGCAATAGAACTGATAACAGAAATGTTGCTCATGGCATGAATTTTGTAGTTATCAGACTAGGTAGTACATTGTCAACGACTGGGAAGAAGTTGCTAGTGTCAGTAGATATTTATTGAGTGCCTATTGTGGGAGCTGCCTGGCACAGAGCACATTATTAGCACAAAATCCTTGTCTTTGAGAAGTTTGGCGTGGCCATTCGGATCGCTAAACAGGTAGCATGATGTAATATGTGTGTTTGCAGGAAATGTGTAGAGTACTACACAGATACTACAAGGAGATCATTTTGGTTTCTTTTGTGAGTGGTTCAGAGAAGTTACTTGGCTTTCAACAAAGGATCTTAGTAGGCAAAAACTGGTATTAGATTTAAAAGTAAGATTAAGGGACACCTGGGTGGCTCAGTGGGTTAAAGCCTCTGCCTTCGACTCAGGTCATGATCTCAGGGTCCTGGGATTGAGCCCTGCATCAGGGCTCTGTGCTCAGCAGGGAGCCTGCTTCCTCCTCTCTCTCTGCCTGCCTCTCTGCCTACTTGTGATCTCTGTCAAATAAATAAATAAAATCTTTTTTAAAAAATAATAAAAGTAAGATTAAAAAGATTAAGTCTATCCACAGGACATTTTCTTATATTACCCATTATTACATGTTTGCCTCTTCATTAGATGTGTTAACTTGGAAAACTGTTAACTTTTTTTTTTTAAAGCTATTTCAGTAATAACAGTAGTATCGATGATGATGATACAGGGTATCACTCGTTACTCATCTGCTTCCTCAAATAAAATTTTCATTATTTACTTCTTAAATTTGTCCATCAGCTTCACTTAGAAATTGAGGAAATCAGATTAAAGGAAGGATGTATTTTCTTTTTTCAAAAGATTTTATTTATTTATTTGACAGATGGAGATCACAAGTAGGCAGAGAGGCAGGCAGAGAGAGAGAGGGGGAAGCAGGCTCCCTGCTGAGCAGAGAGCCCGATGCGGGACTCGATCCCAGGACCCTGGGATCATGACCTGAGCCGAAGGCAGAAGCTTTAACCCACTGAGCCACCCAGGCGCCCCAGAAGGATGTATTTTCAATAAGTAATATTTTCCTCTCGACCTTTAAAAGAGTCCCAGAGACAGAAATAAAAGAAACTCATATCTGTTCTCAATAAGGAGCTCAAGTGAACGTTGGTTACGTTATTGTTTACAAGTGCAACAATTTAGGTTGTATTTTGATCATTCTTTCACTTCCCCTCCCTGTTTCCTCTTAAATGGAATAGTATTTATTTATCTGAGGAAGAGAAGGAGAGAGAGAGTGGAAGGTAGGGAGAGGGAGAGAGAGAATCCTAAGCAGGCTCCGTGCCTAGTGCAGAGCCCACTCAGGGCTCCATCTCACAACCCTGAGATCAAGACCTGAGCCAAAATCCAGAGTTGGACACTTCACCGAATGAGCCACCCAAGAGCTTCTTAAATGGAATAGTAATTAAATTTCGCCTCTCTCTTGACTTTTGCGTAACTAAAAGGCATCTTATAGTTAATCTTCTCTTCTTCTTTGACTCCCTTCAGGCAACTAAAACCTGTTACGTTCTAGCATTCTTGAATGGTTCGCTCTACCATATACCATATACATAAAATATAAATGATTTTCTTTAGATTCTGTTTGTTTCAGTCAAATCCACTTAAGTCACTGATCGGGGCAAACTTTCAAGCCGAGACCAGGAATTCGCTTATAGCGTTAGCATAAGCATAGTAGCGTAGCTACTCAGATTTCAATCCATCCAGAGCTTTCAAATACAAGCCGGCACAATAACAAGCAATTACGTGACAACTATTTTCATATCGCTTGTGTAATTATGTTTCATGAGGTTGATATATTTGAAAGGTGTACTTTTGGGTACATATTTTTAATATGAACAATATTCATGTGAATTGTGATAGTCAGTCGTCATATCAATAACAGAAGGCCACTGAGAAATCATGGAGATCATTGGTTTGCAATGGCATCAGTGTCATTAGTTTTGTTGTTGTTGTTTTTTTTCCAGAGTAATCCCTGTTCTGCATTAATTAGTGAAGAAATGCCTGTTGTATCAAAACTGGGTTTACTTGTGGAGACTTTACACACAGGTGTGGGTCTATCACCCTTACCCTGTGACGTCTGTAGGATCATCACAGCAATCTGTTGAAAGACTTTAACTTGAAAGGTAGTTTTTTTTTCCCCTGAAAATATAATTAGCCAATTTATTTTGACGCCCTTAAACCTATCAGAGTGGATTTTAAGAACAGCTACTGCACACCCCCCAAAATTGCATTTTATCATTTTTTAATTTCAGTGTATCAGATTGATCCTTCTTTGCTCTCTACACAAATGACACAGTTAGTGAAATTGGGGATATCTAAAGAGGATCCTAAAAAATGAGAGCATTAACCCCGAGTGCACTGAATTCCCTGAACATCTTGCATTCTCCTGCTCACACTTGAAGTAGGCACCTGCTGTTTAATGTAATTAGTTTCAGAGGGAATATGTCAGATCAGTCCTCAGGAGTTTATTCTGACCCGAAAACCATCGTAAGAAAATATCAGGGAGACAAAACAAGAAAAGTTAGCACAGTTGGGAAGCTGCTTCACACCACGTCATTCGTTATTTGGGGGCATGTTTTAAAAGATTCCTATTTGCTGTCTGGCTCTGTTATTTTCTGGTTGCAAAATTGTGCTCAAGATTGCTGTAGCAAGAAGCTGTTTTCCTTTTCCCAAAATGAGGACATGGTTGGCTGTGTTTAAAAAAAAAAAAGAAAGAAAGAAAGAAAAGAAAAGAAAATTAGAAAATATTAGGAACTGCAATTATAGTTTTTTTGCACTTGTCTGCTAGATTAAAAAAATTAAAAACACATTAAGCTTGTTCATTTTCAACCTGCCCTTTCCCATTAAAACGTGTACTGAACAAGACTCTGTCCCATTTCCCTTTTTATCCCTATTGATGTTTGGCTTATAATGAGCTGTAATAAAGGGTCAAAAAGAGTCTCATTTGAGTAGCGGGGTAAATCTGAAACACCCCATGGCAGCATCCCTGGTCTGTTTGGCTTCTTTTTCATAGGTGAGCGGTTGCTTATTTTGTTGGTAGTTTGTAAGGCATCTCATCCAGTCTTGAGAACATCCTTTGTTTTTTTTTGTTTTGTTTTGTTTTGTTCCCTCTGCCATTCTCCTTGGTTGAATATTGCTTATATATTCAGCCACACTGTGGCTGTGCTCCAGAGCTTAAGGGAGGGGCTCTGGGCCCATCTCTAGCCAGAGGCTGAAGGGGGAGCCACTGACCCCCACAGGATCAGACAATTGTGGAAGAACTCCAAGAACCCTTAAAAGAGAACGCAGCTGGGAGTTAGTGCAAGACCTGGATTCTCGCCTCTCCAACCCCGGCGGGCTGACTGTCCACCTTGGAGGATCTGGGCAGGTGCTGCTGAGAAGGGAAGCAAGTCATTTAACATCTCGGTTAGCTTTCTCATTCACAAATACTTGCGATCTGTCGACCTCAGATGTGGTAGTGAGGATTAAGTGACCTGGATATGTGGAGCCACTCGGCAAGCAAGCCATAAAACCTTATGCAAATATTAGATTTTTTTGTTTTTTCTTGACAAGTGCCTTATTTCATTCCATCCTATTGATAAATCCTCGCTGCAGCCTTCTGCAGCAAGTGGACCTCCAGCGGCTCTCGGTGACAGAACAGCTGCCGAGGTGCTGGTTTCCTCCAGCAGGCATAGTTCCCGGCTGGTTTTAGCCGCAGAGTTTTCCTTTATATTGAGCCGAAGTTTGCCGTCTCCGTATCTACCTTTGCTGACTCACACTGGGTGTGTGGAATGACCCTCATGCAGCCAAAGCCGGGTCCTGGATGGAGAGGTAGAAGATGGATGAATGACCCAGTCTGCCCCTTTGGAGCTGGAGTGGATTGGGCAAAAGCCAAATAAACCTTGAAATGAAGTCCTTGCGAGTGCTGTGCACGGAAGGAGGCAGAAGAAAGTTATCAGAGACTGAGAGGGAGTGCTTGGCCCCAGGAGCACGCCTCCAGGGGGGGCTTCAGGCTGAGCAGTGTTGGGACACCTGGGTGGTACTGTTGCTCAAGCAAGCCCTGGTGATTTTAGAGTGGTGGGACCAAGCCCCATGTTTGTGCAGAGTCTGCTTGAGACTCTCTCCCTCTTCCTCTCCCCTCAAAAACAAATAAACAAATCTTTAAAAAAAGAAAAGAAAGGGGCGCCTGGGTGGCTCAGTGGGTTAAAGCCTCTGCCTTCGGCTCAGGTCATGATCCCAGGGTCCTGGGATCGAGTCCTGCATCAGGCTCTCTGCTCAGCGGGGAGCCTGCTTCCTCCTCCTCTCTCTCTGCCTGCCTCTCTGCCTGCTTGTGATCTCTGTCTGTCAAATAAATAAATAAATTCTTAAAAAAAAAAAAGAAAAAAGAAAAGAAAAGAAAAGAAAAAAGACAAGACTGAGGCGCGTGTTCATCTTGTTGAGCATGCAGAGAAGGCCAAGGGAACAGTGCAGGGAGGGGTGGTGGGAGGAAGGGGCAGAGGCACATTTGTGGCTCTGGTGACCCCGGTGGCTGCAGTTTTCTGAGTGAGTGGCACAGGAGCTCCAGAGAGTGCTAATGAAAGTCTGAACGTGGAGCTGAGAGAAAGGAAGCTTTTAGCTTCGGCAGCCGGGTGGATGGTGCTGTCACATGCTGAGATGAGGAAGGGGATGGAGGAGAGGGTGGCAGCTGGGGGTGGGGTTTTTGGGGGTTGGGGTGGGTTTTTTTGGTTATTTATTTATTTTTAAAGGAAATACCAACTTCTGCTTTGGACCTTTTGAGTTGAGGATGTCTGTTAAGAAATTCAAGCAGAAATGTTAAGAAGGTATTTATTTCCAGAAGAGAGGGCCAGCCTGGAGCGGTGAATTTGTACCTCCCCACCATAATGGTCTTAAAATCCATGGCAGCTAGGACTGCTCGGTTCGTGGGAGAGTGTGAGGAAAACAGAGCCTGCTGGCTAAGCTCCGAACCATCCCAACATTTCAAGGTCAGGTAGAAAAGGAAGAAGCAACCAAAGAGGGTAAAAATAAGATAGGAGAAACAGCGGAGGAGTTGCAGAAACAAAGAAAAGTGGATAAGTGGTTGTCTGGTGGAGAGCTGGCTGCCCAGAAGTTGAGTGGGGTCGGGATAAAAGTGGCCGTTGGATTTAACAACAGGGAAGAGATCTGTGATCTTGACCAGCAGAGAGTGGTGGAAGCCAAAGACAGTTTGTAGGGGGTGGAGTCATGGATGGACTGAGATAAGAAAGGGAAGCAACATCTGCAGAACATTCTTGAGAACTTTGTCCACAAAAAGAGGCAGAGAAATAAGCTATAATCTCTGAGGGGGGAATTTGAGGTTTGTTTTGTTCTGTTGTTTCCAAATGAGATACTAGAGTATGTTTATATGCAGATAGCAGTGGTTCAGTAGAGATAATAGAAGGATGGATGGATTCATGGATGGATGGATGCATGGATGGATATTTGGTTGGATGGATGGAATTAGATCCTGAATACGCAGAGGAGAGAAGGGCTGTAATTAAAGAAGCAAATGCTTGAGAAAATCAAGAAGTGGATTGAGAGCCAGAGTGTAAGTAGAGGAATTGACCTCTGATTTAAGAAGGGATACTTTTTCCACAAACACAGAGAAAGAGAGTTTGATGGAAGAGGAATGTAGGTGGGGTGAAGATAAGAGACATCAACTCTTCACACAAGCTTTGATGGCAATTCAGAAACCATCAGAGCTGATGGCAGAGTTTGACTCTGCCTCTGAGAGGGAGGGTGGAGGAAGGGCTCAAGGAGATTCAAAGAAAAGTGAAGGTATGAAATGGGTACAGGTGGTTCGTCTAGAGCAGTGGTTTTCAAAGTCCTGTTTCTGGCTGGCAGTGTCCACATCACCCGGAAGTATGGAACCTTTTTTGAAATTCCAATTCTGAGTGCTCACCCCTAAACCCACTGGATCAGACAGTCTGGAAGTGAGACCCAGCACTCTGTGTTTTAACAAGGCTTCAAGGGGATTCTGCTGCTGGCTGAAATTTGGGAACCACTGTTCTAGTGAAAGGTAGCAAGATCATATTCTGTGGGTTAGAGCTTGAATTTAGAGTGAAAACAACTTGTTGGTATTGAATGGTTTTTCTTGCAGTGTTTAGCACCTGGGTTGAGGGATGGGTAAGAGATGCTAGGATTTAGCCACAGCTGTGGTGTCCCAAGTACAACAGAAGGAAGGGGAGTCCTAGGGTTGGAGGTGTTTTAGGGAACTGATTATGATGGTAGATCATGGAATCCTAAGCTGGACAAGGAGGGCAGAAAAATCAGAGGGGTCTGATGGAAGTGAGAAAGCCCCAGATCCATGCATTAGAGGTCTCATACATAGTAGAGGGGCGACACCATGGCCAGGAAGGGCTCTGCATAGCAGCTCAAGGTCGTGTGTGAGCTTCCTGGCCCACGGAGGTAATACTTTGAAGAGCTGACTAAATGAGTTCTGCATAGAAATCATGGAAATTCCTTAGAACAAAAGTTGGCCTGTGTGCGTGCTTGCATTAAGAGGCCAGGAAATTACAACATAGCTGGATTACATACAAAGCAAAAGCTTTTTAAAATAATATCACAACTAAAACCATGTAAGAAAATGCTTCCTTTCTTTAAATCCACGATTTCAATTATTTAGCTTCTGTGAGGGTCTTTTAGAGTTCCCAGGTCGAGTTCCAACATGGGGGTGGGAGTTCTTACCACACACAACACCGAGGAATTCTCAGATACCAGCAGGGCACCCTCCAGTTCAGCTCAGTTCTGACAGTACCTCTGCAGGGATATGTCAGATCCCACAGGGTAAGGATTCCGTCCTACAAGATGGATCCCCACCGCATACTTCAGACATCAGTCAAAGCTTCAGGCTCTTACCTGTACTTCGGAGTGACGGACTATGGATTGGAGGTTCCAGCAACCTCCTCCTTAAGTTCACTGAATTTGCTAGAGTGGTTCAGGGTTGCTGCACCAGTTGGCAATGCAACAGTCTCATTTTCCCATGACGCATAGCAACACCGGATTCAGTGGCATTGAATCCAGCTCTCCAGAGGTGAAAGGCTATTGGGCAGGTTTGGATGCATCTGCTCAGACTACTTCTCATGAACTCACCATTCCAAATGATTTGATTGGCTGCATAATCGGGCGTCAGGGCACCAAAATCAATGAGATCCATCAGATGTCTGGGGCGCAGATCAAAATTGCGAACCCAGTGGAAGGATCTACTGATAGGCAGGTTACCATCGCTGGATCTGCTGCCAGCATTAGCCTGGCTTAATACCTAATCAATGTCAGGCTTTCCTCAGAGACGGGTGGCATGGGGAGCAGCTAGAACAATGCAGATTCATCCATCATCCCTTTCTGCTGTTCACCACCACCCATGATCCATCTGTGTAGTTTCTGAACAGTCAGCGATTCCAGGTTTTAAATAGTTTGTAAATTTTCAGTTTTTACCCACTTTATCATCCACTCGTGATTTTTTAATTAAAGCGTTTTAATTCCTTTCTCTGTTCAGCTGTTAATAAAAAAAAAACAAAACTGTCACACTCACAGTTCCTGGCTTATTGAAGGGTATGACAAAGTCTACCTATCAGCAGTCAGATGAAGAGGGATGTAGGACGAGGTCTCAAAGAAGCTTCTGTCCTCTTGGGTTTTTATGGGGGCTTCATGACATAGTCATAATGGACTAAGTCATTGGCTGTTGGCTGATTCAGCCTCCAGCCTTTCCTCCCACCCTAGAGGTTGGGGGATGGGACTGAAAGTGCCAACCCTCTGATCATAAGGTTGGTCTTCCCGCAACCAGCCCCTGACCTTGGGTGGATCCAGAATTCACCTTCATTAATAACAAGACACCCATTTCAACTTTATGTTTATGGCTCTGAAGCATTTTCAGGAACTATGAATAAAAACCAAATATTATCTAAGAAATATATATTTGGTCTTCTGAAGTAGAAGTATGTGATGAATGTAGATATAATGTATATATTAAATCTATATTTCTTATAAATCATTATAGCACCAATTGGTTTTGCTCATCTTATACTCCTACTACTACTAAGGAAAATAATAATAAATATTAATGTTTATTTATTATGTTATATTAGGTACTGCAGCAGTTTCTTTATGGGCATGAGTCTTATTTCATCATGACTACAAGGTCTGAGACAGATGGTGTTTGTTTTTTTTTTTTCAGTTTCCAAACCTGTTTTATTTATTTTATTGACATATAAGGTATTATTTGTTTCAGGGATACAAGTCTGTGAATCATCAGTCTTCCACAATTCACAGCACTCCCCATAGCACATGCCTTCCCAGTGTCATCACTATCCCTCCCACCCCCCTTCCCTTCCAGCAACCCTCAGTTTGTCTCCTGAGATTAGGAGTCTCTTAATGGTTTGTCTCCCTCTCTGGTTTCATCTTGTTTCATTTTTCCCTCCCTTCCCCTGTGATCCTCTGTCTTATTTCTCAAATTCCTTGTATTAGTGAGATCATACGATAATTATCTTTCTCTGATTGACTTATTTCACTTAGCATAATACCCTCTAATTCCATCCACATAGTTGCAAATGGCAAGATTTCATTTCTTTTGATGGCTGTATAGTATTCTATTGTGTGTGTGTGTGTGTGTGTGTGTGTGTGTATCACATTTTCTTTATCCATTCATCTGTTAACAGATATCTAGGTTTTTTCTATAGTTTGGCTATTGTGGACATTGCTGCTATAAACATTTGGGTGCATGTGCCCCTTCAGATCACTACATTTGTAACTTTAAGGTAAATACCGAGTAGTGCAGTTGCTGCATCGTAGGGCAGCTCTATTTTCAAATTTTGAGGAACCTCCATGCTGTTTTCCAGAGTGGTTGCACCAGCTTGCATTCCCACCAAGAGTGTAGGAAGGTTCCCCTTTCTCTGCATCCTCGCCAACATCTGTTGTTTCCTGATTTTTTAATTTTAGCCATTCTGACTGGTGTGAGGTGGTATCTCATTGTGGTTTTGATTTGTAATTTCCCTGATGCTGAATGATGTGGAGCACTTTTTCATGTGTCTGTTGGCCATCTGGATGTCTTTGCAGAAATGTCTGTTCATGTCCTCTGCCCATTTCTTGATTGGATCATTTGTTCTTTGGGTGTTGAGTTTGATAAGTTCCTCATAGACTTTGGGTACTAGCCCTATATCTGATATGTCATTTGTGAATATCTTCTCCCATTCTGTCAGTTGTCCTTTGGTTTTGTTAACAGTTTCCTTTGCTGTGCAAAAGCTTTTGATCTTGATAAAATCCCGATTCATTTTTGTCCTTGCTTCCCTTGCCTTTGGTGATGTTTCTAGGAAGAAGTTGCTGTGGCTGAGGTCAAAGAGATTAATGCCTTTGTTGAGACGGATACTTTTTTTTTTTTTAAAGATTTTATTTATTTATTTGACAGAGAGAGAACACAAGTAGGCAGAGAGGTGGGGGGTTGGGGAGGGAGCAGGCTCCCCGCTGAGCAGAGAGCCCAATGCGGGGCTCAATCCCAGGACCCTGGGATCATGACCTGAGCTGAAGGCAGAGGTTTTAACCCACTGAGCCACCCAGGCACCCCGAGATAGATACTGTTATTGACCCTCTTGAAGCACAGAGAACCCAAGAAACTTGACTTATCTGAATTGTAAACAATTCAGATACATGTTTAGAAGTGCATACAGTCCTCATAAACTGAAACTACCTCATTCTCACCTCTCAGGAGCATCTGTTAAATTATGGGTGTAGTTTTCCCTTGATCATCGGCTGTCCCCAGGTGATCACACCTAGCTGAACCTTGTGGAAACACACCCAAAAGATTTTTTTACAGAAAAATGGGAGCTTTCCTGTCAGCTGCTGCCGGATACCTCCCTGGCTCCTTTTTCGGGGCACCTATGGGACAGTCTGGGGGTGAGGGTTGTGGAGTAGACCACAGCCTGGGATGGTTGGTCAACTTGGCTAGTGTGCTTCGTGCATAGGACAGAGAAGGTATCTAGGTTGTCTCCATCAGTCCCTCTGTTCTATTTGCCACCGCCCACCCCGTGTTGCATTTCTCCTCCTGCATTTCCACCTACCCCACTGATGTCTGCCTCCTTCCTTAGGCACGTCTGTATCAGGGACAAGCCATGGGCAGCGAGAAGAAACGAATGCAAAAGTGTTATCTTTGGACACAGAAAAATAACTGTCAGCCTCTTCTTCCCTCAAACTTAGCTAAGATCTGGAAGATACCAACTGCTTGAAGATGTATGTGGTCATTTCAACCTGCTAGAGTATTAGTGTAAATCATTACTATCTCCCTTTAATTGCTCTTAATAGAAAGCTGTTAAAAGATCATAAAATTTGTGATTAAAAGGACCTGTTTACGTAGAATTGTATTTTCTTCCACCAGCCGATGCTAAATTATTCCCTCTGGCTCATTCTACAGTGATTTGGACAGTCCTTTGTAAAATAAGTTTAATGAAACACTTTCCATTTCCACAGGGATGGTGCCTATGATTTGTTTAATAGACCCAATTTGGTAGGATATTTTTCTGGATAATCAGCTTACGTTTTTCTTTGTTTAGGTTCATCTCATTAGGTATATGCTTGATTTCTTCCCTGTTCCATAATATGTGTACTTGGCACCTGCTGGGTTAGGCAGACAAGTTTTTCATATATTGGTCCATTTCTTGCATTTTATAGATTGTGCAATATATGTGTGAGCCTAATTGCTTTTTCATTTTTCATAGGCTGTTCTTCATGGTATAGACTTCTCTAAAGTCGTAAGTTAAAAATAGAATATCGGGTTCACTTGGCCGTTTCTTCTCCCTTTCTTCTTTCCTTCCTTTCCTAGTCAGTACCCTAGTAATAAATTAAAGGTAGCATAGCAGAGTTGTTTTTTTTTTCTTTTCTTCTGTCTTCCCTTTAAAGTATTCTACCCAGGACTCTGTTCTCTGGGCCAAAAATAGGGCTTTATGATCTGCAGAAGCAAGAGGTTTATATCAGCAAGAGCTTGTATTCTACCTCAGATATCAGCCCAAATAAAAGGGCCGAACTAAAAGTGGGGTTTATCTTTCTCAAGCATATTATTTCTCAAGCACTACCCATGGTAGATAATTGTGGGTTTGGGTTCAGTGGCTCAAGATTATCAGGGGTTGAAAGAACCAAGATGCCCTTCAACGGATGAATGGATAAGGAAGATGTGGTCCATACACACTATGGAGTATTATGCCTCCATCAGAAAGGATGAATACCCAACTTTTGTAGCAACATGGACGGGACTGGAAGAGATGATGCTGAGTGAAATCAGTCAAGCAGAGAGAGTCAATTATCATATGGTTTCACTTATTTGTGGAGCATAACAAATAGCATGGAGGACAAGGGGTGTTAGAGAGGAGAAGGGAGTTGGGGTAAATTGGAAGGGGAGGTGAACCATGAGAGACTATGGACTCTGAAAAACAGTCTGAAGGTTTGTTCAGGTTTGAAGTGGCGGGGGGCTGGGAGGTCGGGGTACCAGGTGGTGGGTATTATAGAGGGCACGGCTTGCATGGAGCACTGGGTGTGGTGAAAAAATAATGAATACCGTTTTTCTGAAAATAAATAAATTCATTAAAAAAAAAAAAAAAAGATGATCAGGGGTTGGATCTCTTTGATTCTTTTTGTGTCTCCCTCACGAGAATCAGAGGGCAGCTGAGCTCAGAGCTCATGCTCATGTTCCAGGCGAAGAAGAGGGAGAAAGCGGGTGGAGAGATGAGCAGAAGGCTGAGGGACAGCCAGCAGAGCCCGACCATTCACTTTTGGGTGACTTTTTGGATCTTTCCCAACCAACAACTTCCACTGGCATCTTCGTGGCTCTGTCTTTGTCTCGTGCCAAGGGACTTCGGAAAATGTTGAGGGGCAGGGCTGTTGTGATGGGTTTTTTGTTATTGTTGTTTGCTTTTTTAACCTTGGCTAATTGTCACCTACCCCCTTCCCCCGCCGCCCCAAATTGACATTGCATTAATAAGGAAGAAGGGAAGAGTGGATCTTGGGGAGCAACTGACCGTCTGAACCATGGCCTCCAGGGGCAGAAGACTGAGCAGAGATTTTGTGTTTCTGCCTAAGTGTAGAGGAGCTTTCCATGCAATCATTCTGTTCTTGCTTCCTGGGGATGCCTGGGAGTTTATCAGAAAATGCCTGCTGTAATGTGAAAATCTACAGGAAAGGGTCCATGTTTTTTGTGCAGTGTGAGTCCCTGAATACACATCTGTAATTTAGTTCCAAGATATGGGAACATTTCTCTCGGTGTCAGATTTGGGAGAAGGGCTAGAGTAGAGAAGTTCTTTCCATGGACGCTGAGACCGGGGTCTTACTCAGACATCCTGTGAATGTTTAACAGCCATGTCCACCGAGGCCTCCTTTCTCCTGCTCTTGCTATTGTATTCCGTCTTCCTTGTTGTGGTCCCACTGGGCTTCTGTTAACCCACCAGTGTGTTTTAGGTGAACAGCTTTATTGACTGCATTTTTGTTGTTGTAGCCAAGAGGTCAAGGGCCTCTTTCCCCCTGTCTTTATTATTTGCTGCCTAGATGTGTTTTTAACTTTGGACTTTGGAGCTGTGTCCACGAGGGCCACTTTCCATTGTTGGTGCCGGTTCTCTGAGGACCCGTTCCTGCATCTCAGAGCAGTCTCCGCTCAAGCTCTCACCACTTCCACGCAGGCTTCCCGCTCAGTCCCATGCATCACGTGCTGTGCTCACCCACGGGTCTGAAATTCCCGTTAAACACTCAGTGTAACACAGTAACCGTAGCATTTAAGCAGGAGATTCAATGCAGTATACTATTTGACAGATTCATGATCAGATTAGGAGTCTTCATGTAGACATACAAACCCAAAAAAAAAAAGATACTTGCCAGGTACCCTATGTCTGAACTACTATGCCATAGGAACTTGGAGACCTAGGAATCCCTCATCTATCTGACTCCAACACCTGAAAACCCCAGTGCTGGAGCGGCTCAGAGTGTACAGTACGTGAGGAAGGAGAATGCTGAATAAATCAGAGGGATAAATTAGGTAGTAGGAGGAACATTGAAGGGACTTGAGAGAGCAGATTGTTTTCAAGCTCTTTAAACACTTTAAAAACATCAATTCATCAACATGCAGAGGCTATGCTAATTGTAAATCTTTCATTAAAAACCAGTCTCCTGAGGCTGTCTCCAGCCAACATCTTACAAGCCCAGTTCTGATTACTACTTCTTCCTTAAAGTAGTAAGAGCACCTTTCCGTAAGCATATCCTCTGATTTGTATTTAAATGAGTGTTTTACCACCACCCCCCCACCCCCATTATTTGAAGTTCTAAATCCATTTTGGTTTGCTTTGTAATATGCTGTTTTGTTCAAATGTGTTCATAACTTCTGTGGTCTTAACTTTGGCCTTAGAGGCAAGAAGTTAATTTATAACGGGCTTTTAGAATTTGCTTTATTTGTTTGTTTTGTTTTGTTTTTATTGGATCATCAGGGAAATGCCTGATAAAATTCTGTTGTTATCTGTAATCTATTATTGAGTCACATTATTATTCAACATTTAACTAGGTAGTTGGATCAGAAGTACATAAAATGTGGCTTTAAAGTCTTTCAACAGTCAAAAAAGAATGGAGTTGGTCAGAGATTGTCAAATAGATTTGGCAGTGTTCTGAGGCCAGATCCTTTTGAAGTATCCTTTTGTTTTTGTTTTGTTTTTTTAGGTTTTGTTGTTGTTGTTCTTGTTTAAATATAGGGAAGAGATTTGATGGATTTATTGCCTTTCTTAAAGTTTTTGTATACTTTTAAGACTTAGTTGAGATGTTAAGATACATGTAAAATCCAAGGAAAATCGGCTATGTATTTTAAGGGAGTCAATTTCATAGGCTCCTTTAAATTTATCTGTGGGATAAATTAAATTTATAAATGCAGTGGGAAAATATATATTGGGAAAAACTAGGATTCTAGTTGAATTCACTAAAGGAAAAAAATCACTAGGAAAAGAACAGCACAGTGCTGTTGCGTATGTTGTAAATATCAGTAAATACTTATGGAATGAATAAATGAATGAATGAATGAATGGAGACATCAGTTGAGCAGTAGTTTTGGAGCTAGAGAGCTGATCCTGACTGCCCCTCTGCCCTCTGAGAAAATTTGCACAGGTATTTAGCCTTTGTGAGCTCCCAATTTTTCCATCGATAGAATTTGGACAATGATAGCCTCTCACAGTATTGTGAAAATCACCTAAGATAAGGAACTTGGCACAGAGTAGGCATTAAATAAATATTATTGTAGTTTTAAGCCACCTTGGAAATTTCCCTATTTGGTAGGTTAAAATTCTTGAAAGTTAGTATGACTCACTCCACTATTAATCATCAACAGCGCATGAAATGATTCTGTTTTTTCCACGAAGATAACTTAGCCCATACTGAGGGTTTGGGGAAAGTTTCCTAAGAGAGGTAATGCTGGAGCTGTGACTTGAAGGCCAGGTAGGAGTTGCCCAGTTGAAACGAGGTGGGAAGGGCATTTCCAGTAATGGAGCCATACCCTTAGGGAAAGATAAGCTCAGTAGACTACTTCAGAAGTGTTGCCTGGAGATATTATGTCTCACCCTCTCTTACAAGCTCTACTTGCTACGGTTGGGGCAGGGTCCCCTGGCCCAGGATCCTTACCAGAAAAATATTTGAGGGGCTCCTGGGTGGCTCAATTGTTAAGCGTCTGCCTTCGGCTTGGGTCATGATCCCAGGGTCCTGGGAATGAGCCCTATATCGGGCTCTCTGCGTGACAGGGAGCCTGCTTCTCCCTACACCTGTCTCTCTCTTTCTCTCTCTGACAAATATATAAACTATATATAGTTTATATATAATAAATAAACTATATGTATTTGAACATAATGCTCCCATATATGCACATTTAATAATGACTTATATAGCCATGATCCTTTATGAATCCATACGTCAAAAACTAGAAAAGATAAATCTTTTTATTTGTTAAGTGTAAATAAATAGAAAGTCTGATACCTGTTTTCCTGGATCATAGCTGATGATCTTCCTTAATTTCACACATGCCTCTAACCTACTTTAGAGACTGCTGGCCTAAGAAGAATATACTGAGCATTGGCACAAGTTTTCCTCATGCGTCCCAATCATGTTTTATGAGAGTTTAAGGTTTATATTTTCAGTATCTGCTGGGTCTCATAACTTCCATTCTAAAAAGTTAACATAATCATTGGCTCCCTGCTGAGTATATCCCAGGGATCCCAGTTGGGGATCTGTTTCCTAGGAGCAGAAACAGAACTATTCAGAAAGGACATACCTTGAACCTGGGCTGACCTGTCCCACAGATGAGCTCAAGAACCAAAACTACAGAACACAGAAGGAAATAAACAGCTGTGACTGAGAGTCAGCACACACATAACAGCAGGATTAAACCCCAAGAATTTGAAGGAAAGGACAATTTGATGAAAACCAAAAATTAAAATGGTGACATAATTGAAGGCATAGGGAAAGAGCTAGCATCAAAGGAAAACAGATGAGGTGGACGTGGAAAAGTACCAGTAGAAATGAAAACAGTCATTGACTTTACCTCCACAGCTTGACTAAGAAGTGGTTTAGATTTAATACGTGGTCACTTGTCATGGTGGGGGGAGGGGCACTATTGCTATTTCAGTCGTGGTCAACATACCAGTCAGATCATGTCACGTGTACCCAGGTTCCCCCACCTACTGCTTACCACTAACACCACTCACTGCCCCTAAATCCATGGAGGACCAAGAGCCAAATCCTTGACATGACCCAGAAGCCCAGCCCAGCCTCTCCAGTCCTGCTTTGTTATCTTCTCAGGCACAGCCACACCGGCCATGGGATTTTTGATACCATCAATGGTTCCACCATTCAGTTTCCTGGGCTTTGCGTCTGAACTATGCCATTCCCTCTACGCATCAGCTCGCGTGTCCTCCAGTTCCAGGATCACCTTGCCAGGGAAGCATTCCTTCTCCTAAGGGGCTCATACAGTGCTTCCTTACGAACGTTTTAAAAAACAGCTAGCTATGTCCCTGCAAAGTCCTGATTTCAGTTTGTAACCCCACATTTATGACTGTGGTTATTTGAACACTGTTCATTTTCCTCACTGGACCGCACGTCCTGAGTGGGCAGGACCACGTTTCTTTGGCCAACCACTGCGCCAGTGGTTGGACCTAGGAGGTGTTAGAGAAATGTTCCAGAAATACACAGAACATAAATTTTGATGTTAAAATAGCTCAAAAGATGGTTGATGTTTCTGTTTCTCTTGTTCCACAATTAGTTTTGTCTTTTTAGCTATATTATCAGAAACGGTATTTCTTCTTTCAAATCTGTCTTGAGCCGTATTACAGTATTTCTTTGCACAGACTTTTTTTTTTTTTTTTTTTTTTGCCATTTTATATAGGCCCTTGTCAGCATTCAGCTTTTGGTGCAGGTCCTCAGATTCTTTGCAAGATAGACCATAAAACCCTAAGAAACCACAGCAGCTGAACTCGTTGAATAGTGCAGTTTTTTTTCCAGGCACAGAATTAGGTGCATCTTAACAATGGTGTCACCTACACACGGAAGGAAAGAACGGGGCATTCTTCAGATCCACCTATGATTTAGACTTTTTAGGTGGCCATCTGACTTTTTAAAAGTATTCCTTTGATAACCTTACTGTGGCTCATTTGGTGAGATTGTGAGCGAAGGCTGGGGCGGGGGGTTGAGCAGAAGCCTGCAGACTGCGAAGGCTCTGTGCACCGGGAGGCTTCCGTCCCTGAGGACAGGGACACCACCGCCCAACTTACTTCAGTGAGGAGGCATTGATTTTCTCGCTTTCTGTTCTTCCCTGCACCTCTGAAGCAGGTGTGCTAGGAAGCAGCTTTCCTGGTGGGCAGAGGAAAAACCGTCATGAACTTTGTCACCCCCACGATCGGGCATTTCAAACCCAACTAGGTAGAAGAGGAACAAGGCTTTAAAGACTCCTGAAAAACCTCCCAACTTGGTTCAGCGTTCTGGGCCGTTGTGACAGAGAGGTTCCCCACAGTTTGCAACAATCCTTGATAGACAATGGGACAGAAATGTGTGTTTTGGTTTTTTTTCTTCTTTCCTGTTTTGAGGAGAGAATAAAAGGATCAAATCGGTGAAAACAATGCAGCTTTGCGCAGCAGTCTGGGAAGGTTAGCAAAGTGGTCTTGTCCAAGTTTCCAACAAGATGTTCCGTTCCTGTTATAATTGGCTCCTGGGTAGGTTTGGACCTAACTAGAATGCCAACGTTCGATTTTACCGTGTCCTCGGTGGACACGTGTCACCGTTTATGCTCGCCTTAGTGACAATTTTCTAAAATGGAAACTCGTGGGAAATCATTACAGTGTTTATATGTCTCCCTTGTCGGACAGCGTTATCCTGTGATATTTTACCAGTGTTTTCCACTGCATGATGGCATCTAGCGAAGGTTAAGGCAGAACAGGTCCCTCTGTAATTTTGTGACTGCATTTTACTTACTGAAGAAGAAAAGATAACTGACAATTAAGTATTTGGGATGTCACAGAAAGAACATGTGCAACTAATCAATGGTATCCTTTGGGAACATGATTTTATAAAGCTGATAAGGTAGAAAAATCGGGATTTTGTGATTTGTGTTACATGATGATAATTGCACCTTTTCAATAAAAAAGACATTTCTCCTCGAGTAAACATTGAGCTTGCAGGGGATGCCGGTAGAAATGCTCTTGTTTTTCTGCCCCCATCCAGGCAATTTTTTTGGAAATGTTGTAGACCAGGAGATTTTTTTCAACATTCTTTTAGAGTGATGTTTCTGAAGGAATATCTGGTGTGTTTTTAAGGAAAGTCATTTATTATCTTGAAAGCAAGTAACACTATATGAAGAATAATAATTATTTTTTGCTTAGTACAAGGTACAGTTTCCTAGTTTTAATGTTTATCAGAGCTGGATACAGTAATAACAGTCTGTTATATAGTATATCACACACTAGTTACAGTTCTTTATTTAACCCCATTTCTCATGTGCATCTTAATAATAATAATAATAATAACAACCTGGTTTTTAGTCTACATTACTCCCAAGGGATAAACATGGAAATTTCTTTGATGCATTCTTTTGTTCGTTCTCTTGCTTCTCCCATGTGCATGTGTATCAAAGAGCAACTAAAAGACATTCAGAACCCGGCTTTTTTTTTCTTCTTCTTTTTTAAGATTTTATGTATTTATTTGACAGAGAGAGACAACAGCAAGAGAGGAAACACAAGCAGGGGGAATGGGAGAAGGAGAAGCAGGCTTCCAACTGAGCATAGAGCCCGATGCGGGGCTCGATCCCAGGACCCTGGGATCATGACCTGAGCTGAAGGCAGACACTTAACAACTGAGTGGCTCAGGCGCCCCGGAACCCAGGCTTTTCTAGAAGCTCTTGCAATGCAGGTTTTCCCATTCATGGGAGACTTTCTCTTGTTTTTTGCAATGGCTTCAGTTAGATATAGACACCTTCTTTGCTGGCTCGGACATTCCTTTCTTACTGTCCCAACAACCTGGGAAATCTCCACTCTCCTTAAAAAACATTAGTTAACTAAAAGACCATGCTCCTGGGCCCTGGAACACCTCATTCCATGCTCAGTACCTGCTGTTGGGGTGACCTTTTCTAACAGAAACGATTTTGAATCTTCTTTTCATTTTCATTGCTCCCCTGTAGGCCTTACTGCATTTATTCTTATTTCTCTTTGGGGGCCAGATAATATTGCATTAAGTGGAGCAAGAGGATTGCTCAGCTCATTTTTCTATACCTTCCAGAAGCAACACTTTTTGCTGACCTACCGCTTGAGACCAACAACACTTGTATATAAACAGCTACTCTTCATCTCACACCTGGGTACTTAATTCTGCCTCATGTAGTATTTGACTCAGGACTTAACACCTGTAAAATTTGATTTTTTTTTAAAGATTTTATTTATTTATTTGACAGAGAGAGATCACAAGTAGGCATAGAGGCAGGCAGAGAGAGAGAGAGGAGGAAGCCGGCTCCCTGCTGAGCAGAGAGCCCGATGCGGGACTCGATCCCAGGACCCTGAGATCATGACATGAGCCGAAGGCAGCGGCTTAACCCACTGAGCCACCCAGGTGCCCTGTAAAATTTAATTTAATGGGATTTTTTTTTCTGATTTTTTTTCTTGAATTGGTCATATTCATTTTGAATTCTGATGTTTTACTATATAAATTCGTTGTCCAGCCATGGGTCCAAAGTTGGATCTAGTGTTGGAACTCTACCATTAATTGATTAGACAGTCTGGGACCCATCACTGCCCTGTGTTTCAGAATGCTCTTCTCCTAATAAATGTAGGGTACTTGTGCCTCCTTGGCTGGACTCTGACCTGGCAGTGATAGACTTTATTTTTTTTTTTTTTAAGATTTTATTTATTTGAGAGAGAGATAAAGAGAATGAGAGGGTGAAGGTCAGAGGGAGAAGCAGATCCCCACTGAGCAAGGAGCCCGATGTGGGACTCGATCCCGGGACTGTAGGATCATGACCTGAGCCGAAGACAGTTGCTCAACCACCTGAGCCACCCAGGGGCCCCCCTGGCAGTGATAGAGTTTAAATAATATTTTCTCCATGTTTTGCTAACTTTGGGAACCATCAACAGTAGCCATGAATATGATTGACTGTCTAAATTCAATGCAGTGGTAGATATTTGACCTACCTGAAAGAATCCTGCAGCCGGGTACTCTCCGGCCAGACACATATTTTCAACCACAGCCCGGGGCTGAAAACACTAATGAATTCCAGTCACAAGGCACCGCACACTCCAGTGGGGTCGTAATCGACAAGAGAGGTAGAAATCTACAACGGGAAGGCTTTGGGGGGCTGGCTGGCATCCAGCACAGGCCCGGCAGTGAGGGCTTCAGGCGCCAGGCCAAGCAAAGAGGGTGCCCAGCAGCGTTGCTGCCGCACTGAAACAGGTGTCCTTGGCGGGGCTGTCAGGGCTCTTGAACCCTCCGCCACCGTCAGCACAATTATGTATGGATGCATATTTTTCAGCCAGCGAGATTCTCAGCTTTTATCCATTTTCCAAAGGGATCCATGAATCATAGAGGATTAGGAAGCCCTGTTTGCTGGATGGACAATAATCCAAACTTCCAAAACCGATAAAATAGGCTGTTGAGGATTGATAGAACTAAGAGATTGTAAGGAAACAGTGAACATTTATTGAATGCTAAGTGTGCACCAGAGACTCTTGCGGACATTGTCTTACCCTCACAGTGACCCCACGAGGTGGCTGGGGGTGTGGGAACCCAGCTCTGGCTCTAAAGCCCTGTACTTCCTACCACACCATCTTGCCTCTAAAAAATGGAAATGACTAACGAGTGAAAGTTAATAAAAAATCATGGTACACAAGCTAGGACAAAAGGGAAATAGGATTTGACATTCAAAATATAATTTATATATATTTGTATTTATTATATTTATATAAATTTTTATTTGTTTGTTTATATTTATTTACCTGTTGGATAAAGTTGGGCAGTTAGACCAGACCAGGGTCCCAAGAAGATGGAGTGGACGAGGGTGCAGCTTTAAGAGGGAGGGATCTTCTTGAGGGAAAGCTTCTCAAGAAGGAGGAGAAGATGGGGCGCCTGGGTGGCTCAGTCAGTTAAGTGTCTGCCATCAGCTCAGGTCACAAACCCAGGTTCCTGGGATCGAGCCCCGGGGCAGGCTCCCTGCTCAGTGGGGATCCTGCTTTTCCCTCTCCACACAGCTTGTGCTCTCTCTATCTCTGTCTCTCTCTCTCAAATAAATAAATACAGTCGAACTGTAAATCCTGAAATCCATATTGGTGACTTTCTTATGAAAAATATTTGAGAATTTTCAGGGACTATTCAATGAAAATTCTCACAAATTTCTGGAGTTTTATATATATATATATATATATATTTTCTTTTCTTTTCTTTTTTCCCCCAGTATGTCTTACCTAAAAAAATGTGATCATCTCTTTGGAGTGTTTCATTCGGGGAGGCTGGACAGGATTAATTCCCATCCTGGTGTTGCAGTGTAAACAGCTTTTTGCCTGTCTTTTGTCATTAATGATCATGCCGTAGATGTAGCCAGTGCATTGTAAGCCGATCTGTCAAGGCAAATAAACAATTCACCTTGTTAAAATTCCCTAAATCTTGCATTAATAAAACCAAACTAACCCCCTGAACACTCAAGAGATGTCTTCCTCCATACTGCAGTGATGGATGACATGTCTAAGGATCCTGGAAATTAAGTAGTTCAGGTCATTAAAAGTGTCCCACACTTGTTATTGATTTAATTTATTTTAAAAGGTGGGGGTGGAGATAAGAGTGTTACCCCCCCATTATTTTTTTTTTTTTTACATCTGAAAGCCACTTGTACACATAATGAAAACTATTGCCTAGGTGAACAGCTCTGTTTTTGTTACAACATTAAGCTTTATTATTCAAATAGATGTTGTGTCATTCTCCTAAACCATGTCAAGAAACATGGAGATAATCATTACAACTTACTTTATGGCAAAAATTCCCTGGAGCTTCATATATACAGTGATATAGTGATTCTTACAATCCTTGAGTTGTGGGCACTGAAATAATGACCTTATGGGCACCCCCCAAATTTCCCCGAGTAGATGGAAATTCAGAAGGTCAGTGAAAATAGTAATGAAAGCATGCCTCTAGGAAGAAGAGCTTTTTTCTATTTTATGCACTTTTTTTTGGTTCCCTACGTTCTATTGCCTTTCCTTAAGCCTCAGTAGGTAAGGAATAGGAAGAGACCGAGACAGAGCTGGGTTTTCAGATGCCTCCTCTCCAGAAACCGAACATCAGGAGGCTTGAGCACTGGTGTAGCTTGGGTCTCAGCCTGCCTCCCTCATTCCATTCACATGTCCCGAACTGGGTAACTATTTTAAAACTCTGCTAGAGAGGGGACCACGCAGTATGTAAATTATGACAGAAAGCAATAGGCTATATAGAATCGCATATTTCAGAATATCCATAATTTGACCTTTTTGTCCTTGGTGCCTCATGCATCACATTGCATAGCTGTGCCTGATCACGGTGTGGGTGACGCCTCAGCATCCCTTCTCATCGTTCTTTAAACAACACGTGGCAGGAGGACCACGGTAAATGATAGAAATGACCTTTGAAAATAATTCTCTTACTTTCCGAGACTATCATGCAATCTTTGATGTTTTTTCCATGATCTTCGTAAAAATAATAATAAAAAAAAAAACTGGGGGAGAGTGGTGGGAGAGAGGGGCGACTGTTTAATCAGAACATACACTGGGGCTCTCTTTTTTGAACACAGATGCCCACGAAAATGCACTTGCACTTGCGTGACTCGGAGAGCCAAGAGCAGGCATGGTTATGCCATCGTCCCAGCTCTTTAACAGAGCTCCCTAAATGGAAGAACCATATAGATTTTTTTTTTTAAGTATATACACTGATTTACACTTAGGGGGAGAGTTATTACTGACCCTTTAAGTGGAGCTGTCCAAAGGGCCATAAATGTCACTTGATCCAAATGCCAAAAGCGGTGACAGCCGAGGGATCTTGGCTAAATCTTCCAGTTAAAAAAGTCATGTGTAGTATTTTCTAAACAATGTGGTCTTTTGTAGACACACACACACACACACAAACACACACACACACACACACACACCCCGACCACTTAATCACCCAGTAAGGAAAATTTGATGCACGTTTCTTAGCAGTATTATTGATGCTCCCAGGTTTTTAAAATCCTCTCCTCAGAACCTCCACGAAGGCAAGAATTCTGTCTACCTGGTGGCCAGCTGCCTCTCCTCCTAGTCAGCAGCTGATGCGTGCTAGATGATCCACAAATGCTGGTTGGGTGACAGGGTAGATAAAAAAGAGCATTTGGGAACACTGAAGAGTGTGCCTGTCTCCTGAATTCTTGGTGGGTGAGATGGGGACCCCCCCCCCCACCAACCCTTACAGACTGTGATAATGATGCTGGGAAGAACTGAGGTGGGTGGTCATGACTTCTGACATAGTTCATTTGATTATTGGTTGCTTAGTAAATTTCGCTTTCTAGATTCTCTTTTCTCCTTTCACAGGCTGTCATTCTGGAAAATGAAGAGCTTCCCAAACTGTTCCTTGATTTCCTAAACGTGCGACACTTGCCCTCGCTACCAAAGGCAGAGAGTTGTGGGTAAGAGGTGTTGTTCCCCTATCAGACGTGTATCTGAAACTACCCTACAGTTGCTAGTTGGCCTCACCAATAACCACTGCCCCCCACCCTTGGGTGGTGCTGGAAGGGCCCCCCTGGTCACACCCGTTCTCTCCCAGGGGACAGCACTCCCTCGCCCCCTGCCTGTGGTCAAAGGAATTCCTCTGTGGTCTTCACCGGTATATTGTGGCCAATATATTGCCGCGGTATATTGCAGCTCAGGTTTAGACTTAAGGAATTGACTTATTAAAATATGCTGCTTCCTGGAGTGATGTTACATGGTGGGAATTTTGAATCTAGATAGCCTATGGACGGACTAATATATCTTTTTGTGGGTACTCGAGCAAAGTCTATATGCCCATGCATGTACCGTCACATCATCTAAGAGCTGTGAATGACCTTGGAGGTGATGTTAGCCAACTCCCTTATTGTTGACCTGAGCAAGCTGAGACACAGGAATTAAGTGTCTTTCCCCAAATCTCTCATCTTGTAGCTGGCAGAGCCCAGGCTTTCCCACGTGAGCTCTCTTCCCTGCTGTCTTTCTGCCTCTCTCACAGGACCTTCTCATGTGGGGCTGTAGCTCCCAGTCCCTGTGTCCCAGGAACCAGACATTTGCTATCACCATCAGTTGGGAAGTGTTCTTCTAAAGAATGAACTCTGAAACAAGCCCCTTGCCCAGTTCTGGGCACCTGGCTCAGGTTGAGCTGGCCTCTGAAGGCCATCAGCATCACCCCTGACATATCCAATCCATTTACAGGGAAACACATCATTACAAAGACTCTGCAAACCCACGCAGGGGAGGGGGTTTTGTTCATCCTCTGCCACCTCCAGAGTCCCCCGAAGGACGGACACTAACTACAAGAGGGTCATGGGGACCACACCCAGCATCGGGTTAAAACCCGGCCGTCTGCGGGAGGAAAGGCTGCAGACCCTCAGCCCTCCACCCTGCCCCCGACCCTGGCAGTGTTGCTCAAGGCCCCTTTCCACTCACCCCACAGCGAGAATTAAATACTGACCTCACCAAATAATAGGCATTGTCCATGTGGCCTGTTCTGACTGAGTGCATTTGCTAGGACCTTGGGGAATGTTTTTAAGAAGAGATTTTAGGAATGACAGAGTGAAATCTTAACTCCATTATAGAAGCCTGAAAGTAAAACCATAGGGTTTGTAAGTGATCCTCAAGAAAACAGAAGTTCAAGAATATGGCGGTCTTAGATTCTTTAGAATGAGGCATCACAATCGCTTCTCGGCCTTTTGGCTAAGATCAAGTGTAGACTGTAGTCATCAGTCATGCTGTGGCTTTGTCAAGGCACCTCTCTTTTCCTAATGTTTCCCAATTTAGAGCTTTAAGAATACAGACTTTTTTCCTTGGTTTGCAACAACATTTACCCAACTGACATGGTCTTCCTCTTCTTCTTTTAAAAAAAAAATTCTAGATCTTTTGATGAGACGGAATCTGAAGAATCAAGGTAAGAACTAATACTAGTCAATCAAGAGTTACATGAAACCAGAAACAGGACCGTAGTTTTGCTAAGTGGTGAATTACTGTGGCGTAAGTGTATCCCGTCACATTCTTCTTGATAATATGTGTTAGGCAGTTGATTTACAAATATGTGATAGAAAGTGAAAGAAGTCACCAGCTATATCGAACCCTACATTGTTTTATGCCAGTCCTAAGAATACTATTTTATCAATCACTGTGCTCTGAAACGGTGCACTTTTCATCAGTGATTTGTCAAATAGATGGTATACCCATTTCAGATTCCTCAAAGAGATGTTGAGAAGGTGAACGCAGGGCTGGTTTGTTCCCTGTAACTCTGCTCACTATTATTCACCCACGCAGTGAGATACATAGACCTTGAGATGTCCCCACACAGCAGTTTGATCCCCTCAAAGCTAGTTTGTAGTGTTTTCTGTTTACCATCGTCCCCTGATGCTGACATGCCTGTTCTTGACCTTTCCAGCAAACTGTCCCACCAGCCCGTGCTGCTCTTCCTCAGGGATCCATTCGTCTTGCCTACAGCCAGCGGTAATCAAACCTGTCATCTGCTAACAGCTCTTTACTGATCTGACCCTGCACCACATAAACCACGTTTTTAATACAGGTCTAACAGAGTGACATTGGTCCAGGGCTTAATAATCTGCCAATAAACCGGCGCTCTTGGTGTCGGAGACATTCAGAATTTTAATTGGGGCAGGCCTTTCCGCACGAAATGTGATTTTTCTTTCTACCTGACCAGGCAGTTTTCAATGAGAGTAATAAAGAGGAAAGATACTTATTGGCTTTTCTTTTCTTTTTGTTTTTGTTTTTTGTGGTGTTATGTTTTGGTGTCTGCTTGTTTTTATCCAGATGATAAGGTTTGAGTCTAAGGCTCTGGTTCTTTTTTTTTTTTTTTTTAATGCTTTTTCCCCAAAGTGGTGTATCTATATTACATGTATATATTTACTTCTATTTAGGTTATAGCATCTTAGATGGTCAGCTGTGTATTTTTAGAAGTTATATACTTAAATAGAATGAATTTATGCACACATGTAATCAATATTTTATTTTTAAAGATTTTATTTATTTATTTGACCGACAGAGATCACAAGCAGGCGGAGAGGCAGGCGGAGAGAGAGGAGGAAGCAGGCTCCCCACTGAGCAGAGAGCCCATTGTGGGCTCGATCCCAGGAGCCTGGGATCAGGACCTGAGCCGAAGGCAGAGACTTTAACCCAATGAGCCACCCAGGTGCCCCTGTAATCAGTGTTTTAGCCTTGGTCCTCTCTTTATGCCAAGAAATTTGAATTCTTCAGAGTTCCTCTCAAAATGTCCTGCTCTACACCTCTTCAAGAGTGCCTTCTCAGATGTTACTCCTTTAGTTTTTTAATAGCCTCATAAAATAGGCAAGGTGGGTATCCTCATTGGCTAATAAGAGAGTTGGAACCCCAGGAGGTCCCCAACTTGCCTGGTATCACATGGCTGATGGGCAGACCCCTTGGTGCTTAATTTCCTTACGTTAATTGAACATTCAGCCCTTATTAGTAGGAGTAACTAAATAGCAGAGCAACTCAATGGCAGTAGATAAATGATTTGTTGAAACCGTTCCTACATTCTGACAATAAAACCCTATCACCAGCAAGAGAGAGGGGACCATTCTGTGGCAACGGCGCGTGCACGGAGATCAGTGACTTAGCTGGTAGCGTGAAGAAGGCAGGCCAGGACCCAGTCCCGCTCCGTGGAGGGACCATTCCTAGCGCCCTGATCTGGGAGAGCTGACATTCCTTTGCAATATGGGAATATGTTCTCAGAGTATGTTCCCTGTACAGCCCTTTCCGTAAGACATAATTGCCTTTCTCTAGCATTTGCTTCCCGTGTTTAAAAAAAAAAAAAAAAAAAAAGCATATTATATCAGTTGACTTTATTTAGGTCAACAAAATGTTGCCTCACGTAAACTAGGCTAGATGCAATGGGCGATGTTCTGTAAAGCATTCTGTTTCTCTTCAGAGCAGGGTTCTACCAGTGCCCTGTACGATATAGTACTCTGTGCAGGTATTACAGAGGGTCAGAAGTTTCCGGCATGGGCCCGACGCTCCTGGGGAGGTGGGGAGCACGGGCCGATCCTGTGAAACATAGTGGCCAGGGTGCTCAGGGGTCAAGGAAGGCGTTTTATGATCCTTGAGTCCGCATCATCCCGCCGACTGAGCTGCGTGTGCTGTGCCCCTGGTGGGCAACAAAGAACGGGAGGTACTCAGGGGAGAAAGAACTCCAGGGGCCGACATCTGGAGCTAGAAAGGGCAAAAGTAGGGATCGTTGGTAGAACATTGGCATGGACGGAGGACTCGCGCAAATGGGGGATAGCAGTTCGGAAAGGACACGGGAATCACGGGTTTTATGGACAGGATGGCCCCAGGTGGGGGAGGGGCGGGCACCAGATCCGGTTTTGGTGCAGTTTGGCTAACCCACCTTCCTGAGTCGGATCCCCGTTGCCTTACGGGCGTGACGCAGCTGATAGGCTCTCGCAGATCTTAAGCATTTAATCGAGAGGTCAGTTTTACTGGCATCGCATTTCTGGGTTATTTAGGCCTCTTAGCAAAACGTGGGGGTACTCTTCCAGAGGATTCTGACCGTGGAAATACCATCGCAGGTGACCTGACAGTCAGACGCTATCCTCCTATAAAATGTTAATCATCAGTCTTCTCTGAACATAGGCTCTTTGGCCTGAGTTTTAATTTCTCAGGGGAATTTGGAACAGCTCTCGCGCTGGTCCCCAGCATCCTCTCTGGCACGGCTACACTCCAGATATGTTTCCATCAGCTTTCATCAGACCTCCCGTCATCTTTGGCCACCGTTGACCGCTCTCTCCCCTGGGCTTTCCCACTCTCCTCCTTTTCTGCCCATCCCAGGCAGCCTACCGGTGGGCTGTCATAGACCCTCTTGTCTTCTCCTGGGCTTTCTCTCAGATCAACTCCTTGCTTGTGGTCTTGATGGCCTTGTGTGTGTAGCTGGGACACCGTCTTGGGTTTCCAGCCCCACTTTCTCCTGGTAGAGTTTGACTCTACCAGGCTCTCATAGCCCTCCTAAGAGGACTCCCTCCTGTGCTCTGCCGACTTCTTTCTGGGTCTCATAGGTGTGCACTCCATTCCCCCTCAGGGCACTGCTGTTTCCCCCACCACCTCCTTGAGCCCCCTTCTCGTCCCCACACGGTCACTGCCTCCGCACCTTCCAGGAGCTTGAGAGAGCCTTTGCCCGCTCTGCCCTCAGGGGGCTCTGAGGAGTCTCCCCGCCCCAATCCCATTGCCTTTTTTTTAAAAAAGGTCCACGTAAGTGTTTACCAGCATAAATGAGAACCAACAAAAGACGACAAGTAAATCTTTCCTAAATCACATTCCTTGTCATCCCCTCTCAATGGGAAACAAAGGCCCCGGGCAGTTTTCAAGTAACAGCGGACATGGAATTAAAATCACA
The DNA here is from genome assembly GCF_020171115.1 of Neogale vison. Classification (NCBI taxonomy): domain Eukaryota; kingdom Metazoa; phylum Chordata; class Mammalia; order Carnivora; family Mustelidae; genus Neogale; species Neogale vison. The sequence continues at coordinate 178,676,777 of NC_058091.1, forward strand.
CGAATGACAAAACCAAAATCCAAAGTGTAGAATGGAGTGGAACAGAGGAGGGAGAAGATGACCTCTGATAATCTGCTCGTTGGCCCCCAGTCGGTGGACCTGGTCATAAAACACCTCTGTTCCATTCACGTGGATCATCTCCTTCCTTTACTGTCGTGATGACCGACCCGGTTCCCTTATTCTCTCTCTGTCATGTTCACCTTCTGAATCTCCTGCCTCTGCTAGTTGCTCGGCACTTGCTGGACCGTAAACACAGCGCCTTGGTCGGCCATCTTCCCTCTGCCGGGGATGCCCCTCGCCCGGACACCCTGGCGCGTGGCCACCGCACCCTCCTTCCCCGGGTATCTGCCCGCAGAGGTCTTTCCTCACCTTCCCGTCTCCTCACCCTCGAGCCTCGCGCCCTGCTTCAGTTTTCCCCTTTATCCTTCTGAAGACTTATTTCTTTATTTGGGAGACAGAGGGAAAGAGAGCAGGCTCAAGCAGGGGGAGGGGCAGAGAGAGAATCTCAAGCAGAGTCTGTGCAGAGCGTAGACCCTGATGCAGGGCTCCATGTCGCGACCTCAGGATGGCGACCTGAGCCGACATCAAGAGTCGGACGCTTAACCGCCTGAGCCACCCTGGCACCCCTTGCCTTGCGCTTAAACCACTGCTTGACCTATTCAGGTGGTATAGCATTACTCAGAGTAATTAATGGTATTTTCCCCTCTTCGTCCTTTTCCCCCAAACTTACTTAAATTCCTTTGAGCTGAACATGCTGATGATGCCATCACACTAAGCTTCAAACAAACTGTTAGGTTTTGGCTGGCCGAGAATAAATACCCACCTGCTAACGCACGTCGACGTGTTCTCTTTGGGCAAATAATTGAAAATTGATCAATATCTCCACTGATGGCTCTTGGTTTCAGTACACTTCTGTGGGGGAGCAATTCTTTTAAAATTGAAAGGAACTTCGGAAAATCATTGCTCTTGATCGGGAGGAAAAAATACATAGGTTTCAGTCCTACTACAGAGTATTAAAGATACGTTGCATGGAAAATGATGTTGTTTCATGCTGGATTAAAGCAAACACTGAGAAATCAAGTGTCATCACCCAGAAGTCACTGAGCTGCCTGTGTACTGAAGATATGTTTTAGGCATAGCTCGTGGGTGTGTTCATTTGCTTGTCTCCCTCCTAGCGTGGAAATTCCATGGTATGGGCAGGGACTGTTACTTACTTCTCTTCCCAGTGATTAGACCGCACTTGGTAGGTGACGGTAGCAGGTACTAATCATGTGCCCAGCACAGGTTCAAGTGCTTTGCTTCACCCTCCAATTTGTACAACAATCTTTCAGGCAGGTACTGTTAGGAAACTTCCCTTTACTCCTCACAGGGAACCCACCACCACTTTGAACTTGTCCCTATGTATTCTGAATGGCAGCCAGAGCCATCCATCTTTGCCAAACAGGATTCAGTTCTGTATCACTTTGCTTAAAATCCTTGGGGGGGGGGGGTGTTGCTGGTGGTTCTCCCCGCTTTTTAGACAAAGCCAGAATTTCTGGGCTTGCATGCCCTCAGGCTTCCTCCCTCACTCTCTTATCAACAGTAACCTCCATTCCAGTCTTTGAACTTGCCTGGCTCCCTCCTCCCTCAGACTGCCCACCTGGCTTGCTTCTCCCCTTCCCTGCCCCCCCCCCAGAAACTTTCTGCCCTCCCTTTGCATGTGGCTTTATGTAGTAGGTACTGTACAGGGGCTGAGTTCATAAGTGAGTGTCCTAGTTTCTGTCTGCAAGTATTGGACGAACTCATTTCCTTGCATAATAACGATATTTATTGAAAGTGGTGGGCTTTCATGTAAATCCTAGGTATAATTAATTACCTGCAGAATGAAGTTGAGAAATTAAACCTCTGGGTCATGTGATGGTTGGGGGTGGCCCCATGCAAAGTATCCTTTCATATTTTACCTCCCCTGATAACTGGAACGTGCCCCACTGGACGCACGCCTCCTCTAAAAACGTGGCTCGTTTTTCCTGACGGGTTGGCTTTCTTCAAAAGGTGCTCTTTTCAGTTAGGAAGACCGCCCCTGTTCCTCCTGCTCCCTGGACGCCTGCGCCACGGAATGACCGTCCTCAGGACAGCTTGGACTGAATGCTGCTGTAAACCACAATGGAAAAACTGCAGCCAAGTATTCCCAGTAGAAATCTTGGAATTCCTTCAAGTATATTGAGATTTTGTTAGAAATTGAATTGCCAGTGTAATCCATCTTCCTTGTGAGAAAACATTCAGATAAAGAGCTGGGGCCTAGCAGCATTAACCATTAGAACATCCCCTAAATCAATAAGCTACAAATCTGGCCGTGCATTCCTGCAGAGCCTGGTCGCGCACCCAAGCGGCTTTCGGCCGCAGCGACATGACAGATAACGTGTCCTCAGTGAGAGCGGGCTGCAGGGTGACTCGGTCCCTGAGTTGCTGGGGGGCCTCGCCTTGTACCGTCTGCAGAATGCAGTTGTTGCGTTTTACTGCTGTGCCTAAGAAAAGCCGTTTTCCTTTTGTTTTTCAGATTTTCCAAATGTGGTTATTGAAGGGGTCCTCCATGGGGTATTTTACCCCCATCTACAGCCCAGGTAGAAATCCTCCACGGCTAGAAGCAGCTGAAGCGGGTTTCACGGAAATCGATATCTGCCAAATTAACCTAAACTCTAGGACATAACAGCTCTAGCTCCAGTCAAATTCACAGCCCCAGCTTAAGGCAGGGCAGGGACATTTCCATTAGAATGGTGCTTTTAAAAATAGAACCTGAACCTGGGCGGTGCTGAGGTTAAGGCCAAGTGTTTGAGACATAGAAGGTAACTGCCAAGTTTCGAAACTGTAGGCAATGGGGGGGAGGGGCAAGTGTAACAAAACAGAAGTTACTCTGTGCTTTAGTTGCACTGTTTGCTGATTGAACATCTTACCCGGAAGCACGGCTGAGACCTATCTGCTTCGGTAGCTTTTTTTGTTGTTCGGATTTTAGGATGCCGGTCTTTTCATCATGAGATTTTCTCGGTCAGTGATAGGTACATTCCATGCGAGGGTCACAGAAACAGCCTGTGCTCGATGTGAGGACGGACCTAACTGGAAATTAAACTATGCTGACGATGTTAGGGCATTTTTAAGACTCTTGTCTTTGCGATTCCCACGGCAGTGGAGTTGCTTCATACCCGGGGCTTAGCTTCTAGTGTCAGGACCTAAGATGAAATGGAACGTGGAGAGCAAAGGCGCCTGATGGGAAATCTGCGCATCCAACACAACCAGGTTTTCCTCCGGTGTTGGAAGAAAGGACAGTTTCTTCCATTGAAGACCATTTGACATTGTCTTTGGTGTTCGTTTAGGGCAATGTTGCCTAGAACCGCATACCTTTCAACACTAGAATCAGTCACCCTGCGCTCTCCAGGCTGCTTGTCTTCTGAGAGACGGACGTGAACTGACTTGACCTGAGGAGACGCCACAGTGGTCGCGCTTGGTTTCCTCGAGGTTCTTCAACCCTCATCAGGGTTTACTCTTTCATTCAACTGGTGAGATTTTCATGGGATTCATTGTTATTTTCCTTATTGCTTCCTTTTCGCTGACCTCCTATATGGAATTGATGTAAGTTCAACGAATGAGCTGACCCCACTGTACATCTCACTGACATTCATATTTTGAGTAGTAAAGGACAAAAGCATATATGCAGACTTTATGTATGTGCTGTATGGGGGCATTTCGTCGAAAACCGATTAATAGCTAGCCTATTTATGGTTATTCATTTTACTAAGCATCTGTGTGGGAGAAAAATATTTGGGTTCAAAGTGAATAACTAAATCATGGTTTTTGGTTAGGATCTAAATATACGGGTTTCAAGCCTGCTGCGGACTTTGAGAGATCATGTTTATGATAGATGTGTTACTTCATGCTAGAAACAGGCAAGGACTCTGTAATCTAGTGTCGTGAACCAAAAATAACTGAATACTCATGTGTGGGAGATATTTTTTAAATGTTTTGTTGTTAGCTATTTTGAGTTAAATAAAAACAAAGAACAAGAAGTGTTTGAATTTGTCTTCTAGGATTTTACTGGAAACACAATTTGTGTCTTGTCTTTTTACACACACACACACACACACACAACTTCTCACATACTCATAAGAGCTTATTTCTAATCTAAGTATTAAGTTACCTCATCTGTAAGCCAGTAAGTGCTCATTCAATAGGTAATGACTTACAAAGAGGGCAGGATTTTTTAAAAGATTTTATTTATGTATTTAATAGAGAGAGAGAGAGCCCAAACAGGAGGAGCAGCGGGCAGAGGGAGAAGCAGGCTCCCCGCTGAGCAGGGAGCCCGACGAAGGACTTGATCCCAGGACTCCGAGATCATGACCTGAGCCCAAGGCAGTTGCTTTACCAACTGAGTGACCCAGGCTCCCCAGGAATTTTTTTAAATATAAAAACCAAGCATTTTTGGTGGCACGCTGCTCAGGAAATCTCTTCTGAGGATTTTTTTTTAGCGATGACTTTTATTTATTATTTAATAATTTTTAATATGTAATTTCGTATTCCATTTCAATTCCATTATAAGAAATAGAGGCCACAGTGGTTATTTCAAGCAGAGTGGACTAATAAGAAACTGGATGCTCGTAGAATCTTTTGGAAGGATGAGGAGCGTGAACTCCTAGGAGATAATCCAGGAGTGACTTCTGGAATCCTCCAGCAACATCTGGTACTCTACCTGCCAGGAGAGCTACAGCCTCTGCCTTAAGCAGGAATTCAGAGAGGCTGAATTCAGGAGGAATTAGGAGCCTGCTCCTGGAGCTGCTGAGGTAAAGAAAAGAAAAAACACCGCTGCACCTATGATCCAGCTACCAACAAGTTCAGGAAGTCACTGGGACCACCTTAAATGCCTCATAGCAGTACCCAGGAAGCTGAGGCCTGGGCCTGGAACAGTGTCCAGCTGATTCCACCTACACCACCATTGCCTCTGAACCCCTATGGCCTTGCTTGCCCACAACTACAGCCCTATGCAGTGGGAAGATGGTGTTCACCCACTTCCATCTTCTACTCTTATCTCATGAATGCACGTCCATTAGAATCTTGTATTGATGCCCAGCTTCAAGGGAGTCTGGAAGGGGCTGGAACTTCCTGGCCGGTGAAGTTTGGGAATGGACATTGGAAAGACGATGGACTATACTTCCACAGTTGAACATGTAGTAGCATATGAAAGGATCTGTAGAAAAGGAAAATCTCCCACCCCGTCTCCTGTATTCCCACTCCCACTCTCGCCGCAAGCAGCTGCTGTGCTTAGTTTAGGTGTGTGTTTGCAGAGAGAGTTCATCCACATGTAAACAAATAATGGATATTTAGTCTACGTGTCCCAACCCCCTCTCACCCCCCACTTTTTTAATAGGACGTGGATTTTTCAAAGCACAGATTTATAGACAATAGAGCAGTAAAGGGTAGAAGGACATAAACAGAATAAAGAGAAGGAAAAGAAACCCCATTGCCACCGGAGGCAGGATGTGGGGACAGCATATCTGCTGTGCTCCTCCACAGTGCATTTGGTGGTGTGTCTGGGCTTGGTCTGTGATTCCCCCAGGGCTTCATGCAGAGCCCCTCTTTGGCCTCACCTCCACCACACGGCCATTTCCAGACCAGCACCCCTGGTGTCCTTTCTCCCTCAACCCAATGTTGCAAACGACTGACCATCTCTACCACCCCGATAATGCTGACCATCCCTACCTGGGAAGTCTGCGGTCTCATTTCACTTCGAAAAGCATAGAAATCTCATGATCACAGTTCAGAAAGAACAAATGGCTTTCATCTCCTTTGTAATGGTAATGGTGATGGCCACGCAACGTGTTTGGCCGAGGATGCCGGATGCCGGCACAGGCATTAGGGTGGCAACTCTCAAAAGCAGCCAATGACAAATGTCGGCGAGGATGCGGACACCGCGAAACCCTCCTTGCTGGTGACGGTGCAAAATGGTGCGTCCTCTGCAGAACCGTCTAGCAGTTCTTCCAAAGATGACCCTGTGAGCCAGCAGGTCCCCCTTCTGGGTGTATACCTGAAGGGAGCCAAGTCAAGGGACTTGAACAGATTATTTGCACACCCCAATTCTTAGCATTGTTCACGAACGCCAACAGGTGGGAACAATGCAGGTATCCATCCGTAGATGAATGCCCAAACAGAATGTGGTCTGTGCATGGAATGGGATGTTACTCAGTGCCCAAAAGGAAGGAAGTTCTCACACATGCTATAGCTTGGGTCAACGTGAAAGGACCACTCCTGTGTGATTCTACTACAATGAGATACCCACAATAGTCCAGCTCCTGGAGACAGAAAGTAGAACGGTGGCTGTCAGTGGCTGGCAGAGGGGGGAGATACACACTGATTCAGCAGGGGAAGATGAGAAGGTTCTGGAGAGGGGCGGCAGGGATGCTTGGATGACAGTGTGACTGCACTTTACGCCACTGAGCTATACTCTTTGTAACGGTCAAAATGGTAAATGTCGTGTCATGCATGTTTACCAAAAAGCTTTTCAAGTTTTACTTTTTAAAGGATTTTAAGTGAGTATGGATGTAATACACTAAAATGGAATCTGCCGGGGAGCAGGAGGGATTTGGACACACATCCTGGGTGCCACGCTCCTCTCCCCGACAGCCTCTCCAACAGCAGTTCTCCCTCAGGGCTACGTCCGTATCGGAATCGTCGGGTCTCGGAATCACTAAATCTGGGGTGGGTAGAGGATTTTCTCTGGGTACTTCAAAAAACCACCCAGTTGATGCCGATAATGCACATATGTTAGGAGGGATGTGAGGCGGTAAGACGCTTTACAAACTACTCTTCTTTCATGGCTGCTGACTTTCCTACCTCCTGCAGGACCCGCTGTGAAGAGAACATCCCTCCGACTCCCGCAGGAGGCCACAGGGAGGTAGGTGTACCTCACAGTCCTTCAGAGCGTGTAACACACGCACCGCAGACTGGGTGACTTGTGAACGGCCTGATGCATTTCTCATGGTTCTGGAGGCTGGGAAGACCAAGCTAGGGTTAGGCACATTGGGGATCTGGTGTGGGGTGACCTTTCCTGTGTCCTCACATGGTGGGAAAGGGGTGAGGAATTCTCTGGAGCCTCTTAGAAAGGCACCCATCCCTTATTATCTCCTAAAGGCCCTACCTCCAAACACCACCATACTGAGGATTGCGTTTCAATGTACGAATTTGGGGCTGGTGGGAGGGACACCGACATTCAGACAGCAGGACTCTGCAGAAGCAGCAAGAGCGACAAGCACCTGTGAGTTGTGGTCTCACTGATGCTCTTGTTGAACATGTATTCAGTTCCTCCTCCATGCCTCCGAGCTCCCTCACCGGATTAAGGCACTGTGTCAGGCATCTAAAGAACAGAGACAGAATCATTGCTTTTTTGGAATTTGGGGCCATTTACGAGAGAGTGTCTTTCCGTTTAATTGCATTGGTTATGAAGTTCAGGGAGTAAGGCTGGCCTCTCCAGCCTCTCCATAGACAAAACTTTGAAGCTGTCCTTTTCATCCAGGCTTTGTTGCGGTTTTCTGATAATTACTTTGTTGCGGTAAATCTGATAATTACAGATTTTGAATTCCGCAGCGGAAACCCAGGGAAGAAGCAAACACTAACTCGAAACTGCTATTTCTGCAACATTTGTGTTTCCTGCCCCGGGAGCATGTGTAGTGAAAGTCTGAACTCTGGTGAGGATGAAGAGACATTCATTTCCGTGTGAGGGAGAGCAGGGTACATTGAAATGGTAAACCTCTGAAGTCCCTAGAATTAGGTAGAGAAGAATCTGGTTTTATATCCTAAGAGTAGAACTGTTAAGTCTGACCTCTAGAATGTGAAACGTTTTCTGTCTTCAGGACTCTCCCGTCATCAGTCAGAGAGAACCGCAACACTGTCTCCAGCTTTGACACTCTATTTGGATACTCCTGTGTGCTGAGCTCCTCCTGCGTGCTACATAGTGTTGGATAGGGTTTTTTTCAGACCTCATCCCAGTATAACTTCACAAACTTTTTATGAGCTTTCATTGAAAAAGAAAGTAAAGTTCAGAGGGATTGGTAAGTAGCTAATGCGTCTGAGGGCCAGTTTGGGTGCCGAGAGGTACTAGGCTAAATTCTTTCCATAGATTGTCCCACTGAAGACTCATGACATCTTTATGTATTCTGTATTCTTACCATTCCACTTTTACAGAGAGAAATAAAAGCTAGAAAGACAAAAGACCTTGGCCAAGGCTACCAGTTAATAAAGGAGATCACATTTTGAAACTTTATCCCCCAAATTTAGGCTCATGCACTCCCCCATCAGTTTCCCAGTACAGTGGTTCATATTTATGCACATATTTGAGCCACACGTGAGTACTCCAGTGGAAAAGAGCTGGGCGTATAGTGGTTGCTGATCTTTCTACAGGACGTTGCAAATTACCGGGTGCTTTCCTCTCCCATGTGATGAAACCAGGTTATGTTTGCCCAGCTGCAGCTCCTCCTGCATCTCCCTGTGTCCACTGTCACTGCAGGCTGATTGGCACATCAGAGCCACAGGTGTCTTTTTCAAGTGTCCATCAGATCCTGTCACCTGCTGCCCATCTTCCAGGAGCTTCCATTCCCATGTAAAGCTGAAATTCCTGCCACCCTCTCCAGGTTCCTCCTTCAGATATTCATCCCATGGTGACACTGGTGTTTCCGTCCCCAGGACTTGCCAACCCTGGTCCTTCCTCAAGACCTGCTGGTCTCTGGCTGAAATAGCCATTCTCCCTTGGGGAGGTGGTCATTCTCAAACCTGCTATGTCTCCGCTTGTACCTCCCCTCCCCCGAAGAACCCCTCTTTGGTCACGCCAGTCTGCACCATGATTTTTAAACATCCCTAGCACTGAAGTAGAGTTGACACACACTAGTTTCCAGTGTGCAACATGATTGAACAATTCTGTACATTACCCAGTCCTCACCGTAAGTGCAGTCACCATCTGCCACCGTACAACCTTATTACAACATTGTTGACGCTATGCCCTGTGCTGTACTGTTCATCTCTGTGACTTACTTATTGTGTAACTGGAAGTTTGTATCTCTGGATCCCCGTCACCTACTTAGCCCATCTCCCCACCCCCTCCCCTCTGACAACCGCCAGTTTGTATCTGTGAGTCTGCTTGTGTGTCCGTTCATTTATTTTTTTGGTTGCACATGTAAGTGAAATCATGTGGTGTTTGTCTCTCTCTGACTTTTTGTGCATTAGAGCAAACTGTTGCTTCATAGCAGTTTTCATCATCTGTAATTATCCTGTTTGATTATTTGTTGACTGTCTTTCCCCTGCAAAGAACTTGAGCTCCGTGAGAGCAGGGGCATCTCCTGACTTGTTTCTGCTCCTCCTTCAGTGCGGGGGTCAGTAGATCTCAGGAGACACTGTTGAAGGAGTAGGTGCCCAGTGCCCATGTTCCCAATGCCCAGCTCAAGGGCAGCAAAAACTTCATAAATGCATGTGGAGTCAGTGACCATGAATGAGGATTTGCTAATATCTTCCTCAGTTCCTGTAACGTTTCATTACATCCTGATCTGAAAACAATGATTTCCTACAATTGCTCACTAATTTGACTGGGTTGGGTAACTACACACTTGGGTGATTTCTTAAACTATCCTACTTAATAAATGATGAAGCTAATTCAGTGGTTAGAAGCCATGTTTGCGAGAGGCCCTAGGCCAGTGATTTTCAAAGTTTGGACCTGGAACCAGCAGGATTGGTATCACCCAAGAACTTGTTGGAGTATTATTTCTTAGGTCCTGCCCCAGATATAGGGACTCTGGTCACTGCTCTGAGTGTGGGGCCTGGAGATCTGATAAGCCCTTCAGGTGATTCTCGGGCACAAGGAAGTCTGAGAACCACACTAGGACATTTCAAATTATTTTCGTAATTTTTTTTTTGTTGCCTTCTATTTTTTAAAAAATATTTTATTTTTAAATGTTTTTTAAATATTTAAACTTTAAAAAAATGTTTTTAATTAAAAAAATAACCTCACTATTTCTAGGGGGAGCGGACACAGAGTCAAACATTGTCAGTCTGGCTACAACAGAAGGCTGATGATACCTTTAGGACAACAGTCCAACCCAACAGCATCTCCACAAAACTGATAAGGTATTTTAAATGTAGTAAAAGATAAAAGCTCTCACACTGCGAAAGTATCTTCTATCAGATGAACTTTTATATCTGTCATTATGGTAATTTTTCTTCATAGAAGGCAGCAAAATGTCATAGAAGGCAACAAAAAGATACCCTTGGTATCTTTCTAAATTTGAATCTGAATTTGAATGTGACTTCATGGAACTTACAGAGTATTATACTATTGGATGGATAAAAATCCCTGAAATTTGTCATTATGAAGTGTGTTCATTGCTATGAGGAAAAAATGAAAATTGACTTAAATTGCAAGGAAGATACCTAATTTAGATCAGGGCAGGGCAGAAAACTTCTCTGAGGAAGTGGCATTGAACTTGAGACCTAAAGAGTACTGGAGGAATTAGGCAAAGAAAGGGGGAGAGGAGTATATAGCAGAGAGATGAGCAGGTTCCCTGATCAGGAGAGAACTGTATCATGAACTGTATCAAGAACTATATCAAGACGTATAAATAAGTCTTCACAGAAAGCCAGTGAGTGTGGAGGACAATGAGGGGCTGATGCCGTATTCCACAGCACTCCCCTCGAGCGGTGGCATTCAAGACTTTGACTCGTAGCCTATGTGTGATCAGAAGCCACTGATGGGTTTTACACAGAAGAAATATGATCTATTTTATTTTCCTTTATTCAGCTTTACTGAGGTATAATGGACAATCTTATTTTTTACATTCATTTAATTTTTGATCAGTCATGAGACATTTTAAAAGTTTTTCAAGTTGTTTTATTATTTAGTTTGTCTCTATTCCCCACATGGAACTTGAACTCATGACCCAGAGATCGAGAGTCTCACTCTCCTCCCACTGAGCCAGCCAGCTGCCCCAGCATGAGACATTTTATTTTATTTTTTTTAAAGATTTTATTTTATTTATTTGTCATAGAGAGAGAAGCGAGAGCAAGCATAGGCAGACAGAGTGGCAGGCAGAGGCAGAGGGAGAAGCAGGCTCCCCGCCAAGCAAGGAGCCTGATGTGGGACTCGATCCCAGGACGCTGGGATCATGACCTGATCCGAAGGCAGCCGCTCAACCAACTGAGCCACCCAGGCGTCCCAGCATGAGACATTTTAAACCATGAACTTTAAAAAAAATCCTTCAGACAGCTTGTAAATATCAACAAACAATATACCACTTAGGGTAATACCCATAATGAATCACACTTGAGCCAATTTATTGTTAAAAGATCCCTCAGGAGGGGCACCTGGGGGGCTCAGTGGGTTAAAGCCCCTGCCTTTGGCTCAGATCATGATCTCAGGGTCCTGGGGTCGAGCCCCACATCGGGCTCTCTCCTTGGCGGGGAGCCTGCCTCCACCTCTCTCTCTGCCTGCCTCTCTGCCTACTTGTGATCTCTCTCTCTCTGTCTAATAAATAAGTAAAAATCTTTAAAAGATCCCTCTGGCTGCTGATGAGGAATGGCCTGGCCAGGTGCAGGATCTGAAGCAGAGAGACTATTAGGGAACCCCTTGAATAATCTGGGTGAGCGATGACCCTTTATGGGAGGGTGGTGGCTCTAAAGAGGATGAGATGTGGATATCAAGATGTTTCACACAGCTTACCCATGACCTTAATGATGAACTTGGATGTAGTATGGAAAAGGAAGGGAGAAAGAAGTCAAGGATGGGTTTTGGGCTTGCAAACGGTGGGGTGGGGGTGCCATTCATTGACTGGGGCTGGGAGTGGGAGGTTGGGACCTGCTTTATACTAAATGTTTGCCCCCACCCCCACCCACATTCGTATGTTGAGACCTACTCCCCAGTGTGATGGTATTTGGAAGTGGGCTTTTAAGAGGTGGTTAGGTCATGCGAGCAGGGAATTTCCTTGCTCTGTCCACCAGGCAAGGACACCACAAAAAGACATCAGTCCATGAAACAGGAAGAGGACCCTCCCCAGTACCCTCTTTGGCCACCAGCCTCCAAAAGGGTGTTTACAAACCACTCAGTCTGTGGTACTTTGCTGTAGCAGCCTGAATGAGAACAGAACCCCTATCCCCAGGGAGCTCCAGGTTTTTGGATAAATGCTTTTCCATCTTGGTCTCTTCTCCAGTGCATACACAGTGACCCCTCCTTCATGAGTTATAGCTGCAGCAGCATGAAAAGGAGACTAGGTGCATCACCGAGCCACCAGCAGAAGGAAACTAATCTGGATTGTTCCCATTGTGGTGGTAGTTGGGAGCTGAATTCTTCCCCACTTTTTGCACTAAGGTCTGTAAGATGCTGTGTACCCAGGAGCAGAGCAGAGCCCTGAGAGCAAACTTGTGATGCTAATGGCCAAGGGCGTGATAACGATCCCTGCCTGAGTTTCCAGGTGGTGTGTGGTGGGATCATAGACACTTTTCTCATTGGCCATCCCCACCCCCTGCACCAGGCACGCCACAGGAATCCCCCAACAGATGAGGGTTCATACGGGAGCCTTTCTAGGGTGGACGACCTGACTTCCATAGTATTTACAACCAGAGAGAGTAGTTTCTCATCGCCTGTCAGGTCGAACCCAAACAGCTCAGCTCAAGGCTGAGCCTCCACCAGCTGCCAACAGTCGGCCATGCTCTCAACCAAGGAATGGCATGGAAGTCAACTAACGCTGCCGCTTAAATCTTACCACCACCTGGACCTTTCCTTTGACTGCTGGGCACCCACCTCATCTTTGTCGGTCTACTTCTACCCTACCCTTCAAACCTCAACTCAGAAGATATGTCTTTTTTTAAAGGCAACAGTCTTTGAAAAAGCAGAATGAGTCAAAAGATGAATGCCAATGTTGAATGATCTTTATAGTCCTGGGAGATTTTAAGTACCTCATGGTTATACCATGTACCTCATGGTATAGCATGTTCTTTCTGGTTACTGGTTCTGAACACACTTACTAAGCATCAATTATGTGTAAAGCACCAGGGGTGGGTGTTACAGTGAAGATGTAATCCTTGCCTTAGAGGAGCCTCCAGTCCCAGAGGGGATGGGAGACATCTAGAAGTAAGCAGTTAGAACCCCAGCTGAGGACGTTACCAGTGAAGGCTCACAGACGGAGCCTCATACTGAGTCCTGAAGAGTCACGGGGAGCTGAAGAGGTGAGGGAGACTTGCAAGGCAGAGCATGTACAAGGTTTGGAAGCACCTCGGAAGTTCTGAGATCTTTGTAAGAGAGCTATCCTTCCCAGCTGGTGGGGATAAACGAAGTCTTGAATCTGTCTGCTCCACGCTGGTTGGTTCTCAGTCCTGTCCTCATGCTATCCTGTCGAAGGGTGGCTCCCGGTGCTCAGAAGAGGCTCAGGGAGCAGACCTGTCTCCGTGTCCAGGTTGGAAGAAAAGATTGTGGTTTTCAAATGGAAGTATCTATCCAAATTATAGGACCTGCTACTTAGCACCTGGGACGGAAGGGGACCAGAGTTTTCACAGCACTTTACGTGCCCAGTGTGCTTGGAGAAGAAAGTCCTTCCCCTCCTCTGAAAAAGTAATGGATGTGCGAACAGATGACTCCTAAGAAAACCTCAGAAGTGGGCGTCAGGGGGATATTGGCATGTTGGGTTCTCTCCCTATGCTCCAAATCCTGACTCCTCAGCATTCTGTGGGAACTAGTGATGGGATGAAAATTCCATGTATGGATTTCGTGATGCATGTGGTCTTGGCTTGAGTATTTGTCAGATGGACCTTTTTTTTCCCCTCTCTCTTCCAGACAGGACTCCTGTGACTCGTCACTGTTGTTCTGTGTTAGTGCCAAGTGCTTTTCCATCACTCAAGAATATCAGTAACACCAGCAAACCTTCAGGCAGGTGATGTTATATTACACCTAAAACCTATATGCTTGGCCGAAATGGCAAGTCCACAAGATGAAGGACAGACTTAAGTAAAAGCCCTTATGTATTTAACAGCACAAAAATTTTCCATTACAAATACTGTTTTTACTCTTTCTTAATTAAAAAAAAAATGCCTTGGGGGGCTTTGAATTTCCAAGCCTTCCAGATCAAAGATTTCTTTAGCTGTCTGAATTATAGGAATGTTGAAAAACAAAAACAAATCCTTTTCCTGCTATAAAATCCTTGCCATGTTTTTGTCTTTATGTAACTCAAAACGGCTGAACTTTTCAAAAAAGGAGTTTGGTGAGTTCTGCTCGAAACCCCAAAACTCATCAGAAATGAAGTAATGAATGCTTTTTCAAGTATTATCAGTCTGTCCCAGGAATAAATGTTACTAAAGCTTATCTTGTTTGATGATCCCCAGAATTGTTAAACAGCACTTGGAATAAAACAACTCAGGGCTCAGGATACCAAAATATTTTCAATTGCTTATTGAAGCGATTCAGGACCCAATTTTAATAATAGGGGCACGGTGGTGGCAGTGGCCAGGATAATTTTCCTCTGCGTCTGCGCATGCCCTTTGCTACTACATGTCCTTCTCACAGCATGATTGCCCAAAGAGCGAACTGTTGGCTTCAAAAACTTTTGCAGAAAGCATAGGCTTTTTGCAGAGCAGTAGTTGATAGTTGTGACTTAGTGGATACTTTTGGTCTAAGGCGTGGCCCTCTATGTTTGAGACACAAACAGCTCTGAGCAGGAGGTGTGTCGTTGAGGTCATTGGCTATCTGCTAGAACACGCAGCCTGGCGGTTTTACTCCCTGGCGCGAAGTGCTCTCAGAGTTTCCACACTTCGAAAATGAACCCCTTTTTGCTTTGTCACTAGGGGAAGGTCATGATGCTCGTACTAATTAAAAAAAGCAAAACCAAACAAACAAAGAACCCCAAACTACATGGCCAAAGTCCATGTCCCCATGCACACGGGGAGCAGTGGCTCACATGTCCGCTTTCTGACACTGAGATTTGTGGCACTTTGTTGCGTCTTACCCATTTTTGTTTCCAATTTTCTCCCATGTTACCTTAAAAACATTTTTAAATACTTTTCTTCTAATTATTAATAAGAAATGCACCTTAGAGGAGAATTGGAAGACCAAAACAAGCAAAAATATATGTACGTGTATGTATGTATATATACACTTAAGAGCTTAAAAATCCCACCATTTGCATTTGCTTTATGATAATTTATATTTTGCTGCATTTGCCTTGTGAGAATGTATTTACCTGCTTGAGATCATGCCGCACACAGAATTCCTACTTTTTTCTTGAAAAGGGCCATTTTCTCATGTTGCTCTAAGTTTTGTATCATTCATCTTAATGAATGCATGCTAGCCTATTATGGGATGTATAACATAACCATTTTGGGAACATTCAAGTTGCTTCAGTATCTTGTTAGCATAAATAATTCTGCAATTCACATCTTTTTTTTTTTTTTTTTTTTAACGTTAACTCTACTCCCAACATGGGGCTCAAACTCGTGATCCCGAGATCAAGAGTCACATGCTTAACCAACGGAACCAGCCAGGCGTCCCTGCAATTCACATTTTTGTACATAAAACTTTTCAGTATTGCTCTGTTAAACAAAGACTTTCAGTTCCAAGTCACAAACATTCAGTTTGCCCTGGCTTAAGCGGAAAAAAAGGGAATGTTTTAGCTTACAGAGCTAAAGAGTTCAGGGTAGAGATTGCCTGCTTCAGGCATGGCTGGACTCAGGAGCTCATTGGCGTCTTCGGGAATATAGCTTTCTGTTTCCTGGACGGACTTCCCTTTGTGAGGGTTTCATTCTCAGGCTTGCTCCTTTACAGCCTCTGAGAAGCAAGACAGCAATTCCATCCCAATATTTCCATTGACAGTCCCACAGTTAAGACTCACTACCATAATTCAGGTCAAATGCCTTTCCCTGAGCCAGTCACCAGGCCCAGGAGGACATCCTTCAGGACATTCCTCTTCCACCTCACTTCCCTACCACCCCTGCTCTGCACACCTGGACCCTGATCTTTCTTGAAACCACCAGCCCGACCATCACCCAGGGCCACGGCCTCACATACCCTTCACTCCATGTCCCCATGGCTAACTGCCCCCTCACTTCCTTCAGCCTACACTCAGGACTTCCCAGATCACCTCTTGACTCTCTGTTCTTTCTCCCTGCTGTTTCTCTTCAGAGACTATTACTACCTGATGTCCTGTTACATATTCATGTGGCAGATGTTTGAATCATTTGTCTTCCTTCATGGGGACCACAATGGCTGCCCCCGTTAGCAGCTCTACCCAGCACTCAATAAATAATTATCAAGTGAGCTAATGAGTTTTCCGGCCACATCTGTACCCATCCACAGGGTCTGCCTCCCCTACCAATAAGAAGTACTTGAGGGAATGCTCTGATTGCTGGAAGAAAATGGGTGGCCATCCCCAGGCCATGGGGACTGGATGCTGGACTGACCAAACAGCGAAGCCCATGACAATTTGACGTCACTTTCCAGAGCAATGTCCCAGGAACAGGACTTCAAAGGATGTGAATGTTTTGAGTTTCTGGATGTGTATGCTAGCTCCCCTATAAAAATCCTCCTTATAGAAGAAGTAGTAGTGATTCTTTTTTTTTTTTTTTAAGATTTTATTTATTTATCTGACAGACAGAGATCACAAGTAGGCAGAGAGGCAGGCAGAGAGGGAGGAGGAAGCAGGCTCCCCGCTGAGCAGAGAGCCAGATGCGGGGCTCGATCCCAGGACCCTGAGATCATGACCTGAGCTGAAGGCAGAGGCTTAACGCACTGAGCCACCCAGGCACCCCCAAAGCAGTCTTTCTTAAATGAGGACCAACTCATGCCCTTCCCCAACTTAACACTGATAGCTTCCCACTGTACTGTGCATCAAGGAAGAACTCAAATCTGGCACTTAGGCCCAGAACAGTCCAATCTCAGCCTGGGCCCTCTGGCCTCTCAGGCCCCACTCCTTCTCACCTCAGGACCCTTCTGACTTCAACTTCCCTCTCTGCCGGGTAGGCCCACAGTGCTGCCCTCCTGCTCTCTACTCTCTCAGCCCCTCAGGAGGCCTGCCCAGACCCCTCACCCAGCAGTCCCTTCCCAGCCGCCCCGACACACATGGGCATGCCTTCTTCATACCTTCGGCATGCTTTTTGTCCCCTTATTTATTCTGTCTCCACATCTAGAATGTAGGTTCCCTCAGGTCTTTTTCTCACAGTCCCCTGCCAGATTCCAAAATTAAAAACTGGTACCCGGCGTATCTAAGGCCTTCAGTAAATTTGCTAAAAATTTGCTAAAAATTGCTAAGAAAGTTGTAGTAAGGGGTGCCTGGGTGGCTCAGCGGCTCTCTGCTCATCAGGAGCCTGCTTCCTTCTCTTTCTGTCTCTGCCTGCCTCTCTACTTGTGATCTATGTCAAATAAATAAAATATTAAAAAAAAAAAAGAAGGTTGTAGTGATTAACTGAGACTGCCCATTTCATCTCATCTCCTGCTAAAATAGTTTTCTTAGAATACAGCTCAAGAGATGGAATTTTCCTTTTAAGATCTGAGAGAGTGACTGAGAGAAAGAGAGTGCTCATGGGGGGGGGCGTGCAAAGGGAGAAACAGACTCCCTGCTGAGCAGGGAGCCAGATGTGGGGCTCAATGCTAGGGCCCTGGGATCATCATCTGAGCCAAAGGCAGACACTCAACTGACTGAGCCGCCCAGGTGCCCCATGGAGATGGAATTTTTTTTTAAAAGGTAGTTGTCAAAATTTATTTACTTCTTATTTCTTCTTTTTTTATTGACGAGATGGAATTCTGGGGGTCCTCACTCACTCCACAGGTCCTAGAGGAGAAGCAATGGGGCTGTTTTCAAAGATATCACTCCCACTGAACAGAGATCAGGCACTCTGTTCCGGCCAGGTATGTTACAGCAAGACAGTGGGGTTCTACTTTCCCATCTAGTTTAAGTACAGTCCAAATCTTCATGCTCCTTATGTTTTAAAAAAAAAAAAAAAATGCCCTGTGTTGCAACTCGATTCAAGGGAACTTTGTATAAATGTTACAGTGAGTAAAAATTAGCAAATTAATCTGCTCAGGTATTTGGGATATGGTTAGGCATCATTTCTGGCCCTTCCTATCCCAAATTATCCAGTTATGTTAGCATTCTGATTTATAGAACCCTCTCTAATCAGTTCATTGCTAGCATTACAGTACATATGTTTTTGTCATCAACTTTAAGAACTTTAACTTAAAAAAAAAAAAGACTTGCAAAAAGAGAGTTGACCTATATAAAAAGCATTTAATAGGACACAAAAGCACCTTTTATCAGGTAGAAGTCCCTATGACATATCTCAGATTACAGATTACACTCATCAAATCTCCCTTTACCTGCAAAGAATTTGAGTACAAAATAACAAACATCACTGTCCCCACCTTCTTCAGATGAATCTTCAGCATCCTCGATGTAATTCGAGTCCCCAACTTTGGGGATTACAATTAATTCAGCAAGATAATGACTGTGTTCTCCAAACAAAAACAGACAATACAAAGTTTTCTAGTTTAAAAACAGCACCGTCGGAGGAAGGGGCGAGGTCTTTGAAGTGCCAAGTCCCTAAACACAAGTGATTTACCAAAATTCATGCAAACTAATCTCTGAGTGGTTGATGTTTTGAACTTTCCTGTGATGGGGAGTGAAACACAGAGGTAAGAAAACAGAGCAAAACAGTAACTTTGGAAACTCAAAAGACACACATGTGCAAGCGCACACACACACATCCCTGCCACAGTGTTTCTTGTTTTCGGCCCGTTGTATCACCAGTCAGAGACCTCAACCACAAAGGGGGTCTTCACGTCTATCTTGCCGCTGTTGACGATGGAGCAGTCTGTGAGCGGACGGTCGTGCCCATCAGTTGCCTGAAGTTCTATGGAGTGGACCACCGTCTGGTGAGAGAAAAACAGATTCTGGGTTCACATCTCGCCAGCAACTATGACGATCGCAGGTGAAATCAGTGCCCAGTCAGAAAGCCCAGGTAGAAAACCGGGTTTGTGGCTGTTGTTGTTGTTGGTATGGTACAAAAGTCATGCAAGCCAACTATGGAAAACTTAAAATATTCAGGAAATGTATATATAACAGAACAAAATTTACCCACTACCTGGCGACTGAAAGAACATACTTGTGTATTTTCTCACTTCTTTTAATTAGCATTTTATATTCTGGGGCGCCTGGGTGGCTCAGTCGGTTAAGCCTCTGCCTTCAGCTCAGGTCATGATCCCAGGATCCTGGGATCGAGCCCCGCATCGGACACTCTGCTCAGTGGGGAGCCTGCTACCTCTTCTTTCTCTCTGCCTGCCTCTCCGCCTACTTGTGATCTCTGTCAAATAAATAAAATTTTTTAAAAATTAGCATTTTATATTCTAAAAATAATATTTTCATAAACACAGAGCTCTAATCAAATGTATTTCTACCCACTTTCTACCCCAGTGTAACAGTCAACAGTCAACATGGAATATGAGTCAGTTTCAACAATACCCTGTAAATGGTCAGAAGGCAGATTTAGAAGTGGACCTAGTTCTGTGTTTGCCCATTTTATTTTATTTATTTTTTTTTAAGATTTTATTTATTTATTTGACAGAGAGAGATCACAAGTAGGCAAAGAGGCAGGCGGGGGGGGCGGGAAGCAGGCTCCCCGTGGAGCAGACAGTCCAATGCGGGGCTCGATCCCAGGACCCTAGGATCATGACCTGAGTCGAAGGCAGAGGCTTTAACCCACTGAGCCACCCAGGCACCCCTGGGTTTGCCCATTTTAAAGTTGACCCACGCCCAACCAGTGGAGTGAGAGACCCCACCCCCACAGTGATATGAAGACCCGTTCTCTACCCTGGAGGACTACACATCTGAGGAAACCACCTTGAGCTTCACACGGAAAGAGGGAGAACTGGTTCAGGACCAGGGACGGTGGCTTATGACCAGCTTCCCAAATGGGTCTGAGACAAAAATAGCAACAAAGCAACTCGCTGCCTTGGACACAGTGCCACCTAACCCAGTCGCTGGCCAATTTAGGTTAACTTAAGATAAAAGACCAGCATTCTTCTAATAATAATTATATATATTTCTAAACGCTGTGTCTATGCAAACATGTGTACACATGTCTGCCTCAAGCAGTGGCTTCCCATCTGATGACTTGTGGAACATTTTAAAAAACGCTCATTTAGAGTTAAAATAGAAATTTCTATGTATATTTTCCCACAGTTTTAAAAAATGCTTATTTGTGGGGCTACCTGTGGACACTGTGATTCTGTGAGTCTGAGGGGAGCTCAAGAAAGTGTAGCAGAGGGCGCCTGGGTGGCTCAGTGGGTTAAGCTGCTGCCTTCGGCTCAGGTCATGATCTCGGGGTCCTGGGATCAAGTCCCGCATCGGGCTCTCTGCTCAGCAGGGAGCCTGCTTCCTTGTCTCTCTCTCTCTGCCTGCCTCTCCGCCTACTTGTGACCTCTGTCTGTCAAATAAATAAATAAAATCTTTACCAAAAAAAAAGAAAAGTGTAGCGTTCACAAAGCAAGCCAGATGATCTCTGGGTTAGAATTCAGGAGATTCTGAAGATTCCTTGGAATGGTATAAAACACACACATACACACACAGAATTTTTTTTTTCCGCCTGGAGAGAAAACCTATAGTTTTCATTACTATCTCAAAGAAGTCTAGGACTCCTAACACGTAAAGGACTGTTCCTCTAAGACCAGGCAGCGGGTCTCCCAGGATGCACCCCAATGGGTGGAAGGAAGTTGGTACAGTCGGGTAGGGCGTTAAGACAGAGGATCTAGAGAGCGAGAAGAAAAACCATGACCGGAAGACAGCATAACACTTGCACTCTTCATTTCTCTTACACGTTAGTATGATATATTCACATATATGCATATATGCAAATATATGCGTGAATGTCTGAACTTCATTACATTTAAAATATTTTAAACCCTGGTTACGCCCACCGATCAAAAACGCAAACTGATGGAGCACAGGCATATGGACGTTTAGCTCACTTCAAGGGCATCATTCTGTGTGAGACTTGAGGGATGCTGGCATTCATTACTGTGTGAGAATAGATGCCTTGAGGGGTGCCTAGGTGGCTCAGTCTGTTAACCGTCTGCCTTCAGCTCAGGTCATGATCCCAGGGTCTTGGGACTGAGCCCCACGTCAGGCCCCCTGCTCAGTGAGGAGTCTGCTTCTCTGTCTCCCTCTGCCTGCTGCTCCCCTACTTGTGTGCTCTCTCTCTGTCAAATACATAAGTGAAATCTTTAAAATAAATAAAATAAGTAGGTGCCTCAAAGGAAGTTATGGCTCGTGAGAATATAGGTCTGTCCTTTATTGTGATAGGATGGACAGTGATCTATGAAGGGATACGTATCTGCTCTCTTTCTCTCTCATTCCACTTGCCAATGAGAACCCTATCTTTGGCGGCTCAGGCTGAACACTTCCTTGCCTTGTGAGAGAGGTTCTTAATGGGTCAACTCAGTTCCTGGCTCTTCAATGGGTAGAATCAGGATGGGGGTAGAAGCTGTGGAAGAATTGTCACAAGTGAGCTTGGTTCACTTGGATTTGGATGGAACAGACAGAACAGCTCACATGAAAATGATAAAAAATCGGGCGCCTGGGTGGCTCAGTTGGTTAACCGTCTGCCTTCAGCTCAGGTTGTGATCTCAGGGTCCCGGGATCGAGCCCCACATTAGGCTCCTTGCTCAGCAGCAAGCCTGCCTCTCCCTCTCCCTAAGCCTGCCTCTCCCTCTCCCTCTGCTCACGCTCACTCATTCTCTGTTTCTCTCTGCCTCTCTCTCCCTCAAATAAATAAATAAAACCACTTTTCAAAAAAAGAAAGGAAAACAAAAGAAAATGAAACCAAATCAAATATGAAAGAGGACAGGGGGTGGTCAGGAGTGGTCCAGGATTGGGTTGGGCAGACCTTCCATCTTCTAGTTTAGGAACTGGGAGAGATTCTGTGAGCAGATGCTAAGGAGGAAAAATGTTGGGAGTGGAGGAGAATGAGGATTTTTAAGAAGTGTTTCTCTGGATTATGAACTGGACCCTTGAGATACTCTTTGAGACAGGTTATGTCTGCAGGAATTTAAATTCCCTTTAGCAACTGTCATCACTCTACTGACTGTGTCTTTGGAGGGGACTTGTTTCTGCACCAAACCATGTGGTGTTCAAGGGATTTTTAAAAATATTTTATTTTCAACCATGGTAAAAAAGTAACATAAAATGCACCACCTTATCTATTTCGAAGTGTACGGTGCCATAGTCTTAAGTATATTCCCATTATACTGTGCAACTATTATTCCCATTATGTGCAACTCTTCTGCAGAACGCTTTTTCTCTTGCAGCAGTGCAGCTCTGTACCCACGGAACACTCCCCATTTCTTCCTCCCTGCCGGCCCCTGGCAACCCCCATTCTACTTCATTTTACATGTATCTGACTACTTTAGATACCTTTTAAAAGTGGAATCGTATGGTCTTTTGTGACTGGCTTATTTTACTCAACATATTCAAGGTTCATCCATGTTGTACCATGTGACGGGATTTCCTTCCTTTTTAAGGTGGCATAAAACCTAATATATGCACATATGGGACCGGGGTTTTACTTGGTTATGTTAAAGAAGAGTTTCCATTTATATCAAGTAGCGAGATAAAGGAAGCCCTCAATTTTTCCACGTCAAGGCTCCATCTTCTGCCCCGGTACGCCTCACAGTTAAATTACCACATGCAATTCACCTTTAAAGAGGCAAGTCAGCATGGAATGATGGATCTCTAACAAGCACATTTTAAGATGAAAATAAATCACTGAAAGTACTCTCGCTGTAAATATGAAGCTCTGAATGGGGCATAATAACATATCACATTACCATTCCATCAAGGACTTTTCCAAATACCACATGTTTGCCATCCAGCCAGGTGGGCTTGGTCAAGGTGATGAAGAACTGAGAGCCGTTGGTATCAGGTCCAGCATTGGCCATGCTTACCCACCCAATGCCATAATGCTTCAGCTTGAAGTTCTCATCTGGAAATGTCTCACCATAAATGCTTATACCTGGGTGAGACAAATTAAAAAAAAAAAAAAAAAAGAGGAGAATCAGCAGATGTTATATGAAAGCCAATTCTTCAAAGGGAACCATAAGGTTTTAATAGAACTGGGACCTGGGGATGGGGAAAAGATGGTGAAGCATACAGAGAAACAAAGGAAGTGGTAGAATTCACTCCTTGCGGAATCAGGGCATCAGAGACCCAGATAAACACACGAAAACCTTAAAGATGACACCATCCTCTGACCTCAAGGCAAGACCCCAAACAAGCAAGTCAACGATTTTGCTCTGAAATGAGAAGGAAGGGCAGGATGACACTGTTGTGCCAATGGGGAAACCCGGGCTATGTTACTGGCACCATGTCTGACCTGAGCTTCACGTGGTCGCTCCGGCTTCAGCACCCAACCCTGGCACAATCAGCACTTAATATACACCCTCCGCTAATCCTCACGACCCTACAGAACAGGTCTTCTCAATCCCACTTGAAATGAAGAAACAGAGGTTACAGAGCTTGAAAACTGCATAGCAGAACCCGGCGCTCACGTGACATCCTGTCCCTCCAGCGGCGGCTCTTGCCCACCCCCGTGCTGGAGGAACGGCAGCCAGCCTGCATGTAATGAGGCCCAACACCTTCCAGGCTCACCAGGCTACGGAAGGGGTGGCAACAGGAGCACCTAGTGATCTGACCTTGAGCGGAAGAGCTGGAAGCAGCCATGGGGACTGAGCTCCAGCCCAGCAGCAAGGAGGGGAGAAACGGGTTCTGCCCTAAGAGAAGAGTACAGACCATGAGAAGTGTCTGCTCTATCCTCCAACTCCTTGAATGCATGTCATGCCCACCTCCTCCCTTTCTTCAGGGCTCTACCTCCATTGGCTGTGAACCTCAAGATCCTGGCTCGGCTGCATGGACCAGAAGTGGCTATCCAAGGCAGGCAATTTAGAGCTGATTGGTCAGTGGCCTGGAAGGAAAGCTCTGCTCACAGAGAAGTCTAGGCCAAATGTAGGTGATCCAAAAGGTCCTTCCTCCAAACTCAAAAGAATTTCGATGCAAGACCTATGTCCGCACACACACCCACGGCAGGGAAGGCAAAGAGAGAGAGACGAGTCAGGAAAGAGGACACAGTAAAGCTCAGCTGCTGTTCCTGCTGGGCTCCAGGATGGGAGAGTGGGACACCAGTGTCAAGGGCATTGCTACAGGGAGCTGCACACTCTTCCAGGGAGACCCAGCTCTGCACCAGCGAGGGAGGGAGGGCTGCTCTCCTACGCATCCCCCCGGCACCACCACCACCCCACTGACCCAAGGAACCTGCTCCATTCTCCATCCCTGAACCCTTACATTTTTGTAAGGACTAAAAGTAATGCTCCCGAAGACCCTGGCAAATCCAAGAGTTTAACGGTAGCCATTTTCTTATAAAGAAATCATTGTAATCAACCTAAAATTAGCAGTAGTGCATGAAAAGTGGGCCTAAGGGTTTCTCCAAAAAGCCATTTCGTACCCATCAGAACACGTATTTGCTGAATTAAAAATCTTAAACCTGAATAAATTTACATCCTAATGTAGCTAGCTCTATTGTGTGCATTCAGGAAAAGGACTTATGACAGTTCTGAGCCCAGAGAACTTGGGTACGTGCAGTCCCCAGGGAGGAACAATCAGCTCTGGTGTATGTGACAGTCCATAAATTTAATTATTTGTGCTTCACAGCACTCTACCTTGGCTTATAAAAACATATAATATGGGGCGCCTGGGTAGCTCAGTGGGTTAAGCCTCTGCCTCTGGTTCACGTCATGATCTCAGGGTCCCAGGATCAAGCTCCGCATCGGGCTTTCTGCTCAGCAGGGAGCCTGCTTCCCCCTCTCTCTCTGTCTGCCTCTCTGCGTACTTGTGATCTCTCTCTCTGTGTCGAATAAATAAAATCTTAAAAAAAAAAAAAAACATGTAATATGGACAACTCATTGATTACTTATTATTATTGGAAAAGCCGACAACAAAGTAAAAGAATTTGAAAAAAAGGGGGGGGTAAATCCCCCTGCAATTCCACCACCTCAAGCCCTGTCTCTCCCTTCAGGTGTGCTGCCCCCAGCCCTCCTGCACCACATCCGTGTCTGGGGCCGGCTGCTCCCCTCCCCCACACCAGCGTGTGCACGCTTTCTCGTTCGACCTTTCCTTCCCTTGTGGGCCTCTTTCTCCACCACTTCCTACTGGGAGTCTAGCATGTTAGTAACTGCAGAGCCGACTCCTGGATGAATGTATCTCCGCTACGGAAAGCTAACGAGCCAGAGCACTACTGTTTCCCGTGAAGGGGGCCTCACTCGCTTGTACGCGTGACTAGATTTGAGGAGCTGAGGCCCTCCTGCCAAACCCTGTCCTTCTGAAGATTAGTCTGGTGGTCGTGAGTAGTTCATTTCTTATGTCTGGGAATTCAGTTCCGGGGGGTAAATGCACAGACTTGATCTTGGGTTTCAGTGTGGTATAGAGAAAGGAGAAACATAAAAGACTTGATTACCACCGGTGCCGTCCCCACTCGTGAAGTCTCCTCCTTGAATCATGAAATCTTTGATGACGCGATGAAATTTGCTTCCTTTATAGCCGTATCCTTTCTAAAGAGATTACGTCAGTTGAATATACAAGTAGATAGAACCTGTACTGCAAGGTGAACCCCACCGTTTTTAGTACATGTGCTGCCATAGTGAGCACAGTGAACCCCGCTGTTTATCGGGACATGACCCAATGAGAAAATGACACAAACCTTATAGAATTAGGTCCCTGTGATGATGTACGTAGAAACACATCGATGGACCCAAGACAAAGAAATAAATCAACTGTGGAAGTACGGTATGAATGTGAGTAAGTCAAAAGAGTGCCCATCTGTATTCTCACGTGGTAACTGCTTCCCCTCGATTTCTAGGACCCCAAGGACACTGAGCACCAGAAGAGTAAGATTTTGTAGGAAAATAAAGTAAAATATTTTAAGAATGTCTCGGGTTCATTGGACCTGCTCAATCCATGCTCATTTTCCCAGCAGACAACTTTATGCTGGGCTTAAAAGAAAGAAGACCCCGGGGCGCCTGGGTGGCTCAGTGGGTTAAGCCTCTATCTTCGGCTCAGGTCATGATCTCAGGGTCCTGGGATCGAGCTCCGCATGGGGCTCTCTGCTCAGCTGGGAGCCTGCTTCCTCCTCTCTCTCTCTGCCTGCCTCTCTGCCTACTTGCGATATCTCTGTCTCTCTGTCAAATAAATAAATGGGGAAAAAAAAAAAGAAGAAGGAAGACCCCCCCCCCTCCTGGGCGCATTTAAAGGAACCCAGACTGAGACTGACCTCCCCGGTTGCAAGCGCGACAAAATTTTCCACAGTCTTGGGCACAACCTTGCCGAAGAGGCCAATCACGATTCTGCCGACATCTTTGTCTCCAATTCTCACATCGAAGAAGACCTGCGTTGTGAGGGAACGGCGGAGCAGAGGGTTACAACGGGAAGAGAAAGGTACAGTCTGAGAATGCGTCCCCACGTGAAAGCCCTTCACGCCCCCCAGCAGCGGACAAAGAAGCTCTAGATTCATCTCCAATCACTGGTGTGGCTGCATTCCACCTGCAAAAAAAAACCAAAACGTTCATCCCGCCAACATTTCATGAGCACCCCCCTCTGGGCCCAAGCACCCCACGAGACCCTGGGTTTGCAGACTGACTCAGCACTGTCCTGAGTCTGCCGGTGAGGTCTCTGAGAACCCCACAGTCCCAGCAGCCCTGCGGTCCCCTCCCCTTTCCCAGCCTTGCGCTCTTCTGATGGGTGATGTTTTTGATCTTGGCAGGAGAGAACAACACATAAGAAGAGAAATAGTCTAACCATCCAGATTTATTTTTTTGTAACTTCGACCAGTGCCCGATTCCCGGGGAGTGCTCAGCAGACACCTGCCGTCAAGGGAACTGCAAGACGTCAAAACGCACGGCCAGTCCTCCGAAAGGCCTGCCACTCACTTCGGACTCTTGTCAGGCTCCAGGTCCCCAGGCTTGTCCCAAGCCCCAACCGAGCCATGGGCCCTGCACACTCAGACACCCAGCTTCGTCCTCATGCACCCAAAGTCCCACGGGGATGCTGGGTTCTCTTTGTGGCACAACATGTCAGGGCAGATGAAAGAAAGCACGTCCCCAGAAGGGTGCATCAGTCCCGTTGCACGCACGTGAACCCCACAGGTTCCCTTCCCTGAAACAAATTTTGAAAACCTGTTTCATCCAAATGAAATGATACCCGTAGTGCTTCACAAATCACCGTGTTAGGGTGACGCCAACGGGAGGCTTGAAAAGGCTACGGAGTCGAAGGGCATTCTATTAGTGGGTTTAGATTATATGAAGCAATTTACTGTTCGAATGCGTTAAAAATAAGAGAGAGAGAGACCTTCGAGAGATGGCTCTAAAAAAATATAAGAAGGGTTGTCAAAGAAAAAAGATGTCTCACAGTTTAGAAAAATCGTGAAGTAAAGACTGTCAAGCTTTGGTGCAAGACAAGGGCTCCTGCCAATACGTCAGCACGTCTGTCACGGGCTGATGTGATATTTAGTGCTCCGTGTGGCATTTTAGAATTTCCCCGTGGCCACGGCAGCCGCAACTGTATTATTATTTATACAGGAGGACTTTATAGACTGGAACAGAGACCATGCCCTTGAGATGAGCCTGTGCACTTGAGGGCAACAGTTGTACATGGCTCCAGGACAGGCCCCAGCCCTGACACGCCGGGACCGGGGTCACCAGGGCTGGTGTCAAAGAGAAGCACCTTCCCCAAAAGGATTTCCAAGCCCAGGAGTAAACCCTGGCACATGCAAGGACGAGGCAGCCCCCGGAGAAGAATTAGGGACCTCATCTTAAAGGAAGGCCATACAAGACCCTAGAAAGGCCTGCCAGACTTCTAACGTACAGAAGAGAAAATAAAGCCTGTGGGTGTCTGGGCAGCAAGGAGCATAAAACGTGGGAGAGCAAGCCGGAGAAGGGGAAGGAAAAGGGTCTGTCACGCAGCAATACTCTTCAATAAAAATCTGCTGTTCTGACGTGCGGCCTTGCACACTTACTAATAAGATTTTTCTCCAAACTGCAGGGTCCTTCCACTTGGTGACTGGCAGCAAGAAAATACAGCAGGGTTTTCCCTGAGTCCGGGGGAAATGATAACCTCACATCTTCTCTGTCACCAAGTACACAGGAACGCTGGCTCCCGGGCCCAGAGGGATGCTGAGGGCTGAGGGAAGGCATCCTCCATGGAGAAGGTGTGATGGGAAGCAGGCCTGGAGGGAAGGGAGCGGCCTCCAGGGACAAGAATGGGCCTGAGCCCCACAGAGGCAGAGTTCCTTCTAGAGACCAAACACCAGGGCAGGAAATGGGCTCTTTGTGCCTTCTGACTGCAATTCACAGGGAAGGGAGATTCTGACCAGTTCCAGAAGGCGAAGGAAGGCTGCTGGCTAGGAGACCTGGGTTTTTTTTTGCTGGGCAGCAGAGAGAGGGGAAAGAACAGGGCCCCAGAAGACTTGGGGGAAAATTACTCGTGTTGGGGGGAAGGAGAATCTGGGAGCCCTGAGACCAGTTGAAGGAGGAAGTCCTAGGGCCTGTGGTGGGGTGGTGGCTGAGGGGACTCAAGGACAGGGGAGAGAGGCCCTGGGATAACGGAGAAGAAACTGGAAGAGGAGGAGGAGGAGGGAGGGAAGGAAAGGAACAGGAGCTAGTCCGTGGGGTCTCAGGGAGCTCTGCCTAAACTGGGATAGTGAAAGCCAGCCGTGCAGTCCTGTCATTTATCCTGCATAGGGCACTCGCAGCCCAGGCAGGGAGTCCTCTAAGGGGTTGAAATGGTGTTTTTAGATCCCAGGTGCCTGGCACAGCGTCCTCGTTCAAGCAGGTACTCAAAAAACGGTGAGTACTTCAACGCCCCATGAGAGGGGATGTGAGAAGCAAGGCAAACTACCTCAGTATAGGGTGCAGGGGACCCAAGGTGGCAGACAGGCAAACACTCTCCCTCTGCACCGTGTCACCCTGAGATCATCTCTGACTGCTTTTGAGTGCCCTAGGGGACAGGCCCTGTTCTGGACACAGGGTGAGGCTGCAAAGCCCCTGGCCACATGGACGTTATAGTCCCCCAGAAAACACATATGTAAGTAGCTATAATATAATGGACAATCTGGTTTTATAACAAGATAAGTACTGATGAAATGTCATGGGTAGAGGTGATAATCTGTGGAGATCAGGGTGGGCTTCCTGGCAGAGGTGGTAACTGGATTCCACACTGTACTTCAGGAGCAAGCTCAAGTCATTTCTGTTTTCCCCTTGAGGGCTGCCTTTGGAAAGTCCTTTGAAAATGATGGGCCACGGGAGGTAGAGAAAAGAGGGAACAGGAAAGAGGCACTCACAGAGCCTGATCCTAACCCCGGAAGGGTTAATCCTGCTTCCACTTCCAGAGCAACTAGGGTAGATGCCAAGGACAAGAGCCAACCACCCCGCTCCACTGCTAACTGGCCATGGGTCCTTGGGCAACTTAATTCAGCTCTGAGCTTCTGTTCCTCATCTGTTTCAGGGCTGCGTTAATAAGGTCACATAAATAACACTAACAATGGACCTCAGAAATCTTGGCTAAGCACTTTACCTGCTTTATCACATCTAATATGCAAAACAAACACACAAAAAACCCAGTAGGTAGATATTATCTATGTTTCCACGAACAGAGAAGGAAATGGAGCTTCACACATTAAATCACCTGCCCCCAGGGCACCAGGCCATGCTCTAGGAAAGTGCCAGCAAGCTGGGCCAGGCATGAGTGCAGCTGGAAAGACAACACTATTCTCTCTCATCTAGGTGCCTGACCTTGCGCAGAACCTCTAGCGTCTGCTCAGAAGTACAGGTTGGCAGATGCCTATTCCGGGGACTTTGAGACCAGCAAGCCGGAGCGTGGACCAGAGGCTCCAGGGCTGGGCAGGCAGCGGAGGGGGGTGCTGGTGAGTGCCACTGAAGGAGGGGCAGTGCCTCGCCCCTCTCGTATTCCAGATTCCTAGTTAAATGAAGTCAGAGGAAAAACAAAGGACCATTGGGGAAAACACTAGAGTGATGGCCAGTTTATCATCTACTTTTGAGAACTCAGGGAAATTATTTTTTAAATTTAAAAATATATATATTTATTTATTTGACAGAAAGAGAGGAAGCACAAGCAAAGGGAGTGGCAGGGCAGAGGCAGAGGGAGAACCAGGCTTCCTCGCTGAGCAGGGAGCCCAATGTAGGGCTCGATCCCAGGGTCCTGGGATCCTGATCTGAGCTGAAGGCAGACGTTTAACCAACTGAGCCACCCAGGTATTCCTTGGGGAAATAATTTTTAATGTCTCTCTTTTCCCATATATTGAGTTGTTTTAAAAAGTCCACTGAAAAAGTCACCTGACGGGGCCAAATCTGTAGAAGACTCGCCTACACAATTAGCTTTTAGAACTTCATGATAGAGGCACCTGGGTAGCTCAGTTGGTTAAGCTGTCTGCCTTCAGCTCTGGTCACGATCTTGGGGTCCTCAGATTGAGCCCAGCACCTGGCTCCCTGCTCAGCAGAGAGTTTGCTTCTCCCTCTGCCTATACCCCTGTTTGTGATCTCTCTCTCTGTGTCAAATAAATAAATGAAAATCTTAAAAAAACAAAAACAAAAAAACAAACAAAAAAAACCACTTCATGATGAATTTGGTAGGAAGGGAAGGGAGATACATTACTAATTCTGAGAGCAGAGTACAGGAAAATTTGCTGAATGACAGCACCCTAGCTGAGGGGCAGGGATGCTCCAACCTCCCCTCCAGCAGCTTTCTCTTGGCACCCCTCCTAGACATTCCCAGCCTGGGTGACTCACAGATCGTGACTGACTTGATCTAGGCTGGGTCTCTGCACTGGGTAGGTTTAAAAGCTTCCCTGGTGAAGTCTGTTCCCAAACCCCGCAAATGACAGATTCATGGTAAGAAATGATTCATGTTTATCTGAAATTCACACCTCACTGGGAACCTTATATTTTATCTGGCAATTCTACTTCGTTTCCCCTACCCCCCATCTAA
Organism: Neogale vison; assembly: GCF_020171115.1. NCBI lineage: Eukaryota > Metazoa > Chordata > Mammalia > Carnivora > Mustelidae > Neogale > Neogale vison. Next base: position 178,707,850 of record NC_058091.1, read on the forward strand.
ACCATCAGCAAGTCCTATTAGTTGCATTTCAAAACATCTATTTCACATCCCTCCCCTTTGCTCCCCATTTCCATGGTTAGCACCCAAATCCACGCCATGGCCATCTGGACTCTGACATGGAGCCTGAATGACCTCCCACTTCACTGTCCGTGGAGCGACCACAGTCTCTGTTTAAAAGCATGTATGAGATGATGTCAATCCCATGCTTAAAACCCCAGGGAGCTAACTGCACTTAGACTAAGACCTCAAATTAGAAGATTAAACTGCCTCAAAACCCGCTCCTAACTGTGGACTCCAAGACCCTACACGATTTTTCTGCTGCTGACCCTTCCTGCCTTGTCTCAAGACACTCCCCTCACCCCTGGGTGGAAGCCTGTCCCCCATCTCTGTCCTCTGAACTCTGATGGCTTTCCTGGCACGGGGCCTTTGCACATACAACTCCCTTTGCATCCCAAATGCTTGCCAGGCTGATTTTTCTCCAGGTATTTTTTAGTATCACCAGGTCTATTAAAGGGTTTACAACAGTCCCCGCCCCCTTACTCGAGGTTTCCATTTTCCCCAAGGTTCAATTATTCCCCTCAGCCCTGGGAGCTGTGGTCAGAAGAGGAGGAGGAGCGGAACAGCTCGGAATGCCTACCGCGGTCAGGTCACCTTACTTCCTCTCATCAGGTAGACACTTGATCATCTCCCGGCATCGCAAGAGGAAAGGTGAATGCCCTTAAGATATTTAGAGAAAGACGGCATCTGCGTAACTTCTTACTGTGTATTGTTATAACTGTCCTATTTTATTATCAGTTATGATTGTTAATCTCTTTCTGTGCCTAATTTATATATTAAACGTTCCCTTTGTTTATATATATATATGTATATATATATATATTTAATATATATGTTATGTATAGGACAAAACAGTGTATGGGTTTCAGTATCCACTAGGGGCTCTTAGAAATTGGCCCCTGCAGATAGGAGGGGACTACTATATTTTCTTCTTCATTTTATGAACGTTACCTTTACGGTTGTATCCCAAAAGAGCCAAACTGTATCTGCAGACTGAAAGACTCCCTCTCCCCCACCCTTTCAGTTCTATGGCCTTGGACAAGCCATTTCTCAAAAATGGATACGCCTCAAATATCAAGGGGCAGGGCTGAGAATCAGTGCTCACAACAGTGGGGCTACGTTTCCCCCTTTCACGCACACAGAGACTGCAGCATGGTATGGCCTTTCTGTTCATTCTTAGGCTACATCAGATGTTTAGGGGATCTCCCTCTCCCCACGGAACCTCATTCTCCTCTACCCCCACCCCAGGTGGGATCTGTGGGAGAGGACTTAAGCAGTCTACTTCTTTTTTTTTTTTTAGATTTATTTATTTATTTATTTGACAGATCACAAGTAGGCAGAGAGGCAGGCAGAGAGAGAGAGAGAGAGAGGAGGAGGAGGAAGCAGGCTCCCTGCTGAGCAGAGAGCCCGACATGGGGCTTGATCCCAGGACTCTGGGATCATGACCTGAGCCGAAGGCAGAGGCTTTAACCCACTGAGCCACCCAGGTGCCCCAAGCAGTCTACTTCTTGTTCAACAGTATCATTCCCACTGGCAAACACCCGACTGACTATTAAAACAACTTGCAGCTGCCCCTCCTCCCAGATTCCAAGACGCTGCTGCTGCCGGTGGTTTTTTTCTAGAAGTAGTGATCAAGGGCACCAAATCATTCCCTTCCCTCCCTCCCTCCCTCCCTTGCTCTGTCTCTCCCCATACCCTCCATTATCTTCTAGCCTGGGTAAATATGCTGAAAAAAGCACGGTGGTGCTTGAAGAGACAGTCCAAGGCAGATCCCCGCCCCCATCAATCCCCCCCCCCCGCCCAATCCCCTCTAGAGATTAAAAGGCTGTGGGTGCTAGCAGATTCCCAAACTCAGGATGCAAAGTCTGAAACAGTCAAAGGCTAAAGGCGCACCCCCACCCCAGGCTGGGGGGGGACAAACTCTCACAAAAGCAAGGCTCCTAATTTGTCCGGACGCCCCCCACCCCAGCGGGCTCCTCCAGGCTGGGTGACAGCGGTGGCCGTCTCCCACTGCACCCCCGCGGCTCAGAGCTCGTCTCTTCGCCACCCCCGACCCCCACCCCACCCCCCGCGCCTGCATTCTTCCTGCTTCTATTCCACAGTCCTCGCCACGCAAAAGGAAGTACTCGGGCCGCCTCCTTCCTGGAGAGAGAGCCCAGTGGTTCCGGAAGCTTCCCGCAGCTCCCAGGGCAGGTCACGTCGGACCGCCGCCCCGGAGACGAAGTTCAAACTGCTGGGCCTAGCGCCCCCGAGTCGCCCCGGACAGCGCGGTCCCCGAGCCCTCGCACTGAGCCCCGCGGCCGCCTCGCGTCCCCGGCGCCCGGGAAGTCCCCTCCTCGCCGCCGCGGACTCCGAGGACCCAGTCCCCAAAGCTTCCCCCCGTCCCCCTGGCCCGCGCGAGGGCAGTTTGCTGCCCGCCAATCAGTTACCTTGGCCGTCACGGTGGGGCCTCGCCTGCTGACGCCCGAGGCCCCCGCAGAAGTCACGAGCGCGCCGAGCCCCACGCAAAGCGCGAGAGGTAGCAGCAGCTGGGGACCCGGGCCCATGGCGAGCGCCGGCAGCGGCTGCAGCGGCTCCCGCGCCACCGCAGCCTCCGGGACGGGTGGCTGGACTTCCCCGGCCGCTGCGCCTGCGCGCTCCCGGTTTGGGGAGGTGGGGGGGCTAGGATGAGGCGGTCGGGGCAGGGCCGGAACCTGGGGCGCGCTCCTCCCAAGTTCAGCCCCGGGAGCCGCTAGGGACTGGGCGCGACGCGCTGCTGACGGACTCTCCAGCGGCGGGGGCGCAGGACGCCGGGGGCCGCAGCGAGCCAGCTCTGCTCCCGCGCGGTGCCCCAGAGAGGCACGGACCCTAGGCGCGGTGGAGCTGCAGGGTGCGCGCGGGGCATCTCCCTCAATGTACCGCGTAGGCGCGTGTTAAACCTGGCGGAAAGTTCAGGACTCTCCGCGCTCCAAGTCCTCCTGGCAACTTGTGCGCTGCTCAGTCAGAGGCTCTGCAGACCGGTTGGTGTCCGAAACCACTGCTGCCCTTGGAGGAGCCCTCGCCGCACCTGTCAGGTTCTTGGGAGACCTTAGCTCATCAAAGACTTCAGCCTAAAGTTTTCGATGCCTATCAGTGCTTTGGGACCCCTGGATGGGCTGACTCGATTACATGCAATGAATGTCCCATGAGATGATTCAAGTTGGAGATACAATTTTTTACAAACTTATGAACTGGGTTTAGGAAGACTAATGATATGGGGAAAGCTCGTACTTTTTAATGGAAAACTCAGGCTGCAAAATCATATGGAAATCCTGATCTCAACTGTGAAGAAGTGTATATAAAGCCTTTTTTAAAATGGAGAGAAAGGTACCAAAACATTCACAGTAGCTGTCGTGATAGAATTACGGGTTTTTGCTTTCTTTGTAATTTTCTGATTTCCCAGGTTGTTCTATATCGAACATGTAAGTATTTTATAATCAGGGAAGCGTTATTTTAAAACTCAGTGCTTTCCGAATTTGGACTTAAAACTTTTTAATTTTAGAGTCATAGCTCCAAAATTAACTACAAATTAATAATAGTATTCTCTTGGTTTTCTGAGTGGCTGCCATGACCTTCAAGCCAAGATTTTCCTTGGGTAAGCAGATACGATTCCTGCATGTAAGTGTAGATCTAAATATTACACTGGAACTTTTTTTTTTTTTAAGATTTTATTTATTTGAGAGAGTGAGAGAGAGAATGAGTGGGGGGAGGGGCAGAGAAGAGGTAGAAGCAGATTCCTTGCTGAGCAGGGAACCCCAGGCAGGGCTCAATCCCAGGACCCCAAGATCATGATGTGAGCCAAAGGAACTTGCCCAACTGACTGAGCCACCCAGGCGCCCCAGAACCATTTCTTTTCTTTCTTTCTTTCTTTCTTTTTTTTTTTTTTTAAGATTTTATTTATTTGTCAGAGAGAGAGGAGCCAGAGTGAGCACAGGCAGGCAGAGTGGCAGGCGGAGGCAGAGGGAGAAGCAGGCTCCCTGCCAAGCAAGGAGCCCGATGTGGGTCTGGATCCCAGGACGCTGGGATCATGACCTCAGCTGAAGGCAGCTGCTTAACCAACTGAGCCACCCAGGCATCCCCGGAACCATTTCTTATATAAAAAATGCATGACTGCCACTTTGGAGGAATGAGTAGAACACACCCGAACTACTTTGATAATTCAGTTCCCTGAAAGATCTAAAGGCTTTCTTTATAACCTACCACTCCCAATAAAGAAAGAGTCTTCTCTATTACATATACATATATATGTATGAGGAAAAAAAAAGTCATCCTTTTGTAGCAATCCAAGGGTATCAAAGCACTTATCCCACTAAGTGATGGTATATATTTTTCTGTATTCATTACTGTAATTGTTTTTATTTGCCTGTGTTACCAGAATGTAAGCACCACCAGAGCAGGGCACATACCCGTTTGTATGACTGCTGATGAGCCATATCTAGTACAATGTCTGTTATATAGTGATTTCTCAGTACATATTTGTTGAGTGAATGAATGTGTCTGTCTACATACTTTTAAAAAATCACTTTATTGGGAAGATTAATACAAGTAAAGGTGCACAGGATGTAAATCAATGAATTATCACAAAGCAAGAACAGCTAAAACCACACCCCCAAAGAAATGAATATTCAAGAATTCCCTAAAAAATCCTCTTGTACTCACTCCCAATTACTAACATTTTCTTTTCCCCAAACTAACCATAATCCTGACTTCTCACATTGTGGTTTAGTTTTTTAACTTCCTAGAGATGGAATTTTGCAGACTATATTCTTTTGCTCAAATGTATGCTTGTGCAGTGCATCTATGTTTTTGCACATAGCTGTTTTGGTAAATATCAGAAGGTAGGGGACAAATTCAGCTTTTAGGGGGATGGCCATTTATCCCAGCACAATTTATTGGGAAGTCGCTTCTTTACTGATGGCTCCATAATGACATTTCTATCATGGAACAAGGGCCCCTACATGCCTGGATCTATTTGTGGGCTGTCTCTTCTGTCCCACTGACATCTTTGTCATCATACTTTGTGCCAGTCCCACATTGTCTTTTTTTTTTTAAGATTTTATTTATTTATTTGGCAGAGAGAGATCACAAGCAGGCAGAGAGGCAGGCAGAGAGGGGGGCGGGAAGCAGGCTCCCCACTGTGCAGAGAGACTGATTCGGGGCTCGATTCCAGGACCCTGAGATCATGACCTGAGCTGAAGGCAGCGGCTCAGCCCACTGAGCCACCCAGACACCCCCAGTCCCACATTGTCTTAATGAAAATAGCTTGATAGTAAGTCTTCATATTTAGTAATGCAAGTACTGTCACTTTGCTTAGCAGATTCTGGCTCTTCTTGACCCTTTTTCCTTGTCCATGTAATCTTGAGAATCAGCGTGTCAGTTTCTGTAAACTGGGATTTTGATGAGGATTGCCTTGTATCCATAAATCATTTTTTAAACAGCACGTTTGTACTATTCCAATTCATGAGCGTGACATATTCCTCCATTCACTTAGGTCTTCTTTAATTTCAATAAGATTTTATCCTTATCTTCCTAAAAGTCTTATACATATTTTGCTAGATTGACTTCAAGGTATTTAGGTGGGTTTTGTGTGTGTGTGTGTGTGTGTGTGTGTGTGTGTGTGTACTATTGTAAATTACACCTTTTAAAAAACATTTTATTTATCTATTTGACAGAGAGAGATCACAAGCAGGCAGGGAGGCAGGCAAAGAGAGGGGCGGGAAGCAGGCTCCCCACTGAGCAGAGAGCCTGATGCAAGGCTGGATCCCAGGACCCCAGGATCATGACCTGAGCTGAAGGCAGAGGCTTAACCCGCTGAGCCACCCAGGTGCAGGTGCCTAAATTACACCTTTTTAAGCATTTATTCTCTTGTTTGTTACTATTGTGGTAAAATTAATTTTGTACATTGATTTTGGATAGACCAACATTGTTAAGCTTACAAATTTGAATCATTTATCTGTGAATTATTTAGGATTTTCTGCATAGACAACTGTTTCATTCATGAGAGTTTTATTTTTTCCTTTCTCATCTTTATATCTTTCATTTCTTTTTCTTGCCTAATTGCATTGGCTAAGACCCTCAGTACCAAAGGAGATAACAGTTGGGGGAGTCATTGTTTTGTGAGTTAAGTTGTGTTCCCCAACAAGATTTGCTGAAGTCTTAACCCCCAGAGTCTGTGAATGTGACTGTAGTTGGAAATAAGTTCTTTGCAGATGTAATGAGTTATGATGAAATCATACCAGAGCATGGTATACCCATATCAGAGTCATCCAAGATGACTGTGACTGGTGTTCTTATAAAAAGAGGTGAGATAAAGACATACACAGAGCAAATCACCATGTGACGGCAGAGACAGAAATTGGAGGGATACATCTATAAGCCAAGGGATACCAAGGATCATTGGCAGCCACCAGAAGCTGGGAAGAGGTAAGGAAGGATCCACCCCTAAGCCCTTCAGAGAGAATGGAGCCCTGCCAATGCCTTGATTTCACCTTTGTAGCCTCCAGAATCGTGAGATAATAAATTTCTGTTTTGAGATGTCCAGTTTGTGGCACTTTGTTATAGGAGCCCTAGGCAGCAAATAAACATGTCTTGGTTCCAATTCCAGGGAGAAAGCTTTCAATATTTCAACAGTAAGTCTGATATTTGCTGAAGTTCTTTTGGGAAAGGATATCATTTTTTAGCATATGAAAATTCCTTTCTAGTCCTAGTTTGTTAGGACTTTTTGTGATGAATTTGATCAACATCTTTTATTGAAATCAACTGAAATAGTGCTCCCCCTCAGTCTCTGAATGTGGTGAATTGCATTGACTTTTAAATCTTAACCCAAAGTTGCATTCTGGAATATGTCCACATATATTGGCCTTTTTATATATGGCTAGATATGGTGTTTTGTTTTGTTTTGTTTTTTACCAACTTACTGAAAACTGGGGAAAATGGCATTTCTCCTGAGGTTTGGGGAAAAAACAGTGGGTAAAGTGGCTCTAGCTTTCAAGCTGATATCAAACTGATCTTTAACATTCCATCTTTACGTTAATGAAGAAGTTTGCTAAACTTATTTTCGGGGTATCTGTGTCTGTAATTCATAAGTCAGACCAGCCTGAAATTTTCTTTTCTTGAAATTTCCTGCCAGTTTTTATATCAGAATTATTCTGGACCTCTTAACAGGAGTTGGCAAATGGACACTGTTTTTCCTGTGCTCTGAGTGAGTTTGGGAGAGATTACCTTCATTTCTTCTGTGAACATTTCTTAGAATCCCTCAGGGCCTGGAGTTTTCTGTATTGAAAAGTTTTATTTTATAGGTTTGATTTGTTTTAAATAGTTGAAGGATTATTTAAATGTTCTCTTCTTCCATCAGTTTTTACATATAGTATGTTTTGAGGAATCTCTGTATTTCATTTATATATATGTATATATTTTTTAAATATTTTATTTATTTATTTGACAGACAGAGACCACAAGTAGGCAGAGAAGCAGGCAGAGAGAGAGGAAGGGAAGCAGGCTCTCTGCTGAGCAGGGAGCCAGATGTGGGGCTTGATTCCAAGACCCTGAGATCATGACCTGAGCTGAAGGCAGAGGCTTAACCCACTGAGCCACCCAGGCACTCTGTAATTTACACTTTTTAAAAAGCTACATGTTACTTAAAAGTACAATCGTTTATTTCCAAAATATGGCTTTAAAAAAATCTTTTGGTTAGTGATTCCCAGCTTGCCTCTATTCTTTTAAAATATGTGGACACTTGCTTAATGATGTAGGACTGGTCAAATTTTTCCAAACTGTTCTCTGTGTATTGAAGGGTATTATTCTACTCTTGGTAGATTCTCTAGTGTCTGTGTGTCCATTGGATCAAGTTTGTCAATACTGGCTTTTATATCTCTCTCTTTACTTGACTCTCTATCTGTTTGTTATGGGTTACTGAGAAAAGTATATTAAAATCTCTCATTATGACTGTACATAGTCTATTTCTCCTTGTAAGTTTGTAAGCTTTTTATGTTTTTTTCCCTTTGTATGTTTTAAGGCAATTTTACTGAGTGCCAACAAATCTAATATTATCTTTGGATGAATTGAATTTTTTGTCATTTTGAAGTATCATTCTTGATTGCCAGTAATGCTTTTTGCCTTAAAGTCTGATAACCATCCTTTTGGTTACTGAATGCATGGCTTGTCTTTTTCGATGACGGTACTTTCGGTCCTTCTGTCCTTATGTTTTAATATATCTCTTGTAAATAGCATAATTTTAAAAATACAGTTTGGTTATCTTTTTCTTAAACAGAATGTAACCTTTTTACATTTAATGTATTCACTTATATATTTGGATTTAAGTCTAACATCCTAATGCTTTCTTTTTCTTAGTGCCCTGTTTTATGTTCCTCTTTCCCTCTTCTCTTACCTTATCCTGATTTGATGGGAAATATTTTGATAGTCTGTATTTTTTCTCTACCAGTATAGTAGTTACACTTTTCTTTGAATACTCTTTCAGTAGTTATAATAATAATTACAATGTTCATTCTTGATTTTCCAAAGCCTAATATTTACCTGTGACTTTTACTCTCTTTCTGACTAATCAGGAACCTCATCACACTTTTCCTTCATTTGTCCTTCCTGAAATTTTACACAATTGCTGTCATTTATTATATTATTTTATTTACATCCCGTAGAACATAATCGCTATTGCCTAGTAAAGTCATATATACTTAGATTTTATCAGAAACTTACATAATCATTACTTTTTATTACTTCTGTATGTCTGACTTCACACATGTGGCCATTTTCCTTCTGCCTAAAGAACTCCATCTGGTATTTCCTTAAGTGCCAGTTTGCTTGTGAGAAATTATTTTTTGTTTATTTGAAATTGTCATTCTTTTTTTTAAAGATTTTTTAATTTATTCATTTGAGAGAGAGAGAGAGAGAGAGCACACAAGCAGGGGAGGGGCAGAGGGAGAAGCAGACTCCTCAATGAGCAGGGAGCCTAACACGGAGCTCAGTCCTAGGACCCTGAGATCATGACTGAGCTGAAGGCAGCCTCTTAACCGACTGAGCCATCCAGGCGTCCCCTGCAAATGTTGTTCGTGAATGATGTTTTTGGCCAGTGTAAAATTAGTTGGTTTGGTTTTTTTTTCCCCAGTAATATGAATGTGTCATTTCTTTTAACTTAGAGCTTCCATTATGTCTAATGAGAAAACCACTCTTATTCTAATTGTTACCCCTTTAAAGATAATGTGTGTTTCTTTTCTAAGATTTTACTTTTAAGTAATCTCTACACCCAGTGGGGGCTCAAATTCACAACCCTGAAGTCAACAGGCAGATGCTATCCTGACTGAGCCAGCCAGGTACCCCCCATATCTGTTTTTTTAACCCTGGTGATATTAGTAATTTTCTCTCCATATTTGTTTTTTTTTTAAGCAGTTTCACTAGAATTTGCTTAGCTGTAGATTTCTTTTTATTTATCCTGCTTGGGATTCATAAGACTTTCTTAAGTCTTGTGACTTGATGTCTTTTACCAATTTGGGAAAATTCTGTCATTAACTCTCAACAATCACTTATAATCAATCTCACTACCTAATACAGTTACTTTCATCGGTGTACATTCCTTTGTAGTCTCTTTCACATGTTTCAAAAAACATTTGAAGCAATCATAGTGTAAATTATGTAATTAAAATTATAAAATATAAGATTAATATTAAATTCATGCAAATATATTGTCTGTAGGAATTATAAGAGGGAGTAGCTAATCTGTTGACAATTAACTTCTATAATATCCAAATAAACCATGGATGAATAATCCTGTTATAGCTCACCACTTTTGTTCTGGTTTTCATTCATTACTGAGAAGGACTGCTTGTGTTCCATTTATTAATGATTTGTGAGTATGAGTGAGTACAGTTTTATCATATGTAGCTTCTGCCCTGGTATATAAGAAGCAAATTTTAGCTTTCTGCCAGTTTTAAAATAAATGTGACTCTCAAACCTACATTTCATTGTCTTCCAAAACCCTTTGTTTTTTGTGCACTGTTAATTTTTTCCTCATTTATATGAATAACATCTTAGTTGAGTCAGATATTACTTTATCTTCAAACTATAATGATACTGGCCAAATACCTTTCTTAAATTCAGTTCGTGCTTAGCAAATAAATGCCTAAGGCTTTTGTCAATAGCTAGCTATATGAATGGTGAGTTTTTGCCTGGACATTTCTTTCAGGTGTTACGATGAGGAAGGAAAGAGTCATCTTAGCTCATCAGAAGGCAGTAGGGTCTAGGGTCTACTGGCTGGAACTCAGGACTGGGGTAAAGCTCCTGGGGCTCTCCTACTATCCTTGTCTTCATGGGCACAGCATATCTTTCTGGAGCTAGTCACTTTCCCAAGCGTTTTCCCCTTTGGGGACTGCCCTGTCAAACTTACCGTGACAACGTCTCCAAGGAATCAAAAAGTAATCTTGCTTTTATTTGCTAACCTGATCAAAAGTGACCAACATTTTTTTTTTTTAGTTTTTATTTAAATTCCAGTTCGTTAAAGTACGGTATAATATTAGTTTCAGGTGTACAATACAGCGATTCAGCACTTCATACCTCATCCTGGGCTCATCACAATGGATGCTCTCCTTCCTCCCCATCACCTAATCTCACCCGTCTCCCATCCACATCCTTTTGCCTGACCAATACTCTTTTTTTTAAAAAAAAAAAAGATTTTATTTTTTATTTATCCGACAGACAGATCACAAGTAGGCAGAGAGGCAGGCAGAGAGAGAGGAAAGGAAGCAGGCTCCCTGCAGAGCAGAAAGCCCGATGTGGGGCTTGATCCCAGGACCCTGGGACCATGACCCAAGCCAACAGAAGCAGAAGCTTTAACCCACTGAGCCACCCAGGTGCCCCTGACCAATACTCTTTTTTTTTTTTATTAAAGATTTTATTTATTTATTTGACAGAGGGAGATCACAAGTAGGCAGAGAGGCAGGCAGAGAGAGAGGAGGAAGCAGGCTCCCCGCTGAGCAGAGAGCTTGATGCGGGGCTCGATCCCAGGACCCTGAGATCATGACCTGAGCCGAAGGCAGCAGCTTAACCCACTGAGCCACCCAGGCGCCCCCAATACTCTTAATAACAGGTGTGTCTCCCTTCTCTCCCTGCCTGAGCTCCTTCACCAACCAGAAAAGCAGCAGTACCACTGACATTTGTTGGCACATCCCCATGGTCGGCACTGGGGTACAAAGGCAAAAATGCATGGATGTCTGGTTCCTGCACACAAGGAGCTTCAGGTAAGATGCGGACACAGGAAGGGCTTAAACGATCTAAAGTCACATTTGTTGCAGGTCAGTCAATGGGCCAGGGGTATGAGGTGGGACATTCTGCCCCGTGAGAAAGACTGCAGAAGGGAAATCTCATGGTCACTCAGTTCCTACTGTGGACAAGTCACCTTGGACACACTACCCCTTTTAAGCCTGTGAGGCAGCTACTGTTAAATAAAACTGAGGAACTCAACTGGACCTGGAACTTCAACAGTCCTGCTTCTGTGAATTTCAAGCGTCGGGGACCTCACAAATCTCTAACTTCAAGTCAGCGGTCAGAAGTGCTTAGTGAAGGGGACATGGAAGCCCGGTTGGCTTTGGGTATGAGAATTGGGAAGCCATGAGAAGTGGCAAGCCAGTGAATTGTAGTGCTTGCAACTTAGAGTGATGTCAGAGATTGATTAAATATTGATTATATTCCAAAAATTAGGGAGAGTCATTTGTGAGAGGGCACTACAATCAGCTCAGATGATTCCTCCTTTGTGCTGCATTGATCTGAGTGCTGGGTGAGTCTACCCTGACGGTTCAGACAACCTTCTGCAAAATTCTCTGGAGACCATCTGTTATTTGGTTGATCTGTAGATTTGTGTTCTCTTCTCTGTTACCTACTCTTCACCAAGGCTCCCAACTTTTAAACAGTCCTGGTATAAATGTGTGTTCTTAAACCTTTGTTGATAGATGTGTTTTATGCAACAGTTACAAAGTCCATTAACACCGAGCACTAAAACACAAAAAGAAACTGAAGAAGTTTCTAAGCATACAAATGCCCTCACCAGAGCCAATTGAAATAATAAATCCAAAGTCAAGGAGATGTTTATGAAGTTACTATGAGCATATTTATGTACTTCAAAACATGTTCTGAATCATGTTATATATGAGACTTAGTTCAAAGGGGAAAATACAAATTAACTCATTTACTGGTAATGAGGTACTGTGTTTAAGGAAACCACACTATTGTAGAAGAGAGAAATCCCCCTTCAAATACATTTACGTCGGTTGCATTCCTGGAGACAGAAATTGTCTGAATGATTTTTCTTTAAAAACTGGAAATTTGGGAAAGCTCAAATGATTTGTATTTTTAAAGAGGCATGAAAAGACTTCCAGCCTGACTGTTTTTACAAAAAACACGGAATCTCTGGTAGCAGCAGGAGTCTAGAGGCCAATTTTTCCTTGGGTGCCATCTGAGATATAATTGGTGTCCTCAGACACATCCCCCACCCCCACCAAAAAAAAAAAAAAAAAAGTTGGCAAAGTAAAAACGGCAGCTTCTATCTCCTCGTTAAAACATCAGATTGACAAAATCCATGTACTCCTCCGTTTCAAAAAGTTCCAGCTCTTTTAAACACTGGCATTCTTATCATTTTGTGCGCTCAGTGCGGGCCACTGGCTACCAACATCGGTGTGGATTCCTCCTCCAGTATCTTTTCCTCTATCAGCTGATAAGCAGAAAGCAAGCCGATGGTACATATTTGAAATTGTTACAGAAAATGTTCTTCTCCTCTTGCTCTATTTGTTTGTTTGTTTGCTCCTGTTGGAAGGTAGGTCTGAAGAGCAGAGTTTTCAGGGTGACGAGGCCCCGGGTGCCGGAGTGGCAGTTTAACGTGCTTTCCTGGGAGAGAAAAGACACCGATATTGTAAATCTGGCCTGTACTCACTGTCACAGGGCTAATCCGTGGCCATAAAATTAGAGTCAAATAGAAGATAAACTGCAGGCCACTGTTTTCATGTCAATTCAAACAAACATGCTCATGCATTATCTTAGGAGTGAAAACAAAATTCTTAATTACTCCTTAAACATGGGGCTCTCGGTATGGGCCTCCTCTAACAAATAGTTTTGAGCAAATTAATTTTTCTTCTATGTAAAAAATTATAAAAGGTTATTATGGTTCAGGAAAATGAAAGAAAAAAAGATTTTTCAAAAGTCCCAATCTCCCTAGTATAAATACTTTTAATATATTGGTGTTTTTCCTTTCAGCCTTTTGGTTCCTCTGCTCATCTAACTTTGCTTTTTTTTTTTTTATTTCCCATTGAATTCAGTTAACACAATGTCCTGGGATGTCTTTTCTGATATGTTAGTTATATGTTGAAAACATTTTTAGAAAATGTGAGATGGGTTGCGGAAATGAAAAAGCAGTAAGTATCATCTCTCCTGCAATATAAGAAAAAAATTTTTCTTTTTTTTTCAAAAGACAAAATGTTCAAATCTTGTCAACATCGCACCGTAGTTTCCAAATGTAGCAACTGAAAATGGATTGGAGAAGGGAGCAGGCAGCAGGAAGAAGAACCCGGGCCTAACCAAGAAAGTCTCTGGAGCCTCAGGTCCCCACCTGCTCGCAGGGCCACACCAGCCCCTGGCCAGCCTCCTGTGCCTCCCGTGGTGCCACCACCAGCCAGCCAGGCTGGGGGAGGAATGTGGCCTGGGGCTGGCGGAAACGCCCTGTCCCATCTGCCTGGCTCCTAGAGTCTTCCCCTATCACAGCAGGAAAGCCTTTCATCTCTGCCTGGGGTTTGACAGATAAGACTGTGAGGTCTGGACTAGGACATCAGTGAGGGGCTGGCTCTGCCACCGCAGGGCCGGGTGTCCCCCCCCCCCCCCTACTCCACAGCTGCTAGAGTCCCTGGCTGACCCCATCCACGATGTCCCAGCACTTGGGGCCACAGTCAGCCTGTCTGTTGGAGTCAGCCCAGATGAGAAGTTTGAAATCCGAGAGAAGGAGGCTCGTTAACTCTCCTTCTACCAAGGGCATATGGGAAGCTGTTGGGAATGATTCCGAAGAACCTCTCGAGTTTCCATTCACCGAGGGAACGTGCCAGAGAAACTTGGACATGATGACATTTTCAATAACAGGACCCAATAAAGTGCCTCAGGGCTTGATGTAGGTGCTGGAGTTCTAGACTTTGGTGGCGTGGAGGGGCTTTTTTCTGTGACTTTCTTGATAGGAGCGGATGACTTCTAAGCTCCAGTTCACAAGAAACCAAGGAGGTGGTTAATTCCATCCTCGGAGGTCACTAAGATTCCTGTCTTCCATGGCAATTATTACAAAAATAGTATTTCCAGTCTTCTGAGCTCCTTAACAACCGGTGGGACATCAGTGATCACACTGATGGGTGTGTTTGCCTTGCTAGGAGGAGGGTGGAATTTCTGTACTGGCACTGAATGCCGAAACAGGTCAGTTTAACTTACCCACGTGTGACAGGTGGTTTAATGACGACAAATCCCAGCCCCCATCCCGGTCCGTAATGGCCCTCAGCTGCTCATCTCCTCCAGGCACGGGGTCCATTTCTGCATCTCTTGAAGGC